>NC_030681.2:57412314-58672314 GCF_000004195.4 Xenopus tropicalis | reverse complement strand
AAGTACCCCCTGTTGAAAAATATGATGTTATAATAAGTCACCTTGGAGTTCCATGACCTTTATAAAAGCATATGGTATATGGTCATGGAACTCCTTGGTGACATAATATGTTTATATTTTACAAAAGGGGGGTACTTTATTCACTAGAGTGGAGGATTAATTATTTGACCCCTCACTGATTTTGTAAGTTTGTCCAATGACAAAGAAATGAAAATTGTCAGAACAGTATCATTTCAATGGTAGGTTTATTTTAACAGTGGCAGATAGCACATCAAAAGGAAAATCGAAAAAATAACTTTAAATAAAAGATAGCAACTGATTTGCATTTCATTGAGTGAAATAAGTTTTTGAACCCCTACCAACCATTAAGAGTTCTGGCTCCCACAGAGTGGTTAGACACTTCTACTCAATTAGTCAACCTCATTAAGGACACCTGTCTTAACTAGTCACCTGTATAAAAGACACCTGTCCACAGAATCAATCAATCAAGCAGACTCCAAACTCTCCAACATGGGAAAGACCAAAGAGCTGTCCAAGGATGTCAGAGACAAAATTGTAGACCTGCACAAGGCTGGAATGGGCTACAAAACCATTAGCAAGAAGCTGGGAGAGAAGGTGACAACTGTTGGTGCGATTGTTCGAAAATGGAAGGAGCACAAAATGACCATCAATCGACCTCGCTCTGGGGCTCCACGCAAGATCTCACCTCGTGGGGTGTCAATGATTCTGAGAAAGGTGAAAAAGCATCCTAGACCTACACGGGAGGAGTTAGTTAATGACCTCAAATTAGCAGGGACCACAGTCACCAAGAAAACCATTGGAAACACATTACACCGCAATGGATTAAAATCCTGCAGGGCTCGCAAGGTCCCCCTGCTCAAGAAGGCACATGTGCAGGCCCGTCTGAAGTTTGCCAATGAACACCTGAATGATTCTGTGAGTGACTGGGAGAAGGTGCTGTGGTCTGATGAGACCAAAATAGAGCTCTTTGGCATTAACTCAACTTGCTGTGTTTGGAGGAAGAAAAATGCTGCCTATGACCCCCAAAACACCGTCCCCACCGTCAAGCATGGGGGTGGAAACATTTTGCTTTGGGGGTGTTTTTCTGCTAAGGGCACAGGACAACTTATTCGCATTAACGGGAAAATGGACGGAGCCATGTATCGTGAAATCCTGAACGACAACCTCCTTCCCTCTGCCAGGAAACTGAAAATGGGTCATGGATGGGTGTTCCAGCACGACAATGACCCAAAACATACAGCAAAGGCAACAAAGGAGTGGCTCAAGAAGAAGCACATTAAGGTCATGGAGTGGCCTAGTCAGTCTCCGGACCTTAATCCAATAGAAAACCTATGGAGGGAGCTCAAGCTCAGAGTTGCACAGAGACAGCCTCGAAACCTTAGGGATTTAGAGATGATCTGCAAAGAGGAGTGGACCAACATTCCTCCTAAAATGTGCGCAAACTTGGTCATCAATTAAAAGAAACGTTTGACCTCTGTGCTTGCAAACAAGGGTTTTTCCACTAAGTATTAAGTCTTTTTTTGTTAGAGGGTTCAAAAACTTATTTCACTCAATGAAATGCAAATCAGTTGCTATCTTTTATTTAAAGTTATTTTTTCGATTTTCCTTTTGATGTGCTATCTGCCACTGTTAAAATAAACCTACCATTGAAATGATACTGTTCTGACAATTTTCATTTCTTTGTCATTGGACAAACTTACAAAATCAGTGAGGGGTCAAATAATTATTTCCTCCACTGTATATTTTACCATTGCTTATCTGTTTAACATATCAAAATAAGCAACTGATGAAAATGAGCAAATGAAAACATAGCTCCACTAAGTGTCTATCACCACCTCAATGACACAAATGATTACTTGTCCACACTCTTTAGAGCAAAAATAATTAAACTAGCTTCTCAACATCAATGTCAGTAGGTAGAGGAGAAAGAACCAGGACAGCTTGTATACAATCTGCAGCAGAGATCATGCACAAGAGCAGAGAAGCCTGATATAGTACAAACCGGATTCCAAAAAAGTTGGGACACTAAACAAATTGTGAATAAAAACTGAACGCAATGATGTGGAGGTGCCAACTTCTAATATTTTATTCAGAATAGAACATAAATCACGGAACAAAAGTTTAAACTGAGAAAATGTACCATTTTAAGGGAAAAATATGTTGATTCAGAATTTCATGGTGTCAACAAATCCCAAAAAAGTTGGGACAAGTAGCAATAAGAGGCTGGAAAAAGTAAATTTGAGCATAACGAAGAGCTGGAACACCAAATAACACTAATTAGGTCAATTGGCAACATGATTGGGTATAAAAAGAGCTTCTCAGAGTGGCAGTGTCTCTCAGAAGCCAAGATGGGTAGAGGATCACCAATTCCCACTATGTTGCGCAGAAAGATAGTGGAGCAATATCAAAAAGGTGTTACCCAGCGAAAAATTGCAAAGATTTTGCATCTATCATCATCAACTGTGCATAACATCATCCGAAGATTCAGAGAATCTGGAACAATCTCTGTCCGTAAGGGCCAAGGCCGTAAATCCAAAAAATACTGGATGCCCGTGATGTCTGGGCCCTTAAACGACACTGCACCACAAACAGGAATGCTACTGTAAAGGAAATCACAGAATGGGCTCAGGAATACTTCCAGAAACCATTGTCAGTGAACACAATCCACCGTGCCATCCGCCGTTGCCAGCTGAAACTCTACAGTGCAAAGAAGAAGCCATTTCTAAGCAAGATCCACAAGCTCAGGCATTTTCACTGGGCCAGGGATCATTTAAAATGGAGTGTGGCAAAATGGAAGACTGTTCTGTGGTCAGACGAGTCACGATTCAAAGTTCTTTTTGGAAATCTGGGACGCCATGTCATCCGGACCAAAGAGGACAAGGACAACCCAAGTTGTTATCAACGCTCAGTTCAGAAGCCTGCATCTCTGATGGTATGGGGTTGCATGAGTGCGTGTGGCATGGGCAGCTTGCATGTCTGGAAAGGCAGCATCAATGCAGAAAAATATATTCAGGTTCTAGAACAACATATGCTCCCATCCAGACGTCATCTCTTTCAGGGAAGACCCTGCATTTTTCAACAAGATAATGCCAGACCACATTCTGCATCAATCACAACATCATGGCTGCGTAGGAGAAGGATCCGGGTACTGAAATGGCCAGTCTGCAGTCCAGATCTTTCACCTATAGAGAACATTTGGCGCATCATAAAGAGGAAGGTGCGACAAAGAAGGCCCAAGACGATTGAACAGTTAAAGGCCTGTATTAGACAAGAATAGGAGAGCATTCATATTCCTAAACTTGAGAAACTGGTCTCCTCGGTCCCCAGACGTCTGTTGAGTGTTGTAAGAAGAAGGGGAGATGCCACACAGTGGTGAAAATGGCCTTGTCCCAACTTTTTTGGGATTTGTTGACACCATGAAATTCTGAATCAACATATTTTTCCCTTAAAATGGTACATTTTCTCAGTTTAAACTTTTGTTCCGTGATTTATGTTCTATTCTGAATAAAATATTAGAACTTGGCACCTCCACATCATTGCGTTCAGTTTTTATTCACAATTTGTTTAGTGTCCCAACTTTTTTGGAATCCGGTTTGTACATGCTCAAAACACCATTCGTGCACTATTTAACTTCTCAAAGAAACTGGTGCACATGCATACCATTTTTTTCTTATTGTGTTGTAAATACTTAAAGTGAGCACCAGCTACCAGAAGGAGATAATGGAGTTTTGCTAGAACCACCAGTGTACCTCTGCAGTTATTTATCAATGAGTAAAGTAATAGTGGTGTGACTAGCAATTTGTGTCATTGCAGGGGTAACTGGCACTTGGTGGCGTTATATTTGTTTCTTTTGAGTTATCGCTGATATCACTGCTTGTTCCACAATAATTACGATTTGCCCATTGCTTTATCTATAGATTCACAACATTCATTATTACTATAGTGCACTTAAAAGATGAAATATATTCAACATGAGTTCAATGAATGGGGCTTGTGCCGAACATAGATTTTTTTGCAATTAAAATAAAAAATATGTCTTTTTGTTGTTTAAAGTAAACAGGGAAACACACAAATGGATTTATCTGTGTGTATGTATGGCTTTATAGCGCAGCTTTATATGCAGCACCATCCAAATTTTAGAAAAGTACACATAGGGAGGAAAAGCTTAATAATAAAGTGAATAATAAAGTGACAAGCAAAGTAATAAATACATGTAAATACCTGTATACATAGTGCCATGTGATAAAAAAAAAAAAAGAAATACAGTAGGAAGGAGTTCCCTGCCAACAGAGCTAACCAGGGGCCTTTTGGCTCCTAGCCTAAGGAATACAGTAGGAAGGAGTTTCTCAACTCGCCTCATGGCAGCAGCTCCCCTGTCAGCACAGCAGGAAATTATTTTTTTGGTATTTTTTTGGCTTCAGCTAAGCTTCCTTATATCTCCCCTATCATTTAAGCTGGGCAGACAGAGCTAACCAAGCTGCAGTACAGTACATTTATAAAAACATACTAGAAAACAGTAATTATTATCATTATCACTGCTGTGGGTCTGACGCACAAAGACTAAACTTAATACATCTTTTTGATCATTACGAAATCTACATATAAAAGTAATGCATTATTAATAAAAAATATATTTACCCCATGCTATTTTACTAGACTGAATGGGAAAATATTTTTGCTGGTGTTTTTTGTGAAACCCAGTCATTCAAAGAAACTTCAGCACCCACCAGGAAATACTTCTTGCTTTTAGGAGTATATTCTGGGTCCCACTCTTCTTCTTTAGGCCGTTTCTGGAAAGTTGTGGTTGTATTCACAGTACCAGTACATGCTCCAGCAAACACCCCTCGAGCACGGGCTCTGCCTCTAATGCGGAACTGCTAAACAATTGGTTTAGTTGGTAAAGTGATCACTTTAGACATGGCAAAAATTGCTTTCTATTTGTCTTTGCTCTTTCAGTGTGTTCTATTAGCATTAATAAGCAGCTTATACATACAGTTTGATATTTTACATTAATATTGTAAACATAAGCAAATATGCTGGCTATGTCCAACATACACTTGCCAGCAAAACAGATTCTTAAGGTTAGTTAGGACAATGTTCTTTACACAGACCCACCCTAATAGGACCCAGAATAAAACATGTCTGAAGAATGCACCAAATCCAGTAACATATGAAGTTTGGGTTCTTCTTAACCTAAACATTTGCTGCTAAAGAAGAAATATCTATGCTCATATTCTATGGGGCACATTTACTAATCCATGAACGTCCGAAAATAGTCAATGCGTTTTCCGTAAGGATCGTAATTTTGCGATTTTTTTCGTCGCCGTTACGACTTTTCCGTCGCCGTCGCGAAATAATCGTACTGTCGCGCCGAGTACGAAAGTTTCGGATTCATTCAAGCTTCAGTATCGTGACTTTCCTTGGGCCAGGTTGGAGCTGCAGAGTGCCATTGAGTCCTATGGGAGGCTTCCAAAATCATGCAAAGTCAGAAAGGTTTGCCCGCCGTTTATGAGCGCTCAATGCGAAAAAGTCGCAACAATTAGAGAAAAAGTTGTATCGGCGATAATTCGCGAAAAAGTCGCGACGACGAGAAAAATCGCAAAAAATACGAAAAAGTCGCAAAATGTTAGTTTCCAATCCGTTTTTTTCCCCATTCGGGATTCGGATTCGTGGATTAGTAAATCTGCCCCTTAGTGTATGCAATAAACATAACAGTTTGTTTTTGCCAAAACTTGCACCGTTCATACCTTGTATTGGAAGAAGCACACATCTGTACTCCGGTAAATGTCTTTAAGCCATTTATTTCAGCAGAAATGTAGCATTAACTTTTGGGGCGAACACCCCCCTTCCTTAGGTGCAATACTAAGGAATAGTGAAACACTACCATATATGACATATTATGAGTTTAAAGTTAGGTATGTAAGGTTTGAACACATTTCTGGGGTCTAGTTTTATGTTATAACAGTTTTGCTAATAAAGGTGAAATTGCCCTTTAAGAAGCAAGTCTCCGTTACCCCAAGAGACCTGTTGAGCTTATTAGTTACAATTGTATCTAAGTGCAGGTGTTGAGTATTCTGGGTTCTCTGCCAAAAACTGGAGTACAGAAGTGTGCTTCTTCCAATGCAAGGAATGACTGGATGGCACTTGCACCTTTACCCACCTTTAAGAGACAAGCTAATATAAAAAGCTAATAGCATTAGCAAATTATTTTTTAAAGGGATGGGAGGGGGATATTATACACATTTGAGTTAACTTTTAGTATGGTGTAGAGAGTCTGAGACAATCTGCGACAATCTGCAATTGGTTTCTATTTTTTTTTATTATTGGTAGTTTTTAATTATATACTTTTTGTTCTGCAGCTGTCTTGGTTATCTGGTTGCTAGGGTCCAATGTACCTTAGTAACCTGGGAGTGGTTTGAGAGAGTGATTTATATATGAATAGTAAGATAACTAATAAAAAGTAACAGTAACAATACAATTGTAACCTCAAAAAGCAAATAGTTTTTTGGCTGCTGGGGTCAGTGACCCCCACCTGAAACTGGAAAGAGGCAGAAGAAGGTCGCAAATAACTCAAAAACTATAAAAGATAAAACATGAAGACGAATTGAAAAGTTGCATAGAATTGGCCATTCTATAAGATATTAAAAATTATCTTAAAGGTGAACTACCCCTTTAAATAAAAAAAATTATCAAGAGAGTATTTGACACTATAGCAGGGGGTGTAAACTGGATAATGAGGACAGTAATTTTCAAATTTTTCTCTTTTTTTCACACAGCCAAGAAAACACTTAAAGACATCTTCCCTTTTAGATTGATTCAGTTTGCCCCCTGGGGCAGGGACTGGTATGAATATACAAATTGCAACAATTACGAAAAATCGCGACGGGATACTCTTGATTACGAATATTTTTTTTTACCTTCTCATTTGCTGGGGAGTTGCTTTGTCTATTTTGTACATTGGTTCTCGAGTGGGTCTACAGATCCAACTCATAATTTGTACATATTATTTTAGTTTAGGTTGCTGTGTGTATCATGTACAAGGTAAGCGATTAAAGTCACTTGGGGGTGCCTTACATTTTGGCACCCCCAAGTGACTTAGCCTTTCCTTGTCCTTTAAATGTTAGCCAAGGGTTCTTTGAGATCCTCTGGAGTATTATATACCTTGAACTTGATGTGATTTTTCTTGACTGATCACTCCTAGGGAGGGTAACATTAGTACTGAACTGGCACCATATATAAACAACCCGCCTGACAGGGGACAGGTGGATTTCAGACTCGCTTTAAATAGTTTTGTGACCAGCACTACCACAGTTTGAGGAACTTACTAAACTGACAGCATTTTAGATATTTAAATATACTCCCTAGTACCTAAACTGACCACTCCCCAAGCTTAATTTTGCTTCTGTACAACAAAATTTAAATTCACCTACATGATGGTTGAGAAAAGGAACCTCAACACTATGCCGACAGATGATAAATAGTACATGAAACCAGAACAATTATATGCAACCTTCCCTGACTCAGCGACCACAGTTACAGACAACTGTGCAACGGAAGGCTTTTTTTTTTTTTGAGACCCAGACCATTTACGATTCTGGGACATGATCACAGATATGCTGTCACAAATTATTGATGTACAAGTTCTACCAGACCCCAAATATCTTCTCGTAAAAGCAGGCCCCAATCAACAACCCCTAATCACAACGACTAGAAAGTACTAGCAACATACTAGCATGTACATATATTAACAGTAGTGAGAACTCTATTAGCAGCTGCTTGGAAAAGAACATTGCTTTCATCCCTACAAGATGTGGTAAAAAAAAAAATGAAATGGACCAAAGCCATACAGAGTATAAGATTCAATTTGCATCCTAATTCTCTCAAACATGAGGAACAATGACTCCTTTTGGGTCTTTATGTACAACACAAAGACAATATAGGGTTGAAACAAATAAACTTTATTGTTTTCTGAAAAATTTATGCCAATTCTGAATTTGATGTCAGCAACATGTGTCAAAAATATTGGGACAAGTGCAACAAAACACTGGAAAATTGTGTGATGCTAAAAAGAACAATCCAGGGACGCTTGGGTCCGCAGAAGTAATGTTGGGGTGGGGTGCCTAACTCTGTGAAACACTGCACGGGAAAATATTGCAATAATTTATCAATTCTGTTTCTCAATGTAAAATTGCAAACCTTTTTAGCAAAAAAAAAAAAAAAAAGTAGGGATTTCACAATCTAGATTACATAATACAGATATGGGATCAGTTATCCGGAAACCGATTATCCAGAAAGTTCAGAATTACGGGAAGGCCATCTCCCATAGACTCCATTATAAGCAAATAATTCTAATATTTGAAAATGATTTCCCTTTTCTCTGTAATTATGAAAATAATAACTTCTACTTGATCCCAACTAAGATATAATCCATCCTTATTGGAGGCAAAACAATCACATTGGGTTTATTCAATATTAAATGATTTTTTAGCAGACTTCAGATATGGAGATCCAAATTATGAAAAGATCCCTTATCCGGAAAACACCAGGTCCCAAGCATTCTGTATAATAGGTCCTGTCCCTGTATTATAAAATGATCGAGAGAAATCTATGTATGCAAGGGACAAAGTCTAAAGCCAATATCTGGATGGCCGTGATCTTTGGGCCTTCAGGCAGCACTGCAACAGACATGATTCTGTAAAAAATAAAAAATGTCTCTGCCACTACATCTATAAATGCAAGTTAAAACATTACCAGTATAAAAAAATATATCTAGTAACACCACCACCTTCTCTGGGCAAAAGCTCATTTAAGATGGACTGAGGCAAAGTGGGAAAATGTCCGTTGTCTGACAAATCAAAATTTTAAATTATTTTTTTGAAAATATGGATGCTGCATCCTCTGGGCTAAAAAGGGGAAGGACTGTCTTGTTTGTTATCCGCTCACATTTTAAAAGCCAGCATACATGATGGTATAGGGGTGCATAAGTGCACATGGAATGGGTAGCTTGCACATCTGGAAAGGCACCAAAAATGTTAAATGATATATAAAGGTTTTAAGCAACATATGGGGCCACCCAGGTGACGCTTTTCAGGGAAGGCCTTGCTTTATCCAGGGCCGGATTTAACTTGTCGGCGCTCCGAGGCCGCCCCTGCCCCCCCCACGAGTGTGCATGTGCAATTGCGCGGCGCCCTCTCCCCCCAGTGCGCATGCGCGATCAATGCGCATGCGCAAACGTACATTTAAACTCCCATACGGAGCAGTGGGGAGAGGTCCCGACTGCTCCGTATGGGAGCCAAATTTAAAAAAACTGTTGCGGCGGGGCGGCATGCCGCCCCTAAACTTGTGCCGCCCTAGGCCCGGGCCTTTGTGGCCTTTCCACAAATCCGGGCCTGGCTTTATCGGAGAGCTAAACTGGCCTGTTTCACTTTCCACACAACAGCAAATGGTCTCCGCAGTTCCCAAAAGGTTGCAAAGTGACAAAAACACATTTATAGTAAAAGAAAATCCTACGCAACTTTCCAATATAAATTACAAATTGTCTCTGGCTTCAGTTATGGCTTTTAGATCTAAGCTCTGTTGGGCTGGGCCCTCTTTAACTCTTGTATCAGCTACTAGTTTTTTTTTTTAAATGTAAATCTGTATGTTCAATGTATGCACCAATTTATCATACAGCACTGGGGAATATGTTGGCACTTTATAAATGCTTGATATGTAAATGTACCTGTTAAAATTCTTTGAACTCCTGGGTCTGACTTCTAAAGACAATGTTGCCAGCTGATAAATAGACCTGGAGGAGACATGACTACTATTACATTGTTCAGTCCTATAGAACAGAATGCTGCTTTCAATTGCAATTATAGTTGCAATTTACTTTAAAACTATTGAGATTTTTAAATGAATGTATATTGTGAAGTTGCATAGAACAACATTTTCTTTTATTATGGAAAAAAAATATAATTAATTATAACTTAAATATTACATAATACTTCATTTCTTGATGGGCGGCTCAATATGAATTTGTCTGATGATTAAACATAAGAATTCACTCTTTTATGTGCTCTATTTCTGTGAAATGTCAACCTTTTTTAACTGAATCATTTTACATTTACATATTTTATTTACTTACCAATGTCCCTCTAGTCCTGCCAATTCCTGCAAATCCAGAATATTCTTTGGCCTCTGGAGGGTCTTTAAACATTTCCTCACTCTCTTTCTTTAAATATTTTTCTTCGTGAGAACTACCAGATGAAGGAGAATGTGGTGGTCCCAAATCCTTTTTACGTTTACTGCAATATACAAATGGCACAAAAACAAATAAATTGTTATATATATATTTATCTATATTCTTATAAATAGTCAACAGGGTAAAGAAACAATATACAGTAGTAATGAGAACAAGGATAATTTGAGTATCATACCGATAAAAACATTAGGTTTATGAAATTAAGTTATTAGAAATCCGCTGGTTATCTTTTGCAAATACTAAAAGGAGGAAGAAACACCTGAGCCTACTAAGTCACAAATGGTATTTTCAGAACATGGGAGAGCTGTGTTTAAGGGAAACTTTATTATCCATCTAGCTTTAACTCCTGGACAGTCAGAATTGCCAGTGTGAGCATTGCTTTAAAAGGAAGCAATATAGTTATATGAGATTTAAAAAAAAAAGACATGCTTATTATCAAGCTCAAACTTTTCTCTAGATCAAACAGAGGAAACAGACACAAATAAAATTCTATTTGATTTTGATTAAATGTTGACAAAGCAATATTAATAACAAAGTGGCATTCCAGCACAAAATTTACTTTTGTAAAACTTACATTTTCTCCTTTCCTTAACATTACATACTGCTTTCAGGTATAAATACCAAAAACGCATTGAATATGGTGCAGAATGCAGGTTCAATAAAGGCTGCCCAACAAACTGAAAATCAAACAATGCTGAATTGTAATAAAATCTACCTGATCTGTGTCCAGGTATGACAGTACTATATGGTGGTGCAGGCATTAAAAAAAAAAAAATCAGACACTGTTGAGGGGAAAAGGCAGCATATTATATAAAGCCTGTGATAAAGGAGTTGTTCGCCTTCCAAACACTTTTTTTCACAGTACAGCATAAAGATTTTTTTCAATTGTTTTATATTTTCTCTTGAATATTCTCCCAATACTAAAGTTTACATTTTCACCTGCTCATGACTCCCTGAAGCAGCTCAGGGAAGGTCAGACTGGTTAACTGCTCATATTTGATACATTTCTAAAATTTGGCCTGCTGAGCACAATCCCAAAACCAGCTGTAAAAAATGTTTAAATAGTTGGTAAGAAATGTATCAAGTATTGTAGCAGTATATTGTCTGCACTGAGCTGTGAGGCTCAACTGATCACTGTTTGATAAACAAAACATTTTTTAGACAAAATAGAAACATTTAAAAATAATTCAACTCGCTGAATTTCTTTATAAAATGATAACATTGACATTGTATATTTCTTAATAAAAGCAACATGTTTGCAGCAATCAGTAATTGTTTGTACTGGGGTGTTATGAGTTGAAAAAGTACGGAATCAAGCATAATGAACCAAAATTCTTACACATTTCTAGAAATGCACTGCACTTAAGTCCAACTTCCTGATGTTTCCTGGACAATAGGACACAATTTGTCATTTTTTTTCAGTAAGCTTGCTATTCCAAAGTTTTTGTCCTCATCCACCATAAGCCGTGTAAAAGACAAATACATTTTTGCTGTAAGACAAACAATTGTGATTGTTTCAATTAAACATTCTTTATATTAATCTTGAAAAAAATGCACGGATTTGATTTAAGAATGTACTAGTATACCTTTCTTCCTTGAAGATTTTAAACTCCTTTAATTCTTTTTGTGGCTTTTCTTTCTTTTGAGAGTTGCTGGATTCCCTGGAGCATGTGAGGTCTACACGTTCTTTACTATGCTCTTTTTTGTGTTGGACATCACATCGCTGATCAGACAAACTACTCTTTTTCTTTTTCTCAACCTAAATGCCAAGAAAAGTCATCAGTCAAACCAAACATTTGAACATCAGATTGCTAGATTATCAATGGAACACATGACACGTTTGGACTTTCCTTCACTTTATCAACAAAAACAATGAATAACCAAGAACCAAGGTTTACTGCAATGCCATGGTGCATCTATCACATACAGTATCTTTTCAGACTAGCAGCTACTGTTCTTGCTGCCCTGTCAATGTAATTTTACATACTTGCATAAGCATGCCTTGGCTCCAAAAGGCAGTAAGACTGAAGAACTTTGTTTTCTGACCAGCGCTTTACCTGGATGCATTTTCTTACAGCGGCTTTCCTCTCCCACAATTTAAAAACACACTCAAATCAACTTGTTTCTAATTTTACTTTTCTGTTGGTGGGCAAAACATGGTTCTCATAGCCTAGAATTAAACCTGGCAGAATCTACAGTTAGGTCCTTTATCATCAGCACCATAGAGTCATCATTCTGTGGCAGATAAGCAGAAAAATAATGCCAGAATGTGTGTCTCTCTAAAACATAACTCACCCACAGGTCTCAATATGGGCAGTCCCAAACTACTTAAACAGAAAATAAAATTTCAAGAAAAATGCAATACAACTATGTACAAATACATAATTGTAATCTTATAATAAATTATCTTTTATAACTTTTGATAACGCATGAGTTAATAGTACTTCTCCAGCAGAATCCTGCATTGAAATCTGTTTTTCAAAAACACAAACAGCCATGTGAACTGTGCTCTAATAAACTTCACACTTAACTGCTGAGCTGCAATTTGGAGTTCTATCACCTCCCTCCCAACAGCGGAAAAATGGGAAGGCTGCTAGATAGGCAGCTCCCAGTAGATATCAGAATAGCACTCAATAGTGAGAAATCCAAGTCTGGCTTGGGACTTCTCCAGTTAAATGGAGTAGGAGAAACAATAGGTTATCTTAAAGAAGCTCTTATGTGTAGAGGGGTGTGTAGAGGTGTGTGTCCCTCAAATATAAACAGGAGGCCCAAGAAGGACACCAAGGAACCACCCCTGGTCTTCACCACCACATATAGTTCAGCATCTAACAAACTGAAATCTGCTATAAATAACAATTGGTCAATGCTCAATATGGATGAATACCTCTCCCTCTACCAAGCTTCACATCCGGTATTTGGCTATAGACACAACAGGAGCCTCAGAGACACACTAGTTTGGACAGACTTCTAAAAAGACCGGGATAAGGACAGTTCAATGTGGTTATCAATACCACTAAAACCAGGATGCTACTAATGCCCTGGATGTGTTAGGTGCCGCTGCAAGCTGACTGGTGCGGATTTTCCCCACCCACACACGGGTATGAGATACAAAATTCATCACAGGCTAACATGTACTTCTTCTTTTGTGATATATATTATTGTATGCCCATGTGGACTATATTATGTGCATTTTCTTAAAATGGGTCACACCCTACCCTCCTTCCGATGTATGGCCACTGACTTTCAACCCCCCTTAGACAGGGGTGGTGACTGAAATTTGACTTTACTACAGAAGGAATTACGCTGGATACACCATCAGGATTCGGTCTCAAAACGTGGACTAAATGAAACCCTTCCCTTGGGTTGTTTCATTTGAACTTATTGAAATGTAATTCATCCTCCATCTACTATTCAATGTTGGGTTACTTTATATGTCTTATACTGGTTTGAACCCATGATTCTGCTTACATGATAACAATGTTCATACAGACACACTGTGATAATGTGTGATACTCTGTAACTAATATACCAATCCCAGCCTGATTTTGTCTATTCTCCCCTACTGCTTGACTTATCATGCTACTTGGTTTCTCTCTGACAACTTCATTGGCAACAGTGTATTGTTTTTTTTCCCCCCCTTTCTCTTTTTTCTCTTTCTTTTTAACCTTTTAGCCCCAGAAGCTGTTTCCCCACAGCTTCTGGGGCATTCCTTTTAACTGAACTTGTGTTTTAAACCCCTAAGAGTCTGGACCGATTAGCTGAGATTGTGTTGCCTAGCAACGGCGGGCCATAGAGACTTGGTACACCTTTTCGCGCACACCCACCACTATCCCAACCGAAGCGGCTACCTTCGTAAATATCACTGTGGCACTATTTATGAGATTTGCTTGTAGGTGTGCGGCGTATATGTCCTTGTCAGAAGCTCCCTGCGATAGAGTACACACCTTCTCCACTTCCCTCCCGCTTCTTGTCTTTCCTCTCTCTGTCAGCGCCTTGTCCTGAGTCCCCTTATTTGGTTCCTTGCTCCATTTTCCCCTGGTTATACTAATTTTATTTGCACATGGTTTATTACTATATGACTTGTTGGGACACGGGGTTGTTTATGAGGGTTGCTAGGCAACCACAGACTGGGCAACAAAACCTTGCTTGAAGAGGATATTTAACCTTTTTACTGCCAACGATGTGTGGGATACGTTGTGGCAGAAAAAGGCTTTATCTGGCAACAATGTGTCTCATACGTCGTTTGCGGATAAAGGATTCTCTCTGCAGCAGTGGCATGTGGGCAACGAGCCAGGGGGGCTGTCATGTCGGTCCTGCAACCCTACAAGCAGCAGACGTGATCGCATCACGTCTGCTGCTTGTACTGCTTCCTGCTTCCTCCTCCAGCACCGCCGCCCACTGACTTCCTCCCTGGACTGCAGCCAGAAGGACCAGGCAAGTGATCTGTGCACACAATTTAGCAGTTTTTGTTTTTTTTTCTTTTCATTTTGCACACTTATATACACAACTTTTACATATGTACACACATGTATACACAAACTTTTTTTTTTTCATTTTACTTTGTTTTTAGTTTCTTTTCCCTAAAAACAGTTTATTTTGACAGCGTGACCATTGGATCAGATATTCTGACCACTAATTACACTGTCGTGTGACTTATTTTGTTGTTTCACTAATTTGCACAATTTCTGTGGTTTTATTGCATTTTTATCCTTGTATAAGTGTTCTTAATCTGTTTTTAGTATAACTCTGCCGTGTGTAACTTTGGTGAACAAAAATAACTTTACCTTTTTAAATTCATCAGAATGTGTACTTTCCAAAACGATATGGTTTTCTAGGGGTCTCTGTATAGTTAGGGGGTGTTACGGCACATAATACGTTGACAGGGGGCTCTGTATGCAAAAGTTGGCAGGTGAGAAATCCATATGCGCTATTTTCATTTTGTGGTCAGTACATACTACAGACTATCTATATCTATGCATATTGGGCATCAAACTGTTAAGTAGACCTTAGGTGTTTCTATTTGGGGTGATTTGCCTTTGTACGCAAGAAATTGTGCGAGATAAATGCAGCAAATTGCAACATTTTTATGCGATGTCATAAAAATCTGCAAACTTAGGAAAGCTTTATGGCTTGGTACTTTGGAGCAAAAAGAAATGTTTACCCATTACAGATTCGGTTAATGTGATCTCTCCAAAAATATATGGCTTTCTGGGGTGAGTGTACTTTTTTGCAGTATTATCCCACATAAAGGATGTAAATGTGTTGATTTTGCAGGAGCTGAAATGATAGATCATATATTTAGGATGTAAATGTGTTGATTTTGCAGGAGCTGAAATGACAGAAATGATAGATCATATAGGGGTATGTTTACATTGGGGCCCCTACATGCCACATACGTAGGTAAACCTATACATATTGGGCATAAAACTGTTCAGTGGACCCCTGGCATTCATATTTAGGGTGTTATATTTGGTTACTTTATGACCTGTAGGAGATCGGATACAATAGACTGGAAGCTTTGAAGCGATTTTTTAAAAATTTCACAAATTTTGATAAAAACCAATAACTTTAGGAAAGCACTGCGACTTGATAGTTTAGAGACAGTTGTGCCTATTCTGGATTCCCCAGAATCTGTTCTTTCCAGAAATGTGTAATTTTCTGGGATAAACCTTCCTTTAGTGGACTTTTTGTCCTTGAAATCTAAAGTATGCACTGCTGGGAGTTTTTGACCTATACAAGTGAGAAATCTCCTAATACCATATATATTTGGTATTGGCATGTTCAGGAGACATGGGACTTTCCAAATCAGTTGTATATTCGTGCATAAAATAAATTTCTTTTTCTAGTATGTGTGTTTATTTTATGGAAAATCTTGTTACAAAATTGGAATTACACAAAAATTCTACCATATTTTGAAAGCTTAGGTTGTCCTAAAAAAACAATATATTGTTTTCCTGGGTAAACTAAAAGTCCCCCAAAGGAAAGGCCTCTAAAGTGAAACGTTAAAAAACTGTCTGGCAATACAATTTCCGCTTTGACCAAAATGGCTGGCAGTAAAAAGGTTAAAAGGTCAGGGTGGTGGGATGTGTTTGGACTTGGTTTATTTTGCCTCCTGACGAAGGTCCCTGTGCGGGACTGAAACTAAGAGGTTTGCAATGTTCCTTCTTTTGATATTTCAATAAAGACTGACTTTTTTTTACTTTTATTAAATCCTGTGAGTGCTGACATTACTTACTACATACTACAGTATTTTGATTCAAACGGCTCTTGCACCCAGGTTTTGTTTCTGTTAGTGGAGCGCACCATCATGGTCTCTCTCTCTATATATAGTCAATATTTGCCAATAATTTTGCCCAGCCCATTTTTGGAGTTTTGTGTGACATTATGTCCAATTTGCTTTTTTTCCTCCCTTTTTTGTTCTGTTCCAATACACACAAAGGGAATAAAACATGTGTATAGCAAAACATGTGTTACTGCAATACTTTTCTGTGAGAAATACTTGATTTCTGGAAACATTACTGGGGTGCCAACAATTTTGGCCATGACTGTATAAATACACATTCACACGAAGGTATGGGCTCCGATGCTCATGTGTCCAAGGCTTTTGCCAATGAACAGCATGTGCGGGCAGATCCACCTTTGCCGAAACTAGGGTGAGAACCACCAAGTCTTGTCCTAGGGTCAAGCCCAGAGGACTATGACACCTATCCAGGGTGCACAAATCAAACACAAAAAGGGAGCAGAAGTGTACGGGTGCAATGCCATTAATCGCCTTGTTAAGACTCCAGCTGGCGGCTGGAAAAAAAAAAAGGAAAATATCTCCCACCCGCCTAAAGGCTGGGGCAAAGGAAGTGAAGCATGATATACATACATACATACATACACACACACACACACACAGCACTGCATTGGAAGTTGTGCTGGAAACAATTGTAGCAACCTTAAGCTGCAATTAAAGACAGCTGGAACTGGACAGCCAATAGACTTGCTCCCATACTGATCCAGTACCCATTACCTTTGCCGTCTCTTTCTTTATAGCTTTGTCTTCATCTTGAATTCGAATGTGCTTCTTTGGAATATTAGGAGGAATATCTATCACCCTGCATTAAAAATGAATGGACAGCCATATAACATTTTTGCAATAAAAAGACAACAAACAATAAAGAAAATATATACAGCACAGCAAATTACCCTCATTTAGGAAGAAAAGCCAACAAATCAATGGCTAGCTAGCTGTTGGCTATGAATTACAATATTAATGCAAATTTTGCCTACTTTATTTATAACCATATATGGTTTTGACCTTAGTCTGCTCATGCTATGTCAGTTATTCTAGTCCAATGCTGCCGAGTTGGTGGCTCTGGTGTCTCATACACCTTTCAAAACACTGGGTCTTGTAAAAGTGTTCTATGCTATAGGAAAGCTTTCAGTTGTTTGCATAATAAAGGGAAATGAAGGGAATCTTTTCTCAGCTCCTTTTCACTTCCTCATTTTCTGTTGAAGCATACACTGCCTGGCATGATGCATTTAGCATGGTACACAAATATCAGCTGGCATACACATACCAAAAATAGCACAAAACTTCATTTATGTCACACATACAGATAAAATTGTATCACCCTGACTTCAACTGCTAATGCAAGCTGTGATGTTGTTAAGATGGCTTAGAGATCTGATGCTACCAAATAACAGGACTACCTTCAATTTATCAGTATCCTTTTAATGTTCTTATTATGATGTTTAGTAGGTTTGTTGCATACCTATGTATCTCAGGCCTCCTTAGGTGGCTGACATGGTCCAATGTGTCTTTCAGACAGTCTGTAAATCTCTCATTGAGAGTCTTTCCGCAACCCTTGAAGTAATGCTCTGTTGGTTGTAGAGGAGAAAGACTGGCCAATTAGTTCATCTCCTCTTAAGAACAAAGCCACATTCCTGACAGAGTGCCTTAAAGATGTCAAAATTATATAATTCAATTCTATTGAGACAGGGGAAAAATGAATGTTAGAAAATGAAAACTTGCATTGTCTCTTCAATTAATTTTTTAGATTATGCCTGCTTTGCCTGTGAAATGGTATTAAAAATAATAGGCTTTGATTTGACAAAATAAATAAGAATCCCAAACAACCCAGTTGTTTAATAAAGTAACAATCCCAATCCTAAAATAAATATAAAGAACAAAGAGATAAACAACAAGTTTTGTGCTTTTGTATTAAGAAACAGCAAAAAGTGTGCACCCATGTAACATGCCTGTGTGCAAGAATCTGGAAAACAGATTCAACATGTAACAGCACTGGTTAAAAAGAAAAAAAAAATGTGTTTTAAAGTGGTTGACCATCTTCCAGGTCTCCAGTTGAACAGCCAACCAGTAATTTGGTGATAAACACTAATACAGGGCGGGCCCCTTCAAATTCATAAACTTTTCCTTAGAAACTCAGACGAAGTGAAATGTTTTCACTGTTATAAACCCTGTCAGTCTTGAAATAATACAAATACAAACATCTGCTCAAAAACTTAATAGTTCAGCTCTTCAAAAAAAACAAACAAAAAAAACAACAGTATACTGATTTGTTTCACAAGAGGTCACCAAATATGGCTTGTGTTGAACATACTTTTTGCATACTGATTTAATCACAAAAATAAATATCTATGGTTTTTTGATTTCCTGGGTTAACAAAGCAAACAATGAACACAATTAGATTAGTAGTGCAGAGATAATTCCACACTATAATCTTGCTTATTTGTAAGTTATACAGGGCGCAGTATCTCTAGGTATACGTAGGCTAGACATACACAGCTAGACTGGGTCCTTTGCCGAGGTCATCAAAGGAGTGGATCTGGGCCCGATTTGGCCACCTGTGCGCTGGGAACAAATCAGGCTGATTGTTACCGTAGGACCTGTGTATGGCCACCTTAACGGTGAGGCCTTACTTTTGAAAAATCTTCTAATTGTGCCTGCACACGGAAGCAATGAATTAGCCCAGGTGCATGCACACTCAGTATTATACGCGGGCTGACAATACACCTCGTGGGGCCTTACCCTAACCAAACATATGAAAGTTAACATAGTAAATGTGAATCCAAAATAATACTGCTACTGCTTTATAAGGCTTAACTGAAATATAAGCTTTTTTTTTTTTATTAAAAAGAGAAAAATTGAGAATACATACAGACCACATGTGTTATACCATCCAGTACTTATTTATAGTCAGTAAGGAACTGAAATGTTGTGAAAAATTAAAAAGATCATAAACTCCAGAGAAATGAAGAAGTACTAGAGACTATAAAATAGGGTTTACCATGGGGTCCATATGTATTCTCAATATGCCATTTGATTAAACTTTTATTTTTATGAATGAGGCTGGAGTTAAAGGATATTTTCACATTTTTTGCTCTGATGTTGCCCGTCGGTTCTGGGGCTATATCCTGCTCTCATTGGCATTAGATTAAGCCATGTATACTTTCCACCACTTGAGATTTTGTTTTGAAGAATGCATTTTTGGCAAACATTCTATTTATTGTGCTCATGCTGAAAAAAAGTATATATTGTTTATTTCAAGGAGTAGTTCACCTTAACTTTAACATGATGTAGAGAATGATATCTGCAACTGTTCCTCATCATGTATTTTCATGTAAATGTAAAAAATTAAAAGACTGTTTGCAGGTTCTGCATTAAAAAATAAATCTGTTCTCAATATACATTCATTAAAAAATCAGTACTGTTTTTGTTAAAAGCATATTGTTCCTGCATGCCCCCTACCCCCATGATCTACTTACACTGGTTACTCAATGCATAAATCTTTTGATGGCAACTGATTGCACGGCTTTAAAACCATCAGCGCTGTTCTGGGCACTGGATAGGCAGAAAGCAGCGTGCAGGGTCAACCAGAGAATGGTTTGAAATAAAGACTGAAAGATGATTATATGGGGGCCTGAATAGAAAGATAGGCAAGAACATTTAACAATACAATTGTAGCCTCACAAAGTACTCATTTTTTGACTGCTGCAGTCAGTGACATCCAACAATCCTGGACATCATTAAAATATGCAAGCTGGAAGAGGAGGAAGGCAAATAATTTTAAAAACTACTAAAAATTTTTTAAATTAAACTGAAAAATTTATGAAACACTTAAAATAAATGACCCATTTAAGTATGCTTTTATGTATGAGACGTAAAAAAAAATCCGATCTATTCAATGTGATGCATGTTCCTCTCCATTAAAAGGTCAACATTCAACTGTGTCCACTTACCGCCAAGCATCCAGCACATGCCTCAAAACCAAGTATATATACCTTGAAAGAACCACTACAAGAGTAGGGGCTTCCAAGAATAATTCCATCATACCAAGGAATTTGTGGATCTAGAAATTCAGTTTTAGGTCTTTTGAGTCAGGAAGACTTTGCATTTTTTTGGCATCAGCAACAGTATATTTTAGTGAGAGAAACAGGTTTTGCCATTTCAAAACATTTTCCAGGACCTAGTCACAATGAAAAAGAAATCAAAACTGCAATTCTGACTCAAAGCTTTTTGCAAAACACCCACAAACATACCTTAAAACAACAGGCCTTATTATATTTCTACAACCAACATTCTTACATACCATACCATACCATATTTTTAAAAACACACTTTTGGAAGTTATAACAAGGGATAGCATACTTGAATACATTACATGTCACATAACTATAAGATCTTGCCAGACTAATTTAATTGCCTTTTATGAGGAGGTGAGCAGGAACTTCAATACTGGGATGGCAGTGGATGTCATCTACTTGGAGTTTGCTAAAGCATTTGATACAGTACCACACAGAGAAAGTTAATGATAAAATTGAGGAATATTGGCCTGAAACATAACTGGGTAAAAGATAGATTGCTAGATTACGAGATTAAGAGTGGTGGTAAATAGAACATTTTGTAATTGGACCCGTGTTGTTATAGAGTACCCCAGGGGTCTGTCCTTAGTCTTTTGCTTTTTAATTTGTTTATTAATGACCTGGAGGTGGGCACTAAAATTACCGCTTCTTTTTTTGCAGATACTAAATTGTGCAAGACTAAGTTCCATGCAGGATTCTGCCACAACAATTTGACAAAATTGGAAAGCTGGGCAGAAAGACGGAAAATTAAGCTCAATGTTGACAAGTGCAAAGTTATGCACGTTGGGAGAAATAATTTAAATGCGAGTTGGACACTAAATCGTAGTGTTGGAGGTATCCTTAACTGAAAAGGATCTGGGGATTTTTGTAGCTAGGTGGTCTAATTCCAGCCAGTGTCATTCTGTGGCAACTAAAGCAAGTGCTGTCTTGTATAAAAAAAGAGCATTAACTTCCTCCCTCTTTACCCATCCCTTCCTCCACACTTCTTTCTGTCCCTAATTCCTTTTCTTCTTTTATAACATTGTATAATTGACCATATGCATATTATAAAATACAGATTCCTGTAATGTTTATTTCAACTTTTCATGTTACTTTGTTTTCTTTATAATTGAAAATTAATAAAAATCATAATTCACCTTAAGTATGCAGTGCAACCAAAAATCATTACTTTAGCAAATAGACTGGGCCACGTTTAAAGGGATTCTGTTGTGATTTTTATGGTATACTTTTTAATTCTAAATTACACTGTTTTCATAGCATATAATTTTAATTCTAATAATAATATAATTTTATTCTTGAACCAACAAATATATTTTTTTGTTAGTAGTAATATTGGTGTGTAGGCAGCCATCTCAGTGCATTGTGCCTGATTCTGAACTTTCAGAAGTAGCCAGCACTACTCCTTGTAATTGGAGGAGTCATGAGCTGGTCTTGGATCTTTTACTTCTGACTGCTATTCTGATATCTATCACTTTTAGCAATACAGGTGTCTCTCCACTGCAAATGATCGGCTACAAATGCTGGGCAGAGGAAGAGGAGAGCAAAGTAAAAAAAAAAAGCAGAATCTCCGACATCAGGACTCACTACATGAAGTACAGACGATCTGCCCATTTGAAGACTTTCTGTGATGCCTCTCAGAGAATTGCAGCTATAATAGTGAGTTTTAAATAGTGTATTCTGCCAAATAGAGGCATAATCTGTGTGAAACATAAGTTAGCAGGTTTAGGTGAACATTACCATTTTATTGGTAGCAGTAAGGAAAGGTGAACAACCCCTTTAAGGGGATGTTCACCTCAGAATACAGTCCAGGATCAACACTGCTAAGCACTCACCAATCTCTCTGCCCTCTCAGCAGAGGACTTTCCAGGCCAGTACATGACAGGCTGCCCAAAAAAAAAAAAGTGAAGTGGTTACTGCATGCTTTCACAGTAACCTGTTCAGTGTCAAATTCCTGTTTTGGCCAGAATGCAAGCTGCAGGCGCTGCTTCAAAACTAATCATTTTATAAAATAAAGATAAATTACAAAAATGTTTTTTCTCACAGGGGCTGTTCAAATTCAGACTATTGAGTGAACATCATCTTTAATTTTGGAGTCTCAACACACTTTTGTAACCCGATGTCCACAGTTATGTAAATCCTACGTTGGCAGTTTCAACTTTTCAAAAAGTACAATGTCATTATGAATGGCTGTCATGTCAGAGGAAGAAACATGACAAACTTTAATCTTTGTTCCCAAATTTTTTTTTTAATTTTTTTTTTACTTTAGAACCCTTTAACCCTTTAAGTGTCACCCAATGTAGAATCTACGTTCTTTGTATAAAAGTACCTAAGTAGCACAGAATGTAGATTCTATGTTGTGTTGCACCTCCGGGATTTTTAAAGCTGATCCTTTGATCCTTCGCTCCCTGCTCATTCCTCAGACTCTGGACAACGAGCAGCAGCAGGGAACAAGTGGCAATAGGAAAAGGCAGGCACGTGGTGCCTTTTCATGCTCTCCCGCCACCCCCCTGCTCACCGGATCTGGACTGAAGACGTCTGCTCCTGTCCCTGGGTTCTCCTGCGATCTTTGATATATAACTGGTAATACAGTGTCAGTAAAAAATGACGGAATGGAAAAATTTGTTAATAAAAGGGGAAAACCTGAATAAATATCTGTCAAATCAAATAATAAACCTTTTCTAACCAGAAATGATGTACCCCTAGCATTTGTAGAGTATATTGTATGATGCGCATAATTGACCCACAGCCTTTGGAATGCAAGAACCCTTAACTATCAAGTGTTTCCAGTAACAGCAGGATGTGCACTTTGTATGCAGTTAAAAACGAATGCACACTTTTCCTTATCATTCAGACCCCTCACATTCCAGTAAACTAATTTTACTGTAGTCATTGTAAGGTGTAGGAATAAGAAAAATACTCTCTTGGAAAGGACTCCCGGGTGCCCAGATGTTACATAGGGTTGAAAAAAGACCATCAAGAGTCCATCAAGTTCAACCCTTCCAAGTAAACCCAGCACACACAACCTATACTTACCAATCTATACACTCGCATACATAAACTATATATAAAAACATTTATACTAACTGTAGATATAAGTATCACAATAGCCTTAGATACAATGTAACAAAGTTCCTTGAAACAGATTAATTGGACTCTCCAGCAAAGAATGAATAGGAAAGAAAAAGTAGGGGAATAAAAAGTACAAAACATAACATGAAAACAAAACCTCCCTCACCCTGCCCATCCCTAAGAGTTTGGTGGATTTATACTCCATACTTAACATTAAGTTGGAAATACAGTTGCCCATAACAAAACTGCATCAGAGCCCTGATGATCAAAAGGGGCTCCGCGGGTGTGATATATCCATAGACCCGGTAAAGGATGTGGGTCATAAACAATATCTGATTAGAGGATTGTAATAGGCGATATGTATGTATGTATAACTTTATTTATAAAGCGCCACAAGGGTAGGCAGCGCTGCACAATCTTACAAAATTACACACAGGGAGGACAAGTGCTATAATAAATAAATACATATAAATGCACGGGGAATAAGTGCCATGTGGTATAAGTCAATAGGAAAGAGGTCCCTGCCCTGTAGAGCTTACAATCTGAGATTTCCCTCATTTAGGGTGTGATTCAGTTCTGTCCAGGAGGAAAATAATGAAAGTTGGTATTGTAAAAGAAATCATATAATAACTGCAATTAGGAGCGAGATATAAGCCATTCCTTGTACTAGCCACCTGAACAGGGCTTATGAAATGTTGTCTAAGGTAACAGAGTCTTACACTTATATTGGATTTGGTGAGGGCCTTGCTAGTGTGTGTCTAGAGCAAGGAGTTATTTCTTTGTCAAGAACGGTTCATGGTCTTGGACTTCTCCTTGGTCTTGCCTTGATCTACTCTAAGGCTTCCTCCGGTGTGATGAAAAAGTGAGCTTTATTGGCATCAATGATTTTTAGATTTGCGGGGTATAGCAAGAAGTAAGCCAAGTTCAGGACACGCAGAATTATTTTCAAAAGTGATGCGTAGTTTCTGTCAATGCATAGAGTAATCCGGGTAAAATAACACTGTTGACTCAGTGTGTCTTGTGTTGCAGGAATGGATGTTGGGGGGGGGGGAATGGATGTTGGGGGGGGGGGGGGGTGCTCTGGGGCATCCTGGTACTGAATGTGCTCTTTCTATCATGTAGTGGGTGGTAATGGGTGCTTATGGGAAAAATTGCTTGAGCCACTGTTCAGCAAAATCAGTTGTATTATTACCTTCAGAGCCCTCTGGAAGGCATTATTTCGGCATTGCCGATTTTCATAACCATCAAGCAGTGTGGCTTGTTGCTTAAGATGTTGTTGTAAATCACCAACTTGCGCTGTAAGTGGAGTGCACGTCTTCCAACGTGCCCACTCTGTTTTCCACAGCTACTGTCCTTTCTTGTACAGTTTGTAGATCCACCTTGATGAGGGAGAGATCTATTTTAACTTCCTCTATCCAATCGGTCAAAGTAGCTTGGCAGGTTGCAATTTCTGTGAGGACCAGAGCTAAAGTATTATCAGGCGTGTGCTCATCCAGAGGAGCAGGGTATAAGGGCATCTTGGCGCCACCTTGGGTAGGCCGTCTCATATACAAGTTTTTGCAACGTGTCCGCTTGCTTCTTTGGTCCTTTATGGTCCCCATGATATAATAAGCTTGATATAATGGGGTATTAGATGGGTGCAAAGCAGTAAGAAAATTGCAGGTCAATCCAACTTCAGGATTGATGTACCCACTGAGCTCACTGTGATGCAACCTATTAGTTCAGAATTCGGCCACGCCCCCATCTCTGGTTTATTTTATTGGGAAGTGACTAAAGGTGGAGAAGTAGATTTGACTGCCAAGGAGCACAAGAGCTTTCAAAAAGCCTTCTGTACTATAGGCCTTCGTGTCTTTTCACTGGAATTTGCTATACATGTAACAGACCTGGATAACAAGCAAAAGCCTGGGCTGCTGGATGTAGATCACTTCAGGAAAAATATTGGGCCCCTAGGCGGACAAAACTGAGTTTTTATAGGACAATGTGTCTGGACCATTGTGCTCCAAGGCAAAAAAACAAGATCTGCCAAGTTTATTAAGCAATAATATAGTGCAAAGTAAAATGTAAAATTAAAACACACATATATTTGAATCTTTTGTATGACTTAAAGGGGACCAAACACCCACACATAAAAAGCTGCATAATAAAAGTCCTTTGCAAATTTTATTTTAAAATCTGAGCTCTCAGTCATATATTGCTTGCACAGACTCTATGCCTCAGTCAGAGGCGGGACAGTAGAATACTTTACATTTAGCACTTCCTAGATGTCTGTTTACACTCTCATTCTGCCTCCCTCACTGCCGCTAAAGACCCTCTCTCAAAAAAGAGTGTTGCACTGGAATAGGAAGCACGATGAGGACGATTCCTACCAGATTCCTTTTAAGTACTACAGGTATAGGACCTGTTATCCAGAATGCTCGGGACCAAGGAAGGGTATTCCGGATAAGGGGTCTTTCCGTTATTTGGATCCCCATACCTTCAGTCTACTAAAAAATCATTTAACCATTAATTAAACTCAATAGAATTGTTTTGCATCCAAAAAGGATTATTTATATCTTAGTTGGGATCAATTACAAGGCACTGTTATATTACTACAGAGAAAAAGGAAATCAGTTTTAAAATTTTGAATTATTTGATTAAAATGGAGTCTATGGGAGACAGGCTTTCTGGATAATGGGTTTCCGGATAAGAGATCCCATACCTGTATATGTTCTAACAAATAAGACAACACAAGTTGGGCATATGTAAGAATGGTCAAATGACACAAATTCCTACTACTAGGTACCTAACAGACCTGGCAGTGTCTGGTCAACAATACACATTACACTGATTATTAGTTGTTGAAATTGCTTACCTTTTACATGATGAACTAAAGACACAACATGATACATAAAGGATTCCGGAGATGTTCTGCTGGTGAAGGGAACCTTTAGATGGTCAAAGATGGTTCGGAAGGCTTGTACTTTCTTAACAGAATGAATAAGAGTACTGCCTAGAAGTCTTTCATTATCCAGACAGGGTGCCCTTTGTGCATTTGATAAAACAAGAGAGGCTATTTAGCTTAAAGGACATGTAAGGCCTACATTTGCCTACAATGTATATCAGTTAGGCACGTCTTCCCCCACCCAAATGGCATCATTTGTACTGCATATATCCCCTCTGTTTGCTAGCACCACCACATTTTCCAAAAGCAAATAGCAGCTTTCACCCGGTGGCCATTCATAATCATACATAATCAGATACATTTAAATCTGCAAACAGCCTACACACACACACAGACCCTTATACAGCATACATTTGATCAAGAATATAGGCTCACACAGGCAAAACTGTGTGTGATAACAGTTCTGCTTTTTTGAGCTGAGCTCAGGAGAGGAGGTTAGGAGAAGAAAAATTGAAGCAGACAGCTGGAGCTGAGTTTCTATGGGAACCAGCAATGCCATCTCTTTATTGGCTGCTAGACTGGAGGGCCTGTTTAGTAATTTGAGCTTAGAACAACTGAGAATGCACACAAGCCAGAAGTAAAAGCAAATTCCAGAGGGAGGGGGCAGAGTGGGTTTCAGGAGAAGAAAAAGGTGATTAAGGGGATGCTGCAGCATTATTTTTGTCCATTAACCTCTGGACAACCAGTGTGGCAGGTATTGAAAAATTTCAAAGAGGCTGATTACATTTGTGTGTAGGGTCTACATGTCCTTCAATATCAATAAAGAAATTTTGGCTTCCAAAAATAACTGTGGTTACCTGCCGTCATCAAGTGGGACTGTGATAATTCGAAGTTTGACTTCAGGGAGTGGAGATTCAGTGGCTACAATTCTCATTTTTACAGGGCTTTCCTCCCTGAAAATGTTCTTCTCTATTACATTACTTTCATGTAAAGTAAGATTGTAACTGAAAAGGTCTTTAGTCTTTTCTATCTTCAGCTCATCAGATGACAGTAGATCTTTCATAACAGAATGCCTCTGAGTGACTTTATCTTTGTGCTTTTCTTTTGCAACTTGCTCTGCACTTTTACTACCTCTTACCACCTTAAACTTTTCACCCTCTTTAGAAAATCTTGTCAAACCCTTGGTCTTGTACTTTGAATCCTCTTCTTCGCAATTCCAGTTAGATACAGATGACAGTGACTTACCCTGGTCTGCAAGGACTGACTTTCTAAACTGTCTATAGTCCTCTGCCTCCTCTAAATCCTCACTATTAGAGTTAGCCAAAAACTGGGAATTGCCAGGCTCTTTCTCCAAAAAATAATCTAAAGCAACATGCTCATCCCAAACATTGCTGCTGCCTTTCTTTGTTTTTTCAGTCCCTCTTTCTTTACAGGTTCCCTTTTCCTTGTTAATGCATTTTTCAATAGGAAACAACTTATTTTCTTCATCTGTATACCTGTATGACAGAGATAAAAATACGCATCACACTATAGCTTACATTTTCAAGTTCTTACACAAAATTAAACATTTTGTAATAAGTGCTCTGAATAACATCACAATATGAAAAGGTAAACTAAATCACTATTGTAAATAGTAATAGACATAACAGAATTTAGGGGGATATAATAAATGGGCTTAAAGATAAGTATGGCTAGAAATGTCTTATATTATAGCACAGGAGCTAGCCATCTTGGATTCAGTGTGTCAGTGGCATTCACATGCTCATGGTTTTCTGAGTTGCTGTTAAGCTAAGAGGTTTGCAAATAACAAGCAGAAAATTATGTTTGTCAGTTACAGAAGCTGATTCTTATATAGCTGATTATTAAATTATGATGCAGACTGCACAGTTTTTTGAGCTGCCATAAAATAATTACTACTAACCAGCCTTGTATTGTAACTAATATTTTATATGTATGGTACAAATAGTGGGTCCCTAAGATCAGGAAACTGAGAGCAGCACAGACCATGTTTACTAAAGGCATATTCAGAAGCACAGATCTGGTCAACTTGAGCTGGTACCAGCTTGTCTAGTAACCAACAGCAAATCAACTAGCAGATAGCATTTACTGATCAGATTTTAGAGAGCAGACATCTAATTGTTTGCTATAGGTTAGTACAATGCTGTCCAGCTGGTGGCCCGCGACCCACCTGTGTGTGGCATGTCTGGCTCTTTTGGTGGCTTACCTTTGTGTAAAGGTGGCCATACACGGGCCGACTATAGCTGCCGATATCGGTCCCTTGGACCGATTCGGCAGCTAATCGTATGGGGAGAGCAGAGTGGCCTGGCCGACCGATATCTGGCCTGAAATTGGCCAGATCTCGATCGGCCAGGTTAGAAAATCTGGTCGGATCGGGGACCGCATCGGCTCGTTGATGCGGTCCCCGATCCGACTGCCCCATTGCCGCCCACATAATCCGATCGTCTGGCCCCAGGGCCAAACGATCGGATTATTATTTTTTTTACCTAAATGGTCCCCGATATCGCCCACCCGTAGGTGGGGATATCGGGGGAAGATACGCTCGCTTGGCGACATCGCCAAGCGAGCGGATCTGCTCGTGTATGGCCACCTTAAGTTTTAAATGGTATCAGTACTGAGATTAACTGGCCCCTGCATGGTTCACACCTCAGATTTAAGCTGTAATCCCCCGTCTTGATTAAACATGTAATAACCTGTTCACACCTTTTAATCTTTGCATTGTTCACCCCCTGAAATGTTCATACCTCAGGCTCAGTCTGTAAGCACCCACATTGTTCACCTCTTCACACCTCAGACAGACTGTAGGAGCAGTGCCAGCATTGTGCCACTGTATGTACTGCATGCCCTATGCTGCCTGTGTCTATGGAACACACAGGCGGGGTAGGGCAGGCAAAGCATGGCACACACAGGCGGGGTAGGGCAGGCAGAGAACTGCCTGCCCTGTGCCACACTCTGCCTGCCCAATGCTGCCTGTGTGTGTCATACTCTGCCTGCCCAATGCTGTCTGTGGGAGGTGAACCTGGCAGGGGTTTGTTCTGAGAGTTTGTTATCAGTTGGAAATAACCATTATATGGTCCCTAAGGTGTGTTATGTGCTGCGGGTTGCTGTGCTATCCACAGGGAAGGAGGAGGCATATAGATCTTATTGTACAGCGCTGCGGAATATGTTGGCGCTTTATAAATAAATGTTAATGTAATGTAATGTAATAGATTTAAGGGTGTGTCTTCATATGACATAATATAATTCTTTTACATATGAATGAGGGTTGATATCCCCACAGTAAGCACCAAGCATTTGCGCTACCACCATTAATGTGTTCATGGTCTTAAAAGCTTGTGTGGGTGTGGTTTAAAAAAGGAGAGTGATCAAACAGGCTTTCATTAGCGGCCCCCCACTATGTATGCTAGAGAAATTCCGGCCCTTGGCACCACAGAAGTTGGACAGTACTGTGTTAGTAGATAGGGACAAACTTAAGAAGTGGACTATAGACATTGAAATAAAACTGCCAAATCACTTTAAATTGTAAATTAGGCTGACATAGACATTCTAGGTCTCATTTATAAACATTGGGCAAATTTGCACCTGGGCAATAACACATAGGAACCAATCATTGATTAGACATTACAAGCCAGCTGTTGGTTAAACACTGAAAGCAGTCATCTGATTGGTTGCCATGAGTTAAGGTGGCCATACACGAGGCGATTTCGCTCGTTGTGCGATGAACGATTATATCGACAAACGATCGTATGGCGATCGAGTTCCCATACGATATGCCATCCACGGGCAACGATAATTCGGGAAAGATTTTGTCGCATCATTATCGTAAAATACCTACGATCGTACATCTACGTACGATCGATGTCGTTGACTTCTGCTGCTGGCAATCGTGACATGCGCAGAGAACAATCGTTGAAAGACAAATGTCTGACACTCACACCAACTGGCAGATTTTATCGTTAAACGACCAAAATTTTTAAACCTGGCCGATCGATTTTGGGGACGATAATGTCGGCTTGTTTAGTGGGCTGACGATCGTTCGTACACCACCAACTATACGATAACTTAACGATAGCATCGGATCGTTTGGGAATCGGTCGTTTGTAAGTAAAAAATCGGTCCGTGTATGGCCACCTTTAGAGCGCAGGTACAAATTTGCCCAGTGTTTATAAATGACCGTCACAGTATGTTCATCATGTTGACACCCCTAAAAATACCCTGAGCAGGTCAGCTTCCAATACAAAAAAATTAGAGAAGTAGCAGAGCACCAGAAGCAACAGTTAAAAAGCAGTCTTTATTCGGTCATATGTAAAAAATCCACATGTACATCCATAGGACCTTCGCTTTACGCGTTTCGTGACCATGAAACTCAGTTCCATCTGGTGCTCCACTACTTGTCTAATTTTTCCCCGGTGTCGTGGCCATCTGGGATCCGGTCTGCATGTAACACATTTGGAGCCGAGTGGAAAGCGCTCCTGTGTATTATCTATTTTTTGATCAGCTTCCAATACAAACTCTCTGCAAATATGCAGATATTTACTATCTAGTGCAACTGCTGTCTAACAAGTTATCACAGTTATGCAACCCTGGCTAGATTATAGAAGGCGAGTATAGATCTATTATCCAAAATGCTCGGCACCTGGGGTTTTACAGATAAGGGATCTTGTCCTTTAATTGTTATATAAATGGAAAGTAAAGCTTAAGTCAATCCAAAATATAATTTTTTGCCTAATAAAAGGAAACACAATTTTAAGCAACGTTACAATAAACATTTATTACAGATTTGTAATGGTTGTAGCATTATTTGTATGTATAATTGCTAATAAAAACAGTGTTTGCCTGTCCCTTTCAATTCTCTACCAAAAGGCTCTGACTTTTTAAACAATGTAACACAAGCCGGCTGACTAACAGAACTGTCTTGCTGGAGGAGGCGGACCTTTGCAACATTGTTTAAAAAGTAACAAAATAAAGTTTTAAAAAAGCAACAATCAGGAGTTCAGCTGCTTTCAATAGCAATTACATGTACACAACTTTTAAAGCACTAAAAAATTCATATTGGTTGCTTAGAATGTTTTCTTTTATTGGGCAAAAAATTATTTTTGGGGTTGACGTCCAAAATAATGCAAATATGAGATACAAAGTAATCACCTATTTTAGGTTATGACTAAGGGCAACAATAATTGACAGATGCATTAAGTTCAACCCTTCCAAATGAACCCCAGCATGCACAAATAGACCCATACCGACCTATCTATACACTCACACACATAAGCTATATACACCAACATCAATACTAATTTTAGATTTTACTACAGGTATGGGTATCCATTTCTACAGGTATGGGTATCCATTACCTGTTATCCAAAAAATTCAGAATTACAGTAAGGCCATAATATAATAAAAAAAAAAAAATCAGGGCCTCTGGTGCACTGATTGTTTTTATGGGAAACTTGTACAGAGTAAATATACCCCTTTGCAATCAGCTCTTTTCTGAGAGGAAAACAACTCCAACCTTGCCATTCTAAAAACATTGTTTAAATCTTTCATAATCTAATGATCTAGGGCACCATAGCATCTAAATCCCTCTATGCACCCAATTAATGACGTTACTTGTTTTTTTAAATTTTGCTTTTAACAAATCACGTGACATACAATAAGGAAAACTACTACAGTAAACCCTCTATTTTATTTAGGGATGTAAATCCCTATTAGCACATGCTAATTAGTTTTTTAAACTTCAGTGTTTACGTGACAAAAAGTCACATGATTTTTAGGATTCGGATTCCTGGGCATCAAACTTGGCAGGCTTGCCAAATAGGTTTGTTTCTGTTGTTAAAGTGTGTCATCATTAAATTTAATCCAGAAACTCAGGTTATGGGGCTCTGTGGATTTCCAGGTCCTACAATGTATTTTAGCTGGCAGAGAATTGCCTGAAACCACCCTAGAATTTTGGGAGGCAGTTTAAGTAGTTATTCCTGTTTACCCACTTGCTAAATTTCAGGACTGTACCGGCAGTGCTGCCCACGGAGAACCTAATATTTCAGACAACTGAATACTTTTAGTAGAGGTGTCAGAGAGCTGCTATTTCGCTACCTTACTATTGTATGGCCTATATGCGATATACCTCACAGAGAAACTTAAGTTACATGGCTAAGGACACCTGGGAAACTAAGAAAATGTCTAGCATGTCAAATTTCAAAATTAAATATAAAAAAACTGTTTGCTTTTTAAAGTTCTCCTGCGGTTTACACCTTTTTTGTGGACCCATCAATATATAATGCATCTCCCTGTCTTTATACCATTTTGTCTGGTCCCCTTAAAAACGTAAAATGGGCGTTACTGCATATTTACCTGTCAAAAAACTTGGTATTATTTGCATGCTCCTTAGTGGTGTCTGCGTAAAATGAATAATGGTAATGGCTTTCCTCCAGAGGGTTCTGAATAAGAACAGACTTTGCTGGGCTTTTACATGTAGACATCTGAAGTGGGCTGTTCTGTGAAGGACTGTAGCGTTTTAAACCGTTTCCTCCAGAACCAGATATTTCTGGACTATGAACAATGGAATGTATATTCTCAGAAAGTGTGTCTTTGGCACAGCGAACCACGTTCATGACAGGACAGGCAGAGTGGGAAGAACTGTGGCTGGGTGGTGATGTCACAGGAGATGGACTACAGGGCGACCTTGGGCTATTATCATATGCTGAGAGACCTGCCCAGGTGTCACCATGAAGATCTAATTCTTTACCAAGTTCATCAAGGGGTTCAGAAGGGTCAAATGCATCCTTCTGTTCATCACATGACTTATTTGCAGGGCTTTCTGATTTATTATAGTCTTCTGTCTTTTGTCCCGGTTTATCCTGGGTTGTGTGAATTTTTATTACTGGAGACTTGCTGTGTTTTGAGGAAGAGCGGGAAGAAGAGGACCTTGGAGATGGAGATGATTTGTAAGAGTGCCCTGATCGACTCCTAGATCGCGGAGATGATGCGGACCGCCTTTTTGGACTCCTGGAGCGTGAACGACCACGCCTTGGACTTCGAGAGTATCTTCGGTTCCACATGGGTCTATAACCACCTCGATAATACCTGCCACCTCCTTGATAATAGCCTCTTGTTCTTCCTCTAAAGCCATAAGGGCGACGTACACCTCTATTGTTTCTGTAATCTCTGCGAAAATCTCTGCGTTCTCTACTACGAGATCTAGAATATGTTCTGGAACGTGACCTGGAACTTAAAATGAAATAGAGATAACATACTAACATTTATATTTATATATTTACAGAAGTTGTAAACCATTTTAGATGCAGAATGAATAGTATATATCAGCAGTTCTTAACCTGTGGGTCGCGACCACTTTGGGGGTGAAACAACCCTTTCACAGGGGTCGCCTAAGACCATCGGAACACACATATTTCCGACGGTCTTAGAAATAATTTTATGGTTGGGGGTCACCACAACATGAGGAACTGTATTAAAGGGTTGCGGCATTAGGAAGGTTGAGAACCACTGGTGTATATATTCAATGACTAAATATATTTACACAATTTTATATATAAAAGTGACATGTTCAAATGGTATTGGCATGTGAGAAAATAAATGCTTTTTGACATGAGCTCATTCAGTTGGGCTAATTCAGAGAAGGTGCATAAACACATTTGGTCTCCCCTACACAAACATACCTTATTCTACAGACTGAAAGAAACCCATGATAGACCCTCTGCTTACAGACACTAGTTCCCAATCCCTCTTAAAGAAACAGTAACACCAATAAATTAAAGTGTTTTAAAGTAATTATAATATAATGTACTTACTGTTGCCAAGCTCTGGTACAAGTTTATATAACATTTTGTGCAATATATAATATATATACCATTGTACTCGACAAAACTTATCGGTTATCTGCAAATTAACCTGTGCCTTTTTCTCCCCATGGCTACACAGCAGCTTTGTTTAGTAGTAATGTTTCTGAGGCAAACATACCAGTTGTACCAGTGCAGGGCAACAATATATTACATTGTAATGATTTTATACACTTGAATTTTTTGGTGTTACTGTTCCTTTAAGCTTTAACAATAATGCAATACCACCTTTATCTTGTTCCATTGTGAAATTATGTTATCTGGGACTTGAAGTTCCTCTGCTTTCCATAGTTGTTAGTGCAAATCGACAACCTAATCCCGTTTGGAATAAATTAAATGAGCTTTTCTCCAATACATTGGCACCCTACCAGGTGAAAGGGGATCTGAGAATTAGAAAAAGTGGCCTGGCGAAAACTAAACTAATTAGGTACCAACCAACTGTCCCCTTACACTTGACTTAAACCACATAACATTAATACTTTAACAGTTGTTCCTTAAGTGAATATATTGACAACAGTACATATATCCCCAAATATAAAAATATGTTGGTTTGAAAACCCAACATACTGTTATTTGACTTATTTGTTCGATTCTTCTTCTCAGCGGCCCTCATTTTCTAAACCATACTCCTCTTACAGTTTTAGGGGTACAACACCCAGACTCTCTACACATTTACATCCTATAGCAAAGCAGGTTGCTTGTGCTTTCTAAGCAATCCCGCCCCCCGTATTTTTGTGGCGCCCTACGAACACCCCAATTTTTCCATTGACTTTGACAGGGAAGATTTTCAAACTGCTTCCACTCTTACAGCTTTGAAGCTACACCCCCCAAACTTGAACAACATAATCATGGGGTCACTCCAAATGAAACGGCGACATTTGTTGGATGACCCAAAGTGGGAGGAGCCAACAACAAATTTCGCCCATTGACTTTAATAGGGAAATTTAAACTGCTGCCACTCTTACAGCTTTGAGGCTACACTCCCCAGACTTGAAACCCATCATGGGGTCATACTGAATAAAAATATGATTTTGTTGGATGCTCAGAAGTGGGCAGAACTACGAACAGTCAATCAGATTTTACCTTTTGACTTTCAACCTGCTGCCATTCTCAGTATTAACACCAGGGTTTGACACTATTAACCCTCAGTATTAACACTAGGTTTGAAAAAGTGGGCGGAGCCACAAACAGCCAATAAGATTTCACCTATTGAATTTTATTGGTTTGATGCCTGGGTTCCCAAACTTTGCATTGGGTGACTACGTATTCAAGGTTACAAAAAGTGGGCAGGGCCGCCAAAAGCCAATCACATTTCTTTAATTGTTCTCAGTGGGGAAATTTTAACTGCTGCCATTCTCACATGTTTAATGTCAGGGTCCCCAAACCTTAGCATAGTTTGTCACTGGGTGACTACATTCCAAATTTAGACAAGTGGGTGGGGCCAACAACAGCCAATCAGGTTTCACCTATAGACTTCATACGTTTAAATTTAAACTGCTGCCGTTATTTAAATATTAATACTAAGGTCCCCAAACCTTGCAGAGCTAGTCACCAGGTAACTGTGGTTCAGAGTTAGAAAAAGTGGGTGGAGCCACCAACAAGTTTTGAAACGTGGGCGGAAGCAACAACAGTCACCTATAGACTTTAACTGGTTGAAACTGCTGACATTCTCTATATATTAATACCAAGGTCCCCAAACTTTGCCGAGTTAGTCACCAGATAACTGTGGTTCAGGGTTAGAAAAAGTGGGCAGAGCCACGAACAGCCAATCAGTTTTTTACCATTGATTTTCAATGGGGAAATTCAACCTGCTGCCATTCTCACAGTATTGAAACCAACAGCCAATCAGGGTCCCCAAACTCTGCAGATGTAGTTACTGGATGACAATAATGGGTGGGTGGAGCCACAGAAGGCCAATCATTTATTTCATTGATTTTAATGGGGAAATTTAAAGTGCTGCCATTCACACACATTTAACACCAGTGGCAGAGCCACCAACAGCCAATCTGTTTCCACCCATTAAATTTCATTGGTTTATATATACTCGTATATACTCGAGTATAAGCCGATCTGAATATAAGCCGAGGTACCTAATTTTACCTAAGAAAACTGGAAAACTGTATTTTTCCCCTGCTGAACATTATTCTGAAATATACCCCTTTTTGCAATACAGGTGTCAAGTAACTGCTATTTTGCTACCTTCCAATTGTTCTGCTGATCAGCTGCTGGGGGAGTAAGGGAGGGGGGGGGGGGTTGATATCACTCCAAATTCCAGCACAGCAGTAAAGAGTGACTGAAGTTTATCAAAACACATGTCACATGGGTGTGGCACCCTGGGAAATGAAGAATATGGCTAGACCCATATAAGATTAAAAAATTAAATATAAAAAAAATCTGTTTGAAAACAGATTTCAATGCGGAATTCTGCTGGTGAAGCACTTTTAACTGATTTTTAAAAAAACAAAACATTTTCCTATGACAGTACTCCTTGAACTAAAAATAAAAGCAAATAGTTGCTGTTTAAAATTGTATTAAACCATTACTGTTCTAAAGGTATCCCTTTAGGAAAGATATTAAGGACCACACAATTGCAAAATCTAATTTTTTTTTTTAGAAGTATATCAATATTAAAAAGATTAAGGTTGGCTCCATCAAAAACAAATATTTTAGTTGTTGAGAATGCTAAAATTAACAAATGTGCTTAGTTAGTTCTTCTCCCTGATGTAAAGTAGTCAGGACCAACTCTGTATTGGTACAAATGGCTCAGTGTACACAAGTTGTCAGTGGACTAAAATGGATATGGTATTTATATATTTAAGTTAATGTAAACAAGGGCCTGATGGAATACACTCCTAAATGTTTAGAAAGCTTAAGGTGGCCATACACGTGGCGATCCGACGATGTTTCGTACGACCATCGGTCGCACGAAACATCGTAAGATCCGCCACACACCAATTAGGGCTGAATCGGCAGGTAAGGAGGTAGAAACAATAGGATTTCTACCTCCTTCTGCCGATTCAGCTCTGAAGGGAGAATTTTGGTCAGGCGCCTTCTATGGCGCCCGATCAAAATTTTCAAACTTGTCCGATCGGCGAGTCGTCCGATATCGGCAGCTTCCTGCGATATCGGTCGACTCGCCGACATGCCATACACGCACCGATTATCGTACGAAACTAGGTTTCGTACGATAATATCGGTGCGTGTATGGCCACCTTTAGTGGAAAGGAAATTGTGCACAATTATATTTATTGTAACCAATAGGAACTTTTGTTTCAAATTTACCAATCATTTGAACTCATTAGTTTTGATTGGTTGAGCCTTTTAAGAACGTGATTGGCTTTTATCTTTTTAAATAGTGTGTGTTTTAGTGTTTGAGTTAAGCCTATGATTAAGTGCCCTGTGAGGCATAAAACGCATAATAGAAAAATGCAATGGCACTCAAGAGCTACAACTGGGACTAGCCCTTTAGATACTTTATTACGGAAGTGCAACGTTTCGGGGCAAAACAACCCCTTTGTTTTGCCCCGAAACGTTGCAATTCCGTAATAAAGTATCTAAAGGGCTAGTCCCAGTTGTAGCTCTTGAGTGCCATTGCATTTTTCTATTTGGATTCTTTGGGAGGGTGCCGATCCCCCTGCAGTGAGCACCGAGCGCAAACTTTTGAGGAGAGTTAAGGGTGTGCGTATAAGGTCTTTTGTTGTGTTTACATAAAACGCATAATGCCATTCATGCATAATTGTGTATATAAAAAATAAACTCTGGAATACTTTTAATATAAACTAAGTAATCTCAACTGCGTTTGGTGGTGATCTGGAATAGTGAAAAGCTAAGCTGGCTGCCAATGCTGAAGGTCTGGGGCTTGAGCACCTGGGCTCTGAATTTTACAGTGTAAGCTGTTAACAGAAGCTCATACATAACGTTTTGTTATTTAAGTGAGTTTTATACCCGGCACAGAAGCCAGAGACAACCTTAACTGACTGATAAACCTAATGTACATGTTCAAGAAATTACAACCAACAAGCAATACTGCTCTCCACTGATGCTGAAAAAGTGTTCGATAGGGTAAATTGGAATTTTATGCTACTATGGTTTCAGGAACATAATACGTCATATCTTATGTTAGAATCCTATAACCATCAGATGGATGGAACACACCAAGGTTGCTCTCTCTCACCTACTTTATTCATATTGATACTGGGACCCCTACTGTGTAAAATTTGATCTAACCCCCTGATTAAAGGCATTTTCATTCGAGATAAACACCATAAAGTAGCTGCATATGCAGATGACCTGCTTTTCCTTCTGACTGAACTTGAAAAATTTCTTACTAATCTTGAACATGAATTACACACATATGGCACCCCGAGTCAGTTTAAAATTTATCCTAAAAAGTCTTTTACCTAAACTTAATAAATTGTTGGAATACTTAGGCATACATGTCTTGAATGACTACTCTAACTGGACCTCACTAAACGCAACAGAAAAGCTACTAAAATGACCGCAAACCTAAACCAAATGGAAAAAAAAAAAAAGAAACCCGATTTCATGGACAGGCAGAGTAAATAATACCAAAATGAATGTAATGCCTAAGCTACTTTACATATTCCAAACAATCCCCATACCAGCTCCCAAAGGATTTTTCCTTAAGATGGACACTGATCCAGAACTTTGTATAGCAAGGCAAACATCCAATATAAAAAAACAAAACAAAATTTTAACAAATAGAAAGCCTAACGGTGGACTGGCACTCCCCAGTGTACTAAGATACTATAAAGTGGCCATCCTTTATAGAATAATCGACTGGTCACGTCATGCAGATACTAAAGGTCGGCTATCAATATGAAATAGGCCACATTTACCTATCTCATCTTTCTACCCCGGGTCAACAATATACACATTCAATTAGATATAAGGACCACTTTTTTTCGGAGATCCGGAACTACATGTTTTTACTTTAAATAAGCTGCTTTGTAACTTTTTTTTTGGAGATGCGGAGTGCAGGATTTAATTGGTATCACGGAGGCCTGGTGGGATGAAAGGGGCATTGCCGACACACTGGTGTGCTTCTTTCCCTTTACAAAGATACATGGAAAAGGGTGCGGCTGTGGAAGTTAAGCACCCTTTGAGAACATGTATGTAAGTGGTGTGCCGAAGATTTTTCTTTATGGGGATGAAACATGTGACTGGGCTGTGAATTTAAATGGTTACATCCTTTGGAGGAGGGACAGAGAGATTAAAAAGGGTGTATTTCTTAAAAGCTTAAAAGCTTTCCTTTTTTTCCCTTTTAACTTCTTTACCTCAGAGTTAAGCCACATAGGGTGATTCTTAACACTTCTACTTTTTCTTATTAATGGAATAAACTGAGAACAGTAATGATTTAATATTATTTTAAATGACAACCATTTCTGCTCTGTGTTTCTATGAGAAAACATAATGCCCCAATCTATGCCCTGAAGTGCTGCCCTTATGGGGGTAAAATTTGCCTTTCTAAAATTCAGTGTCTTTGTTGCCCCAGTGTACATTTGTTTCCTGCACCAAACATCAAATTAAATAACATTATGGTCACTGTTACCCAGGGGTTCAACCAATTGCACATTTGCTATATGTTCTGGATCATTAGAGAACACTAGATCCAATATAGCATGGTTCCTGGTTGGCTCCTCAACCACCTGTGACATAAAGTTGTCATGCAGCAAATTTATAAACTTGTTCCCATTTACTGTCCTGGCAGTACTATAGCTCCAGTCAATATCAGAATAATGAAAATCCCCCAGATTCTTTACTATCTGTGAGAAGCTCAACCCATAAGGATTCAGCTCCCTCTGTTACCCCCATTCCTCCTTAATATTTGCTTTTAATTCCTGCTTAACGATCAGACACACTCCTCCTCCTTTTCTATTGCCCCTGTCCCTCAGAAACAATGTGTAACCTCCAATATTAAAAGTTAGCTGGGAAAGCAGAAACTTTCATCAGGTACAAGGAAGTAAATAAAGCATGCAAAAAAAGCTATCAGGCAAGCTAACAGAGATGGAAAGGGATGTTGCAGCTAGGAGTAAAAAAATATTTTTTTAAATATGTAAATAGTAAAAAAAATGAAGCAAGAAGGGGTGGGAACCTTATTATCACGGGGGGCGGGGATTAGTTGGTTGATGAGAACAGGGAAAAAGCAGAAATTTTGAACTCTTATTTTTCATCTGTCTATACAACTGAGGAGCCAGCTAATGAAGGCTTTGACCCAATTCTAGTAATATAACTACTGATGCATGGGTCACTCGGGAGGAAAATCAAGAGACTTGAACATATAAAGGTAAACAAAGGTCCAGGACCGGATTGTATTCATCCCAGGGTATGAAACAAGCTTACCGCTATGATTGCCAAACCTCTTCAATTAATTTTTCAGGATTCATTGAGTCTAGCATTCATTGAGACTGGCAAATTGCTAATGTGGTGCCGTTATTTAAAAAGGGATCCTGTCTTCAGCCTGCAAACTATAGGCCTGTTAGTCTGACATCAGTAGTAGGAAAGCTTTTAGAGAGGGGTAATAAGGGATAGGGTACGTAGATACATTGCAAATCACAATATTATAAGTTTGTGCCAGCATAGTTTTTTGCATAACAGATCTTGCGAGACTAATTCAATTGCCTTTGATGAGGAGGTGAGCAGGAACCTCAATTATGGAATGGCAGTTGATGTCATCTACTTAAAGGAACAGTAACACCAAAAAATGAAAGTGTATAAAAGTAATAACAATAAAATGTACTGTTGCCCTACATTGCTACAACTGGTGTGTTTGCCTCAGAAAGACTACTATAGTTTATATAAGTTAGCTGCTGTGTAACCATGGGGGCAGCCATTCAATTGAGAAAAGGCACAGGTTACTTAGCAGATAACAGATAAACCCCCATTATATGGGGCTTATCTACTAGTTATCTGCTATGTAATCTGTGCCTTTACTCCTTTTTTCCAGCTTGAATGGCCACCCCCATGGCTACACAGCAGCTTATTTATATAGTAGCTTTTCTGTAGCAAAAACACCAGTTTTTTTGCAGAGCAACAGCTGGGGGAAGCAAAACAGAAAGACTCTGGGGGGAGGACTCTCAGGGAAAGGAGGAAAAAAATGGTTAATAGTTTGCAGGGAGTTTTATGCACAATTTATTGCCATCAGCTGTGATATAAAGGGCCCTCCAGCAGGCCCCCATGAATAAACCTCTTTCCTATAAAGAAAGTTATTATTTACCAGCTGGAGTGCCATCCAACTTTCATGCTTTCCTGTTATTCTCATGACTGTCACTCAAAAGTATGATCACTTCCTGAGGCAGCATGAGAGGACACGCCCAGTCCTCATTTCAGTTTAGACGCAGAGGAGAAAGAGAAATCTCTCTGCAGCTTTAGTATAATGACATTTTTAACAGGTAAAATGTTTTTAAAACCTTCTTTTATAGAAGCACTATACATTTTAGAGAAAGGGGAATATATTACCAAAAAATGAGTATGATGCAATATGTCTCCTTTAAAAACACTTTAATTTTTTGATGTTACTGTTACTGAAGGCCACAATTGCTTATGGAGCAGTGGGGAGAAGTCCCCATTGCCCCGTATGGGAACTAAAATGTTAAGACTTGGGTTCGGCAGGGCGGCATGCCGCCCTAGGCCCGGGCCTTTGTGGCCTCTCCACAAATATCCTTAAGAAGGATATTAATGAGTTGGACAGAGTGCAGAGACATGCAACTTAACTGGTAAAGGAAGTTTTAAACTGTGAGGTTAGACTGTCAAGGTTTGGGTTGTTTTGTCTGGAAAAAAAGTGCTGGGGGGGGGGGGGACATGATTACAAGTACTTTAGAGGGGATTATAGGCAGATAGGGGGGGCGTTTTTTCCCCATAAAAATGATCAGTACACCAGAGGCCACCCGTTTAGATTGGAGGAACGGAGCTTCCATTTTAAGCAGCATAAGTGGTTTTTCACGGTAAGGGCAGCGAGGTTGTGAAATACCCTTCCTAGTGATGTTGTAATGGCAGATTCTGTTAATGCCTTTAAGATGGGCCTGGATGAGTTCTTGAACAAGCATAGTATCCAAGGCTATTGTGATACTAAAATCTACAGTTAGTATTGTTGTTGGTATATATAGTTTATGTATGGGAGTGCATAGATAGGTCAGTATAGGCTTGTGTGTGCTGGGTTTACTTGGAAGGGTTGAACTTGATGGACTTTTTTCAACCCAATGTAACTGTATAAGTTGGGGGGTTACTGGGGGAATCTTTGGAGGCACAGAACTTCCCTGTCTTAGGCTGGTACAGAAGCCCGAAACATAAAGCACAACATAATTATTTTAATTGTTTAGTTTTGACGCTACAGACCATATAAACTGTGGTAACATTTCTATGCTCAGCTCTGAGAGTTTTTTGTAGGGGGTTTCACAGACCAGGACTTGGCAGGCAGCCAAAAAAGAATGATCACACTGAATGCATGCCTTCCCTCTCCTGCTTTATTTGCATATCTTTGATACTATTGGCTGGCAAGTTTCAGCCAATCACACCAATTAAATTCAGCGTGAACTTCCTATCTGGGCAGACTGCAAGTTGGTGAAGGCAATCCCTTTAAAAAAAAAAAAAAAGAACAGAGATATATGCTAAAAACATTTAAAATAATAAAAATGTATTTTTCTCATAGGGGCTGCTTAAATTTGGACTATTGCCTGAAGGTGAACATCCCCTTTAAAGGAACAGTAACACCAAAAAATGAAATTGTATAAAAGTAATTACAATATTATGTACTGTTGCCCTGCCTTGTTACAACTGGTGTGTTTGCCTCAGAAAGACCCCTATAGTTTATATAATTAAGCTGCTGTGTAACCATGGGGGCAGCTATTCAAAGGAGAAAAGGCACAGGTTACTTAGCAGATAATAGATAAACCCCCATTATATGGGGCTTATCTACTAGTTATCTGCTATGTAACCTGTGCATTTTCTCCTTTTTTCCAGCTTGAATGGCTGCCCCCATGGCTACCCAGCAGCTTATTTATATAAACTTTAGTAGTCTTTCTGAAGCAAACACACCAGTTGTAGCAATGCAGGGCAACAGTACATTATATTGTAATTACTTTTATACACTTTCATTTTTTGGTGTTACTGTTCCTTTAAATTCACATATTAAACAGGCATTCAACACTCTTGGAACTACACACTATATGAAACAGTAGAGCTGCTTCAGTTTTAATGCCGTTTTGCTTAAAAAACATATGCAGTTACATGAAAGGCATGGTTTTGGGACCTACCTGTATCTTTTTTTCCTTGAAGGTGATCTTGATCTTGAGGATGATCGAGACCTTGAGTTTGATCTTGATGAATGAGACGGTGACTTTGACCTACCCATTTTCAATGCTAAAGGTCTTACATCTTATAAGAAAATGTGAAAGAAAAGGACATTAATACAACTGCATCTCTATTTTAAAAAATTCAGCAGGTTTCTTGACTTTCTGTGCCTTTGTGCACCACCTTTTCTTCACGTGTCATTCCACTTTATTACAAATGCCTTAATTTAAAGACTTATTTGTTTCGATTTCTTTGTATGTGTGGATTACTTGGGTTGTTACGGACACCTGGTGTAAATTTCATGTCAAAAGACCCATTAGAAATATATTTATTGAGAAAAATGTTGACTTGTTCAATACTTATTTTCCATGCTGTTGTGTTGACCCACATATACAAATACCTGTAACAACCTTCCCTAACCAAACCGCAGCTTTCATCCGGCCCCTCTTTTTCCTCTGACATATCATCAGTGACATTTACATATGCAAACAGCAGATATGTGCTATAAAGTTCATGCAATGAAGAATACAGGCTTACACAAACAGAACTTACTTTGATAAAATGGCCTGCTTGGATTGAGCCCTGTAACGGTTAAGCTGAGTTTAGGAGAGAAAACATCTCCTGCAGAGTGCACAGCTAGAGCAGAGCATATATGGAAACCAGACATATAATGCAAAAAGAAAAAATCGGTTGTGCTATCCAAAATAGAGTCTATATTAAAGTTAACCTGGAGTGCGTATTCCTAAAAGCCGTGGCTTCCGGCTATAGACATATTAAGTGCAAAATACAAAAAAGGAAAACTGACGATTCAGTAGGTGCAAAAAAACTGCCTCCATGCAGGTTTACTCCAATATACCTGCATGGAGCCAGTTTTTTTGCACCTACTGAATCATGAGTGACTTCCTTTTTTGTATTTTGCACTTTATATGGAAACCAGCACTGCCATCTCATCATTGGCTGCTAGACTGGAGGGTGTGTTTGGTAACCTGAGTTAAAAACGGAGCACGTTCAGTAGCCACAGCCAAAGTAAATTCCTAAGGGGAGGGGGCCGAGTGGGTTAGAGGAGGAGAAAAAATCCTGTGTGAGTAAAGGCTCTGGCACACGGGGAGATTAGTCGCCCGCGGCAAAACTCGCTGTTCGCGGGCGACTAATCTCCCCGAGTTGCCTCGCGAGTCTTTTTTGGCGATTTCCCGAAACCGCTCCGCGGGCGACAAATCTCCCTGTTCGCGGGCGACTAATCTCCCCGAATTGCCATCCCACCGGCGACAATGTAAGTCACCGGTGGGATGGCACACATGGCAGCGCGATTTCAGTAAATCGCCGAAAATGCCTCATGAGGCAACTTCGGCGATTTGCCGAAATCGCCTGCGCAGCATGTGCCATCCCACCGCCCACTTACATTGTTGCCGGTGGGATGGCAATTCGGGGAGATTAGTCGCCCGCGGACAGGGAGATTTGACGCGGGCGAATAATCTCCCCGTGTGCCAGAGCCCTAAGGGGATGCTGCAGGTTTGAAAATTGTTGTCATTAACAATGAAATGTATCCATTGTCCAATTGTTTTCAGGGACAAGCAGGCAGTTACCCAAGTTTTCCTAGACAATATCACTTCAAATGGTCATTTTCCTTGATGGACAAAACAAATATTTAAATGATTTTTTCAAGATATGCTTGGTTGTACAATAATGAAAAGATCTTTTAAAAATCTACACGTATATGGCCACCTTTACTGTTAACCTTTAACCAACCAGAGTAGTGGGTATTTAAAGATTTCAAAAAGGCTGTACACTGATTACATTTTTTTTGGGGGGGGGGGTTTACATGTCCTTTGATGAACACACTGCTACAATATACAGGTATGAGATCCCTTATCTGGAGGATCTCATACCGCTCAGAATTGTAGAATAATAAAACAATACTTTGTACTTGATGGTAAATAAACTGTATAAATCCATATTGCAGTCCTATTGGGTTTATGTAATGTTTAAATGATTTTTAGCAGAAAATTACTAAAGGATCCCTTATCTAGAAAATTCCAGGTGCGAAGCATTCCAGATAAAAGATCCTATACCTGTATAACAAAGCTACACCATAAGGGTGAAGACACATGGAGCTACCAGTAGCACCTACTTGATGTGGCTGCAAAAATACACAATGCTGATTATTTACTTATAACTGTCTCTACGTGTGTTTAAGCAGAAGCAATTCTCAGTATTATCTATGGCAGGGTACTTTGGTGTTTAGTTGCTGTGACAAGTATCTGTTACTAAGTAGCTCTTTGTGCCTCCACCCTAATATAAAAAAAATGAGGGTCTGCAAAACAACATAAACAGCACTATCATCTTAAAGTGATAGTGAGACTGAAAATATTAAAAAGTTACCTATAGGTCACACTGATCATTTTTCTTTGATAGGTCTGCTTTTGTAAGTGTTACTTAAAGTTACTAAACCTGACTGTCCCTGCTCAATCTGTCAGTTATAGTTTTTAATGCTAATGGACTACTGCTGCTGCACAAATTTTGCAGCCCCCTCATAAAAGAACATGGGAGATCAGATGCCTAATGTAAAATCATCAGACAAATACTTTCAATGCTAAATTCTAAATCGCATGCAAAGATAATGTTTTGATAGATGTAAAAAGGTTTCATTTCTGGTGTCAATTTCTCTTTAAGGGTTGAAATAAAAAAATATTCTACAACAGGTAAAGGGATGCTGTCATGGGTTTAAATATAGAATATATATTAAATATATAGTTTAAATATAGAACTCCTGAAGCAGAATCCTGTGTTTAAGTCATGTTAATTAAGCAAACAATTAAGCAAATATTTATTTTTATCTTCCTGGCTTTTTATGTCCCCCCAGCTTTGTAAACTGAGCTCTAATAAGCTGCAAGTTGTGGTAATGGTAACACCCCTTAACCTTACCTGCTGATGTAAACAGAGCCCTGTCTGGTCAGCCTGTCAAGAAAACAATTGCCAGGTTACAAAGTAGCTCATCCAGACACCCCTCAGGATTTAAGCTAACAAAACGGATAGGAGATCCGTGACTCTGCCAGAACCTAATTTCTCATGTTGTGCATTGTTTGTGCGCCAGACAACTAAAATAGAAAATGATGTTTATGTACACCGCATGGAGTAGCGAATAACTTATGGCTCCGTTCCAGGAGCCTCCGATTTGATCATTGCAAATCTCAAAATGCGGGCCTTAAGAAAATACCTAATGTACCCATTTATTAGACCGGTAAAACATTAAATCGGCAAAAATTAGCAGTGACTTAAATAGCTTGTATATTGAGCTAATTACGGTAAAGAAACAACGTACTTGAAAAGACAAGCTCCGCTCACAAGACCCAACACACCGCAGTAGCCACCATTTTCTATCGCCTTCTTTCTCCTCCTTTGGGCTAAACTTTGAGCAGGAAGGGGTGGAACAAGAAGCTATTGGTACCAAAACGTCACGTACATATGATGATATTCTCTTATTCAAGATCAGCGCAACGCTCGGTAAACCTATGAAGTCGCCATATATCCTCTTATTTTCTAGAAACATGGGCAAAACATTCATTTTACTACGCGCTTTCCTCGCGTTCTGAAACTGCGTCACGTGCCAGCAGGTGTGACGCCACTTCCCGCTGAAAATTGCGGGCTGCTTGGGTTGGTAGGTCTAGTGGGTTACGTACTCAGGGAATGGCAGTCTCGGGAGATGGAAGACTCCATGCAGTCCGCATTCCCGACAGGCATGGTTATGCGGTGGAGTTCTCGCCTTACAAACCCTCCACTTTGGCATGCGCTACCTCACAAAACTATGGCATATCAGGTGAAGCATCTGCTCGTCTTTACTTTAACTCAGTGCTGTGGCTCAACGGTGGTGACTAAAAGTGTATATATTTCTTCGGAAATAAAGTTAATTTCATGTTTTTTTTTTTAACTGGAATATTTGTAATACTGGGCTGGCTGTTTTTTTTAATTTGTATAGTAAGAGGTCTTGCAGGAATTGATTTGTTTTTATTGAATTTTTTTTTTGCTATTCTACTCCTTCCATTTTAATAGAGTACAACTGGTACATTTTCAGTTGTTTTATGGGGAACTCAGATTGTATGCTCTATTGTGACACAAAATGAAGAAAGATATGAAAAATAAACTGGGCATATCAATAAATAATGCATTACATAATTAAAAGGTATTTATAACGTTACCAGTTAGGCAGGTTACATTTAGGTGTGTCTTTTTTCAACCTATGTTACTATGTAGTGCTGCTACTAAATGCAGTGCGGTAAACTTAACAGTATGTGACAAGTACAAAGAAGGAAGACAAACTTTGCAATAAATATTATGTAGACAGACAGAAAAAAATACTTGCTTACTTGCAAGCTTAGATACAAAGGAGTAAGAAGGACCCTGCCCTATAGAGCTTACAATTGGAAGTGGGTGGATAACATACAGGCATAAACAGAATGCTGCTGTGCACAGAGGTTTGGCTGTTGGCCCTTAAGAGCCAAGATAGAACCACATATTGGTCTACTACTCCAAAAGATAACATTTTCAAGATTCATTTATTATCAATACAAACCATATACAACTTATGGAAATTAAGTTTCTCCAGGTCCCCATGGTGCATTCCTTTAAGAATAACAACAACATAATGAAAAAACATATAGTACAAGGACAGATTTAAACTGACAGGTGCAATTGGTATTTTATATGTTTAAATGGTATTTGTAAAAGTTCAATGTAGCAATGGACTGAACTTTGACAGGCAGTTCTTTATAACAGTATTGAGTTTACAACTCTAATTGCTTGTTGGAAGAAGCTTTTGCAGTGTCTAGCAGTTCTAGTTTGAATGCTACGGAACCTTCTTCCAGACGGCAAGAGGGAGATAGTGTGTTTCTGGTAGAGTTGGGAGATGGGTCAGAGAGGGTCTCCTTTGATCCTTTCCACTGTTTTCACTATTCGCTGTAAGGACTTTTGTTCTGCAACAATGCAGTTTCTAAACCAGACCGAGATGTAGCTACAGAGAACATTCTCAATGGTACCTCGAGTACCTCATTTGAGTTACTTTTTGAAGAGGCTGAGTGTGTGTCCCTTAAAGCATCTGTATGCCTCCTTATATAACATTGGTTCATTGAATAGAGTTGGTACTGAAATATTTTTTGTCTGTTGCTTAAAAAAGCTATGGTATTTAGTTCTTGAGCTAAACATGGTAAAATTTGGAAATTAAGCTCAACTAATATTCTACTTCCTGGTCCCAATAAGTCAAACTATATTTGCTGCCCACTGAAACGCATTTGTATAAATGAACCCCTTCCCCCAACTACAGCATGTTTTTTATATGCTTTTTTTTTTTATAGAGGTTTTTTAATGGACTGCTGATTTGTTTTGCCTCACTGGGACCAGAAAGTTACTTAGTTTTGCTTTCAAAATATGCCCTATTTATATAAAGATATAACAATTATAGATATTTATAATAAAAATAATAGCCAAAAGCATGTTCAGCACAATCCCCATTCTCTAAACTCATGTTGAACAAGGGGTATACTGTCCCTTTAAAGGTAGAAATTTAGGGATGCAATTCCAGAGGTAAGAAGCAGCACCCTAGGAGAATGGATTGGTTAGCAGTAGGTTGGAGTAGTCTAAGTGGGATAGAATAAGGTCATAGATGAGTGTTATCTCATTGCTTGAGAAAGAAAGAGGGTCTAATACAATGGTGTTAATGTTATGTGAGGACAGACATTTTCATAGTAGTAGTAGATATAACAGGAGAAAAAATGGCCTTGGTTTTTTTGTTTGCATTCCTCTTCTGCCTTTTTTCAGCTTTCAAATGGTGTCTTTTCTTCTTTCTATGTAGACCCTCTCCTATTTATCTTCATGTGTCTCATTCAAACAACTGCCTGGATCCTAGGGTCCCTGGCAACCACATAGCTACTAAAATTTCAAACTAAAGACCTGCTAAACAAAACGATAAGTCAGTGCTGTCCAACTTCTGTGGTACTGATGGCCACAACTTTTCGGGAGGAGGAACGATAATAGAAGCCAGTTTTAACCACTCCCCTTTTTTAAACTGCAACTACTCCAGACCACACCCATGTTCTCGCAAGAGTTTTTAAGACCATACCCACACTAATGGTGGTAGCGCAGCAAAAACCTGAATGGTTGGAACTCACATTAGGGATATCATCATTCATTCATATGTGACAGAATTATATTATATCATATTAAGACATACCCTTAAATCCATATGCCTCCTTCCCCCTATGGATAGCACAGCAAGGTCCAGCATATAATTTTACGCACCTAAGAGCCCATATAATGACTATTCCCAAATGCTAACAAACTTCCAGAACAAACCCCTGCCAGGTTCACCTCCCACAGGCAGCATAGGGCAGGCAGAGTTTGGCACACACAGGAAAGGTAGGGCAGCCCGAGTATGGCACACACAGGCAGCATAGTACAGGCAGAGTTTGGCACACACAGGAAAGGTAGGGCAGCCCGAGTATGGCACACACAGGCCGCATAGGACAGGCAGAGTTTGGCACACACAGGAAAAGTAGGGCAGCCCGAGTATGGCACACACAGGCCGCATAGGACAGTCAGGGTTTGGCACACCTGTACAGGCAAGGTAGGGCAGAGAAAAGACTGAAATGCAAAATCCTAAGGCATCCCCACACTAAAGGTGGCCATATACTATAAAATCCGCTCGCTTGGCAGGTCGCCAAGATCTTCTCCCGATATGCCCACCTACGGGTTGGTGATATTGAGTTAATTTGTTTGTCTCTAGGGACAAATGATTGAATCAAAATGGCGGGCATAGACACCGTCGGTTTGGGGAGCATCAACGAGCCGATGCAGTCCCCGATCTGACGTAAAATTCAAACCTGCCTGATTTCAGGCCAGATGTTAGTAGGGGAGGCCCGTCGTTGGTGCCCATACACAGGCAGATAAGCTGCCGAATCAGTCTATAGGACCAATATCGGCATCTAAATTGGCCACCTTTAGCTGAGCTGGAAAAGAAGATTTGTTAGTGTAAAAGACAGAGAAATATCATAGTAACACACATGTTTTCTTATTGGCGATTTATATTCTTGCTAGTAGCAAAGCATTCAGAGGAGATTAGTCGGCACTGCTAGAGAAGATTAATCGTGGGGCAACTAATCTCCTTGTTGTCATCAGCCTAAAAGCTATTTTTCATGGCCTGGTTTTTCTTTTTGCTATGTCCTGTTAAGTAACTTCCTGTTAGCAGACCCTTAAACCACAGGTGGGCACAGGGAATCTAGCAAGGACCCCCACATCCTTGTGGCACCCCAACTTCTGCCTGTACTTGCGCCATCCAAGCCATGTATTTGCTGGTACAGGGGGTTGTAGTAATACAACATAGAGGGGCCCCTTTTCTGCAGGGGGCCCAGGAAAGCCAAGTATGCCACTGGCCTTATCAGTGTTTATATCCAATTTAACTTACAGTTATGGGATCCCTTATCCAGAAAGCTCAGATTCCAGTATTTAATAAAATAAATACAATACCTTGTACTTGGCCCTAACTAAGCTGCATGAATCCATATTTGTGGCAAAAGTCTTATTGAATTTTTTTTAATGTTTATATGATTTTTAACAGACGTATGCTATGGTGATCCAAATTTACAGAAAGATCCTTTATTTAGAAACACATCACATTCTGGACACTGATAAATACTTCCCTAGTATTTATTGGCTGTTTGTTGTACCAAGGTTCAGATCATTGGTGAGATATATTGGCTGTGGTGTTTCCAAACTTACATTTTGTTAGTTAAATTACCATGGTAAATATATACCATTCTATATTATGGCTTTATCTTGACATACTTTTTTGAAATGCATGAAAATACCTGCATTATAAAAAGAGCAGCATTTAAATTATGTAATTAATACATGAGTAAAATGCATGCTGCCTATAGTAAACACTGGTAGCATAACTGAGGACACCGGTGCACTCTGGCTTTAGTGCTCTGTGCCAGAATCTGCCACTATGTGCCATAGGCAGCATGTTTCCTATACATTTTAATGATACGCTTATATTACCGTATATACTTGAGTATAAGCCGAGTTTTTCAGCACCAAAAATGTGCTGAAAAATTCACCCTTGGCTTATACTCGAGTTGGATTAATTAAAAGCAGGTTTCAGAGAGATCTCACTTGTAAAAGCCCCTGCCAGCAGTTGTCCCGGGCAGTTGTCCCGTGGATTTAAAGGGGGCCCGGCTAGTTTTTAAGCACAGGCCCCCTTTAAAGAGTTACAGGCCCATGGCTCATTGGTGGTCAGCGGGTAATTTTATTGGTTGCGTACCCGTGACGTCAGCATGCACGGGGCGCAACCTAATAAAAGATCTGCAGCTGCAAAAAGTGGCACCTAGGAAGAGACGGGGGACGCAGGTGGAAGCAGCAGCCAGACGCAGCAGGGAGGCAGACAGGAAGGTGAGTGGGAGGGGTGGGGGAGGATATTGCGGGGAGCTGGGGGATGTTGGGGAGAATGTTGGGGGGAGCTGGGGGATGTTGGGGAGAACGCTGGGGGGAGCCGGGGGATGTTGGGGAGAACGCTGGGGGGAGCCGGGGGATGTTGGGGGGGAGCTGGAGGATGTTGGGGAGAATGCTGGAGGGAGCTGGAGGATGTTGGGGAGGACGCTGGAGGGAGCTGGAGGATGTTGGGGAGGACGCTGGAGGGAGCTGGAGGATGTTGGGGAGGACGCTGGAGGGAGCTGGAGGATGTTGGGGAGGACGCTGGGGGGAGCTGGAGGATGTTGGGGAGGACGCTGGGGGGAGCTGGAGGATGTTGGGGAGGACGCTGGGGGGAGCTGGAGGATGTTGGGGAGGACGCTGGGGGGAGCTGGAGGATGTTGGGGAGGACGCTGGGGGAGCTGGAGGATGTTGGGGAGGACGCTGGGGGGAGCTGGAGGATGCTGAGTGGGGGGAGCTGAAGGATGTTGGGGAGGACACTGAGGGGAGCTGAAGGATGTTGGGGAGGACACTGAGGGGAGCTGGAGGATGTTGGGGAGGACGCTGGGTGGGGGGAGCTGGAGGACGCTGGGTGGGGGGAGCTGGAGGACGCTGAGGGGGGGAGCTGGGGGATGTTGGGGAGAACGCTGGGGGACGGCTGAGGGGAACTGGAGGATGTTGGGGAGGACGATGAGGAGGGGAGCTGGGGGATGTTGGGGAGAACGCTGGGAGACGGCTGAGGGGAGCGGGAGGATGCTGGGTGGGGGGAACTGGAGGACGCTGAGGGGGGCGGAGCTGGAGGATGTTAAGAAGAACCAGGGCTGTGGAGTCGGAGGCAATTTTGGGTACCTAGAGTCGGAGTCGGCAAAAAATGAACCGACTCCGACTCCTACTAAATTTAAATGGAAATAAAAAAAAAAAAATAAAGCAAGTTTAAATGTCTCAATTCACAAACAGTCATAATTAATTACTTCTCTGCTATAAGAATAAAGCCCAATGCATGCAGTGCATAAATGAACATGTTGAGTGACCATGAAGCATGCTTTTCATTAACTGTATGAATGTATAAAATACATTAGCATATTAAAAACAGAGGAGTCGGAAGTATCAGAAACTGAGGAGTCGGAGAATTTATCTACCGACTCCACAGCCCTGAGAAGAATGTTGGAGAGGATGCTGGGGGGAGCTGGAGGATGTTGGGGAAGACGCTGATGGGAGCTGTCATTTTATTGGTATTTATTTTGATTATTGAAACTTAGCAGTTGCTGCTGTATTTCCCACCCTAGGCTTATACTCGAGTCAATACGTTTTCTTAGGTAAAATAAGGTACCTCAGCTTATATTCGGATTGGCTTATACTCGAGTATATACGATAGGGAACAGTATTTTTTCTTCCACAATTATGCCTGAGAGCACCACTTTGTTGCAGAGACAGTTGTACAGAAAAAAAAATTAATGTGCCAGAACAAAGTAGTTCTTACATTTTTAAATTTTGTACTCTCTAACATTTTCTTGTGATATTTTTCTACTTTTAGGTTGTGGGACTCTGGTGGTGCTAGAGCAAAGTGAAGGTGGAATTGCTGTTCGTAGAAGGTAATTTACTTTTTAAATCTAGAACACAATACACTATATGTTTAGAAAAAACAAACCACAATAGGATTATTTTGCCACCAGTATAGATTTATGCAGCTCGGCTACCATAAATACAGGGTACATGTATAGGACCTATTATCCAGAATGCTCAGGACCTGCAGTTTTCCGGATAAAGGGATCTTTTGTAATTTGGATCTCCATACTACTCAATAGTATTGGGAATTTTTTAGCCTCTAATAAGGATTGATAATATTTTAGTCCAGATACAATGTACTATTTTAGAATACAGAGGAAAAAGGAATATGTTTGAAAATTTTTGTTTGTTTAAAATGGAGTCTATGGGAGATGGCCCTCCTGTACTTTGGAACTTTCTGGATAACAGGTTTTTGGAATAACAGATCCCATACTTGTACTGTTTTTTTACAACAGAGAAAAGGGACATTGTAAAAAAAAATGTTGTGGATAAATAGATAATTCTATCTATCTGGATAATGAGAGAATTGACATCTTGCATTGTGGCATTGGAAGTGGTGAAATAGGACAAGGTAACAGCCTTCTATAAATTGGGTGTCCAAAAACAGCTTTACAATATGCTGCTGGAAAGGCGCACATGCAGAACAAAACGCTTGCCATGGGGTAGGATAGTTACAATGAAAATAAAATGCAGCAAAAGTAAAAAAGTCTATATATTAGGTAAAAAAAACAAGCAATGTTTCTGGCCTTATTCAGCCTTTTCTCAAAGCGGAACTTGTATTGCCAGACAGTTTTTGAACATTTTGCACTGTTTCACTTTAGGGGCCTTTCCACGGGGGGACTTTTAGTTTACCCAGGAAAACAATATATAGTTTTTTTCAGTACTTCCAATTCTGTAACAAGATATAGGCATCTAAATGTCTAAAAATGAAAAAAAAAATCAAATTTTCCATAATATAAACACACATACTAGAAACAAAAATTATTCTATGCATGAATATACAACTGATTTGGAAAGTCCCATGTCTTCTGAATGTGCCAATACCAAATAATATATAGTTTTATGGAGATTTCTCACTTGTATAGTCAAAAACCCCCAGCAGTACACTACCAAATTTCCAAAGCACTGCTTCAGAAAGCTGCATAGGACAAAAATTCAAGGACAAAAATTCCACTAACAGAAGGTTTATCCCAGAAAATTGTACATTTTTGGAAAGAATAGATTCTGGGGAATAAAGAATAGGCACAACTGTCTGTCTACTCCAAACTGTCAAGTCGCAATGCTTTCCTAAAGTTATTGGTTTTTATCAAAATTTGTGAAATTTTTAAAAAATCGCTTCAAAGCTTCCAGTCTATGGTATCTTATCTCCTACAGGTCATAAAGTAACCAAATAAAACACCTTAAATAAAAACGCCAGGGGTCCACTGAACAGTTTGATGCCCAATATGAATAGGTTTACCTAAGTATGTGGCATGTAGGGGCCCCAATGTGAACATACCCCCATATGATCAATCATTTCTGTTATTTTAGCTCCAGCAAAATCAACACATTTACATCATTTATGTGGGATAAAGCTAGTAAAAAGTGCGCTCACCCCAGAAAGTCATATATTTTTTGGAAAGTACACATTTCCCCGAATCTAAAATGGGTACCCATGTCTTTCTACTCCAAAGTACCAAGCCACACAGCTTTTCTACAGTTAGCAATTTTGATGACATTTCCAAAAATCCCCTCAAAGCTTCCAATTTTCAGCATCTTATCTCCCACATAGTGTTAGGTACCAAGATTAAACACCCTAAATATGAACGCCAGGGGTCCACTGAACAGTTTGATGCCCAATATCTATAGGTTTACCTAAATATTTGGCATGTAGGGGCCCCAATGGGAACATACCCCCATATGATTTATCATTTCAGCTCCTGCAAAATCAACACATTTACATCCTTTATGTGGGATACACTCACCCCAGAAAGCCATATATTTTTGGAAAGTATACATCTCCCCAAATCTATAATGGGTAAACATTTCTTTTTGCTCCAAAGTACCAAGCTGTAAAGCTTTCCTAAGTTTGCAGATTTTTATGACATTTAGAAAATCGCATAAAAATGTTGCAATTTTCCGCATTTATCTCTCACAATTTCTTGATAAAGATCAGATAAAGGCAAATCACCCCAAATAGGAACACCTATGGTCTACTGAACAGTTTAATGCCCAATATGCATAGATATACCAAAGTCTGTGATATGTACTGAACCCAAAATGAAAATAGTGCATAAGGATTTCTCGCCTGCCAGCTCAGCTTTTGCATAGAGAGCCCCCTGTCAGTGTATTATGTGCCAAAACTTCCCCTAACTATACAAAGACCCCCACAAAACCATATATTTTTGGAAAGTACACATTCTGACAAATTCAACAACGGTAGAGAGTCCTTTCTACACCAAAGTACCAATCTTCAAAGCTTTCCTAAAGTTATTGGTTTTTATGACATTTAAGAAAATAACCTAAAAATGTTGCAATTTGCCGCATTTATCTCACACAATTTCTTGCGTACAAAGGCAAATCACACCAAATTGGAACACCTAAGGTCTACTGAACAGTTTGATGCCCAATATGCAGAGATATATCAAAGTCTGTGGTGTGCTGACCCCACACATGACTTGTAATTAGTGGTCAGAATATCTGATCCAATAGTCACGCTGTCAAAATAAACAGTTTTTAGGTTAAAGAAACTAAAAACAAAGTGGTAAAATAAAAAAAAAACAAACAAAAAAAAACAAAGTGTTTGTGTATACATGTGTGTACATGTGTAAAAGTTGTGTGTAAGTGTGTATATAAGTGTGAAAAATGAAAAAACAACAAAAAAAAACAAAAAAAAAACCTGCTAAATTGTGTGCTGTGTGCATACGTCGTTGGCAGTAAAAAGGTTAAAATATTATCTCCGCTGTTTTGAGGTGGCAAGTTCCCGTGGACAGTCAGAAGATTTGAATATTCGAGATTTTAAATTTTAAATTGTATGGAATAATGGGAAAACATTTGCTATTCAATAAAAACCCACCCCAGGTGACATTTACTTTGAAAGAGAGTGTTTGGAGACAGCAATGGCTTTCCACATATCTCCTTATCTATCTCCTGTGCTTGCCATAGGAATTATGGTTTGGCAAGAATGGGAACAGCGACCAGAGGAGCACCAGGAGCAACATAGTCCTTTAATCCTGCTAGGATCAGGAAGCCTAGTCACTTCATGAGGGGCATACTTTCTCTTGGTGAGCTGCCTAATGATGAAGTGGTGAAGTATTACGTCTGAGCCATGTTGCCATTCTCCAGGTCTTTGAGCAGGACTTTGAAACAGTGACTGCACACTCTGAGACGCCGCTTGGCATCTGCAATGCATGCATCTGCAGTGTTGCATTTCTAAGGCACTGGCAATTTCCAGCAGGTTTTTTTTTTACCTTATTGGCATGAGCCAGCCAACCTTCAGCAGGATACTTACTCAGGTGTTGAGTGCACTAATACCGCACAAATTGCCTGGGAGCCATTGAATGCATTCATTTTTCGCTCACAGCACCTCGGCCTCAACAGTAGCATGTGGATCATGAATGTGCTATCTGGTTTTACTAGAAGTGTCCACGATGCCCCTATCCTGCGTCAGTCATCTCTCCCAAGGAGAAATAGCAGAAACTGGCTTGTGGGGTAAGTAAATATTCTCTTTTCTATCATTTAGTAGAAAGAGTCCCTTTAAGTGATCTGTTTTACCTAATTGTCACGGTCGGTATTCCTAAACTCAGAACAGGCTCCAAGGGTCCGGTCTCGGTCTCTTCTGCCTATAACCGCCGCTTTTCACGTCGGGAGGAGCCCTTCGCTACTCTGATGCCGCCAGGTCTTATTGTGAGTGACCCAAGGAGAGAGTTCTGAGCAGGCACGGGAACCAATCGTATGACAGGCAGATGGGGAACACTTCGGAGTGGTCTTGACAGGCTGGAGTCAGCAACAGTCAGGCAGCGCAGCACAGAATCAGAATCCAAGAGAATAGTCAGGCAGGCAGAGGTCGGTTCAGGCAGCAGACAAGAAAGGTCAAAAACGGGCAAAGGTCAATTCAGGCAGCAAGCAAGAGTGGTCAGATACAGGCAAGGTCAGGAACACAGCAGAACAGCAGATAATCACACCCAGGAAGTAACCAAAGGAAAACCTACGTTGGGCAACGAATACCATTCAGTGAGCGCTTTAAATATTTGAATTTGGCGCCGAAAATGACTTCACGCGCGCCAGGGACAAAACGGCAGAGTGAGGCGTGCGCGCGCCTAGAAGACAACGGTGGGCGTTCCAGGTAATGTTATATTACCCCCCATCCAGAGGGGGCCACCGGACCCCTAGGCTTATCAGGGAACCTGGCGTGGAATTGTCGAACAAGACGATCTGCCCGAACATCAGAGGCTGGGACCCACAACCTCTCTTTAGGGCCATAACCTTTCCAGTGTACCAGGTATTGTAGCCTACCCCTAGAGAGGCGGGAGTCCACTAACCTTTGTATCACATACTCAGGCTGTCCTTCAACAGAAATGGGAGAAGGAGGAGGAGACCTCTGCCAAACCACTCTAGCAGGTTTTAATAAAGAGACATGGAAAGAATTAGAAATTTTGAGTTCAGGAGGGAGCTCTAATCGGACCGTGTTGGGGTTAATAACTTCAGATACAGAGAAAGGACCAATATATTTGGGTGCAAATTTAGAAGAAGAAACCTTCAGAGGAACATTTTTAGAAGAAAGCCAAACTTTATCACCAACCTGATATTCTGGCAATACTTTATGATGTTTATCGAAGGCTTTCTTTTGAACAGCTACTGCGGTGGATAATGACTTTGCCAAATGCTGGAGAACTGATTGACTAAGGAATCAACAGCAGGGACATCAGAAGATGTGGTAGAGAAAGAGAAAACTCAAAAACAACAAAAAACGGAGACTCTCCAGTGGATGAGTGAGTGGAATTATTGAATGCAAACTCAGCCCAAGGAAGAATCTCAGCCCAAAGGGATTGGTTACTGGAGACATAACACCTGAGGTACTGCTCCAGAGACTGATTTGTCCTCTTCGTCTGTCCGTTGGTCTGTGGATGATAAGCAGAGGAGAAGGACAAATCTGTACCCATCAGTAAAGAGAAGTTCTACCTCTAGGAGGAGAGGAACCGGGAATTAACTCTATGGCACAGTTGCAAGGTCTGTGTGGGGGAAGTGTTTCGGCTGCCTTTTTAGAAAAGACGTCCGCAAACGGTGAATAAGGAGAAGGTTGCCCCTGTAAAGAGGTTGTGGCCACAACTTGGACAGGCTTCATGCATAAGCTCTAACAGTCTGTTCCCCACTGAAGTATCCTGTTAGTTAGCCAATCAATTTGGGGACTGTGCTTTCGCAGCCAAGGGAGACCTAAGATCACCGGGGTATGCGGGCAATCTATGATAAAAATGAAAATTTGTTCCACATGGAGAGAACTTATAGACAAGGACAGCTTACAGACTTGAAAGATATACAGTAACCCCGCGACCAAGGGAAGTACCATCAATAGCAATTAACTTGACAGAAGGGACTAAAGGAAGTGTGGGTATTGCGTGTCTGTGGGCAAAGTTAACATCTAAAAAGTTCCCTTCCGCCCCTTAATCAATGAAAGCCAGGCTCTCCACAGTACTCGTATCCCATCCAAAAAGGACCGGAATCATGACTTTAGAAGAACTTTGTTGAGGAGTAGAAATGACATTGCCCAAGCAGAACTCCCCAGATCTGTTTGGCTCTGTCGTTTTCCGGCCTTTTGGGACAAGAGCTACGAAACTGACCTCTATCCCCACAATACAAACACAACCCATTAGCCTGTCTATGACCCTTTTCCTCAGCAGATAAGCGGGTAGAACCCAGCTGCATGGGTTCATCTAAGGGCCTAGAAGAAGTCTGCTCAGGTTTGAATAAACACTCTGGAGGAAAGGTTTGTGGAGCCACTGCAGGAAGTCTTTCCTGGCGTCTCTCCCTGTGCCTCCTATCAATCTGAATGGCAAGGTGCATGAGGGAGTCTAGGGAGGAAGATGTGGGAAAATTAACCAGGCTGTCTTTCACAGCGTCAGATAGCCCCACTCTAAACTGACTTCATAAGGCAGTATCATTCCACCCTGTTTCTACCGCCCAACGGCGGAATTCAGTACAATAATCCTCGACCCATCGTTTACCTTGCCTGAGGTTACAAATAGCAGAGGCAGAACGATCAGGGTCATCATAGATTATCGCCATGGCCTTAAAAAAGGAATCAAGGGATGAACGGGCTGGGTCAGAGGGTAAAGTAAATGCCCATAACTGAGGATCCCCTAGTAGAAGGGTCATAATGAAATTAACTTTTAGCTCCTCGGTAGAAAAAGAACGAGGGAGGAAGCTAAAATACAATTTACATGCTTCCTGGAAAGCAAAAAATTTACTGTGCTCCCCCGAAAACTTTTCAGGGAACGGAACCGTAGGCTCCACTACATACACTCCCGGAGCAGTGTGAGGAGAACTGCCTCCTGGGAGAGAAGCAGGAGTCGGAGCGGCAGGCTTTTGTTGGAGCGCATCCAATCTTACAGACAGTCTCTGGAGCCATTGGATAATCTGGTCTTGCTTGGCTTCTTGTTCCCCTAGACGCTGGAGGAGATTTGCCCGGATAGCCTCAGCGGAGGGAGGTGATGCAGCAGCCCCTTCAGCATCCATGTCTTTTCGGGCCCAACGTAATGTCACAGTTGGTATCCTTAAACTCAGAACAGGCTCTAAGGGTCCGGTCTCGGCTCACTCTTCTGCCTATAACCGCTGCTTTTCACGTTGGGACGATCCCTTCACTACTCTGATGCCGCCAGGTCTTATTGCGAGAGACCCAAGGAGAGAGTTCTGAGCAGGCACGGGAACTAATCGTATGACAGGCAGATGGGGAACACTTCGGAGTGGTCAGGACAGGCCGGAGTCAGCAACAGTCAGGCAGCGCAGCACAGAATCAGAATCCAAGAGAATAGTCAGGCAGGCAGAGATCGGTTCAGGCAGCAGACAAGAAAGGTAAAAAACAGGCAAAGGTCAATTCAGGCAGCAAGCAAGAGAGGTCAGATACAGGCAAGGTCAGGAACACAGCAGAACAGCAGATAATCACACCCAGGAAGTAACCAAAGGAAAACCTACGTTGGGCAACGAATACCATTTAGTGAGCGCTTTAAATATTTGAATTTGGCGCTGAAAATGACGTCACACCTAGAAGACAACGGCGGGCGTCCCCGCACTGGAGGAGGCGGCGGGCGTCCCCGCCGCCCCACTAGACCACCAGGTATTGTTACACTAATGCAATGTGTGTGACCACTAGGTACAGGGTAACTAGTTCTAGTCTATTGATTGTTTGGCTTACTCAATTTTGTAGTTTGCCTTGAGGCTCATATTTGTTGAACTCGGAGAAATGTAGCTTTATTGTAGTATCTTTTTAGCATATAATCATGTGAGTAGGTTACAGAAACATCGCTTGCGTTGGGTTTATTTTTATCTTAAGAAATATTAACCTATGTATTGTATTTTCTGCCTTGAGCTTTTGGCACAGTCTTATGGGATTTGTAGTCAGTACTTGTATATGTAAGAATTCACTTGCAAACAAGTACTATAGTATTGTAGAAATGTATTGAGCATACTATATGCTATTATTAAACAACTATTGCTTTGTCAAATTTTCTCTGCATCTTGGAATTTGGGATTTTAGCTTATGCCGCGCGTAGCTTATTTTTAGCAAGCCGAACACTTCTTGCTGAGAATACACTATACCTCATGCCTCATGTCCCTGTAGCTGATCGCTACCTTTTTTTACCTGAAAAGCCAGTATATTGCCTGCACTATTTGATTTTCATAAACGCTGTATTTGCTCTATTGCGGCCACCATGTTGGATATTTAAATTAATTCAACATGGCGCTGCGTAAGGAAACGCACATGCGTGAACCATCTCCCTCCCCCTAGAGGCGGGAGCGACCTACTCTGCCCGAGCCGCTCCTGCTTGTGAGATTGAAAGCGCGTTCACAGGGTATGTTAAATGCGCATGCGCTTACTCTCTAACATCTAAAAAGTTCCCTTCCGCCCCTTAATCAATGAAAGCCAGGCTCTCCACAGTACTCGTATCCCATCCAAAAAGGACCGGAATCATGACTTTAGAAGAACTTTGTTGAGGAGTAGAAATGACATTGCCCAAGCAGAACTCCCCAGATCTGTTTGGCTCTGTCGTTTTCCGGCCTTTTGGGACAAGAGCTACGAAACTGACCTCTATCCCCTTTTTTTACCTGAAAAGCCAGTATATTGCCTGCACTATTTGATTTTCCTAAACGCTGTATTTGCTCTATTGCGGCCACCATGTTGGATATTTAAATTAATTCAACATGGCGCTGCGTAAGGAAACGCGCATGCGTGAACCATCTCCCTCCCCCTAGAGGCGGGAGCGACCTACTCTGCCCGAGCCGCTCCTGCTTGTGAGATTGAAAGCGCGTTCACAGGGTATGTTAAATGCGCATGCGCTTACTCAGTAGCTGGTAAGAATGCTACCAAGTAATTTAGCATATCATATCTCCCAACTGTCAGTGCCAAATACCCCCGCACATCTTGCCGTTGTTGTTAAAATATTCAAATGCTCTTAAAATGTAGTTCATTGCCCATCTCCCCTTTGTTTCTTTTGCCCACTTTTGTGCTCCCTGCATGTTGCTTAATCTTTGATCTTTTTTGTTTGTATTCTATTTATGCAGGACATATGCTTTAGTATTGCATTAGCAGCCTGTTGGGCACCATTGTTGTTTTTCAAATACAAGTTGAAGGTTTCAGAATTTTTAGATATACCTGTTAAACAAACAACCTTCATACATAATCCATAAATCTGTTTTTGTTTCTCCTTTGTAGGCAACGCAGGGTATGGGCTTCTGCTTTGTCTGATGACCCCTGTTTCCTCATTCGACTGGCGAATATAGGTATAATAGTGCCCATCTGAAGACATGCAATGTTATTGAGCACCTCTTTTGGGTGCTTAAATCACGATTCCGAAGCCTCTTGGCCACTGGGGGAGCTCTTTATTCCCTCAGGAAGGTTTCAGACAACATTGTTGTCTGTGCTGCATTTCACAATGTTGCAATGCAGCATGGTTTACCAGCTGACTTTAATGATGATCTGGAATCAGAGATTGAGAGGTATGTTGCCAGACACGAGGATAACCAACCACAGGGGGGAAGAGTGCACAACCTCACACTTTAGTTGTAAATGTGATAAACATCCGCAATGTTTGCTGAGGTTTAAAATAAATTTTAAATTATTAAAAATCTTTTAAAGGACCATTAATAAAAAACTAAAATGTGTGTTTTGGAACGCTTTTAGCTTTTTAACGCTAGCATCCTAGCAAACCGTAAATGTTTTTACTTGGTCTTTCCTAGCCAGTAATATTAGAAATCCAAAAATGAACTCAACAATAACTTGACGAAGTACATTAAAGGAACAGTAACACCAAAAAATGAAAGTGTATAAAAGTAATAACAATATAAGTTAGCTGCTGTGTAGCCATGGGGGCAGCCATTCAAAGGAGAAAAGGCACAGGTTACTTAGCAGATAACAGATAAACCCCCATTATATGGGGCTTATCTACTAGTTATCTGCTATATAACCTGTGCCTTTTTTCCAGCTTGAATGGCTGCCCCCATGGCTACACAGCAATTTATTTATAAGTTAGTAGCTTTTCTGTAGCAAAAACGCCAGTTTTTTGCAGAGCAACAGCACATTATATTTTAATTACTTTAAAACACTTTAATTTTTTGATGTTATTGTTCCTTTAAGACCCATGCTTGTTTTTTGCCTTTAATATGTAGGGAGTAATGGGGATCCTTATCCTTTAAAATGCTTTAGATTATTTACATTTAATTAAAAATTTTAAATCTCAATTTTACAGAATATAATACTCTTCTTTTCTCGCATATAAAGAGACTACTGATTGTGATGTGCTGGCGGTCCCCTAGCAGTGAATACCTGAATGCCTGGAACATTATGAGGTGTAAGTAGAAGTTAATCACAAATTGAGAAATTTATGAAACCCTAAAATCTTTTAAAAAATTCCAGCGGTTTCTAATTTCAGGTGTCTGCTATCCTGCCATGTTATGGTTATCTAATGTTGACATCCTATGATACTTTGTAAGGTTTTTGAGACAACAAATCCTACATTTGGTAGCTTGGACATGTCACTGATTGGACCCACATTCTAGGACAGAGATGCTGTTGAGGACTGACAAATGTTCTTTGTCCATGGCACAACATCCCTCACTGCTTACTGGCATATTTAAGTGATTCCCATTTACTCTGATAAAAAATAGAGATGTTTAAAATGTATTTTTGTTTTTTATCTTACTTTGCAGCCTATATATGGGCCAATTTCTTAGGACACTCACACTAAAACGGGCTTCTTTCCTGGATAGGAATGTAGCAAAAAAGTGCTTAAGTTGCACATCTCGTGGTTGGCTTCACAGTGCTGTTCTTAGCACTGTAACTCAAAAGTAACTCAAAGTAACTCCACAGCATTTACACCTCTGTGAGTTTCGGATGTCACCTCTGAAGAGTTACAAAGTGCCATTGTGATTGGATTAGTGAAAGAGTACATATGCTGAGGACTTCCCATACCAGTCAGTTGAACTGAAGAAGCTGGTCGGATGAGTAGTGAAACGTCTTCAATGATTACTTAACAAGTCCAGTTGCTTTATTTTTACTAGATGTTCTTAGGGGAGTTACAAACTTCAGCATTGTATGGATTTTCTAGGTAAGTGAGGGTGTGTAGTATTGGCAAGTAAACTTAATTTAATAGCTGGTACTATTATGTTTATAACAATGTTCCTGTTTATTTCTTTTTCTTGTAGAATCAACAGGATTTTTTTTATTAACTTCACAGACCTTGGAAGTGGAGCATGCAGTGTGAAGACTGGCTTTGTTGTATAAAAAATTACACACTTTTCCAGCATGTATAAAATTAGATTTCCCATGTCTTTTTTTAAATTAAATGAATAACTTATACCTTGACCCTATAGTATTTGGCAAATTCTTCCAATGTGAAAAAAATGTTTGTACAAATAAAAAAGTTTCCAGTTATAAACAAGATCTATTGATGTCAAATGTATCATGTTTCTTTCATTAACACATTTCTCCAAAACATAAAAAATTACTGTAGGCCTCTGTTGCCCCAGAAATCTGGTCAAGGCATGCTCTTTGCATACAAAATCAAAATATATGCTTGGCAAAGATAGACCTTCTGTATATAAAAGCAAGAATACAGTGACATTATAACAAAATATAATGTGCTCCATTTATAAACATGCACAGGATTACTTTGAGGACTGTAAAGTAGAGAAGCCCATAGACTGGCAGGTGTAGCAGGTGTAAACTTTTAGGTGTAGCAGGAGAGCCCTGCCAACACTGGTCTTCACTGATGCCCTTTTGGAGTTAACAGGGTTCCTGTACATGGCCAGAGCTTATCCAAATACGTGGTGCCAAAAGGGATCAGACAGAGGCAAGGTCAAAGTCAGGCAAATGGTCAGGGGCAGGCAGCAAAGTCAATGTCAGGAAAAACCAAGAGTGTAACTCAGTAACAATTAACACGAGAAGGATTTTAGCACGGTCGGGAACCCTGAAACGCTTGGAGGTAGAAATGCAGACTGGTCTCCTAACATAAGTTTCATATTGTGCAGGTAAAGTATACTTTTGGTCTTTAACCCTTTCCCTACCAAGCATGAAGGTACTACATTATTTCAGAAAAGGCTTTATCTGCCAAGCACATAGTACCACATAGTACCTACTTTCTTGGCAGAAAAGGCTTTCTTTCTGCATCGGTGGCTTTTGTCACAGTTAGTTTTTTTTTTTACCTATTTACACACACTCACGTGCATTTACACACACACACAACACAACTTTTACTAAATGTAGATTTTGTTTCTGCTTTTCTGCCTTTTTTTCTTTTTGTTTTTCTAAATTTGTTTTTTGCTTTTGTACATATTTACGCACATTCACACACCTTTTAGAGGTGTATACACAAACACACACATATACTTTTTATTTTTTGTTTTGTTCCTTATTTTATCATTTTGCTTTTTTTTTTTCCCCCCTGAAAACTATTTATTTCACAGCGTGACCATTGGATCAGGTGTTCTGATCACTAACCATGCTGTAAAACTATTAATTTTGTGATTTAATTGATTTGCCTAATTGTATTTAATTTTTTTTTAAGTGTAGCTTTGCCATTTGGTAGTTTGGTGTTGAAAAATGTCTTCATCTGTTTCTGATATGTCAGAATGTGTACTTTTCAAAGATATATGGATTTTTGAGGGTCTCTGTACAGTTGTGGGGGGTCTTACGGCACATAATATGCAGTTGGAGCTCTGTTAGCAGAAACTTACTTGGCAGGTGAGAACATTTATATGCACTATTTTGATTTGGGGTCAGTACATAAGCACACTTTGGTATATCTATGCATTTTGGGCATCAAATCATTCAACAGACCTCTGGCATTCATATTTGGAGTGATTTACGTTTGTATGTAAAAAATTTTGCAAAGATAAATGTGGCAAATTGCAATGTTTTTAGATGATTTTCAGAAATGTCATAAACACTAACTTTAGAAAAGCTTTGCAGATTGGTACTTTGGTGTAAAAAAGTGTTTTTACCTATGTTGCACTTGTCTGATTGTGCACTTTCCAAAACGATATGGTTTTCAGGGGTCATCCTGCATTTTTGCCTCTTTTACCACACACAAAACCGTGTGTTTATGAATTAGGTAAATGTAAGCCATGAAATTAGTGTGCCTGTAAGTGCCATGTACTTCGATAAACTTATATATATTGTACATCAAACTGTTTGGTAGGCCTCACATTTAGAGGGTGTATTATATGGTTACATAATGACCTGTAAGAAAAGATAGTGCAAAGTGGAAGTTTTGAGGTGATTTTCAGAAGATACGTCAAACTCGCCAATTTTATAAAAGCTTTGCGGCTTGGTACTTTGAAGTGGAAAGACATGGGTACCCATTTTAGATTCAGGGGGATGTGTACTTTCCAAAAATATATGGTTTTCTGGGTTGAATATACATTTTTTATAGCTTTAGTCCACATAAAATGCCGTAAATGTGCTGTTTTTGCAGTAGCTAAAATGACAGAAATGATAGATTGTATGGGGTATCTTCACTTAGGGGCCCCTATATGCCACATGCTTAGGTAAACCTTTGCACATTGGGCATCATACTGTTCAGTGGACCTCTGGCATTCATAGTTTTATTTTGGTACCTAATGATATGTGGGAGATAAAAAGCTGTAGAGTGGAGGCTTTGAAACGATTTTTCACATTTCACAAATTTTTATAAAAACTGCTAAATTTAGGAAAGCATTGCAACTTGGTAATTTGGAGTAGAAAGACACTTGTGCCTATTCTGTATCCATCAGAATCTGTTCTTTCCAAAAATGTATTGTTGTCTAGGCTAAACCTATTCTAAGTGGAATATTTGGCCTTGAAATATAAAGTATGCAGATTTCTGGAGCAGTGCTTTGGAAAGTTAGTAGTGTACTGCTGGGACCTTTTGACCTATGCAAGTGAGAAATCTCCATAAAACTACATATTTTGACGTGTTCAAGAGACATTGAAATTTCCAACTGTCTTTCTACTCCAAATTACCAAGTTGAAATGCTTTCCTAAATGTACCAGTTTTTATAAAAAAAATGTTGAAAAATCATGAGACCAAAGTATGTGCTTTATGTACAGACCCCAAATAAAAGTAGTGCATATGATTTTTTTCACCTGCTGACTCAGCTTCTGCTAACAAAGCCCCCAACTGCATATTATGTGCTAGTCTAAAACTGCATTTAAATTACACAAATGAAATACAACAAAATAAAATTATTTTATTGCGTGGTTAGTGGACAAAATACCTAATCCAATAGTCACACTGTGAAATAAATAGTTTTAAGGGGAAAAACAAAAGACAAAATGATGAAAAAACTGAATTGACTGAGAAAAAAGCAAAAGAAAAGTATGTGTCTGTTTGTGTATACTTGTGTGTTTACACCCCTAAAAAGTGTGTGTATATAAGTGTGTAAATATGTACAAAAGCAAAAAAAATAAAAAACAGAAAAGCAGAACAAAAGCTACATTTAATAAACAGTGTGTGGTGTGTGTGTTTATATAGGTTAAAAAAAGGCCACTTTTTTGTGAGCTTGAAGGTCCTTGGCTGCACAGAGGTTCCTAGGATCGCAGAGTCTCTGCAGCAGGAAGTGAGCAGGTGAGCTCAGAGGGGATGGGGAATGAAGCTTGTTGCCAGGGGGTTGGGGGCGCACTGGACTCTCTTTTATAAGAGAGCAGAGGGAAAAGCTTGATCTGCAAAGCAAATATGTGATATGTGCTTTGCAGATAAAGCCTTTTCTGTAAAGCATATATCACATACGTGCTTGGCAGGAAAAGCGTTAAGCAAAACAGGGATTGTTTGTCCATATATTGCAGTATACTTCAAGCTGGTGCTGGTGCAATGAGGTTGTGTCCACAAAGACAACAACACAAGATTCTCTGCACTCACCCATTATCAATATATATATATGTTATTTGTAAATGTAATTACTATAGAAAGCAGCATTTGATGAACTTTTGGTTGTTACTTTTTAAACAATGTTGTAAGTGCCAGGCTCCTCTAGCAAGATGCTGTAAAATCTGCTGGCGTTTGTTATATTCAAACGCCAGAGCCACCAGGGCAGAGAATAGAAAGGACAGGCAGACACTGCTTTTAATAGCAGTTATATATACAAATAACTAAAAAACCATTACAAATATGTAATGAATGTACAGAATATTGCAAAGTTGCTTAGAATTAAGTTTTCTTTTATTAAGCAAAAAATAGTTTTTGGGGTTGACGTTCTTTAAGAACAAATTCTTAAATCATTTATTTTATAAATAGTACCTGTGAAGAATAGTTCAAAACAATATACTCACTACAAAGAAAAGGGAATGTTACGTTTTACCTATACAGCGTAAGCACTCTAAAAGTAACCTTCTTTAAAGCAGTCTGGATCTGGTACCATTTCTCAAGTGTAATTGAAACCTCCAGAAAACAGAAACAGATACCGATAAAAACATGCACAATACATTTCTGTGGGAATGGTCTAAATCAGAACATAAAAGTGAACCCCAAGATAAATGAGACGGACATATATATTAGTTATTAAGACCCATAGGCCAGGCCAGGGAACCCTTAATTCATGCATTAAAAAAATCAATTAAAATATGCATGATATATATATATATATATTATATTTCTCCCAAATCTTATCAGTACATGTATCAGTAAATGTTTCCCTCAGTGCATACTGTAGTGCATTTATTTTTCTGTAGACAATGATTCAGTAATCATGTAATTCAATGATTCATTAAAAAAATCAATTAATGTGTATAACCAATATCTTATAAAATATGCATGAACTAAAAGCCCAATTATATTTCTCCCAAATCTTATCAGTAAATGTTTCCCTCGGTGCATACTGTAGTGCATTTATTTTTCTGTAGACAATGATTCAAGTCAGGCCCAGGGGGAACTTCGGGGCCAGGCTCAATTTGAGTAAGTGACTTACTCACTGTGGGCGAGAATAATATATCCCTAGTGGAGAATCATATGGGAAGACGAGTACATATGCACCCAATATTCAGAGCATTGAATACCAACATTTTGGAAGAGAAACATACATTGTCAAATACGACATGGCAAAATTCAGATAGACTTAGGGGCTGATTTACTAAGACACGAATTCCGACCGAATTGGAAAAATTCCGATTGGAAAACGAACATTTTGCGACTTTCGTATTTTTTGCGATTTTTTTCTGCGCCTTTACGACTTTTCGGAAATTATCGCGACTTTTTCGTTACCAATACGATTTGCGCGAAAAAACGCGAGTTTTTCGTAGCCATTCCGAAAGTTGCGATTTTTTCGTAGCGTTAAAACTTGCGCGAAAAGTTGCGCTTTTTTCGTAGCGTTAAAACTTAAAAGGCGCGACGTTTTGCGCAAGTTTTAACACTACGAAAAAATCGCAACTTTTTGTGCAAGTTTTAACGCTACGAAAAAATCGCAACTTTCGGATTGGCTACGAAAAACTCGCGTTTTTCCGCAAAAAAAAGTCGCGATAATTTTCCGAAAAAATCGCAAAATACCGATCATTACGAAAAAAACGCAATCGGACGCATTCGGCCCGTACGTGAGTAAGTAAATGGGCCCCTTAATTATGTAAAATATTGCTCCACGTTGTTGACTAAATATGAGCATGAAAATGTTAATTTGGGTACTACATTTGAATATCGGTTTACTCCAGCTTTCTGAAACTAAAGAGCAAATTAGCCAACATTTGAAACATTAGATAGAAAGATTGAATTGCATTAACTATTTAATTTAAAACTGAAGTGAGGCAGCCTTTATTTGAATTTTTAGTTTCACTTGAAACAGGTTGAAATATAAATGAATGCAGGGATTAACCTCCCTTTGGAAGTGTGTTAATTAGGGATTAACTTCCCCTTGAAACTGGGTGAAGTGTAAACACATTATTGTTTTCTATTTCACACACTTTCAAGGGGAAATTAACCCCATCATTGTTTTCTATTTCGCCCAGTTTCAAATGAAACTTAAACATTATTGTTTTCCAAGATTGAATGCCAGTGCTCCTAAAAATGGCTGCTGGAGCAATTCCTGTTTGGAAAAATTAGTACATTTTAATGCTAAGCTAATTTCACATGAATTATCCTCTGTTGCACTAGAGAAGAAAACAATTGAAAAAACACTGGACGAAATATTGGAAAATAATGTGAAGGTTCAAGTGGTTTGTACTTACAGACATGTTTCAATACATAAGCTGATGAGACAAAAATATAGCAAAATATCACCTCAGTTTGATTTTTGCCAAATCAACTGGCAATAAGCTTGGTGCTGGAAGTAAGAGGAAGATTTGTAGAGAATTATCACAGTGGATTACTCCAATTAAAAATCATCTTTGGTGGTCATCAAGAACTTGTGATGTAAATGTTGATGTGCTCCTTTAGAAATGGTCTTCTGTGCTATATCATGTTACAGGTGTTAACAAATGGAAAGTAGGAGGGCAATACCACGAGTGTGAGTATTAGCTGATCGATGATGAAGTTAACAAAAACTTTGGCTCAAGAAAGGATCAAGTGCACACGTTAAATTATGTGAAATTGTTGAAAATTGCTCAGTGTTGAAGAACATTAAACATCTATCTGAATTTTGCCATGTCGTATTTGACAATGTATGTTTCTCTTCCAAAATGTTGGTATTCAATGCTCTGAATATTGGGTGCATATGTACTTGTCTTCCTATATGATTCTCCACTAGGGATATATTATTCTCGCCCACAGTGAGTAAGTCACTCTTTAATTTAAATAAATACTTACTCAAATTGAGCCTGGCCCCGAAGTTCCCCCTGGGCCTGATTGAATCATTCAGATTCACTAAGGATATTAACCAGACAGCTTTTATCATAGGTATACATTAATACAGATTATTACAATACAGAGTATTAAATAATAGCTCATACATCCTAAAAGCTCGTGAGGATGTGAGGGGAACAAATTCAAGTACAAAAATGTTGCTATTGTAACTATTTATTCCTACATGGGGCTGATCCCATGCCATCCAAACATCATGCTTCTTTTAACATAACTGTGTGTCACTGTCCATCTTAAGGAAAAGCTTAAGTGTCTCGCTGTCTCAGCACAATGACCTGTATGGTATTTGTGTAGTTGGTGATTCTAAAACTATTTGTGACTTTCTTAACCTTGCACTAGGAATACTTATGACAGGAGACAACAGATGCATTCCTTGTTCTGTGTGAGCATTTTAAGACCCAAGCAAATAGTATGACCTTTGATCTTGACCTCTGGTCTAAAATCATCTACAATTGCAGTTGTTCTGTGCTTGTGTCCTGTCTTTGTTCTTTGATAATAACTAATATAAATGTGTTTATAGCATAAACCTAAAACACCAATATTTACACGCCACACTGGAGAATTAGAAATATACCACAGCAATGTTCTGAAGTATCGTTTAAATAGATACCACTACATGGGCGGTGTGATTGCAAGGACACAATTAGCTGCAATTAAACATAACAGGAACGTGCAACGTGAACAGGCCCATCTACAAGTTTCTGATCCATCCTTTGGATCCAAAGGAGAATAGCATTACCAAATGAAATATAGCAAATGGAAAAAGGACTGGGTGATAAATCTTGTGTACAACATTAAAGCAAATTAATTTACCTTGGATATAATGCATGATGTGGTCCTATACTTAGCTAGAGAAACGTTTTTTGAATGAGAATCTGCAACTTCAAAACTGACTTGAAATAAGACAAAAACAGAACTATTAGAGCTATATTGCTTTGGTTTTGAATAATAATTTTGTGACCACATAGGAAGTAGAAAAATTTCAAAGTTCAATTTAATCAGTATACTGTATATAAAGTAAAACAATGTGAAATCAGTGTTACAATAAGTTAGAATAGTTGCAGTTTGTGTAATAGGATTATACACAATAAAATGCATTTGGTGTGATAACGGCGTAGCTTTCTAAAAAAATCCATCAAACTTTAGAAAGCTTTGTTATAAATAATTAAGTTACATAGAGTTCTTTTTTAAAAATTTCAAATCCTTCTAGTTTTATTTTTGAACCTATGGTTAAAATTGCTTTATTAATAGTTCTTCTAAAGTCTTGCAACCTGCCCATCGCTTCATATATACACTGTTTAAAAAAAATAATTTATAGGTTTATTATAAAATAACTGAAATGGTGCTTTAGAGTATTTATTCTTCAGTCATCATATGCCATGTCAACAGCTGGATTGTCCATAGCCCAATGAAAGCAAACGTATCTACTCTCTTATCGGAATTCTTTTCCCTTTCCCCAAAAAAACATGGCTCCATACACTGAATTTTCGGTATAAAGCTTGTTTCTCATGTACCTGAAAAAAAAAGTATACATTTACATAAATTCTATTGCGGAATTATTAGTTTCCCTTTATTACAGTATTGCATAATTTTAAAAATATGTAAAACAGGGCTATTATAAATCTTTAATCAAAACATATATCATACATTAATCTAAATTTGAATAACCTTTTTTTTTTTTTTTTTTTTTTTAAACACCTTGGTTTTAGAGAAATATCATTTTTATTGCATATTAAATCATAGCCCTTTGTGTTAGAAAAGGTAATTTAGAAATTTACAAACAAAAATATAATGTAATAGTTATATAATTTATAATACATTTATTAACCCTTCGTAAATCTTCGAGTTACTCTAGCTCTGAATATTATCATCATCTCAAGATTTGTCATCATTTGTCAAAACACCATTTCAGCATATAAATGTTATGCACGGCAATCTTTTTCTCAGATGTTAATCTAGGTCATCAGTTTCCCAACAACACACAGATTCTACAACAGTGTTTCTAAGGCTTCCTTGGTGATCAATTTCAGATGGTTCAAGTGTTGATCCTACAGGATGTTCCCGATCATCTTGAAAGCATAGATCAGGAAATTCCTCTGTGCTCTAGCAAGGGCACTCATTTCACTAAACATCAGATGATGCTAAAAAGATTTTGGAACAGAGATTAGTTTTTGTTTGAAACCACCCAGGCTGTGTGCAATTTAACCAATGCGATCAACATTATACTTAAAATTTCAAATTGCTTCATGCAGATAAGCTTTGTTATAAACTCTGTTATTGTACACAGAGTGGTGTGATTCAGTTGGGATGATTAATAAATAAGTGATGTGTAAGGAGTACCGGGAGACCGGCGCGCGTTCCTACCTTCAGGCGCGCCGGTCCCTGGCCTCCTCCTGTACAGCGCACTCCTGTGTGCACCTCTCTTTGGCGCGTTCCGACGCGCAATGGCAAGGGGCGCGCATGCGCAGTAGCTTTGGGCTCTCCCGGTGCTGCGCGATGACATCAGCGGACGCGCTGACGTCACTTTAGCGCCAAATTCAAACTTTAAAAGTGTTTCCTTGCTTGTTTTCCTTGCCCAAGCTGGTCCTGATTTTCTGGTGCCTTGCTAAGCTTGTTTTGTATCTGATTCTCTGGTTTTGACTTCTTGCCTGACTTTTGACTACGATCTTGCCGCCTGCCACTGGCCGTTGCCTGACCTCAACTCCGATTTCGTCTCATCCCTTTGTACCGCGTTTGAATAACCTTGGCTGTAAGTAGGATCCCTGCTTCTCCCGCCGCAGAAAGTCCGGGGCCCCAAAAGGGCGTTGGTGAACACCGGGGTCGTCAGGGCTCTCCTGCTTACCTAAGGGGTTATTCCAGGCTGTTACCGGGCTCCTAAGCATACAGACTGTAACAGTTAGCTTGGGCATACATGGAGCCCTCTCATGCTGCCACTACTGGTTCCCTGGAGAATGTCCTGGAAGCACTCCTCAAGTCCTTGGAATTTCAAGAGGCTCAACAGGCTCATCTCTCCCAGTCTCTCCAGCTCTTCGCCACCCGTCTGGATTCCCTCCAAGGGGCGCAAGGTGTTTCTGCTTCGCCTTCACAGGTTCCTGTCTCAGTCGCTCCTTCGGCTGTGGTACAGCACTCCGAGCCTAAGATTCCTGCTCCTATGCGCTACGCAGGGGATCCCGAGGTTTGCCGTGGTTTCTTGAACCAGTGCCTCATCCAGTTTGAACTGTCTCCCCTCAAGTTCCCCTAAGGTGGCATACATCATTGCATTGCTCCAGGGTAAAGCACTAGCCTGGGCATCACCTCTGTGGGAACGAGACGACCCTTTAGTCCACAACTCCTTGGCTTTTATTTCTACGTTTCGCGAGATCTTCGATGCCCCTGGCCGAAAGATCAGTGCCTCTACCCGCCTTCTAAAGATAACTCAGGGCACTTTGTCTGCTGCAGAATATGCCATTGACTTCCGTACCTTGGCGCCGAAGTTTCTTGGAACAATGATGCCCTGGTCGCAGCCTTCTGGCAAGGTCTGAATGAAGGCATGAAGGATGAATTGGCCGCTAGAGATTTGCCCACACAGTTTGAGCAGTTGGTGTCTCTCGTCATCCGCATTGACTCCAGAATCAAGGAGAGACAGTCCCAGAAGTCACGGGTCCGCAGATCACCAGCTTCTTCAGTGCTGCTTCCTGAATCCTCGTCTACCCCCAGTCTTCAAGCTGAGGAGCCCATGCAGCTAGGGGCCACTCTTTGTCTCCAGAGGAGAGAACCCGAAGAAGATCTGCCGGTCTCTGCTTCTATTGCGGTCAAAGTGGTCATCTACTTAAAGTCTGTCCTGTAAAACCACAACATCAGAGAAACGCTCCCAGCCTAGGTTCGAGTGGGGAGTCTCTCCTAGGCAGAATCGTTTCACTCCCAGATGCTCAAGCTTCTAGAGTCTTCGTCCCTGCTACTCTGTCTTATGGCTCTGAGTCTTTCCTGTGTCAAGCATTCCTGGACTCCGGGGCAGCAGGAAACTTCATTGATTCTTCCTTCGTCAAGAAGTCTCGCTTCCCTGTTGTGTCTCTCCAGGTGCCACTCTCTGCTCAAGCGGTTGACGGTCGCCCGGTGTCTCCGGAGTTATTAACTTCCTACACTGAGCTGTTGCAACTTCGAGTGAGTTGGTTACACTCTGAAGAAATTTCTTTCCTAATTATTGAGTGTCCTAATACCCCACTTATCCTTGGTCTTCCGTGGCTCAGACTACACAATCCTACTATCAATTGGGCCACCGGTGATCTCACTGCTTGGGGTTCCTCCTGCCGTTCTAAGTGTTTGCCAGCTCCAGTCGTGCCACTCCATGTCTCATGTGTCGTGCCAGACCCTTCTCCTTTGCCTAAATGCTATGATAACTTCCGTGAAGAATGCTGAGACTCTCCCTCCACATAGGCCTTTTGATTGCCCCGTTGAACAGGTCCCTGGCACTATGCCTCCGAGTGGCAGAACCGATCCATTATCTGTCCCGGAAACTCAGGTCATGAAGGAATATATCCAGGAGAATCTCTCCAGGGGCTTCATCAGGAAATCCAGTTCTCCTGCGGGCGCTGGTTTTTTCTTCGTCCAAAAGAAGGATGGGAGTCTCAGACCATGCATTGACTACTGGGGTCTTAATAAAATCACTGTCAAAAACCGTTATCCAGCTCTTTGACAGATTAAAAAACGCAAAGGTTTTCTCCAAACTTGATCTTCGAGGTGCTTACAACCTGATCCGCATCCGCCAGGGGGATGAGTGGAAAACTGCATTTAATACCTGTGATGGCCACTATGAGTATCTAGTCATGCCCTTTGGCCTATGCAACGCTCCTGCTGTCTTCCAAGACTTCATCAACGACATCTTTTTTAATATGCTGCAATCCTGTGTCGTGGTTTACCTCGATGACATTCTGATGTTCTCCCCTTCATTGTCATTCCTCAAGTCAAATCTGTGCTACAACGTCTCAGAGAAAATAATCTCTACGCTAAGCTGTAAAAGTGTGAATTCCATAAGTCTAAGATATTCTTCCTTGGGTATATTGTCTCTTCCTCCGGCTTTGAGATGGATCCTGCCAAGGTTTCTGCGGTGACTGAGTGGCCTACCCCTGTAGGGCTAAAGGCCATTCAACGTTTTCTAGGCTTTGCCAACTTCTACAGAAGGTTTATTAGAAATTTTTCCCAGATCGTTGCTCCCATCACTGCCCTCACTCGTAAGGACTCTAAGTCACTTTGGTCTCCTGTGGCCCAAAAGGCCTTTGCATCTCTAAAGTCGGCTTTCATCTCTGCTCCGGTCCTGATCCATCCGGATACTTCTCGTCCGTTCACCTTGGAGGTTGACGCCTCTGATACTGGGGTAGGTGCTATTTTTTTTTCTAGCGAGTGGATTTCCAAGGTCCTCTTCACCCCTGTGCCTTTTTCTCCCGGAAGTTATCATCCGCCAAAAGAAATTACGATATTGGCAACTGTGAACTATTGGCCATTAAGCTAGCCTTGAAGGAATGGTGTCATCTCCTTAGAAGGTGCTTCTCAGCCAGTCACAATTCTTACTGACCATAAGAACCTAGAATATATTTCCTCCGCTAAGAGACTGAATCCACGACAAGCCAGATGGGCGTTATTCTTCTCTAGGTTCAACTTCTTTATTTCTTACAGACCTGGCTCCAAGAATGTCAAAGCTGATGCCCTGTCCAGATCCCTGTCTCCAGAAGAGGCTCCTTCAGTTCCTCCTTGTTCTATTATTCCTCCTAAACGAGTGGTGGCCCCGGTATCCTTAGCTCTGCCGGCTACTGAAGCTACACCAGAGTGCCCATCTGGTAAGACTTTCGTCCCTCAGGCTAAGGTTTCTCAAATTCTCTGGTGGGGTCATTCCTCTAAGATTGCAGGCCACCCAGGGGTTAAAAAGACACTTGATCTAATTTCCAGATTCTTCTGGTGGCCTTCTCTTGTTAAAGATATTTACCAGTATGTTTCCGCATGTTCTGTCTGTGCCCAGCAGAAGATTCCTCGGTGTCTCCCCTGTGGTCTCCTTCATCCACTGCCTGTTCCAAGCCAACCCTGGACAGATATATTGATGGACTTCATTGTAGATTTACCAAGGTCGGCAGAGTTTACTACTATCCTGGTAGTTGTAGATCGATTTTCCAAAATGGCCCACTTCATTCCTCTAAGGAAGCTCCCGTCTGCAGTTCTCCTGGCAAGTATCTTCATTAAGGAGATTTTTCGGCTCCATGGTTTCCCGTCATCTATTGTATCTGATTGGACCGTGGGGTCCAATTTGTCTCCTGCTTTTGGCGGGCCTTTTGCAAATTGTTAGGAATTGGGCTAAATTTTTCTTCTGCATACCATCCTCAGAGTAATGGTCAAACTGAAAGAACCAACCAAGTCCTCGAGCAGTTTCTTCGCTGTTTTATTTTGCAAAACCATGACAACTGGGCCGAACTTCTCCCTTGGGCTGAATTCACTCATAATAATCTCCAACATGAAGCCTTAGATTCCTCTCCATTTGTTAGTGTTTATGGATGGAATCCTCTGTCCCTACCTCCTTCTGTACTCAAGGTGGATGTGCCCGCTGCTGAGGCTGCCGTTCATGACTTCAAGTCCATTTGGTCGTCTGCTCATCAAGCTCTGGTGAAAGCATCTCTCCGTCAAAAGAAGGCAGCAGATAAACGTCGTAGACCTGCCCCTTGTTTCGCAGTTGGAGATTCCATCTGGCTGTCTTCTAAGAATATCAAGCTTTGTGTCCCTTGCCCTAAGTTACGTCCTCGTTACATTGGTCGAGCTCCCTCCCAGTATGAATATTTCGAACTCCTTCCATGTCTCCCTCCTCAAGCCTGTGGTTTGTAATGCCTTTTCTTCTGCTTCTCCTTCCCCAACTCCGCTTTTGGTTGATGGGTGTCAAGAATTTGAGGTCCAGGAGATTGTAGATTCCCGCAAGATTAGAGGTAACGTTCAATACCTTATTCACTGGTGGGGGTTTGGTCCTGAGGAGAGATGTTGGGTGGCAGCTAAGGATACTCATGCTTCGCGATTGGTAAAGCTGTTCCACAAAAACTTTCCCGGGAAACCTTGGGAGCCCCCAGTGGGTGCTCCTGAATGGGGGGGTACTGTAAGGAGTACCGGGAGACTGGCGCACGTTCCTACCTTCAGGCGCGCTAGTCCCTGGCCTCCTCCTGTACAGCGCGCTCCTGCGCGCACCTCTCCGGCGCGTTCCGACACGCAATGGCAAGGGGCGCGCGCGCATGCGCAGTAGCTTTGGGCTCTCCCGGTGCTGCGCGATGACGTCAGCGGATGTGCTGACTGACTTTTGACTACGATCCTTGCCGCCTGCCATTGACCGTTGCCTGACCTCGACTCTGATTTCGTCTCATCCCTTTGTACCGCGTTTGAATAACCTTGGCCGTAAGTAGGATCCCTGCAAACACAACCCTTTCCTGTCCTCTTCTCCTCCCGACCATGTGTGGCACTCTCCTGCTATTTAAATGCCTGCCCTGTCCAGCCTCTGACGTTATGGAGGGGGCTTGGCAAGGCAGATATAAATACAGGACCAACCGGTGCTATATCTGGAAGTGGGCACTGTTCGGTCTTTGGCAAGGAGGGTAGCTACCCCCGAGTGGCCCTTAGGCAGGGCCACCTTAGCTCATAACAAGGATACAGATACATAGAAACATTGGGGTAACAGTCACCCTGCTATAGTTCCAGGGGTACCAGGGCACAAATAAACGCTCACCCCAAGTCTCCCCCTAACGGTTATTCAGACAGGGCCACCTTAGCTCATAACAAGGTTACAGATACATAGAAACATTGGGGTTACAGTCACCCTGCTATAGTTCCAGGGGACCCAGGGTACAAATAACCTCTCACCCTAAATCTGACCCCAACGGGCTTGTCTTAGCCTATACAAAGTGTACTACCAGGTAGATAAACATTAGGGAAAATGTTATTTAGATAAAAGTTTAGAGTTGTATTATAACATAATCATCGGCCAAACCGAATCCTTGAAATCATGTGGCTTTTTGTCACATAAACACTGAAGTTGAAGATTTTTCTCCACACGATGAGCATGTCGTTCTCTTTGAACCCTACATGTCCTCATTTGCATATGCAAATTTGGATTCATATCCGTATCTTTTACAAAGCATTAGGGTTTCGGCCGATTCAAAAAATGTAGATTCGGTGCATCCCCAATTTTTTATTTTAATAGTTTTTAATTATTAGCCTTCTTTTCTGACTAACCTTAATAATTCAAAAACCACAAATAATAAAAAATAAAGACCAGGTGCAAATTGTCTCAGACAATTACTAAAAGTGAATTTAACCCTTTAAGTGCCAAGGGACGTAGATTCTACGTCCCAGGTACCAAGGGACCAAAGTGCCATGGGACGTAGAATCTACGTCCAATGGCACTGTCGGGTTTACAAGCGCTGCGCTCGCTTTTAAAGCAGCGCAGCGCTTGTAAACCCCTCAGATCCCCCTAGGCAACGAGCAATGAAGACATACTTACCGATCCGGGTCCCCCAGCCGCACCGATCGCGTCGCCAGCCAATGACAGCAGTGGACACGCGTTGATGACGTGTCCACTGCTGTCCCTTTAAATAGCGCCGCCTACTGTCGGCTCCCTCACTCCTGCTGCGCACTTGGGACAAGATGGAGCTCCCCTGCTGCCTTCCTGCTGGATTGATCGCCCCTGATCGCACTGTTTATTTTGCTTATTTCTATCTCAACTGTCTAAAAAAATTTTTTTTTTTTTTTTTTGCATTTTTTCTTCTATCTTTGTCATTATTACACTTTTGTACACATACACACTTATTTACAACTTTCCCAAGCACACACAGACACTTACACACACACTTACACTTACACTTTTTTTTTTTTTTTTTTTTTTTTTTTCTTTCTTTCTTTTCTTTTCTTTCTGTCTTTGCTTTCTTTGGCAGTCTTTTTTTTTACTAAAACTTTATTTCTGATCTTGCTCTATAATTATCTGATTTATTTGGTTGCATTTTAGTGTTTTTTTGGCATTTTCATAATTGATTTCTGTTTTTGAATTATTCTATTGCACTGTAACTTTTTTTATTGCTATTTGGTGCTGAATTTGCAGTGACGTTGGTGGATCCAGGGCTCTGACCACCGATTTCATTGCAATTATTGTTCTTCTGTTGGTTTAGGTGGTTTTATTGGATTTTACGGTGTTTTATCTTTGCATTGTTCTTTATTGTGTGTTTAGTGCCCCCAAAAAGGTTGCTTTTGCAGTGACATTGGTGGATCCAGGGCTCTTACCGATTTCATTGCAACTATTGTTCTTTGATTGCTTTTAGTGGTTTTATTCCATTTGATTTCAGTTGTTCTAGAAAGGTCCAGAGGTGCTAAGATTGTTCTGGTAGTTTCTATTGCCAAGGGTTAGGCTGATGCCACACGAGGCGTAGGGCTGATTTTTTCAGCAAGTGGAAAAACGCTTGCCGAAAATTCAGCCCTACGCCTGCTACTTGTTCCTGCACCCGAATGAATGGGATACGCTCGGGTGCAGGCACGTGTAGCCGATATACGCATGAAAACGCGAGACTTTGCATTCTCACGCGTTTTCATGCGTATATCGGCTACATGTGCCTGCACCCGAGCGTATCCCATTCATTCGGGTGCAGGCAAAAAAAAAGGGGTGCATAGAGTGCAGCCCCAATATTATGCATTTTCAGGTTTGGCGGCCATGTACTTATGTGCAACCAGACATAGGTATCGTTTTATTCAGGGGAACTTGCAGATTGATGGTTAGTAAGTTTTTGGTAGTTGCCATGGAGATTTTGGGGAGAAATCTAGGTTTTTTTATCTGGTTTTTCCTTGATTTCTGACCAAAGCGCTGACTTCTGCAAGGGACTGCGGCCACAATTTTCCATGTAGAAAGAGAAGAGTGGCGTCTCTGAATAGCTGAAGGTGTGCACTTTTCGTAAATATATAGATTGTGGGGGTTATCTCACAGGTAGGGGGGGTTAACACTGAAAAACTGCAGGTAGTGCACATAGAGCGCAGCCCCCAAAATTTCAACTGAAATTGCCCTTATGCATTGCCCCTGTTTGGGGGCATTTGGTGGCCACGTCTTTATGTGCACCCATACATATGGGGTATCGTTTTATTCAGGGGAACTTGCAGATTGATGGTTAGTAAGTTTTTGGTAGTTGCCATGGAGATTTTGGGGAGAAATCTAGGTTTGTATCTGGTTTTTCCTTGATTTCTGACCAAAGCGCTGACTTCTGCAAGGGACTGCGGCCACAATTTTCCATGTAGAAAGAGAAGAGTGGCGTCTCTGAATAGCTGAAGGTGTGCACTTTTCGTAAATATATAGATTGTGGGGGTTATCTCACAGGTAGGGGGGGTTAACACTGAAAAACTGCAGGTAGTGCACATAGAGCGCAGCCCCCAAAATTTCAACTGAAATTGCCCTTATGCATTGCCCCTGTTTGGGGGCATTTGGTGGCCACGTCTTTATGTGCACCCATACATATGGGGTATCGTTTTATTCAGGGGAACTTGCAAATTGAGGTTTAGTAAGTTTTTGGTAGTTGCCATGGAGATTTTGGGGAGAAATCTAGGTTTTTTATCTGGTTTTTCCTTGATTTCTGACCAAAATCTAGGTTTGTATCTGGTTTTTCCTTGATTTCTGACCAAAGCGCTGACTTCTGCAAGGGACTACGGCCACAATTTTCCATGTAGAAAGAGAAGAGTGGCGTCTCTGAATAGCTGAAGGTGTGCACTTTTCGTAAATATATAGATTGTGGGGGTTATCTCACAGGTAGGGGGGGTTAACACTGAAAAACTGCAGGTAGTGCACATAGAGCGCAGCCCCCAAAATTTCAACTGAAATTGCCCTTATGCATTGCCCCTGTTTGGGGGCATTTGGTGGCCACGTCTTTATGTGCACCCATACATATGGGGTATCGTTTTATTCAGGGGAACTTGCAGATTGATGGTTAGTAAGTTTTTGGTAGTTGCCATGGAGATTTTGGGGAGAAATCTAGGTTTGTATCTGGTTTTTCCTTGATTTCTGACCAAAGCGCTAACTTCTGCAAGGGACTGCGGCCACAATTTTCCATGTAGAAAGAGGAGAGTGGCGTCTCTGAATAGCTGAAGGTGTGCACTTTTCAGAAATATATAGTTTGCGGGGGTTATTTCACAGGTATGGGGGTGTTTAGACTAAATAACTGCAGATAGAGCACAGCCCCCCCTTATGCATTGCCCCTGTTTGGGGGCATTTGGTGGCCACGTCTTTATGTGCACCCATACATATGGGGTATCGTTTTATTCAGGGGAACTTGCAAATTGAGGTTTAGTAAGTTTTTGGTAGTTGCCATGGAGATTTTGGGGAGAAATCTAGGGTTTTTATCTGGTTTTTCCTTGATTTCTGACCAAAATCTAGGGTTGTATCTGGTTTTTCCTTGATTTCTGACCAAAGCGCTGACTTCTGCAAGGGACTGCGGCCACAATTTTCCATGTAGAAAGAGAAGAGTGGCGTCTCTGAATAGCTGAAGGTGTGCACTTTTCGTAAATATATAGATTGTGGGGGTTATCTCACAGGTAGGGGGGGTTAACACTGAAAAACTGCAGGTAGTGCACATAGAGCGCAGCCCCCAAAATTTCAACTGAAATTGCCCTTATGCATTGCCCCTGTTTGGGGGCATTTGGTGGCCACGTCTTTATGTGCACCCATACATATGGGGTATCGTTTTATTCAGGGGAACTTGCAGATTAATGGTTAGTAAGTTTTTGGTAGTTGCCATGGAGATTTTGGGGAGAAATCTAGGTTTGTATCTGGTTTTTCCTTGATTTCTGACCAAAGCGCTAACTTCTGCAAGGGACTGCGGCCACAATTTTCCATGTAGAAAGAGGAGAGTGGCGTCTCTGAATAGCTGAAGGTGTGCACTTTTCAGAAATATATAGTTTGCGGGGGTTATTTCACAGGTATGGGGGTGTTTAGACTAAATAACTGCAGATAGAGCACAGCCCCCCCTTATGCATTGCCCCTGTTTGGGGGCATTTGGTGGCCACGTCTTTATGTGCACCCATACATATGGGGTATCGTTTTATTCAGGGGAACTTGCAAATTGAGGTTTAGTAAGTTTTTGGTAGTTGCCATGGAGATTTTGGGGAGAAATCTAGGTTTTTATCTGGTTTTTCCTTGATTTCTGACCAAAATCTAGGGTTGTATCTGGTTTTTCCTTGATTTCTGACCAAAGCGCTGACTTCTGCAAGGGACTGCGGCCACAATTTTCCATGTAGAAAGAGAAGAGTGGTGTCTCTGAATAGCTGAAGGTGTGCACTTTTCGTAAATATATAGATTGTGGGGGTATCTCACAGGTAGGGGGGGTTATCACTGAAAAACTGCAGGTAGTGCACATAGAGCGCAGCCCCCAAAATTTCAACTGAAATTCCCCTTATGCATTGCCCCTGTTTTGGGGCATTTGGTGGCCACGTCTTTATGTGCACCCATACATATGGGGTATCGTTTTATTCAGGGGAACTTGCAGATTGATGGTTAGTAAGTTTTTGGTAGTTGCCATGGAGATTTTGGGGAGAAATCTAGGTTTGTATCTAGTTTTTCCTTGATTTCTGACCAAAGCGCTAACTTCTGCAAGGGACTGCGGCCACAATTTTCCATGTAGAAAGAGAAGAGTGGTGTCTCTGAATAGCTGAAGGTGTGCACTTTTCGTAAATATATAGATTGTGGGGGTTATCTCACAGGTAGGGGGGGTTAACACTGAAAAACTGCAGGTAGTGCACATAGAGCGCAGCCCCCAAAATTTCAACTGAAATTGCTTTTATGCATTGCCCCTGTTTTGGGGCATTTGGTGGCCACGTCTTTATGTGCACCCATACATATGGGGTATCGTTTTATTCAGGGGAACTTGCAAATTGAGGTTTAGTAAGTTTTTGGTAGTTGCCATGGAGATTTTGGGGAGAAATCTAGGTTTTTATCTGGTTTTTCCTTGATTTCTGACCAAAATCTAGGGTTGTATCTGGTTTTTCCTTGATTTCTGACCAAAGCGCTGACTTCTGCAAGGGACTGCGGCCACAATTTTCCATGTAGAAAGAGAAGAGTGGTGTCTCTGAATAGCTGAAGGTGTGCACTTTTCGTAAATATATAGATTGTGGGGGTATCTCACAGGTAGGGGGGGTTATCACTGAAAAACTGCAGGTAGTGCACATAGAGCGCAGCCCCCAAAATTTCAACTGAAATTCCCCTTATGCATTGCCCCTGTTTTGGGGCATTTGGTGGCCACGTCTTTATGTGCACCCATACATATGGGGTATCGTTTTATTCAGGGGAACTTGCAGATTGATGGTTAGTAAGTTTTTGGTAGTTGCCATGGAGATTTTGGGGAGAAATCTAGGTTTGTATCTAGTTTTTCCTTGATTTCTGACCAAAGCGCTAACTTCTGCAAGGGACTGCGGCCACAATTTTCCATGTAGAAAGAGAAGAGTGGTGTCTCTGAATAGCTGAAGGTGTGCACATTTCGTAAATATATAGATTGTGGGGGTTATCTCACAGGTAGGGGGGGTTAACACTGAAAAACTGCAGGTAGTGCACATAGAGCGCAGCCCCCAAAATTTCAACTGAAATTGCCCTTATGCATTGCCCCTGTTTTGGGGCATTTGGTGGCCACGTCTTTATGTGCACCCATACATATGGGGTATCGTTTTATTCAGGGGAACTTGCAGATTGATGGTTAGTAAGTTTTTGGTAGTTGCCATGGAGATTTTGGGGAGAAATCTAGGTTTTTTATCTGGTTTTTCCTTGATTTCTGACCAAAGCGCTGACTTCTGCAAGGGACTGCGGCCACAATTTTCCATGTAGAAAGAGAAGAGTGGTGTCTCTGAATAGCTGAAGGTGTGCACTTTTCAGAAATATATAGTTTGTGGGGGTTATTTCACAGGTAGGGGGGGTTAACACTGAAAAACTGCAGGTAGTGCACATAGAGCGCAGCCCCCAAAATTTCAACTGAAATTGCCCTTATGCATTGCCCCTGTTTGGGGGCATTTGGTGGCCACGTCTTTATGTGCACCCATACATATGGGGTATCGTTTTATTCAGGGGAACTTGCAGATTGATGGTTAGTAAGTTTTTGGTAGTTGCCATGGAGATTTTGGGGAGAAATCTAGGTTTGTATCTGGTTTTTCCTTGATTTCTGACCAAAGCGCTAACTTCTGCAAGGGACTGCGGCCACAATTTTCCATGTAGAAAGAGGAGAGTGGCGTCTCTGAATAGCTGAAGGTGTGCACTTTTCAGAAATATATAGTTTGTGGGGGTTATTTCACAGGTAGGGGGGGTTAACACTGAAAAACTGCAGGAAGTGCACATAGAGCGCAGCCCCCACATTTTTAGCTGTAATTGCCCTTGTGCATTGCCCCTGCTTTGGAGTGTTTGGTGCCCATGTCTTTATGTGCACCCATACATATGGGGCATCATTTTATTCAGGAGAAGTTTGTCTTTCAAATATGCCTTTGCTAGAAAATTTTTATGAGATTTTTTTTTGTCAAATCCACATTTGATCATGCGTCCAAGTTTACGTTTTAGAAAAAAAAAAAAAATGTCATAAAAAGTTCCAAATTTCACAATGCACTGACAAAAGGTATTTGGCTTTTGAGTGAAAACTACATTGCACCTAGAAACCTGAAGGTCTGTAGTTTCTAAAGATACCAAACATGAGGGGATATTTTAGATTTACATATAAGTTATGCTGCATTAACTGTTACAAGCGCTTTTCTGCTTTGTTCTGGTGTGATATTGTACTAAGTATTGCCTTAGTTTGGGGGTTACTTCTGGACAGGAACTGTGGGGTACCACCACATATTTGGTATCGTTGGAATTGGGAGTATCAGGGCTTTTACAAACAATAAAAAAAAGTGAGTAAAATTAACTTTTCTATGGAAAAAAACCTCAAAATATACAGAAATTTTTCATAATTTTTTTTTTTTTTTACATATTTCACCCAAAATACACATCATATCTCCAGAAAAGTTATAAAATTTGGTATGTATGTCGAAGCCCAATTAGTGACGAAAAAAACGATATATAATTTCCCTAGTTTCGTGGAGGTTTTCCTACCAAAAAACATTGTTAAAGTGAATGAGTACAAAATGCTTAAAAAACGTCTGGCACTGGGGGGAACCGAAATGACGAATTCGGCTGGCACTTAAAGGGTTAAAGGTGAACTACCTCTTTAATAGACAAGTCTTTTTCCACACCAGTGGTGCACAAACTAATAGAGCCGAGATTTTGGTTGGGGGAAACAAAACTGTTTTGTGAAAATGTACTTGTAGTGGCCGCTTTGTTTCCTGCTTCCGAGAGTCACACACATGCAGTTGATAAGAAAGCCTCTTGGCTCGCTCATCATGCATATATGTGTGATGTCACACATGCGCATAATATGCAAGCTGTAACACTAAGCATCATTTACATTCTTGTGTCCCAGCATGTATAAGATGTGATGATAATAATAATATTCACTCCTCTTACTAGGGTTACAGTTCATGAGAGAATGCAGACAAATAATCCACACCAATAAGTGTATATTAAAGTGAATATATTAAGTAATCAATCAAGTGATTGTTACAATAGTAAGTTATTATCTAAACCAAGACATGTTTATGTTATTTACAATTAATGATTACTTATGCACAGGCTACATAGTTACCAAAAACCATAAAAAGAAAGAAACGTGGAGGTCAACTTCCTTCTGTCCCTCAGGTCCATCATGGCTTCCCTTTGCAGTTCTTGGCATCCACAGTCTTCACAGATTATATTTGTATGTTTGAAGTATACACCATATTTTTGTACATCCCTGCACTCCCCGCTTTTTAACTCCTGGCTACTAGATCAACGATCCCTCACTGAATAACCCCTGCTGACATATTCTTGTTTTTTTTGTTCCTCTATCCTTATATCCTAAATTCTTGCCCTTTGTTCTTTAGATCCCTGTTCTAGAACTTCAGCATTTAATTTGCTTGTTTGTGGATTCACCAAATTCATCAGTATTTGGTTTGGGATTCAACTGAATTCCAGCACTTATTGAAAAATTTAGATTCACCCAAATTCAAAGCATTGAGCTGAGCTCAGTCTAAACCCTTAATCATGGGACCTTGCAACTTTGGACAAATAAATGTATTACTTTTTCAAAGATGGTACAATTTTTTCTATTTTTCTCAGATTTATTGTGGCTAGAATTGGGATCAGTATTTGCCTAAATCTTTTGTGGACGATTTGGCATACAACTGAATCCACAAATTATGCACATGCACATCTGTATGGCGCACATCTATATATAATTAATATGATACCAAAATATATACACTTAGAAAATAGGTTTATATTTTTTCCAGAATCCCCCAAACAAGGTTACATATACTGTAGTGTATAGGATGACATTGCTGTATTAAACTTTTATAAATGTAGCATCCTATGCAAATAAGCCTACTTAAAGCTGTATTTTTTTCTAAATATAAAAATACATTTGCTTGTATGAATTTTTTCTATCAGTTTTTATGTTTATCCCCTAAATTTTGATCAAGGCTAATATAGGTGTACATCGGTTACAGTACTAATATTTTTTTCCCGTTCATGCTGTCTTTAGATGAACTTATGGATTTTATTTTCTATCTAATTTAGCTTTGATTGGACTGATGCACTGTTTGATGTAACATGGAGTGAGATCAGTGAGAACATTGTGGTGACTTCCAGTGGAGATGGATCTCTGCAACTGTGGGATATCACTAAACCCCAAGGTCCATTACAAGTCTTCAAAGAACACACACAAGAGGTAAGTTGTAATTCTTTGTGTCTTAGAAAATAAAACTTCAATATAAGGCTGGCCATACACTGCCTAATATATGTTGTTAACTTTAATGCTCTTAACCAGGTCTGCAGGTAATTTTTCCTGTGTTTTGGGTCAAAGTGCAGAACATTCCAGCAAACCAGCAACTGGCGACCTTGCCAAATTTCAGCAAATCTGCAATTTTGTTTTTTTACACGCAATGTACTGTTATTCCCAGAATTGCAAACTTTTTTTAGTGTGGCTAAGGATATTTATCATACACTTGAAGGAAATCATTAGTGTATTTCCTTTCAAGGTATAAATAGAATACACGAAAGAGTGACCATGATTATTATCATCATTTATATATAGTCAAAAAGTATGCAGCGCTTTACATTAATTATAACGCACCTGGGTCTTACAGTAACAAGGGTTAAAGAGTAAAAAATTTGATCAGGGACCCTACTAACAAAAACTTACGGCCTGAAGGATTGTACAATACTTTATGAAACTGAATGGATATTTAGATTGAACAAATAGATCTAAGTTTAGTGTATACAGTATGCTTTACTTTCAGGTGTCCCATTAGACAGCTATGGCAAAATGTGTTCATTTATTTGATATCAAATGAAAATTGATTCTTACGTCTGGCTGACCACAGCTGATATTATCATAACTTTTGAAAATCCATATAACTTTTTTTTTGGTCTAAAATGTATCTCGTTTTGCAGTTTATGTTACCGTATATACTCGAGTATAAGCCGATCCGAATATAAGCCGAGGTACCTAATTTTACCTAAGAAAACTGGAAAAACTTATTGACTCTAGTATAAGCCTAGGGTGGGAAATGCAGCCGCATATATTTTGAAACTACAACCAGTACCCAAGAATGCAACCAATTTTATGTGAATGATGATAATAATCATGGTCACTCCTTCATGTATTCTATTTATACTTTGAAAGGAAATACACTAATGATTTCCTTCAAGTGTATGATAAATACGCTTAGCCACACTAAAAAAGTTTGCAATTCTGGGAATAACAGTACAATGCGTGTAAAAAAACAAAATTGCAGATTTGCTTGGATCCTGTTTACTAGATACAACACAAGCATCCATTGCAAAGAAACAAGGACACGTATATCTGTTTTAGTACAAGGATAAGAACCTGGTTTGCAGCCTACCAAAGCTACATTATCAAATGTAAAAAAACAGACAGGAACCTGCACAGCCAGTAGAAGATATATTCCAAATTTCATTTAGATTTTACTTCCAAAATACAGGGTTAAGTCATAGAGGTTGAATATTCTGTTTGCCTCTTTCCTATGTTATATTTAGTTTTGATGATTAAATATTGCTGTCAAAACTGTCTTTCATAATGTATGACTTAAGCTTAATTAAGGTTACATTATTTATGGAAAGAGTGTATTAATTTTCTGTTACTTCATAGCAATAAGCAAATGACAAAATGAAAAGGATATTTCTAAACCAGGACACGACACTGCATAATATTAGAAATAATTTAGTGAACTTGCCGTATTATTATTTAAAATGTGCTGGGTAGCAGTACTGTGCATTCACCATGAAGCAATATGGATTCGAAGATGGAACGAGCTTGTTGAGCATCCCTCCCCCCCCCGTGCATGCGTGTGTCTGTCCGTCCATGGAGGGGGTGCAGCACATTTTTGCTTTTGGTGCTGAAAAACTCGGCTTATACTTGAGTATATACGGTATATGCAAATCTTTAATCTAGAAGTTAGGATGATTTCATATTTCAAGGGTTTGTTCATATATTGTTCTTCGATTTGTAATGCACGTTTATTGTTTATGTGAAAAGGAAGTACTTAAAAATGCAGACTGGGCAACTGATTTTTTTTTTTAAGTTATGGTTATATTTTCAAGTCATATCAAATCCTCTTATATTCAGGTGAAATGTCAGCCGCCAGATAGACTGCTGTTCTCACATTTTGACCTTTTGACAAAGCCATGGTTGTGTGAAATGATTGCTAAGTTCATGAGGACTATGCAGAATTTTTATACTTCTGATTCACCACTGCTGGATGGAAGAATAGTATGTGGCCAAAGATGGGCCATACATAGACTGACCTAAAATTAATGTGAGACTTTATTTACAAAATCAGCACATTATATACAGTGAGATGCAGTGGGCAATGATGACAGATATACAGGCAAGCCCTTAAACCAATGTGTTTCAGTACCAATATTATAGTGTGTTTCCTAACCATGCACTCATAAGGTTGCCACTGGAAATTAACAAAACAGTAATAAAAATAAAAAGTGCAAAAAGAAATGTAAAAGATCAGTTAGGGGGAAAGAGTTAATTTAGACTAGCGAAAGGGGCAAAAGGATTTTACAGAAGCCAGGTTACAAAAATTATTTAATTTCAGCTACATAGTAACATAGTATGTTAGGTTGAAAAAAGACGTACGTCCATCACATTCAACCATAATGCCTATATATAACCTGCCTAACTTTTAGTTGATCCAGAGGAAGGCAAAAAAAAACCCATCTGAAACCTCTCTAATTTGCCACAGAGGGGAAAAATTCCTTCCTGCCTCCAAGATGGCAATCGGACCAGTCCCTGGATCAACTTGTACTAAGAGCTATCTCCCATAACCCTGTATTCCCTCACTTGTTAAGAATCCATCCAGCCCCTTCTTAAAGCTATATAATCAGCCAGTACGACTGATTCGGGGAGGGAATCCTACAACTTCACAGCTCTCACAGTAAAAAAACCTTTCCGAATATTTAAACGGAACCTACCTTCTTCTAAACGGAGTGGGTGCCCTCGTGTCTGTTGGAAGGACCTACTGGTAAATAAAACATTAGAGAGGTTATTATATGATCCCCCTATATATTTATACATAGTTATCATGTCACCCCTTAAGCGTCTCTTCTCCAGTGAAAACAGACCCAACTTGGCCAGTCTTTCTTCATAACTGAGACTTTACATACCCTTTACCAGCTTAGTTGCCCTTCTCTGGACCCTCTCTAATTCAATAATGAAGCTAGTGAGTCAGCTTTTATAAAATATATAATATAGTACCTGTGGGAGTGGGATGAAATCTGCAGCAAATGTACAGAGTTAGTGAGGTTCTTAGGTAAAGTCTACAGCCTGCAGGACCTTCATGTCAGTCTTCCTTTCTGTAGTTTCTTCCGCTCTCCAGTCCAGCCTACATCTGTGGCTCGATGGGTCAATTTTGCTGTCTGGTAAGAAAGCTGCATGCTGATTGGAGAAGCCACAAGAAGAAAGATCCAATCAGAGTGCAGCTATTACAAAAGAACCAGAACTAGCAGGAATGCACGCACCTACTCGGCTGTTAGTAGCAGTGCAGAGAAAGCCAAGTATAGAGTGAGTTTTTTTCTAATGTGCTAAGCAGATTTGGGGAGGCTTAGCCTTTACTAAAAATCCGTCTATGTATGTGGCATTATAATTATGTTCATATAAATGGATAATTATCTTTGGATCCTTTAAGAGTATTCGGATGCACTGGGGCAGTCTAGGTTGATAATAATCCTTGGATTTAGGAAGAATACATAAATTTACTAGAGCAAGATTAATTTGATCAAAGTTTAAGCTGCTGTAGAGTGTACCGATTTCTGTTTTTCCATTCACTAACATTGTGCTGTTTTTTAGACAACATTCAATCCTTTGGTTATATAATGTGGTTTTTCCTACATTTTTTTAATGGATAGGGATGCTTTTAACTGTCAGCTAAATGTAATAAATTACATTAACATTAAGGGGAAGATTTATCAAAATGTGAGATTAGAGCTCACTACAGGAAAATTTACCCACTTTCCATTCATTCCTATGGGATTTTTAGAAGTGCATTTAAGAAATGGTAAAATCTAACTTTCAGCAAAAAATAGTTGACCGGCACAACGAGTATAATGCAAGTGGGGCTTAGCCCCTGCGTGTTTATTCAAAAAATAGCCCCGTGAAACGTTGCTACTATTTTTTGAATAAACACGCAGGGGCTAAGCCCCGGTTGCATTATACTCGTGCCGGTCAACAATTTTTTTGCTTGACTGTGCTGGGAGTGCCGACTCGCTGGGCTGGGCACCGGGTAAGAATTGTTGGAGGAGGTAAGGGTGTGCTAGGTGAACTTTCTTTGTTGTAAAGTCTAAATTTCACCCATTGATATATACACTTCTAAAAATTCCATAGGAATGAATAGAATGTTGAATTTTCTGTGGTGAGCTCTTATCTGAAATTTTGATAAATCTGCCCAATAATTTGTTCTTGTGTGTCACATTCCTATACTGATTTAAGTAACTGACTTCCTGGATAGAAGTCTGCAGTGGGTTTGAAAATGGTTTTTAGAATGTACACTTGCCAGGATGTTAGTCATATCACCTTGCGTAGATAAGCTGTTGCTATAACAAAAAATGTCTGATTATGTATAACCATACATTCTCATTTACTATAATTTTTTGTAGGTTTACAGTGTCGATTGGAGCCAAACAAGAGGCGAACAATTGATAGTGTCTGGCTCTTGGGATCACACTGTTAAACTGGTAAGTCACTGCAAAATTCCTTCTTTCGGCACCTATGCTTAGATTTTATAGACTCTCACAGATATTTTAACTAGCCAGAGTTCTCAGTTTTATAACAGCTTAAACATTACATCACATGAGAAGGGTAGCGTGTACTCACCCCATCCCAAGCATAGTAATAAACGAGACAGCACAGCAAGTTCTGTGGAGTGAACAGTAATGTGAGCATGAAGCCAGCTAGAAACCAGGTGCTTTGAGGTTATAATACAGAAGATTGCAGCCTCCTCAGTAAGTCAGGTCTTCTCCAAAGCCTCAAACAATTATATCCAAAAAGACAAAATCTAGGAGGAAACACATAAATTGCAAAATAGTGTAGTATGTTTATAATATAACTGATCATGTCGGATGTGTATGAGATCAAATTACAGTTATTATTATTATAGTTCTGCACCAGTAGTGTGATCACACCTCCCCCATTAGTTGGGAATTTACACCAAAACCAGCACAAAGTGCACTTTAACCCTTTCACAGCCAGCCATTTTGGACAAAGTGGAACTTCTACTGCCAGACAGTTTTTGAACGTTTTGCACTGTTTCACTTTAGGGGCCTTTCCTCGGGGGGACTTTTAGTTTACCCAGGAAAACTATATATTGTTTTTTTCAGGACAACCTAAGCTTTCAAAATATGGTGGAGTTTTTGTGTAATTCCAATTCTGTAACAAGATATAGGCTTCTAAATGTCTAAAAAATGAAAAAAACAATATTTTCCATAATATAAACACATACACCAGAAACAAAAATTATTTTATGCATGAAAATACAACTGATTTGGAAAGTCCCATGTCTCCCGAACGTGCCAATACCAAATATTTATAGTTTTATGGAGATTTCTCACTTGTATAGGTCAAAAACTCCCAGCAGTACACTACAAAATTTCCAAAGCAACTGCTTCAGAAAGCTGCATACTTTAGATTTCAAGGCCAAAAAATTATATATTTATAGGAAGAATAGATTCTGGGGAATCCAGAATAGATAGAACTGCCTGTCTACTCTAAACTACCAAGTCGCAATGCTTTCCTAAATTTATTGGTTTTTATCAAAATTTATGAAATTTCTTAAAAATTGCTTCAAAGCTTCCAGTCTATAGTATCTTATCTCCCACATATCATTAGGTACCAAGAGAAAACACCCTAAATATGAACGCTGAGGGTCCACTGAACAGTTTGATGCCCAATATGTATAGGTTTACCTAAGTATGTGGTATGTAGGGGCCCCCAATGTGAACATACCCCCATATGATCTGTCATTTCAGCTCCTGCAAAATCAATACATTTACGTCATTTTGTGTGGGATAGCTACAAAAAAGTACGCTCACCCCAGAAAGCCATATATATTTGGAAAGTACACATTCCCCCATATCTAAAATGGGTACCCATGTCTTTCTACTCGAAAGTAGCAAGCCGCAAAGCCTTCCTTAAAGTTGGCAATTTTGATAATATTTCTAAAAATTCTCTAAAAGTTTCCAGTTTACAGCATCTTATCTGCCATGTATCATTAGGTACCAAGGTAAAACACCCTTAATCTGAACGCCAGGCGTCCAGTGAACGGTTTGTTGCCCAATATGTATAGGTTTACCTAAGTATGTTGCATGTAGAGGCCCCAATGTGAACATACCCCATATGATCTGCCATTTCTGTAATTTTGGCTTCTGCAAAATCAACACATTTACATCATTTTGTGTTTGATAACACTACAAAACAGTACGCTTACCCCAGAAAGACATATATTTTTGGAAAGTAACATTCCCCCGAATCTAAAATGGGTACTTATGTCTTTCCACTCCAAAGTAGCATGCTGCAAAGCTTTTCTAAATTTGGCAATTTTGATAACATTTCCAAAAATCCCCTCAAAGCTTCCAATTTGTAGCATCTTATCTCCCACATAGCATTAGGTCCAAGATAAAACACCCTAAATTTGAACGCCAGGGGTCCACTGAAAATTTGATACCAAATATGTATAGGTTTACCTCTGTGGCATGTAGGGGCCCCAATATGAACATACCCCTATGTGATCTGTCATTTCAGACTTCTGCAAAATCAACACATTTACATCATTTTAAGTACACTCACCCCAGAAAGTCATATATTTTTGGAAAATTCACATTTCCCGAAATCTAAAATGGGTACCCATGTCTTTCTACTCCAAAGTACCAAGCTGCAAAGGTTTCCTAAGTTTGCCGATTTTTATGACATTTCCAAAAATCACCTCAAAACATCCAATATGCAGCATCTTATTTTCTATAGATCATTAGGTACCAAGATAAAACAACCTAACTATGAACCCCAGAGGTCTACTGAACAGTTTGATGCCCACTGTACATAGGTTTATCAAAACACATGGCACTTGTGCACACTAATTTCATGGCTTACCTTTACCAAATTCATAACCACATGGTGGTTTATGTGGAATAGAAACAGCAGAAATGTAGGGTAACCCCTGAAAACCATATATTTTTGGAAAGTAGACAATCTGACAAATCCAACATGGTTAAAGAGTCCTTTCTACACCAAAGTACCAATCTGCAAAGCTTTCCCAAAGTTAGTGGTTTCTAAAAATGTTGCAATTTGCCACATTTATCTCACACAATTTCTTGCATACAAAGGCAAATCACCCCAAATAGTAACACCAGAGGTCCACTAAACAGTTTGATGCCCTATATGCATAGATTTACCAAACTATGTGGCGTACATATGTGGCGTACAGGGGCATCCAAATAAAAATAGGGCATATGAATTTTCACAAATGACGCTCCGGCTCGTGCAGTTTTTGCACCCGGTATGTGTATTATGTGCCATAAGACCCCCTAACAGTATGGAGACCCTAGAAAACCATATATTTTCCAAAATACACATTCTGACAAAACAAAAATGGGTAAATACATCTTTCTACTGCAAACTACCAAACTACAAAGCTATGCTAAACAGAACGGTTTTTATAACATTTCTTAAAATCGCTTGCAAAAAAAAAAAAAAAAAAAAAAAAAGCTTGCATTTAGCCCCATTATGTACACCACATTTCATAACGTACCAACAAAAAACACTCTAAATATGAACTCCAGGGGTCTACTGAACAGTTTGATGCCCTATATGCATAGATTTACCAAACTATGTGGTGTATAGAGGCACCCAAATTGAAATACAGCAGACAAAATGTCCATGTGGAAAGACAAGTAACAAAGAACAATTGGAAATGCAATAAAATTGCTAAAATCCAAAAAAAAAACCCCTAAAATTAATGTTTTTTTTTCCCTAGCGATATCTGCAGTCAGAATCACAGTTTGAGTATTTTGGCTTGGGCAAATTAGTTTTTCAGACAAAGTCAAGCGAACAACAACTATGCATAACCTAAAATGCAACAGATTTACTAAAAATGCACCAAAATCACAGAAAATGTAATAAACACACCAAAATAATACACAAAAGGAATTGCGCAGTGTGGTTAGCGAAAATGCTATCTGCAATGGCAATAAAACATTTTTTTCAGGCAAGAAAAAAACGATGTGATAAAAAAAAATTGCAAAAGTGTGTGTGTACACATGGCAAAAAGTGTTTTGGTTGCATGTGTGTGTTCAAGTAAGTGTGAGTGCTATAAGTGCTGTGAATGTGTGAAACCCCCACCCCCCCCAATGTAAGTGTGTGTATAAGTGTAAGAATAAGTGTGTAATAAGTGTGTGATTGTGTGTTTGTGTATCTGGCACTAACCTGGGGTCTAGAAGCTGAAGATCGCAGGAGGGAGACAGGAGAGAAGCAGGCACAGCAGCTGCAGACGGGTCCAGTGTGTGGGCGGCACAGGAAGTGAGGGGGGAGCTCCGGAAGGGGGGGAGAGCAGCAAAAGTCTGACACGTAGAATCCACGTGTCAGGCTTTTCCCATGGGTCCCCTGGGCGATCGTACCCCAGGGTCCACTAGTAAACCCCCCTCTGCTCGTTCTCTAGGGAGTTCTTTAACTTGCGCTCGTTCTCTGCACTCAGATTGCGCAGAGAACAAGCGCAAGATAAAGAAAACGTAGCTCCAACGTGCTTGGCACTTAACATCTTTTTATGCCAGCACGTAGGAGATACGTGCTTGGCAGGGAAAGGGTTAAAGATCAAAACCAAGTGCTCTCCTTGCATCAGTATCCTTCTCATACAGTAGAAAGACTCAACAATAGCGATATAGGGAGATTGAAATTTCCAAATATAGCGCAGCAGTTTTATATTATTTATATATTTATTTCCTGTTATTTATATACCACATATAAATTAAATTATTCACATAAGTCCCTGCCCCAGAGGAGCTTACAGTGTAAGTTCCCTATCACATTTATGCACACTATGGTCAATTTAGTCAGAAGCCAAATAACCTGGCTACATGTTTTTGTTGGGTGAGTGTTGGGTGTTGAAAAGGATTTGGGGATTTTTGTAGATAACAAGTTATCTAATTCCAGGCAATGCCATTCTTTGGCTACTTAATCAAATAAAGTGCTGTCTTGCATCAAAAAAGGACATTGACTCAAGAGATGAAAACATTATTTTGCTTCTTTAGGGCAGAGGTACATGGAGAGATTAGTCGCCCAGCGACAAATCTTTGTTGTCGCAGGCAACTAATCTCCCTGCAATGCCATCCCACCGGCTAGAATGTAAATCGACGGTGAGATGGCATACACCTTGCTGCGATGTCCCGCAGTCATCCGAAGTTGCCTTGAGAGGAATTGCAGGGAGATTAGTCGCTCGTGACAATGAAGATTTGTTGCTGGGCAACTAATCTCCCCGTGTACCCCTGCCCTTATAGGTCTCTGGTGAGGCCTTACCTTGAGTATGCAATGCAGTTTTGTGCTCCAGTCCTCAAGAAGGATATTATTGAGCTGGAGAGAGTGCAGAGACGGGCAACTAAACTGGTAAAGGGGATGGAAGTAGGGTTGTCATCTTTTCTGGAAAAAATACCTGCCTTCCTATATTTTATCTTTCTTTTCCTATTAATAACATTGCCATGCCGGTAAAATACCGGTCTGGTGGCAACCCTAGATGAAATATTTATACTATGATGTGTGAGGTTGGGGGTGTTTTCTCTGGGAAAAAAAGGGAGCTTGTGAAGGGAACATGATTACTCTTGTATAAGTACATTAGAGGGGATTATAGGCAGAAAGGGTATGTTCTTTTTGCCATAAAAACGATCAACACACCAGAGGCTACTGCTTTAGATTAGAGGAACTGAACTTTTATTTGAAGCAGTGTAGGTGGTTTTTCACAGTAAGGGCAGTGAGGTTGTGGAATGTTGTGATAGCAGATTCTGTCTTTAAGAGGGGCCTGGATGAGTTCTTGAACAAGCATAGTATCTATTGTGATACTAAAATCTACAATTAGTATTGATGTTGGTATATACAGTTTATGTATCTGAGTGTATAGATAGTAGGTTTATGTTTGTACTGGGTTCACTTGGAAGAGTTGAACTTGATGGACTTTGGTCTTTTTTTCAAGCAAACTTAACTATGTAACTATGTGTGGGAGGAAACCAGAGTACCCGGAGGAAACCCACGCAGACACAAGAAGAACATAGAAACTCCTTGCAGATAGCGCTCTGGCAAGGATTGAATTCAGGACCCCAGCACTGCAAGGCAGAAGTGCTACGGACTGAGCCACTGTGCTCAGTATGTTGCCCTGTATTTAAATTGTTATAATTATATAAAAACATAACTACTCAAAAACGTCCTGGATATCAGAGCACGTATCAATAAGAGTAAAAAGAAGTCACATAAAATACTCAGGAGGTATATTAGTTTGTCTAAATGTTAGGTTTGTTATGGTTTAAATAATTTAGATTTTGTTCCTGATAGTTCCTCCATTAGCGTGAGTGAAAGCCCCTGGTGTGGCCTTATACTGTCATAATAGTGCTACATCAGCATTGTCTGTTTTAGTAGCCATGACAAGTAGCTGCTACTAGTAGTTCCATGTGTCTTCACCCTTAAACCAAAGCCACTGGTTTCTGCTTCTGTACTTCTGTATATACATACAGAGGATAATAATGAGCAACTACTCTGATAAAGGGAATGGAAGGACCCAGTTATAGGGAAAGACTGGACAAGTTTGCATTGTTTACTGGATAAGAGGCAATTAGGGGGATATGAACACTATATGAAAATATAAGGGGACCATATAATAAAGTCTCTGGTGCTTTATTGACCAGTAGGCCTCTTACGCAGACACAAAAAAAGTTTGTTACAGTGTACAAATGTACAAATGTACTGCCAAATACAATACTTAATTTTATAGAAAGGATTGTATGCATTTTAACAGAGTGAGTAAATACAAGGTTATTTATATTAACACTTTGATCTCAAGGACTAAGCCTATTGCCCCTTTAGGCTCAGTAAAAATTACCCTGGCCCTCCCCATCTCAGCCAAACTGGAGGCAGATTTAGATGTTTTACTTCCTCTGGATCACATAGAAGTTAGGTATTATTTTTTTAAGCAACTGACTTTAATATAGTATGTAGCTGTTTCAACCACAGCTACTATGTAAAATATAAATAAAGATTAAAAAATTTCAATACAAAGAAGTAAAACTACTTCTACTACTAAAAAACACTTCAAATCCTGGTGCTAGTAACAAAAGGATTTAACACAATGGGCTGGCTTGGAATTGTATTCATGGTTTAACACTCTGCATAAGTAAATCTTTTGTAATAACATAAAGGGACTAATATCACTAGACTGATCATAATATGTATGAGCAGAATGGAAATAAAAAAAAAAAAGATTTAACAAAATAGTGTAAGCAATGGATGCCAGCTAGCAGGCCACACTTCCACACAGTACAATACACAAAACAGGCATAAAATGGGGGTAGTTTGCCATTGAGTTAACCTTTGAGATTATGGCACATGGGTTGTTTTCTCTGCTGGTGTATACAGACAGGCAAATTTTCTCATAATGCTTTACTTTCCCTTCCACACTTTAGCATATCCACACCAAGGTCACCTGCCTATCATTGCACACACGTAAAGGGGTCAGACGGCAGCAGAACACTATGAGGCCAACATTTTACTGTTACTTTTCTCTCATATTCATGTTTCTAGAAGGATTCCCTAACTGGAAAACCCTAGGTTCGCAAGCTAATAGATTCTATTCTTGTACCTGTTCCGGGTATCTGTACAGGATGTCATGAAAATGTGTGGTATGTGATCAATCCTTAAATGTCCATAGGGTGGCAGCATGTGTCCACATACCTTATTTAGAAAAACAACAGTTTGAACTGATGTTTGAATTTTTACTTCAAGGACTAGTAAAATTAAAAGTTTTTTGACATTAGTAAGGTAACTACAAATAAACTATTTATTGGCAACAAATGTCCTGTTTTATATGAGGTTTTGTATGAGCTTTTTAGTGTGTAGTCCTGTAGAGTCCTATGAATGGCACCTGACCCCTATTTTATTTTCCTGTACAGGTATGGGATCCCTTATCCAGAAACCCATTATCCGGAAAGTTCAAAATTACTGATAGGCCATCTGCCATATACTCCATTATAAGCAAATAATTCTAATTTTTAAAAATTATTTCCTTTTCTCTGTAATTAGAAACCAGTACCTTGTACTTGATCCCAGCTAACATAAAATTAATCCTTATTGCAGGCAAAACCATTCTATTGGGTTTATTCAATATTTAAATAATTTTAGCAGACTTAAGTTACAGAGATCCAAATAACGAAATGATCCCTTATCCGGAAAACCCCAGGTCCTGAGCATTCTGGATAAGAGGTACCATACCTGTATAAGAAATAAACCCATTGTATTTTACACAGCTTATCAGTTTTGTGCTGTGTAAACACGACTTGTGTTGTCCTGTTTTTTCTTGAGTAACTGCCCCCATGGCTATACAGAACCTTATTTCTATTAACTGCTAGCAAAAGTAGGGCCAATAAAGTTTACACTGGGCAAAAATATGAATCTTTATATAATTGTTCTGTGGTTGTTGAGAGTTGCCGAGTTCAGTAGCAGCCAAATAGCTTTTCTTCTCTGGTCATACACTTGTCCTCTTTATTTATTTTTATTATTTATTTTTTGGCAGCTTTATTCAGTGTAATTGTGCTTTATAGTCACTTGTTGTTATTACACTCCCACTATGACGTCACTATGCTTTTGGCGCCCCTGTTGGGGTTATCAGGGGGGTTTGTTTGCCACATCTGTACTTTGAGAAAGGCTGCTCAGGCAGCCGAAACGTCAGTCTTTGATCTAAATAAATGTTTATTGTTTTGCACCATAAGACCTGTGAGTGCGGCATATGTTTTCCAATTTTGTATGTAATTGTATACTGCACCCAGGCAAGCTACAATTCTGATATACGTGAGTGCCTGTTTCCATAAGTTCCTATATATGCACACAGTTTTAATGCAGCAGTATTGGTGCGTAAAAAAACTCCACTCATGGCGAGTCCTTCCGTGTATCAATATATCCTCCAACCGAGTTGCACTCCGTTTATATAAAAAGAGATCTTTATTGGCAATCATTTAAAAAAGTTCCATGTAAGAACAATCCATAACAAAATAGGCATGAGTATTTGTCAGACATACCACTTAAAGGAGAAGGAAAGGCTAGTAAAGAGTTAATCTCAAGCTGCAGGCATACCTTCAGTTGTCTCAATAGTGCCCTTAAGTCTCCCCATATTTCACCTGTTCAGATGATCAGAAGCCAAACAGGAAGAAAAAACGCTGAGCTGTGTAAAGAAAGTTCCCATAATGCCTCACTCCTGCACAGACACCGAGACCAAACTGAACATGCTCAAAATTATGAGTCAGCTTCCTGCTGATTGGCTCAGATCCACATTCCTAAAGGGTAGGAGTGAGTTCTTAGAATTCTTGAGGGAGGTTGGAACTGGAAAGAGCAGAGAACAGAAAGCTGCGTGTCTGTGGCACAGGAATTACACAACTAATCTTTTTTCAGAGAAGTCAGTGCAGTTTTTCTGTGAGTGCTTATGGCTGTATTTACATAGACATTTCTGATAAAGCTTACCTAGTTTTTACCTTGCTTTCTCCTTTAAGCGCAACATTTTAGGAAATTTGTGCCCCCTTTCCCAAGCGCAGCAGCGTGGCCATCTCACATATTTCAAAGCACATTTATTTGTCGCTCCGTATATAAGAAGAAGACGGAAGTGACGTAGTGGGTCGCCATGCAAACCGAACACACAAAGTGTTAAGCTTACATTGAAGCCGGTACACCAACAACGCCAAAACTACTTCTGTATTAGCAAGATTGATATTAACGCAAAGACTTCAAAGACATAAATCATGAGTGAAACAGATTTGGCAGTATATACACAGAAATCTCTAGAAATCCCTAGAAATTATTATACATGATAATAAATGTACTTTGAAATATGTGAGATGGCCACGCTGTTGCGAGTTTGAGAAAGGGGGTACAAATTTCCCGAAACGATGTGCTTAAGTGGTATGTCTGACAAATATTTTGTTATGGATTGTTCTTACATGGAACTTTTTTGAAACGATTGCCAATAAAGATCTCTTTTTATATAAACGGAGTGTGACTCGGTTGGAGGATATATATATATATATATATATATATATATATTTTATTTTTTTTTCCCTGAGGAAGAGCACAGTTAGTGCTTGAAACGTTGGATCTCTTTTCTTAAATAAACTTATTATATTTTTGCCAAGTCCTGGTGTGTGCAGCTCATTCTCTTGCTTTATATTTTTTTTTGCTAGCACCCTGGGCATTTGAATTTAAATAGGGTGTGCTCCTTTTGTTCTTTTGTAAGGATGTATAAGGAAAAGGACATTGCTAGACATATGCACCTAGCAACCTCACCTCCCTTAGGTTTTTACCACTGATAGGCAGACATTCTATCCTAATGTCATATCTCCAATGGTTCACACTTATCCTATCCTACACCTTAAAGCAGGGGTCCCCAACCTTTCTTACTCATGAGCCACAGTCAAATGTAAAAAGGCTTGGAGAGCAACACAAGCACCATAAAAGTTCATGGAGGAGCCAAATAAGGGCTGTGATTGGCTATTAGGGGCCTCTATGCACACTATCAGCTTACAGGGGGCTTTATTTGGGAGTAAATCTTGTTTTTATTCAACCAAAACTTGCCCCCAAGTCAGGAATTCAAAAATAACTCCCTGTTTGGGGGTACTTCCAAGGGGTTGGGGGGCATCATGTTGCCACCGAGCCACTGGTTGGGGATCACTGCCTTAAAGGATAAGTAAGCTATTTCATTTAAAAAAAGAAAAAAAAAGCCCCTAAAAAAGACGCTATATGGCCCCCCAAATAATGGTGGCCTGGACCTCCAATCTGCTCCATTTTGTGTGCCCACACTCAGACAGTTGCCATAGCCTTTAGGGCAGGCACACAGAGGAGCGTATGGAGTGCGCTGAGAGCCAGGGGTTGCTGGTAACAGTGAGACCCAGTACAGGTACCTCTGCTTTCCTTATCCCATATAGAGATCACCTAGTAATCCATCACATAGAGCTGGGCGGTATGACCAAAAATTTATATCACGGTATTTTTCAAAATTATATCGGTATCACGGTATTTGACGGTATATAAATAAAAAATAAATAATAAATATTGTGCTCTATTTGACTTTGGCTTAGATAGGCTTTTGGATGTGGTGAGCGCCAGTGCTTTATGGTAAATGTTACAGTGTGAACAAGAAAGTATTAATTGAGGATTTATCAAAGGTTTGTAATTTACTTTGGGAAATATATATAACATTTTAAAGCTTTTACAGTATGACAGACTGCAAATAAGATTAATTAGAATTGTGATTATTGCAGAAATCTAATAACACTGGTATAAAGGATGCCGTAGTTTGACAAAGTTGTTTTTTTTTTATCGTAGTGGGATCCCTCCTTTGGGAAGCCGCTATGCACATTCACTGGTCATGAAAATATTATCTATAGCACCATATGGTCACCACATATACCAGGCTGCTTTGCATCTGCCTCAGGTAACAAAATATATCCAACATGTCATAACATTTTTGTCACTTAACAATTCTTTAATTAAAAAATTGTCATTTCTTTAACAAAGTTTTGTTCATTCTGTATAAACCAAAGAGAGATCACTTTTCTTAGGTCAACAGTAGGTGCATGTTGTGTGTAAGGGTCACTCACTTGTCAGATGCAGGCTGAAGAGGCAAGGGAGCTGCAAGAACTGGAAGAGAGTTGACATCATCGTATGGCTTGAACAATTCCCTTTGCACCCCCCAGTGCCACCAGCATCCCCCCAAATTTGTAAAATTGTCCCCAAGTTTCCCCAGCAGCATGTATGTATATATATATATATATATATATATATACTCCAAAGGGAAGGTCAGCACTCACAGGACTTATACAAAAAAAGTATAGAGAGAGAGAAAACAGAGTGGAGCACACCCGTCACCAAAATAACAGCCTTGAGAAAGGTCCCGATGGGGACCGAAACGTAACGTTGGCTGTTCATGCGTTTTTAATACACAATTGATTGTTTTTGGAATATAACTCGGTGTTGCTGGTCTTTTTTGGATATTTAAATCATTTACCTTGCACCCGAGCTAAGAGCTGAAGCAGAGTGCCACCCTGGGTTCGCTATATATATATATATATATATATATATATATATAACCCAACAGTAGAAAGCACTCACAGCTATAGCGTCAATCAAGTCAGTGATTTATTTCAGCATACCATCAGATGGTATGCTGAAATAAATCACTGACTTGATTGACGCTATAGCTGTGAGTGCTTTCTACTGTTGAGTTTGATGCATTATTTTTGTCAGCACCCAGCCGTTGCCCCGATATTGGTGAGTGCCGATTCTTCGGGGGGCTGGCACACGTTTTTTGGAACATATGTCAGCAGTGGAAAGAGGTGATGTCAGGTCGGCTGTAGCTAAGCACATCATAGAACAACATAACAAACGGTGCATGGTTACCTTCCAAATTATTGATAAACCTAGATTGAATATTAGGAAGGGGGAATTGGACAAGAAACTTCTGGAGAGAGAGGCCTATTGGATGTTCCACTTGAAAACTATTGAAACGTGTGGGGGTCTTAACAGGGAGTGGGAGCTTTCCTGTTATTGCTAACATGGCCTTTCTTCCACTTTTATGTTATTTTGGGGTTTGGCGGTTCCCTAGGAACATGGAACTTATACGGTTAGTATAGAGGTGGTTCTAGCAGTCTTATGGTTATACATGTTTTTATTAAATTTATATTCCCGACTATATATATATGTTGGAATGAATGTATATACATATATATAGTATGATTACCACACCAGTTTAACAATGGGATACATCTTAGGAGTTAACTATGACATGTCCTTTCTTTAGGTATTGCACAGGGATTATAGAATTACTCCTGGGCTTGGAGATTCCTTTAATGTTTTTATTATAATCACCTATGTTTTGGCTCAGCATTTGTGTTGTTTGGATCTTAACCACTATACAGATGGTACATTGGGGGTTAACACACCCTGTGGGGGTGGGTCTCAATTGTATATTTAAGGCACTGGTGAGGAACAATTGTTATGGCTTCTGAAGAAGTGGCAGTAGGCCACGAAACGCGTCAAGCTGATGGTGTGGTTTTTGTAACATGTTTTTAATGGAGATATGAAATAAAGCATTTATTATTTTTATGAAGAAGCAGTCTTGGCGTGCTCCATCCACCAACACCAGTGCCGATTCTTTACAAGACTATATATTTTTATATAATATATATATATATATATATATATATATATATATATATATATATATATATATATATATATATATATATGGTAGCAAACCACAACATGGGGGGTTGAAGCCTGGGTGCTACAGCAAAAAAAGTCAAAATATAGATGCAACAAAAGCCAGCCCTCACAGGACTTTGAGAATCATGATCCTAAAAAAATATTGACAGAAAGTTTCCTTACATGGTTTTTTATGAATAATACTGTGTGTGTGTATATATATATATATATATATATATATATATTAGGTGGAGGGAAGAAAACCAAAAAAACTAAAATAATGTGGTTGCATAAGTGTGCACACCCTTCTAACTGGGGATGTAGCTGTGTTCAGAATTAAGCAATCACATTCAAAATCATTTAAAGTGCCTCCGATTAACCCCAAATAAAGTTCAGCTGCTCTAGTTGGTCTTTCCTGACATTTTTTTAGTCGCATCCCACAGCAAAAGCCATGGTCCACAGAGAGATTCCAAAGCATCAGAGGGATCTCACTGTTAAAAGATATCAGTCAGGAGAAGGGTACAAAAGAATTTCCAAGGCATTAGATATACCATGGAACACAGTGAAGACAATCATCATCAAGTGGAGAAAATATGGCACAACAGTGACATTACCAAGAACTGGACGTCCCTCCAAAATTGATGAAAAGACGAGAAGACAACTGGTCAGGGAGGCTACCAAGAGGCCTACAGCAACATTAAAGGAGCTGCAACAATATCTGGCAAGTACTGGCTGTGTGGTACATGTGACAACAAACTCCCATATTCTTCATATGTCTGGGCTATGGGGTAGAGTGGCAAGACGAAAGCCTTTTCTTACGAAGAAAAACATCCAAGCCAGGCTACATTTTGCAAAAACACATATGAAGTCTCCCAAAAGCATGTGGGAAAAGGTGTTTTGGTCTGATGAAACCAAGGTTGAACTTTTTGGCCATAATCACCAAATAAGAACACCATACCCTTAGTGAAGCATGGTGGTGGCAGCATCATGCTTTGGGGCTGTTTTTCTTCAGCTGGAACTGGGGCCTTAGTTAAGATAGAGGGAATTATGAACAGTTCCAAATACCAGTCAATATTGGCACAAAACCTTCAGGCTTCTGCTAGAAAGGTGAACATGAGGAGGAACTTCATCTTTCAGTATGACAACGGCCCAAAGCATACATCCAAATCAACAAAGGAATGGCTTCACCGGAAGAAGATTAAAGTTTTGGAATGGCCCTGCCAGAGCCCAGACCTGAATCCCATTGAAAATCTGTGGGTTGATCTGAAGGCTGTGCACAGGAGATGCCCTCGCAATCTGACAGATTTGGAGTTTTTCTGCAAAGAAGAGTGGGCAAATCTTGCCATGCTGATAGATTCATACCCAAAAAGACTGAGTGCTGTAATAAAATCAAAAGGTGATTCAACAAAGTATTAGTTTAAGGGTGTGCACACTTATGCAACCACATTATTTTAGTTTTTTTGGTTTTCTTCCCTCCACCTAAAAGATTTCAGTTTGTTTTTCAAACTCATTTTTGTACAGCACAGGAACCTGACATTTTATCAGGGGTGTGTAGACTTTCTATATCCACTGTATATAAAACGAAAATAATGGCACCCAAGATAAGCAATTTTTTTTACATTTGGAGCAGGAGAAATTAAAGAGAAGCATTAAAAAATTATCTACAATGGAGATGTAAGATACAAACTTAAGTTTAAAATGGAAAAGACAGTAAGAGTATATTGAATGTAGTTGATCTATACAAATAACTAAAATGTGGGACTTGTACCTTGTCCTTAGTTTGGTCACAGTTTTCTTTGCAATCCCCCTCAGTGTGTGTCTAATCCAAACTGCTGACACCATGCGGTTATTAAAGGAGAAGGAAAGGCTAGTAAAGAGTTAATCTCAAGCTGCAGGCATACCTTCAGTTGTCTCAATAGTGCCCTTAAGTCTCCCCATACTTCACCTGTTCAGAAGATCCAAACAGGAAAAAAAATGCTGGGCAGGGTAGAGAAGATTCCCATAACACAACGCTCCTATCCAGACTTGGAGACTTGGGACTGTAGGCGGCGCATGCGCACACAGCAGGAGCAACTTGTTGCCATGGCGACGGCGCAGATAGGAGAGCGAGAAGCGAGTGTAGGAGGATGAGTGACAGGTGAGCGGTGAACTCTGCAAAACTCGGGGGGGTTTGTGGCAGGTGAGCGGTGAACGGGGGGGGTGGCGGCGGCTATGCAAAACTCGGGGGGGTTTGTGGCAGGTGCGGGGAGTGGCGGAGGGTTTGTGGCAGGAGCGGGGAGGGGGGGTTTGTGAGCAGGTAAGGGGATTGGAGGGGGGCTGGCTTGTGCTTTTCAGCAATACCCCATACAGACATGCTGGACAAGATGGCGGTGCCGTTCACTGAAACAAGTATGTCGTTTCTAGTATGTGTATCTCTGTAAATCTTTCATTAGGCAAGCCAGAAATATAGCGTTTTTACACAGCAATAGTAGTACTATTTAATAGTATGCTTAATAGATTTTGACTTTCCTTGTCCTTTAAACCTGCAGACACCTTTGTGGATAACAACATGTTTTGGGTTTGTCTTCCTTTATTAGCAGTTAGAAATCAAATAATGCGACTTGGATGTTGATATGGTTTGGGCTGCTTTAATTTACAATTGTGATATACTTTCCAGAGTCGCTGTAAAATAAAAAGATTAAAGAAAGTACCAAATATTCTGCTGTATGTTAAATCGCTAATTTACTAAATTAGTGCAAAGAAAAAAATAACAAAAATCCAATTTTTTGTAATATACAATGCAGTGGTTTTTCTACAATTTCAACTGTACTTATTAATTTAAGTTGCGATAATAATGTATAGGCATATTACTTGCATTGCTTCAACCCTTGGCTTAGACACAGAGGACCAACTCAAGTGAAAGATGTAGATACTTAGCTTATAATTAACCCAAATCTGTATAATAATTTAGTACATTGTACAGCAATGATGATGTGTAATATGAGCAAACAATAAGCAAATGTGCTGCCTTTGAAAAGAGATCTTTTTGTAGTGTTCGGGAACTAATTGGACATAATCCCTAATTTAACTTGTCTGTTTCTAGGTTACTGATCATTATGGTTTTTTAAGGTACAAACAAACCCTGACATGTCTTAAACATATTGTAATTAATAGATAATTGTTGCTTTTGTGTTTATAAAAAAAAAAAAGCCTTTTGAATTTAGCAGAGAAAACACAATTTGCATGTAACAGTGCTATATTGCATGGTTTGAACTTATATTATTTTTAATATTTTGAGACATTTTTCTATGATTCTAGTATCAAGTATAGTCTGCTAAAACTGAGATCGAGATCCAAAAGGCGTAATCAGTAAACAGACAAAGGTCAGTACAGGCAGCAAACAGCAAAGTCAAGGTCTGGCAAGGGTCAAAACATGAAGAGGCAATAAAAATAGACAATAGCAGGAACCTAGCGTTAATGCAAAGTTTGGGAGAGGAGACGAATGTGGAACAGGCCAAGATCAAATCCGTGCAGGCAACGAGGTACAGAGTCGAGATCCAAAAGGCGTAATCAGGCAAAGCGTCAGTACAGGCAGCAAACAGCGAAGTCAAGGTCAGGCAAGGGTCAAAACATGAAGAGGCAATCAAAATAGACAAAAGCAGGAACCAGAAAGCGAAACCGAAGTTGGGCAATGAAATTCTGCGCAGACGCCTATAAATATTTGAATTTTGTGCCTTGTGCAATTGCGGCATATGTCGCGCTGCTTTAAAAGGATGCGTGCACACTTCCGCGTGCCAGAACTGCAGAACTTTCATGCATCTTCTACAGCACCCCAAAACATAATGGATCCATCTAGAATTTAACAGTGGACAAGGTTTTTTTCTTCCATGCAAATCAGGTTTGTGCAAGCAAGGTTGCATTGTGGATCAGTACAACTGGGAGTTTTGTGAAGGATGCTGCGACTTTGCAGAGATTCATATAGAGGTGTCTTTTTCTTAAGCTCATCTACTATGTTACTATTTAACTATTATCTTTGTTCCTGTGTTTTAACCCTGTGCCACTGAAACTGTTCTGCAGCACTCCCAGGTTTGGGAGCGGAGGAGTGGATTCTGCAGCCGCTCCTTCACTCCCTGCTTGTTTCCCAGCCCCAGGGCAACAAGCAGAGACAGGAAACGAGTGGCATCTGGGGTACGATTTCCATGGGGTCCCGTAGGAAATGGCAGGCAGGCGAATACTACGTGCCTGTTGTTTCCTTGTCTTCTTACCTCCCCCCAGCACCGCCCACTCACCGGATCAAGAAAAGAAGAAGTTCCTGCATCCCCTGCTCCCAGCTCCTCCAGAACAATCTGCCACTAACCCCAGGTTAGTGTCCAAACAACACACACATAAATTTTTTTTTGGGGGGGGGGGGTTGGTTCACACATTCACGGCACTCACAGTTACTGCACACGCATGTACACACACCACACATTTTGCCAAGTGTACACACACAACTTACACACTTCCGCAATTTTGTGGTTTTTTTTTTTTGCCTGAAAAAAATGTTTTATTGCCATTGTTAATAGCATATACTCTAACTGTGCAATACCTTTTGTGTGTTATTTCAGTGTTTATATTACAGTTTTGGTGATTTTTGTGCATTTGTAGTAATTTTATTGCATGTATAGTCATTTTATTGCATTTTTAGTTCTGCATAGTTGTAGTGCGCTTGATTTTGTCCGCAAAACTAATTTGGCCAAGCCTAAATATTCAAACTGTGAGTCTGACTGCCGATTTCACTAGGACAAAAAACTGCATTGATTTTAATGGTTTTATTGGATTTTAGTGATTTTATTGAATTTTGCATAGTTCTTTGTTACTTGTTTTTGCCAATGGAAATTTTGTCTGCTATGTATATATAAATATATATATATATATATATGTTTCTCTAATAAAGCATCAAAAATGAATCCTAAGTCCTGTGTGAGTGGTACCTGATCTCAGGATAGTGTATTTTTTTGGGCAAGATATCTTCATATATACGTGAGTTCCTCTGTTTATTATATATATTGTAAGCGAGATCAGACATACAGACAGTCCTTTAGGTGAATACAGTCCATTTTATTGTGTACAATGACTGACTCTGGTATCCAGCAGAAGCATAAGTAAAACAAAAGTAAACAAAACCCTTGCCACACTTGGGCTCTAACTAATACACAGGGTGCTTCCCTCTCTATTACCGGTCCCCTACTGGGATTACCGGCTAAACCAAAAACACAACTCCCCAGAGTCACAGTACCTTGGAAGAGTCCTTCTCTTTGGGAGAAAATGCTCCAAGCTGCTTTAGGCAGGCACAGACCCTCACACAGCAAGTTCAGTTCACAGTCTCAGCTCCAGCCCCCCACTCTCTTTGACTGCAGGCCTATCTAGCCTGCTAATCATTCCCCAGGTGTGATTCCTTTGGGGAATTAACCCACTCAGCACCACTATACATGAGGGAGTAGGAGATGAACCTAGGGGAAATATATCTCCCTTCCACCTGTTTACCTGTTACCGGTTCACATATCCCCCCCCTCTGCTTCAGCCCGTAGGGCTGAGCACAATGAGCCACCTGACAATAAACTCTTGAGAGGGCATCTGCATTCCCTTGCAATGCCCCAGACCTATGCTCCACTGTAAACTTAAAGTTCTGCAGAGCCAGAAACCATCTGGTGACTCGAGCATTCTTTTCCTTATTCTCTGACATCCATCTAAGGGGAGCATGGTCAGTGATCAACCTAAACTTACGACCCAGTAAATAGTACTTCAGGGCCTCCAATGCCCACTTAATGGCCAGGCACTCCCTTTCTACAATGGAGTACCTCCTCTCAGCCGGTGTAAGCTTTCTGCTTAAATAGACTACTGGGTGTTCCTCACCATTTATACAGACGAAAGACCTTATACGCACACCCTTAACTCTCCTCAATAGTTCACGCTCGGTGCTCACTGCGGAGGGATCGGCACCCTCCAAAAAAGTCCAAATCGAAGAAAGCAATGGCACTCAGGAGCTACAAACGGGACTAGCCCTCTAAATACTTTATTACGGAAGTGCAACGTTGCTGGGTTTACTTGGATGGGTTGAACTTGATGGACACAGGTCTTTTTTCAACCCTATGTAACTATATAACTATAACTATGTAACTATGTTTCGGGGCAACACAACCCCTTTGTCAAGCATGCTTGACAAAGGGGTTGTGTTGCCCCGAAACGTTGCACTTCCGTAATAAAGTATTTAGAGGGCTAGTCCCGTTTGTAGCTCCTGAGTGCCATTGCTTTCTTCGATTTGTTCCTCACCATTTACCACTTGGGAGAGGACAGCTCCCAGTCCTACATCTGAGGCGTCTGTCTGTACCACAAATTCTTTCTTGAAATCGGGCGTTATCAGTACCGGCTGTCTACACAGGGAATTTTTAAGCTCTGTAAAAGCTTTCTCAGCCTCTGCAGACCACTTGATCATCACTGAGTTGTTCCCTTTTGTAAGGTCTGTTAGAGGAGCTGCAATGGAAGCAAAGTTAGGCACAAATCTGCGATAGTAGCCCACTATCCCCAGGAAGGCACGAACTTGCTTCTTTGTCACTGGTTGGGGCCACTTTTGTATTGCCTCTACTTTATTTATTTGAGGCTGTACTACCCCTCTTCCAATCACATAGCCTAGGTACTTGGCCTCTTCCATCCCTATTGCAGTAAGTCCAGCTTCTCGTATTGAGTCTCGTATTGGCAGTAAGTCCAGCTTCTCGTATTGAGTCTAGCACCACCTGCACTTTTGCTAAGTGAGACTCCCAATCTGTGCTGAAGATGACTACATCATCTAAATAGGCTGAATAGGGTCTATGTGGCTTAAGGACCCGATCCATTAACCTTTGGAACGTTGCAGGGGCCCCATGTAAACCAAAGGGTAACACATTATACTGAAAAAGACCCTCTGGGGTAGAGAAGGCTGTCTTTTCCTTAGCCTGTTTAGTTAAAGGTACCTGCCAATAACCTTTAGTGAGATCTAAAGTGGTGAGGTACCTAGCAGGGCCCAGCCTCTCTATAAGTTCATCTACCCTGGGCATGGGGTAGGCATCAAACTTTGAGACCTCATTCAATTTACGGAAGTCGTTGCAGAACCGTAGACTTCCATCAGGCTTGGGAATCAAAACAATGGGGCTAGACCAATCACTGTGGGACTCCTCAATTACCCCCAGTTCTAACATTTTCCTCACCTCTTCGGAGACTGCCTGTCTCCGTGCCTCAGGGATTCGGTAGGGCTTCACGTTTACCTTTACCTGGGGTTCAGTAACAACATCATGTTTAATGAGATTGGTTCGCCCAGGAAGGTCAGAAAAGACATCCCTGTTTCTCATCAAAAACTCTTTTACTTCCTGTTTTTGTGAAACCGACAGGGTTTCTGCGATTTTTACTTTAGGAACCAGATTATCTCCATGAGGCAAAGTTACTGGCTCTGATGCAAGGACCTCTTGCTGCCTCCATGGCTTTAACAAATTCACGTGATAAAGTTGAATTTGTTTCCTCTTATCAGGTTGTCTTACTTTATAGTTCACCTCACCCACCTTTTCGATGATTTCATATGGCCCCTGCCATTTGGCCAGGAACTTACTCTCAACTGTGGGAACCAGTACCAACACTCTGGCCCCAGGATTAAAGGTCCTTACTGTTGCAGACCTGTTGTAAACCCTGCTTTGGGCCTCCTGTGCCTGTGCCATGTGTTCCCTTACTATGGGTAACACAGCTGCAATACGCTCTTGCATTTGAGCAATGTGTTCTACCACAGTCTTATAGGGGGTAGCCTCCTGTTCCCAAGTTTCCTTGGCTATATCTAGCAGCCCTCTTGGGTGTCTACCATATAGTAGCTCAAATGGGGAGAACCCCGTTGAGGCTTGAGGTACCTCCCTGATGGAGAACAACAGAAAGGGTAACCGACAGTCCCAGTTTTTCCCGTCTTTGTCTACAGCCTTTTTCAGCATGGCCTTTAGGGTTTTATTAAACCGTTCAACCAGCCCATCAGTTTGAGGGTGGTAAACGGACGTGCGTAAATGTTTAATACCCAAGAGGCGACACAACTCTTTGGTTACCTTGGACATAAATGGGGTACCCTGATCTGTCAGGATCTCTTTCGGTATCCCCACCCGGGAAAACAAATGTACCAACTCCTTGGCAATACATTTTGACGAAGTATTTCTTAGGGGGACTGCTTCAGGATATCGGGTGGCGTAATCCAGAATAACCAGTATGTGTTGGTGCCCTCTAGCGGATTTTGGCAGGGGCCCTACCAAATCCATGGCAACCCTCTCAAAGGGAACCTCAATGATGGGAAGGGGAACCAATGGACCTCTGTAATGAGGCTTGGGTGCATTTATCTGACAGTCTGGGCAGGAGTTACAGTATCGCTTAACATCCTCCGCTACCCCAGGCCAAAAGAACCTCTGTCTGCAGTTTTATCAACTCCCAGGTGTCCCCCAAGCACATGTCGGTGTACCATATCTAACACCACCCTCCTATATTGCTGAGGCACCACTAGTTGCTCTATAATTACACCCCTTATCTTGCTCACTTGATATAACAGATCCTGGTTCAGGACCATGCGTGGGAACACTGTTTCTGCCCCAGGAAACTGGGGTTCCCCATTTATTTCTTTTACCCCCTCTCGGGCTTTGCACAGAGTTGGGTCCCTCATTTGGGCAGTACCAAAATTGTCTCGGGACACCTCTAAGTCAGGTACCATGTCACCCTCCTGTACTTCATCTTCCAGGCCAGCAAACACTTCTAGGGGTGAGGAAATATCAGGAGTTACCCCAACCTCTCCAGCACTATGACCGGATGTAAAGGGTTCTGGGGACAAGTCAGCCTCCCTTGGGGACTCCCTCTACCCCACAGCTGCCAAAACAATGGAAAATCTCTTCCCAGTATCACAGCATGCATTAGGTTTTTAACCACCCCCACTTGATACTTAACATTTCCACTTTGGGTTTCAATCATAACCACAGCAGTTGGGTATTCCTTTGTATCCCCATGTATGCACATAACCCCAACCCGAGAGTTCAGAGAGTCAGTTATGTCCAACAAACTGGCACGAACTAAGGTTACCAAACTCCCCGAGTCCAGTAGAGCCGATACCTGCTGTCCTTTTATGCCTACCAGGCAAAATTGTTTACCAGTCTCTTCCTGTTGGGAAGCAAGGCATGCAGGGTGTGCATACAGGGACTTCCGTCTTCCCCAGCTACAATCCATAGGCTCTGTTGTTAGGGGGCAATTAGCTGCAAAATGACCAAACTCCCAACATCGGAAGCATTGTACCCCCGTTCTCTCTCTATCAGAGGCCTCTTGCCGCTGTCAGGGCACCACTCTAGGCTTGGCGCCTGAATTAAGTCCAGTGGCCATACCAGAGTTTCTGTCCCTGTTACTTTGGGAAACCACCCCTTTAAGAAATGGAACAGTCTTACCAGGATTCTCCTGCAGTCTCTGAGCCTTGCCAGGGCGCTGTGGGGAAACTCCTTCTCCGAGGTAACCCTCCGTAGCCACAAACCGCTCCACGAGCTCCACCATCTGGGTCATATCTTGGGGGTCTGCCTGGCCAACCCACCGCTGGAGATCCCGGGGTAGAGCTTTCCGGTACCGCTCTACGACGATCCTCTCCACTACTTGATCGGCCGTGTTGAGGTCAGGCTGCAGCCACTTTCTTGTGAGATACAACAGGTCATGCATTTGGGCCCGTGCAGACTTGCCTCTGGTGTAAACCCAGTCACTGAACCGTTTGGCATGAACCGCCAAAGTGACTCTAAGGTGGACCAGGATTTCCTCTTTCAACTTATTATAGTTATGCGAGTCCTGTTCCTTCAGGTCATAGTACACCTTTTGGGGTTCGCCTGTCAAGTAAGGGGCTACCACCTCTGCCCATTCCTCTGGCGGTAACTTTTCCCGGGTTGCAACTCTCTCAAACACAGCCAGGTAGGCCTCCACATCATCCGCTGGCGTCATCTTTTGCAGAGACCTTTGCACAGCTTTGCGGATATTTATTGGTGCTTGCACCAGGGCGGTACTACCCTGTAACCTCTCCGCCAGTGCTTGGATGCACTGCTGTAAATGCAAGTTCACTTGCTGCTGTTGTTCTAAAGTTACTTTACTGGCTTCTGCTTGTGCATTTATTTGTGCAACCAACAACTGATTAGTTTGTTGCTGAGTAGCATTACTCTGCTGCTGGACCCTTAACGCTTCCTGGTGATTTGTATTAGCTTGCTGCTGATTAGCATTGTTCTGCTGCTGGGTTTGCAGCATCACCTTTAATACTTCCTCCATTTTAGTTTTGGAGAGGGAAAAAAAAACTTCACCTTTAAGAGTGTCTGTCTCTTTAAATTTTTGTCTTCACTATTTCCAAGAGAAAATAGCCTTTGCCCGCATCCTCCACCATATGTAAGCGAGATCAGACATACAGACAGTCCTTTAGGTGAATACAGTCCATTTTATTGTGTACAATGACTGACTCTGGTATCCAGCAGAAGCATAAGTAAAACAAAAGTAAACAAAACCCTTGCCACACTTGGGCTCTAACTAATACACAGGGTGCTTCCCTCTCTATTACCGGTCCCCTACTGGGATTACCGGCTAAACCAAAAACACAACTCCCCAGAGTCACAGTACCTTGGAAGAGTCCTTCTCTTTGGGAGAAAATGCTCCAAGCTGCTTTAGGCAGGCACAGACCCTCACACAGCAAGTTCAGTTCACAGTCTCGGCTCCAGCCCCCCACTCTCTCTGACTGCAGGCCTATCTAGCCTGCTAATCATTCCCCAGGTGTGATTCCTTTGGGGAATTAACCCACTCAGCACCACTATACATGAGGGAGTAGGAGATGAACCTAGGGGAAATATATCTCCCTTCCACCTGTTTACCTGTTACCGGTTCACAATATATATATATATATATATATATATATATATATATATGTAAGCCCAGAATCAACAAAAAATGGTGTCCTTTAAAGTAAAAGCAGAGGAGGCATTACAGACCTTTTAAAGCATAACTGAGGGACGCAAGCGGAATAAGTTCCTGCGCGACGCTGAGGATTATCCTGTCGTTCAAGCTTACAGGTGGAGAGCCAGACAGCGTAACATTGCGAGAAATGGTAAACTTCGGGACTGCCAATCGAGTCGCCAGTACACACGAGGGAAAGGAGACTGGCCACTGCACCGCAGGTATGTGGATTAGATCGGTGCTGACTCGCAGATGTCGGCAGCTGCGAGTCTTCTTCTAAGACTTGCAAGGAGTTCCTTCATACCACCCACTTCTGCACATGCAGCAAAGACAGTTATACAATTCATTGCTAGGGAGGTGGAGACTTTGTTACAGAACAGAGATGGACTAAGGGGGTTTAATTTCCCCAATAATGCAACACAGGAAGCAAGCATTAACCCACTTAATGAAGGATAAGGACATTATATGTAAGCCTGCAGATAAAGGAGGAGCATTACTGATTATGAACAAGAAAGATTATGTTATGGAAATTACGTGACAGTTAAGTAATCATAATACATATCAGAGATTGGATTCAGATCCCACTGAGAATGTTTTGGAACAACTTCAAGCACTATTACAACATTATAAGGAACTGGGATTATTGGATGACAATTTATAAATGTTTTTGCTACCTGCTTTTCCAATTATGCCTGTATTTTATGTTTTACCTAAATACACAAATGCTTGGACTATCCCCCAGGGCAGCCAATCGTAGCTAGTGTGGGCTAGCTAGTGTGGCTTCTGGCATTATCTGCAACTTTTTTGGATAAATTACTGGCCCCTTTAGCCTCTAAGATACCTCAAACTTTTTTGAAAGAGACACTGAAAATTTCCCTTAGTACAACTCTTGTGGTTTTGGCAGCCCTGGATGTGTCGAGCCTATATACCTCCATACCCCATGAGTTGGGGGTGGAGGCTGTGCGCTGGGCCCTCCAGAGCTCCCATTACACAGGAGACCAACAGAAATTGATACTGGAATTGTTGCAATAGGTCCTTTTTAACAATTTTTTCATGTTTCAGGATCAGTAGTATGTTCAACTACAAGGCACAGCGATGGTATTCAATGTCGCTCCAGCATATGCAAATATCTTTATGATTTTTTTTTGTGTGCTCTAATTCTTTATTTCAAGATTTTTGTTTGCATTGGTTGCCATGTGGAGGGGCGACATTGGATCTCTGCTGTGTTTTAAGGAAAGGTTGAATATCTGTTTACACACTATACAATTCACTATGGTACATGATAATCAATGACATTCCTGGATACTAGATTTTATTTCAAAGATGATAAAATATTGACTGATCTCTTGTAAAGGGGACAGATTGCAATAGCTTTCTGTTCTACAATTTATTCCATCCTGAGATGTGTACACGTTCTTTACCTAGGTCACAACTACTCCAAGTTAAGCTGATAGTGAGTGAGGAAGACGTTTTGGAACAGAGGTTTAATGAGATGACACAGAAATTTATACAGAGAGGGTACGCGTTGGACTTGCTCTAGGTCGAGAAAGTCAGACAGATAGATCGTACTGTGTCATTAATGCACTCTGAAATGAAAAATTCAGGTATCAAACATATTCCTTGTGTACACACATTTCATCCCGCTATACAGAAAATACATCATATCATTAACAAACACTGGAGTGTCTTAGCTAAGGCATATCCAGAAATAGAGGAATTTAAGAGTCCCCCACTTCTGTCCTACAGACCACCCCGTAATTTACGGGACCGCTTAGTAAGGGTAGATTTGGGGACTAATATGATTCTGTTACAGCAAACATTAGCCCCTGTACGTAATGGTATGTTTCCATGTCTACAATGTAAACAGTGTTCCCATGTGATCAGAACAACATATTTTACACACCCTTATTCTAGCAAAATATATGATATTAATGGTTTTTATACGTGTCTTACTGTGTATGTGGTTTACCTCATAAAGTGCCCTTGTGGGTCAAAGAGTCTTAAAGACAGGATCAGTCAACATAAATCTACTATTAGAACTAATAATTTGAAGTTGCCAGTACTAGCTCATTTTCACAAACACAAATGTTCGATTGCATCACTCCGGTTTTTGGTTATAGAGGCTGTCCCCCCTCTGAGAAGAGGAGGTAACAGGCTTTTATATTTACAAAAATGTATTTTGGATACATACCTTACAAATGCTTGAGCTGAGAGGTATGAAACCTGAATATGATCTGACTGGATTCATTTAAAGAGGTTCTGGTATTTGGATGGGAACTCATAAATGGATATATAATAATTGGAGATCATGTGTTTTGTGCATAAAGGCTTAATGGAAGGTATCCAATTAAGGGGTGGGAAGGGTGGAGTAAGACCTTTAAAAAGTGTGGCATCTATTGTATTATACATGGCTTGACAATAACAATAAGGTGTTTGGAGTGCAGGACTTTTTTGGTGGATATATATATGCGTCTACATGCCACATAGTTTGGAAAATCTATGCATATTGGACATCAAACTGTTTGGTAAATGCATGATGTTCATATCTAGAAGGTGGGGTATATAGCGGGGTAAAATGCAAGCTGTGTGATGATTTTTAGAAATTTTGTAAAAAAAAAAAAAAGCTACGTTTAGGATAGTTTTGTAGTTTGCAGAGAAGAAAGATGTATTTACCCAGAAAATATTTGGGTTTTCTAGGGTCTCCATACTGTTAAGGTAGTCTAATGGCACATAATACATAATAATACATCCTGGGTTGCTTATATTGCAACAGCCAGAACATCAGACGTGAAAATTTATATGCCTTATTTTAATTTGGGTGCCTCTGTAAGACACAAAGTTTAGTAAATCTATGCATATTTGGCATCAAACTGTTCAGAAGACCCCTGACATTTATATTTAGAATGTTTGATGTTGATTTGTTACGAAATGTGGGGTATAAAATGGGGTAAATTGCAAGCTTTGAGACAATTTTCAGAAATTGCATAAAAATTGCTACATTTAGCTTAGCTTTGCTGTTTGGTTCTTTGCCATACTAATAGATATTTACCCATTTTACATTCAGCAGAATGTGTATTTTTGAAAATATGTGGTTTTCCAGGGTAAAATTGCTTATTTCTCACATATATTTTTACTACCAAAAAATACGCCACCTGATTTATATGCCATGAAATATGTGTGCACTAACTTCCTTTTGGGGTCTCTAAATGCCAGATACTTTGGTAATCCTATGCACAGTGGCATCAAACTGTTCAGCGGACCCTTAACGTTCATATTTAGGATGATTTTTCTTGATACCTAATGCTACGTGAGGCAATTTTTAGGTATTTCATAAAAAAAAAAAAACAATTTTGGGAAAGCATTACAACTCCATTATTTGGAGTTATAAAGACATGGGTGCCCATTTTAAATTCACCTGAATGTCTACTTTCCAAAAATAAATGGTTATAGGGGGGGGAAAACCTATTTTTTTGTGTTTTTACCCCACAAAAATGCAGTGAATTTGTTGAATTTTCAGCAACTAAAGTGATCTCTGGGGAAATTCGTAAGCACTCATTTCCTTTTGGGGTCTCTAAATGCCAGTTACAGTGGCATTTGCCACTGAGCATCAAACTGTTAAGTGGAATCACCAACTTTGGGAAAGCACTGCGACTCCATAGTTTGGAGTAGAAAGTCATGAGTGCTTATTTTTGATTTGCCTGAATGTGTACTTTCTAAAAAAAAATATGTTGACCCCCCCAAAACTGTATTTTTGTAGTTTTTTTACCACACACAAATGTTTTTCTTGGTACTTAATGCTATGTGAGCTATAAGATGCTTGAAAGTGGAAGCTTTGAGGCGTTTTTGTTTTTTTTTAGAATGTTCATACCCATTTTGGATTCGGCAGAATGTGTGCTTTTCAAAAATATATGGTTTCCTGGGGTACACCTAATGTTCCAGGATTTTTGTCTTTGGAATCTAAAGTATGCCTTATTCTGATGTAATGCTTTGAAAATTTGGTTATTTAATGCTGGGAGTTTTTGATCTATAGAACTCCATAAAACTATACATACAGTTTGGCCCATAAATATGTGGACAGAGACTTTTTTCTAATTTTTTTTTTTAACTTTTTTCTAATTTTGGTTCTGTACATTACCACAATGTATTTTAAATGAAACAACTCAGATGCAGTTGAAGTACAGACTTTCAGCTTTAATTCAGTGGGGTGAACAAAACGATTGCATAAAAATGTGTGGCCACTAAAGCATTTTTTTTAACACAATCCCTTCATTTCAAGGGCTCAAAAGTAATTGGACAATTGGCTATTTCATGGGCAGGTGTTGGCAAGTCTGTCATTATGTCATTATCAAGTAAGCAGCTAAAAGGCCTGGAGTTGATTTAAGATGTGGTGCTTGCATGTGTAAGATTTTGCTGTGAACAGACAACATGTGGTCAAAGGAGCTCTCCATGCAGGTGAAAGAAGCCATCCTTAAGCTGCGAAAACAGAAAAAACCCATCCGAGAAATTGCTACAATATTAGGAGTGGCAAAATCTACAGTTTGTTACATCCTGAGAAAGGAAGCAAGCACTGGTGAACTCAGCAACGCAAAAAGACCTGGACGACCACAGAAAACAACAGTGGTGGATGATCGTAGAATCATTTCCATGGTGAAGAGAAACCCCTTCACAACCGCCAACCAAGTGAACAACACTCTCCAGGGGGTAGTATAGATATCCAAGCAACCCAGGAGTTTATTAACCCTTTATAACTGCCAACGGTGTACGTCGTTGCAGGAAAAGGTTGTATCTGTCAACAACGTGCACCGTACGTCTTTTGGCAGATAAAGATTCTCTCCGCTTCTGCAGAGAGTTTTAAGCAATGATAGCCCCCTGGGCAACAAGCCAGGGGGGCTGTCATGTGTGCCCTGCGACGCGATTGTCGCAGGGCCACCCCCCAAGCAGCAGATGCAATCGCGTCTGCTGCTTGCTCCCTGTTTCCCCCCCCACCCCACTCACCAGGACTGCAGCAGGATGGATTGCCATGCAATCCCTGCTTCTGGACAGGTGAAGGTGGCCACACACGTGGTGATTTCCGATCGTACAATCGGTCACTAACCGTTCAGGGCTGTAGAAACAATAGGATTTCTACCTCCTTCTGCCGATTCAGCCCTGAAGGCAGATTTTGATCAGGCGCCTTCTATGGCGCCCGATCAAAATCTTTTAACCTGGCCTATATCAACCGACCGATATCAGCAGCCTCCTGCGATATCGGTCGACTCGCCGACTTGCCATACTCGCACCGAATATCGTACGAAACGGGGTTTCGTACGATATTATCGGTGCATGTATGGCCAGCTTAAGTGTGTTATTTATTATTATTTTTATTTATTATTTTTTGGATTTACACACTTACACACACTTACATACATTTATACCTACATACAGCACACAATTTAGCATTTTTTTTTTCATTTTGCACACTCATATACACACTTACATACTGTCACACTACTTTTACATATGTACACACATGTATACACAAACTTTTTTTTTGTATTATTTTTTTTTCATTTTACCACTCATTTTTAGTTTATTTTCCCTAAAAACTGTTTTTTTTTTACAGGGTGACTATTGGATCAGATATTCTGACCACTAATTACACTGTCGTGTGACTTATTTTGTTGTTTTGCTGATTTGCACAATTTTTGTGGTTTTATTGCAGTTTTATCCCTGTATAAGTGTTCCTGATCTGTTTTTAGCATAGCTTTGCCAGGTGTAACTTTGGTGTACAAAAATAACTTTACCTATTTTGAATTCATCAGAATGTGTACTTTCCAAAAATATATGGTTTTCTGGGGGTCTCTGTATAGTTAGGGGGTGTTACGGCACATTATAAGCTGACAGTGGGCTCTGTGCAAAAGCTGAGTTTGCAGGCGAGAAATCCATATGCGCTATTTTTATTTTGGGGTCAGTACACACCACAGACTTTGGTATATCTATGCATATTGGGCATCAAACTGTTCAGTAGACCTCTGGTGTTCCTATTTGGGGTGATTTGCCTTTGTAAGCAAGAAATCAAGAGATACATGCGGCAAAATATTTTTATGGGATTTTCTGAAATATCATAAAAATCGGCAAACTTATGAATGCTTTGCAGCTTGGTACTTTGGAGTAAAAGGATATGTGTACCCATTATAGATTCGAGCGAATGTGTACTTTCCAAAAATATATGGCTTTCTGGGGTGAGTGTACTTTTTTGTAGCATTATCCCACATTAAGGATGTAAATGTGTTGGGGGTATGTTCCTATTGGGGCCCCAACATATTTGGGTGTTTTATCTTGGTACCTAATGCTATGTGGGAGGTAAGATGCTGCAAAATGAAAGCTTTGAGGGGATTTTTGGAAAGGTCATCAAAATTGCTACATTTAGAAAAGCTTTGTGGCTTGGTACTTTGGAGTAGAAAGACATGGGTACCCATTTTAGATTCGGGGGAATGTGTACTTTCCAAAAATATATGACTTTCTGGGGTGAGCTTACTGTTTACTAGCTTTATCCCACATATAATGATGTAAATGTGTTGATTTTGCTGGAGCTGAAATGACAGAAATGATAGATCTTATGGGGTTATGTTCACTTTGGGGCCCCTACATGCCACATACTTGGGTAAACCTATACATATTGGGCATTAAACTGTTCAGTGGACCCCTGGCATTCAAATTTAGGGTGTTTTATCCTGGTACCTAATGCTATGTGGGAGATAAGATGCTGCAAAGTGGAAGCTTTGAGGGGATTTTTGGAAATGTCATCAAAATTGCTACATTTAGAAAAGCTTTGTGGCTTGGTTCTTCGGAGTAGAAAGACATGGGTACCCATTTTAGATTTGGGGGAATGTGTACTTTCCAGAAATATATGGATTTCTGGGGTGAGCGTACTTTATACTAGCTTTATTCCACATATAATGATGTAAATGTGTTGATTTTGCAGGAGCTCAAATGACAGATCATATGGGGGTATGTTCACCCCCATACATGCTCCTACATGCCACATACTTTAGTAAACCTATACATATTGTGCATCAAACTGTTCAGTGGACCCCTGCGTTCATATTTAGGGTTTTTTTATTTGGTTACCGATTTGAGATAAGATACTATAGACTGGAAGCTTTGAAGTGATTTTTTTAAAAATTTCACAAATTTTGGTAAAAACCAATAACTTTAGGAAAGCATTGCGACTTGATAGTTTGGAGTAGACAGACAGTTGTGCCTATTCTGGATTCCCCAGAATAGGGATAAACCTTCTGTTAGTGGATTTTTTGGCCTTGACATCTAAAGTATGCAGGTTTCTGAAGCAGTGTTTTGGAAATTTGGTAGTGTACTGCTGGGAGTTTTTAACTTATACAAGTGGGAAATCTTCATAAAACTATATATAGTTTCCAAATCAGTTGTATTTTTGTGCATAAAATAATATTTGTTTCTGATATGTGTGTTTATATTATGGAAAATGTGATTTTTTAAATATTATTTAGGCATTTAGAAGCCTATATCTTGTTACAGAATTGGAATTACACCAAAATTCTACCATATTTTGAAAGCTTAGGTTGTCCTGAAAAAAAAATATATTGTTTTCCTGGGTAAACTAAAAGTCCCCCCGAGGAAAGGCCCCCCTAAAGTGAAACAAATGTTCCAAAACTCTCTGGCAGTAGAAGTTCCACTTTGGTCCAAAACGGCTAGCAGTGAAAGGGTTAAAGCAAAGAAGTGGAAAATTCTTGAATGGCAAAGTCAGTCACCTGATCTTAACCTAATTGAGCATGCATTTCACTTGTTGAAGACTTAACTTTGCACAGAAAGGCCCACAAACAAACAGCAACTGAAAGCCGCAGCAGTAAAGGCCTGGCAGAGCATTAAAAGGAGGAAACCCAGCATCTGGTGATATCCATGAGTTCAAGACTTCAGGCTGTCATTGCCAGCAAAGGGTTTTCAACTAAATATTAGAATTTAACATTTTATTTCCAGTTATTTAATTTGTTCAATCACTTTTGAGCCCCTGAAATGAAGGGATTGTGTTAAAAAAATGCTTTAGTGGACTCACATTTTTATGCAGTTGCTTATTAACTGAATTAAAGCTTAAAGTCTGCACTTCAACTGCATCTGAGTTGTTTCATTTAAAATTTATTGTGGTAATGTATAGAACCAAAAGTAGACAAAAGTTGTCTCAAATATTTATGGACCTAACTGTATAAGGTATTAGCACAAATTAGTTGAATTTTTGTCCAAAAAATAAAATATTTCTCTGGTATAAATCCCTAAACTACAGTGCTGCCTGGGTCAGTTTTTGTCTAATTAATCTATGAAGTGGAAGAGATAATATTTCTGCCTGAGGCAGATCAAAGAAAGCTTTGAACTTTAAAATTCATAATTGTACAATATCTTAACTGCTTATGCGACAGAAATAATAACTGCTTTATTACAGTTTTTATAAAAAAAGTAAGTGGAATTATAAAGAAGGTTTTTTTTAAAGTATAAGAGATTATTTTGTTAGGTCAGTAAAAGTTTGTATTCCATAATAGAAAGGAATTTATTCCTTATACTTATCTTTAGAATTGAAACGTTATATTTACCATCAAACTGTTAGGAACAGTTAAAAGAATGCTTTTGTATACTTTTGTATGCATCGTAATTTTGCTAGTGTTGTTTTTACACTGTGGGCAGATTTACCAATGGGCTATTTTCTTTTGTGATTTCTGTCTTTTTTTAAGACTCTTTTTGTTTAACCCTTTAAGTGCCACAGAATGCAGAATCTATGCTCTGTGGATAAAAGGACTGAACAGAACGTAGATTTTATGTTTTGCAGTACTTTTGGGTTTGGGAGCAGAGGAGTGGCTTTTAAAGCCACTCCTTCACTCCCCGCTCTTTCCCCAGCCCCTAGACAACGAGCAGAGGCTGGGAACGAGTGGCCCCTGGGGCGCGATCACACACATAGGTTCTATTGTATTTTAGCAATTTTATTTGTTTCCACATTGTTATTTGTTATATGGAAATTTTGTCCGCTATATATCGATTTGGGTGGCTCTGCATGCCACATAGTTTGGTAAATTTTTGCATATTGGCATCAAACTGTTCAGTAGACCTATATTTAGAATGTTTTATGTTGATACATTACAAAATGTTGGATATATAATGGGGGGAATTGCACGCTTTGTTACATAGTTACATAGGGTTGAAAAAAGACCAAAGTCCATCAAGTTCAACCCATCCAAGTAAACCCAGCACACACAACCTATACTTACCTATCTATACACTCACTAACACTTATGACGATTTTCAGAAATTTCTTATATAAAGAAAACCTTATATAAACTTACAAAACCTCTAGTTTATCCAGAGGAAGGCAAAAAAAACCTACCTGAAACATCTCCAGGTAGGAAAAAAATTGCTTCCTGGCACCCCCCAGTGATTTTACCTTTCGTTCTCCTTTAAGGAACTTAAATTTTCTCTCCTGAAATTTAAAGTCTTTGCTGCACCAGTGTATATCTGCTTTTTGCAGCAAACATTAAATGAGATAACATATTGTTCACTATATTCAATATAGCATGATATCTGTTTGGGTCCTCAACAATCTGCAACATAAAATTGTGATGTTACAAATCCCCCATTTTCAGGACTTGATGCAAAATAGCAGTCTTTTAGATATGCATCACTAATTTCAGGGCATCAATATGATTAATTTGCCTGATACTTTTACAAATTGTGAAAAATTTGACCCATAAAGCGCTACCTTTCTAATTTTCCACCATAACCTATCTCTTTATATTGGGTTTCAAATAGGCATAATCTTCTCCTTTTCTGTTTCCCTTGTTCCCCGGAAAGGAAACAAAACCCCTTTTCCCTTTACAAATCTCTCAGCCACATATTATTCTCACTAAGCTCCTGCTGCCTGCTTAAAGGAACAGTAACACCAAAAAATGAAAGTGTTTTAAAGTAATTAAAATATGTACTTCTGCCCTGCATTGGTAAAAATAGTTGTTTGCTTTAGAAATGCTACTCTAGTTTATATAAATACCCTGCTGTGTAGCCATGGGGGCAGTCATTCAAGCTGGAAAAAAGGAGAAAAGTTACATAGCAGATAACAGATAAGCTCTGTAGAACATAATGGGGTTTTATCTGTTATCTACTAAGTAACCTGTTCCTTTCCTCATTTGAATGGCTGCCCTCATGGCTACACAGCAGCTTTGTTTATATAAATTATAGTAGTCTTTCAGAGGCAAAGACATCAGTTGCACCAGTGCAGGACAATAGTACATTATAATGTAATTATTTTTAAACACTTTTTTTGGTGTTACTTTTCCTTTAACATTGCATATGGCATAGGTAGTATCTTTCCCTCAGCTTTTCAACTAGTTTTAAAGGAGAATTAAACCAGTCTAAATGCGTGTATTATTGAAATGGTCATCTAGACACAATTCAAGTTGACCCATCCCAACCTTAAAATATCTTTGCCATTGCCTGTAGCACAATAAATCTTCATACCAAACAGACAAATGTGCATTAGTCATTCTCTTTCCATACTTAATCTTTATGCAAATTACCTTGCCCCAGACACACAGGAAGTTCAGGGAAGAAAAATAGCACCCACAAAGAGCTGAGACAAGAGAGGTGAGCTAATAATGAATCTGTGTAGGCATCGATTCAGCAGTTCACTTGGGGTACTCATTAACTATTCAGGGGTGGTATTTGTAAAGAAAACGTACAGAGGGTTTAGTCTTCTTTTAAATCCCAGGGGAGTGGTCTGCTTTGGAACTGACTGGACACGTGAACGCTAAGCTCCGTGAGCATAAACCCGAAAGAGAAGGGAAAACCACAAAAAAACACACTGGAGAAAGAGAGAACAATGGGGAAGAAACAGCAACTTTTACAAACGGTACTTACCCCTATGTTTTTTAAGAGAAAACCTTACCGATCAGTATCCAAGATGGCGCCCCTGCAAGAGGACAGGGAGGAGGACTCTGAAACTAACAGAGAGCCATCCGAGCAAGAAAGTGAGTCAGAAGAGGTACTGAATATCCCTGCATACCTGCCTAAGTTACCGTCTAAAGCAGACAAAAGAAATGCTGCAGGAGGTAATGCTGCAGAAATACTTGGTATTAAATGAGACATGATCTCTCTGGCTTCCCACACAGACAACGCTGAGCAAAACCAAAGCAAAATAACATCCAACCAAAAAACTATTTACACACATATCCAGCTACAGGACTCCATCATAATGGAACTCCAGAGGCAGATAGAGGACCACGAAAATCGGAGCAGAAGGAATAATATCAAATGATGAGAAATGATGAGATATGCCATGCTCAGCTTCAGCTATTCATTACTATCCTTAACAGAGACCCAAGCACAGAAATCAAAATTGAGAGAGCCCACAAGGTATAAAAACCCAAAGCTGCCCCTCTCAGCGACCCACATGATATTCTCTGCTGCCTCCATAATTTCACTCTAAAGGAAGAAATCCTGCTAAAAGCAAAAAGATCAAACTCTTTCAGGATATCTCCAGGACAACCCTAACTAAGAGAAAGCTCCTGAAACCTCTGACAGACATACACTGTCACAACCCCCCAGCCATGGGGCAAGTCCCCAATAAGTCTATCGCAGCAATATGGAATCTCAAGTTAAGTTGCCACAAGTTAATGTCTTCCCCCAGTTAACTTATTCCCACCCCCCTCCTACAAAATGGCAAGCTGCCAACGAGGGTAAGAGATATGGTAATGGAAACGCCATAACTTAACAAATGCCTTAGAGTGCACGGTGGTGTCATATAATGTTAACGGCTTAAACAAACCGATCAAAAGGGCCCAGATATTCAATGAATGTAAAAAAAATCTAAGATCGTGATGATACAAGAATCACGTTTTAAAGAAAATCAGGATCCAAAAAGCAACCTGAAGCAATATCATTATATATATACCAGCAACAACCCTGAAAAGAAAGCAAATGGGGTTATCACTATGATCCATAAGGAAATGCCCTTTAAACATATAGCGATCATGGCAGACAAAGAGGGAAGATTTTTGTTAATTAAATGTTAATTGGGTGAGCTAATCTGTACCCTGGCAAATGCGTATGTCCCTAATAAAGGGCAAATCTACTACTAAAACAATTTACGAAAACCCTAGACAATTATAAAGAAGGACTGATAATTTTGGGAAGTAATATTTCGCATAAGGCTTTAAAGGAGGTAAAAAAAAACCAAAACAGTTGCATCTGTTTTCACACGCAAAAATAGGTAACAGTGTCTTCTCTGATAATTCCCCCATTTCAGCAACAATTGTGATACCTAAGACCACTAAACCCTAATTTACCTGGAGAATGAATGACTTCTTATTACACAAAGAACAAACAAAAAATCAGATCAAGTATAAACCAAACACTACAAGACAATAAATCCAGTCAATCCAGTAGAGGAGCCAGTGGGCCAAGTCCCACCCAATAGCTGCACTGTTGCCTCAGCTCCAACTACACAGTGGTTGGCACAGGATATGGTACTTAAAGGGTTACACACGATAAATGTAAACAAGGCACATGGGCCAGATGGAATACACCCTCGGGTACTGAGAGAGCTAGGGGCAGAATTGCAGTGGCCCTTGTTTCTGATATTCTCAGACTCTCTTTCATCAGGTATGGTACCTAGGGATTGGAAGAAGGCGAATGTCATTCCCATATTTAAAAAGGGAGTAAGATCTCAGCCTGGCAATTATAGGCCTGTAAGTTTGACATCCGTGGTGGGCAAGTTATTTGAAGGCTTGTTAAGGGATCACATACAAAATTATGTAGTGGAGAATGGCATTATGAGCAGTAATCAGCATGGCTTTATGAAGGACAGGTCATGTCAGACCAATTTAATTGCTTTTTATGATGAGGTAAGTAAGAAGCTGGACAGTGGGGATGCAGTAGATATAATCTATTTGGATTTTGCCAAAGCATTTGATACCGTTCCCCACAAACGACTGCTTTCTAAGCTAAGGCATATTGGTCTTAGTGAAGTCGTTTGCACATGGATAGAAAACTGGCTACAGGATCGGGTACAGAGGGTGGTTGTTAATGGCACATTCTCTACTTGGAATAAGGTTCTCAGTGGGGTCCCTCAGGGTTCTGTACTGGGTCCACTTTTGTTTAATTTGTTCATAAATGACTTAGGGGAGGGTATTATGAGTAATGTATCAGTGTTTGCAGATGACACAAAACTCTGCAGACCAGTCAATTCTATCCAGGATGTGACATCCCTGCAGCAGGATCTTGACCAACTGGCAATCTGGGCAGCTAAGTGGCAGATGAGATTTAATGTGGATAAATGTAAGGTCATGCACCTGGGATGTAAAAATATGCAAGCCCCGTATACCCTTAATGGGACTGCACTAGGCAAGTCCATAATGGAGAAGGACCTTGGAGTCCTTGTAGATAATAAACTTGGCTGTAGCAAGCAATGCCAGGCAGCAGCTGCAAGGGCAAACAGGGTATTGAGCTGTATTAAAAGGGGTATAGATTCACGGGAGGAGGGGGTTATTCTTCCCCTTTACAGAGCGCTGGTAAGGCCCCATCTAGAATATGCTGTTCAGTTTTGGTCTCCAGTGCTCAAACGGGACATTATTGAGCTAGAGAGGGTCCAGAGAAGGGCAACTAAGCTGGTAAAGGGTATGGAAAGTCTCCGTTATGAAGAAAGACTGGCCAAGTTGGGTCTGTTTACACTGGAGAAGAGGCGCTTAAGAGGTGACATGATAACTATGTGTAAATATATAAAGGGATCATATAATAACCTTTCTAATGTTTTATTTACCAGTAGGGCCTTCCAACGGACACGAGGGCACCCACTCCGTTTAGAAGAAGGGAGGTTCCATTTAAACATTCGGAAAGGATTTTTTACAGTGAGAGCTGTGAAGTTCTGGAATTCCCTCCCTGAATCAGTCATGCTGGCTGATACATTATATAACTTTAAGAAGGGGCTGGATGGATTCTTAGCAAGTGAGGGAATACAGGGTTATGGGAGATAGCTCTTAGTACTAGTTGATCCAGGGACTGGTCCGATTGCCATCTTGGAGTCAGGAAGGAATTTTTTCCCCTCTGTGGCAAATTAGAGAGGCTTCAGATGGGGTTTTTTGCCTTCCTCTGGATCAACTAGTAGTTAGGCAGGTTATATATAGGCATTATGGTTGAACTTGATGGACGTATGTCTTTTTTCAACACAACTTACTATGTTACTATGTAATCTCTCTAGGAAAATTAGGGCTGTGGCACATGGGGAGATTAGTCCCTCGCGACAAATCTCCCTTGTTGCGGGCAACTAATCTTCCTGATATGACATCCCACTGGCGAGAATGTAAATCGCCGGTGGCATGACATACGTGGCTTTGAGGATTTGCCGAAATCACTGTTTCCTCTCGAGCGGAGATTTGTCGCAAGCAACTAATCTGCCTGTGTGTCCTCAGAAAAAAAGTGTGTCCTCACCTCATTTCATTAGGTAGTAACCTGAAAAAGAAGAAGGAGAAAGAAATAAATAAGTCAACATTGGCCCAGAGAAACCTTCTAAAGCTAGAAAGTAATGGCAATACTAAACTGCAACTAATGGCAATACTAGACCAAAAAACTTATCAGGCCTACATGAGGTGCAAGCAGAGGTTTTACAAATTAGGCAACAAGCACTTTGCAGGCATAATCAAAAACATGCAACTCCAATCTCATATTACTGCAATAAAAAGTAATAGCAATAGGATTAACCATGACACTGGTATAGCAATGGCTTTTGAAAACTACTACCAATCACTATATAAATAAAAGGCTCAGGCACACTTAGTAAGAATAAGGAAAAAATAGATGAGTTCATAAAAAATGCACTAGGAGAAAGCTTTGGGCCAGATGGGTACATCACACTTTGTTATAAAACTTTCAAAAAATAAGTTAGCCCCCTTACAATTGGAGTACTATAATTTGATTTTAGCAACAAATAGATTCCGCCCACAAGCTCAAGAAGCCCACATAACAATTATTCCCAAACCTGGCAAAGATCCCCAGCAATGTGCCAGTTATAGACCCATATCGTTGAAACATTGACATATACACCAAGTTTAACGATAGAATAAAGCTTACTTTATTTACTTACCGTACTTACCGTACTTAATCCACTCCGAACAATCAGGCTTTATTCCTGGGAGAGAAGCTAGAGACAATACAGCTAAAATAATATCACAAAACAAGGAGTATTCCATTATTAATCCTGACTACAGACACTGAAAAGGCCTTTGACAGGGTGTCCTGGGAATACTTAGAAAGAACGTTATCAGGGTATGGGATAGGCCAAACAACAAGAAATAGAATTATTTCTAGTTTTTGTATCAAAATCCCTCAGCTAGAATAAGGGTCAACGGCTCTCCCTTACAGTGCAGATATATAATGGAACAAGACAAGGGTGCCCTCTGTTGCCCACCATTTTCATACTAGTCATGGAAACCCTGTTAAATCATGTAAGAAATAATTCCGATATCTTTGGCCTAGTTATTAAAGGGAAAGTGTGCAGCTTTTGCCTATGATGTACTTCTGTTTATAACAAAGCCTGTTACCTCATTACCCAACCTAATTAAACTTTTTGGAGAACTATCTAACTTCAAAGTTAATTATTCCAAATCGGAAATACTGAATGTCAGTGTGGCCACTTCGGCTCTGAAACTAAGCTTTTCCTTTCATTGGGCTAATATAAAATATCTGGTAATTAAGTTAACTGCAGATTTAATTATATACCACTACTATCATCATTACAAATCTTCTTGGGTAACTGGAACAAGTGGCAGCTGCCTTGGTTTGGTAGAATACAGGCAAGAGGATGTTCATTCCGAAAATATTATACCTCTTACAAGTGTTACCAGTACAAATTCCACAATCTTTCTTCTCAAAAATAAAGTCCATGATTACAAGATTAATATGGGTAGGCTCTAATCCTAGGTTGAAACACCTACCAAAAGAAAAAGGGGGACTAGCCTTGCCTAATGTGTATTTGTATTATGTCTCTTTTCACCTAGTCCATATAACAGATTGGATATCAAAGAAAGGGAAAAAAGACTAATGCACCTTAGAGCAAACGTTTGTATCTCCACCCCTAGAAAACTTGCCATGGAGCACTAAAGAAAAAATATCACTAATAGTTAACAATCACCCACTAATTGATGCAACACTCTGGGTATGGCACAAGAATAAAGAAGTATACAAGTTATGTAATCACCCACACGCTCTACAATCCTTGATGTATAACCATGATTTTAATCCCAGTATGAATGCCGGCTCCTTTAATAGGTGGAACAAAATAGGGAAACAACCCACAAAAATCAGTGACTTTTAACAGACAGATAACAGAGTAATATCACTGGCAGAAATTCAAAATAGTGGGGCTCACATCCTAGAGATGTATGGAATTACAATCAGTTACATACATATATCTTAACCTTAACTCTATCTCCCCTGGCTTAGGGGAAAGGATCTTCAGAATAGTCCATAAAGCATCAAGAGAAGCAAGAATAAACAAGGCAATATATATACTGGTCACTAGGTGGCACGCCAGTTAAACTCCATAGAATGTACCCCAACAGTTCCAACCTCTGTTGACGCTGCAATGAATCTGAGGAGGCGCACAAATTATGCCATTTGGGTGGGGGAGACATGCCCAACTGATATACATTGTAGGCAAATGTAGGCTTTACATCTCCTTTAAGCCCAGAAGGAAAACGTATTCAAAAATTAATTCACCCAATGTTGGACTGGGAACCCAGGGGACCAACAGAAAACCTTAGACCCTAGGCCTGCTTCCCAACCAATTTTTTTCCTAGTCTCCTTTATTCTCTTAGTATCTTTTATTTACGTTAGCATCTATTCTTCCATCTATTTCTCCAGGCCAAATTGTCAGGAGCACTTACAACTGGGCCCACCGGCAGTTTTCCTGGTATCCTGAGTTCATTCCTCACGCAATCAAACCCCCCCTCTACATTTGACCCGCATTTCAGATCCTTTGACAAAGCACTGTTTGATTTTGGAACAATGCCACAAATTGTTTAAGGAGTCTTTCGGTGGTCACAGAATTTGTGATCCCATTTGCATGTAATTTTCATAAGTTTACTCCTTCTGGAAATTGCCTAAATAACTCCTCAAGGGTACAAAGATTTTGGTGGGGGGGGGGGGTGTGACTAATAATTTTGCATTTGAATAAAGGTGGCCATACACGTGGCGATCCGACGATGTTTCGTACGACCATCAGTCGCACGAAACATCGTCAGATCCGCCACACACCATTCAGGGCTGAATCGGCAGGTAAGGAGGTAGAAACAATAGGATTTCTACCTCCTTCTGCCGATTCAGCTCTGAAGGGAGAATTTTGGTCAGGCGCCTTCTATGGCGCCCGATCAAAATTTTCTAACCTGGCCGATCGACGAGCCGACCGATTTCAGCAGCTTCCTGCGACATCGGTCGGCTCGCTGACATACCATACACGCACCGATTATCGTACGAAACGAGGTTTCGTACGATAATATCGGTGCGTGTATGGCCACCTTAAGGGATAAGGGAAAGGTTTGTTTGTTTAAAGGTAGATAGGCAGTTCTGAACAAATTGTTTGAAGTGGTGAGTGGTGGGAGCCTAACTTTCAAATGATTGTTTTATATTGGCAATAAAAAAAATTAAGAAACTGGATTTTTTAAAATTAAAACAATAGGCAGAATGGTCCCATTCTTCTGTCCATTTTTAGCAAAGGAGTTTTGGGGTTTAAATTGTATACTGTAAAGGGAAGAACTGAGAGCAGAGGGCTACAGGCTGATCAGCCCTGATCCAAAAAAGATACCGTACAGTTCTTGTATTTACTACACTCAATAGGCAATTAATGTCATTGGCTTTTAGTCAACTATAACAATACTGTGTAATGTAGCCACATATGTAGGGAGATTTAGTCTTACTCCTGTGTGTTTAACACAAGCTACTTGGAATAGTTTTTTGCAGATGGCTAAGGACTATGGTGCATGCAACACCCATACACCCCTACTAGCCTTTAAATGATTCACATTGAAAAGCTCTGTCTATGGCAGACATTGGGGGTGAAAGGCAGGTAGCACTTAAATGTGAACCCACAAGCACCACTTGGGCAAAAGGAAATTAAAGGTGTATTGATTGCCATAGTTCTCTCTAAGAGCAGTATTGCAATTAAAATACTACATGTGCGATGTACCCAAGTGAGTAGGTAAGGAGTGCAGAAAATTACCAGCAATTTACTTAGTTCCAAAGAACTTTGCAGTGTCCTGTGAGTGCATTCTCTGTTGGGCTCCAGATTTGTTTGAACCAGTGTTATGATGATGTGATGATTTTTTGGGTGACAGCACCCCATCTGCCATTGACTTTAAAATGAACAGGATGCAGCAGGAACACTTGATTTCTCACTTGCTAAAATGCAGGACAGATTCTCCACTACCACCAAAGGAGAGAGTAATAGCAGCTTAGGAACATTGTAGCTCAGCCAAGGCAGCGAGAGCTGTGTACCTTATTACCTGTCCGTTGTTCTGAGGGAGCACAGATAAGGTTCTGTTTACATCAGCTGGTGGTATTTGATTGCAGTATCTGATAGTTCAGTATTTGTCTTTGTGAACACCATAGAAAACGATATATTACAATACATTATTAAATGCACAATTCCTTCTTTGATTCATTGAAAACATTTGCATTTACAAGCCTTTTCTTCTTGTTCTATCAGTTATTTAGTATGTTTGGTTTTCATTGGGTATCAATGAGGTTTTTCAAAATCTGTAGCTTGTCTGTGCTGAAGAGACATCTGGTCCATTTTGCACAGCTATAATAGCAATGCTGTTTTGTCTATTTTCTTTTAACCTTGCTGGTCTAGAGATGGTACATTGAATATAATTCTTTTTAGGTAGCAACCTCTTCTGTCAGCCTTTCGTTTGAACCACCTTTGATTTTTTTATGATATGAGTTGTAAGGAAGGTACTTGATCAGTGCAGAATGTGGGAAACTATGGATTGTTAAGAAAGCTGCTCACCTTCACTAACAACGCATTCTGTGCTGAAGCTGATTGTGATTCTTTTCTCTCCTGCTTTCTATTTTCCACCCACCCTATTTGCAGCACTTTTGTGTAATTCAGAATAATTTTGCTTGCCTGAACAGCTGCAGTGGCAGCATTCGAAAATAACAAGGCAAACACAAGTTATGATTAGTAAGACATTATTTTCACTGTGAAAATAATATAACAATCAAGTTTTAAGGAGGGATAAATATGCATAACCATAATTGTTGATACAGCATTCAAAGCCCTTTATATCAGTTTATCATTATTCTGTCATTTGCACATTAAAAGTCGTTCAAAAGTGTTTCTGTTTGCTTTTTAGGCAGATATTTAAAGATTTTTTCAATGACCTATGACAGTGGTTAAATGGATGTATCATTCTGACATCTGACAATATTTTGTTTAAAAATGTTGAAGGTTTTAATGTGGAATAAGTCAGTACCACTCTTTCAGGAAGCTATTTCCTGCACATAGCAATTACAATAGTTTTTTTAGTTTTGTCTTTAAAGTTGTCTTTAGGAAATGCTGCAGTAGCAATAACTAGAGGCCAGCCATAGGAGGAGGGTGACTTTTTTGTTTGTGGAGGCTAAATATTGGCCGTACACAGACTGACCTACAGCTAATGTGACACCTAGTGGATTCGCTGCTGGCATAAAAAGTTAACCTCCCAACTACCTCTTGCCGTTCCCACTGACTCCCAGGGATACTGTAGTATCCAAAAGTGTGGGGGGTGCTTTTTTTTACCCTAAAATGTTTAGTATGTAAAAGTATTCATACGCGCACTTCTGTTAGGGGATCTGCAAACATTTGTGTTTCTGATCAGTTCGCTTCAAGGGCTAGTTCGCATTCGAATTCACTTTTATTTTTAATGGTTTTTCAGTTATTTAGCTTTTTGTTCAGCAGCTCTCCATTTGGTATTTCAGCAGCTATCTGGTTGCTAGGGTCTTATTTACCCTAGCAACCAGGTAGTGGTTTAAACAAGAGATGGGAATATGAATAGTTAAGGGGCCTACTTGGAAAAATAAGTAATACAAAATTATAATAATAATAAAATTGTAGCCTCACAGAGCAATATTTTATGGCCCCCATTTGAAATCTGTATAGAGGCAGAAGAGAGGCAAATTATTCAAAAAAATTAATTAGGAAGACCAATTGCAAAGTTGCTAGGAATAGGCCATTTTATAACATACTAAAGGTTAACTTAAAAGTGAACCACCCCTTTAGATGTGTTTATGTTAGTTTTATAGCAAGAAAGGCAGTGGGTACTGACTCCCCATTATATACAGTGAGACGCAGTCCGTATTTACAAACCCAGCACATTATATACAGTGAGAAGCAGTGGGTACTGATGGCAGATATTCAGGCCCTGGCACTATAACACTGGCACTGATACACAACATTGGCCCCACTGTAACTAACTATAAATGAACAAAACAATGACAAAAAAAAAAGTAATATAAAATATACAAACACACAATGAGCTTTTTCAGAGGGAAAGAGTTAACTTACCCTCCATGTGTTAGGGTAGGGGATAGATTATAAATTATTATAGATGTCAGGTCAGGCAAAAAAACAATTTAATGTCAGCTAGTGATTCTTTAGGACTGTATAGTGCCTGTGTATAGTACCCGTCTATAGTACCCGTCCATAGTGCCCGTGTATAGCGCCCGTGTACAGCGCCCGTGTACAGCGCCCGTGTATAGCGCCCGTGTATAGCGCCTGTGTATAGTACCTGTGTGGGTATAGTGCCTGTGTATAGTGCCTGTGTATAGTACCTGTGTATAGTACCTGTGTATAGTACCTGTGTGGGTATAGCGCCTGTGTATAGTGCCTGTGTATAGCGCCTGTGTATAGCGCCCGTGTATAGCGCCCGTGTATAGCGCCCGTGTATAGCGCCCGTGTATAGAGCCCATGTATAGCGCCCGTGTATAGTGCCTGTGGGATGAAATCTGCAGCAAAAGTTGAGAGTTGGTTCTTAGGTAAAGTTACAGCTGCAGATTCTTCTTTTCAGTCCTCATTTCTGCTCACACTGCTTCCAGTTCGCAAAATCTCCCGATCCCTGTATGCATCTGTGCTCTGATTGGTCAATTTTACTGTCTGTCAAGAAAGCTGTGTTCTGATTGGAGAATCCACAAGAAGAAAGATCTAATCGGAGCACAGCAAAACGGGCTTGCAGGTACAGATTTCCAGCACAGTGCAGAAACGGAGTAAGGTTTTTTTTGTTTTGTTTTTTAATGTGCCAAGCAGGTTTGGGGAGGCTTATCCTACCCTAGCCTTATGGAAAATCCGCCTATGAGGCCAGCCAAGCACACATGACTGACAATTACAAGGGGATCAGAACAGCAGTTTTTAAATGACTAAAAGTGAAGATAAAAAATTAGGAGGAAAGATTAGGAAGAAACCTACCATCCCTCTGACAATGCTGAAGGCAAAGATAATTAATATAGCAACCAATGAAAAACTGACTTATATAATGCAAAATAATATGGAAGCATACAATAAGATCTGGCTTTCTTGGTTAGCACATGAAAATGATCTTACTATTTTCCGCCTTGCATGTTTAGGATAACTTTTAATATAGACCAAACATAATACCTACCAACAGCCTTTTCATTATCTAAATATAATGTAACAAAACCCAGCTGACGTTTTTTGTTTTTAATTCACATTTTTTCTTTTTTCTATTTCTCATGTATTTTATGTTTTTTTCTGTATTTATTTCTTGCAATTATTACAACTTTCATTTGCCTTTTTCTGTTTCTGCAAAATGGGACCAAAGGTCATTTTCTCATGTTGCATAATTTCTTGTAAATTTAATAAAACATTTCAATTTATAAAAAACAATTCTAAGATTAATTAAAACAGCAATACTGTATGTCATCCAAGGGCAATACTATTACAAGCAGCAATCTCCTGTTGCAACCTTTCTGACTAAATTTTACCGGCAGCTAGGGAGCGGTACAAAGGGGGTGGGCTGATGACATCAAATGGGTGGAGTGCTTGTTAAATGACAAAGAAGCAGACATTCTTGAATCATTTCCCTTTTCTTTGATAAAGATTAATTCTATACCCAAGGTTTCCACCTTAAAACACCTGCCAAGGACAGGGCTGGTATTACAAATTTACCTGCAGTGCAACTGCAGTTTGTAATACTCTTAAGCCTGGCCCCTGGCCCACCCCCGATCTGCCCCAAAGTGACAATAACTTACATTTTTTTCTGGATGTGCTCCTTATCCCTCCTGCAGGCCACTGCCTTGGTTATAGAATTAATCTTTATCAAAAAAAAGGAAATGATTCAAGAATGTCTGCTTCTTTGTCATTTAACAAGCAATTTCAACCCAAAAATATTTCAAAATCACAGGTTGTGTGCATTTTTAGTAACCAGACAGATCTTCCGTTAAAAACACTGTATAAATATTCAATCTGAGAGACTGCCTGCCCCTTTGGGAAGTGACTGCTTTTGGCTCTCGAGGAAAGTACTTAAGTTAATGATTGCAGTGTTCTGTGTAAAAATACAATTTTATATGCAAACAGACCTTTGTATGAATATGTAGCAAGCATTTGTTTCATTTTAATTAGAACTAATTCCTAGCACAGCCGGTGCAGATACTTCAAACAAAGTAGGTCTCCATTTGGTAACCTAAATTACTACTGTAGCAATGCTTCTGTCTTTTAACACATACAGATACAGTTCATGTACAAATTTAAACAGACTGCCCAGGTTATGCACAATATTTATATATAGCTTGGTATCCAGCAAAAAGTATATTGCAGTAATGCTGAGAAATCTGACAAAGTGTTTCATTTCCAAAATTATTTTATAAAAGTTTAATTTGGTTATTATAAAAAGATCAGTCTGTCTAGTCTTTCCTACTGCCGACGATTGCTTGGATTAGCATTTAGCTTGTTTCCACTTATTTGTAGGTAGCAAAACATCAGTCTAGGAGCTTACTTTAACTTAATTGCATTATGTTTACACTGCAGAACCCATTTTCCATAGTGACATTTTGGTAAAACTTAAAAACCCAGTACATGCGCAATAAGTGCTTGAGGCCACAATGGTCAATGATTGTTTGACCTGCTAAGCCAGGGGTGGGCAAACTACGGCCCGCGGGCCACATCCGGCCCCTTGGCCTTTTTAATCCGGCCCGCCGACGACGCCAAGTCTCATCACGCGAGACTTGGGGGTATATTTATCATGCTGTGTAAAAAGTGGAGTAAAACTTCACCGGTGATGTTGTTTATAGCAGCCAATCAGATGGTTTGCTTTGATTTTCTAACTGTTGAAATGTAATTGCTGATTGGTTGCCCTGGGCAAACATCACCAGTAATGCTTCACTCCACTTTTTACACAGCATGATAAATATACCCCTTGGTGTCATTGGCGGGCCGGAATTAAAGAGACGAAGGGGGCGTAACGCTGGCCTGGCCCTCCCCGGTCTGGCCCGGGGGTAAGTAAATGTGGCCCGTGAGCCAAAAAGTTTGCCCACCCCTGTGCTAAGCACTACATATAGAAAGATAACTGTAATAGGGAGTTGTTGACCCCCTGCATCACAGCAATTTGGAGAGAAGGTTCATGTTGTTCAGTAGAAACTTGAGAGGTGTGTCTTTCTCAAATTGCTTTGAATGTATGTATATTAGGAAATAATGTAGTCAATAAAAGTATATTAACAAAGTTTATCATGAAGGTCCTCTTTAATTAACATTTTTGGATTACCAGACATACAGTAGTTCTATATCTCTATAGACCAATACCCATACATTTCTCTACTACATATATTTAAAGATAATATAAGTGTATTTACAGTATGAAATATATTGATACATATTGTTTGCATTCATAAATATTTTTTTTAATACTGTCTACTTTATGAATAAACACTTAATAGTCCACTTGACAAATAAATTGTAATCCTGCCCTTCAGGTATTATTATTTCTCCCCTCCTATCCTCCAATATCTGCGTAGTGACAAAAAAAGTCTCCAAAATTATGCCCAAGGCCCTCAAAGTGTTCTCTTATTGGAAGGGTATTTATGACTTACACCAGAGGCCTAACTAATTTATTATGTAAAGGGCCAGCAGAAACTGATTAAACTCTTGAATCTGTGTAGCAAATAGAAATATGTTTCTAATGTTGTGATAGACAATCTGAAGACCCTCACTGTAACTGGCAACAAATGCCATTCTAGATGAGTTCTGTCTGTCATGACTTTCATCTTTGCCATCAACACCCTTTCCTTCAGTGAATAAAAGTAGCCTCTCATTTTTTTTTTTTTTAAAGTATTTATTTATTTTGTTTAACAACATATAATAACAAACAATTGTCATTCAGCAGTCATTAGTATACAGGAGATGTCAATGCAATATATATATCGAGAGGAGACATATTACAGAGTACATTGCATTAAAGCAACATTTGTAAATTAATTTTATTGCTGGTTTTTGTTTGAGAGCCTATACCATGTGAAGTTGAGTCTATCTCTGACCCGTATTGTTTGGCATTGCCGGGTGTCCTTAAGACAAAGGATATATATCTACCCATGAGCCCCATATCTTATCATACTTATCTGGGGCACCCTTAGCTTCATAGATAAGTTTGATCATTGGTAACATTTTGTTAACTAGGTTCAGCCATTGAGAGACAGTGGTGGTGACAGGTTTTAACCATTGCATATTTATGTTTTTTTTGGCATAAAATAGTATTGTCCTGCATAATATGCAAGACTTATTGAGTGGTATTATTTCATCCATGATTCCAAAGAGACAGAATTCAAGTGCTATGATGTGAGTTATAGCTAGGTTGTCATTTAGACATTTCATAATCCCTTTCCAATATTTTTGGATTTGGGGACAGGACCACATGATATGGTAGAAGTCGGCTTGGTTAGCCTGACACCTGGGGCATTCCAATGTTCTATCCAGGTAGATTTTATTCAATCTAGCTGGGGTATAGTAGAATTGATGAAGTATTTTGAAGTTTATCAGTCTGTCCCTAGTGGATATCAGGACGTTATATGCCGAGTCTGTTGCTTCTTCCCATTGTTCCTCAGTGATAGTAGGGATAGATTGGTGCCATTTAGCAAGCACTCTGTCAAAGGGGGATTTGATGGTGCCCTGTAGCACAGTGTATAACTTGGATACCAATTTATTGGGGTTGGGGTTTCAAAGTATGGAGTCGGTGGGGTAGTTATGATATGGTACATTGTATGTTCCAAATTGGGCTTTGAAGGCATGTCTTAATTGCATGTACCTGAACTGATCAATTCTTTGGACTGGCAGCTGTTCTGAGAGTTGTTGTAGAGATTTTAACTTATCATTGTCAAGAATTTGTCCCAAGGTTTTGATTCCCAATCGGGGCCACTATATAAAATCCTCCAGAAATCGAAAGTGTGTAAAGTGAGAATTACCCCATAATGGTGTGTGTGGAGCTAGCAAATATTGGGTAGACTTAGCTAACTTTCTGGCAATTTGCCAGGACTGGTATGATACTTGTAATACCAGTGGGAGAGGGTTAGAGTCACGCAATTTGTGCAGTGGTGAATGAGTCAAAGACTCCAATGAGCCCAGGATGGATGCCGATAGTAACATATTACGATCGTCTACGTCTGGGAGAAACCAGGAGTGCAAATGAGACAATTGGGCTGCAACGTAATATAAGTATAAATCAGGCAATTGAAGGCCTCCTCTTATAAGAGGCACGGTGAGGGATTTCTAGGAGAACCTCGGTTGTGTGCCTGCCCAGAGAAAGGAAAATTTAATTCCATGGACTTTGGTGAACAATGATTTAGGGATTGCAGGTGTGTTTCGTAAAAAATATAAAAATTTAGGGAGAAATATCATTTTGAATAAGTTTATTCTTCCCCATAGTGTGAGAGGGATACCTTGCCAGGTGGCGATGGTAGAGGTGAGTTTTACAAGTAGTGGATTTAGATTTTGGGCCTGCAATTGGGAATGTGATGGGGATATAATGATGCCGAGATATCTAATTTCGTCTGCCCAAGTCAGTTGACTAGTCCATTCGTCTGGATGTGGTTGATATTGTATCAACTGGCATTATCTGAGATTTGTCCCAGTTTACCCGTACTCCTGAATAAGAACCAAAGTCTTGAACAGTTTTGAAAATTTCTTGTAATGAGTTGTGTGGGTTGGCCAGAAATAGTAGAATGTCATCTGCGTATAAAGCTATTGCTAATGGTTCTATTGCCATAGCAAATAGCAATGGGGATAGGGGGCATCCCTGGCATGTTCCCCTGTGTAGGTTAAAGGGTGGTGAGACAAGATTGTTAACTCTAATTTTGGCCTTAGGGGCTTTGTACAGTAGTTGTATCCATGCTAAAAAGTTGAGTCCGCAGCCAAATGCTTTGAGTGTTTAGCCTCTCATTTCTAATTATGTCCAAATATGTTAATGATGTACTGCCACCAGGCCAAACAACGTATATACATATGAGGGGGTTACACTGTGCCCATGGTTTTACTTCTCAGCTATGATAAAAATCATTTCAGTAATTGAAAACTTTTCATTAAAAAAGCCCCATAGAAATCAATTTCGCTATCATTGTAATATATATTGTTTCCTCCATCTCTCTGCCCTGAGGAATGAAGATATAGTTATATTAAATTAAGTCACAAGACAATCATGTTCAACCCCTCCAAATGACCCCCAATGCATATGTAGACACACACATCTGCAAACCTGTTCAAAAAACCCAAAAATATAAAACTATATATATATATATATATATATATATATATATATATATATATCCAAAAAAGACCAGCAACACCGAGTTATATTCCAAAAACAATCAATTGTGTATTAAAAACGCATGAACAGCCAACGTTACGTTTCGGTCCCCATCGGCCTTGAGCCTTGAGAAAGGTCCCGATGGGGACCGAAACGTAACGTTGGCTGTTCATGCGTTTTTAATACACAATTGATTGTTTTTGGAATATAACTCGGTGTTGCTGGTCTTTTTTGGATATTTAAATCATTTACCTTGCACCCGAGCTAAGAGCTGAAGCAGAGTGCCACCCTGGGTTCGCTATATATATATATATACTATTAACTGTAGCTTTTGAGATCAATATTCACAATTTATTTTTTGTCTGAATATTATACTTATACAAGAAGTCATTCAAGCTATTCTTAACGGCTTAAGTAGAATCTTCCATCTCAATATTACACAACACGTTATTGCACAACCTCACTGTTTTCACCATGAAGAACCTTTTGCACTGTTTTAAGTGAAAGTTCAACTCCTCAAGTACAAAGGGGCCTGCTTGTACTTTGAACTTTTTTATGTGAAAAAGATCCCCCGCTATATGCCTATAGTGTCCTCAAATGTACTTATAGAGTAATCACATCCCTCCCTTTTCTATAGAGAAAACAACTGTGACAGTCTTTCCTCATTGTGTATTGCTACAGTTTATGTGCACTTCTCTGCATTTATTCCAGCTTATTAACATCCATCTTAAGGACTGGGGCTCAAAACTGCCCTGCATACAAAAAGTGAGGTCTTACCGGGGATATAAAAAGAGGCACTTCAGTAAATGTCCTTTTTAATCAAGACAGCACTTGAGGTATCCTATGCTGAATGTAGATAGAGCAAAGGTTTATCAATCAGGCTTTGCTGCATCAGTGCCTTGGCAGCTCACTGTTAACGCTAATTAACTTTATATAACCATTAACCATGATTAACCATAACCCCTAGCTACTAACAGCTAAGGACAAGTTAAATATAACCCTGAATGAATGTGGAGTGACAGGTGGCATTTGGGAAAGACTGATGATTTTGGTATCCTTGCAAGTTAGAGGTTGAAATCATCCTTTCAAACATTTATATAGGAATATTTATATGTATGGCCAGTTAGTATTAGGTTTTATATGTAAAATTCTATGTTAGAGATATACAGTGGTGTGAAAAACTATTTGCCCCCTTCCTGATTTCTTATTCTTTTGCACGTTTGTCACACTTAAATGTTTCTGCTCATCAAAAACCGTTAACTATTAGTCAAAGATAACATAATTGAACACAAAATGCAGTTTTTAAATGAAGGTTTACGTTATTAAGGGAGAAAAAAACCTCCAAATCTACATGACCCTGTGTGAAAAAGTGATTGCCCCCCTTGTTAAAAAATAACTTAACTGTGGTTTATCACACCTGAGTTCAATTTCTGTAGTCACCCCCAGGCCTAATTACTGCCACACCTGTTTCAACCAAGAAATCACTTAAATAGGAGCTACCTGACACAGAGAAGTAGACCAAAAGCACCTCAAAAGCTAGACATCATGCCAAGATCCAAAGAAATTCAGGAACAAATGAGAACAAAAGTAATTGAGATCTATCAGTCTGGTAAAGGTTATAAAGCCATTGTCACACTTAAATGTTTCTGCTCATCAAAAACCGTTAACTATTAGTCAAAGATAACATAATTGAACACAAAATGCAGTTTTTAAATGAAGGTTTACGTTATTAAGGGAGAAAAAAACCTCCAAATCTACATGACCCTGTGTGAAAAAGTGATTGCCCCCCTTGTTAAAAAATAACTTAACTGTGGTTTATCACACCTGAGTTCAATTTCTGTAGTCACCCCCAGGCCTAATTACTGCCACACCTGTTTCAACCAAGAAATCACTTAAATAGGAGCTACCTGACACAGAGAAGTAGACCAAAAGCACCTCAAAAGCTAGACATCATGCCAAGATCCAAAGAAATTCAGGAACAAATGAGAACAAAAGTAATTGAGATCTATCAGTCTGGTAAAGGTTATAAAGCCATTTCTAAAGCTTTGGGACTCCAGCGAACCACAGTGAGAGCCATTATCCACAAATGGCAAAAACATGGAACAGTGGTGAACCTTCCCAGGAGTGGCCGGCCGACCAAAATTACCCCAAGAGCGCAGAGACAACTCATCCGAGAGGCCACAAAAGACCCCAGGACAACATCTAAAGAACTGCAGGCCTCACTTGCCTCAATTAAGGTCAGTGTTCACGACTCCACCATAAGAAAGAGACTGGGCAAAAACGGCCTGCATGGCAGATTTTCAAGGCGCAAACCACTTTTAAGCAAAAAGAACATTAAGGCTCATCTCAATTTTGCTAAAAAACATCTCAATGATTGCCAAGACTTTTGGGAAAATACCTTGTGGACCGACGAGACAAAAGTTGAACTTTTTGGAAGGTGCGTGTCCCGTTACATCTGGCGTAAAAGTAACACAGCATTTCAGAAAAAGAACATCATACCAACAGTAAAATATGGTGGTGGTAGTGTGATGGTCTGGGGTTGTTTTGCTGCTTCAGGACCTGGAAGGCTTGCTGTGATAGATGGAACCATGAATTCTACTGTCTACCAAAAAATCCTGAAGGAGAATGTCCGGCCATCTGTTCGTCAACTCAAGCTGAAGCGATCTTGGGTGCTGCAGCAGGACAATGACCCAAAACACACCAGCAAATCCACCTCTGAATGGCTGAAGAAAAACAAAATGAAGACTTTGGAGTGGCCTAGTCAAAGTCCTGACCTGAATCCTATTGAGATGTTGTGGCATGACCTTAAAAAGGCGGTTCATGCTAGAAAACCCTCAAATAAAACTGAAGTACAACAATTCTGCAAAGATGAGTGGGCCAAAATTCCTCCAGAGCGCTGTAAAAAACTCGTTGCAAGTTATCGCAAACGCTTGATTGCAGTTATTGCTGCTAAGGGTGGCCCAACCAGTTATTAGGTTCAGGGGGCAATTACTTTTTCACACAGGGCCATGTAGGTTTGGATTTTTTTTCTCCCTAAATAATAAAAACCCTCATTTAAAAACTGCATTTTGTGTTTACTTGTGTTATCTTTGACTAATAGTTAAATGTGTTTGATGATCAGAAACATTTTGTGTGACAAACATGCAAAAGAATAAGAAATCAGGAAGGGGGCAAATAGTTTTTCACACCACTGTAGTTTGTTTTTTTATATAAACCACAGGATTGGGTCTTTTCAAGTTCATTACATTTGCCTGTCATAGGAATTTGCCTTATGTAGCCCATATTTATGGGTAAAGAGGTGCAGTTGTTGGCAATTTTCGCAAAGAAGCTCAAGCAGCACACTAACTTGATCCAAACCTGGCCATTGTAGGTAAATACAAGCTTTTGCTTTAATAGAGTAAATTGGAATTTCATGTTGCAGTGTCTATGCTATTATGGATTCTGCAACAGTATGCAGATACACTGGATCAGCTCCTTATATCTTTCTCTTAATGCTAGAATTAGGAGTCAATCGATTTTTGACGAATCTTATTACCATTAGTAAGACACATTGGTTAATAATCTCTACGGCAGCTGCAGATGCTGTAGGAATTTAAAGGGATACTGTTGTGACTTTTTATTTCTAAATTACACTGTTTACATAGCAAATAATTCACTCTACCATTTAAAATTAAATTCTTGAACCAACAAATGTATTTTTTTTAGTTGTAATATTGTTGTGTAGGCAGCCATCTTTGTGAATTGTGCCTGATCTTGAGCTTTCAGAAAGAGCCAGCGCTATACATTAGAATTACTTTCAGATATCTTATTTTTTCTCCTACTCCCATGTAACTGGAGAAGTCACAAGCCGAACCTGGATTTCTTACTTTTGAGTGCTATTCTTGTATCTACTGGAAGCTGCTATCTTGCTAATCCAAATAACCCAGCATAATTTGCTGTTCCACTTGACAAACCCCTTTTCCCATTTCTTTTCTACTTCTGAACCTTTTCTCTTAAATGCAGGAAATTTGGAGCTACCTGATTATAAAGCTATGGAAAGAAATTACTGGATGGTACAGGAAATGGCAGAAACTGTTTATTAGTAGTGGACCTGAATGACTCTTTGGACAATCACACAAAACTGTTTATTCTGAAAGCTATGTTTCATGCCAGGAAAATACTCACCCTGCACTGGAAAGACCAGACATCTCCCAAAGCCCAAGAATGAAAAAAAGCTATTGATGATACGGCTACGCTAGAGAGAACCATTCTGGATAAGAATGGCAAAATGTTAACCTTTATGCAAATCTGGCGCCACTGGACAGACTGTCTTGGCACCCCAGTCCCCTTTCCTCCAGGAGACCCCCCCATCACCGGCAGTAGCCACTTAGCGAAAAACACGTACCCAGCCAATGTTGCCTTTGGAAGTGCTCACGCTTACTCTCTTGTCGCCAGTACTAACATAAGTACTAAGACCTACCTTATGCCAATGCACAAGTGTAACTGTTTTTCTTTTTTAGCTGTTTAATAATAAATCTTTTATAAAAAAAAAATGAGGTAAAGTTTTAACACTGGAAATCGCAACACCCCCCAACTAGCCATGAATGGATGCTAAAAGTACAGGACTAACGTGCAAATGGTTGCCCAATTTATTCTCTATCCTTCCTTCTCTCCCCCCGCCCACACACTATCCCCTTATCCCCCTCACCCCCTTCCCCTCTCTTAATGAAGCACCCAGATGCACCTAAATGAAGCACCATGCTCTGATTGTTGTAACCAGGCTGATATATCATGTATGTTAGTATCATACTTTTGTTTTAAATTTCTATACTAATGAAACTTAAGAATAGTTCAAGATAAAGAAAATCATAATACACTAGTGACTTTTACAAAGCTTTGCAGTTTGGTAGTTTGGAGTAGAAAAATGTATGTGTACTTATTCTGACATTGCTTTAGTTTTCTGGGTATAGTTTTTTTTTTTTATTTTGCCACACATAATTTAAAGGTAGAGTGTTAATTTTGTTAACTATAGTTACCATAAAAGTTACCATAAAAATATATTATTTTAATTTTGGGCTCTGTGCATTTCACAAATATTAATCAATGTTAATCATCCCATGTGTATTGTCTGTCTGACTTTTTTCAATAAACCTCTGCTACCAAGGGCGACTTATCTCCCCAAAATCTTTTCCACCAGCAACAAAGTGGATTGTCAGTGAAAAGGCATACGCGTTGGTTCATTTTTCTGATGTTTCCTCCAGGAGGCAATTTCACATGCCTTTGTATAAAAAAGCGTCTTGTATGCCTTTCCACCAGCGATTCACTTTTTTTTTTTTTTACAAAGTTTGCAGTTCGGTATTTTATAGTAGTAAGACACATTTACCCATATACTTTCTGAAACTATGTGTTTTTTGGTGGTCAAGTTAGTTTTAGGGCCAGAAGTAAAGTATAAGCAGTATGTTCATTTTGCTGACATGACAGCATTTTGGGGCCTGTACATGCCACATACTTTGGTAAACCCATAAAAAATGGGCAACATATTATTCAGAAGCCTCTGGCATTCATATCTAGAATGTTTTAACTTAGTTCAAAGGACATAAGAAGATGAGGTAAAGAGGACCTTCTTTGTAAAAACAATTTTATTCAAATCCCTGTGACACCTTATAACAAAGGACAATCTGCACCTAAAAAAATACCATTGGAGTTTTTCTCTTCTGTCTTTTGTTAATCCTTTAAAAGATAAAGTGAGGAACTGTAGAGTGGCTCTCCTTAGACTTTACATCTTTACATGTTTTCCCTCTGTACTAGATATGAGCAACATTTTATTGTGTTGTACAATTTACCTACCATTCCTGTTCTTTTTAGGTGACCAGAGTCTCAGAATTTGGGATATGAAAACACCTGTGTCCAAAGTAGTAATTCCGGCCCATCAGGCAGAGATTTTAAGCTGTGACTGGTGTAAATATGACCAGGTAAAAATATTTCTGTCTCTTGTTTAATTACTTCCTTCTTTCTTGTTAAACCTTCCTTTCACGATCCAAAACATATAGTTGGGTTAAATGGGTTAACACTTCTGGTTTCATGTTTTATTGCAGTTTAAAGGGGACCTGCCACCCTTATAAATAATGCCAAATGCTTTTCCATTGTGTTAGTCAAGCAAAATAAGTTATATTTACACTATACAAATTACTTAGATCTTGTTTTCTTCAGTCTTGGAATATACAATCACAGCAACTAGACAGGTGCCGTTTTGTAGACATTGTTAATAAGGCAAGCTTTGCATCATCATCCCAAAATCTTGTTTATGTGCCAGAATGGGGGACCTGATGCTCATGACCATGCATTAGCTACACAATTATAGGTTGAGGGGCATGTAATAAGTGAAATGACATCTAGAAAGTGCAGAATGCAGTGTGAAAGTAATAGTCTGCTCCATATGCCTGAGACTGGATGGATGGAATATGAATGCAATTGCTGACATCTTATCTTTGGCACCCCAGAAATGTTTCCAGAAAATCAAGTATTTCTCACAGAAAAGTATTGCAGTAACACATGTTTTGCTATATACACATGTTTATTCCCTTTGTGTGTATTGGAACAGAACAAAAAAGGGAGGAAAAAAGCAAATTGGACATAATGTCACACAAAACTCCAAAAATGGGCTGGACAAAATTATTGGCACCCTTTAAAATTTGTGGATAAATAAGATTGTTTTAAACATGTGATGCTCCTTTAAACTCACCTGGGGCAAGTAACAGGTGTGGGCAATATAAAAATCACACCTGAAACCAGATAAAAAGGAGAGAAATTCACTTAGTCTTTGCATTGTGTGTCTGTGTGTGCCACACTAAACATGGCCAACAGAAAGAGGAGAAGAGAACTGTCTGAAGACTTGAGAACCAAAATTGTGGAAAAATATCAACAATTTCAAGGTTACAAGTCTATCTCCATCTTATGTCCTTTGAACAAAGTTAAAACATCTCTAGATTTACCTTTGTCCACAGTGTGCAACATTATCAAGAAGTTTGCAACCCATGGCACTGTAGCTAATCTTCCTGGGCGTGGGTGGAAGAGAAAAATTTATGAAAGGTTGCAACGCAGAATAGTCTGGACAGTGGATAAGCAGCCCCAAACAAGTTCCAAAGAAATTCAAGCTGTACTGCAGGCTCAGGGAGCAACAGTGTCAGTGCGAACTATCCGTCAACATTTAAATGAAATTAAATGCTATGGCAGGAGACCCAGGAGGATCCCACTGCTGACACAGAGACATAAAGAAGCAAGACTACAGTTTGCCAAAATGTACTTGAGTAAGCCACATTCCTTCTGGGAAAACGTCTTGTAAAGCACATTATTCTACCGAAAATGGAATGAGGCCTACAAAGAAAAAAACACAGTACCTACAGTGAAATATGGTGGTGGTTCAATGATGTTTTGGGGTTGTTTTGCTGCCTCTGGCACTGGGTGCCTTGAATGTGTGCAAGGCATCATGAATTCTGAGGACTACCAAAGGATTTTGCGTGGCACTGTAGAGCCCAGTGTCAGAAAGCTGGGTTTGCTTCCGAGATCTTGGGTCTTCCAGCAGGACAATGACCCCAAACATACGTCAAAAGGAACCCAGAAATGGATGGCAGCAAAGCGCTGGAGAGTTCTGAAGTTGCCAGCAATGAGTCCAGATCTAAATCCCATTGAACATCTGTGGAGAGATCTTAAAATTGCAATGGGGATAAGGCGCCCTTCCAATAAGAGAGACCTGGAGCAGTTTGCAAAGGAAGAGTGGTTAAAAATTCCTGGTGAGAAGTGTAAGAAGCTTATTGATAGTTATAGGAAGCCACTGATTTCAGTTATTTTTTCCAAAGGGTGTGCAACCAAAAAGTTAAGGGTGCCAATAATTTTGTCCAGTCCATTTTTGGAGTTTTGTGTGACGTTATGTCCAATTTGCTTTTTTTCCTCCCTTTTTTGTTCTGTTCCAATACACACAAAGGGAATAAACATGTGTTTAGCAAAACATGTGTTACTGCAATACTTTTGTGTGAGAAATACTTGATTTTCTGGAACAATTTCTGGGGTGCCAACAATTTTGGCCATGACCGTGAATGTATATATATATATATATATATATCAGTCCTGATGGTGTCTGCACTCCAAGGCTTTAATATTCTGTGGGGTGCACAGCCAAAATCTGAGTATTTAGCATAAAATAATCCATGGCCGGCACACCCTTAATATTCAAAAAAAATTTTTTTATTGAAAACTCATTGTTTAAAAACCAACGTTTCGGTCCTCATTAGGACCTTTATCAAGAATCCTTGATAAAGGTCCTAATGAGGACCGAAACGTTGGTTTTTAAACAATGAGTTTTCAATAAAAAATTTTTTTTTGAATTTTAAGGGTGTGCCGGCCATGGATTATTTTATGCTATATATATATATATATATGGCTGTTCATGTTACTTTAAATATATGTTTTTAACTTTTCACAAGAAATCCCGGTGTTGCTAGTCTTTTTTACACTATTGGAACCTTTTACCGAGCACCCGAGGTATGTTATATAGCGGTGTGCCATCCTTTGTGTAAGTATATATATATATATATATAAATAAACAATATAAACCACCATAAACATAAATGTCAGGTCAACAGTTTCAGTTCAGAATCTGTTCCGTGTAAAGAGCCCAAAAAAGAAATTTATGCATACAGATTGTCAATGGTGATCACTTCAGTTACAACAACTACCAAAATGCAGTGCATCCTTAAAAAAATGCCAGGATTCTACTGAATAGTTTGATGTTTAGTTGTGCATATTAATTTTGCTGCTGGGTCGCAATACACCCCTAACAGTGTGAAGACCCCAGAAAACCACATATTTTTAAAAAGGACATATTTTATCTAATGCACAATGGCTAGACAAACTACAACACTGTGCTAAGCTTAGAGTTTTTTGTAAACATTTTTAATTTTTCGAATTTCAAAGCTTGCATTTTACCCCATAATATGCTCCACTAAGTACTAACATTCTAAATATGAAATCAGTTTGGTGCCCAATTATATGGCTTGTAGAGGGACCAAATTGAAAACAATTAACACATACTTTTTAAGAACAATGAACAGTGCAAGTAAATTACTAAAATTCAATTAAACCAAATATACATATTTTTCCACCTAGTGAGATCAGTGGTCAGAATTGCAGGTTTAATATTTTTGCTGTTCTAATTAAGTTTTTAAGGCACAAGCAAGCAATCAACACCTAGAACCGAAAAAAAAGTCTAAAACAATAGAATCAATGCGATTATTGGTCACACTGTTTTGCATTGACAGTAAAATCTTTTTTTAGGTAAAAATCAACAAATGTTTTTTTACCCAAAATAACTGTACATGTGTACAGTTGTGCAAATCTACATGTGTTAGAATCTGAATGCTATGACTGTGCATGAGCGATTTTTTTGGCAGTGGACAGGACCCTCTATAGTGAGAGTTTTCTCATGCACAAAAACAGAATATAAATAGATTTAGGGATTGGGCCATAATTAATTATGAAGTGAACAATGCACTTTAGCCTTACAGAAGCAGGCTATGCTAACAATATTAAGACTAGAAAGGTAAGTGTGAGAACAAACTTCATGTTAGTTTGAAAAATGTGAAGTCACTGAATGAAATCTTATCTGTTGTTGGCTCTGCCAGTTTTTCTAATCTTGGACCACAGTTATATAGTAAAAACCACTGTGCAAAGTTTGCGGACCCTGGTTTTAATAGTGTCTGAAAGGCAGCAATTTAAATTTCCCCACTGAAAGTCAACGATTGACATCTGATTGGCGGTTGGTGGCTGGATCCACCTTTTCTAGCTCTGAACTGCAGTTACCTGGTGACTAGCTCTGCAAAGTTTAGGGACCTTATATATATTTTTATAGAACAGCAGCAGTTTAAATTTAAATGTACCAATTCTTGCTGATTGGCTGTTGGCCCCACCCACTTTTTTTAACTTGGAACGTAGCCACCCAGTGACAAACTGTGCAAAGTTTGGGGACCCTGACATTAAACATGTGAGAATGGCAGCAGTTAAAATATCCCCACTGAAAGCAATGAAAGAAATGTGATTGGCTTTTGGCAGCCCTGCCCACTTGTTCTAACCTTGAGTACATAGTCACCCAGTGACCGACTGTGCAAAGTTTGGGAACCCTGGCATCAAACCAATAAAATTCAATAGGTGAAATCTGATTGGCTGTTGGTGGGTCAGCCCACTTTTCAAGGCGGAACCTGCAGTCCCCTAGTGACCAACTGTGAAAGGTTTGGGGACCCTGGTGTTAAAACTGTGAGAATGGCAGCAGGTTGGATTTCCCCACTGAAAGTCAATAGGTAAAATCTGATCGGCTGTTGGTGGCTCTGCCCACTTTTTAAAACTAAAAGTGCTGTCCCCTAGTGTCAAATAATATTACTGATAGATTAAGAAAGAGAATCTGTAAGTTATATCCCACTGATATATATAATCAATCGACAAAAGTTTTTAGTGAAATAAACAACCATTTATTGGCTCAAAATTAAACAATTCAGTGACCAACTGTGAAAAGTTTGGGAACCCTGGTGTTAATATTGTGAGAATGGCAACAGGTTGAATTTCCCCTATTGAAAATCAATAGGTAAAATCTGATTGGCTGTTGGTGACTCCACCCACTTTTCCTAACTCTAAACCACAGTTACCTGGTGACTAGCTCTGCAAAGTTTGAGGACCCTAGTTTAACATTTAAAGAATGGCAACAGTTTAGATTTAAACGTATGAAGTCAATAGGTAAAATCTGATTGACTGTTCACAGCTCCGCCCACTTTTGGGCATCCAACAATATGAAAAATGAAATCATATTTTCATTCAGGCTGACCCCATGACTATGTGATTCAAGTTTGGGGAGTGTAGCCTCAAAGCTGTAAGATTGGCAGCAGTTTCAATTTCCTCATTAAAGTCAATGGTGTTTGGGTGTTGTTCCCCTAAAACTGTAGGAGGAGTAGCGTTTAGAAAATGTGGGGAGCTAAGAAGAAGAAAAAGCAGAAGAATTGTATGTTGGGTTTTTTTCAACCCAACATAACAAGACAATTAAAAATTTTGGACGCATTCATAAGAAATTTCTTAGCAAGAAAAATATGGTCTTAGAGAATTTAGGTATAAAGTGGCAAGAGACACATTTGGCAGAATGTTGTTCTTCCCTTTGACAGGTTATGTCATCTTGGTTGGAGCAGGGAGAGGCAGAAAATGGCACAAAGAGTGGTTAAGATGGAGCCGGAAGCCTCTAGAGAAGCAGGTTGCCATTGGTTGAGGGAGGACATAGAGTCAAACAGGTCTAGGCACTTTTTGGCAATCCACTCTTGTTGCATATGGTATTTTTTTTAACCCTCCATAGAGGTTTACTGTACATGTGTGTGCGTGCATGTGTGTTACAATATTAATATATAAGTGCAATATACATATATAAATGTGCCGCATATCTTTGCGGAACGCAGCATCTCTTGAAGTGATGGGACCCCCAGGTGCATACTTGAAGCATTAGGGAGAATCTCTGGGTCAGATTTTGTGTATTTTTTTTGAGGAGAAACTGGCTGGCACAAAAACTAGATCAAATTAAAAATATGCTGCTTAAAATTGCTTTTTATTATTTATTAAGGACCTAATGCATCCTTTTCATTCCCCATATGGGCACTTAATTATAGGCAAATGTAATACTAAAGACATATACTATTTAAATATATTTATGCAAGTCGTAAAAGACGTAACAAAGCTCCGTCACATTCCTTATAAAATGATAACAAGAGCTCAAAATGATACATAACACATTTACAAAAAATTTACTCATTTGAATAAAAGATATGAAGTGTCCTAATTATATTTAACTGAGCATAGAGCATAAGCTTTTACATAAATGAGGGCATGAACGAGGTAACATTTATCAATCAAGTATAACATGAAACATTAAACTCCAAATTGATCCCAGTGGTTGTCTAGTATTAAGATAAAAGATTCACTTGGCCTCCATTTTTAAAAGATTGTCTAGATTGTCACTTCGTTAGTCTTTCTATTCCTGTGACTGAAAGGTAAGAGACCTGTTAGAGCATTCAAGAAAATGTTTATCTACATTACTTACATTGTTAATATGTTCTTGTATCCTTTCGTTTAATGTATGTTTTGTTTGGCCCACATATTGTTTTATGCATATTTTACAGGTTATTAAATATATAACAAATCTTGAATTACAATTAATGAATTAATTGATTTTTGTAAGTTTTATCCCCACTAAATGAGGAAACATTTTTTATGTTTACATATTCACAATTCCTATAGTATTCAGCCATGTGTTACCTTTTTTTCCCCCTCCTGCCGATGAAGATGGCAAGATTCGACATATAACCAAATGTTTGCTGAGCATTCTCTCCTATAAATGGCAGTTGTAACATTTTAAATTTTTTATTTCAAGAGTAGTATCCAAAAATGATGTGAGTAAATCTCAAGTTGAGAATGTCATTACTGATGAAGCCAACAAAATTATTGAACTGTTCAATAGTGCCAGACCAAATAAAAAATGATTGATATATCTTCCAAAATAATGAATACATTCTCAATAGCTATTTAATTAATCGTAAATGTATCTTTCCTCCCACCAAGCCAAGTAAATTTTGGCATATCAGGGGTCAAATTTAGCCCCCATAGCTGTTCTGCAACACCAAAGAAAAACACGAAATAATAAAGATGTTCAATTGCTTTAGGAAAAAAGATGTGGTATTGTAGTCATAAATGCTAAAGTGTGTAAGTGAGATTGGATTGCTGTAAGACCTAAGTGATGGGGGATACACTAGAATAAGGATACAACATCCTCAGACACCCACTTATATTCGTTATTCCAAACAAAATTAGTCAAAACATGTATTACACTGCCACTTGGCAGACATAACACTAGGGGTTGTAAACAATAATCAATATATTCACACAAATTTCTTCTAAGGAACCAATCCCAGCAAATAGGGGAAGTCCCACAGGTGACCTGTTAGGTTTATGGATTTCTGGAAGGCAGTGAAATAGGGATACTTTTGGATATTCAACCTTGAAAAATTCTGCAGTTATTTCTGTAACGAGTAAAGTATTAAATTCTTGTAAATCACTGTGAGATTACTTTTCAAAGGTGTATATGATGTATCAGATAATAGTCTACTTCATTAACATAATCTATTTTATTGAGCACAACTATCAATCCACCTTTATCTGCTTTTTTTTTATCACAATATCAGTTGCTTTACTTATATAATTTAAAGCTCGCCTTCTCATGTTGAGATTGTCATTACTTATAAAATGTTTTTCCTTTTCAATTATTGTATGATGTAAGTTTGTTCTAATTCAACCTGTTTTTTAAACAGTGAAATAGTTTAAAGGAGAAGGAAAGGAAAAATTTGAAATTAATATATTTGGAAAGGGCAGCAGCCCCTGTCTTGAAACACTATATTAAAAACTTACCTGCTGCTTCTGGATCGGCGCACAATCCCTCCGAAGAATCGCCCGTGTTTGAAGTTTGGTGCCGACATTTTCAAAATCGATGATGTCACTTCCCCCTCCGCCTTCTCCTAGTGCGCATGCGCAGCTTCTGTGACCCCTGACGTAACGCTGCAGAGTGGCGCGCTCCTCTGTCAGCAGCCCTACATTTCCTACATTTGCTCAGTAAGTTGGGGGAAAGAAGCGCTCAGGAAAGCCCCTCTCCAGGAGGGGCTGGAGAGGGGCTTTCAGTGTCAAATTGATTAATACATGTATTTTATGGATATATGGATAAAAAAAAAAATTTTTAAATTAAATAATGTCTATGAAGATTTTCATTCATCCAGGTCATGGTATATCTAGTATAAATAAATTTGAAGCAACTGGACTTGTTTAGTAATCATTGAAGACGTTCTTGTTGAACTGAAGAAGCTGCTCGGATGAGTAGTGAAACGTCTTCAATGATTACTAAACAAGTCCAGTTGCTTCAAATTTATTTATACTAGATAAATTAAATAATGTTTTATTTGTGCTGGTTTTATGTGGGAGTGTTGGATGGCTGGTGGCTGTGGGATGGCTGGGGATGAGGGACTGTGGCTGTGGGACTGTGGCTGGGGATGAGGGACTGTGGCTGTGGGACTGTGGCTGTGGGATGGCTGGGGATGAGGGACTGTGGCTGTGGGGCTGGGGATGAGGGACTGTGGCTGTGGGACAGTGGCTGGGGATGAGGGACTGTGGCTGTGGGACAGTGGCTGGGGATGAGGGACTGTGGCTGTGGGACTGTGGCTGTGGGATGAGGGACAGTGGCTGTGGGATGGCTGGGGATGAGGGACTGTGGCTGTGGGATAGCAGGTATAGTAGGGAGAGATGGTGCCTATAGTAGCAGTGGGATAATAGCCTCTGGGAAGGGACTGTGGCTGTGGGATAGCAGGTATAGTAGGAAGAGATGGTGCCTATAGTAGCAGTGGGGGGATAATAGCCTCTGGGAAGGGACTGGGGCTGTGGGATAGCATGTATAGTAGGGAGAGATGGTGCCTATAGTAGCAGTGGGATAATAGCCTCTGGGAAGGGACTGGGGCTGTGGGATAGCAGGTATAGTAGGGAGAGATGGTGCCTATAGTAGCAGTGGGATAATAGCCTCTGGGAAGGGACTGGGGCTGTGGGATAGCAGGTATAGTAGGGAGAGATGGTGCCTATAGTAGCAGTGGGGGGATAATAGCCTCTGGGAAGGGACTGTGGCTGTGGGATAGCAGGTATAGTAGGGAGAGATGGTGCCTATAGTAGCAGTGGGGGGATAATAGCCTCTGGGAAGGGACTGGGGCTGTGGGATAGCAGGTAGCAGCTTTCTGCTCTATCCAACTCGATTTCAGCACAGCAAATGCAGCCAGGCACTGTGCAGGACTAGAAAAAACACAGGAGCATTCCGATTGGACAGTAGAGTGAAGTGGGCGGGGCTAAGGGGTCAAACATTTCTTCAGAGACTGCAGATCTTGAAAGGAAAAAAAAACAAAAAACAGAGCTCTCTGCTGTGCACTGAGCATGTCTGTGTCCTGGACAATCTGTGTTCAGTGAGACAGGAAGCTGCACAGGCTAGGAGCAGGTACTGCATTTACTGACAAGACTTTTCCATGTCAGAGCCAGATTAAGCAACAGCACGGTGAGTTCAGGAAATATGTTAAGGACTGTGTTAAGGCTAAGTTATTGAGCTCATGTTGTTTTTAGACTTTCCTTCTCCTTTAAACTCCAAGATGTACTGGGTAAAAGGTGGAGGTGGGCTTAAATTTTTGAATTCGAAGTTGCCTCTCAAGGAAACTTAGGGAGACTTCGGAAAACCGAAAGCAATACGTATGCCATCCCACAAGCGATTTACATTCTTGCTGGCAGGATGGCATTTCGGAGAGATGATCCTGAGCGACTAATCTCCCCTGTACCGATGCCCTTACAGTATCCTCCAGAGGTATTTTTGCCTCTTTGTCCTCTCCAGATTCACTTTTAAGAAAGTTCTTTTTGCGCTTCCAATACTTCTGTCAGATGTGTGCTCTAAAGTCTCTAAACACCTGAGGAGATAAAGAGGAAAAGGAGCAGCCACCAGTATTTGATCCTCTAACATCATCAGAGCTCTCTACATTGGTACCAGAGAATTTTACATGTTTTTCCTTAGAGGATTTTAATATAGATCTTTGTCTAAATGATGCCTGTTTATATGTACTCTGTACTGTATTCTCAATAAACCATAACCAGTTATATACCCCATTTTGGTTGTAATCTTTCTTGCATATGCTATTTAGGATTTGGAAGGGTTAAGAATTTTTCACTTCCGTGTTCATGCGGACATTTAACCCTTCCAAATCCTAATTAGCATATGCTAATTCAGATTCGGACGAATCCGAATCCTGACGAAAAAGGCCAAATTCCCAGTCAGCGTTTGAGATTGCTATGGGGGCTAAATTTGTCTCCTCGTATGCCAACCTTTACTTGGGTTTGTGGGAGGAAAGACACATTTATATTTACTATTTTGGAAGAGATATCAATGATTTGCTTTTTATTTGATCTGGCAGTATTGAACAGTTCAACAATTTTGTTGGCTTCATCAATAATAATACTCTCAACATAACATTTACTAACACAATTGACACACACAAAATACAAGAAAACACAAAAAAATTATAAGGTTACAACTACCATTTATAGGAAAGAATGCTCAGCAAACAGTTTGTTATATACCAAATCTTGCCATCCTAACCATGATCGGAATATACCATATATCCTTTATTCAACTGTGTAAATTTTTTGTAAATCTGTATGTATCATTTTGAGCTCTTGTGATCATGTTATAAGGAATGTGATTGGAGCTTTGTTACGTCTTTTCTGATTGGTCTAAATTCATTTAAATATCAAATGTCTTTAGAGTTACATTTGCCTATGGTGATGAGAGTCTGTCTCATAGATGCTGGCAGGTCTGCCCCCTCTAAAACATTGTTAAAAATGGAAAACAAGGTTAAAAATGGAAGTATTTGCACATGTTTGAGATACACGTTTGTTGGTAGGTGTCATGAAAATGACCTAACAAGTGTATGCTCAAACACTGGAGAGAAACCGTGTAGCATTCCAGCACTTTATTTTTGTAAAGTCCAATGACATCACACAGCGACAAATCGGAATATTGCAAAGAGGCAGTTCCAAAGTCCCACAGAAGTATATCCGCAGTCTGAAGAAAATAATGGCCGAAGAATCACTGAAGCGGTTGATCCGAAGTGCAGGAATCCTTTCCTCTCTCTCTCTGAAGACTGACTTCCAAGATCTCTTTGGGGCTCTTTTTATGTCCCTGTGGGCCCATTCTCTCAGCAAGCCCCTATTGTTTCTATGCAGGGGTGGAGAGATGTATAGGTGCCAGGGTAACTGGATTATCTGCCTATTGTTTCCAATCAGGCCAGGGCAGACGTGTTGGAACCTTTGGGTATCAGTCCCTAATCTCATCAGAGAGAAATTATATCAATTCCGCCATTGTTTAAAATAAACCCATCACATGGCTCCCCCCCCAGTGGATGTGCGTTGATGGGGCTCCCCTCAGTAGGGAGAGACCCAGACGCACTGGGAATCAAAGTCACTTGGGAAGAATGTACAAATCTACTAGGTTTCCGGTTGAATCCGTAGTTCCGTGATGCAGGGGCCAATTCATGCATATTTATATGTTTCCTGCGCCTCTGCCTAAAGGAGAATTCAACTCTGATTTGCCTTCCACACAAAGTCTTTCCATTGAGCCCTTGGACTGCAGCAGCTGCATCATGGGGTTTCTCAAACTCTACAAATGCAAAGCCTGGGGGCTTTTGAGCGACCCAAACCCTATGCAAAGGCCCATAAATACCAAATGCCTGCTCTAATACAGCTCTGTTGACATGCTGACTAAGATTTCCAATATAAACATTGCAGTTCTGTAAATTGGACTCCCATGTTTGACTGCGACGAGGACGCTTTATTTGGTCAGCCGGTTGCACACCCATAACAATATATTCCCCAATGGGTTCAGTAGGTAACACATCATTAGGGGTACAGACATGGGTGGGGTTTTGCAGGCTGACTAGGCTGACATGGTACTTCCACAATTTCAGGATGAACAAATGCCACAGCCTGCGGTTGTTGAGATACAGGTACCCTAGGTGGTTGTGGGCATTTGGCCTGTAAATGAGAGCCCAAGCCACAACTGAAACACCTCTTAGTTCTGTTTTGCAGCTCCTGGGCTGGCATCCCTGTGGCTGATTGGGTGGTAAAGGCCATTTGTGAGTGACCAGTAGGTATCTTTGGTGTGTAGGCTGAGGTACAAGAGCCTGGCAAAACTGGTCGTCCTTGAAGTAACTGTATACGGCTTTCAAGAAACTTATCTGCCAGTCTAGCGGCTTCATCCAAGGTGAGTGGTGCTCGATCCCAAACCCACACTCGCACTTCAGGGGCACATTGCTCAAGAAACTGCTCCATTAAGCAAAGTTGGCGAAGTCCCCAAAGTTGGCGAACCCCACTAGTTCTCAGCCACTGGTCAAAGGTGCGACGTAACTGGCTGGCAAAGACCCAGTAGGTTCCTTGCTAAAAGCTCTAAAGGCCAGGCGATAAGTCTCTGGTGAAATGGCATAATTCTCAAGAAGGACTCTTTTAACCTCCTCGTAGTCAGCCCGCTTGTCGTAGGCAATTCCCTGTAGATGTCACTGGCCTTGCCAGTTAACTTACCTGCCAGGATTTTTGGCCACTCTGCCCGGGGAACATTGTAATCCTCACAAATAATTTCAAAGGTTTCCAGGTAGGAATCAATGCCCTCCTGTCTGTCATCAAATGTGGGAAAGGTAGCATGTGTTACTTTCACTAACGGTTTGTAGACCTCAGACCTCGGGACATATCCTGCAGAATCCAATGCAGGCGATTGGGAATTCTGCCTTGTACCCAGAATCTCCTGAGAAGCCAGTTCAAAGACTCGCAGGCGATCTGTAGCAGAAAGGCCAGGCCCCAAAACTGTGATCCACCAATTATATCGATCCATCACAGGATCTGTAACCCTTACCCACTCATCCCCTGCTTGGGAGGAAGAACCCAATGGAGAAGCTGCTGTTTCCCCCTCATTAGATACCAAGTGATCTTCCATAATAATAGGGCAGGTCCTTTGCAGTCCAAATCCCTGGGCATTAGATGCAGCATTCCCATCTTCATTCTGCCACTCTGAATGTAACTCCTGGTAGTAGCATGATCTCTGCAGGGTAGGTAACTCCAGGTTATGTAGCTGTTCCTCCATTTGTTGTCACAAAAAGTCCAAAATGCTCTGGGTCCTCAGGATGTATGTCCAGAACGATCCGACTCTGCTGCCACCAAATGTCATGAAAATGACCTAAAAAGCGTATGCTCAAACACTGGAGAGAAACCGTGTAGCATTCCAGCACTTTATTTTTGTAAAGTCCAATGACATCACTCAGCGACAAATCATAAAATAGCAAAGAGGCAGTTCCAAAGTCCCCCAGATGTATATCCACAGTCTGAAGAAAATAATGGCAGAAGAATCACTGAAGTGGTTGATGCGAAGTGCAGGAATCCTTTCCTCTCTCTCTCTGAAGACTGACTTCCAAGATCTCTTTGGGGGTCTTTTTATGTCCCTGTGGGCCCATTCTCCCAGCAAGCCCCTATTGTTTCTATGCAGGGGTGGAGAGATGTAAAGGTGTCAGGGTAACTGGATTATCTGCCTATTGTTTCCAGTCAGGCCAGGGCAGACTTGTTGGAACCTTTGGGTATCAGTCCCTAATCTCATCAGAGAGAAATTAAATCAATTCCGCCATTGTTTAAGATAAACCCGTCACAGTAGGCCGTCTGGTCCCGGGGTCTTTCCTTTTTTAAGGGATGAGATGGCTTCTTTTATCAGCGCACCAGAGGCCACCCCTTAAGATTAGAGGAACAGAGCTTTCAGTAGGTGTTAAGAGTGGGAGATGGGAAGGTGAGTCCTTCAGGCAGGGGCTGTTACAGGATGGAGCAGGTGTAGACCAGACAGGACAGAGCGGGCGTAGACCAGACGGGACCAGACAGGACAGGACGGAGCAGGCGTAGACCAGACGGGACCAGACAGGAAAGGGTGTAGACAGGACGGAGCGGATGTAGATCAGACAGGACAGGACGAGCAAGGAGCAAAGGTGGAGATCAGGAGTGAGGAGCAAGAACAAGAGCAAGGAGCGAGATCAGGAGCAAGACAAAGGAGCAAGGGAGCAAGACAAAGGAGCAAGGAAGCAAGGCAAGAGCCAGAACAGGAAACACATACTAGGGACAGGCCACAGTGCTTAATGTTAACCAATGTTCAGGCCCCATGTGTGAGGAGGGCTGAGCTTAAATAGGGCAGAGTCAGCCCTGATTGGCTGACCCCACCTACCCAATAAGGCTGCTGGGGTGATGTTACCAAGCCCAGGACACAGGTGAAAGGAAACACAAGGCAATCACCTCTTGCTGGCTGCTCTCCTGGCTCAATGGTTAGGGAGAGCAGCCAACAATCCCAGCAGACCTTTACAGTAGGTGGTTTTTATGGTGAGGTTGTTGAATGAATGTTGAATTCTTGAACAAGCATAGTATCCAAGGCTATTGTGATACTAAAATCTACAGTTAGTATTAATGTTGGTATATATATATATATCAAACTCAACAGTAGAAAGCACTCACAGCTACAGCATCAATCAAGTCAGTGATTTATTTCAGCTTACCATCTACGCGTTTCGATCACCACAGGATCGTCATCAGATGAAGATGTGTTAGCGTAATCACAGCTCTCTTGAATGATGTTGGGCAGGTGTCTGCTGATAGGAAAGGTGAAAAAAAATAAGTGCAGACAATGTGTTATACATCAAAATGAGGGTATGGTGCAGATGTGCTTTCGTTGTAATTAATGGTTAACAGTGTTTGTCAATATATACATTTTATTCAAATCATGACCCTGTATGCCCAGTTATATGTCTTTTAATATTGGGACCTTTAGATTGTGGGAGGTGCCAAGCAATTTACAGCACACGCTATGCTCGTTATGGGCCTATGTGGCCTATCCACAAATCCGGGCCTGAAGTGGGGTGATATCATAGCTATGTACAGATATAAAAGGGAACCATAGAGTGAACTCTTGCATTCTGTATCACCAGTAGAATTCATATTAATATGTGAAAAAAAAAATTTTTTTCAGTAAAAGGTGTAAAGTTTAAAAAAGGTGTAAAATTCTCTACCTGAAGTGGGCCTTTGAGGTAAACTGGAGAGGCTTCAAATGGTTTTTCCACTTTCCTGTACATTAACTGCCAGCTATACAGGTTTCATTGCCAAAAAGGCCAGGGGCACTGCTGCCATAACGCGAGTTGAGAATTTCGCCTTAGACGGCAGCAGCCTGCAAGTTACCAGGGGTGGCAAAAAGCCATTAGGAGCTGAAATTCCGATTTTGAAATCAGAATTTCGACTATACAAGTGCAGAGAGAGCAATTGCAGCATTTCAAAGGCTGCTTTAAGGCGGCATAGACCCTAGAAATACGTCTGAAAAAGGCTAAACTTGATGTATACTTCTTCTTTTCAGACTCATCTACCATGTAACTTTGTATAACAGTACATATTGGATTATTTGTGATTATTTTAGCTGTGAGTCTTAGAAATGAAAGTTATATTACTTACTTATTTTTATCCAGAATTTGCTTGTGACTGGTGCTGTTGACTGCAGTTTAAAAGGATGGGACTTGAGGACTGTACGTCAGCCTGTGTTTGAACTTCGAGGCCATAATTATGCAATTAGAAGAGTAAAAGTAAGTATTTTGCTTAATAAACGCATTATGTAGAATTATGTATACCTATAATTCTATTATCTTTGTAAGACAAAACCAGTAATTATATATACCCACAATTCTGTTATCTTAGTAAGACAAAACCAGTACCATTTCTAAAATAAATCATTTGGGTGGTTGTTTTGCAAACATATATTAATTTGCATTATAAGGACCTACTATAAGGTCTTCTAAACACCTGGTCCCCAACACACACTGTACCTGTTGTATCTGTTATAACACCCCTGAGTCAAACAAGTCCCTGCTCTCAGAGAAGGTATAATGTAGTAAGACAGCTGAAGTAAAAAAAAACAAAACATCTTTTTCTCCTTCACAAAAAATTAACTTAGATGTGAACTTCTTCTCTCCCAAGAAATTGTTTTTTGTGTTTATACAAGAATTAAAAGGGAGTAGTTCTTGATAATTTTGTTCTGCAGTTCTCAGGAAAGAGAGTGTATGTATTTTAACATGGATCAGGAGCATCACAAACATACTAGACAGCATAATATATTACCAACTGTGCATTAATGATATGTTGCAAACTATCGGTTGCAGTCAATCGGTTCTTGAAGTCAATTTGAAATAGGAGATAACACCCTAATGGGCAGATTTACTAATCCACGAACAGACAAAGCGTCCGAATGCGTTTTTTCTTAATGATTGGTATTTTTGTGACTTTTTCGTATATTTTCCGCAACTTTTTTGTCACCTTCGCAAAAAAAATGGGATTGGTTTTTCCGCCGTTTACTATCGTTCAATACGAAAAAATCGCGGCAGCGACGAAAAAAACTTGCGCAAAATACGATAAAGTCGCGAAAATACGAAAAATCGCAATGGCGACGAAAAACGCGCAAAATTTTTGTTTCCAATACGATTTTTTCCCTTTCGGGATTCGGATTCGTGGATTTGTAAATCTGCCCCTTAGACAACTTTTTAAACCGTATCCAGTAGTTGACAATGTTTAAGTGCACAAAATCAATTGGTGCCCTATCCAGAAACAGACCCCTTACTTGGTCCTCAGTTTAACTTGATTGAAGCTTAGTCGTATATTCTCACATACCACTGTCAGCATAAATCAACAGTACCATCAGTGGGGGAACATGCTCATCTAGCAAGTAATCCTTCCATTCCTGCTGTGTGGTATATGTGCCATGCGTGCTGCATACATCACAATATCCCTATGTACACTTTTAAGCCCAAACTTGTGCTTTCAAAGTCACTTCATGGAGAGCCTGCCTTCATATGTGAAGGATATACCTGATGCCCTTAAAAGACTTGATGGTTTAAGCATTGGAGATAATGCCCTCCTTGTGTCTTTGGATGTAAAAGATAGTTAAAGGGGTGGTTCACCTTAAAATTAACTTTTGGTATGTTATAAAACAGCCACTTTTCAGCAACTTTTCAATTGATCTTCATTGTTTATTTTTAATAGTTTTTTTTCAATTATTTGCTTTCTTCTAACTCTTTGAAGCTTTCAAAAGGGGGTCACTCACCTTAGCAGCCTGAAGACTATTGCTCTGTAAGGCTACAGTTTTACTATTGTTACTTTTTATACCTTATTTTTGTATTTGGGTCCTCTCTTATTCATATACCAGTCTCACATTAAAACCATTCCGTTGTTGCTAGGTAATTTGGACACTAGCAACCAGATAGCTGCTGAAACTGCAATCTGCAGCTGAACAAAAATTTAAACAATTAAACTACAAATAATAACTATAAAGGGAAGAGAGCAAACTTTATGTTGGTTTGAAAAACATAAAGTCACTGAATGAAATCTGATTGGCTGTTGTTGGCTTCACCCAGTTTTCCTAACCTGGACCACAGTTATGTAGTAAAAACCACTGTGCAAAGTTTGGGAACCCTGTTTTCAATAGTGTCTGAATGGCAGCAATTTTAATTTCCACACTGAAAGTCAATGAGCCTGATTCACTAAAATCCGAAATAAGGAGTGCTATTTATAGCATGCGTTAAAAATCTTATCACTTCTTATTTTTCACTCGATTCACTAAAAGGACACTTGTCATAATTAAGAAGCGATGTTCTTGGCGTTATTTATCTTACGATGACATATTTTCAAGCAATATATTACGCAGCGCACAAGATATTACGCAGCGCGTGATATTTTACGCAGAGCGCAATATATTACACAGAGCGCAATATATTACGCACGTAACCATTACTTTCTGAAAACCACCATTTCCCTGAAAACTGGAGGATGCATCACTCTAGGGCCAACATATACTTGAAAAAATACGACTGCAAACTCCATGTTGTGTTGCCAATAGCTCACGAACCGCAATTTTCTTTAAGTACCGCCTGCCCCAAGTAGGGTTAATATTCACACAGATTAACACGATATTTTGCACGTTTAACGCTTCATATGTGTTTGTGAATCATGCGTTAGTACTATTTCTATTCGCTAATTAACGCAATGCGGTTTTTTTTGTGCATGCGATATGCGGATTAACACATGCGAAATGACTTTGATGAATCGGTACTTAATTATCGCATGCTTTTTAATGAAAAAAACTATGCGATAAGCGTTATTGACCTTTAGTGAATTGGCCCCTATAACGCTTAGCGCATAGTTTTTTTCATTAAAATATGTCATCGTAAGATAAATAACGCCAAGAACATCGCTTCTTAATTATGACAAGTGTCCTTTTAGTGAATCGAGCGAAAAATAAGAAGTGATAAGATTTTTAACGCATGCTATAAATAGCACTCCTTATTTCGGACTTTAGTGAATCGGGCCCAATGAGTGAGATTGATGGTAGGTGGCCCTGCCCACTTTTTCTAGCCTTGGACCACAGTTATATAATAAAATCCAATGTGCAAAGAATGGCAGCTGTTTAAATTTAAACCAATAAAAGTTAATAGGGGAATTGTGTTTGGTGGTTTGTAGGTAAGCCCACTTTTTCTAACTTTGAGCCAGTCACCCATGGGATTTTTTTTTAGGAGTTTGGAATTCATTCCCAGAATTCCTTTTGTTTATTTGTATCTGTATAAGACAGTCTCCTAAACCTTAATGATTTGTTTGTTAAACCACACGGTGACTCCACCTAAGCAGATCAGAAAACCCTGCACCACACTGATGAGCCTCAATAAAGGCAAAACTGGTCTGTAGCTGGGAATCTGATCAGCTATTATCATGGCTTCTTCACAGTGGGTAAGCTTTAGCCTATAGGATAAACCCATGTAAATGGAATTTTTTTTAGGAGTTTGGAATTCATTCCCAGAATTCCTCAATCTTAATTTTCTGAAAATTGTCTCAAAGCTTGCATTTAACCCTATCGTATATCCTATATTTCATAATTACCAATAGAAGACATCCTAAATATAAACACCACAGGCCTACTGAACAGTTTGATGCCCAATATGCATAGATCTACCAAACTATGTGGCGTATAGAGGCATAAAAATGAAAATAATGCATATGAATTTTCACGTCTGACGCTCTGAATGCTGCAATATAAGCTCCCGGTATGTGTATTATGTGCCATAAGAACCCTAACAGTGCGGAGACCCTAGAAAACCATATATTTTCCAAAAGTACACAATCCGATGAAACAAAAATGGGTAAATACATCTTTGTACTGCAAACTACAAGGCTATGCTAAACCTAGCGTTTTTTTTACGAAATTTCTCAAAATTGTCACAAAGCTTGAATTCTACTCCATTATATACCCCACATTTGGTAATATATCAACATAAAACATTTTAAATATAAACGCCACGGGCCTGCTGAACAGTTTGATGCACAATATGCATAGATTTACCAAATTATGTAGGGTATAGAGGCACCAAAATGAAAATAGTGCATATGAATTTTTACATCTAACGCTCTGACCACTGCAGTGTAAGCTCCCGGTATGTGTATTATGTGCCATAAGACCCTCTAACAGTACAGAGACCCTAGAAAACCATATATTTTCCATAAGTACAAATTCTGACAAAACAGAAATGGATAAATGCAACTTTCTACTGCAAAATACAAAGCTATGCTTAAAGGACATTTAAAGCCTACATTTGCCTACAATGTATATCAGTTGGGCACGCCTCCCCCACCCAAATGGCATCATTTGTACTGAATATATCCCCTCCACTTGCCAGCACCATCACATTTTACTAAAGCAAATAGCAGCTTTCACACGGTGGCCATTTTCTCTCTGATACATAATCAGTTACATTTAAATCTTCAAACAGCCTACACACACACAGACCCTTATTCTGCATACATTTCATCAGGAATACAGGCTCACACAGGCACAACTGTCTCTGATAAAAGTTTTGCTTGAGCACTGTTTGAGCACTGTAATGGTAAAGCTGAGCTCAGGAGAAAAACATTGAAGCAGACAGCTAGAGCTGAGTTTCTATGGGAACCAGCAATGCCATCTCTTCACTGGTTGCTAGACTGGGGGGTGTGTTTAGTAATCTGAGCTTAGAACAACGGAGCATGTCCACAAGCCAAACAGCCAAAGCAAATTCCGGAGGGAGGGGGGCGAGTGGGTTACAGGAGGAGAAGCAAATCTAAGTAATTAAGGGGATGTTGCAGCCTTACTATTAACCTCTGGGCAACCAGTGTGGCAGGTATTGAAAGATTTCAAAGAGGCTGTTCACTGATTGGATTTTTGTGTGTGGGGTTTACATGTCCTTTAACATAACGGTTTTTCTGAAATTTTTGAAAATCGTCACAAAGCTTGCATTTTACCCCATTTATGTACCCACATTTTGTAACGTATCAACATAAAACGTTCTAAATATGAATGCCAAGCGCTTAGTGAACAGGATGATGCCCAATATGCATATATTTACCAAAGTATGTGGTGTACAGAGGCACCCAAATTGATATATAACATCAATTTTTTTTCGCCTAGTATAATCTGCAGTCAGAATCACAGTTTGAGTATTTTGGCTTGAGCAAATAATTTTTACGGATAAAATCAAGCAAACAACACCTTTTCATAACTGAAAATGTAATAAAGTGGCTGCAAATGCAAGAAAATGACTACAAATGCACCAAAATCACAGAAAATGTAATAAAAGCACCATGCGGTTAGTGATACGCTATCCGCAATGGCAATAAAACATTTTTTTCAGGTAAAAAAAAAAACACACTTAAGTGTATGTTGTGTACACTTGGCAAAATGCGTGTTGCATGTGAGTGTAACTGTGAGTGCTGTAAATGTGTGAAACCCCCAAAAATGTATGTGTGTGTAAGTATAAGTGTGTAGAATCTACATTCTGTGGCACTTCAATAATTTTATCCACAGAACGTAGATTCTACAGTGGGTGGCACTTATAGTGTTAAAGAGCCGTATTTCTAATTTTTAAAGGAGAAGGCATTTTACTGCCAATAGATTCGCTACATTAGTGCCACCTAGGATGCTATATTTATTCTGCAGAAAGCATTACCGTATCTGAGTTATCAGCCCTTGAATTTTTTTCTGTTTGTTTAAGATTGCAGCTGCCATTTTAGCTTGGTCTTCCTAGCTTCCTGCTTGCAGCTTAGCCATTATAACTTAGATAACACATTCCTAAGGGTGGGGGGAGTTCCCCTTTTTTCTGTACCCCCCCTTTCCCAAACTTAAAAGTTATAAATAAAGATTTAAAAAAAAATAAGGGTGGAGGGAGTGAGTTTTATGAATTCTTATGGGAGGGGGGGACAGGAGAGAACTGTGTAGACTCTGGCCCTGGAAATGAAGGTATTTTCAGAGAGAGGTCACCTAAGAACATGTTAACAAAAAAGGAGACAATAAATCCTGTGTTTCTTTTGATAGAGGACTGGCTGTATGGCTGTATTTAAATAGACCTTTTTGATAAAGCTTACTTAGTTTATACCATTCCTTCTCATTTAAATTGGAGTTTCGGCTCTTCTAGTGTAGAGAGTGCTATTGCGTTCTCTGCACTAGCAATGAGGCCCCCCTCGCCCCCTCTGACGCGAAAAAGCAAACGTTGGGGGAGTGAGGGGGTCAGCATCAACTTGGCTGCTGTGATATATATATATAGAAGATCGTTTTACATTTGTGCTCCTTTCAAAGATGACAAATGTCTTCAAACAAATGAAAGAGCTAAGCAATTATTTTGGTATGCAAACTGTGAAACTTGTCAGGCACTGCAAGGGTTAATTTTAAAAGATATCAACACTCAACTACCTAACAGTTGCTGTTTATAAGTGAACCTCATTCTTTTATGGTCACTGTGCGACACAGTGGTGCAGTCACAGAAAACTAGGGACCAGACTAAATTAAGTAAGAGTTATTGTGAGGCTGGAGGCATAGCAGCTGTCAAACAATAACTTTGTATCTACTCATTGCTAGTTCAGAGGGCATATGTGTGCCAACAAAATAACAGATTTTTTGTTTCCTTCACTTTTTTTCTTCTGGGCATTTTAGTTTTAATTTGAATCACATTATTTCTCTTGGTTATTCACCCCTAACATTGTTTTGTACGTTACTGTAAATAGAAATGTTAGATTACTATGCAGTATGCAGATGGTTGAAACAATATTTTTTTTTAGGGGTATCATTCTTGTATTCTACTATTTTACATCAATATCCTAGCTACTCTCACGTAGTCTGATTAAATGAAAATTCTGGATTGCATATTTTTTTACTCCAATGCTATTTTATCTGCATATACAGCAATTTGATTAGTTTTAAAAAAAAATTTAGTTTGTTTTTAATCATTTTTCCTCTTTTCTTTTTTTGTAGTTTTCTCCATTTCACGCAAATATTGTGGCATCTTGTTCCTATGACTTTACGGTGAGGTAAGGATACCGACATTGTATAGTAATAGATTAGATATTAGACATTAGGTATTATATATATATTTCCAGATTTGTTTTCTTCCATTTAACATCAGTTTTGCTGTCTCTTTTGCTGTTTGCTGGGTGCTATCCCTGGATTTTACTACAGGTATAGATCTGTTATCCAGAATGCTTGGGACCTAGGGTTTTCCAAATCCGTAATTTGGATCACCAGATTTACTAAAAAGTGGATTTTTTTTGTTTTCGAAAACTCACGTAAACTTCATTGATTAAAAAAATTCAATGAAAAAAATTAAAATGTGTCAAAGACAGGCTGTCTGACTCTCCAAAAATTCTAATACTAACAGCCTTCCATAGGACTCAATGGTTCTTGGAAGCTTAAACCTTTGTTTGAAAAAGTCACATAAAGTTTTATAAATCTCTAAATTTGTGGGTTTTTAAAAAAAATTATACATTTTTTCTTAAAAAATCTTAGTAAATGGGTCTGCTAAAAATCATTAAATAAACCCAATAGAATTTTTTTCCACCAATATGGATTCATGCAGCTTTGCTAGGATCACAGTCACAGCTTAACGCAGCAGGAAGGAGGAAGCGCATCGCCCCAGGTGCCTCGGGCTGGTGCTGTTTTCGCCTAACAGGGGCACCAGCCCGGGGTACATAACATTTTGGCACCCCCAAGTGACTTTGCCTTTCCTTGTCCTTTAAAGCGGACCGTTTTTGAACATTTTTCCCTCTTTCACTTTAGGGGCCCCTACTAGAGGGTACTTTTAGTTTACCTGGAAAAATAATATATTGGTTTTTTTTGGGACAACATAAGCTTTCAAGATATTCTAGAATTTCTGTGTGATTCCATTTCTGTAAGCATCCTTTCTCCCACATACTATTAGGTACCTAGATAAAACATGCTAATTATGTACCCCAGAGTTCCACTGAACAGTTTGATGCCCAATGTGCATAGGTTTAGCTTGTAGGGGCCCCAAGGTGAAGATACCCTATATGATCAATCATTTTTGTGATTTCTTTTACTGCAAAATCAAACATTTACTGCATTTTATGGTGGTTAAAGCCATAAAACAAAGGCAGACTAACCACAGAAAAGAGTATTTTTTTGGAAGGTACACATTTCCCAGAATCTAAAATGGGTACACATGTCTTTCTATTCCAACGTACCAAGCTGCAAAACTTTCCTAAAATTGGCAATTTTTATGACATTTATGAAAATCACCTCAAAGCTTTTGCTTTGCAGAAACCTACCTCCAACACATACTTTTAGGTACCAACCTCCTAATTCTGTACCCCAGGAGTAGATTGAACAGTGTGATGCCCAATGTGAATAGATTTACCTAAGTGTGGCATGTAGGGGCCCCAAGATGAAGATACCCCATCCAATCTATCATATCTGCCATTTCAGCTATCGCAAAACCAACACATTTACTGCATTTTATGTGGGGTAAAGCTATAAAAAAAGTACACTCACCCATATCTTTCTACTCCAAAGTACCAAGCTGCAAAGCTTTTCTAAAATTGGTGATTTTGACAAAACTTAGAAAAATCACCCCAACACTTCCACTTTGCACCTTCTTTTCTCTCACCGGTCATTAGGTAACCATATAAAACACCCAAAAGATGAACACCAGAGGTGTACCAAACAGTTTAATGTCCAATATACATAGACACATGGACACTTTTGTCTGTGGTAAAAAAGGCAAAAATGCAGGGTGACCTCTGAAAACAATATATTTTTGGAAAGTACACATTCAGACAAATCCAACATGGGTAAAGATACCTAAATACGGCAAAGTACAAATTTGCAAAGCTTTCCTAAAGTTAGTGTTTTTTTATGTCATTTCTGAAAATCACCACAAAAAGTTGCAATTTGCTGCATTAATCTCACACATTTTTTTACATACAGTGGCAAATATTCCAAAGTATGCTGTATGTACGGACCCCAAATGAAAATAGTGCATATGAATTTTCTACCCCATACTTGCACATTATATGTTGTAATACCCCCTAACTGTACATATTATACAACTGAATATTTTTGGAAAAGAACACATTTTGAAAAACCTAACGTGGTTAAAGACACCTTCCTACACCAAAGTACCTATCTGCAAAGCTTTCCTAAATTTAGCATTTATGACATTTCTTAAAATCACCTAAAAATGTTGCAATTTGCCACATTTATCTTGCACAATTTCTTACATACAAACCTAAATCACCCTAAATATGAATGCCAAATTTTCTAGCCTGCCAACTCAGCTTTGCAAATCGAGCCCTCAGACTGTGTATTATGTATCTTAAGGCCTCCAGAAAACCATATATTTTTGGAAAGTACACATTCTGACAAATCAAACACCGGTAAGGACATCTTACTACACCAAACAACAAAGCTTTCCTAAATTTAGCGGTTTTTATGTCATTTCTGAAAATCACCTAAAAATGTTGCAGTTTTTTACATACAATGGCAGATCACCCTAAATATGAACGCCAGAGGTCTGCTGAACAGTTTAATGGACAATATGCATAGATATACCAAAGTCTGTGTTTATGTACAGAACCCATATAAAAGTAGTACAGGTATCACACCCTTTATCTGGAAACCCATTATCCAGTTCCCAATTACGGAAAGGCCATCTCCCATAGACTCCATTATAGGAAAATAATTTACATTTTTAAAAATGATTTCCTTTTTCTCTGTAATAATAAAACAGTACCTTGTACTTGATCCCAACTAAGATATAATTAATCCTTATCGGAGCCAAAACAATCCTATTGGTTTTAATTACTGTTTAAATAATTTTATTAGCAGACTTAAGGTAATGGATCTGAATTACGGAAATACCCCTTATCCAGATAACCCCAGGGTCCCGCACATTCTGGATAACGGGTCCCATACCTGTACATATTAATTTTTTCATCTGCCAACTCCGCTTCTGCAAACAGAGCCATAAGAGCCCCTAACTCTTCAGAAACCCCCAGAAAAACATATTTTTGAAAAGTACACATTCTGACAAATCCGAAACCGGTGAAGACGTCTTTCTACACCAAACTACACTACTCTAAAAGAAATGCAATGGACAACAATGCAAGTGTAAAACTGGAAAACAATCACAAAAATGAGATACAATCAATCAAATCAATGAAATAACAAAATTAATTATTTTACAGCATTATTAGTGGTCAGAATACCTGATCCAATGGTCACGCTGTGAAATAAATAATTTTTAGGGGAAAAACAAAACACAAAATGATATAATAAGGGACTAATAAAAAAAAAAAGTAAAAGCGTGTCTGTTTGTGTATACCTCTAAAATGTGTGTATATGTCTATGTAAGTCTGTAAATATGTACAAAAGCAATAAACATAGTCAGAAAAAAGCTACATTTAGTTTAGTAAAAGGTGTGTTATGTGTAAATGCATGTGTGTGTGTGTATATAGGTGAAAAAAAGGCCATTTACCGTTTTTGTGAGGAGGAGGGTCCTTGGCTGCACTGAGGGTCCTAAGATCTCTTCAGCAAGAAGTGAGTGGGCTCAGGGGAGCTGGAGTAGGAAACACTAACAGCAGACACGAGTGCGATAATGTCTGCTGTTAGTTGGGACGTGCAACAACCTTGTCGGACTACCTTGTCGGACTTGCCAGCCCTCCGTGGCTTGTTGCCTTGGGGGTTGGGGGGCGCACCAGACTCTGCACCGGCAGCAAAAGCCACCAGTGAGAGAAGCTTGATCATGCTTGGCAGATAAATCCTTTTCTGAAAAGCACGTATCACATACTTGCTTGGCAGTAAAACTGTTAAAAATGCTTGTTTGTTTTCTATGAACATTATTTTTTTAGCACTGAGCATTTTGTAAATAGTGAATTCAAACTACAGTAGTTTGCATCTTCTATAGCTAACCACTTGTTGTGTTAGGTTGTGACAGCGGATTAAAGCTGATTTAAAAAGCCTAGAGGAGACCTGATATCTGTTACATTGTTTTAAGAGGCAAACTCAGAGAACAAACAGGGATAAGCAAATACTACTTCAATAGCAATTACATGAACAACTAGAAAGGGAAGTTTGAGAACAAACTTCATGTTGGGTTGAAAAACATGAAGTCACTGAATGGGCTCTGCCCACTTTCTCTAACCTTGGACCACAGTTATAGAGTAAAAACCACTGTGCAAAGTTTGGGGACCCTGGTTTTAATAGTGTCTGAATGGCAGCAACTTAAATTTCCCCACTGAAAGTCAATGACATCTGATTGGCGGTTGGTGGCTCCACCCCCTTTTTCTAACCTGGAACTGCAGTTACCCAGTGACTAACTCTGCAAAGTTTAGGGGCCCTAGGATTAATAGTTAAAGAACGGCAGCAATTAAAATTTAAACCAATAAAAGTCAATAGGTGAATTGTGGTTGGTGGCTCCGCCCACTATTTCTAACCTTGAGTCGAAGTCACCCAGTGACAAACAGTGGGTACCCTGGCATAAATAGTTTGAGAATGACAGCATTTTAAATGTAAACCAATAAAATCCAATGGATGAAATCTGATTGGCTGTTAGTGCCCCACCCTACTTTTCCTATTTTTGAACTGCAGTCCCCCAGCTACCAACTTTGCAAATTTTGGGGACTCAGGCATAAAAATTGTGAGGCTGACAGCATTTTACACTTCACCATTGAAAGTAAATAGGTAAAATGTTGTTGGCTGTTGGTGGCTCCGCCCACTTTTTTCTAACTTTGAATGGCAAATACCCAGTGACTAACTCTGGAAACTTTAACAACCCTGGAATTAATATTTAAATAATGGCATTAGTTTAAATATAAACCAATGAAATCTAATGGGTGGAAATGGATTGGCTGTTGGTGGCTCCTCCCACTTGTTTGGGAACCCTGACATAAATAGTGTGAGCAAAGCAACATTTTAAATATAAACCAAAAAAAGGTGGTCTGATTGGCTGTTGGTGGCTCCACCCACTTTTTCTAACTCTGAACTACAGTTTCCAGGTGACTAGCTCTGCAAAGTTTGGAGATCTTAGTATTAATATTTAAAGAATGGCCGCAGTTTAAATTTAAACATATGAAGTCTATAGGTGAAATCTAATTGGTTGTTATTGGCCCCACCCACTTTTCTAAACTTGGAACATTGTCACCTAGTGACAAACTGTGCAAAGTTTGGGGACCCTGACATTAAACATGTGAAAATGGCAGCAGTTAAAATTTTCCCACTGAAAACAATGAAAGAAATGTGATTGTTTTTTGACGGCCCCGCCTACTTTTTCTAACCTTGAGCACAAAGTCACGCAGTGACTGACTGTGCAAAGTTTGCGAACTCTGGCATCAAACCAATAAAATTCATTAGGTGAAATCTGATTGGCTGTTGGTGGCCCCGCCCACTTTTTTCAAAACTAAAACTGTAGTCCTCTAGTGACCAACTGTGAAAAGTTTGGGGACCCTGGTGTTAATACTGTGAGAATGGCAGCAGGTTGAATTTCCCCATTTAGAGTCAATAGTTAAAATCTGATTGGCTGTTGGTGGCTCCACCCACTTACAAAAATACGAAAAACCTTAAATGCGTAGTCACCCAGTGTCTGACTATGCAAAGTTTGGGAACCCTGGCAACAAACCAATAAAAATCAATAGGTGAAATCTGATTGGTTGTTGGTGGCTCCGCCCACTTTTCAAAACTAACATTGCAGTCCCCTAGTGACCAATGACCTAGTGACAGAATGGCAGCAGGTTGAATTTCCGCCAAATCAATAGGTAAAATCTGATTTGGCGGTTCACAGCTCCGCCCACTTTTGGGCATCCAATAATCATCCTATTTTCATTCAGGCTGACCCCATGACTGTGTGATTCAAGTTTGGGGAGCGTAGCCTCAAAGCTGTAAGATTGGCAGCAGTTTCAGTTTCCCCATTAAAGTCAATGATTAAAATTTGATTGGCTGTTGTTGGCCCCTCCCACTGTGGGGTCATCCAACAAATGTTGCTGACCCCATGATTATGTTATTCATGTTTGGGGGGTGTAGCTTCAAAGCTGTAAGTGCGGCAGCAGTTTGAATATCTTCCCTGTCAAAGTCAATGGGAAAATTGGGGGGTTCGGATCGGCGCCACAAAAAAAACGGGGGGCGCAATCGCTTAGAAAAGCACAAGCAACCTGCTCCGCTATAGGGCAAAGATGTGTGGGGAGTTTGGGTATTGTACCCCTAAAACTGTAGGAGGAGTAGCGTTTAGAAAATGGGGGGCGCTAAGAAGAAGCGGAAGAAGCAGAAGAATAAGCCAAAGTCCAAGAACAGTATGTTGGGGTTTTCAACCCAACATAATTACCTTGAAATTCACACATTTTTTTAATGACCAAACTAAATTTTCTTTCATTATGCAAAAACAGTTTTTGCTTGGCGGACCCCCCCCCCTTTAGGTTGATTAAACTTGCTTCCCTGATTTAACATTTTACTAAATTTTACATTATTTTTCTGGTTCCTGGAAAATGTAAAATTAGGGTTCTACTGTACTTATTTAAACAGATGTGAAGGTTTCCCCAAAAGCTCACCAGCAGTGGTCAGCCATTCCCTTTTAGCTAACTTCTGGCCGCTTTCCCAGGCTGTGAAGGATCTCCATTCTCAGCAAGCATTTTTCAGCTTGCTGAAAATATGCGCCATACACTTGTGTGGTATTAGCCTAAATGCAGAGCTGAGATGGGCTATTGTGAACATGAAATATTAGGATATATCCACTACTCATTTGTAACAGACAACAGACCAGAGTAGATCTGTGGAGAACTTATAAATAAATAAAGGTGTAATTTTGTCATGTTCATGATCCCTTTTACCCCAGATTTAAATATAGCACAATATTTTATGTTTTATTGCCTACATCAGTGCTGTCCAACTTCTACGGTGCCGAGGGCCGGAATTTCTCTAGCATACATGGTGGAGGGCCGTTAATGGAAGCCAGTTTTGACCACTCCCCCTTTTTGAACCACACCCACTTCAAACCACACCTATTTTATCACAATGGTGGTAGCACAGCAAAATCCCAAATGCTTGGTCCTTACTGTGGGGATATCAACCATCATTCATATGTGAAAGAATTATGTCATATTAAGATATACCCTTAAATTCCATATGCCTCCTCCTCCCCTGTGGATAGCACAGCAACCCCCAGCACATTATTACACACCTTAGGGACCATTTAATGGCTGTTTCCAACTGCTAACAAACTCCCACAACAAACCCCTGCCAGGTTCACCTCCCTCAAGCAGCATAGGGCAAGCAGAGTATGGCACACACAGGCAGCACTCTGCCTGTCCTATGCTGTCTGTGTGTACCATACTCTGCCTGTCCTACCCTGCCTGTGTGTGCCATACTCTGCCTTCCCTATGCTGCCTCTGTGTGCCATACTTTGCCTGCCCTATGCTGTCTGTGTGTGCCATACTCTGCCTGTCCTACCCTGCCTGTGTGTGCCATACTCTGCCTTCCCTATGCTGCCTCTGTGTGCCATACTCTGCCTGCCCTACCCTGCCTGTGTGTGCCATACTCTGCCTGCCCTACCCTGCCTGTGTGTGCCATACTCTGCCTGCCCTACCCTGCCTGTGTGTGCCATACTCTGCCTTCCCTATGCTGCCTCTGTGTGCCATACTCTGCCTGCCCTACCCTGACTGTGTGTGCCATACTTTGCCTGCCCTATGCTGTCTGTGTGTGCCATACTCTGCCTGTCCTACCCTGCCTGTGTGTGCCATACTCTGCCTTCCCTATGCTGCCTCTGTGTGCCATACTCTGCCTGCCCTACCCTGCCTGTGTGTGCCATACTCTGCCTTCCCTATGCTGCCTCTGTGTGCCATACTCTGCCTTCCCTACCCTGCCTGTGTGTGCCATACTCTGCCTGTCCTACCCTGCCTGTGTGTGCCATACTCTGCCTTCCCTATGCTGCCTCTGTGTGCCATACTCTGCCTGCCCTACCCTGACTGTGTGTGCCATACTCTGCCTGACCTATGCTGCCTGTGTGTGCCATACTCTACCTGCCCTATGCTGGCTGTATGTGCCATACTCTGCCTACAGTACCTATGTCTGAGGTGTGAAGAAGTGAACAATGGGAGTGATTACAGTCTGAGCCTGAGGTGTGAACACTGCAGGGGTTGAACAATGCAGGTATTAAAAGGTGTGAAAAACACAGGGGATTACATTTTAAACAATACAGAGGGATTACAGCCTGAATCTGAGGTGTTAACCATGCAGGGGGCCAGTTAATCTCAGTACTGATACCATTTAATGCTTACTCAAAGGTAAGCCATTAAAGCAGCCAGACAGGTGGGGGGCCACACAGAGGGGGGCCCGCGGGCCGCCAGTTGGACAGCACTGGCCTACATGATGAGGTATTTTAAAAAACTCTGTATATGCTTAACTACTTATTAAACCTTAAGTAGTTTTTTTTAGTCCCCGTGTTAAAGGCTCTCTTTTCATTGTCGATTCACGGGAGTATTTTATACATAACATCTTGTTCTTATACTATGTTCCTGAAAATATAAGACTGACCAAACAGTCCATTTTGAAGATAACTGCCCTGGCAGGTGACGCCGAAACTATATTCCCACAGTTTCAATAGGAAAAGCCAAAGTAATTATGTGAAATATGATGTAAGAGACCTTTTATACTCTAGATAATCATTGAATCATTTTATTTGAGTTTTGTCAACTTGTGTATATGAATAGTAAATATAGCTTACTATATAATTACAAAATTGTCTGCAACATTTTTAGCAGTTGTTATGAATGTAACTTCATGTCTTTTTTAAAACAAAACTGACTTAAAGAAGAACTGCTTTATGAAATTGTATGCACAGGGCTGTATTTATAAATATGCCCCTTCGGTGTGTAAGTGACACGCACTTGCATCATGGAAATCACTTTATGCCCAGCATGCACATAACCCTCTACCCCTCACCCCTAGCTCCGTCACCAGGTTTTCTATGGATTCCCTAGGATTTCCTAATATATAGGTTGCCTATATATAACTATTGCCTTGGATATACAAAGCATAATAAAACCAAACTAAGCCCAATAATCAGCCCTGTATCATTAGGGCTTCTACTGACGAGCGTTTGGTTTTACTCTCCCCTGCGATGGCATTCTCCTTAGCTCTACCACAGGGGAGCGCAGGAACAAACACACCCCATTCTTCTTAATGTGGCTGTACTCACACAGACACATGTAAATGCTGAACGCAGGTGGAACGCAACATGCTGTATTCCACCTGAATGGAATGCATTTTATCTGCACTTCCCTGCGGTGGAACACAGGCAAACGCCACCGCAGGGGAGCGCAGATAAAAATGCTCGTCGGTATGAGCCCTTACTGTTATAGTGCTTATGAACCAAAAGATAATTAATTTCAGTATGTAATACAGCATTTATAGTGTATTCTATTTTTCTTTAATTACTTTAATTACTTTCTTATGGTACAGAGAAACTGCAGGTTGCTAGACTTTGCCAAGAAACTAAGTTCATACAAATCATCTCTCAGACCTGGCCTTACCGTGAAATCTTATTGCATACAGATATTTATTCATTTGTGTTAATACATTTTGATAACCTGGTATGGTTTCCTTCTGTGCATAAAAACAAACATTTTGGTGTTCTTTGACAGGTATCAAGATGTTAAATGTGTATGTTTTACAAAAAGCATATTGCAGTTGCAAAACTTATTTGCCACTTTTACCCACTTTGCAAATTTGTAATTTGCGCAGTGTAAAACAGCAATGTGTGACATAGCCCTAACAAATTCTGAAGCCTTCTAGAGATAGGCGTGTTTATTTTGAGATAACGTGACATTTTAATTGCACACAGCTGAACTCCATTCAGGTAATTATGTAGCTTCTAAGGAAAGCTGGTTGAACCAGAGGGTTTTGCAGGGTAGGGAAATACTTATGCAATCAAGACTCTTTATTTGTACATTGTTTTAAAAATGTAGATTTTTTTTAGCATTATGGATTATTTTTTGTAGATCATCGGTATAATTTCCCATTTAAATTCAGTTTGGAATTTTAAAAAAGTGTAAAAATGTGAGGGGGATGGTGAATACTTTATTTTAAAACATTTTAACACATAAACCACTGAAAGAGGGGTTTACTACATTATTTTTGCAGAGTATAGAGCATTTAGCCAGGAAAAATAAGGGCATTGTGAAACATATTGCCATCCCCTTCAGTTAATGGTATGGTAATAAGCAAAGACATAATGGTGCTCATCGTAGGTGAAGAATAATGAAGATTTAGCAAGGCTAATCTTTCCCCTCGAAAAAAAATATATATGTGTATTTATTTAAAGAAAAGCATAGTACCGCACTCAATGGGAAAAATCAAAATTTATTTTAAAAATTCAAACTTTTCGAAAGGAGAAAGAGCAAAGTTGGCATTTTTCAATATTTTTGTTTTACAAGTATTCCAATTGAGTGTGGTACTATTCCGTTGAATGCGGTTCTATGCTTTGTTATACAACTTATTTACCAGCACCCGGACAAGTTGTTACAAAAATTATATAAACATTAAATAAACCCAAAAGGATTGTTCTGCCACTAATAAGGATTATTTATATCTTAGTTGGGATCAAGTTCAAGGTACTATTTTATTATTACAAAGAAAATCATTTTCGAATAATTTGATTAAAATGGAGTCTTAAAAAGTTAAATAAAAAGAGTTTCTTAAAGGGGTTGTTCTCCTTTTAAAGTAACATTTAATATGTTGTATAGACTAAAACTCTGAAACAATTTGCAGTTCGTCTTTATTAATTATTTGTGTTTGTTTTTAAATGATTTAGCTTTGTATTCAGAAACTCTCCAGTTTGACATTTTACCGGCTATATAGTTGCTAGGGTCCAAGTTATCCTAGCAAATAGACAGTGGTTTGAATGAGAAATTGGAATATGAAAAGGAGTGGGTATGAATAGAAACAAACATAGAAAAGTAATAAAAAGCTGGAAAGAGTCAGAAGAGGAAGCAAATAATTAAAAGAAATATTTTTTAAAAAATTAAAAAGTTGCTAAAAGCTGGCCATTCTATAACATGCTGAAAGATAACTTAAATAAGAACCACCCCTTTTAATTGCATTTAACTTGTGCTGTTCTGTTCTTGCCTAAATATTTCATCTATTTATTGTTTATATATTTATACTTAAAATGAAATATTGGCAACTGAAATACAGAAACTATATGTTCAAAATTATCTAGATTAATTTTTGGTCCCAAGTATCCAAATTGCATTTTCCAAATGCAGCCCCAGCACAAGAACAATTCTTCAGGAGACTTGCTATTTTGAAGACAGGTAGGCAGCAAAGCATGATCCCAGTATTAGAACTTGCAATTCCAGGCCACCTACAGGCACAAGCCACAATGTTTTTGCACCAACCATCAGCGCCTGTAGTTGTAATTGTGAAACACAAGCCCCATGAATATACAGTGCTGTCTGTATTTACAATGGCACTTAGCTATATTATCTTCTGCCCCCTATATTTTTGTTCAAATGCTAGCATGAGGTCTAGAGTTTGAGGTTCTTTTACATTGTATCACTCTGATCTTGGTAAACACTTGGACTGGAGTATTTTGGCATGAATCTATACGACAGGGTGATAACTTTGAGTAGTCAGCAGAAGTACCTGCCTAGGATGTAATGTTATGCAATTTTAATTGTGCTTATTCTATGATATGTTCTTTGTAATTCATGATGCTGATTTACAGGTCTTGACTGGCAATCTGTAGGTTCTGGCAAATGCCAGAGGTGCTTCTGCAAAAGGCCGAAAACATTCATTGTTTATTTGGCCTGTGGGGAGGCTGTTTAGGCCTTGAAATGCCAGGGCCTATTTTGAATCTCAATCTGGACCTGCTGGTTTATACAATTAACAATATCTTATACTGGGTCATTAAGAAGACTATATAATAATAAATAATCTGTTGCTGAGGAAAAACATTTGTTTACTGTGTGAATAATATTATATATAACCCTTTTACTGCCAACAACGTACGATAAACGTGAGATAAATGCAGCAAATTGCAAAATTTTTAGGCGATTTTCTGAAATGTCATAAAAACCACTAATTTTAGGAAAGCTTTGCAAATTCATACTTTGGTGTAGAATGGATTCTTTACTGATAGTGGATTTGTCAGAATGTGTACTTTCCAAAGCTATATGGTTTTCTGGGTTTTTCTGTGTAGTTAGGGGGTGTTACGGCACATAATATGCTGTCAGGGGGCTCTGAATGCAAAAGCTGAGTTGGCCGGCAAGAAATCCTTATGCGCTATTTTAATTTTGGGGTCAGTACATACCACAGACTTTGGTATATCTATGCATATTGGGCATCAAACTGTTCAGTAGACCTTTGGTGTTCCTATTTGGGGTGATTTTCCTCTGTATGCAAAAAATTGTGTGAGATAAATGCGGCAAATTGCAACATTTTTAGGTGATTTTCTGAAATGTCATAAAAATCGGCAAACAGGAAAGCTTTACGGCTTGGTACTTTGGAGTAAAAAGAAATGTGTACCCATTATAGATTCAGGGGAATGTGTACTTTCCAAAAATATATGGCTTTCTGGGGTAACTGTACTTTTTTTGTACCAATATCCCACATGAAGGATGTAAATGTGTTAATTTTGCAGGAGCTGAAATGACAGATCATATGGGGGTATGTTCCCATTAGGGCCCCTACATGCCACATATTTGGGTAAACCTATACACTGTTCAGTGGACCCCTGGCATTCAAATTTAGGGTGTTTTATCTTGGTACCTAATGCTATGCGGGAGATAAGATGATGCAAAGTGGAAGCTTTGAGGGAATTTTGGGAAATGTCATAAAAATTGCTACATTTAGAAAAGCTTTTCGGCTTGGTACTTTGGAGTAGAAAGACATGGGTACCCATTTTAGATTCGGGAGAATGTGTACTTTCCAAAAATATATGGATTTCTGTGGTGAGCGTACTTTATACTAGCTTTATTCCACATATAATGATGTAAATGTGTTGATTTTGCAGGAAATTGACAGAAATTACAGATCATATGGGGGTATGTTCATATTGGGGCCCCTACATGCTACATACTTAGATAAACCTATACATATTGGGCATCAAACTGTTCAGTGGACCCCTGGCGTTCATATTTAGGGTGTTTTATTTGGTTACTTTATGACCTGTAGGAGGTAAGATACTATAGACTGGAAGCTTTGAAGTGATTTTTTTTTAAAAATTTCACAAATTTTGATAAAAACCAATAAATTTAGGAAAGCATTGTGACTTGATAGTTTGGAGTAGACAGACAGTTGTGCCTATTCTGGATTCCCCAGAATCTGTTCTTTCCAGAAATGTGTAATTTTCTGGGATAAACTTTCTGTTAGTGGATTTTTTGGCCTTGAAATCTAAAGGAAGGAAAGGCTAAGTCACTTGGGGGTGCCGAAATGTTAGGCACCCCCAAGTGACTTAGATCGCTTACCTTTTACCCCGGGCTGGTGCCCCTGTACGGAGAGAACAGCACCAGCCCGGGGTAGCAGCGAGCGCTTCCTACTCCCTATTTGCTTGCGCGCGCATGCGCAGTAGAGTGAAAAGCCGAACTTAAACAAGAAAGTCGGCTTTTCACTCTACTGTGCATGCGCCGGCCCACGGATTTCGCCGGCACAAGAAAAAGGAAGGAGGAAGCGCTTCCTGCAGGTGCCCTGGGCTGGTGCTTTTTTCTCCTAACAGGGGCAACAGACCAGGGTACAAGGTAAGCGATCTAAGTCACTTGGGGGTGCCTAACATTTTGGCACCCCCAAGTGACTTAGCCTTTCCTTCTCCTTTAAAACTACCAAGCATCTCCACAGTGGTGCAAGGGTTAAGCTCTGTTATGATTGTATTTGTCTACATATCTTTACCTTAAAAGATATGTAAGTATAAACCTGCAGTGCTTTACAGTAAACTTTGTATTTTAATTTTAAGAACCTCTGGTGTCCTATCTATTTTATTACTATCTCTTCCTCCTCCAGCTGAAAGGGGGAGTCCAATGTAACCGATGTTCTACCTTTCTAAGCTAGGCATTTACATATTGTACCAAAAGATAGAGATACAATATTTAGCTACTATTTGACTTTTAGAGCAGCTTGAGACTCTTTATATCTTTAGCCTCTTATTTTCTGTCCCCTCTTCCTCCATCTAAACCTCATTGTTATTCCTTGTGCAAGTGAACTGGAAGGATCTATTACTTTGCTAATTGCTCCTTTCAGGTAGGGAAAGCTCAACATCTAATTGTGGTCTTTTTAAGTGCTGCACAAATCACAACTTAACTCTGCCAAAGCTGAGTCTGCTTACTGCTTGCAATAAATTATTGATTTTTTTCATTATATCTGAAACATTTCTAAGCATGTTGCAGGAGGAGTTAGTTTTTATGCAGCCCTGGTTAATTTAATTTCTTGGTGGATTGCTATCATCCAGACAATATGCAGTACACAATCCAAAAACTGATAATAAATCAGCAGTGTGTAGGATTTTCTTTTTATTATTCTTTAGAGGCTATTTGATCATGTCAAGAAACTGCAACTCAAGTACTTGTAAACAAAGTACTAGGGCAGAATGTAGATGACAGTATGGGCAATAACTAATTTATAATTGTATCTATTGATCTGGAATCTACTAATAAACTATTTATTTGCAACAAATGTACTATTTTCTATGAGAAATGTTTTCAGTGTGTAGTCCTGTAGAGAGCCATGAATGCCATTTGAGCCCTGCATATCTTCCTGTATAGCAACTAAACCCATTATATTTTAGACAGCTTATCTGTTGTGTAAACCTGTGCCTGTTATCCTTTTTTAGCTTCTATGGCTGCCCCTATAGATAATTTTATAGGCAGTTTATATGACTGCCAGTGTTTCCAAACACCTATTACACAAGGAATTATACAAATGTATTATTTATGGGAAACCTGTTTGGCTGAAGAATTTTTTGGCACCACTAACTAGCTGGTCATTAAATAAAGTTGGTTACACACAAAAATACAAAATGATTTGGAAAGTCCCATGCCTTCTAAACACGCCAATACCAAATATATATAGTTTTATGGAGATCTGATTTGTATTGGTCGAAAACTCCTACCAGTAAACTACTAAATTTCCAAAGCACCTCTCAAGAAATCTGCATACTTAAGATTTCAAGACCAAAAGTTCTCTAGGTTTACCCTAGGAAAACCATTTAAAAAAAAAAAAGTACACATTCAGATAATTCAAAAATGCAATTGTATCCTAATTATCGATTTTTGTAAAAATTTCTTAAATATTTTTAAAAACCCTTAAAGTATCTAATTTACGGTATCTTATCTTGCACGTCATTATGTACCAAGATAAAACATCCTAAATATGAATACCAGGGGTCCACTGAACAGTTTAATGACCATTGTCCATAGATTTAGTATGTGGCCCCATATGATTTATCATTTCAGCTACTGCAAAAGCAACACATTTACCACATTTTATGTAGGGTAAAGCAACAAAAAAAGTACGCTCACCCTAGAAAGCAATATAATTTTGGAAAGTACACATTCTCACGAATCCTAAATGGATAAATATCTCTTTCTCTTTTAAAGTATCAAACTACAAAGCTTTCCTGTACATAGTGGTTTTGATAAAATGTGCATCTTTCACATGTCATAAGGTACTAATATAAAACACCCTAATTATGAATTTCAGTGGTTGTCTGATTATGCCCAATGTGCATAGGTTTGTGGCATGTAGAGGCCTCAAAATGAAAATGCCCCATATGATCTATTATTTCTGTTAATTCAGCTACTGCAAAATCAACACATTTACACATGTTATGTGGAGTGAAACCACAAAAAAGTAAGTTTACCCCAGAAAACCTTTTATTTTTGTAAGTACACATTCTCCCTAATCCAAAATTGGTTATGTCTTTCTAATCCAAATTACCAAACTATCTCAAAGCTTCCACTTTGCAACAAATTATCTCCCATATATTGTAAGGTACCAAGATTAAACACCCTAATTATGAATGGCAGGGTCCACAGAACAGTTAAGGGCCCAGTATAATGTGCATAGAATGTGGTAGGTAGGGGCCCCAAAATTTACTGCATTTCATGTGAAGTAGTGCCAAAAAAAGTAAGTTCTCTCAGAAACCAATATATTTTTGGAAAGTGCTCATTCTCCCGAATCAAAATTGGGATGGCATATGAAGCTTTGTGCACAAGTAACGAAAGTGGATGACGCTGGGGGGATGAAGAAGCAGACCAAGCTGCCAACACGTCAACCCCAAAATTCTTATTCACTCTATTATAATATCTCGCCTGGACTACTGTAACTCCCTATTAATTGGCCTTCCCCTCCAAAGACTGTCCCCTCTCCAGTCCATAATGAATACTGCTGCAAGCTCATACACCTCTCCAACCGCTCCTCCTCTGCCATGCCACTCTGCCAATCCCTCCACTGGCTTCCCTTACCATCCAGGATACAATTCAAACTAATGACTCTCACATTCAAAGCAGTTCATAACTCTGCCCCACCATACCTCTCTGAACTTATCTCTAGGTACCATCCTACCTGCTGACCTGCTCCTCAACTCCTCTCTCATTCTCTCCTCACACACTCGCATTCAAGATTTTGCAAGGGCTGCCCCCCTTCTCTGGAATTCGCTTCCACAAACTGTCAGACTTTCTCCCAATCTTTCTGCCTTCAAGAGATCTCTAAAAACGCATTTATTTAGAGAAGCTTACCCTAATCTAGTTTAACATAACCTCAGTGTGCCGCTAAAAGCAATACCCTGTGCCACACCTCTCACAACTCTCACTCTGATTGTGTCTGCTGCTTGGAGGATGGTTGTCATAGGATCCGTCATGACAGCACCCTAGGCTCATAGCCCAGGAGGCTTTCACCGCTCCTGACTCTCTGCAAAGGCAGCAAAAGCTGTTGATGCAAAGGGGAACCTCTGCACGCAGCTTTCTGCTGTCTCCTCTCTCCTGCTCTCCCCTCCCTCAAGAATGCTAAGAATTCACTCCCCCCCCCTTAGGAATGTGGATCTGAGCCAATCAGCAGGAAGCTGACTTATAATCTAACTAACTGAGCATGTTCACTTCGTCTGGGTGTCTGTGAAGGAGTGAGGCATTATGGGAACTTTCTTTACACAGCTCAGTGTTTTTTCTTCCTGTTTGGCTTCTGATCATCTGAACAGGTGAAACTGAAGGTATACCTGCAGCTTGAGATTAACTCTTTATTAGCCTTTCCTTCTCCTTTAAGCAGTAAAATGATGTGGTGGACGAAAGCGTCTCTCTGCTGCAACTGATCAGAATGATGCCATGCCCCCGTAACTTGTGTTTTTAAAAAATTTTTAGTTTTTTATTCTACCGTTATTCAGTTTGGAATTTACAGTTAGGTTCTGTGATATCCTTGGTCAGACATGCACAATTTACAAAACTGTTCAAGAGCTACTATGTTCTTGGGAGTTAAAGCCTTTGCCTTTGAGCATTTAGGAGCTACGTGCTTGGCAGGTAAGGGGTTACAAGCAAACTCACTATATTAAAAGCTTTGGCTTTTGGCCAAGTTCCTACTTACATCATTAGTTACAGTTTCCTTCTTCTCCTAATGTTCAATAAACCACAAGTTAATAAACCAAACATGAGGCTTTCAATAAAGGATAACCCTGATTCACTTTATAAATGTATTTAAAAGTAAATGCAGTGTTGTCCCTGATAATCCAGATTTTTAAAGGGTAACTTTCGGACCAAAAGCCCCACACACAAATCCCTAATATACTGATCACTGTAATCTGTTTCTTCGAAAAGTATGAATACATACCATTTTATATGCTGAAATTTAGCTGCAAAACAGTTCTCTTTCTACATAATTCGAAATCCTGTTAGGGTAGGAGGGACTAAAACATTGATGTTAACTACTTCAAAACCCACAATGACCCACAACCCTTACTGACATCACTTGTGCAGGGTACAACAACTTAATCCACGCCTATGTGTAGTAAACAGAATAAGCGAAAATGGTGAAAAAAAGTGAAGTTTAGTTAAACATACAGTATACTATGCTCATAAGCAGTTTTCCTCCACCTAATCCCCTGTTGAAAAAATATTATTTGATCAGAGTTGACGCAAATTTACAAATACAATAAATGCATTCAAAACACAAATCACTTTATTTTCTTATGTAATGAGTGCAATGAGACAGTTAAGTTTTACACACAGCAGTTCTATTGTATTGTATGAGGAAGAACAGTCTGGAACAGCACCACTTGTATTCTTATTTAAAATGCCTTTATAAAAGGCATTTTATATAAGAATACAAGTAACATAGTAACATAGTAACATAGTAAGTTGGGTTGAAAAAAGACATACGTCCATCAAGTTCAACCATAATGCCTATACCTAACCTGCCTAACTACAAGTTGATCCAGAGGAAGGCAAAAAACCCCATCTGAAGCCTCTCTAATTTGCCTCAGAGGGGAAAAAATTCCTTCCTGACTCCAAGATGGCAATCGGACCAGTCCCTGTATCAACTTGTACTAAGAGCTATCTCCCATAACCGTGTATTCCCTCACTTGCTAAGAATCCATCCAGCCCCTTCTTAAAGCTATATAATGTATCAGCCAGTACGACTGATTCGGGGAGGGAATTCCACAACTTCACAGCTCTCACTGTAAAAAATCCTTTCCGAATATTTAAATGGAACCTCCCTTCTTCTAACCGGAGTGGGTGCCCTCGTGTCCGTTGGAAGGACCTACTGGTAAATAAAACATTAGAGAGGTTATTATATGATCCCCTTATATATTTATACATAGTTATCATGTCACCTCTTAAGCGCCTCTTCTCCAGCGTAAACAGACCCAACTTGGCCAGTCTTTCTTCATAACTGAGACTTTCCATACCCTTTACCAGCTTAGTTGCCCTTCTCTGGACCCTCTCTAGCTCAATAATGTCCCGTTTGAGCACTGGAGACCAAAACTGAACAGCATATTCTAGATGGGGCCTTACCAGTGCTCTGTAAAGGGGAAGAATAACCCCCTCCTCCCGTGAATCTATACCCCTTTTAATACAGCTCAGAACCTTGTTTGCCCTTGCAGCTGCTGCCTGGCATTGCTTGCTACAGCCAAGTTTATTATCTACAAGGACTCCAAGATCCTTCTCCATTATGGATTTGCCTAGTGCAGTCCCATTAAGGTTATACGGGGCTTGCATATTTTTACATCCCAGGTGCATGACCTTACATTTATCCACATTAAATCTCATCTGCCACTTAGCTGCCCAGATTGCCAGTTGGTCAAGATCCTGCTGCAGGGATGTCACATCCTGGATAGAATTGACTGGTCTGCAGAGTTTTGTGTCATCTGCAAACACTGATACATTACTCATAATACCCTCCCCTAAGTCATTTATGAACAAATTAAACAAAAGTGGACCCAGTACAGAACCCTGAGGGACCCCACTGAGAACCTTACTCCAAGTAGAGAATGTGCCATTAACAACCACCCTCTGTACCCGATCCTGTAGCCAGTTTTCTATCCATGTGCAAACGACTTCACTAAGACCAATAGACCTTAGCTTAGAAAGCAGTCGTTTGTGGGGAACGGTATCAAATGCTTTGGCAAAATCCAAATAGATTATATCTACTGCATCCCCACTGTCCAGCTTCTTACTTACCTCATCATAAAAAGCAATTAAATTGGTCTGACATGACCTGTCCTTCATAAAGCCATGCTGATTACTGCTCATAATGCCATTCTCCACTACATAATTTTGAATGTGATCCCTTAACAAGCCTTCAAATAACTTGCCCACCACGGATGTCAAACTTACAGGCCTATAATTGCCAGGCTGAGATCTTATTCCCTTTTTAAATATGGGAGTGACATTCGCCTTCTTCCAATCACTAGGTACCATACCTGATGAGAGCGAGTCTGAGAATATCAGAAACAAGGGCCACTGCAATTCTGCCCCTAGCTCTCTCAGTACCCGAGGGTGTATTCCATCTGGCCCAGGTGCCTTGTTTACATTTATCGTGTGTAACCCTTTAAGCACCATATCCTGTGCCAACCACTGTGTAGTTGGAGCTGAGGCAACAGTGAAGCTATTGGGTGAGACTTGGCCCACTGGCTCCTCTACTGTATACACAGAAGAAAAGAACTGGTTAAGCACATCTGCCTTTTCTGTATCCGCTGTAACCATATTGTTATTATAACTCAATGGGGCCACACCCTCAACCTGCATCTTTTTACTATTAATATACTTAAAAAACTTTTTGGGGTTAGTCTTGGCCTCGGCCGCGATGCGCTCCTCATTTTCTATCTTGCCTTCCGGATTGCTGTTTTACAACACTTGTTATAGTGTTTATATTCATTAAACGCAGCTACTGTCCCCTCTGACTTATATTTCTTAAAAGCTTTCCTTTTTTTCCCTATTAACTTCTTTAAGTAGTGCTATTCCAGACTGTTCTTCCTCATACAATACAATAGAACTGCCATGTGTACTGTAGAATGTAACTGTGTGTAGAATGTAACTGTCTCATTGCCTTTTATAAAGGCATTTTAAATAAGAATACAAGTGGTGCTGTTTCAGACTGTTCTTGTTTGGATATACCAATGGGAAGTGGCCATTGGGGAACCTGCACTATTTAAAAACAGATTCAAGGTGCCGTGCTGACTACTATCTACAAATTTGTATTGTATGAGGGGCAGTCACCTTCCATGCTGCACTTCGTAGATTTCACAGCACTCCTCACATTTGCCCTCACCATCTATAATTCTGTAGCCAGTGTATGGGTATCAGGTCCCCCATTTGGGCACATTTAATAATACAGATTTTGGGACAAAACAAAACTTGCCTTAGCCTGTCTACTTGCTGTAATTGTGGATTCCAAGTCTAAAGAAAACAAGATTTATAAAATGTATATAGTGTAAGTAAAGTTAATTTTACTTAACTAACATGATATAAATCAGTGCTGTCCAACTGGCGGCATGCGACCCACGACCCCCCTCTGTGTGGCCCCCCACCTCTCTGGCTGCTTTGATGGCTTACCTTTGTGTAAACTTTAAATGGTATCAGTACTGAGATTAACTGGTTCCCTGCATGGTTCTCACCTCAGATTCAGTCTGTAATCCCTCTGTATTGTTTTAAAATGTAATCCCCTGTGTTGGTCACACTTTTTAATCCCCACATTGTTCACCTGTTCACACCTCAGATATTGTAGGTACTGCCTGGACTATGCTGCCTGTGTGTATTGCACACACAGGGAGCATAGGGTAGGCAGATTATGGCACATAGACAGCATAGGGCAAGGAGGGTATGGCACAAATAGGTAGGACAGGCAGAGTATGGCACACACAGGCAGCATAGAGCAGGTACAGTATAGCACACACAGGCAGGGTAGGACCGGAAGAGCATGGCACACAGGCAGCTAAGGGCAGACAGAGCATGGCACACACAGGCAGCTAAGGGCAGACAGAGTATGGCACACACAGGCAGCTAAGGGCAGACAGAGTATGGCACACACAGGCAGCTAAGGGCAGACATAATATGGCACACACAGGCAGCTAAGGGCAGACAGAGTATGGCACACACAGTCAGGGTAGGGCCGGAAGAGCATGGCACACAGGCAGCTAAGGGCAGACAGAGTATGGCACACACAGGCAGCTAAGGGCAGACAGAGTATGGCACACACAGGCAGCTAAGGGCAGACAGAGTATCGCACACAGAGGCAGCAAAGGGCAGACAGAGTATGGCACACACAGGTAGCATAGAGCAGGTAGAGTATGGCACACACAGGCAGGGTAGGGCCGGAAGAGCATGGCACACAGGCAGCTAAGGGCAGACAGAGTATGGCACACACTGGCAGCTAAGGGCAGACAGAGTATGGCACACACAGGCAGCTAAGGGCAGACAGAGTATCGCACACAGAGGCAGCAAAGGGCAGACAGAGTATGGCACACACAGGTAGCATAGAGCAGGTAGAGTATGGCACACACAGGCAGGGTAGGGCCGGAAGAGCATGGCACACAGGCAGCTAAGGGCAGACAGAGTATGGCACACACTGGCAGCTAAGGGCAGACAGAGTATGGCACACACAGGCAGCTAAGGGCAAACAGAGTATGGCACACACAGGACAGGTAGAGTGCTGCCTGTGTGTGCCATACTCTGTCTGTCGTACGTATAGACCCCCTTGGGTTTATATGGCATCCAATTGGTTTGCTTGTAGCTCACGACTCTCTGCTTTCCCACCTCTTAATTTCAGGCAGTGTTAGGAGCCACTTCACAACCTTTCCATTTCCCTTCCCCTTCTGTGCATTTACTGTGGGATAAATGCATACGCCATATGTGAAAAAACTTAAATACTTTAATATAAATAAAACTTCCCAATACACTCACAAACAGAGTATAGGATGCGCTTGTCAGGAGTCACTGGTATGGATCAGGTGGCTACTCCTTTTTCTTTCCCTGTTCACGACCTGCAGTGTCATTCCTGGGTTCAGCAGTCCTGCCCTGTATAGTGCTCCTCCTCCGCGTCCTCTCACCGCGTCAGCGGTGAATGACGGTTGATATCCCCGCAGTAAGGACCAAGCATTTGGGATTTTGCTGTGCTACCACCATTGTGATAAAATGGGTGTGGTTTTAAAAAAGGTAGTGGTCAAAACTGGCTTCCATTAGCGGCCCTTCACCATGTATGCTAGAGAAAATCCGGCCCTCGGTACCGCGGAAGTTGGACAGCACTGATATAAAGGGATTTAGTATTATTTCTTAGCGTGACAGGTCCCCTTTAATGGTGATTATTTTTAAAAGGTGTGTAATTTTGATTTCTTACAACAGGTTTTTACTCTGCTTTACTTTCTGCTGTAATGTAGCAAAGTGGTGATGTGTGGTGTATTTTAAGTCCATTTTTTAAAACAACTTGAGACCAATATTTATGTGTAAATCTATGAACTAGGAATGAATGAAAACCTGAAGTAAATCCATTGTTCAGTGGAGCATAGACATTCTCTAAGTTAATGTTTTGCTTTCCCTTCCATAAGTTATGGCCTGATAAAATATTTTCCTTTCTGTTTGTTGAATGCTGATTTTTATTTAGACATATGCATTCTTATAGTATTTATATCCCAGAGTAATAGTTTATTCATATTTATAATTTTGTGTGTGTGTGGTCACCATTAGATTGTATTTTAAATGAAGGCTGGGAATTCTAAATTAAAATTGTGTGATGTTCTGGAAGCAAGTGATAAAATACAAGAAGAATTAATAAAGCAGAAAGCTTTGTGCATTGTTTACTAAATTGTCTAAGCAAGCCCTGGATGATTTGTACAATGCTGTGCTTTTCTTATAGTCTTATCATTTTTTTTTCCTAACCAAAGAAAGTATAAAACAAGCAATAGCCATGCTCATTTTAATGCTGTCAAGAAATTAAATATTGTTTAACAATTTACATGCAACAAACATACAGTCTATGCTGGTACTGACATAATTGTACCATGTTTTTAAAATATACAGGTGGGAAGGGTCAGGTTGTAGACGTTCACCTACTTAAAGGACCTCCTGTGGCTCAGGGAGTTAACACAGTTACAGTTCTGCACATAGTCCAATGTTCGATTCCCCACAGATCCTGACAGGGTTTGAAATTTATTCAGCATAACAGAAACATTATTCATAACAGCAAGAAACATCAAAAACGGAATTTAGACTCACAGGCTGCCTAGTCCCCAGTATAAAAATCCAGTTTACCTCTCTCCTAATTAAAAGGATAGATACGTTTTCACCTCATGGACCCAATGTGAAACGTTCTATTCCTATTACTGAAAGATTGTTGAAATTATCATCAGAACAGGAAGAAAAATGTTCAGAGACATTTGTCCCTTTTTGCTATCTTATGTCCAAAAAAAGTTTCCGAATGCATTCTTTGAGCATTCTAGTAGTTTGACCCACATATTGCTTCCCACATTTCATACAAGATAACAAATAAATAACATTTTTTGAACAGCAATTAATATACTGCTTAATATAATATTCTCTAGTTGTAATCTGGGAAGCAAAAGACTTAGTTACTGATACATAGGTACATACAAGGCATCTATTAGAGCAACATTTGTATATAACAATTGTAGTTAACCATGTGGGAACACTAGATGATTTTTGTGAGGTGATCATACTGAGTGCTAAAAGGCTGCCTAGGGATCTATCTTTCCTAGTCATTTAGTAAATTTACACCCAATTCTTAGAACATTATCCAAAATATTTTCTTATTGATAATCTTTTTTAACTGAGAAAATTGTGGACTATACATAAAAATACATAAAGGTGCCTCAGAACCTCAGAACCAAAAACAGGACCCCCAGTCTCAAAAGGGACATTAACGGGGCAACCCATCTGGCCCTCTTCATTGGCTTGGTATTTTTTAAACAGCTGAAACCTGGGAGTTCTCAATGCTCTAGAGAAAGCTCTAATAAGATCATTAAGGTCATACCCCATACCTAACAGGCGATCGCTAAATTCACAAGTTCATTCTTCTTAATCTCAAGAACTGACCAACTGGTATATTCTAAATCACATGTGGAGGTTGATGAAGAAGATGCATGCAAAATTGTATTTCCAGAACATTGCTTTTCCCCCTAAGCCAATAATAGTAATATCCAAATAATGGATGGTATCAACTTGAATCAAAGAATCAGAAAACTGATCAAATTGCTGTTGTGTATCTTTCCAAATAAACAAAAAATCATTGATATATCTATCATAAAAAAAGATAGAGGCTTTATATAAATTCTTTTCATTGTAGATATGTGTATACTTCCACCAGCCCATATAAAGGGTGGCGTAAGGAGGGGAGAATTTAGCGCCCATAGCAGTGCCACACTACTGTAAATAGTACTTGTTATCAAAGGAGAAAAAATTGTGAGAGAGTTGGAATTCTATAAAACTCAACAGAAATTATTTTAAAGAAGTATACATACTGAATTCATTTAAATAACAATATATTGCCTGTAAACCCAACTCATGGGGTATACATGAATAAAGAGATGACACATCAACTTTAGCCCAGCTGTAAGCACTACTCCAAACCATTGATCTCATTATATACAAAACATGCCCACTGTTCTTGATAAAGCTAGGTAACCGCACAACTTTATGTCTACCTTGCCCTTTTTGTGCTTAAAGGAGAATGCAAGTAAAAATTTAAAAAGCATACTGCCCAATAGTCCTCCTATTGTTTAGTAAAAACGCCACACTTTTGGCTCACCTAATCAAATATTTACTCAGTCACACTTACTTCACATTTTCAAGAACAGGCAGCCATCTCTAAAAAGGTATTCTCCCTTCCTTTCCCTCCTTGCTTCATACTACACATGTGTTTCATTCCCTCCCCCCCCCCTCCCCTCTGCCAGATCCGCTTCTGATTGGCTGGTGGGCATGTGTAGCTCAGAACAGCAGACAGGATCAAGTTACACACATGCTCAGAGAATAGGAAGGCTGCCGCTGGCAGCCTACAGGAAGGACAGAGATATTTCAGTGATGTCACTGTAGTCTTCACACTGCTGTAGGCTGCCAGCACCATATCTCAGAGAAGCAAGCAGGGATCTGGGAATTTAGATATGCAGTAAGTACTTAAAAAGAATGCCTTTAGACTTACTTTTAATTTATATTAATCTTTCATTGTCCTGTAACCCTTTTACTGCCAGCCGTTTTGGTCAAAGCGGAACTTGTATTGCCAGACAATTTTTGAACATTTTGCACTGTTTCATTTTAGGGGCCTTTCCTCAGAGGGACTTTTAGTTTTTACCCAAGAAAACAATATATCGTTTTTTTCAGAACAACCTAAGCTTTCACAATATGGTAGAATTTTTGTGTAATTACAATTCTGTAACAAGATATAGGCTTCTAAATGTCTAAAAATGCAAAAAAAATCAAATTTACCATAATATAAACACACATACTAGAAACAAAAATTATTTTATGCACGAATATACAACTGATTTGGAAAGTCCCATGTCTCCTGAACGTGCCAATACCAAATATATATAGTTTTATGGAGATTTCTCACTTGTATATGTCAAAAACTCCCAGAAGTACACTACCAAATATCCAAAGCACTGCTCCAGAAAGCTGCATACTTTAGATTTCAAGGCCAAAAATTCCTAACAGAAGGTTTATCCCAGAAAATTGTACATTTTTGGAAAGAAAAGATAATGGGGAATCCAGAATTGGCACAACTGTCTGTCTACTCCAAACTATCAAGTCGCAATGCTTTCCTAAATTTATTGGTTTTTATCAAAATTTGTGATTTTTTTTAAAAATCACTTTAAAGCTTCCAGTCTATAGTATCTTATCTCCTACAGGTCATAAAGTAACCAAATAAAACACCCTAAATATGAACCCCTGGGTGCCACTGAACAGTTTGATGCCCAATATGTATAGGTTTACTTAAGTATGTGGCATGTAGGGGCCCCAATGTGAACATACCCCCATATGATCATTTCTGTTATTTCAGCTCCAGCAAAATCAACACATTTACATCATTTATGTGGGCTAAAGCTAGTAAAAAGTATGCTCACCCCAGAATGTCATATATTTTTGGAAAGTACACATTCCCCCGAATCTAAAATGGGTACCCATGTCTTTCTACTCCAAAGTACCAAGCCACACAGCTTTGATGCCCAATATGTATAGGTTTACCTAAGTATGTGGCATGTAGGGGCCCCAATGGGTACATACCCCCATATTATCTATCATTTCAGCTCCTGCAAAATCAACACATTTACATCCTTTCTGTGGGATAATGCTACAAAAAAGTACACTTACCCCAGAAAGCCATATATTTTTGGAAAGTACACATCCCCCCGAATCTAGTTTGATGCCCAATATGCATAGATATACCAAAGTCTGCGGTATGTACTGAACCCAAAATGAAAATAGCGCATAAGGATTTCTCACCTGCCAACTCAGCTTTTGCACACAGAGCCCCCTGTCAGTGTATTATGTGCCAAAACTTCCTCTAACTATACAGAGACCCCCACAAAACCATATATTTTTGGAAAGTACACATTGTGACAAATCCAACAAGGGTAAAGAGTCCTTTCTACACCAAAGTACCTATCTGCAAAGCTTTCCTAAAGTTATTGGTTTTTATGACATTTCAGAAAATCGCTTAAAAATGTTGCAATTTGCCGCATTTATCTCACACAATTTCTTGCATACAAAGGCAAGTCACCCCAAATAGGAACACCAGAGGTCTACTGAACAGTTTGATGCCCAATATGCATAGATATACCAAAGTCTGCGGTATGTACTGACCCCAAAACGAAAATAGCGCATATGGATTTCTCGGCTGCCAGCTCAGCTTTTGCACACAGAGACCCCTGACAGCGTATTATGTGCAGTAACCCCCCCCCCCTAACTATACACAGACCCCCAGAAAACCATATATTTTTGGAAAGTACACATTCTGATGAATTCAAAATAGGTAAAGTTATTTTTGTACACCAAAGTTACACCTGGCAAAGCTACGCTAAAAACAGATTAGGAATACTTATACAGGGATAAAATGCGATAAAACCACAAAAATTGTGTGAATCAGAGAAACAACAAAATAAGTCATATGACAGTGTAATTAGTGGTCAGAATATCTGATCCAATAGTCACGCTGTCACAATAAACAGTTTTTAGGTAAAAGAAACTAAAAACAAAGTGGTAAAATGAAAAAAAAAACAAAAAAACAAGTGTTTGTGTATACATGTGTGTACATGTGTAAAAGTTGTGTGACAGTGTGTAAGTGTGTATATGAGTGTAAATAAGTGTATAAAAGTGTGAAAAATGATAAAAAAAAAAAAAAAACTGCTAAATTGTGTGCTGTGTGTGTGTAAATGTATGTAAGTGTGTATAAGTGTGTGTGTGTAAGTGTGTAAATGCAAAAAAAAAAACAAACACCTTACCTGTCCTGAAGACCCGATCGCCTCCTCCTCCAGGCTGCAGTGGGCCGGCGCTAGGGGGGGAAGCAGGAAGCAGCAGACATGACAGCGATCACATGACAGCCCCCCTGGCTCGTAGCCCAGGGGGGCTTGCATCTCTAGAAACTCTCTGCAGTGGTGGCACATGCCGCTGCTGCAGAGAGCAGCCTTTAAATGCCAACGACGTATGGGACACGTCGTTGGCATTTAAGCCCTTTTACTGCCACGACGTATCCCATACGTCGTTGGCAGTAAAAAGGTTAAAGGACAATGAAAGGTTAATATAAATTAAAAGTAAGTATAAAGGCATTCTTTTTAATTTTTGCTGTAATGATAGATTGTATGATTGAATTATAATTAGATCTTTATATTTTCACATTAGTTTATCATCTAAAGGGTTATGGTAATTGAAGGCCAAAGTATTTATTCTTTTATATGGCTTTTAAGTAAAATTATTACAGTATGTTGCTCAGAAAGTTTTACAAGATAGTTTACACTAGGCAGTTTCTTGCCATGATACAGAAAACACACCTTTTAAACATCCTTATTTAACATCTTGCTTGGGTATTTTAAATATAAATTCTCATTGTCGGTTATTTTTGCAGATTCAAGCACCTTTATTATATTTGTAAGATTGATGGTCAACCTATGTATCATTCATATTTCATTTGTCATATATGTTTATCAAGGTGATGACACTATTTTTATCAGGGCAAAATGGTTTTTATGCACTCTGTATAGTGCATGGTTTTCAATTTGCTGCAGCTATTTAGGTATCATTTATTTGTTTCATTGTCCTTTTTTGTACCTTTGCTCTCTGCTCTGTTCACATTTCAGTTAAAAAAATGAGGCAATTTTTCATTTTTATATCTACAATTTGCTCCCTGCACTGCACATTATTATGTTATACTGAATTTCATTTGAAGATTATTGTTAGCAGTACAGTTGATGTTTCTTGCTTTCTTGGAACTTCTACTTCCAAAATTAATATTGTACACTATAAATTTTACACACATCAGCCCCTGGAAACACAATTCTCTGACTGAAATGTATGTGTTGTAAAAGCACACAAGGAGTATTCCTCACCCGCAGAAAAGCACCTGAATCTATTGCTGCCTTTTCCCATTTTCTTCACTGTGAAATTCATGACAACGGTGGCACTGGTACCGCTTTTATCTTAAAAAGCTCGCTGCTGATTCAGGTGCTTCTCTGTTCTTTAAAATAAGCTTGTTGAGAATATTCCACTTGTTTTTTATTGAAAAAATATACTTTATTACATTTATATAATAAACTAACTAACCTTTTATGTGTAGTAGGAGAGCCCTGCCAACCACGGTGTTCACCAATGCCCTTTTGGGGTCCCAGACTTTCTGTGACGGAGTTGACAAGGATGGCCAAGGTTAATCCAAAAACACTGTACTAAAGGGTTTAGGCAAAGGCAAAGTCAAAGTCAGGCAGCGAAGATTCGTAAGTCAGGAGGTGAGCAAATAGTCAAAACCAGGGATAGCAAACAGAAATAGGGCTTTAGCAAGGTAAGGAAACTACTGAACCAGCATGGGCACTGAAACAAGGAATGAAGTGCTATTTATCTTAAATTTCAAGCCAAAGTGACATCAGCGCAAAGTGTAAGAACACACACTAAGAGAGGAGAGCACGGGGACCGCAGTGCCTAGAGGCAGGAACACGTTGTCTCCCAGTGCTCCTTACAATATCCATCCTCTCAGGAGCACCCACTGGAAAACATTTTGTGAAAAAAACTTTAACAAACGAGGAGCACAAGTATCTCAAGCTACCACCCAGGATCTCTCCTGTTACCATGTTACTGGAAACCAACCCCACTGTATTAGTAACCAAATGGGCCTCAATTATCCTTCATGCTAAGGCGACATGAATACTACAACTACACGTTATAAAACTGCTAGCCACCTGAAAATACCAAGGAATGGCTCTACAGATATTGCATAATTCATGTTTAACACCAGCCAAAAGGTATTACTTTAGTACTTTATCTGCAGATAATTGTCTGAAATGTCAAGACCCACATGCTGATCTTGCACACTGCATCTGGCTATGCCCTCATATTCAAACATTCTGGGGGGGAGGTAAGTGAATACTGGAAAACCTCCACATCAGGTCAGGTTTGCACAATCTGAAAGAGGATTGGTTGTGTAGCTGGCTGCGGTAGCCAGAAAGGCAGTACTTCACCACTGGCTCGCAACAACATCCTACCTCTCTCATTAGTCAATTTTTCCACTAACCCAGATATGAACACGACTATTAACATTCTGTTTAATAATGTTGGTTTCAAAAATCAACATACAGTTTGACTTCAGCTAATTCTTCCTCTTCTTAATATTCATATTATGTTGGTTTGAAAAACTAACATATTGTTCTTCAGCTTCAGCTTATTCTTCTGCTTCTTCTTAAAGGGGTTGTTCTCCTTTAAGTTAACTTTTAGTATGTTATAGAATGGGCTATTCTTAGCAAGTTTTCAATAGGTCTTCATTTTTGATTCCTTATAATTTTTGAGTTATTAGCCTTCCTCTTCTGACTATTTCCAACTTTCAAATGGGACCAAACACTTCCTCCTTGTGATCCTGGGACCCTCATTGCTGGAAAGGATCTTCCTGCTTACTAAAAAGGCAAATGGCTTTTTTTTTTTATACATATCCACACACATTCATGCATTTACACACACATACATTTCGCTAAAGTTAGCTTTTTTTTTTCCTTTTGCACACTTTTGCACATATTTACACACTTCCATACACATAAACATACATTTGCATAATTTTTACAGGAGTATACACAAACAGACGCACATACTTTTTTTTGCGTTTTTTTTTAGTTCCTATAATTTTGTCTTTTGGTTTTCCCCTAAAAACTATTTATTTCACAGCGTGGCCAATATATCAGGTGTTCTGACCACTAACCACACTGTAAAACAATTCATTTTGTTATTTCATTGATTTGCCTAATTGTATTTAATATTTATGATTTTATTGCAATTTTAGCTTTGCCGTTTTGTAGTTTGGTGTAGAAAGGTGTCTTCACCTGTTTCGGAATGTGTACTTTTCATAAATATATGGTTTTCTGGGGGTCTCTGTACAGTAAGTGGGTCTTATAGTATATAACATGCAGAAGCTGAGTTGGCAGGTGAAAAAATTCATATGCACTACTTTTATTTAGGGTCCATAGTCCATCAAGTTCAACCCTTCCAAGTAAACCCAGCACACACAACCTATACTTACCAATCTATACACTCGCACACATAAACTATATATATATATATATATATATATATATATATATATACAAACATTAATACTAACTGTAGATATTAGTATCACAATAGCCTTGGATACTATGCTTGTTCAAGAACAACATTACTAGGAAGGGCATTCCACAGCCTCACTGCCCCCTCCGTGAAAAAACCACCTACACTGCTTCAAATATAAAGGGGTGCGTTGGGGAAAAAAAAACACCCCCTATTTGCCTATAATGCCCTCTAATGTACTTGTACAGAGTAATCATGTCCCCTGGCAAGCGCCTCTTATCCAGAAAAAACAACCCCAACCTCAACAGTCTAACCTCATAGCTTAAATATTCCATCGCCTTTACTAGTTTAGTTGCACGTCTCTGCACTCTCTCCAGCTCATTAATATCCTTCTTAAGGACTGGAGCCCAAAACTGCACTGCATACTCAAGGTGAGGCCTTACCAGGGACCTATAAAGAGGCAAAATTATGTTTTCATCCCTTGAGTCAATGCCGTTTTTGTAAACAAGACAGCACTATATTTGCTTTAGTAGCCACAGAGTGACACTGCCTGGAATTAGACTTGTTATCAACAAAAAACCCCAGATCCTTCTCCCTTAAGGATACCCCCAACACACTACCATTTAGTAGATAGCTTGCGTTTATATTATTTCTACCAAAGTGCATAACTTTGCACTTGTCCTCGTTGAACCTCATTTTCCAGTTTGCTGCCCAGTTTTCCAATTTTGTCAAATCGCTCTTCAAAGTGACAGCATCTTGCATGGAATTTTGCACAATTTAGTGTCGTCAGCAACAATAGAAACCGTACTTTCTATGCCCACCTCCAGGTCATTAATAAACAAGATAGAAAGCAAAGAACCAAGGACTGACCCCTGCAGTACTCCACTAACAACACTGGTCCAATTAGAAAATGTTCCATTACCACCACTCTTTGTAATCTATCCTTCAGCCAGTTCTCTATCCAATTACAAATATTATGTTCTAGGCCAATATTCCTTAATTTTATCATTAACCTTCTGTGAGGTACTGTATCAAACATTTTAGCAAAGTCCAAGTAGATAACATCAATTGCCCTTCCAGCATCGAGGTTCCTGCTCACCGCCTCATAAATGGCAACTAAATTAGTCTGGCAAGATCTGTTACGCATAAAACCATGCTGGCACAAACTTATAGTATTGTGATTTTTGAATGTTGATTTGTTTCTTACGGGTTGCATTGAAACCTTGATAAACAAAAAAACTGACCAGAAAGGCAGATCTCTGTTATTTAACTGATAAGTTTCAGGAAGTTCTAGCTCTAGCTGTCTGCTTCAATTTTTTTCTCCTAACCTCCTCTCCTGAGCTCAGCTCCAACAAAGCAGAACTTTTATCAAAGACAGTTCTGCCTGTGTGAGCCTGCATTCTTGATGAAATGTATGCTGAATAAGGGTCTGTGTGTGTGCGTATGCTGTTTGCAGATTTAAATGTATCTGATTGTGTATCAGAGGAAAAATGGCCACTGGGTGAAAGCTGCTATTTTCTTTAGGAAAATGTGATGGCTGGCAAACGGAGGGGATATATTCAGTACAAATTATGCCATTTGGGTGGGAGAGACGTGCCCAACTGATATACATTGTAGGCAATTGTAGGCTTTACATGTCCTTTAAATGTCCCTATCAGTATAATTTTCCTTTTGAGTGATTAGATGCCTTAGTGTTGATTCTATAATGTGGTAATGTATTAAAACTTTTAATGCTTGCAACAGTTGTCATAACCCATTACAATGAAACAGTAGGATATGTTTACTGGTCACTGGTCTGAAAACAAATATCTACAGTAATATATAAGCTAATACGCTTCCTTTGGAGACATAATTTTTTTTACATCAGGGGGACGGGAAGAGGTGGGGTTGTGCCATCACTGGGATGGGGCAATTTCATTGAGTCCTGCCTGCAACCCTAGTGTAATGTGAAGTGAGCTCCCATAATACTTATAATACTTGTATCTCATAGTTGGAGAGAGCAGCATGCGTTTCTACATTTTTTTCTTGGACAATGAAAAGATAATTGGTATCATGGGTAGTACCTTTGACCTATCCTTTACAAACTCATATATTCTAAGAAATTGTATGAGGAGCTCAGTTTAAGGAACAAGTTGTTCAGTGTCAGACATGCCTGCCAGGATACCAGGGTTTTTCCCATTGGGCCCTTCGCCCTTTCTGGAGCACAGAACACTAATTCATTACTACCTGGGTTCTGCATGTGTTTTTGTTTTTGCCCAGCAGAGAAAAACAGGAAAGAGTTTAGGAGTCTGTGATGGATGATGTCAGAAAGGACATATGGCAAATGTTTTGCAATAGAGAAGCAGGAAAATTCAGGAAGGCTGTTTATTATTATATAGGGGTGTTAAAGCTAATATAAAACCCAATACAACCATAAAATCTGGGCTTTAAACGGTAGAGGGATAGAGAGGTTTGGGCTGCACACTGTCTGTTTATCTGCAGCAATGATCTGTGCTTGTGCTAAAAATGAGTACAAGAGTGTATATATATATATATATATGTAGAAAACTTCACCATGTAGCAGGCAAATTGTTCAGATAAACAGTGTCTCTTGACTTTATTAGTTATTCGCATTTGAACAATGAAACACAAGGATACCAGTGGTTTTAATAATAAATTTTGTAATAATCAGTCCATCAGAGGTGGGACAAAGGATGATTTCTTGATGCATCAGTCAGGGCAAAGTCAGTTGTTATATGGTAAAGAAAAGGTTTTGCAGCCTAAAGTGGTGCTTAACTTTTAGTATGATGTAGAGACAATTTGCTTTTGGTCTTCATTTTTTATTATTTGTAGTTTTTTAGTTATTTCAATTTTTATTTAGCAGCGCTGCAGTTTGGAGTTTCAGCTGTTTTCTGGTTGCTAGGGTCCAGGTTACCTTAGCAACCGGGGAGTGGTTTGAATGAGGGACTGGTGTATGAATAGGGGAGGACCTGACTAGAAAAATAAGTTATAAAGTGCTGGGGTCAGTTACCCCCATTTGAAAGTTGAAAAGAGGCAGAGGAAGAAAGAAAATCATTTAAGGTCTATAAGAAATAAATAAAGAAGACCAATTCAAAAGAATAGGCCATTCTATAACGTACTAAAAGTTAACTCGAAGGTGAACCACCCCTTTAAATCTGGGATTTGCTGTCAGGTAAAACTAATAGTCTGATGAATGTGTGAAGTGGTGTTCCTGTTATTACTCACTACAGGAAGACCACTGAAATCAGTACTTGTATTTTGAGATGATGGACATATATCTTACATTCCTGTAACATGTAAAAAAGCCAAAACATTAAGGGGTATATTTATCATGCTGTGTAAAAAGTGGAGTGAAGCATAACCAGTGATCTTGCCCAGGACAACCATTAGATTTCAGGGGAAGAAAAAGAAAGGAATAGAAGAAGGGGTCTCATTTTGGTGGATAATGGGGCCAAAGGGTGAATAAAAAGAGAGACAATAATATAAAAAAAAAAAAAAAAAACAGTTAACTTGACGATTTTCTTAATGATAAAAACAAATTATCCTTAAGTAATATTGCTTTTGAGGTCCCGTATTATAGAAACATTTAAAGGGGTTAGCATCTGTGAGAGTGTGGTTCATATATAACCCAAATAAACTTTACTTTGGTTCATTTGCATCTTGAGCATTATTTCGGCATTTGGTCTAGGACATAAATGAAAATAAATTATTTACATTTGGAAAGGAATAAGTATACCAGGGTTCCCAAACCTTCATAGTATTTATATGTTTTTTATTGCTATGCATTGACACATCCTGAACTTAATAATTAAAATTTGATCTATTTTGTATAGTGCGACTGCCTATTATATAAAATATTTGTGAGCAATTATGTTTTGAAAAGAAACTATGATTGTTGTTTTGAGATACATGGAAGAATATGCATAATCTGCTAGTGAGAACCCATAGATTTGTTGGTTGTGATTTCTCTATATTCTCTTCCTTGCTGGTGGCAGATCTTGCTCTTATTACAGATATTTTGCACAATAATCTCTACAATGTGAGTAGTACACTTCTGTATTATATTTCCTTGGCTATTTTGTATTTTAAAAAAATGTATTTTAGAAACCTGCCATTGATAATTATGCAAAGTGTGTTATTTTGAAATTAACTAAATTCAATTTGAACACTTCTTTTTAAAGGTTGTGGGACTTTTCCAAATCTTCCTCATTACTAGAAACAGTGAACCATCACACGGAATTTGTTTGCGGCCTTGACTTCAGCATCCTCACACCTGGACAGGTAATAGAGTTGACAAACACAACATTTCTGCTCCATTAAGTTAAGCAAAGTCACATCCTGGCTGCATTCTTTGCTGTAGTTTCTTTGAAACTCATTTAATTATTTCTTGACCTAAGGGGGAAATTGGAAATCTAAATTGCTGCTTCTCCTGTGAAGTGTAAAGGCATTAACTTGGTAGTATCACAGCACCAGCTTAATAGTTACTTCTTCACACCAATATAAACATTTTCTGCCCTGAAGAATTTTTTCTACGTTTTAATCTTTCTTGAACTGATAACTGGTTGCACCTTTATTAATAAATGGTTGTTCATCAGTCAGAGCAAAGGGATCTACCCAGAATTCAACATGTTTGTATACACTGTATACACAGCATATAAGTAACTTCCTGTCAAGTTTTTTGGCAGACTGTGGATGGCTATCCGTATTAGCCCTAAAGAATTATGTACAGTGGCTTGCAAAAGTATTTGGCCCCCTTGAACTTTTCCACATTTTGTCACATTACAGCCACAAACATGAATTAATTTTATTGGAATTCCACGTGAAAGACCAATACAAAGTGGTGTACACGTGAGAAGTGGAACGAAAATCATACATGATTCCAAACATTTTTTACAAATAAATAACTGCAAAGTGGGGTGTGCGTAATTATTCAGCCCCCTTTGGTCTGAGTGCAGTCAGTTGCCCATAGACATTGCCTGATGAGTGCTAATGACTAAATAGAGTGCACCTGTTTGTAATCTAATGTCAGTACAAATACAGCTGCTCTGTGACGGCCTCAGAGGTTGTCTAAGAGAATATTGGGAGCAACAACACCATGAAGTCCAAAGAACACACCAGACAGGTCAGGGATAAAGTTATTGAGAAATTTAAAGCAGGCTTAGGCTACAAAAAGATTTCCAAAGCCTTGAACATCCCACGGAGCACTGTTCAAGCGATTATTCAGAAATGGAAGGAGTATGGCACAACTGTAAACCTACCAAGACAAGGCCGTCCACCTAAACTCACAGGCCGAACAAGGAAAGCGCTGATCAGAAATGCAGCCAAGAGGCCCATGCTGACTCTGGACGAGCTGCAGAGATCTACAGTTCAGGTGGGGGAATCTGTCCATAGGACAACTATTAGTCGTGCACTGCACAAAGTTGGCCTTTATGGAAGAGTGGCAAGAAGAAAGCCATTGTTAACAGAAAACCATAAGAAGTCCCGTTTGCAGTTTGCCACAAGCCATGTGGGGGACACAGCAAACATGTGGAAGAAGGTGCTCTGGTCAGATGAGACCAAAATGGAACTTTTTGGCCAAGATGCAAAACGCATTGTGTGGGGGCAAAACTAACACTGCACATCACTCTGAACACACCATCCCCACTGTCAAATATGGTGGTGGCAGCATCATGCTCTGGGGGTACTTCACTTCAGCAGGGACAGGGAATCTGGTCAGAGTTGATGGGAAGATGGATGGAGCCAAATACAGGGCAATCTTGGAAGAAAACCTCTTGGAGTCTGCAAAAGACTTGAGACTGGGGCGGAGGTTCACCTTCCAGCAGGACAACGACCCTAAACATAAAGCCAGGGCAACAATGGAATGGTTTAAAACAAAACATATCCATGTGTTAGAATGGCCCAGTCAAAGTCCAGATCTAAATCCAATCGAGAATCTGTGGCAAGATCTGAAAACTGCTGTTCACAAACGCTGTCCATCTAATCTGACTCAGCTGGAGCTGTTTTGCAAAGAAGAATGGGCAAGGATTTCAGTCTCTAGATGTGCAAAGCTGGTAGAGACATACCCTAAAAGCCTGGCAGCTGTAATTGCAGCAAAAGGTGGTTCTACAAAGTATTGACTCAGGGGGCTGAATAATTACGCACACCCCACTTTGCAGTTATTTATTTGTAAAAAATGTTTGGAATCACTTATTGTACAGCGCTGCGGAATATGTTGGCGCTTTATAAATAAATGTTAATGTAAAATCATGTATGATTTTTGTTCCACTTCTCACGTGTACACCACTTTGGTCTTTCACGTGGAATTCCAATAAAATTGATTCATGTTTGTGGCTGTAATGTGACAAAATGTGGAAAAGTTCAAGGGGGCCGAATACTTTTGCAAGCCACTGTATGTGTATATAATTGCAATTCTGTCTGTATTGATCTGTAAGTAACTTTTTAGAGAAATAATTTGAGAAAGGTATGTTAAACACCATGGGGCCAATTCACTACAGACCGAAAAAACGAGTGTTATTTTTAGCATGCGTTGAAAATATTATCACTTCTTATATTTTGAGAATTAACAATCGATTCACAAAAAAGACACTTGTCTGAATTAAGAAGCTATTTTATTGTCGTTATTTATGTTGTGATGACATATTTTTAAGCAATATTTTAACCCTTTAAGTGCCAGCAGACATTTTGACATTTTGTAAACATTCTGTGCTCTTTAGGAGCTTTTACTGGGAGAAGGGTTAAGTTTAGGTAGGCAAACTATATATAGTTTTTTTAGGAGAACCTGAGATTTCCAAATCTGCCAGAGTTTTTGTATATTTCCACTTCTGGAACGAGATTTAGAGCTCGTACTACAAAACAAAAAGGAAATTTGATATTTTTCATGATATAGGGATTTATACCAGAAACATCTTTTATTTTATGGACAAAAATTCAACTGATTTGGAAAGCCTCATGTCTCCCGTATAGTATAGTATATATATAGTATATACTATATGTATGGTTTTATGGAGATTTCTGACTTCTATGGATCAAAAACTCCCAGCAGTTTATAACTAAATTTTCAAAGCATCACAGCAGAATACGGTGTACTTTAGATTCCAAAGCCAAAAATCCTGGAACATTAGGTTTACCCCAGGAAACCAAATATTTTTGAAATGTACATATTTTACCGAATCCAAAATGGGTAACCGTGTCTTCCATCTCCTAAGCACTAAACGGCAATGCTTTCCTGAATTCAGCAGTTTCTATAAAAAAAAATTATGAAAATTCAAAAAAGTCACCTCAAAGCTTCCACTTTCAAGCACCTTATCTCCTACATAACATTAGGTACCAAGAAAACACATCCTAAATATGAAAGCCATGGGTCCACCGAACAGTTTGATGCCCATTGTGCATAGGATTACCAAAGTATCTGGAATTTAGAGACTCCAAAAGGAAGTTAGTACATACAAATTGCCCCAGAGATCTCTTTATCTACTGAAAATTCAGCATGTTTACTGCATTTTCTGTGGGGTAAAAACACATTGACCCCGCAAAACCATGTATTTTCGGAAAGTACACATTTGGGTAAATTCAAAATGGGTATCCACGTCATTCTACTCCAAACTACAGTCGCAACGCTTTCCCAAAATTGGCAGTTTTGATAAAATACCTGAAAATCGCATCAAACCTTCCACTTTCAAGCTCCTTAACTCCCACATAACATTAGGCACCAAGAAAACACATCCTAAATATGAAAGCCAAGGGTCCACTGAACACTTTGATGCCCAATGTGCATAGGATCTGGCATGTAGAGACCCCAAAAGGAAGTTAGTACATACAAATTGCCCTGAAGATCTCTCTTGCTACTGAAAATTCAACAAAATAACTGGATTTTTGTGGGGTAAAAACACAAAAAAACACGTTGACCCCCCAAAACCATATATTTTCAGAAAGTACACATTCGGGTAAATTCAAAATGGGTACCCATGTCTTTCTACTCCAAACTACAGAGTCGCATTGCTTTGCCAAAATTGCTGGTTTTGATGAAATACCTGAAAATCACATCAAACCTTTCACTATCAAGCACCTTACCACCCACATAACATTAGTTACCAAGAAAACACGTCCTAAATATGAAAGCCAAGGGTCCGCTGAACAGTTTGATACCCACTGTGCATAGGATCACCGATGTATCTGGCATTTAGAGACCCCAAATGGAAGTTAGTGGATACAAAGTGAATATGCTGCAATATACCAGCATGTGTATTATATGCCATAAGACCCCCTAACAGTACGGAGACCCTAGAAAACCATATATATTCTGAAAGTACACATTCTGACAAAACAAAAATGGGTAAATACATCTTTCTACTGCAAACTACCAAACTACAAAGCTATGCTAAAAAGAACGTTTTTTTATAACATTTCTGAAAATTGTCACAAAGCTTTCATTTTACTTCATTATGTAGCCCCACATTTTGTAACGTATCAACATAAAACATTCTAAATATCAATGCCAGGGGTTTACTGAACAGTTTGATGCCCTATATGCATAGATTTACCAAACTATGTGGTGTACAGGGGCACCCAAATAAAAATAGTGCATATGAATTTTTACATATGACGCTCCGGCTTGTGCAGTTTTTGCACCCGGTATGTGTATTATGTGCCATAAGACCCCCTAACAGTACGGAGACCCTAGAAAGCCATATATTTTACAAAAATACACATTCTGACAAAACAAAAATGGGTAAACACATCTTTCTACCACAAACTACCAAACTAGAAAACTATGCTAAACAGAACGGTTTTTATAACATTTCTGAAAATTGTCACAAAGCTTGCATTTTGCCCCATTATGTACCCCCACATTTCATAATGTACCAACATAAAATGTTCTAAATATGAACGCCAGGGGTCTACTAGACAGTTTGATGCCCTATATGCATAGGTTTACCAAACTATGTGGGGTACAGAGGAAGCCAAATTAAAATACAGCAGAAAAAATGTCCATGTGCAAAGACAAGTAACAAAGAACAATGTGAAATGCAGTAAAATTGCTACAATCCCCAAAAAAATCACTAAAATCAGTTTTTTTCTTAGTGATATCTGCAGTCAGAATCACAGTTTGAGTATTTTGGTTTTACAAACAAATTCAAGCGAACAACAACTATGCATAACTGAAAATGCAATAAAATTACTAAAAATGCACCAAAATCACAGAAAATATGATAAAAACACCAAAATAATACACAAAAGGTATTGCGCAGTGCGGTTAGCGAATACGCTATCCGCAATGGCAATAAAACATTTTTTTCAGGCAAGAATAAAAATGATGCTATTAAAAAAAAAAAATTACAAAATTACATAAGTGTGTGTGTACACAAGATAAAATGTGTTTTGTGTGTATGTGTGTGTGCAAGTAAGTGTAAGTGCTGTGAAACCCCCCCAAAATGTATGTGTTTGTGTGTAAGTGTAAGTATAAGTGTGTATTAGTGTATTGTGTGTGTGTGTGTTTTTTAACACTTACCTGGGACAAGCAAGCACACAGTTCCTCTGGTGGTGGGAGAAAGGACCCAGGAGCCGAGCTGCAGCTTCTCCCTGCCAGATCTTCAGACGGAGGGAGGGTGAAGCAGGAAGTGTCTGGCACACACAAACGGCGTGCCCGACTTTTCCTATGGGGCCCCTGGGCGATCGCGCCCCAGGGGTCACTCGTTCCCCCCCTCTGCTCGTTGTCTAGGGGCTGGGGAACGAGCGGGGAATGAAGGAGCAGCTTGAAAAGCTGCTCCTCCACTTCCAAATCTGGAAGTGCAGCAGGATGTATAATCTACGTCCTGTGGCACTTAGGTACTTTTATACACTGGACTTAGATTCTACGTCCTGTGGCATTATTTCGAAGCACACAATATTAGCCCACGCTGTTACGCATGTAAACATTACTTTCTGAAAACTACCGTTCTGAAAATGAAAACTCGAGCATGCATCACTCTAGGACGATCACATACAGTGGAGGAACCAACCATTAAGAGTTCTGGCTCCCACAGAGTGGTTAGACACTTCTACTCAATTAGTCAACCTCATTAAGGACACCTGTCTTAACTAGTCACCTGTATAAAAGACACCTGTCCACAGAATCAATCAATCAAGCAGACTCCAAACTCTCCAACATGGGAAAGACCAAAGAGCTGTCCAAGGATGTCAGAGACAAAATTGTAGACCTGCACAAGGCTGGAATGGGCTACAAAACCATTAGCAAGAAGCTGGGAGAGAAGGTGACAACTGTTGGTGCGATTGTTCGAAAATGGAAGGAGCACAAAATGACCATCAATCGACCTCGCTCTGGGGCTCCACGCAAGATCTCACCTCGTGGGGTGTCAATGATTCTGAGAAAGGTGAAAAAGCATCCTAGAACTACACGGGAGGAGCTAGTTAATGACCTCAAATTAGCAGGGACCACAGTCACCAAGAAAACCATTGGAAACACATTACACCGCAATGGATTAAAATCCTGCAGGGCTCGCAAGGTCCCCCTGCTCAAGAAGGCACATGTGCAGGCCCGTCTGAAGTTTGCCAATGAACACCTGAATGATTCTGTGAGTGACTGGGAGAAGGTGCTGTGGTCTGATGAGACCAAAATAGAGCTCTTTGGCATTAACTCAACTCGCTGTGTTTGGAGGAAGAAAAATGCTGCCTATGACCCCCAAAACACCGTCCCCACCGTCAAACATGGGGGTGGAAACATTTTGCTTTGGGGGTGTTTTTCTGCTAAGGGCACAGGACAACTTATTTGCATTGACGGGAAAATGGACGGAGCCATGTATCGTGAAATCCTGAACGACAACCTCCTTCCCTCTGCCAGGAAACTGAAAATGGGTCGTGGATGGGTGTTCCAGCACGACAATGACCCAAAACATACAGCAAAGGCAACAAAGGAGTGGCTCAAGAAGAAGCACATTAAGGTCATGGAGTGGCCTAGTCAGTCTCCGGACCTTAATCCAATAGAAAACTCCACTGTAGTTGATTCTTTTCTTCACAATTTAACAAAAATCCGACTGCAAACTCCATCTTGTCTTCACAAATGCTCATGAACCGCAATGTTTTTTTTAGTAATGCCCACTCCTAGTAGGTGTTAATATTAGCACAAATTAGCACAATATTTCATGCTTTTAATGCTTAAAATATGTCTGTGAATTACATGTTAGTATTATTTCTATTAGATAATTATCTCAGTGCGATGGACATAACACTTTGCGATAATTGAGATATGAGTAGTAACGCATGCGAAATTACTTTGATGAATCGTTACTTAATTAACGAGCACTTTTTAACGCATAAAACTATAAACTATATAACTACCCTTTGTGAATAGGCCCCTATACCTTTTGTTTAGAGTGTAAATAACACTTAGGGGCAGATTTATCAAAATGCGAGATTAGAGCTCACCAGAGAAAAATTTACCAACTTTCTATTTATTTTTGTATTTATCAAATGGTGAACTCTTAAGTTTCTCCCATTGATAATACGCTTCTACAAATCCCCTAGAAATTAATAGAAAGTGGGTGAATTTTTCTGTGGTAAACTGTAATCTCAGATTGTAATAAATTTGCCCCTTACTATTTTAACATTTACATTTTTTTTAACATAGTCATTTAAAAAAAAACTGATAAAGGTAGATCTCATAAGAGTAAGAGAGAAGGAAATACTGCAATTTTAACAACTGACTTTCTTGACTAACTTGTAAGGTGGGCTGTAATTGTTAGATTACATAAGAGAGGATTGACAAATTATGTATCTTGGTGAAAGAAATATCTGCTATTTTCTATATCTTGTTGGATTATTGTCCATTTATGCTTGTTTGCTAAATCCTGCTGAAATGGAAAAACATTTGTGATTAATATAGAAGTATAACCTGTACATCCTGTATGATATTTTTAAAACCACAAATTGTGATGGTTGGGTGGGCTAGGCATTGTGAATTTAGTGCATACAAGGCATACTAGGTATTGTGCTAGTTGGTGCATACCTACTGCCTCAGAGATCACTTTAGTTACAGGAAAATTAACTCATTTACTGTATTTTTGTGGCATAGGCGGAGGGTGACTTTTTTGTTTGGGGAGGCTAAAGATGGCCCATACACAGACTGACCTACAGCCAATGTGAGACTTAGTGGATTCGCTGCTGGTGTAAAAAATTAACCTCCCAACTACCTCTTGCCGTTGCCACTGACTCCCAGGGATACTGTACAAAAGTGCGGGGGGTGCTTTTTTTTTACCCTAAAATGCTTAGGATGTAAAAGGTATTCATACGTGCACTTCTGTAAGGGGTCTGCAAACATTTGTGTTTGTGATCGGGGTAGTTCGCATTCAAACTCACTTTTATTTTTAATGGTTTTTCAGTTATTTAGCTTTTTGTTCAGCAGCTCTCCATTTGGTATTTCAGCAGCTATCTGGTTGCTAGGGTCTTATTTACCCTAGCAACCAGGTAGTGGTTTAAACAAGAGATGGGAATATGAATAGTTAAGGGGCCTACTTGGAAAAAATAGTAATACAAAATTATAATAATAATAAAATGGTAGCCTCACAGAGCAATATTTTTTGGCCCCCATTTGAAATCTGGAAAGAGGCAGAAGAGAGGCAAATTAATTAGGAAGACCAATTGCAAAGTTGCTAGGTATAGGTAATTCTATAACATACTAAAGGTTAACTTAAAAGTGAACCACCCCGTTTATGTTAGTTTTATAGCAAGAAAGGCAGTGGGTACTGACTCCCCATTATATGCAGTGAGACGCAGTCCGTATTTAGAAAACCAGCACATTATATGCAGTGAGAGGCAGTGGGTACTGATGGCAGATATTCCGGCCCTGGCACTATAACACTGGCACTGATACACAACATTGGCCCCACTGTAACTAACTAGAAATTAAAAAAACAATGACAAAAAAAAAAATAGTAAGTGCAAAAAACAACAACAAATATATAAACACACAATGAGCTTTTGCAGGGGAAAGAGTTAACTTTTTTTAACCCTCCATCTGTTAGGGTAGGGGATAGATTATAAATTATTATAGATGTCAGGTCAGACAAAAAACAATTTAATGTCAGCTAGTGATTCTTTAGAACTGTATAGTACCTGTGTATAGTACCTGTGGGATGAAATCTGCAGCAAAAGTTGGTTCTTAGGTAAAGTTACAGCCTGCAGATTCTTCTTTTCTGTCTTCAGTTCCGTACTGCTTCCAGTTTGCAAAATCTCCCGATCCCTGTGTGCATCTGTGATTGGTCAATTTTACTGTCTGTCAAGAAAGCTGTGCTCTGATTGGACAATCCACAAGAAGAAGGAAGGTTTTTTGGGGTTTTTTTTTTAATGTGCCAAGCAGGTTTGGGGGAGGCTTAGCCTCCCCTAGCCTTATGGAAAATCCGCCTATGTTTTGTGGGGTAAAAACACAAAAAAAACTTTGACACCCCCCAAAACCATATATTATTGAAAAGTACACATTTAGGTGAATCACATAGCAGTAAATATGTATTTCTACTGAGTTGCAATTATTTCTAAAAATTGACGATTTCGATTTTCCACTTTTAATCTCCCACATAGCATTAGGTACCAAGACAAAACATCCTAAATATTAATGCTAAGGGGCCAATGAACAGTTTGATGCCCATTGTGTATAGGATTACCAATGTATCTAGAATTTAGAGGCCACAAAATTATTTTAGTACATACATATTTCATGGCATATATTTTTATTACCAAAATATATACTACCTGACCCCAGAAAACCTAAAATTTATTAGAAAATACACATTGCAGAATTTGAAATGGGTAAATATGTCTTTGTATGGCAAAGCACCAAACAGCAAAGCTAAGTTAAGTTTAGTGATTTTATGTAATTTATACATAAATTAATTATAAGAAATAAAAGCTTGCAATTTACCACATTATATCCCCCCAGATTTTATAACATACCAGCATAAAACATCCTGAATATGAACGCCAGGGGTCTACTGACGAACATACATAGATTTGTCAAACTGTGGTTTACAGAGGCACCCAAATGAAAAAAGTGCATATGAATTTTCAAGTCTGACACTCTGGCTGCTGCAATATAAGCACCCAGTATGTGTATTATGTGCCATAAAAACCATATCTTTCTGAAAGTACACATTCTAATAAAACTATAATGGATAAATGTAGTGTTTTGCGGGCCGGCCTGATAACCACAGGTCGGGTGGGTTTTGGACAACCTCTGCCCTACATTTTCGGATTGCGGGCGGGTTCAGGTTGGGCTTGTCTGCTTGCCCTCCCCAGCTTCGACCTTAAAGGAAAATTAAAGCCTAAATTTGCTTACAATGTATATCAGTTGGGCATGTCTCCCCCACCCAAATGGCACCATTTGTACTGCATATATCCCCTTTGTTTGCCAGCACCATCACATTTTCCTAAAGCAAATAGCAGTTTTACCCAGTGACCATTTTTCCTCTGATACATAATCAGATACATTTAAATCTGCAAACAGCATATACATACACACAGACCCTTATTCAGCATACATTTCATCAAGAATACAGGCAGAACAGTCTCTGATAAAAGTTCTGCTTTGTTTGAGCACTGTAATGGTAAAGCTGAGCTCAGGAGAAAAAAATGGAAGCAGACAGCAAGAGCTGAGTTTCTATGGGAACCAGCAATGCCATCTCTTCACTGGCTGCTAGACTGGAGGGCGTTTTTAGTAATCTGAGCTTAGAACAACTGAGCATGTCTGGCAAGCTAGAAATCAAAGCAAATTCCTGATGGAGGGGGCCGAGTGGGTTACAGGAGGAGAAGGAAATCTAAGTGATTAAGGGGATGTTGCAGCCCTACTATTAACCTCTGGACAACCAGTGTGGCAGGTACTGAAAGATTTCAAAGAGGCTGTTCACCAATTCTTGAATGTTTTTATCACTTTTCTGATCTGCTTCTTCAGTATAACTGAGTGGTTTGGAATTCCCTGGCATTTAAAACCATAAGGGTAAATCCATTCGCCAACATCTAATCACAATGGTTCCATTAAACTATTCAGGTAGGTGTTAGATGAAACTCACAGATGTGTAAATTGTGATCGACAATAGTGTCATGATCCTCTGTGAGACAGAAGTTTATTTTTTAATATACACAACTAGTGTGAATTGTTGCAAAACCACCAGGGTAAGGATGTCAAAGTGGCATTGCACATTGCTAACAATTGAGTTTGCAAGTTCCTTTCTGTTTATCAATAGTTTTCTGATTTTGCATAAATGACCTCCTTCACTCCTCTTACAAACCATCTGTCTTCTCTGTTCAAAATATGCCCATTGTTGTTCTCAAAGGAGTGTGCTTTGGAGTTGGGTCTTTTGGGTGTACCAGCTTCTGTCTCAGAGTATTATTTGGTTTGAAAAACACAAGGATGTGTGTTAAAACAATATTCCAGCCACATAAGGGATGAATTTGTTATTTCGCTTGCAATGTATCTTCATCTGCGTATGTTGGTCTAGTGTTTTTGCTTGACCTTGATTTTGTTTTGACAAAGGTCCAGTCTGGGTATCCACAAGTTTTCAAAGCTCATTTGAGATACTTATTTTACTTGTCCTTGGACTCATTGGTTGTCATTGTTTCAGCCTGTTGGCGTGGAGAACTTTTAACCCCCAGTTTATGTTGCAGAGGATGCTGGGAATCAAACAGCAAATCCTAATCAATATGAGTATTTCTCCTGTATACTTCAGTAGTGTTCAGGTTTCCCCCCCTCTGATGAATATTGCAAAGTACAAAAATGCCAGTTTCTTGTTCTTTCACATCTTCTCTTGTAATGTTGATGTTTTATCTATTGAGTGCATGTGTTCAGTGAAGGCTGTAACCTCATGAGCTTCAATTTTTTTTTTAATTAAATGTCTTAATTTGAAATAACAATGAGAATAATTGTGTAATTTGTGTAAATATTGCCCGGGGTAATGTTAAGGGTTTTCCCTGATAGTTTTTCCCAGCAACTGGCAATTTCCTTCCAAAATTGTTGTATGTGTGGACATGACCATAAACAATGTATAAAATCTGCTCTGGGATTGCCACATATTATACACTTGTCTGTTCAGGCCGTTCCTATATAAAATCCTTTAAGTGAGGTATGACTGGTGTAAGATTTCCAGGAATATTTCTTGATATGAGCATGGTATTGGTGTATGTCTTATCATACCTGTTTGAGTGATTAGTTCTGTCCACTTCTTAATTTTTTTTCTGTGGCTATTTATATTTACAATTGATTGATAAGTTGTTTGTGTACTTGTGAGGTTGATTTCACAGTTTCGTGTCTTATCCAAAGTAGATCTAAAGGATTATTTTTGTCTTTATCTGTTAATTGTGTTAGTTTTTGCCTAGCAAAATGTAGTGATTGTGATATTGGTAAAAGTTGATCCCTTATAAAGGGATATGTTTGTGTTAGATTTGCAATAGGTGCTATGGCGTGATTTTCTGTGGCTAGATCTTTGATGTTCTTCAATCCTAATTAGTGCCTGGTTAGGAATAGTACATTATGACCTGGTGTAAAGTCCTTGTTTCCTATCCATGTCAGGTGCATCGAGTTGCAGGGAGAAAAGTCGTACCTTTTTCTGAGTGAGTGCCAGGCCTTATAAGTGTGTATAAAAAGAGGGTTGTTTTGAATTTCTTGTTAGATGTTTCGAAGGGGGGTATGTAAAACATGGACGGTCCTTCCACTAAGATTTCATCTGTTGCTATGATGTAACCAGACTCCTGCAAAGCATAGAATTGCTGCTTCGTTATATTCTGCTATATTCGGAAGGTTAACGCCTCCTGGTGTTTTAGTTTGTTGTAAATTAAAAATACTAATTCTGGGGTGCATTTTGTTCCATATATGGGTTGCACTGACTTCTTTTACAGTCTTTAGGTAAAATTCAGCATGGCAGCATCTGGATTTTGTATACTAACTTTGGAAAGATTTTATCAGATGAATTCTGCCTAGAAAAATAGGTATTAAGCCATTTCTGCATTTCTTGTTCTATTTGATGTAAATAGTGTCTGATGTGCAGCTTATATACTGTAGATCTTTATGGTGTAATGTTATTCCTAAATATTTGATATGTGATTGTGCTTTTTTAAATGGGAACGGAATGTTCCATTCTGTGGGGCTATTGTGTATGAGTTGAAGACTTTCTGATTTTCCTAAATTTATTTGAAAGTACCAAAATCTGATATTGCTTTCAAGAGCATTAGTTATGCTGTGTATAAGAAGGAAAAGCTGTTTATCTGTATAGCTGACCTGTTGATTGTGTTCTTCTTTTCTATAAAATCAATAAAAATTTCAAATTAAAAAAAAAATTATGGCTGGTTCCCCAATTTTATTCCTGTGCATTTCAAATTTGACCCAGGCTTCATCTATATATCTAAACCAATGACTTGGTGCTTATTGTTCTGGTACTGTAAAATTATGATTTTGTTTAGATAAATGGTTCAAGTAATAATTTCTCTGGTGCTAGCCCTACTCAAGGTAACTCAATACAGGTTAAAATTTTAATATGCATAAGCTGCTCTGGTTTTGCACCAAGTACAACACCACTAACTCTGGAGCTCCCATTCCAACCCCATAGGTTACCACTCCTGAAAGCCAATAGTGAGAAGAGCTGATTTTAGAAAATTAATTTACGAAGATTAAAGCAGCAATTATACCTTGCAAACCAGATGGAAGGCATCTACAGAAACCTGCTTATAATGGAGATCAGAGGAAAGGAGTAATTGTATGTAGTTTCCAAATTTGTGAGATCAGAGAAGAAAGTGTGGCCCAGCTTGTAGCTGCAAAAAAGTGCATAGAGATGTGTTCATCACATTGGGATTATCATCCCAAGTGTAAAATGATGTGGCAATATCATAGCTGAAACACTAAACATACTACACCATTTCCATTTATCTTGTTACTACATGTGTGTTTAACCTTTGCTTGTTGTGTTTACTGTTATATTTTTTTTTGTTAATGTGGATTACCTCCTACTGTCCATTCTTTACAGTCATCAAATATCATTTAGGTCTTGTTTTGGTAATTCATCTTTTCCATTGCAATTGTTTTAGTAATCTTGTGTAAGAAATGGTTTTTGGCTATAAAAGCCTGTATGTAATTAAAGTATGAACAGATTCCACAGATTAATGTCTTTTCTGTAGGTGGAATTGATGAATTTATATGCTCTACTAATATCAAGGATATAAGAAAAATTATCAACTTTTTTTGTCAATAGTGAAGTAAATAGGAAAACTATCTCCTAAAATGAATAATACACAAATCTAACTACAGACCCCAGTGATTTGTGCAATTGAGACATTTTCATAACTAGTGCTTCTGTTGGAAGCACTAGTTGGAGCAAATCTCTCCAGCTGCCAGAAATGGTTGCACTACAATGATTGGGATATAAGAAGTCAAAACGAGGACTGCATCAATGAGAATTTAACAGCCCGCACTCCCAGATTCTTATTGAAAAGTCCCTTTGGCACTGAATGCCAAAAAAGATACAAAGTTTCTCAAGCTTAATTAGATAAGTAGGCTTTTGGCAGAGAGCCCAAAATACTTAAAGGGATACTGTCATGATTTTGATGGTGTACTTTTTATTTCTAAATAACACTGTTTACATAGTAAATAATTCAGGTCTTTCGGGGAAATTTCGGGCTGTACACAGGAGAGTAGCACTCAGAACTAAGATGTGAAAAGCAGAACTTTTGCTCTATTTGCTCCTTACACTTTCCTCATCAGTATAAATTATTGAGAGTTTTTATTGGTGAAAATAGTCAAAAAAGGAGCATAGACATAACAGTGTAGCAGTAGTGTCTGCAGGGTATAGATATAGCCACAAATAGAACAATTTAGTAATGTAGCTTCAACTCAGTTTAATACTAGGAAAAAGATGAGCATGGATGGAGAGGGTAAGAGAAGAGGAAAAGAGTAACGAAATGGAAAGGGGAAAATAGAACCAGGGAGTGTACTTGGAATAAGTTGGAATGGAATAAATACCAGGAAATGTATGGGAGCATTGGGTTGTATATAGTCCTGTAGAGAAAATAGTGAGTAGTCCACTGTGAGTAGGTTAAATAAATTAAGTTGTAGAAAATTAACATGGTAGAAAAATGACTCTGTGCTATTAGTCCATATGCAACATGTCAGGTTGCGGGGTTCCAGATGTGAAGATGCGGGATACTAAGTTCCAGGAGGAAGACATTTACTTTTACTTAAAATAATAGATAGACTTAAATGATACTACATTTTTGTGCATATTTTTACAAATATAAATTATAAGTTTGTCCCCTATATTTACATAAGATGCTACTATTTGATACCAGTATTATCAATAATGTTTGCTTCTTAATTTCCAACATAACCTTTCATAACAGGAAACTGCAAACAAAAATTTAAGAAGTGCATGCTAATAAATAGTATAATTGATTTAGAAGTTAGTGGGCTTGTTCAGCTGAGATCACAGCGCTGATCTTGGCATGGAGATTACAGGCTGGTTTATTCACAGCACGAAAACGAGCCACTGTACATTTTTATTGTCAAACGAGTATTCACTCAGATAACTACTAGCCCTCTACCCACGCATGCAGAATCATTATAGAAGCATTTCAGAAGGCAATAATTCCCTGATCAGTATTTTAGTTTAAAAAAAAATCCCTTGTCATCCTTTACCTCTGCACAAATGTCTAAAACTCCTATTTCTGTAACAGTGTACCCTAGGACAAGCATATTCAACATCTGGCATTCATGGTTCACTAAAGGGAAGATTATAAAAATGTAGTTCTTCAATAGCTGGATTAGCAGTGCCATGCATTTTTTTTTAGTTTTTCAATATACTTTTTTAATGCCACATCTTTTAAGTTTTTATTGGACAGTACCTTATGTTGAAATTAAACAGAAAAATCTGAATAGTGTTGAATTATAGCCACAGCAATATAAATAATGTAGGTAAGGAACAAAGAAAGGTTAAGAACACATTCACTGCCAGTCTCCATCCTCACTAAGTCTTCAAAATAGGTAGGATAGAACATCCTATTAATATGAAAATTCTAAGTTAGGAGGCTTATCATACTGGCTTTGTACTGCTGTGTGAATAGGAATATTTCCTTTTAAATCGTGCATGTGAGATTTAATAAAGAGAAAATTTGTATGAGTGTTTGCATGTAAGTATGTCTGTATTAATATAGATTAAGCAGGAGACGGACAGAACCTATAGAGCCAGCTATCTAGGGGAGAATGCAATAACTGGCTTCATAAAGGCTTTGTGAAAATATTTAACACATATTGTGTTCTTTCCTGACTAAAAGCTAAAGATTTAAGGGCTAAAATAGACAATTGTAATCATAATATTACAAAAATATCTCCTTAGTTCCCCCATATAGGGGGGCAGGCTATTTGTAGGAATTGTCAAATTATCAGTAGAGCCCAAAACATGGTATTAATATCCCAATTAAGGAGGTCCTAAACAGACCAAAATGTTATTTATCTAGGCAGTTAATCCATGGGAGAAATAGGGTTGCCACCTTGTTAAATTAAAAGTTTCTGCCCTTGAAATCCCTACTTTACATTACCCCAAAGATGGAGAGGAGGTCCTCTCCCTCTTTGGCGTAATGTTTATCTTCCACCTTGTCACCATCTTCTTAAATAGCCCAGTTCTGGGATAAAAACCTTTTAAGATGCAAACCTGGTTAGGTAGCTTGTTACCAGTGAACAACTGATTAGGGACAATCTAAGTGTTCAAGTAAAGGTGGCCATGCACGCACAAGGTTTTGTACGATATTCAGTGTGTGAATGGTGGATTGATGAGGCGACCAATATTGCGAAAGCCTTGGATATCGGCATTTTCGTTAATCTGGAGGAACAGGAATTTTGATTGGGCCTGTTGAAGGCATCCAAGCAAAGGCAAGTGTTTAGGGCTGAATCATCAGGTGGGGTAGAATTCCTATTGTTTCTACCGCTTTATCTGACGATTCAGCTCTGAACATTAGTGGAGGGTATGAGCGATCAATGGTTGCAGGAAAGAACAGTATTGTAACGTGTATGGCCACTTTAAACCAAATGACTTACAATTCAACCTGCCTAGCGCAACCTACCAACTTACAAAGAATTGGTTACAGAGTTAATCTACAATTTAGTATCAACAATCACACCAGCCTTCTCTCAGGTGAATCAGATGTGGTAGTGAGCAGAAGAATGGGATGAGTGCACACTAAAAGCTTACCATTTTTAAAATGTGACCCAAGACAGACTCAATTCTTAATTGCCTTTACATCACCCCACTACGCCATAGTCAAATGATCCAAATGTAACAAACATAGAGACTTATTTTAATGCATGCAATAAAGCACCCACCATTTTTCCTTCTTAACCCCAGCCCAGGTTACTTAAAAAGCAATAAACTAATAAAAACAATTTCAGTCTTGATTGAAAAGGGCGTGATATCTATTGTGCTGTTTGACTGTTGATGGTAACAAGTTTAAAACTTGGTACATGATCATTTTATGTCACAGTTGAGAGCCCAACCAGAAATCATGCTATACTGGATATTGTGATCCAGCAATTAACCAGAAATATGCTAAATAAAAATGAGCACCTATGCGGAGTATCCATTTTTGCATTTAAATCAAACAAATTTATGAAAGTTTAACAATGGGCAGGGAAAAGGCAGACTTAATGCATTTTGTGGCAAACAACAGCCAGTTCCTCAGAAGCCAGTAGTATACAGTACTGTATACTGCTCATAGTTTTTCATGATCTATAATAATTCAGAACTCAAATGTGCTAAGGTATTAGAACACTTTAAAGTTTAGTAATTAAGTAATTTATTAGAACACCTTGGTAATAGTGACCATAATATCATCTCATTTAATGTTGGTTGCAAAAAGCAAACAAACACTAGGTCAACAAAGACTTTAGAATATGTACTTAAGTGCATAGACTGGGATTTGAGGTTTTCAGTTAAAAAGACAGAACAGAAATTATTGTCCTTCAAACAGATATTCAGCGAGCTTTTCTCAATTTATTTTTTTAAAAAGGTGAAGTTAAAGTGTTAAGGACCAATCTTATGTGGTTTAAAGGAGAAGGAAAGGTAAAAACTAAGTAAGCTTTATCAGAAAGGTCTATGTAAATACAGCCATAAGCACTCACAGAAAAGCTGCACTGAGTCCTCTTTCAAAAGAAACACAGGATTTCTTGTCTCCTTTTTTGAAAACATGTTCTTTGTGTATTTGACTTCCTCTCTCAGAAAGTTTCTTCATTTCAGGGACCAGAGTCTTGGCAGTTCTCTCCTATCTTCCCTCTCCTGCTCCCCCCTCCCATAAGAATGCTAAGAACTCCCTCCCCCCTCCCTTAGGAATGTGTAATCTGAGCTATAACTGCTAGAGCTATACAGTAAGAAGCTAAGAAGACCAAGCTAAAATGGCAGCCGCAATCTTAAGCAAACAGAGAAAGCTCTAGGGCTCTTTACTTAGTTAAGGTAATGCTTTCTGCAGAATAAAAAAAGTGTTCTAGGTGGCAGTAATGTGGCAAATCTATTGGCAATAAAATGCCAAAATGACTTTCCTTCTCCTTTAACTCAGAAGTAAGGACGTTAATAGGAATGAAGGGGAATGCTTTTAAAAACTCAGTGGGCACAGAAGCTTCTTTTAAAACATATAAATGCTAAAACAAATGTTATAAAGCAACAATCAAGAAGGTAAAAATAAAGGAAACATATAAATATAGGAACAAATAATAAATTAAATCATAATTTGATTATAAGGAACTCAGAAAAAGCCAAAGGGTCCTTATTGATTAATTATTTGCATATTGAGATGGTCACCTGTTTCTGCAATTATGCTGGAATTCTAGGGTAAAATATTGCATTATGCAATTTGTATTTGAAAATTGCACTTTTAGTAATAATACCTGAGATGTAAATTTAGAGCACAAATACTAAGCATTACCAGTCTGGTACTAGGTGCTATAACTTGAAGAGTTATTATTAGCAGTGCAACTATAGAGGGTGCAGACCCTATGGGCACCAGAGGACTTGAAAGAAGAGGAGGCCTGCAAAAGGGTTGGTTGCGGGAGGCACTTAAAATTGTAGGTGATCCCTTAAAGCAAAAATAGATTGGATTTTTGTAAACAAAAAATTAACTAGTATTATCCTGAACAAATATGCTCAGTTTGAAAAAACCTGGCAATCTTGGATAGTATATACATTTGGGGGTACACTTCCCCCCAACCTTCTCACACTGTAGAATCCATATTCTTATTTTTTATGGTATAGTGTTTGCTCTATATAACTATGTGTTTAACTATGGTTTTGAAACAATATAATTTCAGTTATGTTATACATTTGGATAAAACGTTGTCAGTACCTGTATTGCCAAACCAAAAAAAGGCCAAATCCCATCTATTGATGGAAAAAAAAAATTGTGAGTGATCCACGATTTTGGACTAGTCGCTGGTCACCCATGATTTCACGTTGAGGGTGCACGAATGTCTGAAAATAGAATTTTGCAGGGTGGCCCCAACATTAAGTCAATGCTCCCTTTGCTTACTTAGCCAAGTGGACCACCATCCCTGTCGAAGATGGCTCCTTAATGCGGTTCATTTCTTATGTGACACCTCCATGGACATTCTCCAGTTACTCTACATGACCCTGTGTGAAAAAGTGATTGCCCCCCTTGTTAAAAAATAACTTAACTGTGGTTTAGCACACCTGAGTTCAATTTCTGTAGTCACCCCCAGGCCTGATTACTGCCACACCTGTTTCAATCAAGAAATCACTTAAATAGGAGCTACCTGACAAAGAGAAGTAGACCAAAAGCACCTCAAAAGCTAGACATCATGCCAAGATCCAAAGAAATTCGGGAACAAATGAGAACAAAAGTAATTGAGATCTATCAGTCTGGTAAAGGTTATAAAGCCATTTCTAAAGCTTTGGGACTCCAGCAAACCACAGTGAGAGCCATTATCCACAAATGGCAAAAATATGGAACAGTGGTGAACCTTTCCAGGAGTGGCCGGCCGACCAAAATTACCCCAAGAGCGCAGAGACAACTCATCCGAGAGGCCACAAAAGACCCCAGGACAACATCTAAAGAACTGCAGGCCTCACTTGCCTCAATTAAGGTCAGTGTTCACGACTCCACCATAAGAAAGAGACTGGGCAAAAACAGCCTGCATGGCAGATTTCCAAGGCGCAAACCACTTTTAAGCAAAAAGAACATTATGGCTCGTCTCAATTTTGCTAAAAAACATCTCAATGATTGCCAAGACTTTTGGGAAAATACCTTGTGGACCGACGAGACAAAAGTTGAACTTTTTGGAAGGTGCGTGTCCCGTTACATCTGGCGTAAAAGTAACACAGCATTTCAGAAAAAGAACATCATACCAACAGTAAAATATGGTGGTGGTAGTGTGATGGTCTGGGGTTGTTTTGCTGCTTCAGGACCTGGAAGGCTTGCTGTGATAGATGGAACCATGAATTCTACTGTCTACCAAAAAATCCTGAAGGAGAATGTCCGGCCATCTGTTCGTCAACTCAAGCTGAAGCGATCTTGGGTGCTGCAGCAGGACAATGACTCAAAACACACCAGCAAATCCACCTCTGAATGGCTGAAGAAAAACAAAATGAAGACTTTGGAGTGGCCTAGTCAAAGTCCTGACCTGAATCCTATTGAGATGTTGTGGCATGACCTTAAAAAGGCGGTTCATGCTAGAAAACCCTCAAATAAAGCTGAATTACAACAATTCTGCAAAGATGAGTGGGCCAAAAATCCTCCAGAGCGCTGTAAAAGACTCGTTGCAAGTTATCGCAAACGCTTGATTGCAGTTATTGCTGCTAAGGGTGGCCCAACCAGTTATTAGGTTCAGGGGGCAATTACTTTTTCACACAGGGCCATGTAGGTTTGGATTTTTTTTCTCCCTAAATAATAAAAACCCTCATTTAAAAACTGCTTTTTTTGTTTACTTGTGTTATCTTTGACTAATACCGTATATACTCGAGTATAAGCCGATCCGAATATAAGCCGAGGTACCTAATTTTACCTGAAAAAACTGGAAAAACGTATTGACTCGAGTATAAGCCTAGGGTGGGAAATGTAGCCGCTACTGCTAAGTTTCAATAATCAAATAAATAATAAAAGGACACTCAGCGTGACCCCCTGTGAACTCTTCATAAATATATCATGCTGGCAGCTGCAGATTAGGGAAAGGTGATTAGGGAAAGGTGGATGGAGGACCCTTTCACCTTCCTGCCTTGAAGAGTTACAACACATTCATACAACTGACCGGATATCTTGTCAAACCTTGGTCAAAAACATTTTGGCTGGAATCTGCTTGCTGAAAAATCCTATCATACGATAATGACATAGTACTGGGCATGCAGTAGATCACTTGATCAACTGCCAAAAGACCCAGTCAGTGCTTTCATTTGCCAGCACTGGTGTGCATTTGTTAACCATAAATCTCACTCTGACACTAAAGCTGGTCTGAGAGAAAAGAGGCTTTTCATTTAAATCCATCCCTAACTGGCCTTCAATGTGGGCCCCCAGCTAAGATGCTGTGTCCTCCTAGGGACAACCCCACAGTTTAAAAATCACTGCTACACCCTTGAAAGAGTCCTGCTCCATCTAAACTGCACCCATCACAGGACTAAAGTATTAAATCCAATATATTGTTTACAGCAAGTAGGGAATTGACATTTGTTTGGGTACCAGGTTGCTTGCTTTAGTAGCCGCACACAAGCAGTTACTCAGCACCACAGCACCCGTGCATGCTAAGAAGAGGCTTCACTGGCACCAACCCAGATCCCCCCACTGTGCGTGCTAAGAGCCTTTACTGGCACCACCCCGTGTGTGCTAAGAACAGCCTTCACTCGCCCGTATGTGTGAGCGTTCGTGCGGCCCCTTCACTGGCACTAGCCCCCCCGGGTGCGTATCAGAGCCTTCACTCGCCCGTATATGCGAACGCGTTCATGCGGCCCCCCGTGAACTTACCCGGCCCCCCTGCTGCGTCCTCCCTCACACCGGGCAGCTGAGAAAGAAGACGCTACGGGGAGCGGTAAGAGGAAGTGCGCGGTAAGAGGGTGTGCGTGCGCAAAGTTAGATCTTCTCTGCATCCTCCCTCTCAGCTCTCTGCAGCGTCTTCTTTCTCAGCTGCCCGGTGTGAGGGAGGACGCAGCAGGGGGGCCGGGTAAGTTCACGGGGGGCCGCATGAACGCGTGCGCATATACGGGCATGTGCGCGCGCCGAATGTAAACAGTGTTAGCTTTCTTATTGCTTTGGTTCTGGCAGTTACCGTATATACTCGAGTATAAGCCGAGGCTGAGTTTTTGAGCACATTTTTCGTGCTGAAAAACCCGGCTTATACTCGAGTATATACGGTAGTTAAATGTGTTTGATGATCAGAAACATTTTGTGTGACAAACATGCAAAAGAATAAGAAATCAGGAAGGGGGCAAATAGTTTTTCACACCACTGTACCTGGTGGACATGCCTTCAAATATCAGGACTTTGGAAGGACATCTTCAGACTTATAAGCCAACTAACACAAAAGAAAATACAGCCAGACCCTCAGCTCTCGCTACTATTCCATAAACCAGAATGCTTACCTAAAACAGAATTTAAACTCTGCACCCAAATTTGCTTAGCAACCCAGATGTGAAATAGCCAAAAAATAATAGCCAAAATCTGGTGGATAACAAGGCTCTAATCCAAAGCCATCACCCCAGTACTTCATGAAGAAAGACAAAGAGCTTTTTTTCAAATATGTTTTTGGTCCCTAAAGAAGATGGAACTGTACACACTTGTTCTACACTTGTAGATCTTACTGATGCTTACCTCCATGTACACATCCATACATAACACCAACAATTCCTTTTTTGCATAGTTCTGGACCATTACCAATTTCAAGCTCTTACATTTGGCCTTGCCACCACACGACAAGTGTTCACAATAATCACAGCAGCTTTCTGGCCCATATGTGTCTACAGAATCTATTCATTCTACCCTACCTCAGTGATCTCCTTCCCTCACTGCGGCCAACAACACCCGGAAATGCTTTTGTATCCTCTCCTCCCATGGGTGGCTCGTCAGCTACACAAAGAACTCTCTTATTCCAGCTCAAACAATCATCTTCCTATGTGTCCTGTTTATCTCCAGAACACACCAAGTGTTTCTCACCCCAGAAAAGCAGAACAAGCTAATAGTAGCAGCACAGTGTGCTATGCTTCAAGAGATGATAACAGCTAGGACATGTATCTTCTGGGACTGATTACCTCTTCAATCGAGGCAATACCTTTTGTGCAGTTCCACATGCATTACCTGCAACTAGATTTCCTTTGCAGGTGTAACAAACTTTGCCACAACCTCGACTCATTCATTGCTTTCTCACATCAAATCAAATAATCTCTTTGGTGGGGGTTTCAGGCATCCTACATCACCAGGGAAAGACTCTGCTCTGTGGCATGCTGAAAAATCATCACAACCAATGCCAGCCTCCCAGGTTGGGGCAGGGTCTACGAGCAGCACAAGATCCAAGGCAAGTGGGCCCCTTTGGGAGAAAACTCTACACATCAACATCCTCAAACTCAGAGCAATTTTCCTGCCTCATTGGACCCATTTCCTTTACAATCATCCAATAAAAATACAATTGGACAATACCACAGCAGTGGCTTATATTGACCACCAAGTCAGCACACTTAGCAAGGCCGCCTGGGAAGAACAATACTGCTGCCTTCTAACAGCAGTCTACATACCAGGGCAGCTCAATTGGGAAGTAGACCCAGGGGAGTGGTCACTCAGCGCAGATAATAATACATTATGGAGTGGTCCGCAAAGGAACAAAAGCTTCCAAAACTACCCTCTCTAGTTGGATAAAACTACTCATCACCAAACCCTACTAACTTGACATGGCACACTCGGCCATGCACTCTCTTCACCCTCTTCAATCTGCTCTGGGACTAACCCTTCTGCCCTGTGCTGCCTAGGGCCTCACAAGAAAAGAGTATTTAAAATACTCACCAGTAAATCCCTTTTTCAGGGTCGCAGCACAGGGAGCCCCACTCTCTATGCCCATTCCTTTTGTGTCTTTCTGTCAGGCTATGCTAAAGGAAACTGTTAAGGGGCGGGTTAATGCAGGACAGAGGAGGATTGAGGAGGAGGAAGCCTAAACTTTTTACTTCTTGGATAGCCATCCTGCCTCCTAGTAGAAAGTGAGCATTAACTCTTTTGTCCCTGTACTGCCATGACGGGACCCTGAGGAAAGGATTTACTAGTAAGTAAAGTGTATAGATGAGTTATACATGAGTAAAGGAAAAACAACTTAACTGTTCAGTCTGTGTGCGTTGTAACATAACATCTCTTCTGCTCCATCTCATGCTACTGCAGTTTCGGTCTTCTCTCTTCAGGTATGCTGATCAATTAAATTGCACCCTTTCACATCTGTGCCTTCTGTGATATTCTCCTGGCTGTAGATATTGGCATGCTGATCATTTCAATTGATTTTCCAGTCCTCTTGGTGTTTGTACGCTATTTTGTAGATCCTAATATTCAATTATCTGGTGTGCAATCTTAACACTGGAATTCTAAAAACTATGTGGCTTAAGTGGCCCACAACTAGTTCCAGCTGTTCACACAGATGTTTTTTTTTTGTGCATATAAAAATGCATTCTGAACGCTTATATGTTTAAAAACACATGTAGTACATTTAGATGCGTTTTTGACACAACAAAGTGCTTTTTTGTGAGAAGCCACACAGGCAACTTCATTGCAGTAGCTTTGGCAGAGAGCCTAGAAAACTTAACAAGCTACACCTGCACTTAGATAAAATTGTAAATACAATTGGGGAACTGAGACTTGCTTAAAGGGAAGTTTCACCTTTTTTAGAAAAACTGTAATAACATATACTGACAAATTAGACCCCAAAAAGTGTGTTCAAACTTTAAATAACCAAATTTTGGTAATTTTTGGTATTTAGGGGGTGTAGTTGCAAAAATGTTCTTTTTGTCCCTCTTTACAGTTATCAAATGTTGGGAAGTATGCCCTATTATTGTCTGATTACTTACATACTTGTAATGCTGAAATATGAGTAATATCATACTTCTTGTTCAATTCCACTACACAGTGTACAGTATGTAGGTATAACACAAGCAACTCTTGTCGCATGGACACAATTCCTTTAACAAGAAAGATCTTAGACATGACTTCTAGGAAAATTTGACAGCCTCGGGTTAGTACCATCTTACTCTGTATAGCACTGCATGAGACAATATCATAATAGAAATTATACAAGAGACTGTGAGATGGACTACACTGACAAAATTTTTAACCTGGGTCCATGTCAGCACTCACAGGATTTTCTAAAATTGCAAAATTAGATAGCTTTATTTAACGTAAAGACTTTTCAGTCCTCCACAGGGACCTTTGTCAGGAACAGCAAATAAGGTGCAAGCAGACCCATGCCATCTGTCTCATATAAATACCCCACACAGTGAAAACTGGTGCCAAACGTTTCCTTGCATAGCAACCCAATGTGAATTGTAAATCAGCGCCAATTTGATCAGTTATCAATCTGAACGAAAAAAGTTGAAAACAATGAATATACATATGAAGAAAAAGGGCGATTGTAAGAGATGAGAGAGAGAGAGAAAGAAAGAAAGGAATGACAAGACAAACTAAGCGGAGTGGTACTCACCAAGAACAGCAACGAATCCCGCATTCACCCACCTTAATCTAGCAAACCTATAAAGATCTGTATATTCACGACCAACGTGTCATCATCAGGGTAGTACCTGATTGTTCAGCCATATCGACATAGTGGTGAATGTGCGTACAAAATTCGGCACACGTGTGTCTGGTGGTTATGCTATCCACTTTTTCACACATAAGTGATGGATGATATCCCTGAATATGTGCTACCACTATTAATGTGGGTATGGTCTTAAAAGCTCTTGTGATAACATGGGTGTGGTTTAAAAAAGGGAGTGGTCAAAACTGGCTTCTATGATCGTCCCTCCAATGAGTAGGCCAGTAAAATTCCATCCCTCACCACCACAGAAGTTTTACAGCACTACTATAGAACAAAAGAGGAGTCAGTTAGTCCTCTCTTACAGATGCCGACTACCGTAGGTTCTTTTCAGACAACCATATTAGGTATGACCTCATTTGATGAGCTGGCTACAAATCAGATGGCCCAAGATCCTCTGCAAGACAGAACAGTTATAGCAAAGACAATCTCCACTTATCTGCACGCCCAAGGGGATGAACAAGATGGCTTTACAAGAAACAGTGAGTGAAGAAAAGGATAATGACACCCAGTGGAGTGTCACTTGCCTGTGTGTACCAAACACTAGCAGTATAATGGTTTGTAGAGCTGTGGACAGGTCATGTGCAGAGTTGTTTTCCCAAGTGCAAGCAAGGTTGGGCAAGGGATGGGGGGAGAGTTTTAAAAATTGTATATTTTGCTGTGGGGGCTGACTCTAAGACAAGTGTTTTGGTTGAGTGCAAGTGAAACAAAGATTTGTTCCCATTGACAAAACAAATAAGTTATTATGAAAGAAAGGAAACCATGAACTGAGGCATTCCAGTGCTGGGAGAGTAGGATCATATTAAGCCAAGACAAAATTATTTTTATTTATTCCACAAAGTTACATTAACAGAGGACAACCACTCTGATACCATGGGAGAGAATTTTGGCTAACCCATAGCCCTGTAAAGGACTGATTTCTTATCTATATAAACTGATAATAACCTTAACAAAAGACCCTTTTCCTAAGCACAAATATATGGAATATTCGGAGAAAGAACTTGAACAACTCTCACTTTCAGAATGGAACAAGATCTGGGAAACCACTAAGGATATTGTGGTTTGCTCTTGAAAAAGGTGTATGACCTCATAAGAGCAGTTCTAGCATTATCACTTTATATTAAGGTGCCAAACCTCTTATTAGGACTACCTATACCAAAACATTGTGTCCAGAAATTGGTCAACCACATAACAGCAATGCCTGCCTAACGGTTACATCTAAATGGAAGTCACTATATTTGAAGTTATTTCCAGATTTGCACAGATTACTGCTTATATAACAAACAGAGTAAGCCTGCACCTAATAATATGGCCCATTGTGAAACCCACTTCATAGCAAACAGTTTTGAAAAAAAAGAGAGCCCATGTTGATATCACTAACACAAATAATGGAAGATATTAATCATCCTTTAAATTCTTAACGCAAAGGCATAACATAAATTTCATATGTGGGAAAAAGGTCATACAGCCCACTATCGGGGGTAAAACGATCATTCCTACATGTTGGTTAACTATATAACTGGGCTTCCATCAAGTTAATATAGTTTATCTCTTGTTGTATTGACTTTTTACATATGTACAATATGTATATGCTTGTCTTGTTAATTACTCCAGAAATGATTCAATAAAAATTATAAGTTACAACAACCACAAAAAAAAAACAGTGACGTTAAGTAAGGCAGATAAGATAAGTAAGGCATCCAGTAACTATAGCCTTAATTTATTTCTTTAATGACTCGGCTACTGTGCTGTTTAATAAACTTCACTTATCTTGACTTCCTCCAACAAGGTCCTCTGCTAAACCTGTATGTAACATATGCACAGTACCAAGCTACTTCACACTCAGCAATATACTGTATGCTGCATAAACTTTGTCAGGGATTAATGTAGGGGCAAAGTCACCCAAGAGAAAACCATAAGGTAAGAGAGGAAGGATGATGGACCTGTCTTAATCTGTAAGGCTGCTGGTCATATTATGGCACAGGAGCCATACGCAATAATATTAACATAACAGTAAGAAAACTAGAAAAGTGGGTGTGCCCACATTTTCTAACCTTGAATACGTGGCCAGCCAGTGACTGTAAAGTTTGGGAACCCTGACATAAATAGTGTGAGAAAGGCAGCATTTTAAACCAAGAAAATTCAATAGGTGAAGTCTGATTGGCTGTTGGTGGCTCCACCCACTTTTTTAAACCTAAAAATGCAGTCCCCTAGTGACCCTGGTGTTAACACTGAGAGAATGGCAGCAGGTTGATTTTGCCAATTGAAAATCAATAGGTGAAATCTGATTGGCTGTTGGTGGCTCCACCCACTTTTTCTACCTCTGAACCGCAGTTACCTGGTGACTAGCTCTGCAAAGTTTGGGGACCTTAGTATTAATATTTAAAGAATGGCAGCAGTTTAAATGTAAAGGTAGTCTATAGGTGAAATCTGATTGGCTGTTGTTGGCCCTGCCCACTTTTCTAAACTTGGAATGTAGTCACCCAGTGACAAACTAGGCAAAGTTTGGGAACTCTGGCATCAAACCAATATAATTCAATAGGTGAAATCTGAATGGCTGTTGGTGGCTCCGCCTACTTTCCAAAACTAAAACTGCAGGCCCCTAGTAACCAACTGTGAAACGTTTAAGGACCCTGGTGTTAATACTGTGAGAATGGCAGCAGGTTGAATTTTCGTATTGAAAGTCAATAGGTAAACTCTGATTGGCTGTTGGTGGGTCGGCCCACTTTTACTAACCTTTAACTGCAGTTACCTGGTGCCTAACTCTGCAAGGTTTGGGGACCCTGGCGTTATTACTGTGAGAATGGCAGCAGGTTGAATTTCCGCCAATCAAAAGGTAAAATCTGATTGGTTGTTCACAGCTCCGCCCACTTTTGGGCATCTAACAATCATCATATTTTCATTTAGGCTGACCCCATGACTATGTGATTCAAGTTTGGGGAGTGTAGCCTCAAAGCTGTAAGATTGGCAGCTGTTTCAGTTTCCCCATAAAAGTCAATGGGTGAAATTTGATTAGCTGTTGTTGGTCCCTCCAACTTTGGGGTGATCCAACAAATGTCGTTGTTTCATTCGGAGTGACCCCATGATTATGTTATTCAACATTGGGGGGGGTGTAGCTTCAATGTAAGAGTGGCAGCAGTTTGAAAATCTTCCCTGTCAAAGTCAATAGTAAAATTGGGGTGTTCGAAGCGGCGCCACAAAAAGATGGGGGGCGGGATCGCTAAGAAAAGCACAAGCAACCTGCTCCACTATAGGGCGAAGATGTGTGGAGAGTTTGGGTGTTGTACCCCTAAAACTGTAGTAGGAGTAACGTTTAGAAAATGGGGGGCACTAAGAAGAATAAAAAGAAAAAGCAGAAGAATAAGTCGAAGAACAGTATGTTGGGTTTTTCAACCCAACATAATAAGCAGCAATATGATTTTACAGATTAATGATGCATATTTGAAAAACTACGTACATTATTTATTTTGTTAGTAGAGAGCTAGGATACACTGATAGCATGACTGTAAACTCTTGCAAAAACACACAGTTTTAGTTTATTCCCATAAATCATTTAGTTTTCCTTCAGGAATTTACTTAAACGGTACAACATTTTGCATTCCAATTTAATGGTTGAATGGAAACATACTATATTTTTTATTCATATTTATGTAATGCAGTACAGGTATAGGACCTGTTATCCAGAATGCTCAGGATCCGTAATTTGGATCTTCATACCTTAAGTCTGCTAAGAAATCAATAAAACATTAATTAAACCCAATAGGATTGTTTTACATCCAGTAAGGATTAGTTATATCTTAGTTGGGATCAAATACAAATCACTGTTTTATTTTTACAGAGAAAAAGGAAATCAATTTTAAAAATCTGAATTATTTGATTAAAATGGGGTCTATGGGAGACAGGCTTTCCGTAATTCGGAGCTTTTCTGGATCCCATACCTGTATAAAATTAAAAAATATTAACATGCTAGACTTCATATTTATCAACTTATACATTTTTATGCTCCTCATTCAGTGGCCACTGGCCATACTAACATCTAAAATTATTAATTACGTACACTGCAATAGCTAATAAAAAATATTTGAAAGCAGAGAGAAATAGTGATCTAATACATATTTACATAATAGTTAAGGTTGACACATGCCCATTAAGTAAAACCTAACTAAACTTATGTATTGGTCCAGCAGCCCTTGAAACACCACTGTACCCTTTAAAGGACATGTAAAGCCTACATTTGCCTACAATGTATATCAGTTGGGCATGTCTCCCCCACCCAAATGGCATCATTTGTACTGCATATATCCCCTCCGTTTGCTAGCACCATCACATTTTCCTAAAGCAAATAGCAGCTTTCACCCGGTGGCCATTTTTCCTCTGATACATAACTGGATACATTTAAATCTGCAAACAGCCTACACACACAGACCCTTATTCAGCATACATTTCATCAAGAATACAGGCTCACACAGGCACAACTGTCTTTGATAAAAGTTCTGCTTTGTTGGAGCTGAGCTCAGGAGAGTTGGTTGGGAGAAAAAAAATGGAAGCAGACAGCTAGAGCTGAGTTTCTATGGGAATCAGCAATGCCATCTCTTCACTGGCTGCTAGACTGGGGGGCGTGTTTAGTAATCTGAGCTTAGAACAACTGAGTATGCCCACAAGCCAACAGCCAAAGCAAATTCCTGAGGGAGGGGGCGGAGTGGGTTACAGGAGGAGAAGCAAATCTAAGTGATTAAGGGGATGTTGCAGCCTTACTATTAACCTCTGGACAATCAGTGTGGCAGATATTAAAAGATTTCTAAGAGGCTGTTCACTGATTACATTTTTGTGTGTGGGGTTTACGTGTCCTTTAAAGGAGAATGCAAGTCTAAATTTAAAAAGCATACTGCCCAATATTTTATTGTTTAGTAAAAACGCCACACTTTTGGCTCACCTAATGAAATATTTACTCAGTCACACTTCACATTTTCTAGAACAGGCAGCCATCTCTAAAAAGGTATTCTCCCTTCCTTTCCCTCCTTGCTTCATACTGCACATGTGTTTCATTCCCTCCCCCCTCCCCTCTGCCAGATCCGCTTCTGATTGGCTGGTGGGTATGTGTAGCTCAGAACAGGAGACAGGATCAAGTTACACACATGCTCAGAGAATAGGAAGGCTGCCGATGGCACCTACAGGAAGGACAGAGAGATTTCAGTGATGTCACTGTAGTCTTCACACTGCTGTAGGCTGCCAGCACCAAATCTCAGAGAAGCAAGCAGGGATCTGGGAATTTAGATATGCAGTAAGTACTTAAAAAGAATGCCTTTAGACTTACTTTTAATTTATATTAACCTTTCCTTGTCCTTTAAGGGTTTAAAATACCAAGGAATTCCCTGCCACTCAGTTGAACTGAAGAAGCTGTTTGGATAAGCAACTAAATATTTTCTAGAATACAGAAAGTCCAGTTTTTTAATAAAATTAGCTTTGGTCATTCTCCAAATGGATTTATTTAGGTTGAACAGGTAATAACATGTTAAAATAGAACACAACATAAAGACAATAACTAGATAAGATAACTCCTTGTATGAAAAGGCTATGGGTTTTTTAAGCATGTATAGTCATGTAGAAGGAGACAAGAAAACATTAACCTTCAGCCTTACTACCCCAAAATTGGTTAACAGAGTCGAACTGGCCTGCCGGGGCCTGGGTAAGCACCCGGTGGGCCCCAGACTTGGTGGGCCCTAGGGCCTCTAGTATCAGTGGCGCAAGTTAGTAATTGGGTGGTGGGTTCACAACCACCTGCATCACTCACTAAGCGCAGGAAGGTGCAGAGCAGTAGCAGCCAGCCTTACAGTTCCACCCTGCCAGACTATACCTACCGAAGCATACAGGCAGTGGACTTGGATGTGGACCTCACTTTGTTGCTGTCGCTGACCTCTTTGATCCTGTTGCACATCTAAACCTGTCTTCATGTCTAAACTTTAAATTCAAAGAACCAAGATGCTTTTTTTAGGGTGTAATTGGACTATAATAAAAATAGGAGAAAGACTTAATATGTTTTAAATGCACAGTCCCAATATAAAGTGAGAAGCGCATAATGTGGTGTTATTATCATATGAAAGAAAAAAAGGTTGTATCTACTTTATATCTATTTAAGTTCCCTAGAACCAAGATGCCTTATAATAGTTTAGTTGAACTATAACAAAAATTAGAAAGAAAGGGAAGGGTGTGATGTTTTGGGTTTTTTTTGTAACAGTTTATATTTTATGTGAGCTTTCTCATCTGTGTGTGTTTTGGGTCTTAAACTGGTTAATTTGCTTTTTATTATTCCAAGAATCTTGTGAAATATTTTATAAAAATCTTTATCTCTAAAGTACCCAGGGTTTGTGTGTTTTATAGGTAATTTAGCCTCAAATGAGATATAGGTATGTCATATTTGAAACCCATCACTGGGTATCCTGACTCCAGCTAGGTGGTGTCCCTAGGGATAAGTTAGTAAAAATTAAGATACTGGTTTTCTCTAAGATATCTACAACCTCCTATTTGTATCCTTTTTAATATGCTTATCTCTTGCAAAAGTACTCAAGAACCATGCAATATGCAAAAATATTACATAAATCCAATAAAACCATTCAAGTAAGTGGTCAGAATCTATGTAACCAGCACAAGCAATCAATCAACAGATGAACTAAAAATACAACAAAGTGTCTGAAAATAAAATAGGTACAAATATAATAAATTGGTTAAAAATACAATAAAACCACTGAAATAAAATACAAAAATAATAACACACCACAATTATTTTCGCGTTAGTCTAACTAGCAATAAAATTGTTTGTAGGTCAAAAATAAACCCATAGACAAAAAAAATCAAATGGTGTATTGTTGTGGGAACTCAGTAACATAGCATAAAATATGCAAATACAGTAAAATGCATTTTTCTGAAACTAGGAAAACTATATAGGAAACTTATTCTTGGATAGTGATTAGAGCAAATTAATTCTGGAGCATGGTATTAGAAGTAGAATCAACAAGACTTTATGCAGTAAATGTAATGCACTTTTTTGGCAAAGCTTTTGATACAGTGCTTTCTAAACTAAAACCTGTTGGTTTTGATTATTTTTATTATGTGCATAAATAGGAAACTGGCTAATGAATAATGTACTGGTAGTAAGGTATCGCGTTTGTAGATGAAACAAAATTACAGATGCAGCCAGCAAGTTTTCACATTTTGTCTCACCATGTCTAGATGGTGCTAGAGTTCGAACATATGCCAGCACAACACAATAGAAAATGCCACACACACTTACATACATTTACATACACTTACAGCACACAATTTAGCGATTTTTATTTTTTTGTTGTTTTTTTATTTTGCACACTTATATAGACTCAAATATATATATATATATATATATATATATATATATACACAAAGGATGGCACACCGCTACATAACATACCTCGGGTGCTCGGTAAAGGGTTCCAATAGTATAAAAAAGATCAGCAACTCCGGAATTTCTTGTGAAAAATCAAAACATATATTCAAAGTAGCATAAACAGCCTGTTTATGCTACTTTGAATATATGTTTTGATTTTTCACAAGAAATCCCGGAGTTGCTGGAATTTTTTATTCTATATATATATATATATATATATACATACACACTTATGCACCGTCATATTATTTTTACACATGTACACACTTGTATACACAAACACATTTTTTTTTTCATTTAACCACTTTGTTTTTAGTTTCTTTTCCCTAAAAACTGTATAACAGCGTGACTATTGGATCAGATATTCTGACCACTAATTACACTGTTGTGTGACTTATTTTGTTGTTTCACTGATTTGCACAATTTCTGTGGTTTTATTGTATTTTTATCCTAATCTGTTTTTATCATAGCTTTGCCATGTGTAACTTTGGTGTACAAAAATAACTTTACCTATTTTGAATTCATCAGAATGTGTACTTTCCAAAACTATATGGTTTTCTGGGGGTTTCTGTATGGTTAGGGGTATTACGGAACATGTCACGCTGTCAGGGGCCTCTGTGTGCAAAAGCTGAGTTGGCAGGCGAAAAATCCATATGCGCAATTTTCATTTTGGGGTGAGTACATACCACAGACTTTGGTATATCTATGCATATTGGGTGTCAAACTGTTCAGTAGACCTTAGGTGTTCCCATTTGGGGTGATTTGCCTTTATCTGATCTTTATCAAGAAATAGTGAGAGATAAATGTGGCAAATTGCAACATTTTTATGTGATTTTCTGAAATGTCATAAAAATCTGCAGACTTAGGAAAGGTTTACAGCTTGGTACTTTGGAGTAAAAAAAAATGTTTACCCATTATAGATTCAGGGGAATGTGTACTTTCCAAAAATACAGTTGATATCAAAAGTCTACACACCCCTGGTAAAATGTCAGGTTCCTGTGCTGTATAAAAATGAGACAAAGATAAATCAATTTAGAACTTTTTCCCCCTTTAATGTGACCTATAAACTGTACCACTCAATTGAAAAACAAACTGAAATCTTTTAGGTGGAGGGAAGAAAACCAAAAAAACTAAAATAATGTGGTTGCATAAGTGTGCACACCCTCTTCTAACTGGGGATGTAGCTATTTTCAGAATAAGCAATCACATTCAAAATAATGTTAAATAGGAGTCAGTATACACCTTCCATCATTTAAAGTGCCTCTGATTAACCCCAAATAAAGTTCAGCTGCTCTAGTTGGTCTTTCCTGACATTTTTTTAGTCGCATCCCACAGCAAAAGCCATGGTCCACAGAGAGCTTCCAAAGCATCAGAGGGATCTCATTGTTAAAAGATATCAGTCAGGAGAAGGGTACAAAAGAATTTAAAATATGGCACAACACTGACATTACCAAGAACCTGACGTCCCTCCAAAATCGATGAAAAGATGAGTAGAAAACTGGTCAGGGAGGCTACCAAGAGGCCTACAGCAACATTAAAGGAGCAGCAGGAATATCTTGCAAGTACTGGCTGTGTGGTACATGTGACAACAATCTCACATATTCTTCATATGTCTGGGCTATGGGGTAGACAAAAGCCTTTTCTTACGAAGAAAAACATCCAAGCCAGGCTACATTTTGCAAAAACACATCTGAAGTCTCCCAGAAGCATGTGGGAAAATGTGTTATGGTCTGATGAAACCAAGGTTGAACTTTTTGGCCATAATTCCAAAAAATATGTTTGTATAGTTAAGATAGAGGGAATTATGAACAGTTTCAAATACCAGTCAATATTGGCACAAAACCTTCAGGCTTCTGCTAGAAAGCTGAACATGAGGAGGAACTTCATCTTTCAGCATGACAACGACCCAAAACATACATCCAAATCAACAAAGGAATGGCTTCACCAGAAGAAGATTAAAGTTTTGGAATGGCCCAGCCAGAGCCGAGACCTGAATCCAATTGAAAATCTGTGGATTGATCTGAAGAGGGCTGTGCCCAGGAGATGCCCTCGCAATCTGACAGATTTGCAGTGTTTCTGCAAAGAAGAGTGGGCAAATCTTGCAAAGTCAAAATGTGCCATGCTGATAGACTAATACCAAAAAGACTGAGTGCTGTAATAAAAATCAAAAGGTGCTTCAACAAAATATTAGTTTAAGGGTGTGCACACTTATGCAACTACATTATTTTAGTTTTTTTGGTTTTCTTCCCTCCACCTAAAAGATTTCAGTTTGTTTTTCAATTGAGTGGTACAGTTTATAAGTCACATTAAAGGTGGAAAAAGTTCTGAAATGATTTATCTTTGTCTCATTTTTGTACAGCACAGGAACCTGACATTTTACCAGGGGTGTGTAGACTTTTTATATCCACTGTATATGGCTTTCTGGGATGAGTGTACTTTTTTGTAGCATTATCCCACATAAAGGATGTAAATGTGTTGATTTTGCAGGAGCTGAAATGATAGATCATATGGGGGTATGTTCCTATTGGGGCCCCTACATGCCACATTTTTAGGTAATCCTATATATATTTGGTATCAAACTGTTCAGTGGACCCCTGGCGTTCATATTCAGGGTGTTTTTTCTTGGTACCTAATGATATGTGGGAGATAAGATGCTGCAAAGTGGAAGCTTTGAGGGGATTTTTAGAAATGTTATCAAAATTGCCAAATTTAGGAATGCTTTACAGCTTGGTACTTTGGAGTAGAAAGACACGGATACTCGTTTTAGATTCGGGGGAATGTGTACTTTCCAAAAATATATGACTTTCTGGGGTATTAGGCATCAAACCCGTGGCGTTCATATTTAGGGTGTTTTATTTGGTTACTTTATGACCTGTAGGAGATAAGATACTATAGACTGGAAGCTGTGAAACGATTTTTTAAAAATTTCACAAATTTTGATAAAAACCAATAACTTTAGGAAAGCATTGCGACTTGATAGTTTGGAGTAGACAGACAGTTGTGCCTATTCTTGATTCCCCAGAATCTGTTCTTTCTGAGATAAAACTTCTGTTAGTGGAAATTTTGGCCTTCAAATCTAAAGTATGCAGCTTTTTTAAGCAGTGCTTTGGAAATTTGGTAGTGTACTGCTGGGAGTTTTTGACCTATACAAGTGAGAAATCTCCATAAAACTATATATTTGGTATTGGCACGTTCAGGAGACATGGGACTTTCCAAATCAGTTGTATTTTTGTGCATAAAATAATTTTTGTTTTTAGTATGTGTGTTTATATTATGGAAAATTTGATTTTTTTTTTCATTTTTAGACATTTATAAGCCTACATCTTATTACAGAATTGGAATTACATGAAAATTCTACCATATTTTGAAAGCTTAGGTTGTCCTGAAAAAAACAATATATTGTTTTCCTGGGTAAACTAATAGTCCCCCAGAGGAAAGGCCCCTAAAGTGAAACAGTGCAAAATGTTCAAAAACTGTCTGGCAATACAAGTTCCTCTTTGACCAAAACGGCTGGCAGTGAAAGGGTTAAACAAGATATTATTGAATTTGAGAGATTTAAAAAGGGAATCTAAGCTGGCAAAGTGTATAGAAATTGTCAGTGAAGAAAAGCTGGCTTAGTTAAGGTTGTTTACACTGGAGAAGAGGCACTTAAGGGGAGATCTGAATATATAAGAGGACTATGCAATAAAATTAAAAAAAAAGACTTCCATTAAGATAAGATGTCAGAGTTTTTTAAATTTATTTAAGTTTTGTTTTTTCCTTCCTTAGACAGTCCTCATTAACACCAAAAGGTCAAACTCAATAGGCATGTTTTTTATTGTATCTGTTACTGTGTAACAATGTTATTATATAAGTTATAAGTATTTCACTCACAGTCTTTTTTTATTTTCCCTCCCCCAGGGGAAGTTTTAGACCCCCCTCACACCCCAGCACTTAACTTTTCTGCGTTGGAAGGGGTTTGGGGGGGGGGGGCGCATCACTACTGCACGAGAGCAATTGTTGAGCATGAATTCAACACAGATGGGGAACCCTTAGTACATGACATTCAGAAATTTTAGATCAGCGTTAGCTTTTCTGCTAGATCATATTTGTAACTCATATTAAGTTTTGTAAGTGCTTTGTCTTATTCTGCTGCTCTCTGTTTGCTAAAACAAAGGGGTAGTCATTTTTTTCCTGTATAGTCTAACTAAATATATATACATTTTTTTCAGTTTATTTTTTGCTCCATTTTTATAATAAATGGCTTTGAAGAGCATATCTACAATGAAGGTCAACCACCTCACCTGTTTTGCTAACCTTTTGTGAGAACTAGGTTGCTAAAATTTTGTGATAAAACTGTGTCTGTGCAATGGTAGAGGCTTTCAGGCTGTTAGTGCACATGTGCAGCAAATAATAGATTTCCTCATCTCCTCATTGACAGGGTTCATGAAAAAGATTGAACTAATTATGGTATCTTATATTGGATTAGGTATGCGCATGCAGCCAACTGGCAATAACGTAAAAATACCAATATATAAAACATTTGGTGAGGCGCCCATATTTGCCCCAGCTATTTCTAAGGAAAGTATTGCTGGCTGATCTTCTTTTCTCTACTTAAAACAGAGAAGAGAGATCTTTCCCTTTGATGTGATTTTATAATATATACTAATGACTATTTCATTATTGCATATAAGTATTGCTCAACTGGTTAGCACTCCTGCTGCACAGATCTTAGGTTTTAAGTTCCAACTTGACTAGGGCACTGTTTGCTATGAGTCTGTGATAGATACCCCTAGTTACTCTGCTTTTCCTTCCTCACAAAAACAGACATGTGCATTGACACTTAATAAAACAGACCTTAGCTTTTTGGTAGTAATATACATATATAGTAACATAGCTTCACTTGGGACCAGAATAAATAAACAAATAATCTTTTTAAAGTACATTGTACAGTTTGACCCCATGCACGTTATAAAGAAATAACAATAACTGTGCCCTCAGTTGTACTTAACAAAGCATAGCAGTTGGATAGATTTGTATCTTTTGCAAAGGTCAAATAAAACTGTGTCTCTGAGATTAGTTGTGGAAAATAGTCCACATTTTCAGTTAAAAAAAATATCTCAAAAGTAATACTGGGTCAAATAAATACAATACTGGCAGCCTTTTTCCAAGATTTTCTGTTTTAAAATGTTACGTATAAATGTGTTGATAAATGGCATGTTGATCTGAAATTGGTTTAATTTTGCCTTTTTACGTAGTCAATTTTTGAGACAACTGAAAGCAATATGATTCAACAAATAAAACAAAGGAAAACAAAATAAAATTTTTAATTTTTATTTAAAACAAATAAAATATTTTTTACATTTTCTGTAATACAAATCTGAATATTCTGCATTCTCATTTTGCATGATTTTTATATAAACAATATTTGCTTATTCATAATTATCTCCGCCCTTTCTTTTGTAGATTGCAGACTGTGCGTGGGATGAAACTGTGAAAATATATTTCCCATCCTGCCTCTCACTACCTTAGTCCTAGCCATTCTCTGGAGCCAACAGTACAAAGGAAGGAAAGAAAAGGAACCTTCTTTACAGTCATTAAATATCATTTAGGTCTTGTTTTGGTAATTTAGCTTTTCCAGTGCAAATGTTTTAGTAATCTTTTGTAAGAAATGGTTTTTGGCTATAAAAGCCTGTATGTAATTAAAATATGAACAGATTCCACAAATTAATGTATTTTCTATAGGTGGAATTAATGAATTCATATGCTTTACTAATATCAAGGATATAAGAAAAATTATCAACTTTTAACTATCTCCTAAAATGGATAATACACAAATCTAACTACAGACCCAGTGATTTGTGCAATTGAGACATTTTCATAACTAGTGCTTCAGTTGGAACAGTTCTAACAACACATTTTGTTGCTTTTCCTCAGTTTACCTCAGTAGTGAGAAAACTAAGATTAACTAAAATCAACATCAGTTCAATGAATATGACTTGTGCTGAACATACTTTTAGCCCATCATTTTAATTCCAATAGCCTATTGTTTAATCCTAATTGTTACTTCTTGATCAAAACAGGGAACCTGAAGTTACTCCATGTTTGATACTTGTGAGGTAGATAATTAGATTGCCAGCTTACTACCTCCTCCCTTTCCACTTTGTTGTGACTGTTTTGTTAGAAGTCCATAATTTGTGTGTGTGTGGGGGGGTCATTGGTGGCAGCTTTCAGTTACATGCACACATTGGATTGTTGGTTCTTCTTTAACTAAATTATGGATATAGTAAGATTCATGCATGGCTTTGCTAGATAATTTATTTCCTACATCAACATATATTTTAGACTGACTTTATTACACAGTTATTACAAAATGTTCAGCATGCCATATATGGTTGGACAGTTTAGCCATTTTAACCTATACTGACTAGTAACACCAATGAGCCTTTTTAACCAAGTTGGCCAGAAAATGCCCAATATGAATATTGATAGTGGTTTAACATAGAAAAATGGAAAAGCTTTTTTTTTTATTTCTAATAAATAATTCTGTAAATAGGCCTTCTAATTTGTCCATGTTATGTGGTGGCATGTTCATTATGATGATGGAAATATAAAGTAATTCACTGTAATTATCTATTTCTTGTGACCTTTTATTCTGTGTCCAATTATAAAACAAGATGGCATGTTGGTAGACGTTTAAAGTTGTCATCTAACAGAGTTATATGATTGGAGTAAACTCCATTGACCTAAATTAAGCAACACATGATTCCACTTACAAAACTTAAACTATATTAGATACAATACTTCTTAAGGGAAACGCTACAGAGAAATTTTATTTGCATAATAACAGAAAATGTAATGATATGCAATTTTAAAATAAAATGTAATGAGCAATATTACTCAGCAGCAGGAAAGGCCAGCAAGATATTGTACTGTATAGTGGTATAAAGAAACATTGCTAAGCTGCAAAAGGGTATGGAAGGTCTCTTGGATGAGGAAAGATTGGCTAGGTTGGGGTTGTTTACATAAAAGAAAGGGACTTAACGAAATATGACTACTTTGTATAAATAAATACTTTGTATATATTTTGTATAAGCTCTTTGATGCTTTATTCATTAGAAGATCCTTCTAGTGAACACAAGAGGTTTGATTTTACGATGTGGAAAGGGTTCTTTACACTGAGCACTGAAGTTGTGAAACTCTCATAGAGTTGTTGTATTGGCAGTCCTGCTAATGTCAACAAAGGTCTGTATGCCTTTTGAGAAAGTGGAAATTTTTTTTTTAAATGTAAAGGAGTAAAGGCTTCTCACTGAAAAGGCTCTGGTATGGGCCAGTGAAGTGAATAAAGAAAGGTGGGCCTAGTTGGAATTGTTTATGCCAGGGGTCCTCAAACTTTTTAAACGGGGCCAGTTCACGGTCCCTCAGACTGTTGGGGGAGCGGACTATAGTTCTGAAAAAAAAATACCAACGAATTCCCATGCACACCGCATATTATCTTATTTGTAGTGCAAAAGAGCAGTGAATGTCGGTGTTCTGCTCTGCCCCAGTGCATTGGCGCGTAACACGGCCGTGCTGGGGTAGAGCAGAACACCGACACGGGTACTAGCTATAATGGGTAACTATCCTATTTCCATTAAAAAATACAAAATCTGTTGCAAATATCCTGTTTGTGACATTATACAGTCAGGGTTTCAGTGAACAAGTCACAGCATCGGTGACTCGCTGGGGAAGAACACCAACACAGGTACTAACTAGGGAGGAGGGAGTGGAGACGGGAGGGCGGGTAAATGGCCGCGGAGGGCCGTAGTGTGAGGACCGCTGGTTTATGCTGTAAAAATGTGCTTAATAGGCCTTATGATAACGTAATGTAAATATATGGGGGCCATAAAATAAACTCTGATACATATTAAGTAGATCCTTCCAGCCAACAAAATGGCGTCAGTTGAGACTAGAAGAAAGGAGGTTCCATTTTAAGGTGCAAAACGTATTTTTAGAGTGAGAGTTGTAAGGCTGTGGAATCTCTGTGAAGTGGTTATACTTGCAAATCATTTCAAAAGAGGGATGGATGTCTTTTTAGCAAGAGAGAAAATACAGGATTACAGAAGTTACCCCAATGGAGACCCACTGGGCTATTTGCCCTGCTAATTTAGTTATCCCCAGCTCTGTCATTTATGCCCTGTGTGTAAAATAGTAAGTTAGACTCAAAAAAAGATAGAAGTCCATCAAGTTTAACCTTTTATGTCTATATAAAGCCTGCCTATCTGCTTGTCAATTCAAGGAAAGCAATAAACCATTCTAAAAGACTTTTTGTAAAGTGTTTATATATGTAGATAGTTGGATGCATTTTTAGCAAGAGAGAAAATACAAGTTACAGAAATTACCCCAATGGAGACCCACTGAGCTAATTTCCCTGAGCTAATTTTCCATTGAGGGTATACATGGCTTGTATATTTTTGCATGATTTTTAAACAGTGTCCCAATTGGGCCAACCATCTGGCGGCTCATTTACTATCTTTAGTCTATATAATGGGAGGCAACACATTCACATTGTTACGATCTGTAGTATAAAGAAGCCTGTAGACTAGTACCAACGTTTTAGGTTAAATAGAAGAGCCCTGGCAACCCTAGTTTTCATGGACACCCTATTGCGGCCTGGACTTCTGCTGTGGGGAAGGCAGGTATTCCAACCACTGCCAAGGTAGATACGAAAATGCGGTACACAACGGATCAGGCAGAGACAACATAAGAGTCAGGCAAATGGTCAAAGGCAGGCAGCCGAGTTTCAGCATGAAAAGCCAATTAAAGAGTCAAAAAACAGGCTTTAACAAACAAGGCTTTAGCTACGATCTAGAAACTAAGAACCAGCTTGGGCAGTGAAAACAAACAAAGTAGCGCCTTTTAAAGTTGAATTTGGTGGCATGTCAATCAGATTGATCCTTTTTTTACGGAAGTATCTTAAACAACTGCTTCCCCACATCCCCACAGGAGAGCTGGGGACTAAGCTCACAGGGCACTCCATGCACGACCAAAGAATAATGCACTCCCCGGAGACATCATAGTATGATTTCACTGCTTCCGGACCAAGGAAGCCATCCTATGGCCACCAAGGGACAACCCAATTAAAGTAGATGGCATTCAAATTCAAATTTTTACAGATCTAGCTCCGTCCACACTGCAAAAGAGGCGAGACTTGAAACCAATAACAGAAGCCCTCCGGCAGAAAGACATTCCATACAAATGGGGTTTCCCCTTTAAACTAATACACACACAGCCCCAACTTCCTTTCTCTCTCTTTCTTCCTTCTGTTATAAATCCTTTTTCTTTTGAAAATCTGCAATAAAGAAAATCCTTTTTAAAAAAAAAAATAATACACACATGCGACGGCCTCACACGGTGAGAGACCCAGGAGACCTGGAGGATGCACTCAACCACCTGGAAGGTGCACTAAAGTCCCCATACAACAACAGACTAGCCACCCACATACAGCAGCAAAGACACTCCGGGCAGCTAATTGGAAAATGATCACCCTACCCACCCAACAACTACTTGTAATTAAGGTAACATGGATCAGAACAATGGAGGCAATAAGGGCGCAATTACAGGGGAAAGGCTATGACCATGAACTGCTGTGGCTCCCCTGGATGGAGCTTGAAAGAGAGAAATTGGGACCCACATGAACTTTCCTCAAAAGGGGCTGGGAGCCAGATCACCTACCCCACTTCCCAATCCTCACCCAAACCAGATTTCACCCTAGCCCTTCACAGACCCATAACACATGCTATCCGGATCCTATCCTGTAAACTACATGAACTATGCTCTTACACAGCAGACGGCCATGGCAGAGAGGATGTACAGGATTTTCACTAAAATACACAGAAGCATCAACTTCTAGGTTGAATGGACAAAAAGTATCCAGATTAATTAAAACTGGAGCGGAATCTTCAGTAAAAATTGGCAAAATCAAGGAAACGTTGAATGACTTTCAGTCCCACAGGCATAGGCCAATCTAAAGGGTAAGAAGGTGAAGGTTCTTAACTGTAATCTTGTTCAGCCCCCGATAGTATAGGGCCTGAGTCCACTGGAGCTGTGGATTTCCTATTTAAGCCTCTGGAAAGAGTCTCCTGAATGTATTCCTTCATAGCTTGGGTCTATGGGACAGAGAAAGGATAAGTTCTACCCATAGGAGGAATAGTACCTGAAATAAAATCAATTGGACAATCATAAGGCCTGTGAGGAGGGAGAGTCTCAGTATTTTGCTTTTCAACATAATTCAACATAACATGCAGGTAGGAGAGAAGGATCTTGTGTAACTGATGAGACAGGCTAAGGCTTAGTTGCAGTTGGCATACAAGTAGAGTGACAAAAGGAGCTCCAGACAATGAGTTGACCAGTGACCCAATCAATGGTTGGATTATGTTGCCTCAGCCGGGGGAAACAAAATAACCGGAGTGGCAGGACACTTAATGATCAGGAAGGAAATCTCTTCTGAGTGTAATCATCCAACTAGCAGCAGAAGTGGCACAGTAGCAGAGGTTAGGAGCCCAGGAGAGAAAGGTCTACTATCTACAGCTTGAACAGAAATTGGAACTTTGAGTGAGGTAGAGGGAAACCTGCAAATCACAACAAAGGAAGCATTAATGAAATTCCCTCCTGCCCCGGAATCTAAAAGTACTTGACAGGGAAAAGACTTGAAGGAGTAGGATAAGGAAGCTGGAACAAAAATTCTTGAATATAGTTTTTCTGGGACTGAAATTATTCTGCCTAGGGGAAACTCTCTATACGAACCTAGGCAGGAGCGTTTTCCTGATGTTTAGGTCTCACAGGCCAGGATTTGAGAAGGTGACTGCTCTGCTCACAGTATAAACAGAGTTCATAGCCCCCCCCCCCTTTGAATTCTTTTCTCTGGAGATTGTCTCTGTTGTCAATACAAATGACCAAGGATACAAGTTCTTCAAAGCAAGGCAGCAGATCTCTAGCTGCCTACTCGTCCTTGCCAGAATGCCGCGACCAGGGCATCATTGTTTCAGGTGACCTCAGCAGCCAGACTGCAAAAATTGATGGCATATTCTGCAGCAGACAAGGAACCTTGAGGAATCTTCATGAGACAAACAGAAGCATTGAGAGCATCACAGAAAAAAAACAGGAACCAGAAACGAAGGCAAGGGCACTGCACCTCCATGCGTGCTTTGGAGTGCATCCAGCTGGGAGGAGAGAAGTTGAAGAGTCTGAGATAAATGGGCTTGATGAGTTTCCTGGATCTCAAGTTGTTTAAGGAGTGCTTCTAACACATTTTCCAGGGAACCCATGGCAGAGGCAGCCTGAGAGGCCTCCAAATGGGCCCAGGCCAAACTTTTATGGTCTGTAGTATGAGGAAACCCGTAGACTGCTAGTACCAACCTTTTAGGTGATATAAAAGGGCCCTGAGAACCCCAGTTTTCACCAATGCCCTTTTGGGGCCCTGGACTTTCTACTGCGGGGATTCTAAACATTTTCAAGGCTGATATGAAAGCACAGTACAAAAGGGATCAGGCAGAGGCAACATCAGGGTCAGGCAAATGGTCAAAGGCAGGCAGTGGAGATTCAGCATCAAAAACCAGTCAGAGAGGCAAAAACCAGTTGAGCAAACGAAACAAGGCTTTAGCTACTATCTAGAAACTTAGGCAATGAAAACACAGTAGCACTTTTTAACTTCAATTTTGGCTCCAAAGTGATATCAACAAGTCTGCTGACATCACAATGTGGCACCAAGTGGCGTCAACCCCTACTGTGCAGACACGCATCTGGGTGTGGAAAAGGACAAGCCTAGAGACTAGTGCACCGAGAGGGAAGAGCGTGCACCGGTCTCCCAGCACTCATAACACACATGCTTTGTTCCTGGACTCTGCCCTAGCAGGATGTAGATTTGTTAAGGCCCAAGGAGCAGGTAGGCCTTGTTCTGGGAAGCCTTAGAGGAGTTGAAACAGGAAACCTATGAATAAAGTAAAGGCAGTGGATAGCAGCTCCCTTTGGAGTTGTGAGTTAGATAGGATGGCTTAGCAAAAGCAGCACTTTGCTCCACCAAGGAGTGGTAGACTCTAACTACAGTATATTTAAGAGTCTCATAACGGGTGACACCTAGTGCCCTTCTTGCAGATTTATAAACAGGAACACTTGCAGAGAAAAAAGTAGGAATAATCTATTGGAATACCAGACAGGATCTCAGCCCTGAGGTGTGGTGCGCACTCCTGGAATTAAATATTAAATATATCACACTGTTACCTTTTCTCAGAAAAATGACAAGGTCAGGCAGGAATATTTTCTTGCTAATATGTCAAGCCTGGGTATAGGGTCATTTTTTTTTTGGGGGGGGGGGGGAGTCTAAACGTCCACAAACAAGCAGAAGACTACATCACACGGGACATTTTATTGCCTGCAGTAAACCTGTACTAACTGCAGGAGACAAAACATCCCAAGGCTCATTTCCACTGGGAATAATGTTAATTGCTGGGGGGAAAATATACTTTAGGCTATTTAGCAATGCATATGTTTTCCCACCGGCACCCCAAGTACATTGCTCACTCAGGGCAGCTTGTGGCATCAAAAGCATGTTATAAATTGAAATAGTGGATATTGGCACACCGAGAAAGTGTTTGACAGTGTGCACTGATACCCCAAACACATGATCACAGCACAATGCTGTTAGATCTCTCCACTTACATTTTATTTTGTGCTCTGTGTTTTCTGCTTTTCTAATATTTGCCTTCTATTTCTGCCTTCCTCCTTTTTTCCTCCACTTTACCTTTGACTTTGTTTTTTTTTTTTTTTTTATTTTGTGCTTCTTTTACTTATTCTTTTACATTTCAGAAAACTCTTATTCATTTTTCCTTGCTTCTGTTTGTCCAAGGATTTAAGCTTTGACAGTTCCGTATATCATTAAAGACACACCAATTAAATTGAATTGGATTGGTTGATTATCCATTCACACATCTAATTGGTTAAATTTTGGAATAACGAGTTCTGATTGGCCTTCGCTTGCTAGACTTGGATTGGCTGATCTCAATAGTAGGGTATTTAAATTCTGTGAGTCTTTTCAGCATGATTAAAGCCCCAATGAAGTGAAACATGCATCAGCATGAACTTATGTATGTTATGTAGTTAAATTTGTGGGAGAGCTGCTAGGGAATATGCTGTGGTATAAACTACAGGGGTAGGTGCACTCTCTAAGGGTACTCATGTGGCAGTACTATTAGTTAAATGTTCAGCGAATGCGCTGAGGCATACAGCTTTGGGTGTAGGCACACTGTGTTTCTTACACACAAATGTTGAAACAGCAATGCTACTGATTGGGTAACCGAGGTATATTTCACGTGATTTATCCTTGTGGCTAGTTTTCCTAGATACTCTCCTAGATGGCACAGTGGAAAGCTGGCTGTTTAAATAGGTCTCGAATGAGGATGTTTTAGGATCCCTAACACTTTTTCTTGGTATGTCCGTCCCTAGGCAGCACAGGTAACCTATGGGTTGATTCACCAAAAGAAAAAAGGGTCAAGGTCCTCCTCCTAGACTCCCTCTTTTCTCTGCATTAACTCCACCTCCAACAGTTTTTGCTATCCTGCTTCCTGGAGGCAGGAGGCTAGGAAGCTTTGCTCTCTACATTTTATTTTCTTTCCTACAGGTTTATCTTAGTTTCAGAATCTCTCCCTTGGGGCATACCATCCAGCTACAAGGGGGATCTGGGGCCTAGAACCCTTCGTGGCATGTTTCAGCGCTGCCATTTATCAGGGGAACCGATTACAGGGACATGCTGTAGGACTGCCTTAAAGGACAAGGAAAGGCTAAGTCACAAAAAGACAGAAGACACTGGATAAGCTCTTTGGCTCATTGTCACCAGAAACACTTCCTAGTACATGAGACAGTGGAAGAGCTCATTAAAAAAGCATGGAAATGCCTGACTGCCAATCTATGATATATAAGGATTGATACACTCTACACTTTTGACCAAGCTTACAAGGAAACATGGAACAGGATCCCCAAGGTGAATGCATGGTGGCTAGGTTGGCTAAATGCATTGCCATCCCACACGAAGATGGAACATCCTTACAGGATCCAATGGACAGAAAGGCCAAAAGCTTGTTAAAGAACATCTTCATCTACCTCAGCCTTCAAACCCACGGTAACATCAGCTTGCAACTCAGCAGTTACCGATGAGTCTTTTGACATGCCTGCACAACTTTTTAAGATTCTTGCACCATTCACTTCCTCTGTAACTCTTCTATGGACACCCTGCAACTCCAAGCCAAGACATTAGCCATGCCTGTTCAAGCCAGGCATGCCCTTTGGATGAAAATCTGGAGTGCGGCCCTTCCTTTCATTGGGCACTTCCCTCTTCGTGCCCCAAGTTGGACAATAATTAATAAAATTGCAGGACGCAAGAACAATTTTCTCCCGCAAAATAAGAAACCTGGTCCCAATAGCTCACAAACCAAGTGGTCCCTTCAGCCCACTTTGGCAAGCACTACCTTCAGCAGACCTTCAAAGGGCAACCAGACCACCAGAACCTGGAATTAACAGAGGTGCATTTCCAAATGGCCCTCAGACAAGTGCCAGGATGCATGAAATACAAGCACCTTCCAGAGTGATAGAGGTGGCAGGGGGTCACCTCTTGTTTAGGAAAGTGTGGCTATGTACAACAACAGACAAAAGGGTCCATCAACTCGTTTCTGTAGGTTTCCAGATTCAGTTCCATTGTACTCCACCATGCAAGAACAGGCTTCTGCTCCAACCTGTTCCTTGTTCCCCAAAAGGATGGCTCATTCTTACCAGTTCTCAACCTTAAGGGCATGAACAAATTTTTTCATGTTCCATCGTGAGATGGAATCCCTTCGATCCGTAATAGCCAATGTCCAACAGGGAGTTTTTTTTCATATTTGTCGACACCTACCTTCAAGTACCCATTCATCAAGACCATAATAAGTATCTACACTTTGCATCCTCCAGAAAACAAGCCCTCCCCTTGGAGGGACTTGCCACAGTCCCTTGTGTGTTCACAAAACTGATGTCAGCTGTAGTGTCATACTGTACATGCAGAGCAACAGTACCTAAACCCACTACTCTACCAAGATGAGCTGCCAGTAGGAGCATTGTCTTACTTTCTAGCACTCGCTGGAACCAACAAGTGTTTACAAATCTGGAAGCTCATACTACCAACACAGTTCATAGTTTTTCTGGGTGTTAACTTTGACTTCAGACAATACAAGTTATTTCTTACAACAAAAAAGCAAAAAAATCTTACAGCGGCTGCTTAACAAACCACTACCTCCAAATCCATCAAGACAAGATCCTACGTGCGATTTCTGGGCCTGCTAACCACATCCATAGAGGTTGTACATATGCACCCTTTACAACTGGACTTCTTTAGGAAATGGTCAAGAGTTCATCAAAGCCTTGCAACTTCAGTATCCCTGGCCCAGACCACAAGACTTTCCTTGTAGTGGTAGTTTCAACCTTCTCACATACAGAGTCTGCTCATTCACTCACTGGGCTGTAATTACAACCTGCTGGAACTTCGGGCAGTCTACTTTTCCATCACCCACTGGGCACACCTCCGTGGCCAAACCACGGACTTCCTTCATGACCTACAGGGTACACCATTCGAACCATTTGCTACAATCAACAGGAAGCTCCTAACCTGGAAGGTGGCCTTCTCGGTGACAATCTCTAGATGAGTTGGGTGCCTTATGCCACAGGTCCCCTTACTGCATTTTTATTGGAAACAGAAGTAGTGTACTCATCTTTTTACTGAGAATCACAACATCCTTTCACAATAACCAGGAGATCATCCTGCCGTCCCTCTGCTCTAAATCATCATCTCCCCAGGAGTAGCGTCTACACAGTCTGGATATAGTGAGGGTGCTGAAATTCCACATTCATAGAACAGCATGCATGTGATGCCTGGGGATGTACAGAGAAAAAGGAATTTGTTTTATACTCACTGATAAATCCTTTTCTCTGAGTCCTGTCACAGGAGCACAGGGAGTCCCACCCTTCTTCCTGTTCTTTCTCTAGTCTCAGCTGTGCTAATGGAGGTGTGGTTAATGCAGGGAAGAGGGGGAGTCTAGGTCTAGGAGGAGGATTCAGATTTTTTTTTTTTTGCTATCCTGCCTGCTAAAGAGTGCATTAACCTATATGCTACCTGTGTTGGGATTTTGAAAAGGTGAGTAAATACCAAATCCCCTTATTATTTAGATATGTAAACACTGTTGCAATCTGCATGTACAACTGCTGTATGGGGGATGGCTGAACTTGGAAGCTGTGCTTGCTACATGGGAGATATCACAAAAAGTAAAGGAAGAATGGTTGCACCTTCCACACAGGGATATCAAGTCTGATATGTCTAATTACAGCCGCCACATGCGAGAGTGTCAAATCAAAATGAGGATAGGAGGGTAATGTGCATACAGAGTATCAGGTAAGTATATGCAAAAGAAAAAAACACCACTTATGTGATCTTAGTTAGACTCCAATAAACTGCACCATTCCCTCCAACATAAGTCAGGTAAGTCAGTGCCCAGAGACGAAATGTATAAAATGTAACTTTTATTTACAAAATAAAATCCACATATCGATACCATTATAATTAAAAAACGTGTAAGGTGAAGAAATTATTTTTATCATTTAGGGGTAATCAGGGATATTCTGGGAAAGTTAAAAAATCATTAATTATATCCCCACCTATTTAACACTTAGGGGCTGATTCATTAAAACATGAGTTTGAATCCTGAATGGGAAAAATTCGGATTGGATACCATAATTTCTGATGTTCGCAAATATCACAAATATGCTTACAAAAAATCGTATTAGTCACGATAATATCGTATTGGCGATCTGAAAGTCATGAAATTTTCGTATCCGAACGATCGTAAAATGCAGGAAAACCTTTCCAACTTTGATCCTTCTGTGCACGATTTTGGAAGCCTCCCATAGGAATCAATGGCACTCTGCAGCTCCAACATGGCCCAAGGAAAGTCACAATACCGAAGCTTGAATGAATCTGAAACTTTTGTACTCGTTGCGACAATACGATTTTGTCGCTTTTTTTTTACGCACAGTATGAAAACGTTGTGTTAAATAACAAAAAAAATCTGCAAAAATACGCAAGGTACAAAAAGTCGCAGAAAACACGAACGGTTGGATCGAACAAACGATTGGACCATTTGTGGATTGATAAATCTCCCCCTTAGTGTATCCCAATCCCATACATGGGAAAGAGAGGAGATAAGAAAGGTAGGGAGATGATTAGCGTTGATGCAGCAGTAGTATATCTTAAGCTTACCTCCCGTGTAATGAAGTAGTCCACCTCATTTAGTAACTATTGTATCAACTCGCCCTTAAAGGACATGTAAAGCCTACATTTGCCTACAATGTATATCACTTGGGCATGTCTCCCCCACCCAAATGGCATCATTTGTACTGCACCTTCCCCCACCAAAATGGTATAATTTGTATAGCACCTTCACATTTTCCTAAAGCAAATAGCAGCTTTCACCCAGTAGCCATTTTTCCTCTGATACATTTAAATCTGCAAACAGCATACACACACAGACCCTTTTTCAGCATACATTTGATCAAGAATACAGGCTCACACGGGCAGAGCACTGTAATGGTAAAGCTGAGCTCAGGAGAACAAAATGGAAACAGACAGCTAGAGCTGAGTTTCTATGGGAACCAGCAGTACCATCTCTTTACTGGCTGCTAGACTGGAGGGCGTGTTTAGTAATCTGAGTTTAGAACAACTGAGCATGTCTGGCAAGTCAGGAATCAAAGCAAATTCCCGAGGGGGAAGGGGGAAGTAGGTTAGAGGAGGAGAAGGAAATCTAAGTGATTAAGGAGATGTTCCAACCTTACTATTAACCTCTGGACAACCAGAGTGGCAGGTATTGAAAGATTTCAAAGAGGCTGTTCACTGATTACATTTTTGTGTGTGGGGTTTACATGTCCTTTAAAGTACAAAAAGTTAAGATCAAACTGTTCCACCTGTCTCAATCAAGTAACGGCAAGAGCACCTGTACAAGTATCACAGAATATATTTAAATAAGAGGTCCATCAATAGGTGCATCATTCACCCACATTGATTAATAGATGAAAATAATGAATATAATGTATAAAGCAAAATCCCCTTATTCCCAACCTCCGACCCCACGATTAGTCCACCCTTGCATTTAAAAGTCCATCAACACCCTTCAACTTCCTCCCTGCACAAATTGCCTGGTGCGTGTTTCGCTCTGCAACTGGGAGCTTTATAGCAAGTATAATTATATTATTTTTTTCCAGTTCATTCCATAACTTCTGTATTCATGATATCCTTTAACTTCCTTTAGTTTCACTTCTTTTTTACCAGACATTTGTCATGTTTACCAGTTTTAGAAGCCAAGAATCCTGCTGTTTAATAATTCTAAGGATTCTTATTATAAGAACAAATACATCAGTGATCCCCAACCAGTGGTTCCTAAGCAACATGTTGCTCCCCAACCCCTTGGATGTTGCTCTCAGTGTCCCCAAACCAGGTAGTTATTTTTGAATTCCTGACTTGGTGGCAAGTTTTGGTTGAATAAAAACAAGATTTCCTACCAAATAAAGCCTCCTGTGCATACAGGCTACCTAATAGCCAATCTCAGCCCTTATTTGGCACCTCCATGAACTTTTATGATGCTTGCGTTGCTCTCCAAGTGTCAAACAAGTAAGAAAGGTTAGGGACCCCTGAAATACATTATGCCAGTTATTGTTCAATACTGTATATCCTCAATGTAAAGGAGAAAACCATATTTTAGATAACTTAGTTTATCTGAAACAACATACTGTGCCAATGCAGTTTTTATGTATGATGCTATTTTTAGTACCTGTGAAAGACTAAATTTGAGTTTAGGTTGTACATTATTTATTTACGTTATTACAAATGTTTTACCAGTTGTAGTAGTCCAGTTATAATTTATACACTTGATGCTGCCACACTTTTAGCATAACTGTTGCCAACTATCCCAGGTAGTCAGTAACCAAAGAAGCAGCTGTCATATATGGGATGGGAAGTTCAACCTATTTACCATCAGCTGTTTTTTTACCTACAACCCTCTATTTCCTAAAATCACATCCCTGTAATGAGAGATAATGAGAGGAATTCTCACAAGCTAATACTGGCAACAATTTTTTACCTGCGAGAAACAAAAAAATCTGTTCTGTCCATAGCAAGACTTTCCTATAAACAGCCATTTGAAAGAAATGTACCTAGCAAAATTCTGCAGCAAAAACTGCTACTCTTTTACCATAAGTTAGAATGGTTCATGCAGGAGCCTATGAGACAGAAAAAAAACCCTGAGGGAATTTTGAAAAAATCAGATAGATCAGAGAGATCATATCATAGTAAATCTGCACTTTGGTTTAAGAAAATATAACATATGCTGCATATGATGTGTGCTTTTGCAAAGGACCATGCAAGCAGCTCTCTATTAGAAAGAAATAATTAGATGTGTGCAGGATGTACCTTTGCACTTTATTTCTAGGCAATTCAGTAGAAGAGGTTGATTGATTGTCTCAGTCTCACAACTGTTTTTGTGATGGAGGAGTCACTTTGAGGCACAAGTGAGAGCAGCACTGGTTTCTGTCTCTGGAACTATTCTTGACAACCTTTCACATTGAGCTGAACAGATACAGAAGCTAGATACTCTGGCAGTATAAAAATTATGTAGAAAAAATTATCCTTCCTGCTAATTAAGTAAAGTCTATTTGTTTGATTTCCACTTATTAAAGGGACCCTTTCCAAAACATTATAACATTATTTCCTTATCATTATGTTAATTTTATTATTTGCAGTCATTATTTAGAAAACAAGCATCAATGTCACATGTAACATTTTCTCCACCAGTATGAAAATCCTGGCCAAAAAGCCAGTTTGTTGTGTTTCATCAGCACTCACAGGGAGAGCTGTCAGTGCTGACACAGGGCTTATTATGGCACATAAACAAGCAACTGTGCATTTTTGTTAAAAAATCTGCCCCATGTGTGCAATGATAGGCAGATGCCATGCCTGTCAATACCATGTGTGACATTAAGTTAAGACCTGTGGCTGACAATGCATTTTGTTATTTTTTACAGAGATGTTTCCCCTGCTGCAAAAATGCCAGGGAAAGTGGTGAAAAAGTCAATCCCGCTCACACCTGTCCCCTGTGTCTAGTGACATAATGTATGCAACACTCCTGTCACTGTGCACACAAGGTGAATTTTGGCCAGAAAATACAAACACGATAGTTATCTGTGCGTGCAGTTAAAGGTGCATTGTTATTTTACCTGTAACTACTCAAATCTGTCACATCCAGGTGGGATAATCATTTTCTATGCCAGCGTGTTTGTGCCAATGGAGAAAACGTATAGCGTGCCATATCAACTAACTCAAGTATAAGTGAAATATCAGTGGAGAATAAGAGAATAATGAAAATTAAAGGTTCATCTGTCCATTTATTTCTGCTGCAATCATTTTAGCTATAGTGGCAACTGATTTTTGCAGACACAACCAAATGTACATCTGGTTGGTAAGCAGCTTTGAAGAAGTTAACTCTTCAACAAAACTATTAAACACAATAACAGCAACACTATACAGTACTTTAAAGGCAAATGTGTTATATCTAAAAATCATAAAGCTGTACTGGACTTTGATATATCTATTTTACAAATAGAGCCTTATTTGCTGTTTCTTATGTCTATTGCAGATGTGTCCACTGCATCTATTGAATTGTGAATAATGTGCAAAGGATAGTTCATAGATGCACAAGGGAGGCCTGTAGGTTACCTGCCATTGACAGTGTAAAGTACAAGATCCCTTTGTGCATTGAGCCTTTTGAGGCAATATTCTTTGGGCCAAATCAATTACTTGCAATTGAAAAATGTGGACAAATGCATGCCCATATTCTGATGATTTTATCATCAGTGCAAGAGTGTGCACTATACTATCTGGGACAAGATTTTTCTGATACACTGTACAGGTATAGGACCCATTATCCAGAATGCTCGGGACCAAGGGTATTCCAGTTAAGGGGTCTTTCCGTAATTTGGATCTCCATACCTTGAGTTTACTAAAAAATCAATAAACCATTAATCAAACCCAATAGGAATGTTCTGCCCCTAATAAGGATTAATTATATCTTAGTTGGGATCAAGTACAAGGTACTGTTTTATTATTACAGAGAAAAAATAAATCAAGTTTAAATATCTGAATTATTTGATTAAAATGGAGTCTATGGGAGATGGGCTTTCTGTAATTTGGAGCTTTCTGGATAATGGGTTTCCAGATAAGGGATCCCATACCTGTACTAATGTTAAAAACCTCTGCACTAAGAGAAAAATATAACTGATTTTTTTTTTGGGCTGCTCAGTAAAAGCCTGTGCTATTTTTTACCTGTACCTATTTTTTGGAATATTTTATGTTTTATTCCTGTCATCTTTCTATATAACTAAATAAAATAATTTTCACTGAATTACATTACTTTTATAACATTTTAATAAAATTTTGGTGTATTTTTAACAGTTATCAATGTGTGCAATTATTTTTAAATGGGCAGGGTTGAACTGGGCTGCCGGGACACCGGGAAAATACCGGTGGGCCCCAGCAGCCAAGACTCGACCCTATTGCCGCTTCCTCTGGCCTCCAATGTCCTCCCCTGACACATTTCACATATGCACGTTCAGGGGACGACGTTAGACAGGGGGGGTTAGGGGTGCGCGGGGGCCCCTGCGGGGATGCCCCCGGAGGAGGCACCCCCCAGTCCAACCCTGTAAACGAGGTAATATTAGAAAATAATGGATGCAATAGCAATGTTTCACAATATGTTGAAAAGAAACTTTTTAATTAAAATGTGATCTTTAAAAATAAGGGTTAATGGCATGGAAAGCCTCCGTTATCTAGAAATACTGGCAAAGTTGAATCTGTTTACACTGGAGAAGAGGTGCTTAAGAGGTGATATGATAACTGTGTATAAATATATAAGGCGATCATATAATAACCTCTCTAATGCTTTATTTACCAGTAGTTCCTACCAGAAGACAGGGGGCATGCATTCTGATTAGAAGAAAGGAGATTCTGTCATAATTTTTTGAATTTTTTTTTACAGTGAGAGCTATAAAACAGTAGAATTCTGTACCTGAATATGTTGTACTGACTGATACATTAGATAGCTTTTTTTCCTCAATAAGACTACTATGTGTATAGACTACTATGTGATACCACCATGGGACTTTTTAGGTAATGTTATGGCTAAAGTAGAAACATATAAGACTTGTCACTATGCATGCCATTACTTTTTCCCATTAACTGCACAGAGGAAAAATATTTTATCTGTTCAATTGCTGGCTATAACCCTGCCCCACTGCTTCCATCAAAAGGACCCTTCCCAAAGCTTTAAAGCCTAACCATAGCCTGTTATAATTTTGTCCTACTGGAAGCAAGTTTTGTTTTTTAAGCCTGGAAAATCATTAGGCCTTACAGACAGGCATCATGGGTTGTTGGTCCTTGAGATCTTTTGTCCACCCAAGCAAATTACCCCATTTGTATGGAGTCCTCTATGTTTCATCTTACATACCATGTAGGGCACTGTGGTGCTATATCTGATATCACTTATTTGTGATCATCCATGTGTCCTCTTAGTCTACTTAAAACATTTCTGGTGGCAAGTGCTGGTCCTTCTATCCAGTAAGCCATGTGACTTACCAACCTAAATACAAAGCTTTCAGCATCAGTATTGCATGTGGCCCCTATACCCCCCATGTTTTTTTAGGAGTTATATAAGGTTCAGGACAGTTATTAGTTACAGAGGTTTTCATCTTTATAGTAAAGAATGTTTAGTTAGGGCCCAAGCCTTATGGCATTCTTTTCATTTTTCCTCAATTCTAGGGCATGATTTTTTCTTTAAATGAAAGAATTTAATTAATTAATTAATTAATTTTAATTGATAATTAAAAAAGAAATGTGCTAGCTCACAGGTAATGCTAATGGCTTGTGTGCAAGCCCATTTTTAGGAGTCTCAGTGGCATTACTACAGAGGAAGCAGCCCCATGGTTGCGGGGTGGGGGGCAGGGACAGGGTGGCCTGGATGCAGGGTAAGTTTTTAGAAATTAGTTTTTAGTTTCTCATTAGTTTTTAAAAATCTACCCCCCAGCCGCTCTCTTACCAACCTCAGCACAAGTGGCTGGGGAGCGGCTGATGTATGTAGGTGGCCAGTTGGAGGTAGAGCTGGGTAGAGTATGCTGTAAGCAATGGGCTCTGAAGATTTTATTTGCAGGGTGGTGCAGCGTGCTGTTGTTATGCCACTGGAGCCTCTTAAAACTTTGTTTGGCTTTTCTCTGAGCACTGCTATTGCAATACGTCTGTGCAAACACCAGCTGTAGGTAATCAGGTGATTCCTCTGGCTTGCAGAATTCAGCTGTAATTAATGGAAAGTTTCCCTTCCCCCTCCCTTCCTCAGAAGCTCAGAATGAAGCACAAGTTATCTGTATATGTCCTGTTAAGTCAGAATATAGGTTTGTTAGATTCAAACTGACTTTTTACTTCAGAATGCTTATCTCATCTGGAGTCTGACACATTTTAAAGGACAATGAAAGGTTAATATAAATTAAAAGTAAGTCTAAAGGCATTCTTTTTAAGTACTTACTGCATATCTAAATTCCCAGATCCCTGCTTGCTTCTCTGAGATATGGTGCTGGCAGCCTACAGCAGTGTGAAGACTACAGTGACATCACTGAAATCTCTCTTCCCTTCCTGTAGGCTGCCAGCCGCTGCCTTCCTATTCTCTGAGCATGTGTGTAACTTGATCCTGTCTGCTGTTCTGAGCTACACATGCCCACCAGCCAATCAGAAGCGGATCTGGCAGAGGGGGGGGGGGGGAGGGAATGAAACACATGTGCAGTATGAAGCAAGGAGGGAAAGGAAGGGAGAATACCTTTTTAGAGATGGCTGCCTGTTCTAGAAAATGTGAAGTAAGTGTGACTGAGTAAATATTTGATTAGGTGAGCCAAAAGTGTGGCGTTTTTACTAAACAATAGGAGGACAATTGGGCAGTATGCTTTTTAAATTTTGACTTGCATTCTCCTTTAAGGACTGGTAAACATAATGTATGTAAGGGAACTAACTAGCCTAGCTTCAGCAGCCAGACAGATGGTATGGTACTTGGCGCTTCAGCAGAATGTTATCAGAATTGCTTATTGTAACAACCAAACATAATGTACTGTATATGCTAAACATTTCAGTGGTTCTGTGGCTTGCTATTGTAACAACCTAAACTGAAAGGATATGCCTATTATTTCAGTGGTTTGGCGGCTCTGTGGATCTTATAGCAATAGCTGTATACAAACTGTTTTTATGGTTTATTCTGTTATGGGTCAAGTTTGCTTAAACAGCTTGCAGGTTTGTTTGTAGCCATATATAATATACTTCACTGATCCAGATATGCTGTTGTGATGTATTATTTACTTACTTAAATAAGTATCCATCTGGATCCCTCAGTTTTTCTTCTTCTGTCCTGTCAAAAGGTAGAGGACAGATATGCTTTTTATTTCTCCCCTCTCTACCTTATTCCGCATGTCAGCATCTCTTGCACCCGACTGATCTGCATTAGAGTATTTGCTCCCAGAGCTGTAACAACCTTCTCAGGTCTACAAGTGGGCAGAGTTTTCAGAGATTATGGTTACACCACCTACTGTATACCACTCCTCAGAACCAGTGGGCTTGAACAAGGAAGGTCAAAAATGCAGTAATCGTAATCCTTACAGCTTGGCAAGAAGAAAATTGGAAGAAAATCTTGAAATAATCCTTACAGTTTGGCACTGCTATTGGGGACTTTTTGGGGTAATTCATTTATCCTAAGAGGTTGCGCATAGACCTCCAATTTCTTAGATGCCCTACCCTTTCCACGTGGCTAATACAGGTTGACATCAGAGGGGTAGTGGCTGCAACCTTGCCTTTCAGAAAGTAAGCAGCCATACTTTTTTGTTACTCTCCTTTTAAGCAAAACCTTTATGGCTAAGTGTTAGTGTCGAGGTTGGTAAGAAAAAACATGCTTTTAAAGCATTCAAGTTAGCTGGGAAAGCAGAAACTTTCATCAGGTACAAGGAAGCAAATAAAGCATGCAAAAAAGCTATCAGGCAAGCTAAAGTAGAGATGGAAAGGGATATTGCAGCTAGGAGTAAAAGGAATCCAAAATTATATATTAATTATGTGAATAGGAAAAAACGAAGCAAGAAGGGGTGGGAACCTTATTATCGGGGCGGGGGGGGGGAGTAGAAATTTGGAACTCTTATTTTCCATCTGTCTATAAATCTGAGGAGCCAGCTACTGAAGGCTTGCCTTTCAATATGCCCAGTTCTAATAATATAGCTACTGATGGGTCATTCGGGAGGACATTCAAAAGAGACTTGAACATGTAAAGGTAAACAAAGGTCCAGGACCGGATGGGATTCATCCCAGGGTATTAAACAAACTTTGCGATGTGATTGCCAAACCTCTTTACTTAATTTTTCAGGATTCATTGAGGTCTGGCATGGTGCCGAGAGACTGGTGAATTGCTAATGTGGTGCCGTTATTTAAAAAGGGATTCCGTTCTCAGCCTGAAAACTATTTCAGTAGTAGGAAAGATTATGAAAGGGGTAATAAGGGATAGGGTACTTGAATACATTGCAGTTCACAATACTATAAGTTTGTGCCAGCATGGTTTTATGCGTAACAGATCTTGCCAGACTAATTTAGTTGCCTTTTATGAGGAGGTGAGCAGGAACCTCGATGTCATCTACTTGGACTTGGCTAAAGCATTTGATACAGTACCTCAAAGAAGGTTAAAGGAGAAGGAAAGGCTAATAAAGAGTTAATCTCAAGCTGCAGACATACCTTCAGTTCTCTCAATAGTGCCCTTAAGTCTCCCCATATTTCTCCCGTTTAGATGATCAGAAGCCAAACAGGAAAAAAAACGCTAAGCTGTGTAAAGAAAGTTCCCATAATGCCTTACTCCTGCACTGAGACCGAGATCAAGTGTGCATGCCCAGTTTGTAAGACTATGAGTCAGCTTCCTTCTGATTGGCTCAGATCCTCTTTCCAAAGGGGGGGGGGGGGAGTGAGTTCTTAGCATTCTTGAGGGAGGGGGGGGGCAGGAGAGAGGAGAGAGCTGCGTGTCTCTGGCAGAGGAAAACAGACACAACAAATCCTGTTTATTTTGACAGAGAACTCAGTGCAGCATTACTGTGAGTGCTTATGGCTGTATTTACATAGACCTTTCTGAAAATGGAACATTTTCTAATTGGACCAGTGTGGTTAGTGGAGTACCGCAGGGGTCAGTCCTTGGTCCTTTGCTTTTTAACTTGTTTATTAATGACCTGGAGGTGGGCATAGAGAGTACTGTTTCTATTTTTGCTGACAACACTAAATTGTGCAAAACTGTAAGTTCCATGCAGCTGTGTGTGCAGTTTTATTTTGCATTTACATGACCATAGTGATACTACGCTAGGTATCCAGGGAACATCTGTGCCACCACATCTGCTATTTTGTGTGCAGAACCCTATCTCATTACTGGATTTATTATAATGCCCTCCCCAAGTAGGTAGGCCCAGGTGAGGGGTAACCCCAATGTACAGTAGAGTGGACCCCAGAAGATATTCCAGAGGTTTTGATGCCTACCACAGGGCCATTAGCTTTAATTCCATATCCTACCCACCCTATGTAGGGGCCGCATCCCAAGTAACTGCACACAGTAGTGGATCACTTCTCAGAACTCAGAACTGATGGGGGAAACTGGGACTCACCAAAGATGCAGAAGATGAAAAGGGTTTTATCTGGATTGATTTGTAAGGATATTAAATCTGCTGGTGGGTACCCATTTCTTTATTCCCAGAGTTAAATGATATGGTAGTTGTTGCTGTTTTCCAAGCACTACCTGTATTCCCAGGGCGCATTGTCCCCACCTGGAATCCTACATTTTCTCTACTTAATTTGTTGCTTTTGTCCTCTTTAACCAGAGCAAACATACTGTTTATGGGACATCCTCCACTCTCTCCTCCACGCAACCTTGCAAATTCTGCCAGTCCATGGTCTGTAGCACCTACAGACACTACTGGCATCTCAGGTAAATTTAATTCCACTAATTACATTAAAGTTAAAATCTTATGTTAAATCCTATGTTATTTTTTAATGCTAACCAATATACAGTGGTGTGAAAAACTATTTGCCCCCTTCCTGATTTCTTATTCTTTTGCATGTTTGTCACACAAAATGTTTCTGATCATCAAACACATTTAACTATTAGTCAAAGATAACACAAGTAAACACAAAATGCAGTTTTTAAATGAGGGTTTTTATTATTTAGGGAGAAAAAAAATCCAAACCTACATGGCCCTGTGTGAAAAAGTAATTGCCCCCTGAACCTAATAACTGGTTGGGCCCCCCTTAGCAGCAATAACTGCAATCAAGCGTTTGTGATAACTTGCAACGAGTCTTTTACAGCGCTCTGGAGGAATTTTGGCCCACTCATCTTTGCAGAATTGTTGTAATTCAGCTTTATTTGAGGGTTTTCTAGCATGAACCGCCTTTTTAAGGTCATGCCACAACATCTCAATAGGATTCAGGTCAGGACTTTGACTAGGCCACTCCAAAGTCTTCATTTTGTTTTTCAGCCATTCAGAGGTGGATTTGCTGGTGTGTTTTGGGTCATTGTCCTGCTGCAGCACCCAAGATCGCTTCAGCTTGAGTTGACGAACAGATGGCCGAACATTCTCCTTCAGGACAGTAGAATTCATGGTTGCATCTATCATCATGGAACCATCATGGTTCCATCTATCACAGCAAGCCTTCCAGGTCCTGAAGCAGCAAAACAACCCCAGACCATCACACTACCACCACCATATTTTACTGTTGGTATGATGTTCTTTTTCTGAAATGCTGTGTTACTTTTACGCCAGATGTAACGGGACACGCACCTTCCAAAAAGTTCAACTTTTGTCTCGTCGGTCCACAAGGTATTTTCCCAAAAGTCTTGGCAATCATGGAGATGTTTTTTAGCAAAATTGAGACGAGCCTTAATGTTTTTTTTGCTTAAAAGTGGTTTGCGCCTTGGAAATCTGCCATGCAGGCTGTTTTTGCCCAGTCTCTTTCTTATGGTGGAGTCGTGAACACTGACCTTAATTGAGGCAAGTGAGTTCTTTAGATGTTGTCCTGGGGTCTTTTGTGGCCTCTCGGATGAGTTGTCTCTGCGCTCTTGGGGTAATTTTGGTCGGCCGGCCACTCCTGGGAAGGTTCACCTCTGTTCCATGTTTTTGCCATTTGTGGATAATGGCTCTCACTGTGGTTCGCTGGAGTCCCAAAGCTTTAGAAATGGCTTTATAACCTTTACCAGACTGATAGATCTCAATTACTTTTGTTCTCATTTGTTCCTGAATTTCTTTGGATCTTGGCATGATGTCTAGCTTTTGAGGTGCTTTTGGTCTACTTCTCTGTGTCAGGTAGCTCCTATTTAAGTGATTTCTTGATTGAAACAGGTGTGGCAGTAATCAGGCCTGGGGGTGACTACAGAAATTGAACTCAGGTGTGATAAACCACAGTTAAGTTATTTTTTAACAAGGGGGCAATCACTTTTTCACACAGATTTGGAGTTTTTTTTCTCCCTTATTAACGTAAACCTTCATTTAAAAACTGCATTTTGTGTTCAATTATGTTATCTTTGACTAATAGTTAACGGTTTTTGATGAGCAGAAACATTTACGTGTGACAAACATGCAAAAGAATAAGAAATCAGGAAGGGCAAATAGTTTTTCACACCACTGTAATTACTGTCATATTATATTCACTTTTGTTTTTTAACATATGAGTTGATACTTGCTTCTACATCACAGTTCTGGTTCAGTGCAGTGTTTGAGATAATTCTTTTATATGTTTATTCAACCTTCCCTGATGTTTGTTTCTTTTCTTTTGTTCTGTAGACTTGCAAGTAGGAGGAAGGCTAACTATGTGCTATATACAGTATGCCAGTCAGCCTCCACACAGACATCCCAGATAAATTGTGCTTCCACACACAGATTTCCCAGAAAAACTATGTTCATGCCAAATTGATAAATATATGTCTCTTCAGATGTATTACAAGTTGATTTTAATAAAATGGCTTTATCATTTATAAACTGTAGTCTCTTTTAGGCTAATATCCAACATAGTTAGAGTTGGAGAAGATAGATGCTACTGCGGGCGGCTAACCACTCCGAAATGCCTTTCCACCGAAAATCGGAGTCACAGGTTGTAAGACCTACGCATTTCTTTGGCTTTCCGACTAACTCGCATTAGCCTTACATTAGCACAAAGCAAGAGAAATCACTACTAGTTAAATGAAACCAGTTTACTGCAAGTCTTATTGCTGTTCTGCAGAAGCTGGCGGCTGCAGAATAGCAATAGCTGCTGTGGGTTTACTTTATTTTATATGTACCACTTACTGATACTGTGCTTAAACAGGAAACAAGGAAGTTAATTGTTGACTGCAGAAAAATAGGCTGTATTTAACACGTACTATTTTGTAGAAGATATAGTGTAATTAGATACTGTATACTATCCCTGAATATATCCTGGCAAATCTCCTTTACTTAAGCAGGGAAACCACAACTGTTCCTTAAATCAGCCTTAAGAACTTGTTAAATAGAAATACAAAAGCATCCATTATTGTGATTTTCAACTTTTTTGCCAAAACAGTGCAATTCACCTAAGAGAAAAAAATTAGAGCATTTAGGTACAAAAAGCAGACAGGACATACTGACACACTGTTTTAAGCACATGCTTCTAGTAGTCAGGAAAAGGGTTGATTTATAGCAATCCAATGTATTCTAGATAAGGCATGGAAGCAACTTCTGTGGATTCCCTAGACTAGACTTTTAACCCTACCTTCTTATACCCCTTGAACAGTGTCAAAATATATTACATAGTTACATAGGGTTGAAAAAAGACCAAAGTCCATCAAGTTCAACCCTTCCAAGTAAATCCAGCACACACAAACCTATATTTACCAATCTATACACTCGCATACATAAACTATATATACAAACATTAATACTAACTGTAGATATTAGTATCACAATAGCCTTGGATATTATGCTTGTTGAAGAACTCATCCAAGCCCCTCTTATAGGCATTAACAGAATCTGCCATTACAACATCTCTAGGAAGGGCATTCCGCAACCTCACTGCCCTCACCATGAAAAAGCACCTACGCTGCTTTAAATGGAAGCTTCTTTCCTCTAATCTAAAGGGGTGGCCTCTGGTGCATTGATCGTTTTTATGGAAAAAAAGAATATCCCCCATCTGCCTATAATCCCCTCTAATGTACTTGTACAGAGTAATCATGTCCCCTCGCAAGCGCCTCTTTTCCAGAGAAAACAACCCCAACCTCGACAGTCTAACCTCATAGCTTAAAGCTTCCATCCCCTTTACCAGTTTAGTTGCACATCTCTGCACTCTCTCCAGCTCATTAATATCCTTCTTAAGGACTGGAGCCCAAAATTGCACTGCATACTCAAGGTGAGGCCTTTATTTGCTTTAGTAGCCACAGAATGACACTGCCTGGAATTAGATAACATATTATCTACAAAAACCCCCAGATCCTTCTCCATTAAGGATACCCCTAACAAACTATCATTTAGTAGATAGCTTGCTTTTATATTAATTCTACCAAAGTGTATAACTTTGCACTTGCCCACATTGAACCTCATTTTCCAGTTTGCTGCCCAGTTTTCCAATAATCAAATTGCTCTGTAAAGCGGCAGCATCCTGCATGGAACTTATAGTTTTGCACAATTTAGTGTCGTCAGTGAAAATAGAAACCATACTTTCTATGCCCACCTCAAGCCTATTAGTGGGGTGGTCCATAGGGAACCAATAGACCTTTCCTTTCATCCTTCAGTGAAGGTAGAATAAAACACAGTGGGGTTATTTATGAAAACTGAGCAAATTTGCACTTTGGCAGTAACCCATGGCAACCAATTAGATGTTCACTTTCATTTTTCTGCCAGCAGCTAGCTAAAAAATTGCTATGGATTGCTGCTCAAGTGCATTTGCCCAATGTTCATAAAGGCCTCCTCTGGCTAATTTAGAACACTAAGCAATTTAGCACTAGAGTCATAACCCATACAAACCAATACAACTATGTTTTTGACTCACATCACAGTGTTCAAATGTATTTTATTGGTTGCTCTAGGTTATTTATCTAGTTTTTATTAATTTCCCAGCTGTCTTCTTTACAGCAGCAAATGCTGATGCAATATATATATATATATATATATATATATATATATATATATATATATATATATATATATATATATCAAAGTGGAGAAAATAATATGAAAACTATCCACAACAATAATGCATCACTTGCTGTTTTCCATCACAGCGCAATAGATTTAAAGGCCTTGATGTAATGAGAAATGATTATGTAAAATTATTGTTTGAGAGTATATTGAACAACTCCTTTGTTGACCTATATTTACTTGCTTTGGCTTATTCCTATCTTGTATTTTTAGCCTTAGCATAAGTGTTTTAGATGGCATTTGACAGTTAAAATGGAAGTTCAAGTCATGATATAATGAAATTATCAATCCATATTCCATGGGTTGGTGTTTGCTGTGTAGGCCCCTCTACAAATCTCCCAAAAATGCCTTGCCAAGACTAAAATTGGGATTGCTCACAGTGATCTGGATTAACTGTGGGAAATATATGATGTTTTACTCACAACAATTACAATGTTAGTCTATGGAAAGGCATTTTTTGGGATATTTGTAGCCAATACATTTTCTTTGGTGTCAGGGTGAATTGCATTTGGTAAAACATATAAATTGTATAACCGCCATAAAAAAGCAGGAGTAGGCAGTTTCCAGAAATTATTTGATTCATATGTTTAAGCATCAGCTATTCCCACTGATTTGTTGCTTGTGAGTAGCTCAAATTTGCAGTGGCCATAACCCTTAAATAATGGTAGGCCCAGCAGTAAAGGGTTAAGTTTTCAATTTAGAAGTCTGTTTAGAATCCATATTTGAGGGAAACCCTTCACAGTAGGGAGTAATTCACCAATACACCCTAAAAGACACTGAAGACGGACTGGCTAGGCGACTGTGAGGTGTGAAAAGCCTAAAGTTAACTAAATTATCATATCTGTGCTACAGTGGGGTGGTCTATCTCTTAGCAGATTCTTAGCTAATATTTCTTAAGGCCCATAAAATAAATATCTTTTACTAAAGATAAAAATCATGGCGCCCAGTCATTAGCTTGTAGCTAGAGCTCCCCACAGACTCCAAACACTCCTGTGTTATGATCACGGTAATTCACAATCCAATATCCAATGTTCTGATAAAACCAGAATAATATGTGTTAGGCCTGGTGTGTTTAGTGTCTATGAAAAGAGAATTCCATTTCCCACATAATGCTCATGGTTCCATAATTTAGTTGTATACCCATAAGTATTTGAGGCTAGCTGGAAACTAAAAATGTCACCAGAACAGCCAGGTAACAAATGGTGACCCGCCCTCACCTTTCTCATTGGAGGGGGGTGTGACCTACCGTGTAGCCTGTATATCAATGGCCCAGACAACTGGGAAGATATATGCCTTTCGGGACCGAGCTGCTCGGGAGGTATATGCCGCTATTTCTCCGTTCCCCCCCCAGAAACAGGAATTACATAGGACCATTCTATTGGTGATGTATGTAGGTTTCTGCATTTTTATCCCTTTTTATTTTATAACTGTTTCGTAACTTGTATGTCATTGTTGTAACCTTAACTGTTTTTATATAATATATGCACTGTCTGCTTAACCCTTTGTTTGCTTGTGGGAGAGTTGTGTGTTGTCTGTAGACTAACTTGCATCGTCTGCGAGAGTGCTTAGCTAGGAAGTCTGGGGTGATTTGCCTCTGTGAAGTGTCAGTGTGCAATAGAACATCTAGACTTGGGTGCTTGCGGCCTTTAAACGCAGTGGTGGCAGTTGTTAAGTTTAGGCGGGTTGTGGCTGATTGCATGAGTTAGCGAGATGATGTATTAACCCTTACAGCCGCCCGCCAGGTCACGTACATCTGTGGTGGTGTTCATGACAGGCAGTATGCCTGTTTTGCCTATTTTTCCATACAGGAGGTTTTCTTCACCAAAGCAGAGCAGTGACAGCAGCATAGAACATGGAGCTCCTACCAGGCCTGGCAGCTGAATCCTTCAGGAGAGGTGTCTTATCTTGTTACATTGCTCTGCTGATACGCTGCTGGGGCAGTGCAGCAGTAAAGAGTGACTGAAGTTTATCAGAGAATAAGTTACAAGGCTGGGGGGCATCTTTTTTTTGCTCTTTTAAAAAACAGATTTCAATGCAGGATTCTGCTAACTGTATTTCTGCATGTTTAGATTTATCCAAATGGATTAGGGTGTTTCAATTTATTATGTACATTTTTTGTTTTTTGTTTGTATTCAGACCCTTGACCAATTCACTAATTTTAATGAATAACAAATCCTACAAACATATAATATGCTCTGTAATATTTTATAAGGAAAATCATAAAAAAGTAAATTATTTGCTGTTTGCATAAGCAGTTAATCCCATTGTTATAAATCAGACACAATTACACTTACTTGCTTTAAATGTGGCCAGTAACAGAAAACCATTGTAGTAACTGTGAAAATTTTGAAAAGCCATTATCAGGATGAAAACCTCATAGTAAAAGGATATTTATTTAGGCTAAAAAAAAATTAAGATTAAGGAAGCTCCATTACACCACCTTGATTTAGACTCAAAACTCTACCTACAAACATGAAATTTGAGAAACATGAGAAATTTCCACAGAAAAACCAACAAACTTCAGTCACACAAGAGCTCTATATAACACTGGCCTTTATGGAATAGTGGGCCAAAAGCGATGGCTGTGCAAAATGTATTGGTTATATATAGTGATGTTTCGCCAGGCATGGATTAGTGGCAAATTTCTGCCTTTCGCCATTGGCGTATTTTTTCGCAAAATGGATGAAAAAAATTGCCATGGAAACATTTGCTGCGTGTCCAAAAATTGTCGCCCGCGTCAAAAGAATTGTTGTGCGTCACAGGTTTCTTTTTTGATGCACAACATTTTTGCCATTTCACTAAATTTTTGGGACAGATTCGCTCATCACTGGTTATATACTCGTGCAAAACATATTTTGTTTTATTTTTCTCTCTAAACAGAGTTTCAGTACTTAAATAAAATGACACTGGATCAATGGTCTGAATACTGTTACAAGGCACTGTGCATGCACACATATACTCACAATCTTTGTCTGAATGCATTCAAGACCGGCAGCTATAGTTCGTGGCAGCGAACCAGTTTTTTGACCATTCCTATTATTTACTTTCTTTTCTGTACATCCATATATTCACAGGCTAGCTTGAATAGGGCTACATTATATTGCAGTTTGTGGTGATTTAGCAATTATAGTACTTGTATAAATCCACAAACGCTCTGAGCATTTGATCTGCAAATTTTCGGTGACTTTTTCATGCGCAAATTTTTTGTATTTTGTGTGACTTTTTCATACTTTGCGACAAAATTTGTGCGACAAAATCGTATTGTCGTGCTGAGTACGAAAGTTTCGGATTCATTCAAGCTTCAATATCGTGACTTTCTTTGGGCCAGGTTGGAGCTGCACAGTGCCATTGATTCCTATGGGAGGCTTCCAAAATCATACACAGAAGGATCAAAGTCGGAAAGGTTTTCCTGCATTTTACGATCGTTCGGATACGAACATTTTGTGACTTTCAGATCGCCAATTCGATATTATCGTGACTAATACGATTTTTTCGTAATCATATTCGTAATATTTGCGATCTTAGGAAATTATCGTATCCAATCCGAATTTATCCCATTCGGGATTCGAACTCGCATTTTCATGAATGCGCCCCTTAGTGTATGACATATATTTTCGGCAAGCCATAAATCGCTTGCCGAAAATAGCGCCATACACTCCTACCTGTGCCGGCACCCAAATGAATGGAATACACTCAGGTGCAGGCACATGTAGCCCAAGATATGAAGTCTCACGTTTTTTGGCGGATTTCGGCTTCATGTGCCTGCACCTGAGCATATTCCATTCATTCAGGTGCAGGCACAAGTACAGTAGTGGGGTATATTCTTGGCAAGCGTTTTTCGACTTGCCGAGAATACGCCTGTGTGGCATCAGCCTAATTCCTGTTCCCAGGTCTATAAAAAGGGGGGGCAAAACATAATTTTCTCTTTTTGTACTTTGTAAACCTAAGTTAAGACAATTGTGGCACAGGTGTCCAGGTTTGGATATGAAGAAGTAATTTATTTGTGTAGATTTTTCTGTAAAATATAAGTAAGTTGCAAAATTGATCATGAATATTGTCGGCGACTTTATTAACCCATGAAAATAAAGATTTTCATATAAGCATAAAATTGTGGAAATCTTGATTTTAATTACAATATTTGCAACTGCATGGTTTTTTTCCATGTCCCCAAATTCTTTTTGTCTGATTATGCATTTATAAAAACCTTTATTGGAGGCTATAGGGTGCATATTTAACATCTTCTATTAGATGTGCAGTATAATAGTTGTGCAGTTCCTTTAAATGGGTTTATCTCTGAGGTTTAAACACATACATTAACAGAGGAGTTAAAAATCTGAGTTGCAAGCATATACATTGTTCTCTCATTTTATCGCAATCAGCATAGCGTTATAGACATTTCTTTTTAATTAAACAAAGTGCTACAGATATAATTCATGTTAAAATTAATTCCTAATAACTGAATATATTTCCAGTGGTTGCATTTAAGATGCTGCGCGCTGCAAAAAAAAAAAATACTAAGAATGTTAATAAATTAACGCAATTGTACTAGCACTTTGATATCAATTGTGCTAAACATTTTGTAAGTTTAAATGGCGTAATTTCTGGCATTTGCATTTACACTGCGCCGCCAAACAGAGGCCATTCTGAAAAGCCTGGATTAATAGACAAAATGCAACCATCGCTCTATTAAAAACAGGAGGCAGGCAGTGGTACCAAGTATGCTTTGTTTGCAGAAAGTAAATTGGCAGCTGAAAAATGATTAAATGAATATGCAATATTTTCATTTTAGGTTTCCCTACAAACCACCTATCCAACTGTATGACACTGTTTAAAAGACCCCTGGCATTCATATCTTTAATGCAAGGTTGCATTACCATGAAAAAAGTGAAAATCACCAATGTTTAAAAGCCATTGAACCTCCATTATATTATTATATATACAGTACATTATATTATTAAGGGTTTGGGGTAATGTTACTTTCAAAGCATTTATGGACATTTTAGTGATTTTTTGTAATAAATGTTTGTGTTGTTTTATATGTATTGCATACAGAACTGGGCCTTCATCATGAATTAAAAGCTGCAAAGGTTTATTGGAGCATGCAAGCAGGCAGCCACCAGGGAAGTCATGTCCAGGGCCCAGTGGCCATAGAAGGCCCAAACGCAAGACGATATGATTCATGGACTGCTAAATGGGTGTGGCTTGTAGTAGCAATAGGCAAGATTTGGATGGATTGTGTGTATATTTTGGCACAAGGGATGTGGTCATGCTTTATAAATTTTTTAATTGGGCCTCATTGTACTCAGTCATTATGTATACTCAGTATATCAGGTGTACTCGGTTGCAACTCAGGGGACCCAGGTGGGTGAAGGGATAGAAGCCTGGGCCCCATGAGCTGAGGGGCTTGCAGGGGAAGCTATTAAAGGAATACTGCCATGGGAAAACAAAACATCAGTTAATAGAGCTTCTCTATTTTTTGTATTTAAATACAACAGTTCATTTTATTTTAGCAAAACCTTGTTTTTGAATTTTTAATTGTCCGAGATGTTCCTGTGTGTATTTAATGATATCATCAGAATTATTGGGAGCCCTTCATATTGCATACTTCCCAAAATGGCTTCCAAATTTTGGCCATGCCTTCTTTGTAGCCATGCCGCCCACCCACAAATGTGGGAAGGGGGCTGGATATTAGGACTGTCCTAAGACCATCTGGATAGTTCAAAAGGTATGATATTGGAATATATTGGAAAGTGGCAAGTCTGGACAATATTATACAACACTCATTAAATATATGGGTTTAGGATATAGTTTTGATAGACTGTCCTGTAATCCTGTAATCCTGTCAGACTGCAGTAGATTCAGAAATAATAATGGCCCTCCTCCTCCTTCCTGGCCCTCCTCCTCCTTTCCAGATATATTTAGACCCCCCTGCACTAACTGCTGATGTCCAAACCCAGATTGGTAACTGCCTCCTGGCTATCTCCTCCTGGATGAACCGACGCCAGCTCAAACTTAACCTAGCTAAAACAGAGCTCATGGTCTTCCCGCCCAAACCTGGCCCTCCTCCTCCTTTCACCATTACTATTGATGGCATGACCATCAACCCTGTAAATTCTGCACGCTGCCTTGGGGTTATCTTTGACCAGTCCCTCTCCTTCTCTAACCATATTAATAACACTGCCAAAACCTGCCGCTTTTTCCTCCGCAATATTGCCAAGATACGCCCCTTTCTTTCACAAGCAACAGCTAAAACACTAATCTATGCCCTTATCCTTTCCCGCTTAGATTACTGCAATCTCCTACTAACCGGCCTCCCAGACTCCCACCTCTCTCCCCTGCAATCAATCTTAAACTCTGCTGCCAGGATCCTCCTGCTCTCTCCTAAGAGGGATCCTGCTCAACCTCAATTAAGCTGACTAGCATGGCTGCCTGTCAAGCAAAGGATAGCTTACAAAATCCTTCTGCTGACATTCAAAGCCCTTCACTCCTCTGCTCCTCACTACATTTCTTCACTGGTCTCCCTACATGTTCCTGGTCGTCTCCTCCGCTCCTCTCAGAGCCTCCGTCTCTTTACACCATCCACACCCACTGCGCTCTCTCGTCTTAAACCTTTCTATCTCGCTGCTCCTTACCTCTGGAACTCTATCCCTGAATCCCTCCGTAGGGAAAACTCATCCACTCTCTTGAAGAAAAAACTCAGCTGTTACCTTCTGGAGCACTAAAACATTATTTTGCCCAGTCCTGCGCTTAAGGGCAAATGCCCATACCTGATGCACTCTTACCTTCCAGTTTGTGCCTGTATGTTACCCAACCACTCAGATTGTAAGCTCTACGGGGCAGGGACCTCCTTCCTACTGTGTCTCATACCACATGGCACTTATATATATATATATGTTTACATATATGTATTTATTGTATTTATTTATTATATCACTTGTCCTCCCTGTGTGTAATTTTGTATTCTGTAAGACTGTACAGCGCTGCGTACCCTTGTGGCGCTTTATACATACATACATAATGCAGTCTGACCCTGTTTGTCATTGGCATGTTGAGGAGGAGGGAAAGACGGCTTACCTGGAATGGACATAGAAAGCTGCACCTAACTGCCACAAACTAAGTGGCAACAGTAGAACACAAATATAAACATTGTGAGGTTTAGTTCACTTTATGGTATATATCTTTCTACAGATACAGGCTGGACAAATAATGAAAGCACCGGTGGCTTAAAGCTGATGTTTTTGTATATGGTGTTAGACTACCAGTTTCATTTGGCTATCTGCTTGCTAGAGTCTAAATTACCCTAGCAACAGGGCACTTGTTGGAAAGACAACTGAAAAATAAATAAGAGATCCAGAAGAGTCCAGAATAGAAGGATGTTTTATAAAAAGTATTGATAGAGTGATTTTACTGATGGGGTCAGTACCCCCTTGTGAAAACTGGGACTATAAATAATAAAAAATGAAGACCAATTAAGAATAGAAAATTATTATATAACATACTAAAAGTTAACTGAAAGGTGAATTGCCCCTTCAGGTTTGTCATCATATTCTTTACAGTGAACACATCTTTCTGGTTTTACTGCAGTGTTTAAGTAAACCCACTGCTATTTATTTGGATTATATTTCGTGTAGTTATACATTCCTTATATGAGCAGCAAGAGCACCAAATAGCCACTTCCATGTATATACAGTTATATGGGTAGAAGAACGGAATAGACCGGCACTCACAGGCTATTTAACAACAAAGGCTTCAAACGGTTAGTTGAAAAGTGAGGTTCTTTATTGGTCCGACGTTTCAGTTCCTACAGGAACTTTCATCGGGGACAGCAGTTATATGGGTATATGCATGAATTTATTGTGTTACTGCAATGTGGCATGATTGTAAATCTGTGGACCAAGCTGTATATACACAGAACTGTGAAGCAAACTACTTTCTTTAGGGCATGGTCACATGTGGCAGCCTGCAGATAAGCACAGGCTGACAATCTGACCCTACACTTAAAAATACGTCTAGTTGTGCCTGCACCGAGAAGCATTGAATCCCATGTGTGCAGGCACACACAGCTGATATCCACCAACAAAAGCCAAATCTTGCATTTGCTGGCAGATATCGGCTGCATGTGCCTGCACCTGGGCGGATTTAATGCTTCTGGGTGCAGGCTGACGATTCACCCATGTGCCCTTGCCCTTATTGTGCACATTTGTCCACAGATTTACAGTTATGGTACTAATAAAGCTGGGACAGGTGGGACAGAAGCTTGTGGTTTAGATGCTGGAACGATGAAATAATAGAACTACAGCTGTTCCTTCCAAACGAGTTTATAGTGATCTAATTATCATGCACCTGACACATGATTTTCTTTTTGGTACTGGAGGCCTTTAATTCTGCCATGTCGAGTACAAATGATTCCATGATATTGCTCAGTCCCATTGCAAATTATTCACCACATTGTGCCATGTGTTCATGTGTTCAACATAAATTCTATCAAAATCTGTAAAAAATGTATAAGATATTGTCGATTTGACCAGCTGGCACTTTTCTAGTCATTGAATGTCCAGATTTCAGTGTGTTACTCCAGGGATTTTGCTTCTTAATATTATAATTTGTAATGAGCAGTTTGGCTGTAGCAGCAGTTCTGTTCAGTGTCACCTGGTCTCTTTCCATTTGCTAATCTTCTACTACAATTTTAGTAGCAGACGCTTTCTGTCGGTCCTTCATCAATGATGTCATTACCTTGGGCATGGTTTCTATGGCTACACCAAATTAATTAGTGGTTTTTCAGTCAAATACCACGTGATGGAAGGCCAACATCAATCAGTTACCTAAAATTAAGACAAATGTTCCCATTTACAGATACAATAAACATCATAGGTGCAATAAATAGATTGTAGCTCTAAATTTTATAAGCTAAACAAAACTCAGAATGTCCACACTAACACATTTTTAAGTATCCATTTAAGCTTTAATACTTTGACCATATTATTTTTAATTTGTGATTAAAATGAATGGGTGATTAGTACTCTTTTTTTCTCTTCATTCCGGGCTGTACAATTTACATTTAGGTTAACATTTTTCATTTGTGTTGCAGCATTAACATACTCTAATAACCTATCATATTTACTAAGATATGCATAGAAGCAGTATGTTTTTCAATATACTTCCCATAAATAAATGTATTCACTGATATTGCATTACCTCAGTTTCAGCTGAGACACCTTTAAAGTCATAACTGCTTACACTTATTCTGACAATTTCACAACTAGAAATCCTTAGGAATGTAAAACTCACTCTCTAATTGGCCAAGTTATACTTACATGTCACAACATGAATTTTGCTGTCTACTTCACCTCATGAGTTCTAAAGAAAATGTGTTCTGCTACATATGCAATGTCTTCAATGATCTGACTACAATGTCAAAACAGTGTATAGAGGAGCCCATTAAAATGCCTGACATGAAAACATAATAAAAATAGATTTCTCTTAACTGCATATTTGCCAGGGAGGAAGAAATATAAAGGTGCATTAACTTATATGACACATTGGCGCTCATTTATAAACATGAGTAAATGTGCACACTGTTTATAAATGAGCCCCATGAGTGTGTGAAGTACATTTGTTGATTAATAACACTAAGTTTTATCCCAAAACACAATCTTTTTTTCCAGAATTACAGTATTATTATTTCCACATGCAGAGTTTCCACTGTACTTACACGCCTGTAAGTCTTTAGTGCCTATGGATGCAAACTAGATTAGGTTAGAAACACTTAGATTTTAAGCTCCACAGGGCAGGGGTCTCCATTCTCGTCTCTAACATTTAACTATTAATCTTTAATGCAACTTGTACTTGTAATTATTGGTATGTATTATTGTATTGAACCCTGTTTGTTTTATGAATCTATTGCAGGGCCGCAACTAGGGGTAGGCAGAAGAGGCAGCTGCCTAGGGCGCAACGATTGGGGGGCGCCAGGCAGCCTCTCCTGCCTACCCCTAGTGCTGCTTTGTCATTGCCTCCGCCGCTTGTCATTAGCGGCAGAGGCAATGACCGATCTAATCGCCCCGCCCCCCTGCACCGCCTCCTGTGCTTTGGCGCGCATGCGCCGTTTGGGAGGGGCGGGGATGTGGGCGGAGTTGGCTGACCGGGTTGCCTAGGGCACCCGGTCGGCTTGGCCCGCCCCTGATCTATTGTATAGTGCTGTGTACATAAGTAGCACTATAAAAATGAAAATCTGCATACATGAGTCCAGGGTGGCGACCCTGAAGAGGCAGGATGGACACAAACGGTGCTCAGCAAAACTATATGTGCTTTGACAGTGGCATAACTATAAAAGTCACGGGGGGCCCAGGGGACAGGATACTGAACCCCTGGTTCTGCTCCCTCTTTAGCTGCAAGATTGTACCGCTCCCCACCCGCTCCTCTCTTACCTACTCAGCAGGAGTGGCCAGGGAGTGGAGGACATGGGTGGGCGGTTGGAGGGAGGGGCAGGTTGGTGTGTGGTTGGGGGCCTATTCAAAGATTTTTTGCCCAGGGAATGGCATGCAGTAATTATGCAGCTGTGCTTTGAAGCAGATACTGTCAATGAAAAATGTGAATAAGAGAACGTTGCATCCATTTTAGCTGACCACACTTGCATTCCTAATGCAGTTGTAAATAAGACTTAAGCTGGCCACACACATGGCGATTTTCGATCTTTCGTGCGACTATCGGACACACAAAAGATCCTTCCAACCCTCCACTGACGTTCAGGGCTGAATCGTCAGATATGGAGGTAGAAACAATAGGATTTCTACCTCCTTCTGCCGATTCAGCCCTGAAGGTAGATTTTGCTCAAGCGCCTTCAATGGCACCCGATCAAAATCTTTTAACCCGCCCGATCGGTGAGTTGTCTGTGATATCGGTCGCCTCGCCGAGTTGCCATACACGCACCAGATATAATATGAAACAAGGTTTCGTACGATATTAGCGGTGCGTGTATGGCCAGCTTTAGAAACTTTAGTCTTCCTGCTCTACTCCAAGTAGTTACAGCACTAATTTTTTACGTTACTGATCAAGGGATAGAGTGGGCTTCATCATTGGATTTTTGGATAAGGACATGTGTCTAAACCTGGAACGAAGTTTTCTGCGTGTCCCATCCCCAGTGCTCCATATGTAATGTGCAGCCCTAGGCCCGGGCCTTTGTGGCCTGGCCACAAATCCGGGCATAGTAAGCTGGCGTGATATCACCACCCTTGCTTTCCCCCCTCTTCAGCTGATCAGTAGAACAATGGGAAAGCAGCAAGATAGCAGCTACCTGAAATCTGTATTACTAAAAATGTCAGATATGGGAATAGCACTCAATAGTAAAAAATCCAAGTCTGGCTTTGGGCTCCTCCTCCTTGTATGAGGCCTACAAGGATGTGCATGCGTTCAGTCCTAAGGGGAGAGAGGGGCGGAGAATGGGGGTGGCCTATAGGTTCCTGAAAAAGAAATCCAGCACTGCAGCTTACAGTACAGCAGTAAAGAGTGACTGAAGTTTATCAGAGAGCAGGTCACATGACTGTGGGACCCTGGAGAATGAAGAATATGGCTAGCCCCATGTAAAATTTAAAAATTAAATATAAAAAAATTTGTTTGTGCTTGTAAAAAACAGATTTCAATGCAGGATTCTGCTGGAGAAGCTCAATTAACTGATGCGTTTTGGAAAAAATGTGAATTAGCTCTTGTAATAGGAAACGTATTAAAATGCTATCGCCAAATGGAAGGCTCCAATCATCTGCCTTGATTTAAATAGTTTGACAAGGCCAGCATTTTTATTTTTTTTGAAGGATGTTTCGATTTTGAATTAAATAAACCAGGAAGGAGCAATGGGCTGCAGAGAAGGTACAAATGCTGTCCTTTAGCAAGTGATTTGAACTTAAGAAAATGCTCTTCCTAGCCCTGTAGCAGTGCTTCACACCAAGCCCAGGTTCTTCTCGTTGTCCCTCAGCACTTGGAATGAAACTCCCATTGAAAGGAAGTTATACCAGTGCCTGGGAATATTGCTGCTCACCACTTGAATCATTTCTAGAACGTATATTAAGGGATTGTCGAAGGCAATCGTAGTATAATTTCAAACGAAACAGGGTGGTAGGATTTTAACACTCGCTTTCCCTAAAACGTTTATGATTGTACCTCAGAGGAATATCACCAGCTCTTAGCACCTGTGGATCATTGTACCTTTAACCCGCAAACCTTCTACATAAATACTGTCTTAATCACCTCAGACGGTTTAATAGTGCGAGACAGAAACCCTTAATCAAACGCACTCGTTATTCTATACAGTGCCTTCAGCGCCATTCTATCCCAAGACACCAACCCGCGTACAGTATGCAGCAAAGAACCAATATTCTTCTTAACGAGGGACGCTCTTTTTTTTTTTTTACTTTATAGTGACAGCTATTTTAGTTCGAAGATCCTAATTAAATGGGAATGTTTAATTAGCGAAAAGTACTACCACCGAGTGTCATTCAATAAACTGTACAATTTATGCGCAAAGAATCAGCAGCGAATTGTTTTAGTGCCTTCCTGTGGGTGCAGCAAAGGATGCGCAAGGATATGTAATTCCTTCTTGAATAAAACCCAGTGGAGCTGATTTTGCTAATATTTGACTATTCCGGTAAAATACAAGCCTGGGATAAAACACTTAATGAGAACTAAATATATGCGCTTTAAACGGACACCCATTGCATATTTGCAATATATATGGTTTTGGATATGTCAGCATTAATTTATTTGGCATCATCTAGGGGGCATTCTGTGAAAACTATATTGGAAGACATTCGGACGATTCAGTTCTTAGATTAATTTATCGGTTAGTACCCTGAATATAGAGTGTAGGAAATTATCTGCTATATACATTTCAATGTGTGATCCTTTGGGGTTAATTCATTTAGATGGCAGGTAATGTAATTCGTTTAGGCAGGGACATATCTCACTGAACTCATCGGGAGGCAACGCAAAGTGTTGGTTCATTTTAAGACATTTTAAGATTGCACTACTGCATTGCTTTGTAAATCACAGCTTTAGGGTCAGTAGGGGGTTAACTCAACCATCTTGGCTTTAACCAAACATTAATTCTTTTAAACGTTTAAAAATCTGTTCGCTAATCCATTGTATTTGTTGTATCACAATGTTCAGCTGCCCTGCACACTTCCAAATCAATATCATTATCAACAGTTCCCAAATTGCCAGGAACATCTGTTGGTTTCAGTTGTAGGAGTATATTCAATACAAAATTGCTTGAATAATTCCCATCTGCAAAAGCAACTCCACCAAAGAAAGTTCAGGCACTTTGCCATATTGCCTTTGGATATATCAAAGAGGCATACATAAGTACATCATGTCTAATGTAAACTGGTCCTCTACACAGAAACTGATGTATTCTTTTTTTAAAGAAAATATAATTCAAAGCATATTTACAATATACAAAATGAGTTAATTTAATTGGTATTATGTTTGTTCATGCATCTAGTCTTTGACTCCTAAAACAATGCAACAAGAGTGGGTTCCCCTCCAGGTCGTTCAATGAAATTTTATCAGCAGGCTTGCAACATTGTTTCTGGAGTCACAGCCAGAATGCAGACAGATAGATACTGCTTTCATTAGCAATTACATTTAATGTATATTAGAAAGCTGCTTAGAATTACATTTTCTTTCACTAGGCAAACAAATATTTTTGGCTGAGGACCCCTTTAAGGCTAATTACCCTGGCACTCCACTTTGCTTACAAGAACAGTGACTCATCAGGGCAATATATTTAAAAAAACTGCAACTCTATTAAAAGTATTCACATATAATTAAGTAAATGGAAAGTGCATGTACTCCCTGGCCCAAATACGTCAATGAATCTTGTTCGGGGGAGGGGATAAGGCATACCACGGAGGGATTCTCTGCTTAGCTCTTTTGGTACCCCCATTTGACGCCTTCTACCGAGAAGTTACTTTTTCTCCTGTTCTGCTTGCCAGCAGCCGGAAAGCAGGGCGGTTGGTGAGGGTGCTGTCCAGATGCTGAACTAGCACAGGAGAGGCTGTAGCAGCGCTCTGATGCTCTGAGTCGTAGGCTTAGAAGGAAGACACCAGGGATTCCCCCTTTCAGGCGTTACACGCTACATTTGAGCTAACTGAGCGGTGTTTAGCTGAGATCAGGATGCATCTGTGCAGGGGACGTTGCCTAGGCATATCGGTGGCCATAGCACACGGAATATTTTCGGGCTCTCTGAACATTCTGCTCAAGTTTCTGGTCAGCAGGTACCATTTCTCGTTTCTGACCCTGGTGCAGTGCGCCCTCAGTATCACAGCAGCAGTCACCCTGGAAGTGCTCAGACGCTGCGGAAAGATCTCTGTTCCCCCTTACAGCCTGAGCCTTGCTCGGATCTTCGCTGCAGTAACTATTCTGTGCACCCTGCAGGCCACCCTGACTCTCTGGTCCCTGCGAGGACTCAGCTTGCCCATGTACGTGGTTTTCAAGCGATGTCTGCCTTTGTTTACGCTGCTGATTGGAGTGCTGGTACTTAGAAACGGGTTGCCCTCAATAGGGGTAGTCATTGCTGTGTTTATCACCACCTGTGGGGCAGCACTAGCAGGTAAGAAGCCTGACAGAGTTTCTGTGTCTCCTGTGCCTTCTGATGCAATCAGTGCAAACCACTTAAACTGTTAGGGGAAAAGGAGCAGTGTGGCTTTAATGTGAATGTGCCTGCAAAATCACTGTTTGAGGTTTTGCAGCAGTGCTTGTAAGTAAAGGGAGGTGGTGCTTTAAACATGCATTCAAATAATGCAATGTTGCCATACAGTCCAGCAAAACATCTAAAACCTTTACCCATAAACACTAGAGGTAAAGTAAAGTGACTTAAAAGCAGCACAAAACATTATGTAAACAATATGTTCATTAACCAGCTATGGTTTTATTTTTAAGGGAAACCTAACAGGTACAACACTTATTAGAGCAGACATTAATAGCAGGCATTAATACATCCCACATAGACATGTGTAGTAAGGAAAAAAGATAACTTTGTACTCATACTAGCTACAGTACAGCCTTACACATTTCATGCTATTTGCGCTTAATCATAGGCTGATCTGATACAGGAAATAATGGGCATATTTAAATGGGATTTTTTCCAGTTCTATCACATCTATCTGAAGATCTGAAGCATAGGTACCTGACCACATGCCACACTTTGTGAGCATCTTTATTGTGAGAATCTTTATATTATCCTGCATTATACCAGGAGATAGAGGGAAGACAAGAAAAAGACAGAGTAACTGTATTCACTCAGATTTTTGTAACTGGATAGTCATGTTGATGTATCTTTGCTAACCTTTGGAAGATAGGATCACTGTGACAACTAGGGCTTGTCATCATGGTCAGATGTTGCTGTATAGATATACAACCTCATAGGCTTAGACACATCCTTCAATACAGGCTTAGAGATAGTGGTCTAGTGCAATGATTCAGATGTTCTAGACCAGTGATTCCTAACCATTGCTCGAGGGCAACATGTTGCTCACCAACCCCTTGGATGTTGCTCTCTGTGCCTCCAAACCAGGTAGTTATTTTTGAATTCCTGACTTGGTGGCAAGTTTTGGTTGAATAAAAACAAGATTTACTACCAAATAAAGCCTCCTGTAAGCTGATAGTTTGCATAGAGGTTTCCCTTATAGCCAATCTTAGCCCTTATTTGGCACCTCCATGAACCTTTATGAAGCTTGTGTTGCTCTTCAGGTCTTTTTACATTTGACTGTGGCTCACGAGTAAGAAAGGTTGGGGATTCCTGTTCTAGTCCTTATAACAGGATAGATTTGGAAACCAGTTGATAATGAATGATTGAGATTTTTATAATAAATCTAGTTTATAATGCAGGTTACATAAGGGCCAGGGGCATAACCCAATACTGATAACCCAATATATAGATCAATATTATTGATTAATGTGATTTCACTTATGACTGCCCATATATTGTGTGATTGCACACCTAGTTTTATCACACCAATTGCATTGTGTATGCATGGATAAACAGACATTGCATGAACTGTGTGCAAAGTCAGCTTATGTCTTAATGTAAAACAGAATTAATACTGTGCAATAAAGAAATTATTTAAGTTGAGTAAGAAATGTATCATGGGAATAAGGCCCAGATACTATTACCATAAAAAAGGTTCAGGAATAGGTCAGGTTGTCATTTATGTTACTTATAATTTTGTCATTTATGTTATTTATAATTATGACTAGAGGATGTCCAGCCAAGTTTAATGCCATTTAGGATAACATTGTTAAGTGCACAATCTCCATGAAAAAGCCTGGCTCACGTAGGCCTTTCTTCCCTTCTATATCTCTTTCACTTTTTCTTCTTTCATACTACACTTCAGAAAAAGCACACACACAATGCGTTAAATGACAGGTGTTTGTCTCAGCTGTTTCAGGAAGCAATAAAAGATGCTCCTTTGGATCTGATAACATCTAATAATGCTGAATTTATCTCCAGCACTTGTTTGGGTGAGCATTTAGGGAACAGAGATAACATTGTCTCATTAGAGGTTATGTTGCAGTGACTAGATAAAAAGAGTGACAAACACCCTACATTTAGATAGACATTAGCACGATTGGGGCATATTTGCAGCATAATATCTGTGACAATCTGTACAGTGAATTAAACACAGAATTAGAATCGCTTTAAAATTATACCAAAGGATAAATATTTATTTTCTTAAGGCTTGCAGGGTTTTTTCTCAGCCTGGATATAAGCTTAGGCGGAGAAACCACCACTCCGCGTGCTCCGATTTTTAGAATGGTGTGTCTTCACCCAGAGACATTAAAAGTCTGCCTTGTGTGTTTGCATCTCTGGGTGCAGACACACAATACTGCACACTGGTTTCTCTGCCTGTGATTATACCCCAGGAGACAGCTACTTTGTGGTGGTTTAATAAAAAGAATATCATTGGGATAGGTAAGAAAAAACATCCATTCAATAAAACCAAGCTACTTAATGACTCCATGCAAAAACAGGTTCAGGAAAAGAAAAAATGGAAATTGAAAGAATTGCTGATACAAATTAGTGTAAGGCTTGCACTGACCCCACCAGTGCAGAGGAAGTGAATTCACTGCTTTTGCCCTGGCTCCGGTGCAATCAGAAGTGTAGAAAGTTGCTTAATTAATTAAAGCCCTACTATTGCCAATGCTGATCATAGGTCCATTCTGCATGATATCTAGGGGGGAGATTTATCAATCCTTGATCGCACCGTTCGCGTTTTCTGCGACTTTTTCGTACCTTGCGTATTTTCGCGGATTTTTTCGTTATTTAACAAATCGTATTGTTGCAACAAGTACGAAAGTTTCGGATTCATTCAAGCTTCAGAATCGTGACTTTCCTTGGGCCATGTTGGAGCTGCAGAGTGCTATTGATTCCTATGGGAGGCTTCCAAAATCGTAAAGGTTTTCCTGCATTTTACGATCGTTCAGACACGAAAATTTTGTGACTTTCGGATTGCCAATACGATATTATCATGAGTACTACGATTTTTTCGTAAGCATATTCGTGATATTTGCGATCATCAGAAATTATCGTATCCAATCCGAATTTTTCCCATTCGTGATTCAAACTCACGTTTTAGGGCTCTGGCACACGGGGAGATTAGTCGCCCGCGACAAATCTCCCTGTTCGCGGGCGACTAATCTCCCCGAGTTGCCTTCCCCTGCCGCACACGCGGCGGCGCATTTTCGGGAGATCGCCGAAAAAGACTCACGAAAAAGCCAGTTGAAAAGTTGCTTAACATTGACCATTCTATAACGTACTAAAATTTAACTTAACAGATGAAAGTGTTTCAACTTGTCAAAAGTGAATTAGGCTTTAAAAGATCAGGACATCTTAGGCCTCATTTAACGGAGGGCAGTAATAGGGTCAACAAACTGAGCATAATAACTGTTGAAAATCAAATGGAGCTGAGTAACAGGGTCATAACTGTAGAAGAATCAAAAACTGCAACTACTGGGGGTGCTATAGATATATGAGGTGGAGTGGGCTTAAAATGATAAACTGGTTTTCATAATAAGCATGCACAAAACAAACTGAGTTCTGTTTTCTTTTTCAAAGGTTTTCATGTAAAAAAACAAAACATGAGAGAGTAGAAAGTCGGCAAAATAACATAATAATATTGTAGTATATTGTAGTAATATTGGTTCCACATTGTGTGATTAAAAAACAGGGGATGCAGTTTTGGATTCTGGTATTCTTTTTCCTGGGGTAAAATTTTAAGGTAGAATTTTTGGCCTTAAGTGTGTAGAGCCATGAATAGTTGTGGGTGGTTTTCATTAGCTAGCCATGGTAGCCAAATCTTGTTGTAGGCTTCCATAAGTTTGTGCCTCTTTCTTTAGAATGCCAGGGTCTATTTTGAATCCCAGTCCAGACTTGTTGCTTTGCCAGTTTTTGCACCGGTTCCCTTTTGCATTATATAATCAGGCCCGGATCTGTGGCGAGGCCACAAAGGCCCGGGCCTAGGGTGGCAGAAATGTAGGGGCGGCATGCTGCCCTGCCGCACAGAAACATTTTTGCCCGCATACCAAGCTATGAGAAGAGGACGCGCAGAAACTTTAGTGTGTCCTCTCCCCAATGCGCCGTATAAAGTTAAGTGACGTGCAGGGATTTGCGCGCATGCGTGTTTGAAGTGGGCGGGCGGCCATAGGGGGCAGCCTCAGGGCGCCCCAATCAGAAATCCGGCCCTGTATATAATTGCTAAATCTTGTGGGGGTAGTATGCTATATCAATTTTAAATTTGTAGGTAATTCTTGACATAAAGTATACAGTTATGCTAGGCAACTTGTACTTGGCAGTTTGTTCAGCTATTGCTTTTTAAATCTCTGCGACAAATCTCCCCAAAATGCTTTCACATTTGGAGGAAATTTGTTGCCTTTGGTAGTAGAGATTTACTATGAATGACAAATTCTCCCCTTGTGTCATAGCCCTTAGAGTTGTAATCATTAAATTTTTCTTTTTCTCTTGAGTTCTTCTCTTAAGTTTCAGATCAGTTTACAGATATGTCATGGAAATAAGTAAAGCAATTTAGGCTAATGTCCCACAGAGCGAGTTAGTCGGCCGCGATAGATCTCCGGTGGAAAGGCATTTTGGATCGGTTAATTGAGATCTGTTGCATGTGACTAACTCGTTCTGTTCTCTAAGACATTAGCCTTAAAGCACTAATGAGCCCAGGGCAAATATCCTGCTGGTAAAATCTTTAGAAGCATCACTCTGTAGAAACTATGGGTTGTGTCTGCCGAATTGTATTTAGCGAATGAACATTTTTACACTGGCTTAGTTTTACAGTATCTTTCATTTCAGGTTATGAGAAGAGCTATAGCTTTTGCTATGGAGTTTTCTGTTCTATGGAAAATGTCTTTTATGGCCCTGTTTGACTGCCAGTGCCCCACAGTTACATCAAACAAACAAGCCCCTTCTTGTTTAATCCATTAGTCCAAGTGCATTACCAGGCTAGTGATAAGGATCTTATAACCAGACTGCCAGTTAGAATAAAAATGCAAACTAAGCAAGTCAGAGAAGCATGGGGAAATAAAGCAAATAGAATATGAATATACTTTCAGTTCTAAATTTTTTAATAAAAAAAAACATTTCGCCGTTGTATATTTAAATATAATGTTTGGTTTATCCATATAGTGTTGTGTGTGTACCTAGTCTGCAGTGTAATGAAAACTAAAGAGATTTTAATTAGAAGGTAAAAACACACACTCTTTGTTAGTGATGAGCGAATATGTTCCGAAAAATTGGTAAAATGCATTGAAGTTGACTAATTTTTTTACGCACAACAATTTTTCCTTATGTGTGCTACTTTTTTCTCACTCGAAATACATTAAAATCAATGGGCATTTTCTCTCAGCTAATTTTTTTGTCTTGGCAAATTTTTGCCACAGTTTTGTGAAAAAATTAGACAGATACATGTCTGGCAAAAAAATTCACTCATCACTACTTCTTGTTTTACAAATTACATTAATTTAGTATTTAGATATTTCTGCAATTTTAAATTGCTTTGGTGCCTTGTCAGTGTTATTTGGCCTTTTGGTATTATTTGGTTAATGGTATTTTTAAAAAAGTGCTATCAACTTGCAGCTGTGAGCCCTGCAGCACTGTGGGGCTGGCTGGGCTCCAGTTGATTCTGCCCAAAGCAATGCAGATCTACCAGTGAATCCAAACTGGCATGTGGGTCCCAATGTAGTTACACCCTCCCCCTCACTTGGTAGTTACTCCACTGCACCTTATCCTAAGGTTGAGTCAAAAACCTGATATTAGCAGTCAAAAAATCCAAAAGTCTCTGCTCTGCTAAAAATGGAAAATGAATGTAAATTACAAAAGTCCTCAAGGAAGAACCCTGAGTTAGTTCAAATTACTGTTTTTTTTGGGGGGGGGGGGGGTTGGATCACCTTTAAAGGAATAGTATAAAGGAATATTTTATTTTATAATATAAAAATGTTGTAGTAGAGGATAATGCTGTGGGCTTCTGTGGGTACACTCTTTTTAGTAAATTGGCGATGTTATGCAGAATTTTACAAAACACTCCAAATTTCAACTTTCACCATTTAATATATTTCTGTGTTTCACTTTGATTTTAAGAAGACCCTTTCCCTGACACTTTCCCATCCTGAGCACCCTACTCCAATAGAGAAGTTATGGCTCAGATCTATCAAAGTGTGAACTGGGTATCCTACAGGTGTCATTTATCTGATACTGTCCAGAAGTTTTCAGTGTTCAACTATCGTTATCTGTTGTCTAAAAAAATCCTACCTGGTCTAGTGTAACTTTAAAATATATAATCATGAATCCAAATTCCTACCAGTAAAAGTTATTTTCAAATAAAATTATTTTCATATACAAAATAAGTGCTCTAAACAAATCCGTACTGACAAATGCATAGGCTATATAAGTCTAAATGGTTCATAACAATAATCCAAGGTATGTTATGGCATTCTGTTTATTTTTGTTCTGAGAAGCCCTATCTGTTGAATGCAGCAAAGCTTTTAATGTATCACTTTTTTGGAAATTACCCTTGCCTCCTTACAAGTGTGACTGAGCAAAATAAATAAAATTTGCTGCATTAAGGAACTGTTATCCCTATTTGGCTATAAAATAGTCAGGCTAGTATACAGTGGAGGAAATAATTATTTGACCCCTCACTTATTTTGTAAGTTTGTCCAATGACAAAGAAATGAAAAGTCTCAGAACAGTATCATTTCAATGGTAGGTTTATTTTAACAGTGGCAGATAGCACATCAAAAGGAAAATCAAAAAAATAACTTTAAATAAAAGATAGCAACTGATTTGCATTTCATTGAGTGAAATAAGTTTTTGAACCCTCTAACAAAAAAAGACTTAATACTTAGTGGAAAAACCCTTGTTTGCAAGCACAGAGGTCAAACGTTTCTTGTAATTGATGACCAAGTTTGCGCACATTTTAGGAGGAATGTTGGTCCACTCCTCTTTGCAGATCATCTCTAAATCCCTAAGGTTTCGAGGCTGTCTCTGTGCAACTCTGAGCTTGAGCTCCCTCCGTAGGTTTTCTATTGGATTAAGGTCCAAAGACTGACTAGGCCACTCCATGACCTTAATGTGCTTCTTCTTGAGCCACTCCTTTGTTGCCTTTGCTGTATGTTTTGGGTCATTGTCGTGCTGGAACACCCATCCACGACCCATTTTCAGTTTCCTGGCAGAGGGAAGGAGGTTGTCGTTCAGGATTTCACGATACATGGCTCCGTCCATTTTCCCGTTAATGCGAATAAGTTGTCCTGTGCCCTTAGCAGAAAAACACCCCCAAAGCAAAATGTTTCCACCCCCATGCTTGACGGTGGGGACGGTGTTTTGGGGGTCATAGGCAGCATTTTTCTTCCTCCAAACACAGCGAGTTGAGTTAATGCCAAAGAGCTCTATTTTGGTCTCATCAGACCACAGCACCTTCTCCCAGTCACTCACAGAATCATTCAGGTGTTCATTGGCAAACTTCAGACGGGCCTGCACATGTGCCTTCTTGAGCAGGGGGACCTTGCGAGCCCTGCAGGATTTTAATCCATTGCAGTGTAATGTGTTTCCAATGGTTTTCTTGGTGACTGTGGTCCCTGCTAATTTGAGGTCATTAACTAACTCCTCCCGTGTAGTTCTAGGATGCTTTTTCACCTTTCTCAGAATCATTGACACCCCACGAGGTGAGATCTTGTGTGGAGCCCCAGAGCGAGGTCGATTGATGGTCATTTTGTGCTCCTTCCATTTTCGAACAATCGCACCAACAGTTGTCACCTTCTCTCCCAGCTTCTTGCTAATGGTTTTGTAGCCCATTCCAGCCTTGTGCAGGTCTACAATTTTGTCTCTGACATCCTTGGACAGCTCTTTGGTCTTTCCCATGTTGGAGAGTTTGGAGTCTGCTTGATTGATTGATTCTGTGGACAGGTGTCTTTTATACAGGTGACTAGTTAAGACAGGTGTCCTTAATGAGGTTGACTAATTGAGTAGAAGTGTCTAACCACTCTGTGGGAGCCAGAACTCTTAATGGTTGGTAGGGGTTCAAAAACTTATTTCACTCAATGAAATGCAAATCAGTTGCTATCTTTTATTTAAAGTTATTTTTTTGATTTTCCTTTTGATGTGCTATCTGCCACTGTTAAAATAAACCTACCATTGAAATGATACTGTTCTGAGACTTTTCATTTCTTTGTCATTGGACAAACTTACAAAATCAGTGAGGGGTCAAATAATTATTTCCTCCACTGTAGGTGTTAGAGCAGGGGGTACATGCGACTCTCTTAGACAGGAGGGGCCTTCGCTATATGGAAGAGACCTGTGGAGCTGGGGTGTAGTGCGGTGCTGTGTGCAGCGCAAATTAGCACCTGCTCCCCCCCTCCCTCAAGAATGCTAAGAACTCACCCCCCCAACTTAGGAATGTGGATCTGAGCCAATCAGCAGGAAGCTTCCTCATAGTCTTACAAACTAAGCATGTACATGGGTCTTGGTCTCAGTGCAGGAGCAAGGCATTATGGGAACTTTCTTTACAGAGCTCAGCGTTTTTTTTTTTGCCTAAGAGGCTTGTGATCATCTGAATGGGAGAAATATGGGGAGACGTTTTGAGAGAACTGAAGGTATGCCTGCAGCTTGAGATTATCTGTTTATTAGCCTCTCCTTCTCCTTTAAACCACTATATGGTTGCTAGGGTAAATAAGACTGTGGCAACCAGATAGCTACAAAAATACCAAATACACAGCTGCTGAGCAAAAAGCTGAAAAACCATAAAAAATTAATTGCAAATTGTCTCAGAATATCAATGTCTACATCATCATTAAAAGTTAAAAAAAAGGTTGAACTACCCCTTTAATGAGAAATATAATATATTATTTAACAACAGATATTCTAATGCTTTATTCTCTCGGTCTTTTTAGCAGATGCAAGGGCATCCATTTAGTTTAGAAGACAGAGCATTTTATTGTTATATTAAAAAAGATTATTTTTACAGTGAAAGCTGCAAAGTTGTGCAATTCTTTCTCTAAAATGGTTATATGGACAGATACATTAGACAGCAACAAGAAGGGAATTAATGGCTTTTTAGCAAATAGAAAATATGGGGTTACTGAAGCTAGCTTTGTTGCAACTATGCAGTGCAACACTCTAAATTTCAAGGGTTAGATGACCTACCAGACTTCCTTGGTATCAGATTCTGTCATAGAGTGGTGTAGTTCCACACAATCCTTTGTTGCTAATAACTTTTATTTAAAGAGATGCACATAATAACTGTTCAATGCAGGAACATGCAGCTTCAGATAGAGAAAGATCATATACACTCAGGAACAGGGAAACACTCAACAGGAAACTATAGTTCAGGAAGCAACTTAGAACCAATAAGCAATCATTTACATCACACACAGGGTAATTACATTCTAACATATTGCAAGTGAATACTGGGAACTATAGTATTCCATATATAACATAACAACATATGACTCTTTAGTGGAACAGTTGTGAGGCTGTAGAAATTTTAAATTGCGGCAATGCTGTAAATCGTTCCCCAATTAGGAAATGTCCTGGTGTTAATGGCTAGGGACCCTGAGCATCACTGTGAGTAAAGCTTAATGGCCTAGAATTTGGAACAGCCTCTACTTCAGTCAGAATTGTAGTGAGCTTTTCAAAGGATAACTTTGCCCTTCCCAAAATTTTCTTAAGACAAGACTTTACAGAGCGACACAAAGTAATTCCAAGTAATTCCTTTCTGTGCACTCTGAGTGCCAATGGTCCCTGTAACCCCAAATGCATCACCTTTTCATGCTGATATTGCACTTAGAATTCTAAAAAGCAAGGATATGTCTGCCTTTCAGTCAAATTTGCCTTATGTAACCTTCCACCTAAACATAAGACCATCTTTGTCAACAAAAGGATTTAAGTCCTTTATTCTGGAGTTGTTAGAATAACCCCCTCCTCCCATGAATCTATGCCCCTTTTAATACAGCTCAAAACCTTGTTTGCCCTTGCAGCTGCTGCCTGGCATTGCTTGCTACAGCCAAGCTTACATTTATCCACATTAAATCTCGTCTGCTACTTAGCCACCCCGATTGCCAGTTGGTCAAGATCCAGCTGCAAGGATGCCACATCCTGGGTAGAATTAATTGGGCTGCAGAGTTTTATGTCGTCTACAAACACTGATACATTACATATAATACCCTCCCCTAAGTTATTAATGAATAAGTTAAACAAATGTGGACCCAGTACAGAACCCAGAGGGACCCCACTGAGAATCTTACGCTAAATAGAGAATGTACCATTACCACCACCCTCTGTTACCGATCCTGTAGCCAGTTTTCTATCCATGTGCAAGCGACTTCTCTAAGATCAACAGACCATATCTTAGAAAGCAGTCATTTGTGGGGAACGGTATCAAATGCTTTGGCAAAATCCAAATAGATTATATCTACTGCACCTCCACTGTCCAGCTTCTTACTAACTTAATCATAAAAAGCAATTAAATTTGTCTGACATGACCTGTCCTTCATAAAGCCATGCTGATTACTGCTCATAATGCCATTCTCCAGAACATCATTTTGTATGCAGGCCCAGATTTGTGGAGAGGCCACAAAGGCCCGGGCCTAGGGCAGCAGAAGTTTAGGGACGGCATGCCGCCCCACCGCAACAGAATTTTTAAATTTGGCTCCCATACGGAGCAGTTGGGACCTCTCCCCAATGCTCCGTATTAGTATTATAGTTTGAGCTGAGCCAATAGTGCAGCTATTGGGTGGGACTTGGCACTCTGGCTCCTCCACTGTATACACTGAAGAACTGTCCATAAGGAGCTAAAATTTGCTTTTCTAAAATTCAGGATCTTTGTTGCTCCAGCGTATATTTGTTCATGAAATAACATTACAATCACTATCCCAGGGGTTCAACCATTTGCACATTTGCTATACATTCTGAGTCATTAGAGATCACTAGATCCAGTACAGCATGGTTTCTGGTTGGCTTCTCAACAACTTGTGACATAAATTTGTCATGCAACAAGTTTATAAACTTGTTCCCATTTACTGTCCTGGCAGTACTATTGCTCCAGTCAATATCAGGATAATTAAAATTATTATCACTTACCCCAAACTCGCAGCCTTTTCTATTTGCAACAGAAGTTTAACCTCTTCCTCTTCACTTACATTAGGAGGTCTATAGCATACCCCTACCATTAATTTGGTGTACTCTTTACTATCTGTGAGAAGCTCAACCCATAAGACAACCCATAAGACACACCCCTCCTCCTTTTCTAATGCCTCTGTCCCTCCAAAACATTGTATTGATTGATATTAACTGCTCAGTCATGTGACTCATTCAACCACGTTTTTCAGCAATGCCAATCACATCATATTTCCGCTCCAGTGCCAGCACCACCAGCTCTCCCATTTTACCAGTCACACTCCTTGCATTAGTAAACATATGTATATGTACAATACAATGTTTCGGAGGGTACCAGCATGAGAATTTTGCGTATACAACTTATGGTCCTCCCTGCCATTATCAGTATACCCAAGAAAGCCTCCTCCCCCTTTTTCCCTTACTATGCCCACTACCTCATCTATCCTGTCTACCACAGAATTACTCACTGCACCCTCCCCCCAACATGTAGTTTAAAATCTCCTCCAACTTTCTATGCATTTTATCCCCCAAAGCAGCTGCACCATCATCATTGAGGTGCAGCCCATCCCTGGCAAAGAGCCTGTAGCCGACTGAAAAATCAGCCCAGTTCTTCAGAAACCCAAAGCCCTCCTCCCTGCACCAATCTCTCAGCCACGCATTAATCTCCCTAAGCTCCCGCAGCCTTCTTAACGTTGCTTGTGGCACAGTTAATATCTCTGAAAAAATTACCTTGGAAGTCCTCGTCCTGAACTTATCGCCTAGTTTTTTTAAATTGTTCTTGAGGACTTCCCCGCTCCCTCCTCTAACTTTGTCATTGGTACCTATGTGTACCAATTAAATGCAGATTATTTTACATTTTAATTTTTGCATTTGCCCAGGGCACTGGGCATTTTGTGGGAGAAAAAATCCAGTGTTTGGTTCAGGATTCAGCCAAGATTATACCTTTTTCAGCAGGATTCAGCCAAATTCATGCCTCTGGCCAAACCAAATCCAAATCCTTTTGTCACATAAACATGGAAATTGTCTTTGACCCTGCATATGCAAATTAGGACTTGGATTTGGATCAGTATTTGGCCGAATCTTATATATAATATAATCTTATATTATATATATCTGCCATTTAGACAACAAGTATGGTGTTTTGTCCAAACCTCTCTGCAAATGTTTTTGCTTAGTTTAGCATTGTAACCTGATTTATATTTACTATTGCTCCCTTTCTCCAACCACAGCCTGTAAGGCATTTAGATAAGTGAATTACTGATCTGTTCTAATTTTACAAACAGTAAGTAACACAATGGGGCTCATTTATAAACACTGGGCAAATTTGCACCTGGCCAGTAACTCATAGCAACCAATCAGTGAGTACAGGTATAACAATAAAAGCAAACTTCTGATTGGTTGCCATGAGTTACTGCCTAGGTGCATATTGCCTATTGTTATAAATGACCCCCAGTAACATAGATTATCGAGTCCATCGAGTTCAACCTTTTATGTATATATCAAACCTGCCTAACTGATTGTTGATCCAGAGAAGCATACAAAAAAGAGAGGGAGGTAGCATTCTCATTCTGAGAAAGCCAGGTCTCTTTTAGGGCAAACAGGTGAAAAGACTTGGAGCAGAACAAATCATGAATTAAAGTGGATTTGTTAGTAACAGAGCGGGTATTAAGAAGAGCACAAGCGAATCGGAGATAAAAAGTGGAGAGAGTGGGAATTTGAATAAGGTTAGACATGTTAGTAGTTTCTGAGGGTTTTGCCAGAAGTGAAGCATTTCGTGGGTGATTGGTGTATGGCAGGGACCAGGATTCGGAGAGATATCACATGCAGCAAGTAATAGCAGTAAGAAGAGGGAAAGGAGGTGGGAGAATGATTTGAAATTGCAATACTTTTGCGAGGCACTAGAAGAAGGTGCTAGATCTTTTAAAAAGTTACATAGATTATATGAGCAGAAGTGTCTTGAATGGAGCAGAGAGGAGGATATTACTGTGGAGTAGGGACAGTCAGCTAAAGGGCTAAAGGAAGAAGCTACCTTTGGAAGCATGAAGATGAAAGATAACACTAACAGGAGTATTAATGACATTATGCCAGAATATCCAGGAAATTAGGTCCTAATTCACATGGACAAAGGCTGCCAAGTCTTCTGCTGTTGCTCCCTAATTGCTTTTATGGTAATAAAACATGTATTTGTCCTTATGCATTTTCAACATAATAATGTTTGCACAGTTCATTTTTCTTTTTCCATGTCTGAATTTCTTGTTTCTTGTGCATTGCACATTTCAGGTGTATTTTACCTGATGTTTTGTTTTGTGCATCATAGGACTTTAGCATTTTTGTCTTCTGGAATTTTTCAAGGGTTTTTCATTTCTTTCTCTACCCACACAAATCACAGTCTTGTTTTCTTGAGGGAGTGTAATGCATTTATCTTTGGGTGAATCGCCCATCTATATGGGTTGCCTCGTGTCCTTTGTTTATTTTTGTGCAAAAAAAAAAAAAATTTCTGTCTATAGTGTCCTATAATGTAATAAAGTTGCAAGTGCAATTCTCTGCACCACCAGCAACAACTCATTATCCAGGACAAGAAAAAGAATGAGAAATGGACGTGCTGACAACCCCAAATATTCCACAAACATTTTTAGAAAGACGAAACCCATAGAGGAGCTACAATGTCACAAAATCCATAAAGAAATCAATTGTATAAAGAGGCCAATAAAATGTGGGGAAATTGTGTAGTTATACGCTTTTGAGCGAACTTCACATTATGTTTAGTGAGAAGAATTAGACAGTTTTTTTTTTCATTATTGTGGGTGATGTTATACAAGTTGTGATCAATTATTGTGAAAGAGTGTACTCTTCTGCAACTGGTACACTTAATTAAACTGACATGTGAAGTATTGTATTATTCCTCAGGAGTTGTGTTGAGTTCCATTAAAACATAACTTTTATATACCATCTTATTCCATAAAAAGTACAAAAGAATATGAAAGAAAACTAAGACTAGGAACAGTTAAAATCCTGATCTCTAAATGTCCAAAGTAAATAGGGATTCCACTATGAGTCTCTATATTCTACCTCAGACCTCTTAACCCTCTTTAACACAATATGGGAATCAAATAGGGAATCACAGAACAAATTTGTATAACACCTGCAATGTGTATATAGTAAAATTGGTTATTGCAAGTTAATTGCACCATCCAAAATGTAATGCTGATAATTGTTCTATTACTACGTCATCTCAGAGGCACCTAACAAATTGAAGTGGCCTTATCCCTAACGCTATGCCCTAACCTGGCTCTCCTTTTTCCTCTCTACTGACGGCCCTGCAATCATCCTTGGGGATTTCAACTCCCACATTGATGATCCCTCGCAACCCTGGCCCTCACGTTTTCTCCGCCTAACCTCCTCCTTTGAACTCCAGCAGTGTACAAATGCTCCGACTCATAAGGATGGCCACTTTCTGGATTTAGTCTTTACTAAAAATCTGTCCCTGTCTGATTTTAACAGTGTCCCCTTCCCCTTCTCTGACCATCACCTGGTTACATTTTATGTCTCTCACTCTCCTTCCCAACCTGCTCCTTCCCCCACTGTATTAATTAGAAATACACGCGACGTAGATCTCCCGGCCTTAGCTTCCTCTTTCAGGTCCAGTCTCTCCTCCTTTGATGAGATGTCGGACCCTGATACCCTGGTTAGCAAGTACAACAGTATACTTGCCTCCATCATTGACCTATTTGCACCCCATCAGCCTAAGCGTACTCGGGTTCAAAACCCACGCCCGTGGCTGAATGTGCACACCAAATTCTTACCCTCCTGTACGAGGTCTGCGGAACGTATGTGGAGGAAATCCCGTACGCAAGCAGACTTTATCCATTATAAATTCCTATTGGCCTGCCTCAATTCTGCCCTGTCGAAGGCTAAACAGGAATACTATAACACCTTCATAAACCACAATAAATCCAACCCGCGACGCCTGTTTTCTATTTTCAATACCCTTCTGCGTCCCTCACAGACTCCATTACCTCACCTTATGCACTCTCCCCAGGACTTTGCTGAGTTCTTCATGAACAAAGTGGAGTCCATCCGCAATCAGATTGCTCCCTCTACTAATACAAACCAGCTCCTCCTTCCTCAGCCCCCTACTGTATGTCTTAACTCTTTTGGTCCCGTAACTGTCTCCGGGGTCTCCCACCTTCTTTTGTCTGTTCCCCTCACCACTTGCTCTCTTGACCCTATGCCTTCCTCTCTGCTCAAACACTGCATTCCTGAACTTACTCCGGCTCTTACTCACATCTTTAACTCTTCTCTGACCTCTGGAAGCTTCCCCTCTTCCTTTAAACAGGCCTGTGTCAAGCCCATCCTAAAAAAGGCCACGCTGGACCAGTCCTGTCTCTCTAACTACCGTCCTGTCTCACTTCTACCGCTTGCCTCCAAAATCTTAGAGCGTATTGTCTTCTCCCGTATTACTAACTTTCTCAATGACCATAATTTATTAGACCCCCTGCAATCTGGTTTTCGGCCTGCGCACTCTACTAAGACAGCGTTGTGCAGAGTTACAAACGATCTTCAGGTTGCCAAAGCCAAAGGTCACTTTTCCATACTAATCCTCCTAGATCTATCGGCTGCGTTTGATACGGTTGACCACTCCCTCCTGATGCAAATTCTGCATTCGATTGGTCTCCGCAGTCAGGCTGCATCCTGGATCTCTTCTTATCTCTCTAACCGTTCATTCACTGTCTCCTATGCTAATAAAACCTCATCTCCAGTTCCTCTTAATGTGGGGGTACCCCAAGGCTCTGTACTTGGGCCGTTGTTGCTCTCCCTCTACACGCTGTCTTGTCTTTGGGAGATCTTATCCATTCATTTGGCTTCAAATACCATCTGTATGCTGATGATATCCAAATTTATCTGTCGACCCCTTCATTAACAGCTGAAACTGAGACTCAAATCTCTAACTGCCTCCTGGCCATCTCTAACTGGATGAACCAACGCCACCTCAAACTCAACCTAACAAAAACTGAACTAATGATTTTTCCGCCTAAGCCTGGTCCTACCCCCCCTTTTCTATCTCTATCGATGGCACCCTCATCAACCCCGTTGATTCGGCGAGTTGTTTGGGGGTGATCTTTGACTCCAGTCTCTCCTTTTCTAACCACATTAACACCACTGTCAAAACCTGTCACTTTTTCTTACGCAATATTGCCAAAATTCGTCCCTTTCTTTCTACTGCAACAGCTAAGCTGCTCATGCATGCTCTCATCCTGTCACGACTGGACTACTGCAACCTGCTATTAACCGGCCTCCCTAACTCCCATCTTTCCCCCCTACAGTCTATATTAAACACTGCTGCCAGAATTCTCCTCCTCTCATCCAGGAGAGTTCAGGCCCTTCCCCTGCTAAAGGCCTTATCGTGGCTTCCTATCAAACAAAGAATATCCTACAAACTTCTTCTCCTAACCTTCAAGGCCCTCCATTCCTCTGCTCCTCACTACATCTGGTCCCTTGTGTCTCCGTATGTTCCCGGCCGACTCCTTCGTTCCTCCAGGGCAATCGTTTGGTTGTGCCCCTCACTACTACTGCGGTTTCCCGCCTTAAACCTTTCTGCCTGGCTGCCCCCTACATTTGGAATGTCCTCCCTGATTTCCTCCGGAGAAAATCCTCCCCCAGTCTTTTTAAAACTAAGGTTAAAGACTACCTTTTGGAGCACTCGCCCATCACCTGATCTGGGAACTGGCACTTATATTGTAGTGTCACCCACTGTGACCTACAGCACTTATATTTGCCTATTTGTGTCTGTTAGTTACCCCTCCCATATAGATTGTAAGCTCTACGGGGCAGGGACCTCCTTCCTCTTGTGTCCTCGACTCTTAACTTATTGCTGCTGTATTTATCTGTATTTATTATTATACTTTGTATTTATCTATTATCTTATTAACACCCTGTTTGTATTAATGTATTCTACTGTACAGCGCTGCGTACATAAGTAGCGCTTTATAAATAAAGATATACATACATACATACATAGATCTCTTCCAGATTTGTTCTTAAAGGAACAGTAACACCATAAAAATTAAAGTGTATTAACGTAATTAAAATATAATATATTGTTGCTCTGCACTGGTAAACGTTGTGCGTTTGCTACAGTAACACTACTACAGTTTATATAAATAAGCTGCTGTGTAGCCATGGGGGCAGCCATTCAAGCTGTAAAGGGGGAAAAAAGGCACAAGTTACACAACAGAAAACAGGTAAGCCCTAAATCTGCTGTGTAACCTGTGCCTTTTCTTTTTTGAATGGCTGCCCCCATGGCTACACAGCAGCTTTGTTTCATAAGCTATAGTAGTCTTTCTGAGGCAAAAACACCAGTTGTACCAGTGCAGGGCAATAGTACATTATATTGTACTACTTTTATACACTTTCTTTTTTTGGTGTTACTGTTTCTTTAAATTTAGTCAAATTTCTTAAATAACAACATCTTGCATGAAACATATGGGTTTGCACAAGTTTGTATTCTTAACAAAAATAGAAATAGTCCTTACAATGCCTACCTCCAGGTGCTTTATGAACAAATGAAATTGCAAAGGACTGAGAACAGACCCCTGAGGTATGCCACTAGCAACATTGGTCCAAATAGATACAGGTCAAAAAGCGGTGGAAATTAGAACATTTTCTAATTTAACCAGTGTTGGTCTGCCTTTGGCCCTTAGCTATTTTAATTTGTCAACCCCTTTAATGACAGTTTTCTATCCGAGTACAAATATGATGTTCAAGGCCAATACCTTGAACATCATATTTGTACTTGGATAGAAAACTGTCTGAATGATAGATTACAAAGATGAAGTTTAAGGCCAAAATTAACAAACCTGTTTGCTTTTTCCAACTTGGCTACCCCATTACTAGAGTCAATGTCGTAAGACATGAAGTCACCCATAATTACATGACCTTTTCTAGCTGCAAAAGTCTCTTCCATACAATCCCTAGTACTAACCTCGGTCATTTCATTAGTGCAGTGCTTTAATTCTGGTTTTAGATAAAGACAAACTCATAAAAAGGGTTATTATATTATCATTTTCTAAATATTCAATTAACTGTAGCTCTTCCATTTTGTCTGGCAAGCTCCTTCATGCAGTTTCATGCACTGGCTAGCAGAAGGCAGAGGTTATGCATTTTTGGTCTAAAAAACCCATTTGCAGCATCTGCAATTTCCCTTAGAGCAGGGGCGCTGCTACCATGAGGTGAGAAACTCACCTCAGGCAGCAGTGCCCCCGGAGTTACCAGGGGTGGCAAACAGCCGCTCCTGGTAACTGTAAGTGCAGAATTTCCATTTTTTAAAACAGAAATTCAGCTCCATTGCGCTCTCTACACTAGCGATGCACCACCCCCAGGATCTTCTTCGGCACTGTAAAGGTAAGCGCAGGTGGGCCGAAAGGGCGGCAATGGAGGAGTGGCTCAGGAGCAAGAAACACCCCTTGCCCCTGAGGAGAAAAAATTCCTTCCTGATTCCAAGATGGCAAACAGACCAGTCCCAGGGTCAACTTTGTACTAAAAACTTGTTGAATCTTTATTACAGCATTCTATTAAATGTTGTTATGTGATATGTTATATATAGAATAAGATAGTTCACAGAATTCACTTGCAATATGTTAGAATGTAATTTCCTGTGTGTGATGCAAGAGATTGCTGAGCAATAGTTTCCTGTTAAAGGATGTGGAACTACACCACTCCGTGAGAGAATCTGATACCAAGGAAGTCTAGTAGGTCATCTTACCCTTGAACTTTAGAGTGTTGCACTGCATAGTTACAACACAATTTCTGATTCCAGAAACCTGGGAATATGGCAGAATTGCTTTACTAAAGTGCAAATGTGGTGCAATCAGAAGTTCCACTACAAAAATGCCGCAAAGGATAGAAGAGAGGCTAGGAAAGTCAGCACCTCAAACAGATATATTGCAGGAAAGTTTCCCTCAGAGAGGCAATATTATATGAACTGGGCAGGGACATTCAGAAGCAGAGTATGAAACAGTTCAGTCATATCAGGATCACATTGTTATGTGAAAAAGCCACATGTTCAACCCAGATCAGCATCTCAGAATCACAGAGTAAAACTTCCAGAGTTGATTATTGGGAAATTTTCTGGAGAGATCAGTCACTGGCAGGAATTCTGGATTCATTTTGACTGTGATAATTCATGAGATACCTACTTTAGGCTGACATTTCACAAAATGAAGCTTAAAATACTAGTCATATATATGTACAGAAACATATACATGTATATCATTGTAATCATGAAAAGGGAAAATAAGGCTGGTGCAGTCATAAATTTTAAACCACTTTGAAGTGAAAGGTCAAAAAGGTGCTCTGAACTGTCATATAGATAAGAAATGTGAAAGGTAAAAAGGTCATTGTCAAAGTCAAAGCAGCAAACATTTGAATAAGTTCCCAGATTTTTCCCTCTGTTATATATTACAAAAATCTAGACCATCAAAGTCCTTTACAACTGGTGTTTCTATTTTTCTTTAGTTTATTGTATACATCCCTTTCATTAGTTTCTGTCCTGTCTCTCCTACATAGTCCATCTTTGTCCTACAGATAGTACTTTGATATTTTAAAACAGGAATGAACTTAATTTTATGTGGGTCTTATGTCTTTTATGTAGGTCTTATGTTGGTCTTTATGTATGTATTTTATGTAGGTCTTTGGTTTTATGCTTTTTGTTATACCAATGTATTTTTTCTTTTTCTAACAGGGGCTGGGGACCTGAGTGGTGAACCTGTAGGATACATAACAGGAGTGATGGCCGTAATAGTTCATTCTGCTTACTTAGTAATTATTCAGAAGACTAGTACTGATAGTGAACATGGGCCTCTTACTGCACAGTATGTCATTTCTGTTACACAAACACCTCTGCTAATTGTCTTCTCTTTCATCAGTATGGACATGATCAATGCATGGTCTTTTCCTGGCTGGAAAGATCCAGTCATGGTATGTTTATTTATTTTTTGCACCTTAATTGGTTGTGCCATGAACTTCACCACATTGCACTGTACTTACATAAACTCAGCCGTCACCACAAGTTTTGTTGGAGTGGTAAAGAGCATTGTTACAATTACAGTGGGTATGTTGGCTTTCACAGATGTGGCACCTACGTCACTTTTCATTGCAGGGGTGGTTGTCAATACAGTTGGCTCTATTATCTACTGTGTGGCTAAGTATTTTGAAATCAGAAGACAAATCAACTATGAAGACTTGGAAAAGGAAACAAGTAAGGAAGATAATATTGAACTGGGTGGAGATCATCCACCATTTGCAATGGAAAATATAAAACAAGATGACACTCTTGAAGGACAAGCTCAAGGTGAGCCAGTAGCTGCATCCTTACAAGATAATAGTGAAAAGAAGACAGGAAGCACACTGGAAAAGTTCTTACAGTCATCTGGCACTCCAGGTCCTTGTCCTAATGGAGATAACAGAAAATCACTTAAAGATACATATCTTGGTGTATGGAGGCTGGTTAGAGGGTCAAGATTTTTAAAGAAAGATTACCTAATAGAAAATGAAGAACTTCAGAGCCCATAATGCAAAATAAATTAAATTATTGTGGTGGAAAAGTATATTTTGTATGTCATGTGGAAAAATAATTACTTCAGCAAAGATCATCCTAAAAGGAGCTTGTACATATATACATATTTATTTGGAAGTAAACTGGTTCAGTATCAGTTCAGATTGCCAAATATCTGTTTGCATCCTTTATTATGCTTTTTACAATGATTTAGAAAATGTATTCGGATTTAAATAAGCTCCAAGAAAACCGAGTGGGGCATGTACAAAGGCTTTAGTTGTCCCATCACCATTATCATTGTTTCCATAAAGGACCAAACCTTTTTTTTGCCATTTTTTTGCCACTTTTTAAAATGTTATATATATATATATATACACAAAGGATGGCACACCGCTACATAACATACCTTGGGTGCTCGGTAAAGGGTTCCAATAGTATAAAAAAGACCAGCAACTCCGGGATTTCTTGTGAAAAATCAAAACATATATTTAAAGTAGCATAAACAGCCAACGTAACGTTTCGGTCCCTTTCTCAGGGCCCCGGTCCGATGGGGACCGAAACATTACGTCGGCTGTTTATGCTACTTTGAATATATGTTTTGATTTTTCACAAGAAATCCCAGAGTTGCTGGTCTTTTTTATACTATATATATATATATATATATATATAAAACAGCAAGCAAAAACTGTACTCACAGACTTTTAAAGTGAAAAAAAGTGTTTTAGTCTTAACGTAAACCTTTATCAGGGCAAAGACACACAGATGCTACCTGGTAGCATCTACGGCTAATAAATGCCAGAAAATACTCTGACATAAACATTACTGAGAATTGTCTCTGCTAAAACACAAATAGAGACAATTATCAGTAAGTGATCAGCATTGTCTATTATTGTAGCCATGACAATTAGTTGTAGCTTTGTGTGTCTTGACCCTCAAGGCTATAGTGAAAGGGTAAAAATAGACAATTTTTTTTTCACTTTAAAAGTCCCATGAGTGCAGTTTTTGCTTGCTGTTTTATACTATAAGATATTAGCACATAAATATAGGCCAAACGGTGCAGACACTCATGTCTATTCGAAATACAGATGCCTGGATACAGGACTTAAACAGAATGAAATCAGTATATAGCAGTGAAAGACTTTTGATATTAAAAGGTGATATAGCAAACATTTCCACCACCCTGTGCAGATATAAAAGATAATACACCAAAAAAACACATCAAACTAAACCAGAACATAACCAAAAAATAAAAAAAACCACAAAGCAACTACAAAATATGGAATTACTTTTAAGTCATGGTAAATAGTAGTACCCCATATTATTTTGAAAGAATGGCTATACTACTTCCCCATTAAACTTTCAATGTACTTTTGGTATGATGTAGACATCCATATTTTAAGAATATGGAATGGAATGGTTTTCCTTTTTCCTTTTTTTTTTTTAAATTATTTAGCTATTTGTTCAGCAGCGCTATAGTGTTAAATTTCATTACCTCTTAGTAGTAGTGGTTTAACTTAGATGTAGGATGAATAGGAGAGAGTCTGAATAAAAGAATAGAAATAAAAAGCAATAGTTTTTTGGCTGCTGGGGCTAGAGGTCCCCATTTGACAGCTGAAAAGAAGGAAAAAACAATTAAACAACAATCCCTTTAAGTGAAAATTTCCACTGGCACTGAATATTTTCTGGTACAATTTATCTATACCAACTGTTGAGATGTATTTAAAGAAAACTAAACCATTAAATTGAATATGGCTAGAAATGCCATATTTTTACTGGACTTACTTCAACAGCTTAATGATTCAGCAATTCTGCAGTTGTTATGATCCAGGCGTTTCAATTGTCACAGGAGATAACCATCTTGGACTTTGTTAGTGTGTTAGTGACACTGCACAAGCTCAGTGTGCTCTGGACAGTTAAACTTAGGGGTTGTCACAAATCATCAAGCAAAACATGAGGCTGGCCTGTCAGAGCTGCCAGGTAATGTTAATCTGAATACATTACTAACAAGCAGGGCCGGAACTAGGGGTAGGCAGAAGAGGCAGCTGCCTAGGGCGCAATGATTGGGGGCGCCAGGCAGGAGTCTCTCCTGCCTACCCCTAGTCCTCCTCCTTTGTCATTGCCCCGCTGCTTATCATTAGCAGTGGGGGCAATGACCCATCGCATGGCACAACCCCGAACTGCGCATTTGCGCCAAAGTACGGGGGGGGGGAGGTGCAGGGGTGAGATGGCAGACCGGGTTGCCTAGGGCGCCAAGGTGGCTTGGCCCGCCCCTGCTAACAAGCCTTATATTGTGAATACAGTATATTTTAAATCAGTCTCAGGTAACTGACAGCATCACAGAACATGTGCAGTGAATCAGCAGAAAAGAAGATGGGTTAAGGGATCTTTACTATATCCAACAATAGCTGATCTTGATAACAGCTCTTTATTTTCCAAAACTCACCTGAAACCCTTTAGAATAAGAGTGTTTAGGCCCCTTTGTGGCCTACTGAATATAATTAAAGATACTACAATTATACAGGAATTTAACATCTCAGGGCCAAGAACAGATGTACCCTTTATACCATTTCTGCCCCTTAATTCTATGGTAAGCAGTTCACTTCTTTGTTTGTGAAGACGATGCTGTGTGCTGCAGCTCCATTTTTCTCTGACTTGTGCTTTAAAAATACTACTTCCTGACAACATGGTGTATGTACTCCTGGCTTCACTATACATATGTAATATTTATGCATCAGCTGCGATTGCATCAGGTGCAATGCCCACTTGCCGTTGCAACAATGCTGTAATTCTGGGAAAAAATGCTGCATTATGGTAAAAAAATGGCGATTGTGCTCAAAATTGCACTTAGCTTACTGCACTTGCAGTTGTAAATGACCCCTTTATTATTGTAATTGCAGGCACTCTGCTATAGTGCTCTAAACACATGCAGAACAGCAAATTTGGAATTATCCCTTAATCTCATGCTAATGGTTATTTAGCCCGCACCCCAACCCATATGCTACAGTCCCACAGTTTGGAAACAACTGCCTTAAAACTTAATTTTCAGGTGAACTTACTCTGTTAAAACTGTGGAGACTGATGTCCAATATGCTGGTACTTGTGAATGCTTATAAAGGTTGTGTGGCTTTGTCAATAAAACAAATATTTCTTGCTGCAGAAGTTCACTTGGTGTGATGTACATGAATCGTTTAAGGCCTGTAGCTCTTTATCTAGAGATTTATGTTTCTTCCCTTCTTTTCCAGTTTTATTCCCTTTTTTAATGTGCTGAAATCTATTTTCAATGCCTTTGCAGGAATTCACTTGCTAAATCAAATATGGTTCTTATTTATTCTTTATAGAAATACAGTTTTAGCAGCCAATTATAAAAGAAATATATAGTTCACAGTTTTAAGAGTTAGTGGAAACAGAGCCTTAAACATTACAGAGTATTAATTGTTTAAATTTCCAAATACATTCCTTTAATATTTATTCAGTGTTTATGCATTTCTATTCATTTATGGGCTGTCACCAAATATGGCTGGTTTCAATGAATCATAATAACACAGCTTAAATTAAGTTGAAAAAAGATACATGTCCATCAAGTTCGACGTTTTATGTCTAAATAAAACCTGTCTAAGGGCAATGGCACATGGGGAGATTAGTCAGCCATGGTTAAATCTCAGCTACCGCGGGCAACTAATCTCCCCAAAATGTCTTCAAACTGGAAATAAAGTAAATCGCCAGTGGGAAGGCAAACACAATGCTTTATTTTCCCAAGTCACCCAATGTTTCCTATTCAGGAAATTTCAGCCTACGTTAGAGAAAGAGCAGCGTATGCCTTCCCAACATTGATGGTCAGTCATTCGCAGTAGCTAAGGTTTAACCATAGGCAAATAATCGCCCTGTATGTGATTGTCCCAAGGAAAGCCAAGTATGTGAAACAAAAAAAATCTAAAGCCTCTCCAATTTGAATAAGAGAGGAAATTAATTCTTTCCCGATTCCAAGATGGCAAACAGACCAGTCCATGAGTCAACTTTGTATTAAGAACTATTTTTTGTAACCCTGTATTTTTTCACTTGCTAAAAAGCCATCCAACCCCTTTTTAAAGCTATCTAATGTATCTGACAGTACCACTGACTCAATGAGAGAAATCCACAACTTCACAGCTCTCACACTTTTTGAATACTAAGATGGAACATCCTTTCTTCTAATTGGAATGTGTGCCCTTTGTGTCTGCTGGAAAAATCTACTGGTAAATAAAGCATTAGAAAATGAAGAAAACAGCAGCACTCCGGTTGTTTTGAAAAATGTGAATCTTTACTAAGTGCCAAAGGCAACGTTTCGGGCTTCACTCCAGCCCTTTATCAAGCCTTGATAAAGGGCTGGAGTGAAGCCCGAAACGTTGCCTTTGGCACTTAGTAAAGATTCACATTTTTTAAAACAACCGGAGTGCTGCTGTTTTCTTCATTTTTGAATTTATCTGCCCGGGCAGTGGGTACAGCGTGCACCTGGGGCTGCAAGAAGCTATTTTCACTATGTAAGCACATGTTAACTGATTCTAAAGCATTAGAAAATGCATTATATGGTCCCCTAATAATTATACAGTTACTATTTCCCCTCAGTCTTTCTTCAAAACTGAGACTTTCTACACCATTTGCAAGCTTAGTTGTCCTTAAGTTCTCATTAATTTGAGAATATCCTCTTTGAGTACTGGAGACCAAAACTGCCCTGCATAATCTAGATGGGCGAGTCTATACCCCTTGTACCACTTGTTTGCCCTTGCAGTTGTTGACTGGCATTGCTTGCTACAAGTTTATTATCCACAAGTACCCATATCTACTTCTCCATTATGAATTTGCATAATGCAGACCCTTTAAAGGTACAAGTGCCTTGCATATTTTTACATCCCAAGATCATTACCTTATATTTATAAACACTGAATCTCATCTCTCAATTAGCTGGTCAGACTGCCAGAGTGTCGCAAGGATGACACATGTTGGATGGAATTAATTGGGCTGTATAGATATGTGTCATCTGCAAACACTGATACACAATACCTCCGCAGTCATTAATTTCTTCTCCCTAACTTCTTACAAAACAAATTGCCTAGTTAAATGTTTATTAAATATGTGGTACCCTGACTATCTGACATGTGATCTGTTGTATGTTTTTCCTAATGCAGGGAGAAAATGGAGAACTATGGTGCAGTAAATTGTATGTGCCACCCTACAGGTTTCAGACCCCTTGTCCATCTTTCAAGCTTGAAAAAGAGCCAATGGGCCTGTAAATATTTACTATGATATAGTTGTAATTCCCCTATCTTGCGTTTTTTGTTGGAATAATAGTAAACTTTAACAGAAAGATGGACAGGTTTATATGATTATATGTCACTTTACAAATGCAGTATTATTTTTACTTTACTAGCTTAGGATTTGTACAGCAGACAGACTAAGGGAACAAAAGTCCTTCAAAACATTTATTCTGCATGAGTTCTATTTAGGGCTGTATTATTAAAAGCAGATGAGAACTATAAGCCAATCAGATCTCTTGGCTAAACATTCAGATGCCTCTTTAAAGAAGATGAGTTGTAAAATCTGGCACTGAGCTCTGTATCATTCCATTGTAGTGAAATAATAACAATCTGTTGCAATTTTGCACAGATAAAAAATAGAGAACAAACATGGGCTTGTTAAATATTTTATTCATTTTACTTTATTTTTTCTGTCACTCTCGAATTGTATTGTATTGTTTTAATTACTGCTTTTTCTTTCTTGCTCTCACAGAAAAAAATGTCCTACTTTACAAAATGAAATGGTATGGTAAGATATATCCAGAATTAGTTCTGCTTTAAAAAGGAAATATGGTTTTCCAAATTATGTAATTCATATTTAAATGTTTCCCAAATTGCTAAAAGTTTATAAAAGATAGTTTTATTTTGTGAAGTATAACATATTAGGATTTATACAGAATGAATGATAGAACAGTCTTGTAAAGATGAATACCTTATACTGTGAATATTAAAACATATTATTGTTATTATTTATATATTAATACCACATTGTTCACTCAGTTTAACTTTGGGACAGCCCTAGTCCTTTAAAAAAAACCTTTCAAAAAGTTCAGAGATAGCTTACAGTTCCTGTCCAACAAGTTTGACTCCTCTGAACACTAGTGCAATGCTGGTGTGATTTTGGCAGCCCTATACTACTCCAGCTTAATCCAAGATTTATAACTGTCTTTCTCAAATTGTCAAGATTTCGTATTCCTTACAGATATGCTTAGCTGGAAGGCTGGATTTGCATACTTGCATCACTGGTCAGCACTGACACTTTTTTATGACCAAAATATAAATAATATAAATCTATAATATACAATATTGTAGATGCTCCCATACACAATTATTCTGCCAGCCTAAAAGAGTATACACAAAAAACGCATTAGGTAGTACTTTCTTAGACTACAAGTACAGTCTAAAATTAGAATATAGTTAAAAAACCTGTTAATTAAAGGTACTTGTGTCAAAAGGTACTCTTTGCACTGTAAATTTGCACTGGGTGCAGCTTAGTCTTCCTGCCTGTTCCAAATCAAGTACAGTTGCACCTATTGATGCAGAGCAACTAGGGCCATTTCTGATTTTAGTAACACCCCCCCCCCCTTGCCCAGTGTTGTCCTTTGTAGTGACTCAAGGGGGCCTGCATCTCTACTAAAGAAAATACTGTACTGAAAGAATTGGGCACACACATCACTTGCACACTGAATATCAGAAATAACTCCAAATAGTAACATAGTAAGTTGGGTTGAAAAAAGACATACGTCCATCATGTTCAACCATAATGCCTATATATAACCTGCCTAACTTCTAGTAGTTGATCCAGAGGAAGGCAAAAAACCCATCTGAAGCCTCTCTAATTTGCCGCAGAGGGGAAAAAAATTCCTTCCTGACTTCAAGATGGCAATCGGACCAGTCCCTGGATCAACTTGTACTAAGAGCGATCTCCCATGCTAAGAAACCATCCAGCCCCTTCTTAAAGTTATATAATGTAGCAGCCAGCACGACTGATTCGGGGAGGGAATTCCACAACTTCACAGCTCTCACAGTAAAAAATCCTTTCCGAATATTTAAACGGAACCTCCCTTCTTCCAAACTGAGTGGGTGCCCTTGTGTCTGTTGGAAGGACCTACGGGTAAATAAAACATTAGAGAGGTTATTATATGATCCCCTTATATATTTATACATAGTTATCATGTCACCTCTTAAGTGCCTCTTCTCCAGTGTAAACAGACCCAACTTGGCCAGTCTTTCTTCATAACTGAGACTTTCCATACCCTTTACCAGCTTAGTTGCCCTTCTCTGGACCCTCTCTAACTCAATAATGTCTCGTTTGAGCACTGGAGACCAGAACTGAACAGCATATTCTAGATGGAGCCTTACCAGTGCTCTGTAAAGGGGAAGAATAACCCCCTCCTCCCGTGAATCTCTACCCCTTTTAATACAGCTCAAAACCTTGTTTGCTCTTGCAGCTGCTACCTGGCATTGCTTGCTACAGCCAATGACACCAACACAGACACAGTTGCACTAATTTTAACACATTGGGTATATACTTAGCAAACAAATGACGCAGTGCAATTTTTCTATTGGTAAATTCTTAATTATAATTAAACCTGAACTGCTTAAGCATTTATTCAAATGGTTAATTCAAAATTAAATCAAGTTGTACTGACTCTCAAGTTTCCTTCTCAAAATGAACCTTGCTTCTTTGCTTGAGTAGTTGAAGGAGGACTGTAGTAAAAACCTTTGCTGAAACAAATGAAGCAATCTTTGCTTGAGTAGTTAAAGGAGGTCTGTAGTGAAACCTTTGCTGAAACAAATGAAGCAATCTTTGCTTGAGTAGTTAAAGGAGGTCTGTAGTGAAACCTTTGCTGAAACAAATGAAGCAATCTTTGCTTGAGTAGTTAAAGGAGGTCTGTAGTGAAACCTTTGCTGAAACAAATGAAGCAATCTTTGCTTGAGTAGTTAAAGGAGGTCTGTAGTGAAACTTTTGCTGAAACAAATGAAGCAATCTTTGCTTGAGTAGTTAAAGGAGGTCTGTAGTGAAACCTTTGCTGAAACAAATGAAGTAATTTTTGCAAAAAGGACAAAAACAATGCTAACATTTTTGTGTTTATTTTACATATGTAAAATTTGTCTTCAGCAGGGACTGACAAAACTTTGTAAGCCAGAAAGCAGAATGAACAGTGCTATAAATACTGCAAGTTAGTTTTAGTATTCTAATAAATTTTGTGAAAGATAATCTTAGCAGTGCAATATCAATAGCAACACTGCAACCCATTGGATGGGTAATTGTCCTATAATTGAGTGGTACAAGAGTCATGAGGCTAACTTAAACAACCTGGAGCAAACTTGTCTAAATGATTTGGGAACTAATAGAATAGAAGAATGTGCAAAGTCTTACTTACACAACATATTTGAAGCTGTTATTACCAAAACTGTATTACCAATGTCTCTTTGAAAAAAAGTGGGGTAATTGGAACTGATCAAAACAGCATGTTCAATTTTTATATTTCTTAACATTTTTTCACCATAAAACAATGTCATATTACAAAAAGATATTTCTGAGTTTCATTGTTTTGAAAATGAAATCACAGAAAAATATTTCATTGTATAATTTGTTATTTAGTAAACTGAAACAATGGGTAAACGGCTTGAATACTTTTGAAAGGCACAAGCAATAAAAATGATGATTGCTAAATTTTGGTTCTTACCAGGGTTGGACTGGGAGTAAAAAGCAGCCCTGGCAAAAAAAATTAAAGCAGCCCACATATACATTTGTCTTTTACTCTCATATGTTTTGCCAAACATTACATTATTATTATGCCATAGTATGGCTAAACAGTTTTATGCCCAATATGTATAGATTTACCAAACTGTGTGGCCTACAGAGGCACCCAAATTAAAATTGTGCATATGAATTTTCATTTCCAACACTATGGCTGCTGCAATATAAGCACCCTGTGCCATAAGACCCCCTAACAGTACAGCAACCCTAGAAAACCATATATTTTCTGAAAGAACACATTCTGACAAAACCAAAATGGGTAAATACATCTTTCTACTGCCAGCTACAAAACTACAAAGCTATTGTCACAAAGCTTGGATTTTACCCCATTATATGACAAACATTTTTAATGCACCAACATAAAACATTTTAAATGTGAATGCTAGGGGTCTGCTAAACAGTTTGATGCCCAATAAGCACAAATTTAGCAAACTATGTGGCATGCAGAGGCACTCAAATTAATATATAACAAACATATGACAAAATTTCTGCTATCTAATCAGCCAGCACAAGAGAATTCTATAACTTCACAGCTCTCACTGTTAAAATCAAAACTCTTTCAGAATATTTTGATGGAACCTTCTTTCTTCTAATCAGAATGGTTGCCCTTGTGTCTGTTGGAAGCATGTACAGGTATGGGATCCCTTATCCGGAAACCCATTATCCAGACGAATTACGGAAAGGCCATCTCCCATAGACTCCATTATCAGGAAACAATTCTAATTTTTGAAAATGATTTCCTTTTCCCCTGTAATAATAAAACAGTACCTTGGACTTGATCCCAACTAAAGATATAATTAATCCCTATTGGATGCAAAACAAGCCTATCGGGGAAGCCCTTCATTATCACTGAACTGAATGACCAACTATTAAGCAACGACATAGCAGTAAGCTCTACATTACCTGACTCTCTGAGACATAACGAATCCTGTTTCAAATTGTCTACTGAAACATACAAGATATATGGGATGCTATGGGTTCTTGTTTTCTTAAATCTGAATGCTACCTATATAGACAAAAGTTTATACTATATAGAATGAAGATATGATTATGTTATTTTCAGCTGCCAACATATGGGCCAACATAATGAAAGAGAAAGCCAAGTTCATTAAGCTATTCTTTAAAACCATAAATCATGCTTAAACTAATCTTGTTAAATGTCAATGGACTTAATAGTCCCAAAAAACAGACATTAGCCTTAAAGGAAATATGGAAGCTTAACGCTGACATTGCAGTGTTGCAAGAATCACATTTTAAGGCCTCAGATAACAATTGCCTATACTCCCAATTATACACAGAAATATACCAAGCCTGTAACAACCTGAAAAAAGCAGGGGGTCATTACATTAATACAGAAGGACTGCCCCTTACATATCACCAAGCAAATATCTGACCCTGCAGGCCATTTTCTTTTATTACAAGGCTCATATGTTGGCATCCCCATTTTATTATTGATTTTTATGCCCAAATGTCAAACAAATCCATATGCTAAGGAAGACAACTAGCTAAACTGGCACAATTTACATCACCAATAGTTATTGTAGGGGGAGATTTTAATCTGACATATTCAGATATTGTAGATAGGGACCCCCCCGCTGCAACCAATAACCAACCCTCACAACAATCAAAACACTTCCGAACACTAATGAGGGCACACACCCTTCTAGACATATGGAGGATTAACCACCCAAAGGAAAGGAGATACACTTACTACTCCTCATCACATAAAAGCTCATCTAGATTGGACTATATTTTTACCACCCCGGAATGTCTGAAATATGTTATAACAACCTCCATTCAACCTATCACATGGTCAGATCATGCCTCCATAACTCTATCTATAGCACTGCCACCTAAACTCACTAAAAAGCCACACAGGCGGCTTAATGAATCAATCTTACACAACAAAGAGACACACACCACAACCCTCAACTCCATAAAGGAATTCTTTACCATAAACAAAGGATCCATACAATCCAGGGGTCTAACTTGGGAAGCCCATAAGGCTACAATTAGAGGCCAACTTATAGCGACGACAGCAGCCAAACATAGGACTAGGAAGACAGACTTATATAAACTAGAATCCCATCTTCAGAATATAGAAAAGACATATAGCACTCACCCAACCCCAACCACATTACAAAAAATCCAGGCAACACGTACAACCCTAAAACAACTAGCTCTTAAAGATGCTGAAAAAACTATTATTTGGTCCAAAAGAAAATATTACCAATCAGGGAATAAAGTCCACACCTTACTAGCAAAACAATTAAAACAACAGACCACACAATCCCAAATACTGGCCATCCAAACAGATGAGGGAACCTTGACCCAAGGCCCCTAGAAATATTGCTAAAAAGTTCCACGATTATTATAACTCCCTATAGAACCTACCTAAAAGGGGACAAAACCAAGGAGACTCACTATCCGACTTAACAAACCCTTTCCTCAAAGACTGCAACCTCCCAACACTATCAAAAGATGAAATAGAATACCTTGACATGGAAATAACAACAGAAGAAGTACTCCAAACTATACAAGCACTACCCCTACAGAAATCACCAGGACCAGATGGGTTCCCCAATTCATACTATAAAATCTATAAAGAATATCTCAGCCCTATCTTAGCTGAATTATTAAATGGATTCCTAGAAGGCAAGGAGAGAATACCAGAAACTATGCTCTCCTCATACATAACAATACTCCCAAAAGGAAAGGACATAACCCTGTGTTCAAACTATACAGTGGAGGAAATAATTATTTGACCCCTCACTGATTTTGTAAGTTTGTCCAATGACAAAGAAATGAAAAGTCTCAGAACAGTATCATTTCAATGGTAGGTTTATTTTAACAGTGGCAGATAGCACATCAAAAGGAAAATCAAAAAATAACTTTAAATAAAAGATAGCAACTGATTTGCATTTAATTGAGTGAAATAAGTTTTTGAACCCCTACCAACCATTAAGAGTTCTGGCTCCCACAGAGTGGTTAGACACTTCTACTCAATTAGTCAACCTCATTAAGGACACCTGTCTTAACTAGTCACCTGTATAAAAGACACCTGTCCACAGAATCAATCAATCAAGCAGACTCCAAACTCTCCAACATGGGAAAGACCAAAGAGCTGTCCAAGGATGTCAGAGACAAAATTGTAGACCTGCACAAGGCTGGAATGGGCTACAAAACCATTAGCAAGAAGCTGGGAGAGAAGGTGACAGCTGTTGGTGCGATTGTTCGAAAATGGAAGGAGCACAAAATGACCTCAATCGACCTCGCTCTGGGGCTCCACGCAAGATCTCACCTCGTGGGGTGTCAATGATTCTGAGAAAGGTGAAAAAGCATCCTAGAACTACACGGGAGGAGTTAGTTAATGACCTCAAATTAGCAGGGACCACAGTCACCAAGAAAACCATTGGAAACACATTACACTGCAATGGATTAAAATCCTGCAGGGCTCGCAAGGTCCCCCTGAGAAGGCACATGTGCAGGCCCATCTGAAGTTTGCCAATGAACACCTGAATGATTCTGTGAGTGACTGGGAGAAGGTGCTGTGGTCTGATGAGACCAAAATAGAGCTCTTTGGCATTAACTCAACTCGCTGTGTTTGGAGGAAGAAAAATGCTGCCTATGACCCCCAAAACATCGTCCCCACCGTCAAGCATGGGGGTGGAAACATTTTGCTTTGGGGGTGTTTTTCTGCTAAGGGCACAGGACAACTTATTCGCATTTACGGGAAAATGGACGGAGCCATGTATCATGAAATCCTGAACGACAACCTCCTTCCCTCTGCCAGGAAACTGAAAATGGGTCGTGGATGGGTGTTCCAGCACGACAATGACCCAAAACATACAGCAAAGGCAACATAGGAGTGGCTCAAGAAGAAGCACATTAAGGTCATGGAGTGGCCTAGTCAGTCTCCGGACCTTAATCCAATAGAAAACCTATGGAGGGAGCTCAAGCTCAGAGTTGCACAGAGACAGCCTCGAAACCTTAGGGATTTAGAGATGATCTGCAAAGAGGAGTGGACCAACATTCCTCCTAAAATGTGCGCAAACTTGGTCATCAATTACAAGAAACGTTTGACCTCTGTGTTTGCAAACAAGGGTTTTTCCACTAAGTATTAAGTCTTTTTTTGTTATTTCACTCAATGAAATGCAAATCAGTCGCTATCTTTTATTTAAAGTTATTTTTTCGATTTTCCTTTTGATGTGCTATCTGCCACTGTTAAAATAAACCTACCATTGAAATGATACTGTTCTGAGACTTTTCATTTCTTTGTCATTGGACAAACTTACAAAATCAGTGAGGGGTCAAATAATTATTTCCCCCACTGTAGATCCATAGCACTGCTAAATTGCGATCTGAAAATCTTCACCAAGATATTAGCTAACAGATTAGCAAGACTACTCCCGCATTTAATAAATGTAGACCAAGTAGGGTTTATTAAAGGACGCCAAGCAGGGGATAGTACCTGGAGAGTAATCGATATATTAGAGGTAATCCACAATGAGCAAATACCCGCAATAGCCCTTAGTTTGGAAGCTGAAAAGGCTGTTGATCGCCTGAACTGGGCATACATGATGGAACTGCTACAACACATGGGTTTTACAGGCCCTTTTCTCCATGCAATACATTTACTATACTCACACCCGAAAGCATACCTTAAATTAAATGGAGATGGGGGACACCCTATCCCCATCAACAACGGGGCACGACAAGGATGTCCCCTCTCCCCACTCCTCTATGCACTCAGCATAGAACCACTAGCAGCCAGAATAAGAACACACCCTGACCAAATCTGCACTCTATTTTGCAACAGTATAGTAAAATATCAGGTCATAAAATTAATTGGACCAAAACAGAAGCCTTATTACTAAACATGAACTCCCAGATGAAAGAGACACTGACACAGACATACAAATATAACTGGAAAAAGACACATCTTTAATATTTGGGGGTCAATCTAATTCCTAAATATCGAGATCTTTTCGCAGCAAATTACACTCCCTTAATTAAACAAATAACACAAGATCTGAATAATTGGAAAAATAAGTACATATCTTGGTTTGGCCGCATTGTCACAATAAAAATTAACGCACTACCTAAGCTATTATATTTATTTGAAACCCTCCCGGTCCCCATCCCTACACAACGGCTTAAGAATATCCAAAAAGAAATATTTCAGTTTATATGGAAAGGGAAAAGCAGGATAGCTAGATCAGTCCTTTTATTGAGTAGATATCAAGGGGGACTAGTGGCCCCAGATATTGGTAAATATTACGAGGCCACCCACTTACGCCAACACTGGCATGGCTCCAACCAAACCCACCCACCACTTGGACCCAAATTGAACATTATTACACCCAACCCTACCACATAAGCAACTTATTACTTACCCATAAGACAAAGATTCCGTTCTACCCCTCTCCCCCTCCTAACTCCCTGCAATTTACAGTAAATATCTGGAACAACTGCAAAAAGAAATACAAAATTTGCGGGACCACCTCCTTCCTTACCCCAGTCTTGGCCAATCCGGAGTTCCCATTGGGACTAGAAAAATCTCATAAGCAGATCTGGGCCCCAATATGTATGACAAGAATCATTGACTTTATGGACCCCAGAGGATACAAAGTCTACCCATATGACTAAAAGCCAAATACAAATGGGATACAGACCAGACCCTAGAATACCTATAGGTCAAACATTTTATTTCCACAAAGAAACAGGGGAACAGCACCCCAACCCCATATGAACACATACTAGCCCATCCACATCCTTATAAAGGACTGATCTCTCACTTATACCAACTAATGGTAGCACTACCGAACGATCCTTTTCCCAAACATAAATATATGCAATATTGGGAATCATAATTGGGAGAAGAACTACCACTATCAAAGTGGGAAAAAATCTGGGAAAATGCTAAGGGAATGGTTGTCTGTGCTCAACAAAAGGAAAATGTGTACAAGGTTATGATGAAATGGTATTTAACCCCCAAGAGGATAGCAAAATATACTCCTCAAGCCTCCCCACTCTGTTGGAGAGGCTGCCTAGAAACCGGGACCCTGATACATATCCTTTGGACCTGCCCCAAACTGACATCATTCTGGGAAGAGGTCTGTAATCTTATAAAAACAGTCCTAGCACATTCAAGTGATATCAAACTCCCACACCTCCTCTTAGGACTACCCATTCCAAATCTAAAACACTCTTCCCAGAACATAGTCAATCACATAACTACAAAAGCACGATTGGCAATTACATCCAAATGGAAATCTCAAACAATCCCTACGGTAGCGGAAGTCATCTCCAGAGTGGAAAGCAATAGACGATTTGAACAGATGACAGCCCACAAAGCAAACAAAACAAACATAACAAACCTCAAAATACGGTCCCCCTGGGAGACTTATTCTATAACAAATACCTTAACCACCATAGAAACAACCCAAGCAGAAATTATGAGCACGAACAATGGCAACCCTTAACCCATACACTGGACCCCCAAAGCAGATAGACAAAAAACTCTATACTCAGAGTAAAAACCCTCAAACCCTGTTAACACGGATAATGCAATGTCATTGTTGGTCAAACAAGAAATCAGGCTTCCTCCAAGTTAATATGTTTCAAATCATCCTATTGGTACTAATTATATGTAATTGTATAAGAACAAATGTCAGCATTTTACCCCTGAAAGCATATACCTGTACCATGTTCTTTACTATGGAAACTTTGCAATAAAAATTTGTAAGTTACAAAAACAAAAAAAACCAAGCCTATTGGGTTTATTCAATACTTAAATGATTTTTAGCAGACTTAAGTTATGGAGATCCAAATTACGGAAAGACCCCTTATCCAGAAAACTCCAGGTCCCGAGCATTCTGGATAACAGGTCCCATACCTGTACAGGTAAATAAAGCATTAGAAAGATTATTTTATATATGTATACCTAGTTATCATATACCCCATATATCATATAGCCTCTTCTCCAGTATGAACAACCCCAACTTGGCCAGTCTTTCCTAATAACTGAGACTTTCCCTGCTGTTTACCTGCTTAGTTAGTCTTCTTTCGAACCTCTCTAATTCAATAATATCCTGGGACCAAAACTGCACTGTGTATTCTAGATGGGGCCTTACTAGCACTCTGTAAGTTGTAAGAATCGTCCTCTCCGCCCATGAATCTATGCCCCTTTCAATAGAGCTCAAACCTTGTTTGCCCTTTCAGCTGCTGACTAGCACTGATTGCTATAGCCAAATGTATTATTTACGAGGACTTCTCCATTATAAGCATAAGTGTGTTAATGTGGTCTTCGGTCCAACGGTGCCTATGCCTGCCATTTACATTAGATTGTTTGGCCTTAGAGTCAACAATCATTAGTTTGCCACCTTGTTGTGTGGTCCAAACAATAGGAGTCCTCTCTAATTAACATTAACAATAGGTCTGGCTCACTGGAACTAGCATTTAATAGAAGTCTATGAATATGAATAATCAGTCAGGCAGAAAAGAGCAAGGACTGGCAATCTCTGGAGGGAGACATGAAGACACATATACCCCTAATAGCGGATGGCTAACTTTCTGTAACTAACTGGTATCAATCAGAAGAGACTTCTACAAACTTCTAAAAGCAAACCTTTCCTATATCCAAGTGTGGCTGCAGTAAAACAAAGTGGACACACAGGGTCCAAGAGAGGACTGTCCATGACCTTGACAGGTTTTAGGTGGAGAGTTTTGACATTTGGAATTGCCTCAGATAAAATGCATAATAAATCTTAAGAAATTTGAGACTCTTTTCCCACAACTTTTTTGGGGGGTTATGACTTTTTCAAAAATCCCAATGCAAAAAAGTCGGGGGTTAGTAAATGCCCCCCAAAGTTTCAGTGCTTTGAAAAAACCACACGGAGAACAATATTTCAGTGTATATTTGTTATTAAGAAAAATAAAACAATGGGAAAATGGTCTGGAAACTTTTAAAAGGAGCTAGCAGGAAAAATTATGATAGATCAAAGAGTGCCCTGCTCAGTAGAGTCAACAATAATATAATGGGCTTATTTATCAATTTTTGTTTGTTTTGTTTGTGAATTCAAGTTTGTTTTTCTAAACCAGATAAACTTGCAAATTGGATGCTAGCTTGTTTACTTTTAAGGAAAAATAAAAAAAACTGGAATACTGGGAATTATTTAGTTTACAAATTCGAAAAACTTTAAAAATTTGAATATATGGCTTGACTTTGCTTAGGACAACTCCCATTGACTTCTATAGAAACTTACAAGCTTTTAGATGACGTATTTGTACATTCGAGTTTTCAGGGTTTTTTTGCACTTAACTCGAATTGTGGAAAAAAATCAAACTTCAACTGATAAATCTCCCCCAAAATGTTGAGATTTTTTTGCCTGTAGGTATAATTTTTCTGGTTTTGTAAGATTTTTTTGTTGAACTGTAATTGGTGAACCTTGAAAAGGGGAGAGCTTCAGTATTCCTTCTTAATATTGCTGACAGCTTTTGGGATGTTCTGTCTTTTCTAAGCTTTGTTTCTTCAGACATTAAATTCTGTATTCATAATAGTGTTTTTTTTCAAATTAAACCATACCTGTACTTGCAACTGTTTTATAGTATTTGTTGTTAGAACTGAAATAAAAAAAATCAAATTGAAAATATTGAGAACAAAAACACTTATTGGTGGGATAATGAATAACACAGTGTGCTTAAAATGTACGCTTGCACCTCTTCTTTTTTTGAGGTTGTTGAATCAACCTTTGTAAATACCTGGTAAGAATTTCAGAGCCATGTCATCCTGCAAAGTATGTCTAATTAATTGCAAATTATCAGTGAATAGTAAGTTGCAAGAACCAAATAATGCATACCGTAAAATTGGTGATCCTTTATACATAAGTGACAAACTTCACTTTTATCATAAATTTACAATTATATTTTGTTAAATTTAAATTAAGATGGTAAAAGTTATAGAAGCTTTTAGTTATGAAGGAAGGTTGAACCAAAAACATTTACAGGGAATAGACAGAATATTAAGTATCTTTATTTAGAACAATAATAATTCTTAGAATATCAAAGAAGACCCTGTGTGCTCTGCTTAATAGAGGATTACTACTAAACTTCCAAGCCTTCTACTTAGTGACACAATCAGCATTATACACTGGTTGCTAATACCAAACATTGAAATCTTAACATGCAGCTTTAGGCCTCATTCATAGAATCTATAGAAACCATGCAAAATGTTTTCTTCAAGGCCTCATCAGATATATTAGGAGATATATTAGTAATAAATACAATAGACCAGGCTTGGTTAACGGCCCTGCACAAGATAGATGTGGGCCCCCTCTCCTCTACCCTGACCTTACACACTCTAAAGGAACACTAACTTTATCCATATTGTCCACCTCCCTAACTTTCAGGTGTTTTGTTTAAGTGTTGGTGCCCCATTTATATCTTCAATTTGTCCTCAAATGCAAAGTCAGCTCTCACAACATATTTCTCCACATAGCTCTCTGTGCTGTCTCCTCAGTGTTGTCTGCTTGGCATTTTTGAACAAACCTTTTCAGAGCCTTTAAATGAAATCTCTACTCTACTCTACTACTACTCTACTTTACTATGAAAATAAATGTATTATTCTGCAGTGGATGGTTAAATGCCCACAAATTTAATACAAATAAAAATTTTAAGGGTGTGCCGGCCATGGAATATTTATTGCTGAATACTTAAATTTTGGCTGTGCACCCCGCAAAGTTACAAGCTTTGAAGTGCAGACACTACAAGGACAGATATATATAGACAGATAGATAGATAGATAGATAGATATAGCTATGTATTTTAAACAAACATACTTTGTGAGACATGAAATAATTTGTGGTAATATATACAAAATATGTACAAATGTATTGCTATTTTATTCTGTATATCCTTTACTTATTTTATAAATACTATTTTGATTTAAATTCAAATTTAGCAATTTTCAGTGTAAATTTACTGTTTAATGTTATAATAATATATTCTGTGCGAAATGACGTTATGGCATCATCCATCTGCAACTACAGGTTAAGTTGAAATTAAAATATGAGCCCATTAAATTTAATCAACAGGCACATCAGTGGTTTAAGGGCTGTTGAACAGATGACTGGGTTTTGAAATATTAAAGTGTATATCCTAATGTAAAGGACATAAAGTTGAAGCTTTTCAAGTGGCAGACACTCACAGAGACCACGAATAGGTGTTATTAAAAGATAATAATCCTTTATTACAAAATCTTAACCAACACAAAACTAGCCATATGCTTTATAGTGCACATAGTCAAAGGCTTAATCTAAAGTTACAAGTAGAAAAGTATATAACAACAGAAGTACCATGAACAGAGGGAGGAGGAAAGCAAACCAGAAGTACAAAATTAACAGAAAAGACATATATATTATTCATAGTAAAAAAAAAAGCATGAAAATCGGAATTGAGTTATTCAGATTGTCTAGTAATTATGGTAAAAGTCAATTTTACCTCTCTTTTATTAGGAAGGTTGGATAATTTAACGCCTCTGCAGCCTAAAGAAATCAATTAAATTCCTAACATTGAAGTTACCATCAGAGCATTAAAAGTTTGGGGACCTTAGTATTAATATTAAAGAATGGCAGCAGTTTAAATTTAAACGTATGAAGTTTATAGGTGAAATCTGATTGGCTGTTGTTGGCCCGACCCACTTTTCTAAACTTGAAATGTAGTCATCTAGTGCCAAACTGTGCAAACTGTGCAAACTGACCCTGACATTAAACATGTGAGAATAGCAGCAGTTAAAATTTCCCCACTGAAAACAATGAAAGAAATGTGATTGCCTTTTGGCACCACCCACTCTTTCTAACTTTGAGCACGTGGTCACCCAGTGACTGACAGTGACTGTGTTTGGGAACCCTGGCATCAAACCAATAAAATTCAATAGGTGAAATCTGATTGGCTGTTGGCGGCTCCGCCCACTTTTCAAAACTAAACCTGCAGTCCCCTAGTAACCAACAGTGAAAAGTTTGGGGACAATGGTGTGAATACTGTGAGAATGGCAGCAGGTTGAATTTCCCCATTGAAAGTCAATATGTAAAATCTGATTGGCTGTTGGTGGCTCTGCCCACTTTTTAAACCTTAAACCGCAAATATCTGATGCATAACTCTGCAAAGTTTGGGGACCCTGATGTTATTACTGTGAGAATTGGAAGCAGGTTGAATTTCCACCAAATCAATAGGTAAAATCTGCTTGGCTGTTCATAGCTCCGCCCACTTTTGGGCATCTAACAATCATCATATTTTCATTCAAGCTAACCCCATGACTATGTGATTCAAGTTTGGGGAGTGTAGTCTCATAGCTGTAAGATTGGCAGCAGTTTCAATTTCCCTAATAAAGTCAATAGATGAAATTTGATTGGCTGTTGTTGGCCCCTCCTACTTGGGGTCATCCGGCAAATGTCGCTGTTTCATTCGGGGTGACCCCATGATTACGTTATTCAAATTTGGGGGGTGTAGCTTCAGATTGGCAGCAGTTTAAAAGTCAATGGAAAAAATTGGGGTGTTCAGAGCAGCACCACAAAAAGACGGGGGGCGGGATCGCTTACAAAAGCACAAGCAACCTGCTCCGCTATAGGGTGTAGAAGTGTGGAGAGTTTGGGTGTTGTACCCCTAAAACTGTAGGATGAGTAGTGTTTAGAAAAGGGGGGGCGCTTAGAAGAAGAAAAAGCGGAAGAATAAGCTGGGTTTTTCAACCCAACATAATTATTCAACTTATTACCTGCGTGGATGATACTTTTGAGGTCCCATGATGCTGATGAATACTGAAGTGATCAGCGGCTCTGGAGGGGAGCGACGTGAGCTTATCTAGTCAGTTGTCTTTCGCAACATAATATTGGAATCTATGATTATTGCATACCATTAAAATGATAAAGCTTTAGAATTTGGAAATGTGTAAATATGCCAAGGTTCCCATATTTAAATAAATGATCCATATTTATCATTTAATATGCGTGTCAGTCTGTCATTGATCATTATCCATTTCATCTTATCTTTAAAGTGAAAAATGGGTATAGATGTAGATTTCCAAAATCTTGCAATAGTAATCTTAGCGGCTTAATATTCTTTATTTTTGTATTCAATAAAGCTATTTGAATATCCTTTCTCAAGTTTGTGTAACTGAGTAGATTACATTGTATATTGTATACAACATATATGTAACTTGGTTCCGGGTTGACTGCATTTCCTAAAGCAGTCTATACTGCATTGATTATTTATTTTGTGTATGGAACCATATACTATCACATGTGACCCTTATAGGAGGTTTCCACAAAAGAGATATTTCTGGAACAATGTGCCATGGATTCCCAAATTTGGGAGCAGGTTTCATCTGTTATATTAGTGTCTTTGTCCCTTGCCATATGTTATAGGCCCACAGTGAGGCTGTAGCAACAGTTATTCTGATAAAGAAAATGAATTGAGACTCAGAGATTACTGGTTTGCTGCTTCTTGTCAACTGTTTATTACATAGATAATTTACAATATACTGTTTACTCCATAACTTCTTGTCCTTTACAACTCATATGTTATACTTTATCAGCTGTCCCATGTTGTACTATACATCATACTTTCTTAGAGATGCCAATATCTAAACAGCATTTTACTAGTGCCTAAATTCTCCTTTTACTTAACTTAACAGTAATGTAATTTACTTGCTAATAGAAGAAATATGGTAAACTCAAAATAGACTACAGGATATCTACTGATATCTAATTGATTCACAATATAGTTTGCAGCAGTAGTCCAGTTAAATGTTTCATCTATAACCTACTACAGAATCAATATAAAGCAGGCAGGCAGGCTGATGCTGTCTTAACAGACAAAATGGCTCCAGCATGCTAATCTGTTTAACTAGCAATAGACTGATTAACAGAAACTCTGTTTTGGTTTGTAAAATATATCCCACAACCAAAGTTCCCAAATTTAAGAATATACTTAAGCAACAATGTACCTAAAACAGCAATGTCGGACTGGGATGCCAGGGCCCCACTCTCAAAACTAATTTTCATTAGGCAGTAAGCTACATACCTAATAAAGAAAATGAATTGAGACACAGAGCCAAAGGTACTGGTTTGCTGCTTCTTGTCAACAGAAAAAAACAGCTCTCTGTGTTTAAACGACATCCTGGGATGGGTTTATCAACGACCTCTACAGTTGGAAGTGGAAATAGATACCCAAAATATATATTACTGACCTATGGCCTGATGCACATTAACCTCCTTTCTTTTGTATTCTTTTAAACTATATATATACACATACATTTATTCATGTAAATGTGTGTTTGTATACATTTTTTATAATAAAGGCCTGAGAAGCCATCTGGGCCTGGTGCTTTAGATATTTTGAGATCCTTCATTGCTTTGGCTGCTTCTACTGGGGAAATCTCTGAGTCTATTATTTCTGATTGAGTGGGTGTTAATTTAGGGAGAAGTAAAGAGGAGAAGAGTCTGTTTGCTAAGGTTAAGGGGTAAGGTATAGGTTTAGCATATAATGAAGAATAATATGTGGAAAATTCCTTAAGTATATTATGCAGGTTGCTTGTTATGTTTCCTGTTTTGGTTCGGATTGTAATTGGTGGGGGTATGTTATTGGGTGGTTGGTTTAGCTTCTTTGCGAGAAAATTTCTAATTTTATTGCTTTGAGCGTAGTATTTTTGTTTTGACCATTGCATTTGTTTTTCAATGGATATGGAGAGCAGGATGTGTAGTTCAGTATGAAATTGACATATCGTGGATTTGAGTTGAGGGGAGGGTGTTATTTGATCCAGTTGGATTGTATTGTGTAGTTTTTGTTCTAGCTCTTTGATCTTCTGAGCTGTTTGTCTTTTCTATGTAGAGGATCATTTTATAACATCCCCTCTGATTACTGTTTTGTGGGCTTCCCAAAGTGTTATAGAAGAGGTAACTGAACCTCTTAGATGTGGGTATAGTTGTATATTACCTTTAAAGTAATTCTCTATTGCCTGTTTGATTAGAGAACTTGTGGAATTGAATTTCAATAGTATATCGTTCAGTCTCCAATTGAATTTAGGTCTCTGCCAAAGGTTTGAGAGGGAGTGAGGGCATGTATCTCTTTTAGAGCCTACATTACTATGTCTCTTTTAAAACCTAATTGTTACTGTGTTAGGTTAAAGGCTTATCAGCCTGATCAGTGGATCAGTGGTTGCCATCTTGTTTTTCTGGAAATCCATTGTGGTGCTTTTTAAGGTTTTAAAAGCAAAGTAGAGTATTTCAGTTGGGTGGAACAAAGATCCACCCATGTGTCTAACTCTGTCCCAATATGTTTTTTTTTCTTTTTACATTTTTTCAAGGGGATATAAAGTCAACCCATTAAGTTAAGAGATTCTAATAGAACCCATAAAAACAAGCAACTTTCCAATATACATGCTTTAGTTTTTTCTTCCTGTTGTTGTTGAAATAATTAGTCTGGTTCCCTCTGCTACCACAGGCAGCTGCTGCACAGTCAGTCCGTACTTCTTTTTTTCTTTAATCAAATACTTCTCCTATCGATTGGAAGCCAGTATGCTTGTTTGCTGCCTGTGTATTCTCAGTTCCAATGGGGTTTGGCTGCACTGAGAGAGAAGGGCAAACGGCGACTGCCTAAGTTTTTTTGTACAGTTGAGAGCTGGCAGAGGCTGCCTATTAGAGCTGAGGACACAACGTTATTTATTTTCACAATTGTAAGAAAATAATAGAGCATGTATATGGGAAAGTTGCTTGTTTTTAGGGATTTCATCAGAATCCCTTAACTTAATGATGAGATGACTTTACCTCCCCTTTTATTGGACAGGCATCACAATTGCAAATCGCAATTTCATTTATATTATCAGTTTAGATAAATCAATAGAATTGGTATACTACCAAAATATATTTTCTTTTTTTTTTTTTTTAAAGGTTTTTATTTTCCATTTTTAATACAAACATAACATAAAACATTTATATATACAGCGTACAATGTCATGACCATGAAAAAGGGTTAACAATAGCAAGGGTTTTCTGATACAGTCCGCATAGCCTAAATCAGTTATGTAGGGTTGCAGGGTGAGGGGGGCCATTGTATTAAGACCGCACAGGGTTAATCTATGAGATTTTCAGCAGAGTGAGCGTCTATCCAGGGTGACCATACACTTTAAAATTTATTTGGGCAACCCCTAGCCAGATATGTTAGCTTAATAAGTGGGAGTCTGGAGTGGACCAGTTGTATCCAGTGTTGGAGGTCGGGGGGTTGGGGGCCCATCCACCTAATCGCAACCGCCTTTTTAGCATAAAAATACAGCGATCTAAGTAGCGTTCTAGTTTTATTTAGGGGAACTAAGTCTTCAATGAGACCCAAGAGGCATACTTCTGGAGATTGTATCCCTGGGAGGAGAACTTGCTCATTTAAGTACTTAGTTACCTCTGACCAGTATTTGTTAATTGTGGGACAGGACCATATAAGGTGAAAGAACCCAGTCTCTATCGCGTGGCATTTCGGGCAGGAGGCATGCTGGTCTTTCCCCATAATCTTTAGGCGCATAGGGGTAATATATGTTCTATGTATAATTCTAAATTGGACCATCTTGTCCTTAGTAGATATCAGAAAACTATATAGGTCACTTGTTGCTTCTGCCCATTTGTCATCATCTAGTTGTGGGATATCGCCGTCCCACTTGCGCTTGGCTGTGTCAAATGGGGTCCCAAGGGTCGGTATTAGTATTTTGTATAGTGCGGATATCAACTTTTTGGGGTTGGGGTCCCATAATCTTGTCTCGAAGGGGAGTTCTGCGGTATTGATAGCTAGAGATCCGAATTGTGATACCACTGCATGGCGCAGCTGGAGGTATCTGAATGTTGCTAGGTTTGCCTGACCTAATTTCTCTTGTAGTTGGATGAGGGATGGGAAGCTGCCCTCTAATAGTAGGTCTTGCAGGTGGCGGGCTCCCAGTTTAGGCCAGTATTGGAAGTCAGGGAGAAGTTTTAGGTGTTGGAAGTTGGAGTTCCTCCATATTGGAGAGCAGGGTGATGGTAGGTGCTTGAGTTTAGGGAACAGGTTACTAGTGATTGCCCAGATTCGTTGTGGGACTCTGATGACTGAGGGAAGTCCCGGGGTATCTCTGATTTTCCTATAGGGAGCATTTCTCAAGGCTTCCATAGATTCAGTGCATGAAGCCAGTAGTACTGTAAGAGGATTATCCATGTCTTGACTAAACCAACTGTGTATGAACCACAGTTGCGAAGCATAGTAATAGTATTGAAGGTGGGGGAGGGCTAGGCCCCCTTTGTCTTGCGGAGCCATTAATGTGCGCCTATTGACCCTAGGGGCTTTGTGTGCCCAAATAAACGGGAATAGGATTGAGTCAATGCGCTTGAATAGTTTTGGGGGAAGCCATATAGGAGCATGTTGCAGGACATATAGGAACTTGGGTAGGTAGACCATCTTGAATAGGTTTACCCTGCCCCATATAGATAGGGGAAGGCCTTCCCATAATTCGCTAGTATTTTTAAACTTGTGTATAATTGGGTCAATATTATTTGTTATATAATCCGTGGGATTTTGTGATATTTTGATACCTAAGTATCTGAACTCTGTAACCCATTTCAGTCCTATTATGTCCTCGCGTATTTGGGGGCCCTCCAGAGAGAAAAGGGTTGACTTAGCTTTGTTTATTTTAAGCCCACTAAGTGCTCCTAGGTTATCCGCAAGTTTGATAGCGTTGGTGAGGGAGTCCTGGTGGTCTGCTAGGAATAGAAGGATATCGTCCGCGTATAGAGCTATCTTTTCCTCTAGTCTACCGTATTTAAGCCCTTGTACGTTGTGGGTTTGGCGGATCAGAAGAGCATATGGCTCTATTGCGAGGGCAAATAGAAGAGGGGAGAGAGGGCATCCCTGTCTGGTACCGCGTGTGAGGGGGAAGGATTTGGAGGAGACATTATTAATGCGAACTTGCGCCACAGGGGAGAGGTAGAGTAGCTTTATCCAGGAGATAAAGGTGGGACCTATGCCGAATTTGCTTAGTGTTTTCCAGAGGTATGGCCATTCCACGGAATCAAAGGCCTTAGTTGCATCCAATGATACCACGGTTCTGGAGCCTGTGTTGGAGTGATCTAATTGAAGGTGGGTGTGGAGGCGCCTTAAGTTGGTTGCCGTGCTTTTATTGGGCATGAACCCTGTTTGATCTGGGTGGACTATGGACGTTATAACTTTATTAAGGCGCTGGGCTAAGATTTTTGCCAGTATTTTAACATCAGTGTTTATAAGGGAGATGGGCCTATATGAGTCGCAAAGTTCAGGGTCTTTCCCTTCTTTGAGAATAAGTACAATAATTGCAGTGTAGAAGGAGGGTGGGAGGGTACCTGTGGCTTTGGCTTCTAGGAGAGTAGAGTGGAGCCTGGGAGTGAGTTCTTCACTCATTACTCGGTACCAGGAGATTGGAAGACCATCTGAGCCCGGAGTCTTCCCGCAGGGAAGGCAGCCTATGGCATCCGTTACCTCGCACATCGTTATTGGGCTGTCAAGATAAGCAGATTCCGCGCTGCTGAGTGTGGGAAAGGAGATATTCTGCAAAAGCTGTTCCATATCGAGTTCTGTATGTGTGGTGCGTGATGTATAGAGGTCCTGGTAGTATTCTGCGAATACCTCAGCAATATCTAATGGGTCAGTAACATAGGTGTTTTGGTTGTTTTTAATTCTTGCAATCATAGTAGATGGGTTGTGAGCTTTAGCAAGGTATGCTAGGGTCTTCCCATTTTTATCCCCTTGGTCGAATGCTCGCTGACTTGCGTATAGGAGTTTCTTACGGGTGCAAGCAGTTTGTTTCAGTTCTAATTCCCTTTGGGCAGATACTAGTTGTTGGTGGTTATGGTCAGTGATATTCTCGCAGTATATTTTCTCAGCTGAGGTGACGGCTGCTTCTGCCTCAGCCATTTCGGTTTTACCCAATTTTCTGGCTGTTGCTACTGCGCTTATGAGAGACCCCCGGGCTACTGCTTTGGATGCCTCCCAAGTTATGTTACTCTGACTAGAGCCCTCGTTTGTTTCCCAGTAAGATTTGTAGTTTGCTTTGCAGGTCTCTGCCACTTCATTATTACTGAGCCATAAGGGAGAGAGTCGCCAGAGTCGGTGCATAGGATATATTTTAGTGCATATTTTAAGGAGCAGCGGTGCATGATCTGACAGAGCTCTAGGAAGGAATGAGGCCTCTGTCACCCATTGTAAAAAGTCTGGTGTGCCCAGGGCCATGTCTATTCGGGAGAGAGAGCCTTTGCCTATGGAGTGACAGGAGTATTGCTTTTCAGTTGGGTGTTTGTATCTCCATATGTCTTGTAGGCCGTGGGCCTCTAACCAGTATTTGAAGTGGCTGCTTTGATGGGACGTTGTAGGGGTTCTGTCCATATCAGGGTCAGCCACTGTATTAAAGTCGCCCATTATAACCAATGGGCATGGTAGGTAAAGGGAAATTTTCTCAAATAGGGTGTCTAATGTCCCTCTGTCGAATGGGGGGGGGCATGTAGAATGAGACTATTATCATTGTTTGGTTGTTAATTATGCAGTGGAGGATAACATATCTACCGTATCGGTCTGTAGCTAGATTAAGTAGCTCAAAAAGTACGTGCTTGCGGACTAGGATTGTCGTACCCCTGGAGTAGGTGGAGTATGATGCGTGGTAGGCGGAGCTAACCCATCTCCTTGTAAGTGCCAGGAGTTTCTGCCCTGTCAGATGGGTCTCCTGGAGGAGGAGAAGTTCAGGTTTGTATTTGTTAATGTAATCAAACATGAGGGCTCTTTTAAATTTTGAGTTCAGTCCCCGGATGTTCCATGAGATGAGACTAATTTCCCCCATTATGGCGGTGTTGAGATTTTAGGCTTATCCTGGATCTGCATTGGGTAACAGAGCATAGAGGGATACCTTGCAGATTGAGGTGAGTGGTTGGGGTCATGGCATAACATGCAATATAACATGCAATGAAACAGTGCTTAAAACATAAACAATAACAATAATAAATCCCTCCCCTTCCCTCCCTAACCCTCCCTGCCCATCTATCCAACATAGACGGCCTATACCCAAAACGGTTAAACTGGGGTGGTGCCGATAGGTGCTTGTGCCTGGTACTTACTGTACCTCTTGCTTGTGTGCTCGTTGCGTTTGCAGGCACCTGTTGGACACAAGGAAAGTAGGGTGAACAGCAGCGGGTTTGAAATTGGGGAAGCAGTACAGAGGCCCACTTGGGGATGAGGTTATTAAGTGCTGAAAAGCATAGAGGGCCCAAGTCAATTGTCCAGTGGACTGATAAAAGACCTAGGGTTCTTCAGCTGATTCGCCGAGCGGCATAGTCACATACAGTCCAGCTATGGGTGGTAGTGCCTGGGCTGGAGTTGCTGGCATTGGCGTTGTATGGGGGGTTGTAGTATATAAGGCAATTGTTTATGCGTTGTTACAAAGTTCTAGGGCCCCCTTAGTTACCGGTCCAGGGCCAGAGCGGGGTTGAGTTTGGGACAGTTGGCCGCCCCCCAAGTGTAGTATCCAGCCGGTGTTAAGGTAGGCATTATGTATGGGGGGAATTATAACATTAACTGAGTGCTGCTGCCGCTAACCTGTAGGGCGCTGAGGTAAGGCCACAGTCTGGGTAGTAGTTCGTCCGGGCCGAGCGGCGGGCCAGATTGCGAGAGAGATTATGTGCAGGAGTCGGAGCGTCTGCAGAAGATGTGCGCTTGTTCCCAAGGGTCGGGCTGGGGTCCTCCATTAGCGCCTGCTAGGACTGTTGCGTGGGGTCCCTTGGCGTCTTTGGGTGTTAAACCACTGGTCTGCGTCGTTGGGGGAGAGGAAAAAATGGGTAGCCCCGTCCGCCACTATACGCAGTTTAGCTGGGTAGATCATGGAATATATAATCCCTGCATCTCTGACCCTTTTTTTGATCCCTTGGAAGGAGGCACGTTGTTTCTGGATCGCCGGAGAGTAGTCCGGATATAGGGAAATCGTGTTGCCGTTCCACATGAGGGGGCCCTTTTGGCGTGCTGCTGTGAGTGCTGCATCCCTGTCGCGAAAGTTGAGGAAGCGCATAATGAAGGGCCTAGGACTGGCGCCTGGTATCACTGGTCGCGTGGGTATGCGGTGGGCACGCTCGATGGTCAATAGCTGGGAGAAGGTGTCGGGTCCTAGGTTGTCGCGGAGCCATGTCTCGGCAAATGTCTCTGGGCGGTTCCCTTCCGACTTTTCAGGAAGGCCCAGCAGGCGCACATTGTTGCGTCGGCTGCGATTTTCAAGGTCCTCCGCTCTGTTGGACAGCGTTTGGACCTGCTATCTTAGCCTTGTCAGCTCGTTCGGCAGGGGTTGTAGCGCGTCTTCCGCCGCTGATATTCTGCGCTCCGCCTCGGTCTTGCGCTCTCGCAAGTTCTGGAAGTCGTGGCGCAGCAGAGATATGTCCACTTTTATGGTCTCCAGTTGCGTGGTCATTGCGGTGCGATTATCTTTAATGGCTGCCAGTAGTTCAGAGTTGGAGGGTTCCGGTTGGATTGCGTCTTGCCTCACCTCAGAGTCCGGCAAGGGTGGGTCTGTGTCTGCGGCCTTGTCTGCTTCTTGCGAGGGCTGAAGGTAGCGCTCGAGTCTATTTTCGGATTTGGATTTGGCCGTGTGCTTCCCCATGGTATATTGGGTTTACTGCTGCTATTATTTCGCCGCCAAACACTGGTGGTGCTGCTATTTAGTCAGGATGTTTGTCGAGGAGCACGGAGCCGAGGTAAAACACGTCTGCTCACTTCGCCATCTTGGCCACGCCCCCACCAAAATATATTTTCAATTCAAATCCAGTTGCCATTTCTCCGTGAGTTTAGTTGAGAAGGTATTTTTTTCTGTTCACCTACACATAAAATTCTGATATCCAATATTTTCTGCAATTCAGCTTTTTGGCATTCATACTGTATATTATGCAAGGCAAATTGTCAGTGTAGTCTAGCTGATATATTGGTACATTATTCAAAACAGTGAGTTAATTTAGGTAAGTGCTTGGCTATTGCCTTGGCAAAAGGACCATCCCTGTGGTTGATTGCCAAAATAGTCATTATGAGATCAAATGAAAGAGTGGAGTGACGATTTAAGTTCTAAGTACCAAGGGAAAGAGCTATAAAGAATTTTGCCCATAGAAAAGAAAGAATACACCCATCTCGCGTAATATGTCACTCAGAAACCTAATATACTTAAAGCAATAAAGCAAAGTGTATTTTAACACTTTTATGGCCATGAATGTAATTCCATTATGGCTTACCCCTGGCAGTTATCCATTACACTTGAGACTCCTAACACTAAAGGATAAGCCTTCTTCTTTAATTTTGTATAAAGGTGTATACAGGAGAATAACAAGAACAACAACACATACAAGTGATGAGTGTAAGTAAATTCAGTATGCAGAGACAATAGCCACCAGCATGACATGACTCCAAAAATATCTACAAGTGTCCATACATTGGCTAATATAAGATGCAGCTAAATAAATCTGCACCAGTCAATGTGTAGGCAGTAATTTGATAACATTATTCACACTAAAAACACAAGGGTGCTGGGAGTTGTAAAATCCAGAAACATTTAATTCTCGAGTACTGATGCGGTGATTGGCCAATCGACGATTGCCGCGTCATTGTCCCACTTCTGTGACATCACGCCATGCCTCCCTGCCCAAAGATCCCTGGCAGGAGAGGTGGCAACTCTACTCTACCCTAATCTGCCACTGTGACCCTTACTGTGGGGTTACCCTCTGGGACACTATTCACTATTAGGTGGGGGTCAAGCTGCTCGTATTCATCATATTATTACTTCCTCACACTACTATGGTATGTTATTACACAAGTTAGGGCTTATTCTAGTTTTTTCCTGCTGGTTCTACTGGTCTAGTCAGGTAGCTTCCTCAGTGAATCTTTGGTATCACACTTTAAGATGAGTGATTACACTAGTATGTAGGTAAATAATATATTATCCAGAAAGATTGGGGTTTTTCACCCCAAAACGACAGGCGCATGCGCAGTAGAGTGGAAGTTCGGCTTTCTCACTCTACTGCGCATGCGTGCGCACTGAAGCAGGAAGGAGGAAGCGCTGCAGGTACCCCGGGCTGGTGCTGTTCTCTCCGAACAGGGGCACCAGCCCGGGGTAAAAGGTAGGCGATTTAAGTCACTTGGGGGTGCCTAACATTTTGGCACCCCCAAGTGACTTTGCCTTTCCTTCTCCTTTAGGCTCCACTAAATATCCTCTAATTGTGCATATACATGCAATAGCGCCTGCACCTCAGGTTAATATGATTTCTTAACTAAGCAGACTAAACTCTGATGGCCTTATCGGTACAATTTAATTTTATTATTTATTTATTTAAAATTCCTAAACTGCCTATATACAGAGAAATTGCTGCCGTTAAGGATCATCAAAACAATAAAATAAAAAAACACCAATAAAATTGACACATTGAGGAAAAAATGACTTTCCTGTGAAAAGAACTTAGTTCCTTTGTTAACAGTCTGCAAACCTACATAGCTGCTACAAGGTCCTGCACCTTTGCTTTGCAGCTATAATCAGGGTCTTTGAGGTTTCATTTATTTATGTGATGACATCTACATTCTTTTTAAAAAGGGTCATCATAAAAGGTTATTTATTCCGTGCTCTTTATGCTTCATAGTAACATAGTTAGTTACGTTAAAAAAAGACATATGTCCATCACATTCAACCATAATGCGTATATATAATCTGCCTAACTGTTAGTTGATCTAGACTCTAGAGGAAGGCAAAATTCCCATCTGAAGCCTCTCTAATTTGCCACAGAGGGGAAAAAATTCCTTCCTGACTCCAAGATGGCAACCGGATCAGTCCCTGGATCAACTTGTACTAAGAGCTATCTCCCATAACCCTGTATTCCCTCACTTGTACTGAGAGCTATCTCACATAACCCTGTATTCCCATCCAGCCCCTTTTTAAAACTATATAATGTATCAGCCAGTACGACTGGTTCAGGGAGGGAATTCCACAACTTCACAGCTCTCACAGTAAAAAATCCTTTCTGAATATTTAAACAGAACCTCCCTTCTTCTAAACGGAGTGGGCGCCCTCATGTCAGTTGGAAGGACCTACTAGTAAATAAAGCCTTAGAGAGGTTACTATATATGATCACCTTATATATTTATACATAGTTATCATGTCACCTCTTAAGCGCCTCTTCTCCTGTGTAAACAAACCTAACTTGGCCAGTCTTTCTTCATAACTGAGACTTCCCATACCCTTTACCAGCTTAGTTGCCCTTCTCTGAACCCTCTCTAATTCAATAATGTCCCATTTGAGCACTGGAGACCAAAAATTTGTGGGGAACGGTATCAAATGTTTGGCAAAATCTAAATAGATCACATCTACTGCACCCCCAATGTCCAGCTTCTTACTAACCTCATCATAAAAAGCAATTAAATTGGTCTGACATGACTTGTCCTTCATAAAGCCATGCTGATTACTGCTCATAATGGCATTCTCCAGTACATAATTTTGTATGTAATCCCTTAACAAGCCTTCAAATAACTTGCCCACCACGGATGTCAAACCTACAGGCCTATAATTGCCAGGCGGAGATTTTCCTCCCTTTTTAAATATAGGAATGACATTCGCCTCCTTCCAATCCATAGGTACCATACCTGATAAAAGCAAGTCTGAAAATATCAGAAACAGAGGCCATTGTAAAACTGTGTATTCCATCTGGCCCTGGTGCCTTGTTCACATTAATCTTGTGTAAACCTTTAAGCACCATATCCTGTGTCAACCACTGACTAGTTGGAGCTGAGGCAACAGTGCAGCTATTGGGTGGAACTTGGCACTCTGGCTCCTGAGGTTTCTGGCTCTTCCGTATACACAGAAGAAAAGAACTGGTTTAGCACATCTGCCTTTTCTGTATCAGCTGTAACCATATTGTTACTATAACTCAATGGGGCCACACCCTCAACCTGCATCTTTTTACTATTAATATATAAAAAAAACTTTTTGGGGTTAGTTTTGGCCTGTGACGCAATTAGCTCCTCATTTTCTATCTTTGCCTTCCTGATTGCTGTTTTACAACACTAAACGCAGCTTCTGTCCCCTCTGACTTATATTTCTTAAAGGAGAATGCAAGTCAAAATTTAAAAAGCATAATGCCCTCCTATTGTTTAGTAAAAACACCACACTTTTGGCTCACCTTGTGCCATTTTTGGCACACTTACTTCACATTTTATGTTTTCTTGAACAGGCAGCCATCTTTAAAAAGGTATTCTCTCTTCCTTTCCCTCCTTGCTAGATACTGTGATGTCCCCGAGCACAGGACCAGTCTATGGGCACATAAGCAGAACAGGGGCAGGTAATGGTACAACAAAGCTTTATTAACAAGCAATCCCTTAGGTTCAAAACAAGGTATAACTGCTCAATAGGAGCACAACTGTAGGTAGTATTTGTGGCCTAGTCCCTCTGCCAGTGCCTGGCCTCAGGCAGCAGGCTCACATGTACGTGACCACCAGTCCAGTTTGAGTCACAGCCCAGTAATGAGAGTAGCTCTCCCTGCTGTAAGTGCTGTATGGTCTCTGTACATAAAGTCCCTTATAATAGTCACTTGCAGCTCCCAGGCAGGCCAGTAACAGCTCACCTCACAGTAAGTCTCATAGTTGCACTTCTGTAGGTGTGGAGATAACTGGAAGATTAACTCAACTGCTGGAGTATAACTCAGGGGACAGTGCTGGGGAAATGCAATCCACAAGGAGGGGACGCGCAGCTTATCCCACTCTGCTTTGCAGCCACCAGTCCCCAATGCAGCCAGCCTTTTCAGCAGCTTTTCTCTCAGCAGCAACTTCCCCTTCCCTCCGACCTCTCAGAGTTAACTGCTTCCTGTCCGAGGGACCTCCCGGCCCCTCCCTCCTGAGCCAGCAGCTTCCAGAGCTATTAGGAGTCTTTTCACACATACTGCTCATGTGTTTTATTCCCTCTCCCCCCCCTCTGGCAGATCTGCTTCTAATTGGCTGGTGGGCATGTGTAGCTCAGAACAGGAGACAGGATCAAGTTACATACATGCCCAGAGAATAGGAAGGCTACGGGAAGGGGAGAGAGATTTCAGTGATGTCACTGTAGTCTTCACACTGCTCTAGGCTGCCAGCATCATATCTCAGAGAAGCAAGCAGGGATCTGGGAATTTCCTTGTCCTTTAAAAAGCTTTCCTTTTTTCCCCTCTTAATTTCTTTACCACAGAATTAAGCCATATAGGGTGATTCTTAACACTTCTACATTTTCTTATTAATGGAATAAATTGAGAACAGTGATGATTTAATATCATTTTAAATGACAACCACGTCTGCTCTGTGTTTTTAGCAAAACACATAATGCCCCAAGCTATGCTCTGAAGCTAAAATTTGCTTTTCTAAAATTCAGGGTCTTTGTTGCCCCAGTGTATATTTGTTTCCTGCACCAAACATCAAATGATATGACATTATGGTCACTTGTTCCCATTTACTTTCCTGGCAGTACTATGGCTCCAGTCAATAACAGGATAATTAAAATCCCCCATTATTATCACTTGCCCCAAACCTTTCTATTGGCAGGAGCTGAGCCTCCTCCTCTTCGCTTACATTAGGGGGTCTATAGCATACCCCCATACCTCCCAACAGGCAATTTTTTGACCAAGCCCATTTTTGTGACCACTTCCATTTGACTAAATTTGGCAGGTTATTTAAAGTTTGAACACATTTCTGTGAGTTTTGGGATCATGTTTTATGTGTTATTACAGTTTTGTTGAAAAAGGTGAACTTGCCCATTAAGCTAATAGTCTCAGTTCCCCCAAGAGACCTGTTTAGCTTATTAGTTACAATTGTATCACAGTGCAGGGGTTTTTTTTTTACCTTTTTGGGCTCTCTGCCAAAAGCCCACTTTTTTAATTAAAAGTGAGAAACACTGTATCTAAGTGCAGGTGGCACTCGTTAAGATTTGTGGGCTTTCTGCCAAAAGCTACTTTTAATTAAATGCATACCTTTTTTAGCTTCAGTGCAGGAGATGAAAGGGAAATGAGGGATTTTCAGTAAGAATCCGGGACTGCGGGATGAGCTGTTAAAAGAGGGACTGTCCCACGAAAATCGTCACAGTTGGGAGGCATGCAGTTTGTAGAAAGGGGACACAAATGTAGAACACAGGATCTTGTAAGGAGCACATGAGTTTGCGCAGACTCTGGTGGTACTATGCTCCCTTCACACACACGATTACTGCATAATACATTATGTAACAGACGCAGATATGGCACAATCTTTACGGCATTTCCTTGCCAATATTAGACTTTCCTGTAGATCTTATACAGGGTCACACTCAACTTCTTGTAGAGAAATGGACACTGTTCTGTATGGGGTATGTGATTTATATGTAACAGCGACATTTTTTTGCTGCGGTTTCATGAAAAAAATTGCCAATGGCAAAGTCCACACTTTCGCTGCGAGTCCATGTGTTCCGAAAAATTCACGCATCACTACACTATAAAAATAATTACAAAAAAGATTTTAACTGTAAAAACTCAAACTCTAGGCCACAAAAAGAATGGGCTAAGCATGCAGGGACCCCAGTGATCTTCCCACATATTTAATATTTGGTTGATATAAAAGATGACACAGTGGGTCCTGCAACTCATTACTGTTGGTACAAAGCATGGTAGGTTGGTGCAATGGTAAAGTAAATTTGAACCAATGTCCACATACATCACAAATAAAACTAGAGGCTGGCAGGTCCGAGTGGGTACAAGAACTAAAACAGCCTGCAGCCTATCCCAACTCTCATCTCGCGAGACTTGCAGGAGAACAAGATGACCCGAAGCTGAAGGAGCCGAAAAGAGCCGAAGAGAAGCAAGCTGGAAGAAGCGGTGGCGGAAGAAGCCAAGAAAACCCGAAGAAAGCCGAGCACCGCAGGACAATTCTGTAAGTATCCGGGACAGCGGGACAGGGTGAAAAAAGCGGGACTGTCCCGCGAAAAGCGGAACAGTTGGGAGGTATGTACCCCTACCATTAAATTGGTGGATTCTTTACTATTTGCTTCCTGAAGCTTATTAGGGTTAAAATAAGAGAGTTTTGTAGATCGACATCTAACCCACAAAACCTGATCAAAATCTCCTGTGTATTTTAGCCCTTATAGATGCCAATGCCTGGTTGTGACTGGAGGGAGTGTGTGGGGTAAAATGATATCTTTATAGTTTACCTTTATTAGCAATATTAGATGAACTTAATATTACAAAATTTAGTTTTGTAATTGTATTACAAGCAGGTTAACTGCATTTACATGGGAGTTGAATACTAATTGTTTGTGGGAAAACAATAGGGATACAGAGCAGCTGGGGTTATCAAACATCAAAGCAAATAACACCTCTGTTCTTATCCTGAAAGGAGTGGTTTTCTAAGGCAATTGTGGTTAAAAAAGGATCTTAATTTCTAAGGGCTCTGGCACACGGGGGAGATTAGTCGCCCGCGACAAAACTCCCTGTAAGTCGCCGGCGGGATGGCACACGCGGCGGGGCGATTTCAGGAAATCGACGAAAAAGACTCGCGAGTCTTTTTCGTCGATTTGCGCGAAATCGCGCCGCCGCGTCTGCCATCCCGCCGGCGACTTACATGTTCGCCGGTGGGATGGCAGGGGGAAGGCAACTCGGGGAGATTAGTCGCCCGCGAACAGGGAGTTTTGCCGCGGGCGACTAATCTCCCCCGTGTGCCAGAGCCCTAACTAGTTAGTAGGGTTCCAGGAACAGTACATTTAACATATTTCTCTGCTTGAACCTATATTAACCATCTATGCTTTACCCTGTTCATTAAACAGAGAAATAAATATACTTTATTTTCATATAAAATATTATGAGCTTGAAGATTATTATCATAACCCTAGAGTCGGCACTTGTATTAGTATTTGTATTATACTGCTATATCTGTAAGCAGTAACTTCAGATAGCACCCTGATGTTTATACATATGGAGAAATACAAAAGTGACTAAATAATAATATTATGTTACTTTTACTATTAGCAATGGTCCCATGTAATGCTCGGTCCTACACAAAACCTATCCCCTGTTGATAGTTCATAAGCCAAATTACACAATAAGTCAAATCACACAATAAAGAATGGAAGAGTACACATAAAGAACAGATTAAAAGTACTTGGTGCTGTAAGGTGCTACTTTATATTCAGCCCAAACAGGTGCCTGTGTATTGGAAAGCAATGGGAGACATAGGTCTAAAACCAGCAACATACATTACACAATTCTATATACACTGCAGGCTGCACTACATAGTTAAGTACTAAAGTAATTAAAAGTTTAATTCTTCCCATTGAAAATAAGTTTGTATCTCCATTGAAACTAAGAAAATCCCAATAATTAAATTTAATTAAACTTTAGACATGAATCTCTGTTTATATAGAAAGCCATAGCTATTGAATTTATATAAGGACACTGTAGGGGAATCCTAAGGGGTTGAAATAAAGCAATACAATCTGTCAGATCCAATTAATTATATAAATTTAATAATTAAAACTAAAAGGTCAAGTTCACATTGGGAGCTCCAGCAAATTACATTATACTGAGCTGGCTTTAATCCACAATAAAAAAAACATTTAAATGTGTGGAACTCTTGTTTAAATTTTGCAATAAATCTATAACTAATGGACTTTCCTTTACTAAGCTTGTAAAGTAATATCAAAGGCAATAGCCACTAATTCCAGAAATGACTCCCTTAAAACTGATGAGGCTTAGTAAATCTTATGATAATTCCATTATATCATTTCCTCTGCCCCAGGCATAATGTTGACTGAAGAATATAGGAGAACTGTTGAATATGACATTTAGATTGTTTGAGGAGGTTTAAGTATGCCTGTACATGAAATCCATTATTTGATGAATAAAAATTACATTTATACTGTTTTTATAATTATACATCACAGAAGAAAACCTTTCAAGGCATTGTACTAACTGTATATTTAGCGGAATTTGATCAACATCAATTCTGTTTTTAGTTCTACATTTGTCTCTAGAGTTTCATGCATTTGATTAATAAATATTGTATTATTGTAAATTGGATATTGCATACAGTTTGTGTTTGTGCTTTAACGTTAGCATTAAAGTGTGTCTTTTTTAGCCTCATATACAGTACCATGTAATTCTGTAACAAATGGTTAAAAAATATAAAAAGGTAAATTGAAACAATGGGCTTTAGACAGAGTATGCCATGGTCTTCAGAAACTGAAAGTTTAATGGGACATGGGATGGGTTCAGAGAGGAGTTTTAAAGGTATGCATGTGAAGAAGTAGAAATTTGGTGAAAAAATAAGTAACACACAATACATAGTAACATAGGTTGAAAGATACACATATCCATATAAGTTCATCTTGTGGAAGTGGTATGTGGCTAACACCCATCCCCTCTTCCCGTGCACTCAGAGGCACAGGCCTCTTCTGCCTACTTCTAGTTCTAGCCCTGCTATGGTTCGTTACTTGCAACCACTAGTACTGTAAAAAGATAGTGATGCTATTAATCTCTGCAATAGGTTAAATCAATTAAAGGCATTAAACAAACATATATATATATCAAAAAAGGCTCCATGACCTTAAAATGCACAAGAGAGAGGTGATGGGTACAGACTAACTTAGTAAGGGCATCAAACATACAGGTACATGGATAAAGCAATTTTTAAAACTAGAATTAAACATTCAGTCTGCTGTATGTGTTGCTGTAGTTATCCTAAACACAATATTTTCAAAGCTAGTATATAATAAATTGCCTTGTTGATTAATGAGTATACTTGTAAAGAGTCAGAAAAATTAATATAGCTAGCTGTAATTCCTGTTTTCTTGGAAAATCTGGCAGACTCAGGTGAAAACAATACTGTTGTAGATGTGTATATTTTTAACTGTTAGCATCACACTAAAGAAGGTGGCACATGCTGTTAGTAACAAAGAAGTATTGGGAAAAAAAAGGTAAACCTGTACTTAATAAGTGTGCAGTTTGCTTGGAGTGGGGATCCCAGATTTCCTGGCTCCCCTCTCTGGTGATAAAAGTGACGGGATAAGATAATGCACAAAGAGAAAAGTAAAGGAAGTAGAGACTGCAATGTATTTCATCATAAAGGGCTCATGAGAACAGGTGTTTCTCCTGTGTTTGACCCGTGTTTGGCACTTGCATGCATGCATCCAAACAAATACAGAGAGATCTTGAAGAATATTCCTGCATTCCCCTGTGGTGGAATGGAGGTGAGATCCACTGCAGGGGACAGCAGGTTGAAATGCCCTTGTGTAAGAGCTCTAAAGCACAGTGTCGGACTGGGAAACCAGGGGCCCACCAGAACCTTAACCATAGGCCCGCTCTTCAAACTATTTTTCCTCCTTTCCTCACTTAACATCTTTATTCTCCTAGTCTCTTTTATTTACATGCTAGCATCTATTCTTCCATCTATTTCTCCTCTTTGTTCCAATTCAGAAATAGGGAATGACTATGAAACAGGCCAAATCGTCAGGAGCAGGAGGGCCCACTGACACCTGGGCCCACCGGGAGTTTTCCGGGTATCCTGGTGGGCCAGTCCGACACTGCTAAAGCATGATTTGCTTTGGAGGCTTATCAAACAATTTATGCTAATATTGCAATCTTTTACCAACCATTGACAAGTGTCACTAACAAAATACAGTCAGCTACAGAGCCGTCAACCAACCCAATGTCATGAGATAGATAATGATTCACTCCAGGCCTTTCTGAGACCTTATATCATGTTATAATTTAGTGTGAAGAGGAATTCAGGTCTAAAAAAACAGGACTGAATAATTATCTCCCTCATGACACTACTCAACTACAGTAGTGCAGATTCACAAGCTAGTGTTTTTATCTATAAATGGCAACTGTCCATATTCTACACAAAGCCTTTACTCTTAAACTTTGCTTGTGCATTGTAAAATATGCTTAAAGGACAAGGAAAGGCTAAGTCACTTGGGGTTGCCAAAATGTTAGGCACCCCCAAGTGACTTTAATCGCTTACCTTGTAACCCGGGCTGGTGCCCCTGTTAGGAGAAAACAGCACCAGCCCGGGGCACCTGTAGCGGAGAGCTTCCTCCTTCCTGCTTCGTTTTGCAAGGACTACACAACTGGCGCATACGCAGTAGAGTGAAAAGCCGACATCTCTGTTAAAGTTTGGCTTTTCACTTCCTGAAGCAGGAAGAAGGAAGCGCTGCAGCTACCCCGGGCTGGTGCTGTTCTCTCCTAACAGGAGCACCAGCTCGGGGTAAACAGTAGGTGATTTAAGTCACTTGGGGGTGCCTAACATTTTGGCACCCCAAAGTGACTTTGCCTTTCCTTCTCCTTTAATACGAACAAAATATGACAAAATATAAATAACAACAGCAAGACAGATGGCATAGAATCCAACATAGGTGGCTTGAGGGGAACTCCCTAACTATCTATTCACTTGTATAATATTTTTAGAGGCATATATAATGCCATATTAATTAATATGCCTGTGGCAGGTTCCCTTAGAGCAAGACAAAAGTCTTTTAAATTAAAAATAGCTTTTATTTCAGCCAGCAGCAATATCCAGAATATAAAGGCAGTTTTCCTTAGCAAATAGTTCAAAAGGAAAACAGAGCTTTTATCAGCAGTATAAAAAGAATAAGTAATACAGCGGGCCTATAGTCAAGTACAAATGTACTTGCCGGTAAATCTGTAATGGCTTATAAATCCCACCATTCTTTGACCTTCTCCACTGCTTATCGCCACTGCTTATCGCCACTGCTTATTAACTATGGGCCCACCTATGCTTTGTCTATAACCCTGCCAGTTTACCCATTTTCTTTGACCCAATCTACCTTTCCCCGTCCCACCTTGCCCATTTACCCGGACCTTTATGTCATAGCCCCACCCCCCCAAATGACATCACATTCTGCCACCCAACACGAAAAAAGGTGGCAACCACAATGCCCTTATGGGCTAAACTCCACTGGGGATTTTGATCAGATTTTGTGGGTCAGATTTTATCTGACTTGTCATCAGCACCAGGCAACAGCAAAAGGTTTTTGCAGGATCCTACTAAATCAGATCTCCACAACTGCAATTTAATGTTCAATCAGATAAAGTCAGATCCCTGCATCTCCATCTGACAGTCAATGTATTTCGTGTAGTTTAGTTTACACATCAGATTTTTCTATCGGTCCCGTTACACTGTAACCCATGCAGCTACATTGCTACAGGTGATATGTGTAAGCAGATATCATGTGAAAAAGTTTAATTTCTCATTTTCAAGCCCATATCCACTCTGTGTAGCTCCACACAGTTGTTCTTTTTTAATCACAACACAAAAACTGTAGTACCGTGTTAGCCAGTGTCAAAAATAATAATAAAAAAACAACAAAACACAAATACAAGAGTATTGTAGAAATGATACCTATATTGGCTAACAATAAAAATACATTGCAAGCTTTCGGAGCTCTAAGGCCCCTTCATCAGGCAAATACAAATGAGAACTGAAATGGCACAACATTTATACTGATAGATCAGAGAGAAGTGTTCACAAGCAATAAATTAGGAAGTTACAGATAGATAGAGATAACTTGTGAAGATAGTAAAAGTAATTAAGGTTTATTAGGGTGGGTTGTAAATAGTCCAGGGGTCTGGATTCAGTCAGATCAGATGGTGTGACATGAAACCTGACCCCAAATTAAGGCCCTGTCTTAATGTGTTGAATAACTCCATAAATTTGAATTCATAGATCTTCCTTTCTCGTTCAGATCCAAAGTTCCCTTTTAGAATTAACACCTTCATGTCCTGAAGCCTGTGGTCCTGATTGCAGAAGTGTTGTCCCACTGGTGTATCACACGCTTTGGTCTTGATCTTATGTCTGTGATGGTTCATCCTTGTGCGTAGTTTTTGCCCTGTTTCTCCAATGTACATTCCTCCTGTAGGGCACTTAGTACATATGATCAAGTACACCACATTGGAGGAAGCACATGAATAGCAGTCCCGAATGGTGTAGACTTTTTGTGTATTCGGTATTGCAATTTGATCTTTGCACAGGATGTATTTGCAAGTCTCACATCTTTTGCTGTTGCAGGGAAATGTACCTGCTTTAGTTGTTTGGGGAAGAGCACTTCTAACAATCATTTTCCTCAGACTGGGTGGTTGTCTATAGGACAGAGGGGGTAGTTCAGGGAATATCTCCTTTAGTCTGGTAGATGCAGGTCCCTGGCTATTTTTCTTATAATGTTCAGCTGTGGGTTGTAGGTGACTACAATTGGTACCCTGTTGATTTCTATTTTTTGTTTGTAATCCAAGAGTGTGTCTCTGGGTATTTGAGTTGCTCTGTGGATCTGATCATCAATAACCTGTGGATGGTAGCCCTGATTAACAAAAGTTTACCGTAAGGAATGGAGATGTTTTTTTCTTTCATCAGGTTTTGAGCAAATCCGGTTGTATCTAAGAGCCTGGCTAAAAACAGTTGATTTTTTAATGTGATGTGGATGGAAACTGTCCCACCTAAGATATGCTGGACGGCCTGTTGGTTTTTGGTATAGGGATGTCTGTATGATTCCATTTTTGATTTAGATAGTGGTATCCAGGAAATTGATGTGTGAAGAGGAATGGTTAAGGGTAAGGTTAATCGTGGGATGAAATTGGTTGAATCTTCGGTGGAATGTCAATAGTTCCTGTTCTGATGCTGTCCATATTATAAGTATGACATCTATATACCTTAAATAAGTCAATGGTCTGGTGTTGCAGGAAGCCAGGAAATTTTCTTTTAACTGGGCCATAAACAAGTTTGCATACTGAGGTGCCATTTTGCTTCCCATAGCACTTCCCATCAGTTGGAGGTATATGGCATCTCCCAATGAGAAGTAGTTGTGTGTTAGTATAAATCTGATTAGTTGTAGAGTTGGCATTGTGGACATATGAGATTTTTCAAGGAAATACTGGCAGGCTGCAATACCATCTTCATGTGGGATGTTGGTATAAAGAGACTCCACATCCATGGTAGCTAGGATGGTGCCCTCTGGAAGTGGACCTATGGTAGCCAGTTTGTTTAACAGGTCAGTAGTGTCCTGTATAAAACTGGGTGTTCTCTTGACAATTGGCTTCAGAATGTTTTCTACCCAGCCAGATATGCCCTCGGTTAATGTTCCAATACTAGAGATGATGGGTCGTCCTGGGTTGCCTTCCTTATGTATTTTGGGTAACATGTAAAAAGTACCAATTCTGGGGTTAACTGGCATCAAATCCATTAAGTGTGTCTGTGGGGAGGAGAAGCTACTGATGACCTGTTTAAGTTTCTTTGTATATTTATGAGTTGGATCCTCTTCCAGTCTTTCATAATATTTGGTGTTAGACAATTGTCTATTGGCTTCTTTTATGTAATTGGTAGTGTCCATTATAACCATGGCACCCCCTTTATCAGCTGGTTTTATTACCAAGCCTTTGTTGGTTTTCAAAGCCCGTATAGCCCGTTTCTACTGGATACTGATATTGTAAGTCAACTTCCTTTGTTTGGCCAGAATATTAGATTTAACTCTGTTTCTGAAGCAATCAATGTATTGGTCCAATGAAACTACAGGAAGGAGTGCATGGCAGCTAATCCCCTTTCCTCCTTTTTGGAACAAAGCAGACAAAGGAAAGAAGATGATCTGCTCTGTGTGCCAATGGCCTACATAACCTTCACATGCTTTTCAGGCAGCATTCTTATAAGGTTAGTCGACACGACTTGTAAAAAACTCTGTAGCAGCAACTAATCGCAACAATTTAGCTGTCACAGAGTTATATACGAGTCGGAGCGACTAATTGCGCAATGTTTCTGGCATGCCAACTAATCACCCTGTGTGTCTTCACCCTAAAACCTTAATTCTATATGGAACTTATACATTGTAGATAAAAGGGTTGTAATCTGTTAGTCAGTTAATATGTTATAGGGTAAACCATAAAAAAGGGGTGTAAATGTGTTACCTCTTTTGGATATCTAAGATAATAATCACAGCAAGCTTTCAATTTTGAATTCGATGCCAGCAACATATTTCAAAAAAGTTGGGAAAGGGGCAACAAAAGACTAGAAAAGTTGGAAAAAATACATGTCACAAAGTGACAGCAGGTCATTAACATGATTGGGTTTAAAAAGAGTGGATCCTAGACAGGCTGGGTATCTCAGATGTAAATATGGAGAGGGGTACACCACTCTGTGCATGGGCAAATATTGCAATAATTTAAATTGTGAATTTGGGAATTTCATCATCTACGGTAAATAATATCACCAAATATATCAATATACCAATATATCTCTGTACTCAAGGGACAAAGCCGAAAGACAATATTGGTTGGCTGTGGTCTTTGGAACCCCAGGCAGCACTGCATTAAAAATAGACATGTTTCTGTAGTGAAATCAGTGCATGGGCTTAGGAATTCTTCCAAAAACCATTGTCTGTCAAAACACTGACCACACAGACTTTTTTCTTAACTAAGGTCTGTTGGGCTTAGTGAAGATGTTTGCACATGGACAGGAAACTGAATCAGATACAGAGGGTGGTTGTTAATGGTACATTCTGTGCATTCTACTTAGAGTATGGTTGTTAGTGGGGTTCAACAGAGTTCTGTATTGGGTCCACTTTTATGTAATGACTTACAGCCCTATTCATTTTATCCAGGATGTGGTATCCTTGCAGCAGGATCTTGACAAACTGGCAATCTGGGTGGGTTGTTCTATGCAATATATTTTAATTGAGACCTACATTGTGTAGTATTCTTTTAATGGGACTGCGCTAGGCAAATCCATTATGGACAAAGACTTTGGAGTCCTTGTAGATAATAAACTTGGCTTAGCTTTATTAAAATGAGCATAGATTCATAGCAGAAGAGGGTCATTCTTCAAGTGCTGGAAGTTCTTCCAGGTCGCCAGTGGTAAAACCAGATATTATTAAAGAGAAGATGCCAAGAAGGGCTACTAAGCAGGTAAAGGGTATGGAAAGTCTCAGTTATGAAGAAAGAATTGTTTACACTGGAGAAGAGGCGCTTAAAGTGATACCGACACCAAAATCTGCATCCAAACCTACCTATGGGTCTTGACCATTTTTTGCCACCTTGGAGAAAGGATTTGTTTCTCCCTCTGAATCAAATTCAAAAGGCTTCAGAAGGGTTTTTTGTATGCCTTTTAGCCAATTAGCAGTTAGGCAGGTTTTTCTAGACATAGAAGGTTGAACACAATGGATGTGTTTATTTTTTCAGCCTAAGTTTCTGTGTTAAACCATGCAAAGAAGAAACCATTAATAATATGGCAAAGGAGACCCTTAAACTGTTGAACAGCTGATATCAGACAAGAATGGGACAACATTTCAATTTCAAAACTACAGCAAATGGTCTCCTCAGTTCCCAAATGTTTACAGATTGTAGATAAAAGTAAAGGTTATGCAACACAGTGGGAAACATGCCCCTGTAAAGTGTATATGTTATGTTTGTACAATTAATATAGGGTTTAAATGATTTGCAAATCATCCCATTTTCTTTGTATTCATATTTTATACAGTGTTCCAGATGAGAGTTACAGGATCATAGAAGCAAAACCCAGTTGCAACATTCTGTGTTATATTTTTATGTATATATATATATATATATATATATATATATGAAAGTGATAAGACACACATTTCCTTCCTATTCTACTCCTTGCCTTTTTAATAACGTGTACCCTACACCCTTACAAACCTGAAAAATAGAGGATTCCACTTCTATAATATGTTATGGAGAGAGACTAAGCAGCAAATTATCAATAACAGTTGTGCAAATCTTTCCCATTCTTCCTGTACTATGGCTATACCATATGCTGGGTTCACCATTTCTTCTCCTGATATTGCCAAGCAGATCTAATGACCAGTTGTATAGATCACATCAAACAGATATTACAGTTCCAAACAGAAGGCAGTTGGAATGGGGTTAGCAAAGGTATTCATTATTATAAGTATTATTATAGCAAACTAAAGCATGTCTGGTTGGGTTGGGGGGGCTACTAGGAATGTTGCAACTTACTGCTGAGCTGTTAGTGCAGTGTGCAGTATGCAATTACATTATTGACTTATTAATCAGGCAGGAACTGGATTTAATATAATTTTAAACTAGTAATGTGGCAAATGTATATCTGGATTGCTTCACACCTATCCAAATTCTCAAATTGTCTTAAGACAGTTGGTTGATGCTTTTTGGTTACCCCTTATAAAGTCAGGTATCAGCAATGCCTCATACTTAGTTGAAAAGAATCATGGATGTGACTAATGTAAATTAATTCTCAAAAGAAACTTTACATGGATAATGACACCTATTCTAAAAACTTTCTTCTAGCCCTCAAATGATTTAAAATGCTGAAGTTCTTTGTAATTGAAAACAACAGGCACAATTTTTCCTTTGGCTTGCTGTTCACTGCAGATACATCAAAGCAGTAATTTATCCTTGTCTACAGCATCCTGTATAAAGAGAAATCTCTTCATTTTATTAACCGCTAGTCTTATAGCTGTTATGCATTCAGCAGTTCTTGATATGTAATTTATTAAAAAATGTCCTATTCCCTCTTCTGCACTCATTATTAGTTACATTCTTTAAGGGATGTTAATGTATTTTGTGCTAAGAAAAAATGCGTAGTTCAAAGAGAAAGGCACCAGATTTAGAATACTAGAAAATTGCAGACTTTTCTCTTGAAATAAAAATAGCTTTACCACCATTCATTGTTCTACTAAAAAGAAACAGGCTTTGTGAGTGCTCAAAAGCTGGCTTTATACTGATTTTTTTTCCTGGGTGCTTCATGCATGCATTTTCAAGTTATTAAATATTGTCATGATCATCACCAAGTCCACCACTAACTTGATTACATTCTGTTTTGTGCTTGCAGAAGTTTTCCAGTTGAATAAGCACAGTCCAGCTTCTGTGTAGAATCCTATTAACCGCATCAGGTAGCTGTTATTGTGAGACACAGAAAAGCCTGCACTTACCCACATAAACTTTGTACAAAATAAAATTGCATGTACCTATTTCATTGAACAGAAAACCACCACAGTAACCAGTTTCCTAATCATTCCAATACGTAACAACTCAAACATAGGGAAGGCTTATAAACAGAGCTTATTTTTTATTCCTTTGTGAGACTTTATAGCGCAGACTTACAGAACAGCAGATGACAATTTAAATGTTGTGACCCTTCAAAGCATTAGACATCATGAATTGATTGTAAGCTATAAACTATAATGGGATTTGAAACAATATTTTTAATATTGTTACACCATATTGTTAGACTTATAAGGGTCAGAAAATACATTTTCTTCTTATACTCTAAGTACATGAAAGCGATTAATGTTCCAGGTTATAATTAGAAATTCAAAAGGATCTTTATTTTACCAACTCTGCACATTAATCCTATTATTTACTTCCTATAGTCTACTAAAATATCATTAGACAGGTCCCTATTACATGCTAAATTAAAATAAAGTATACCCCCTTGTTCACCTTGAGTGAAGAAATTTTATTCCAGAAAGCCATAAGCAAATTAATTTCTTTAACACTCCTTACCTCAATAGCAAAGGCCACTGGAGCACTAAGTAGCCTAATCAGTATGCTAATATAAGGGCATCAGTGGTCATTTGACAGTCTTGCGCTATCTAGGCTTCCAGTGACTAAAGAGATATTTGCACATATCCGAAAAGCACAATAGAAGCAATAAAAAGCAATAGAAGCAATAAAAGCAAAAGAAGAGAAACTGCTATTGGTCCTAGACAGTATCTTGTACAGATATGGCATAACTAAAATGGGTGGACACACAGAACAAAATCACAAGAAATTCATGAAAACTGAAAATAGTTTGTATTAGTGTGCTACACTACCCATCAGACGCCACGTTAGCATATATGCACCCTTAATGCACAACGATAGTACATTGGAAAAGGAATAAGGCAAGGAATGATGCCATTAACATGGAGCAAAATACCCTTTTAGGCTTTAAACCTTAAAATAACCACCGAATGATTAATCCTGATAGAGATTTGTTGCAGAATCATCTACCCACCAAAAAATAAAATGAAAAGATATAGGGAACACAAAAAAAACTTTTGTACTACTTTTAAACCACTATTCAGAGAGACACAATATTGTTTAGATAGACACTGGAAGATGTCGCTCTCTGATATATTTACACCTTATTTTAGATACTAAACTTTAGATAGCTTTTAAAAAAAGCAAAACATTTACAGAATATATATGCACCAAGCAGATTTGTTAATTCTAACCCTTCAATTACGAATGAAACACAGGTTTGAATGTATAGGTGTGGAAAAAGAAGGTGTATAAGGTTTGTTGCCCATAAAACAAAATCTTTTTCATCCAAAACCACAGGTTCAACATTTCAATAAAAACAGATACTAACAGGCTCTTATTGAGGTGTAATTTATCTTCTGACCTGTAGGTGTGGGCTTCAGTTTATGTGGCAATCTAAAAGGCAGGGTCGGACTGGGCCGCCGGGACACCGGGAAAAATCCCGGTGGGCCCCGGCCCTAGTGGGCCCCAGCGGCCCAGTCCGACCTTTGCCGGCGCTCCCCGCTACTGACTGTTCCTCCCCAACGCGTTCCATTTATACGCGCTCGGGGAGGACGTCAGGCGGGGGCCCTTCGGGGGGGGTTAGGGGGGCCCTTGGGGGGGTTAGGGGACGCGGCTGGGGCACCTGCAGGGCCCCTGGGGCGGGAGCCCCGGTGGGCCCTGCACCCCCCAGTCCGACCCTGCTAAAAGGTATCTAAAAACCCACTTTAGAGAACATAGATTGAAAGTTATTAATAGGGATAATTATTATTATGGTTTTTCTAAGCATATGTCAGAAGTACATAAGGGAAACCTCAGTGGGCTAAATATAATGGCTATTGAACCTTACCCATTTTTATTTAAACAGATTTTAGTGGGTCTATTGCAACAGAAAGAAAATTACTGGATCTATAAATTACGTTAACTGAAATATCTGATTTTATTACCATTTAATAGGTATTTCATACCGGCGAAGCAGGTTGCTTGTGCTTTTCTATGCAATCCCACCCACCTTGTTGTGCAGCTCTGAACAGCCCAATTTTCCCATTGACTTTGACAGGGAAGATTTCTAAACTGCTGCCACTCTTACAGCTTTGATGCTACACCCACCAAACTTGAATAACATATCATGGGGTCACCCCGAATGAAACAGCAACATTTGCTGGATGACCCAAAGTGTGCGGAGCCACCAACAGCCAATCACATTTCACTTATTTACTGTCAATGGTAAAGTGTAAAATGTTGTCAGTCCCACAGTTTTTATGCCTCAAACTTTGGTCACTGGGGGATTGCAGTTCAAAAATAGGAAAAGTAGGCTGGGCCACTAACAGCCAATCAGATTTCATCCATTGAATTCTATTGGTTTAAATTTAAAAAGCTGCCATTCTCACACTATTTATGCCAGGGTGCCCACTGTTTGTCACTGGGTGACTTCGACTAAAGTGTAGAAAAAGTGGGCACACCCACCAACCACCAATCACAATTCACCTATTGACTTTTATTGGTTTCAATTTAAACTGCTGCCATTCTTTAACTATTAATTCTAAGGTCCCTAAACTTTGTAGAGTTAATCACTGGGTAACTGCAGTTCCAATCAGATGTCACTCGTTGACTTCAAATAGACTTTATTAAAACCAGGGTCCCCAAACTTTGCCCAGTGGTTTTTACTATATAACTGTGGTCCAAGGTTAGAAAAAGTGGGTAGAGCCAACAACAGATCAGATTCCATTCAGTGACTTCGCGTTTTTCAAACCAACATGAAGTATGTTCTCAAACTTCCCTTCTAGTTTACATTACAGTTCTTTTTTATTGTATAGTTGTTATGTGGGATATAGAGAGTTACATATTGAGCGCCCCCATTGGTAACTTTGTAAAGTTCTCCGGTTGGGTCTACAGATACTTTTGCCCTTTGTGGGCAAAGATTTCTTAGAGCATCAACTTTCAAAGGCGCATGTGCAGATACGTATCCCTTCAACCAGAGCCACCTCAGGGGTCCAAGCTACCTGAGGTGGCCAAGTTTATGCTGCCCCCCTTGTTTGCCTGTTTTGCACCAGAGGGGGGCAAGGGGGGTGCGCATTGCTAGTGCAGAGGGCGCTCTCTGCACTAGAGGCAGGGCCAGCCTAGGGGTAGGCAGAGTAGGCGCCTGCCTAGGGCGCAATTACTGGGGGGCACACATTAAAGGGGAAAGATTTTTTTTTTATTATAACCCCAAAGAATCAAATCCAAAGTAAAATTATAGCTATGTTATAAAGTATATTGAGATGGTAATGTAAAGCATACCAGTCACGCGTAGAGGCTCGGGTTTATAGACCCCAAGCCTATCTCAAAGATATTGAATCCCAAACAAATTGAAAAGTCAGCAAATCAAATCAAACAAAATTCAAGTGGCTCACCCGGGTCCAGGAGTGGTCCGGGTGCTCAAGGCCCCGAACCCGTAACTGAAAGGAAGATAACAAACTGTAGAAGGAACTTCAAGCACACCGGATGACGGAGTCTGCTAAAACATGATCTTTATTCTTCCATTTAAAATCAAAGTGCCTTGATTTTAAATAGAAGAATAAAGATCGTGTTTTAGCAGACTCCATCGTCCAGTGTGCTTTAAGTTCCTTCTACAGTGTAGTATTTTATTAGTTAGCTTTGCCTTTAATAAACCGCCGCCCCCAACCCCCCTCTGGCACGATGTGTGACTTGTACTTGGGACCCAGAAGCACTCCCCACCCCTCGCCTTACTGGCGCTCACCTCTGTGTTGATGTTGGCGCTGTGTGCATGCGTAGTAGGCAGTGGCACGTACTTACGCATGCACGTCATTTAAACAAGGGGACAGAAGCACTGAGGGACAGAAACTCTGGGGTGCTGCAGTGTGTGGGTGTCCTGCACCGCGCGGGGAAAACCTGAGGCCAGAGCAGGACTTGGCTGGGAGTTCTCTGATGCTGCAGGCTGCTGGTACAGGAAGGGGGCAATTCTTGATTGCTGCTGCTGGCACAGGTACATATGATTTGGGGGCAAAATATACAGATTTTGGATTGGCTGCCTGCTAGCAGATTGGGGGCAAAGTGGGCAATATGAGGGGCTGGCTGCTGCTGGCACAGTTACAGATGGGGCAATATGTTGGGTGCTGGCACAGGTACAGATGGGGGGCAATATGAGGGATTGGCTGCTGCTGGCATGGGTACAGATGGGGGCAATATAAGGGATTGGTTGCTGCTGACAGAGGTACAGATGGGGCAATATGAGGCATTGGCTGCTGCTGACACAGGTACAGATGGGGGCAGTATGAGTAATTGGCTGCTGCTGACACAGGTACAGATGGGGGGCAATATGAGGGATTGGCTGCTGCTGACACAGGTACAGATGGGTGGCAATATGAGGGATTGGCTGCTGCTTTCAAAGGTACAGATAGGGGGCAAAATGAGGGATTGGCTGCTGCTGGCACAGGTACAGATGGGCAGCAATATGAGGGGTTGGCTGCTGCTGGCACAGGTACAGATGGGTCAGTATGAGGGATTGGCTGCTGCTTTCACAGGTACAGATGGGGGCCAATATGAGGGATTGGCTTCTGCTGGCAAGGGTACAGATGGGGGGCAATTGTATTATCTAAAATGCTGAAAAAAAGAGATAAAAAAATTTTGAAACCATATAATGGTATGGTTAAAATTGTAATGTGGGGCAGGTAGGGGGGGCTAATTGAAGCCCTTGCCTAGGGTGCCAAAATACCTTGGCCCGGCCCTGACTAGAGGAGCTGGAAGCACACACATTAACCAATAGTGACCTATCTATACACTCACATACATAAACTATATATCAACATTAATACTAACTGTAGATTTTAGTATCACAATAGCCTTGGATATTATGCTTGTTCAAAAAATAATTTAAGCCCCTCTTAAAGGCATTAACAGAATCTGCCATCACAACATCACTCGGAAGGACATTCCACAACCTCACTGCTCTCACCATGAAAAACCACCTACGCTGCTTCAAATTAAAGTTCCTTTCCTCTAATCTAAGGGGCAGATTTACTAAGACGCTCCGAGCGTATTTTCGCCGAATTTTTCGTCACTTGTGCGACTTTTTCCGGGTTCTGCTTGAATTTTATTTATTACCAGCAGTGAGAAATATAGAGAAGCCTTAATGTAGGAAGATTAGTTTAGGAATCTGTGATGCGGTCAGAAATAAGACAAATTTATTTCCAAAGGTAAGCAGAAGAATCCAGGTAGGCTGCTGATTATATAGCTTACAGGTGAACTTCTCCAGAAGAATTTGCACAATATCCTCACTTTAAATATAGCATGTATTTTTGTGTGCACTTTAAGTATTCAAAGGCAGCACACTGTTTAGTTGTTTTTGCTTAAATTTTCTTTAATACATTTATATGGTATCCAGTAGTGTAACTTGGGCACACGGGGCTGTATTCAGGTCCGGTACCGTGGCACTAGATTTAAATGCACACCCTACGTTGTGGAAGTGATGTTATAAGCAGAGTGTGCATGACGTCACTTCTGGTGTGACACCACTGCAGCATGCAGCAGTGTGAATCCCTCATCCCAACCCAGCTCTGTTGGAAGATTTCCCTAGGAACTCTTAAGTAGAGGCTGGGATGATTTTTTTTAAAGAAATATATATAGGCTGCTTTCTGCTTTCCTCTAACCCCAGTAAAAATTGCTTGCAATATATAAAATCAGTAACATGTAAAATGGTATTGTAACCAATTATGCTTCTATAATCCTGGGAAGCATTTTCTGCTAAAAATTTTCTTTATGACAATAACACTAGCAGTATACAGAAGAGCTTTGATTTACTTATTAAGAGAGCATCAATCAGATATATTGATTTATATTTTCATTAAGTGGATTGAATGTAAAACTTGAAAGCAAACAAGGCAATTTGTGTCTCTGTACTCAGGTCTGTGTTTGAAAGACACTGATGATCCATCTCTCCAAAACAGACATCATATTATCGTACCAAACCCATGCTCTTAAAATGGAACTTAAAAGCCATTAAAGCCTTTGAATTCAGGGAACTACTTTCCCCTTAACCACTGTGTTATGTAGAATTTGAACTAATGCAGTGGGAAAGATAAGGAAAGGGTCGTAAAAAGATGCACTTTGTGTAATTCTCTCAATTTGTTGCTATGGAATAATTTTATAGAATCTTATTATACTTTGATTTACAAAGAAATAAAATCAATTCTGTATATAAAATAAATAATATTCTGTAATAGAAAATCCATGTCCTGGGTATAGGGACTATGTACTAAAGACGTATAAGCACAATACTAGGGTGCTATTTAAGGGTGTCCCTAAGCTTTAAAAATGGAGGCACAACAGGAATTGTATGTACAATGCTACAGTTCTCAATAACCACACTCCTTGTATACCATAGGATAGCACAAGATGGCCAAGATGGTGACGTTTTGATGGTATCACTCTGATTGTTCTTATGCCTTGGGTCTTTTGGCAAACTGACAATACGCCTGCACAAACCAGTGGTATTGTATAAACACCAATATTAAATGTTCTGAAGAGAAAAACATGTTTTATCTGGGCCCCTGCGGTTGTTGTAAAAGTTCAACTCCCTGAAATCCCCAAGAGCATCCCTTGCATCCAATTCTATTCTGAGAAACAGATTCAGGAAGTGCGAAAGGACGCACTCACTTGTGAAAATATGTCATAGCACATTAGTATTTACTGATGTGCGGTGGATTGTATATTATCTGGCCAACATAATATGATTGGTGAGAAATATATGATAAAGAATATTTCTGACAGTATACTATAATTAGGAGGATTTTATAATGTAATGAGAAAATTGCTACACTACTTAATAATATACCCCTCTCAATTATTTCTTGCCTTTGGACTGTACTGCTCTGCGTCAAGCTCCTTACCATGGGGGAGGAGCTTTATTCTAGATGAGAAAGTAGCTGATATGAGCTGAAGTTTTGAGCTTCAGTGTCAGAAAAAGTATTAGACTGAATGTAGGGAGAAAGGTATGGCAAACTAGGGATAATTTAGAGACATGTAAAAGATTTTTTTTAGTTTACTTATTCTTTAAAATATGTATCTGGTGGGAGATTTTAGCAACACTCCCCTATCACAATAATTTTTTATATGCTTTCTGGGCATGTTTGTAACAATGCATACCAAAAATAATTGTTTGTAGAACTAGGGTAAATAACTCAAGGAAGAAGTTTTTTTTTTATGTTAAATGTTGCCCTAATTTTATGTTTTTGGTGTTAATATGTTATTTTAATTATGTTTCAATAACAGCTTATTTATTTTCTTTATTCAAACTTGTTATTTGGCCACTTTGAGTGAGTTTCCTCCACTAGTGCGGTGATAGGGGAAGGATCATAGAAATGATACAAATAATTTTATGATTTGAAGCTCACTGGACTTTTCTAGACATTTCTTACCCCACAGAATGTTTCCCCACTGAAAATGCTTCACCACCTCAAAAAGAGAGAAGCCCATTCGTTACCATGGAACATTCTTCTTTGGAACGTAAAAAGTGGTAATGAGAAGCTTTAACATGGGAAGACCTCATAGATGTCTTAGATGTCATAAATGGTCACTTGACCAATGTTTTATATTTCTGTTTAATTTTCTAATCAGGAAATCTAACATATTAAACTGAGTGCATTTTTGGAATGATTTATATTTTTTCTCTGGGATATTAAAATGTCATTAAAGGAGAATGCAAGTCAAAATTTAAAAAGCATACTGCCCAATAGTCCTCCTATTGTTTAGTAAGAACGCCACACTTTTGGCTCACCTAATCAAATATTTACTCAGTCACACTTACTTCATATTTTCTAGAACAGGCAGCCATCTCTAAAAAGGTATTCTCCTTTCCTTTCTCCTCCTTGCTTCATACTGCACATGTATGTCATTCCCTCCCCCCCCCTGCCAGATCCGTTTCTGATTGGCTGGTGGGCATGTGTAGCTCAGAACAGGAGACAGGATCAAGTTACACACATGCTCAGAGAATAGGAAGGCTGCCGCTGGCAGCCTACAGGAAGGGGAGAGAGATTTCAGTGATGTCACTGTAGTCTTCACACTGCTGTAGGCTGCCAGCACAATATCTCAGAGAAGCAAGCAGGGATCTGGGAATTTAGACATGCAGGAAGTACTTAAAAAGAATGCCTTTAGACTTACTTTTAATTTATATTAACCTTTCATTGTCCTTTAAACCTTGGTTTCTATTTATGACCATTTCTAACTGCTTGATTTGACTTTGTGTGTTTTCTTAATTTTCCAACTCTGGGATAAATATATCTACAATCCCAATATGACTAATAAAATAAACATATTAGATTTAACATGTTAGTTAATACGTATAGAGAGCAGAGAATAACATTGCATTCATGTCAGAGCCTGAGGCAAGTCTTTACTTAGATCACTGAAATAAAAATGTTGCCATGGTGTGCGTCATCATAGAAACTGTTGCCATAAAAAGCATGGTGATTGTTACTATGGAAATGGTTGCTATAAATGACACTGCCACAGAAAGTGGCATAATGGAGATCATTAGTATGGCAATAGTTGCCATGGGGACATTACCATAGCAAATGTTGCCATGGATATAGTTACCAACTAGAAGTGCTGTTGCCGTGGAAGCGAACATCCAAAGATCAGGGAATGCAATATGGAGAACAATAACATTGATATTGCTGCCATGGTTGCTGTTGCCATGTAGACAATAATCTACATATGTAATAAAAGATACTAAGTTTGCCCAGTAGCAGTAATCCATAGTAACCAACAAGCTTTTAAACAGCTGACCAGTAAATTCGATCTGCTGATTGGTTGCTATTAGAGATGCACCGAATCCACTTTATTTGGATTAGGCCGAACACCGAATCCTTTGTGAGAGATTCGGCCAAATACCGAACCAAATCAGAACGCTAACTTGCATACGCTGCATGTGCAGCAAAAAATGTTCACCTTCATGTGTTTACATAACAAAAAGTCATGTGATTTTAAGGATTCAGATTTTCATGCTGAAAAAGGGTATATCTTGGCCAAATCCCAAACTGAATCCTGGATTTGGTGCATCCCTATGGGTTACTGCCTCTATTAACCCAATAAAAATGGTAACCTTCAGAAACTGTTGCTATGTACACTGAACCATGACAAAGGTCACACACTTGATTCACCCCCACCAAGATTTAATAGATGAGAGACTGCCATGACCAAAGCATTGGTATTACAGGCTTAATCCTCCACCTTGTGTGTTCTATAGTACAGGTATGGGATCCCTTATCTGGATACCCATTATCCAGAAAGCTCCAAATAACGGAAAGGCCATCTCCCATAGACTCCATTATAAGCAAATAATTCTAATTTTTAAAAATGATTTCCTTTTTCTCTGTAATAATAAAACAGTACTGTATATACTCGAGTATAAGCCTAGTTTTTCAGCACCCGAAATGTGCTGAAAAAGTCACCCTCGGCTTATACTCGAGTCGGATGCCATGGGTCCCTTCAGACTAGCACCTTCTGTCTTTTGTGTGCAAATTAGGCCACCCGCAACCAGACCCTCCAGTGCCCTGGCCCGCACCCAAATTCATCTTCATCTACCATCCTCACTTGTCCCATTCTGCACTAGGCATGGCACTTTATACTCTATATAAACTATATAGAAGGATTGTGCTAAGGGGTGTAGTACTCTTAAGTTATCATTGTTGATACCATATTGTTTTTGTTGACCCTCTTCTCCACTTACAGAGCTAACTTACTGTTTTTCTTTGAAATAAATATTTTAAAACATATACTCCACTGATGCCTCATTTAATGTAATTGTATTGGTATTTATTTTGATTATTGAAACTTAGCAGTAGCGGCTGCATTTCCCACCCTAGGCTTATACTCGAGTCAATATGTTTTTCCAGTTTTCTTAGGTAAAATTAGGTACCTCGGATTATATTTGGATTGGCTTGTACTCGAGTATATACAGTACCTTGTACTTGATCCCAACTAAGATATAATGAATCCTTATTGGAGGCAAAACAAGCCTATTGGGTTTATTCAATATTTAAATGATTTTTAGCAGACTTAAGTTATGAAGATCTAAATTACAGAAAGATCCCTTATCCGGAAAACCCTAGGTCCCAAGCATTCTGGATAACAGGTCCCACACCTGTACAGAGAACAAAAACTCATTTTTAAAAGCAAAAGACCACCAATAAAAAGGGACAGGTGTGGGGTGCTGAAACCTCATAAACATTTCTCCTTTTCTTCTGCAGAATAGCTGTTATAGCAAAAAATATACAAAGAGATGGTTGTGGGAGCACTTCAAGGTTAAATAATAATTAAAGTATAAGTACAATGAAGGTGCAACTAATGAACCAATGAAAATGTGTGTAGTTACAATGTTATGATTATCAAATTGTCAGTTGGTGCCTTTACAATTTTATCACAACTTTTTTACTAAAGCCCCTTGTTTTTATGTCCTTTTGATGCCTTTTAAGGGATGGTTTACCACTTTTTAAATTTGATTAATCATTTATATGCATTAATATTGTTCTTAGACAGAGAGTAATTTAAATACATGAGGTCCAGATTTTGCCAATCCTCATAACCTCTGGGTTCATATGTCGCATTAATTAGTGGGGGTGGTTTCCATTTAAGTAACATCTTAGTATGTTAAAGAATAGCCTAGTCTGAGTAACCTTTCAAATGATCTTATTATTTTGTGTTTTAAGTCTTTATTATTTTTTGATGGGGCGCACATGAATCTACTGCCTGAGAAAGTAGACCCAGTACCACTAACATTATTATGTCTTAGCACCCCCCATTTTCTAATCGCTACTCCTCCTACAGTTTTAGGGGTACAACACCCAAACGCTCCACACTTTTTGCCCTATAGCGGAGCAGGTTGCTTGTCCTTTTCTAAGCGATCCCGCCCCCCGTCTTTTTGTGGCGCCGCTCCGAACACCCCAATTTTCCCATGGACTTTGACAGGGAAGATTTTCAAACTGCTGCCACTCAGTTACAGTTACAGTTTTGAAACTACACCCCTTAAACTTGAATAACATAATCATGGGGTCACCCCGAATGAAGCAGCAACATTTGTGGGAGGGAGGGGGCCAACAACAGCTAATCAAATTTCACCCTTGACTTTTATGGGGAAATTTAAACTGTTGCCAGTCTTACAGCTTTGAGGCTACACTCCCCAAACTTGAATCACATACTCATGGGGTCAGATGTTGGATGCCCAAAAGTGGGCAGAGCTGTGAACAGCCAAGCAGATTTTACCTATTGACTTGGCAGAAATTCAACCTGCTGCCATTCTCACAGTAATAACATCAGGGTCCCCAAACTTTGCAGAGTTAGGCACTAGGTAACTGCGGTTCAAGGTTTGTAAAAGTGGGCGGAACCACCAAGAGCCAATCAGATTTTACCTATTGACTTTCAATAGGGAAATTTAACCTGTTGCCATTCTCACAGTATTAACACCAGGGTCCCCAAACTTTTCACAGTTGGTCACTATGGGACTGCAGGTTTAGGTCTGAAAAGTGGGCGGAGCCACCAACAGCCAATCAGATTACATCTATTGATTTTTATTGGTTTGATGCCAGTGTTCCCAAAATTTGCACAGTCAGTCACTGGGTGACTACGCATTCAAGTTTTTTTTTTTTTTTTTTTAAAAAGCAAAGTGGGAGGGGCCAACAACAGCCAATCAAATTTCACCCTTGACTTTTATGGGGAAATTGAAACTGCTGCCAATCTTACAGCTTTGAGGCTACACTCTCCAAACTTGAATCACATACTCATGGGGTCAGCCTGAATGAAAATATGAATGAATATGTTGGATGCCCAAAAGTGGGCGGAGCTAAGAACAGCCAATCAGATTTTACCTATTGACTTGGCTGCCATTCTCACAGCATTAACACCAGTGTCCCCAAACTTTTCACAGTTGGTCAATAGGGGACTGCAGATTTAGTTTTGAAAAGTGGGCGGAGCCACCAACAGCCAATCAGATTTCACCTATTTATTTTATTTCTTTGATGCCACTGTTACCAAACTTTGCACAGTCAGTCACTGGGTAATTTTGTACTCAAGGTTAGAAAAAGTGGGCGGGGCTGCCAAAAGCCAATCATATTTCTTTCATTGTTTTCAGTGGGGAAAGTTTAACTGCTGCCATTCTCACATGTTTAATGTCAGGGTCCCCAAACTTTGGGGTGACTTATAAAAGTGGGCGGGGCCAACAACAGCCAATCAGATTTCACCTATAGACTTCATATGCTCTCATTCTTTAAATATTAATACTAAGGTCCCCAAACTTTGCAGAGCGAGTCCCCAGGTAACTACGATTATGAGTTAGAAAGTGGGTGGAGCCACCAACAGCCAATCAGATATTAATTATTGATTTTCAATGGGGAAATTTAACCTGCTGCCATTCTCACACTATTTATGCCAGGGTGCCCACTGTTTGTCACTTCGACTCAAGGTTAGAAAAACACCCACCAACCACCAGTCACAATTTACCTACTGACTTTTATTGGTTTAAATTTAAACTGCTGCCGTTTTTTTAACTATTAATCCTAAACTTTGCAGAGTTAGTCACTGGGTAACTGCAGTACCAGGTTATAAAAAGTGGGTGGAGCCACCAACCGCCAACCAGATGTCACTCGTTGACTTTCAGTGGGGAAAATTAAATTGCTGCCATTCAGACACTAATAAAACCAGGGTCCCCATAACTGTGGTCCAAGTTTAGAAAAAGTGGGTGGAGCCAACAACAGATCAGATTTTATTTAGTGACTTCACGTTTTTCAACATGAAGTTTGTTCTCAAACTTCCCTTTCTAGTTTGTACTTGTTCTTTTATAGTTTTCATTTACCTGTTCTAATAAAATAGAGAGTGTTGCATTCGGTCTCACCATAAATTCAGCAAGTGTGTTATCTCTACTTTGTACCAGGCTGTTAAATGAACTCATACCTTGCCAGGCCTCCCAGAAGGTAACAGATAATTTGGTATGATATGTTCGTAAAGGGTTATTTACAGTGAGAGCTGTGAAGTTGTGGAATTCTTTCCATGAATCAGATGTACTGGCAAAAACATATCATAGATTTAAGAAGGGGTTGAATGGCTTTTAAGCGAGTGAGGAAATACAGGGTTATCAAAAATAGCTCCTAGTACAAGTTGATTCCGATTCCCCTCTGAAGGGTTGGGGGGGTAAACACAAATTAGGAGCAAAATTTGTCTGTCGGTGAACAAACACCACCAAAAAAAGTCATATCGAAGTCATTCAAATATTACATACTGTTGCCCTGCAGTGAAGCTGAGGATTAAAAGAGATTGAAGGAAGCTCCCCTAAGCAATTCTTTCCTTAAAGTGAAGGGACCACAGTTTGACAAGGGACTCAAGCTAGAACATCCCTGAGGTTTCCACTGGAGGGGATCTTTACCATCAGCAGGTACTCCAACAGAAAAGCTTAAATCTGACAATTACATCTCTACCGTGATTTCAGTGTTCTTGGTCTGCTTATGATGCTGAGTATTTCCTACCTTAACTGATACACTTAAAAATGTCAGTACCTTCCCTGTATGTCAACATTTATTGTTTAAGAACCTCAGGCATTGTTAGACACAACCTGGTCTAGAACTATTGAACTACTATGTACTGGCTGCTGCAGCTCCAGGTTGAACCACAGGTGGCAGTGTAGTTTGGGCCTAACAGTTTATCTCAGTGTCTTTTTTCCCTGTTCATGTTCCCTGCTAACCTGTTATTATCCAGCTGCAGGCAATAGCTTAATTAAGGGCTATTTACACCCAGCTCCTACAAACATTGGCCTGGATCATTAAGCCCTTTTGCTTTGACCAAGCCTCTAGGTTCTGTGTTCCTAGTTCCTGACATCCTGTATTTCTGTATCAGCAAATCCTTGCTCTGTAAGTCTGTCCCTGCCCTTTCCTTGTTTCCCCATTTTCTGACTCAGGGAGTCCTGAATTAAAGGTTTAAAAGTGAAGTTATGTTTTTTTTTGAAAATTTCTTTATTTGCACCAATAAAATATATACATGTAAGATGTAACTTGCCATTACATTCATAAGTAGGGTTATATACATGAATTGAGGTGGGACAACACACTCTTTCTTTGACCCTCCTGAATAATTCAAATCACATATCAAATTACCCTAAACATTGATAACTTGTTTACCTTCCCTAGAGCCCCTCCTGTTTCAACTAAAATTGTATTAGAGCCTAAAGGCCCCCATACACGGGCCCCATGGACCGACTCGGCAGCTTATCTGCCCGTGTAGGGGCAGAAACGAGCGGGCTGGCCGACCGATATCTGGCCTGAAATTGGCCAGATATCGATCGGCCAGGTTAAAAGATTCAGTCGGATTGGGCGCCGCATCGGCTCGTTGATGCGGTCCCCGAACTGACTGCCCCATTGCCGCCTACATAATCCAGTCGGATTATTATTTTTTTTAACTTCAAGCTCCCCGATATCGCCCACCCGTAGGTGGGGATATCGGGGGAAGATCCGCTCGCTTGGCGATCTCTGGAAGATTAACCCCTCCTTGAGCCCTTAATAGTTGCAATTTGTTTCTACTAATTTGAGAATGTTTGCTACCCAATATAAACCAACTTATCCCTTTATTTAGTCTAATTACATCTTTACGGGTCAAGAAAAGTTGGAGCATTTGTAAGGATAAAGGAAACGAGGAAACCATATCATCTTGATTAAATGACATTGTAATTTTGACCATGCACTTAGTTCTTGGAGCAATTTATTCAATAAAAGAGTGATATCCAATCGATATAATGCTTGAATTTGTACTGGGATTTTTTTCTGGGAATCAGTTATTAGTGCTGCTAAAGCAGAGTGTATTGCTTTTACTGATTGTTGTTGTGTGTGAAACCCCACTGCTCAGGTATTATTAGATCTAATAAAATGTTTTGGAGTCTTGGAGCTAAAAGTTTAGTAGATATTTTGTAGTCATGGTTAAGAAGGGATATATGATTTTTGCCTCAAGTCTCCCAGTCTGTATATTATTTTGATATAAATAATGCAATAATGCATTGCAATAATGCAATCAAACTGATTATGAAGAAGGGCGGGTGTACTTACCGATTACCGAGATGAGAGGTCAAAAATACAATAATTCCCGATCTCACACTTCTTATAAAACGAAAACAAAAACCATCTTGAAAAAACCACAGTTAAATAAATCGGTTAGATTCTCCAGCACTGAAGATGAATCTTATGTTACAAACGATAGTGCTTCCGTGTGTTCTCCGCTCTCTGCCTCCTCTTCTTTTTCTTCACAGCGCGATCGAGAGAAAAGGGCCATTGAGACATTCAATGCAGTTGAGCCAAGTCGCAGGTTCCCTTTAAGATCCAATGACCGCAAAGCGAAACGGATCCCTCCTTCCGATTCCAGCAATGATGTGCGCAGGTCGGCACGCTCCAAACGTCAAGGAGTGATTAACCAGCGCATGGAACGGAGAGACGACTTGGATGATTATGAACAGCAACCTTTTTTAATAAGAGACGATCATCCAACATACCGCCTACGGGAACGGAAAAGAGACAAGAGACTTATGTTTTGAATTTGTCTAGTAAAATCTTGACAGCAGCACAATCTTCGTTATTAGCGAAAGGTTTGTCATTTTCTCCTACTAGAAATTTCGATGTTCTTGAAACATTGATTGATATGAATAGATTTGTGCGGAAGCTCACCCTAAAGAAGTATTTCAAGAATGAAAAAATTAATTACAATGGAGGTGATATAGATCCTCAAGCTTCGCAACTTATTCATACAAATGAGGAAGATAATATTGGTTCCTTTGATAAAATGTCTGAGACCAACAAATTAGGCACGAATTTCCTATTTAAAGATGAGCAATGTCTGCATGACTTACTTTCCCTTCAGTTTGAGTCAGGTTCCGACTATGGTCGGGTTGGTATTAGCCCTACGACACTTAAAGAGAAATTGAGTTTTTCCTCTGATTTTTACCCTGTACATTGTAGAGGTGAAGTGATTGATAGGTTCCAGGAGCTAGTTGAGAAAAAGTTGTTGGCGCTGCAAGCTGAAACGAAGGGTAAATTCCCTCGCTCTAATTTAACTACCAAAGAACGTCAGGCTCTAAGATCCCTACGTGAAGATCATTCATTAGTAATAAAGAACGCAGATAAAGGGGGTATGGTGGTAGTTTTAGATAGCGTAACTTATAAAACAGAGGCAATGCGACAATTTTTGATGTCTCCACTTATCAGCCTTTACCCAATAACCCCTCAAAAGCTTATAAGGAGACTTTAATAAGTCTTATAGATGTGGGGTTTACTAGAGGTATTTTTTCCGCAAAAATTAGAGATTACTTGGTACCAAAACATCCTAGGATACCCATTTTCCATCACTTACCAAAAGTACATAAAAAAGAGCGTCCTCCCATCGGGAGACCAATAGTATCGGGGATAGGTTCGTTGAACGAGAGGCTTTCAGAATTTATTGATTTATATCTTCAACCCCTCGTTCAACGCTTAGTCTCATTTGTACAGGACACAAAACACGTGTTGCAGGTCATAGAACCGATTAAATGGGATGACACTTTCGCGTGGGCCACTATTGATGTAGTGTCACTTTATTCCTGTATCCCTCATGATAGGGGATTAATTGCTATCTCCTATCATTTAGAAAGATACAGCACATATGATGTAGTCACACAGAACTTTATTTTAAGTGCAATAGATTTTTTACTTACACATAATTTTTTTAAATTTGATGGCACTTTTTATCTCCAGAAATGTGGGACGTCGATGGGTGCAAAATTTGCGCCCACCTACGCCAACCTATACATGGGTTGGTGGGAGGAGACCCACATTTATGGGAACACCTTAGGTTATGCACAAAAGATTGTCTTATATAAAAGATATGTTGACGATCTCTTATTTATTTGGCAGGGGACAGAAAGGGAATTCACTCACTTTGTAGACATGTTAAATATCAATGACTTTAATTTAAATTTCACTCATGAGTTTCATAAGCAGATTATCTCGTTTTTAGACCTATCTCTGACTATTAGGGACTCAAGGATAGATACCTCTGTTTTTAGGAAAGCTTGTTCAGGGAATTCTCTTTTGAGGGCAAACTCATGCCACCCGGGCCATCTGTTCAAAGGTATCCCATTGGGTCAATTTATCCGTCTTCGGAGGAATTGCAATACAGATAAAACCTTTTTGGAACAATCCCTATTATTGCGGGATAGGTTTTTGGAACGGGGTTATACCCATCAATCTTTATTGATAGCCTTTACAAAAGCCCTACGTACTAAGAGAACAGATTTACTCACCAATACCAAGAAAGTGGGAATTAGGAATAGTAAGAATGCAATGAAGTTGGTTAACAATAAGGACTTTATTAAAAAGAATAATGATAACTTTAACAGTAATGATCAAATAAATTCAAAGGTTACTGAAATTGAGGGAACGACTCCAATTTTTGTCACTAGCTTTAGCAATCAATTCTATAGGATCAGGCATATTGTTAATACTCTTATTCCTGTATTATACAATGACCCGGATTTTGCTACACTGTTGCATGATGGATGTAGAGTAGTAGCACGAAAGGCTCCAACTTTAGGGAATATTCTTTCCCCGACATTGTGGAGTTCACAACCTAAAAAAGACAAAATGACATGGTTGGAAACAAAAGGTACCTATATATGTGGAGCGAGAAAATGTATTACTTGTGCCTATATTAAACAATCCACTAATTTTCAGAGTACTATCACTGGTAAAATCTTTGAGATGTCCTTTTATGCCAATTGTAACACAAAATTTGTGGTGTACCTTTTGACTTGTTCGAATTGTTACCTTCAATATGTTGGTTGTACAATTCGTCCTCTTAAGAACAGGATGCGTGAGCATATCAGACACATAGTCTCTAAAAATGAAAGTAGTCCTATAGCAAGACATTTTATACAATGTTGCGGTTCTGATGTTTCCAAGCTACAAATACAAGTAATAGATAGGGCCCTAACAGATGAAAGGGACTCAGACAGACTTTCCAAACTTTTACGTTTAGAAATAAAATGGATCTTTGTTCTTAATACTCGGCATCCAGATGGTTTAAATTCGGTATTTGATATCAGCTGCTATGTTTAAATTTAGTTCATTTTGATTAGCTATATATACACTTGCCATTATCTTAGCCATTAACATTATTAACATTACTATCTTAAATTTTTAGCATGAAACTGTAACTTAATCACATATTTATTTAATCTTTCTAGTACTTCCATATAATACAATTTAGAAATTTTATTATTTATGATCAACTTGGATATATTAATTGAGTTATATCAACTTTTGTTATATTTAATATTTGTATATATGTTCATATGTTTACATAATTTTATAACCTCAAATAATTGATGAGTTCACTTTGATATGTGAACGTAAAGGGATCTATTGAATTGTTCTTTATTGCTTAATCCGCATGTCAGTATTTTTTAAATAGAAGGGAGGAGGCGTGGTTTTTAGCTTTACCTCGCCCCCACGTCATTATGCTTTTGCTATTTAAACCTTGCACACCATTGTTAGAATCAGCCTATGATGAAGTGCCCCAAACGCACGAAACGCGTCAGGCTTTTGTTTTTAAACATGTTGGAATAAAGTATAAGTTTTTATAGATCCCTCTGAGTCTGGAATGCTTGTCGTCCTTTTCAAAATTTGGTGAAAATCTCCCTACAGCTGCGGGTTCGGGGCTGCAAGCACCCGGACCACCACAGGACTCTGGTGAGCATTTGTTGATTTCTCTGCTTCCGAACTATTTGCTGATTATATCCAGATCTTAAGCGATTGACTCGGGGTTTCCACACCCGGGTCGGACTAACCGTTTGGTATTTATTCCATTTTCTATTTATTAAATAGGTGGATACATTTAGCTCTGTGGCCAGATCGTGCTAATCATAGCCTAATTGGCTAGCTGTTAATTTATACATTAGCCCAATATATTAGCTATATTTATTTACTTAGTTTTCGGTAGTTGAGAAATTCAACTTAAGTTTACGCTCTTAGAGCGTTTACAATTTTGTGCAAAGATTGGGGTAAGCACTTCTCTAAAGATTGTATAATATTCACACAAAAACCCATCCAATCCGGGCACTTTATTGTTCGCAAGTGATTTAATTGAATCACTTATTTCCTGCTCTGTTAAAGGAGCATTCAATACGTCTCAATGAGACTGTGATAATTTAGGTTAATTTGCAGATCGCAAATACTCCACTCCCTTTTGCATAGTATCTGTGGGTGCCTGATATAGGTTTGATGGTATTCCTGAAAAATTTCTTCTGAAGTATGCCTAAACCCACCCACTGATCTAATTGTGGGAATAAAAGATGTACTAAGTTAGATAAGAGACGGACTGACTTACGATATTCCAAAATTCTTTTTGCCCTATCCGATAGCAGAGAGTCCAGATCCGGCTTAGCAGTTAAGCATAATTGGAAATCTATTTCAGTCTGTATAGCTAAATAGATAAATTTGATATTTAGCCGTAAGGTTATTGTTCAATATGAGATATTTTTCTCTAAAATACTTATTTTGTCTGGCTGTAAAGGAAAGCATATGTCCCCTCGTGATTGCATTTGATGCTGGCCAAAATAAAGCAATATTATCTAGATGTTCTAAATTATCATCAACATAATCTGCCTATTTTGAATTAATAATTGGGAGTTGTCTGAATTAGCTTAGCAAGAAAAGTCCACTGTCTTGACCCAGGCTTAATTGAATTCAAAGTGAAAACACTGCAGAGATCAATGCATGATCTAATATAACATAGTAAGTTGGGTTGAAAAAAGACATACGTCCATCACGTTCAACCATAATGCCTATATATAACCTGCCTAACTTCTAGATGATACAGAGGAAGGCAAAAAACCCCATCTGAAGCCTCTCTAATTTGCCGCAGAGGGAAAAAAATTCCTTCCTGACTCTAAGATGGCAATCGGACCAGTCCCTGGATCAACTTGTACTAAGAGCTATCTCCCATAACCCTGTATTCCCTCACTTGCTAAGTGGGAGGGAATTCCACAACTTCACAGCTCTCACAGTAAAAAATCCTTTCCGAATATTTAAATGGAACCTCCCTTCTTCTAAACGGTGGGTGGGTGCCCTAGTGTCCGTTGGAAGGACCTACTGGTAAATAAAACATTAAAACATTATTATATGATCTCCTTATATATTTATACATAGTTATCATGTCACCTCTTAAGCGCCTCTTCTCCAGTGTAAACAGACCCAACTTGGCCAGTCTTTCTTCATAACTGAGACTTTCCATACCCTTTACCAGCTTAGTTGCCCTTCTCTGGACCCTCTCTAACTCAATCATGTCCCGTTTGAGCACTGGAGACCAAAACTGAACAGCATATTCTAGATGGGGCCTTACCAGCGCACTGTAAAGGGGAAGAATAACACCCACCTCCCGTGAATCTATACCCCTTTTAATACAGCTCAAAACCTTGTTTGCTCTTGCAGCTGCTGCCTGGCATTGCTTACTACAGCCAAGTTTATTATCTACAAGGACTCCAAGGTCCTTCTCCATTATGGATTTGCCTAATCCCATTAAGGGTATAAGTGGCTTGCATATTTATCCACATTAAATCTCATCTGCCACTTAGCCGCCCAGATTGCCAGTTGGTCAAGATCTTGCTGCAAGGATGCCACATCCTGGATAGAATCGACTGGTCTGCAGAGTTTTGTGTCATCTGCAAACACTGATACATTGCTTATAATACCCTCCCCTGAGTCATTTATGAACAAGTTAAACAAAATTGGACCCAGTACAGAACCCTGAGGGACTCCACTGAGAACCTTATTCTGAGTAGAGAATGTACCATTAACAACCACCCTCTGTACCCGATCCTGTAGCCAGTTTTCTATCCATGTGCAAACGACTTCACTAAGACCAGTAGACCTTAGACATGACCTGTCCTTCATAAAGCCATGCTGATTACTGCACATAATGCCATTCTCCAGTACATAATTTTGTATGTGTTTCCTTAACAAGCCTTCAAATAACTTGCCCACCATGGATGTCAAACTTACAGGCCTATAATTGCCAGGCTGAGATCTTACTCCCTTTTTAAATATAGAAATGACATTCGCCTTCTTCCAATCCCTAGGTACCATACCTGATGAAAGAGAGTCTGAGAATATCAGAAACAAAGGCCACTGTAAATCTGACCCTAGCTCTCTCAGTACCCAGGGGTGTACTTCATCTGGCCCGGGTGCCTTGTTCACATTTATCTTGTGTAACCCTTTAAGCACCATATCCTGTGTCAACCACTGCATAGTTGGAGCTGAGGCAACAGTGCAGCTATTGGGTGGGACTTGGCACTCCGGCTCCTCTACTGTATACACAGAAGAAAAGAACTGGTTAAGCATATCTGCCTTTTCTGTATCCGCTGTAACCATATTGTTACTATAACTCAATGGGGCCACATCCTCAACCTGCATCTTTTTACTATTAATATACTTAAAAAACTTTTTGGGGTTAGTCTTGGCCTCTGCTGCAATGTGCTCCTCATTTTCTACCTTAGCCTTCCAGATTGCTGTTTTACAACACTTGTTATAGTGTTTATATTCATTAAACGCAGCTTCTGTCCCCTCTGACTTATATTTCTTAAAAGCTTTCCTTTTTCTCCCTATTAACTTTTTTACCTCAGAGTTAAGCCACATAGGGTGATTCTTAACACTTCTACTTTTTCTTATTAATGGAATAAATTGAGAACAGTAATGATTTAATATCATTTTAAATGAAAACCATTTCTGCTCTGTGTTTTTATCAGAACACATAATGCCCCAATCTCTATGCCCTGAAGTGCTGCCTTATGGGGGTAAAATTTGCCTTCCTAAAATTCAGTGTCTTTGTTGCCCCAGTGTAAATTTGTTTCCTGCACCAAACCAACCAAACCAAATAAAATAACATTATGGTCACTGTTACCCAGGGGTTCAACCACTTGCACATTTGCTATACGTTCTGGGTCCCCCATTATTATCACTTGCCCCAAACTAGCAGCCTTTTCTATTTGCAACAGGAGCTGAGCCTCCTCCTCTTCACTTACATTAGGGGGTCTATAGCATACCCCTACCATTAATTTGGTAGATTCTTTACTATCTGTGAGAAGCTCAACCCATAAGGATTCAGCTCCCTCTGTTACTCCCATCATTTACCCCCCCATCTTTAATATTTGCTTTTAATTCCTGCTTAACGAACAGACACACTCCTCCTCCTTTTCTTTTGCCCCTGTCCCTCCTAAACTGTAATAAAAAAAAACACACTTACCAGCGTGGCGGGGACGCCCGCCGCTCCGTTCTCCTTCTGCGCCGGCTCCTTCCTAGGTGCGCGTGCACTTCCGCAATTTAAAGGCGCATGCGCGCTGACGTCATGACGTCAGCGCGCAATGGCGCGAAATTCAAACTATTTAAAGGGACTTTTGTTTACATTTTTTGCCCGTGATAGAATTTGATTCTGGTGCCTTTCTGAGCTTTGTGCATTTGTTCCTGTTGGTAAATTTTCCTGTTTTTGACCCGGCCTGTTCCTGACTATTCTGAAATCCGTAACCTGACCCCGGCTTGTACTTTTGACTCCGATTTTGCCTAACCCCGCTGCTTGATTATCTGGTTGACCCTTGCCTGTCTGACGATCCCTGGTTTCTGCCTGCCTCGACCCAGCCTGCCTGACGACGAACTTGTTTAACCCTATTTGTACCGTGATCTTCGGCCTAACTGACTTTATCTACAGTCGTGCCCCTTTGCTTGCCAGAACTCCTGCCTTGTTCCTCTCGTTAAGTCCAGGTGGCATCTGAGTAGCTGAGGGCTCCTCCCGAAGCCAAAGGCGGTCACAATACTGGTGAAGCCGAGCCGAGACAAGGGAACTTGGCATCTGTTCTGGTTTAGGGTGCCGACCGTGACATAAACAATGTGTAACCTCCAATATTAACTGCCCAGTCATGCGACTCATTCAACCAAGTTTCAGTAATGCCAATCACATCATATTTCCGCTCCAATGCTAGTACCTCCAGCTCTCCCATTTTACCAGTCATACTCCTTGCATTAGTAAACATACATTTAATACTGGTACCAGCGTGAGAATGTCGCTTAAACATCTTATGGGCCTCCCTGCCATTATCAGTCCCCTGAAGCAAGTCTCCTCCCCCATTTTCCCTTACTATGCCCACTACCTCATCTATCCTGTTTACCACAGAATTACCCGCTGCACCCTCCCCCCCCACTCCTAGTTTAAAATCTCCTCCAACCCTCTAGATATCTTTTCCCCCAAAGCAGCTGCCCCATCATCATTGAGGTGCAGCCCATCCCTGGCAAAGAGCCTGTAGCCGACTGAGAAATCAGCCCAGTTCTGGAGAAACCCAAAGCCCTCCTCCCTGCACCAATCTCTCGGCCACGCATTAATCTCCCTAAGCTCCCGCTGCCTTCTTAACGTTGCTCGTGGCACAGGGAATATCTCTGAGAAAATTACCTTGGAAGTCCTCGCCCTCAACTTTGCGCCTAGTTTTTTAAAATCGTTCTTAAAGGACTTCACCCCCCCCTCTAACTTTGTCATTGGTACCTATGTGTACCAAGACCGCCAGGTCTTCCCCAGCCCCTCCCAACAATTGTCCACTCGTTCCACCACATGATGAACCCTAGCACCAGGCAAGCAACACACAGTTTCGCATGTAGGGTCTTTGCAACAAATTACCCTATCCACCTTTCTAATAACTGAATCCCCTACAACTATAGCCTGCCTTCCCTTCCAAGCACTACTCCCCCCACCTGTATTAGAGGTGCAGGCTCTCAGGGTGCTCTGACAGTCAGCCTGCTCCATACATGCTACCTCAGAGCTGTCTTCCCCAGCATCTTCACCTAAAGCGGCAAATCTGTGGGTTTGTACAAGCTGTGAACCAGCCCCCCTACCCTTGCATCCCCTACTTCCCCTCTTAACTGTCACAAACCTGTCTCCCTTATTAACCTCCACTGTCCCTTCTCCACCCCCCACTACACCGGCCCCTGCCAGTGGTTGCTCAGTGAGCCTCCTGTTCTCCCCCATGTTTGCAGCTGCCCTCAGTGCTGCCAGTTCCCCCCCTTAGATTCTGCACCTCAGATTCCAAGAGGAAAACCCACCTGCATCTCTCACAAGTGAATGCTGTATGGAACTGCTGCTCCAGGATCACATACATGTGACAAGATTCACACTGAGTAACACCGGCAATCATACTGGAACTCATATTGCCACTGGGTACTTACAGTCTCCCGAGTGCAATCCCTCGTATAGTGCCTTTTTAGTTTTAAACACCCTTTTGTTTTTAACGCCTGCTAAACACTTATATACACTTATGTATATCAGTTGGGCACGTCTCCCCCATCCAAATGACATTATTTGTACTGCATATATCCACTCTGTTTCCTAGCACCATCACATTATTCTAAAGCAAATATTAGCTTTCACCCGGTCATCATTTTTCCTCTAATACCTTATCAGATACATTTAAATCTGCAAACAGCCTACACACACACAGACCCTTATTCAGCATACATTTCATCAAGAATACAGGCTAACATAGGCAGAACTGTCTTTGATAAAATTTCTTTGTTTAAGCTGAGCTCAGGAGAGGACGTTAGGAGAAAAAAATTGAAGCAGACAGAGCAAGCCAAAAATCAAAGCAAATTCCTGAGGGGGGGGGCGAGTGGGTTACAGGAGGAGAAGGAAATCTAAGTGATTAAGGAGATGCTGCAGCCTTACTATTAACCTCTGGACAACCAGTGTGGCAGGTATTGAAAGATTTCAAAGAGGCTGTTTACTGATTCAATTTTTGTGTGTGGGGTTTACATGTCCTTTAAGACTTTTTTAATCAAAGGGAGACTGTAAAAAGTTCATTATAAGATTTGGCTAGCTGGAACCAGGCTTTGACATTGCATGAGTTCTCGCAGGGATATAAAAGGTTGAATCAATTTCATTGTCTGATATGGATCACCTATTTCCTTTATCTCCAATTTTTGCAGGTTACCATGAGACCAGAGAACTGACTACATTTTTGGAAGCAGTTAATCAAATTCACTAATTAATCAGGCTAATAAGGGGACTCTGCAGTGTCAGCTGTGGATTGTCTACATACAGGTTTATTTTATATTCCTTGTCTGCTTTTTGGTAACCCATTACTATCTCCTTATGGTGATAGGTTCAGTTGCCAAGGAAAGTAAAAGCTGTGTTCGGGCCCCAAGTGCCACCCTGAGGCTAATGCAAAGAGCGCAATAGCATAAAAAGTAAATATTGCTTACATAAACAAACTGGACCAGCTAAATTTTTTAGAACCAAATGTAAATATGCTCACTTAAGGGATTCAAACAGCACATTTTTTTTACTATATGTAGAAAGTTTATTTCTGTCAGGTGAAGTTTGTATTATTTTTTATTTTTGTGGGGAGGGCCAGACCATTTGGCAGTGTATACAAGAATTTTAGGAAAGTATATACTGTACATGGCAGTTTAGGGAGAGCCCATTACATAGCTAAAGCATTGGAAAAATGCTACCTTTTCATCTCTGCTAGCTACAGTGCTGTATTTAGGTTTGGTGCCTGTTGGGTTCACAGTGGAGTTGTGCAGGATAAGTAGAAAGTCAAGCTGGATAACACATGTAGCTGAGCTAACATTTAGGCATGCAGCTCCCTCTAGTGGTACACAACAATGCCACTCTAGACACCAGACCTAACTATACCCCCTACTTTGCAGATGTGACATCATTGTGCCCGTGATGTCACATACCCCTACGTTGTGAAAGTGACTTCACATGCTGCATGTGCGTGGTGACAATTCTGCAGTGCAACCCAACCCCCTACCATGCACCCCCAGCTCCATTACCAGATTTACTAAGGACTCTGGCACACGGGGAGATTAGTCGCCTGCGACAAAACTCCCTGTTCGCGGGAGTGCCATCCCGCCGGCGACTTACAAGTTCGCCGGTGGGATGGCGGGTCATGGCAACTCGGGGAGATTAGTCCCCCGCGAACAGGGAGTTTTTGTTGCGGGCGACTAATCTCCCTGTGTGCCAGAGCCCTAAGGCTGGGGGCATATATATATTTTTAAATTGTAAATGTAATATATAGGTGCATATTTGTAAAAACTGTATAACTTTGCCCTTCTCACCACATCCCTGCCCAATTTGCCTATTTATGTTATGATCACGTCTCCTTGTCCCACCTGCCCCTTATGTCACCGGCTCGCCTCTTCACTATGTGGCCAATATGTTTCTGTACAAAATGTGGCAACTTTAGGTACAGCCCAATGTGCTTTCCTCCTATAATTTATAAGGTGCATGATATACAGTAAAACCCCCATTTTACATTTCTCAGGAGACCAGAAAGAAATGATGTAAAATTCCAGGAAAATGTAAAAGCAAAGAAATGTATTATGCATTAAAAGTCGGTGGGTCCACCTAAACAGTGTAAAATGTGGGAAAACCCAAAATAAGGTTATTTAAAATTAAGGTTTCACTGTAACACAAACATAAGTCCCTCTTAATTAAATTATTAGGCCACAAGCAGGACTTCTATATGTTAACCGTTTGGTCTTGTATTCCTTTACGCTGTAAAACCCAGTATGAAAGGATAACGCTATATAATTAATAACAAAGTATGTTTAGCGCAAGCCATAGTCACTGAACTGTACTGTGGCAACGAATGCGTTAATAAACGCATTTCATTTTATTTCCTTACTCCGATCACTGGTCACCTCAGCGATTACTCTGTAGAAAGTATGGCGGGGAAATTATAGCCAATGAAAGTACAGTTTGGGTTGTTGAGAATTGCCAATCAGAACGCTTGTGGCAGACAAGGCGCCGTCTGGCGGCTTTTTTTCAGGCTCTGCCTCTTTTTTTCAACATAGCCCTGTAATCTGGACGTGTTCGTCATTAAGGGGGTAGTGGTGGCATAGCCAACCTCAAAATTAAGGGTGTCATGGACGATAAATTCGCTGCAAAATTTGTCTCTCACAAAATTAGCAGAACTCGCTGGCGCCCAGTGTCGGCCTCGTCGCTGCAGCAACCGGATGTGTTTGCTACGGGTTCCTGGGATAATGAGGTATGGTTGTGGCACGGGGAAATGTGTTTAACCAACATTCGGAGTAAACTAAAAATCACAATGATACGGCTGTAGGTGATCTATAATACCCTGAATCCCCTGCTGTCAAACTCTTACAGTTATTTAAACTACGGAAGAGCAGCATTTCCCAAGTATTACATGGTTAATTTAGATCATTGTAATAATTGTGCAGCCATGTGTTTGTACTCATTGACGTATTACCCTCTACAAGAAGCTTACAGTTTCCTGTAACACAAGAGCCCTGGGTACACTTAATGGGGGTTGGTAAATCTAGTCATTTTCCTAGCACAATTTTAATTATTATTGACACAGCACACCACAAAGTGCCAGAGTGTGATGTAGTTCCACTGATGGCTACAAATGTCAAATAGCACTGCCTTAGAATCCGAATCACGAATGGGAAAAAATCGTATTGGAAACGAAAATTTCGTAAGATCGCAAATATCACGTAAATGCTTATGACAAAATCGTATTAGTCACGATAATATCGGATTGGCGACCCGAAAGTCATGAAATTTTCATACCGAACAATTGTAAACAGCGGTAAAACCTTTCCGATTTTTTCGTGCAAACGTCTGAAAAAGTTGAGCGTCGTATGAAAAAGTCGTGCGGACGCCCGAAAAAATCTGCGAAAATACGCTCGGAGCGTTCACATGAACGCTCGTGCATTCGTGCTTTTGTAAATGTGCCCCTTAGTGTTAAGGCATATCAAAGTTTGATATATTTAGTGAAAGTTTTGCATACAGTTTTATGACATGTCAATACACTACATATACTGATTTTTTTTTTTTAATGCTCAAGGAAAACAAGGTATGTGTGTGGGCCACTTCAGACTTTGGGGCCATAAGTCTAGAAGAAGAATACCAAGGAGATCCTAAACAACTGTGTGACATCAGACACATTGGCGATGTTATGGACATGCAGGTACCTTAACAAAGGAACTTTTTATTTACACTACATAATTACATTCTGTTGTTTCCTCTACATAAGGATATTCTTATCTCACTAGCCAAGGGACCAATTGCCCCCATACTATATAAAAAATAGCCATAAAAGAAATGAAACTGTATGAAATCCCGGCCCTTGAAGAAATAGGCTATTCAACTACAATTTATTCAAATTCACTTTTCCTTAATAAGTTCACATAATAATTTTATTTATTGTATTGTCATAGTTGGTGCCTATTAATAAGTGGTGGAAAATGAGAGGGCCCTTTTGTGTTTGAACTTTTCACAAATCTTAAGACATCAGGCAAACTAATTATAATGGTATGCTAGTTTGGGTCAAGTCATAATAGTGAATTATTTGACTTCATTAGATATTGATTGGAGTAAAGGTCCCCATACACCTTCAGATTCCCTCGCTTGGCGATGTCGCCAAGCGAGCTGATCTTCTCCCGATATCCCCCACCTATTGATGGGCGATATCTGGAGAATCCAGGCTGATTTGATCTAATTATAACGACGGTATAGGCAAAGTTGGTTCAGGGTCCGCATCAACAAGCCGATGGGGTCCCCGATCCGACTAGGTTTTTTTAACCTGCCCGATCGAGATATTGGTTGGGCAGGCCCATCAGTAGTGCCCATACACTGGCGATTAGCTGCTGAATCGGTCTAACGGACTGATATCGGCAGCTAGAATCGGCCTGTGTATGGAGACCTTAATATTAGTGTCAGAACAGTTAATTTAACAAGTTTACAAACTTACTAAATAACAATTTTATGTCACAGATTGTTCAGGGCCCCTAAAGGAATTATGCTATACTTGACCTAGTGATAAAACAAATGCACTAGAAGCCCAGGGTAATGGTGACCATAATGTTATCTAAATGAATATATGAGTGTTAAGCTGCATGATATGTGGGAGTAAGTAAGTTAATAGGAATGAAGAGGAAGGCTTTTAAAAACTACAAGTGAGGGGACAGATGATTCTTGTAAAGAATGTTAATACCACAAGTGTTGTAAAGCAGCAATAGGGAAGGCAAAGGTGAAATACTTTTGGAGATTAGTCTTTGCCTGTGCAGCAATAATCTCCTCATTTTCAAAGTATCTAAGTTATAAAAAGATGTAGGTGTGGACTGTGGAAATGGAGGTGATTTGGGTATAAAAGACCATAGAAAGCAAATGTGCTTAAGGATTTCTTTTCTACAGTGTATACAGTAGAGAAGTTGGGGTTGCAAGAACCACTAGGCAAGGACACAGATGACTCAGCTCTATCAAGTCAATTGATGACTCAGGACATGGTACTGAGTCACAGTATGTACTGCCTGCCCTATGTTGCCTTTGTGTATGGCACAGGCAGCATAGGGCAGGCAGAGTATGGCACCCACAGGCAGCATAGGGCAGGCAGAGTATGGCACCCACAGGCAGCATAGGGCAGGCAGAGTATGGCACCCACAGGCAGCATAGGGCAGGTAGAGTATGGCACCCACAGGCAGCATAGGGCAGGCAGAGTATGGCACCCACAGGCAGCATAGGGCTGGCAGGGTATGGCACCCACAGGCAGCATAGGGCTGGCAGGGTATGGCACCCACAGGCAGCATAGGGCTGGCAGAGTATGGCACCCACAGGCAGCATAGGGCTGGCAGAGTATGGCACCCACAGGCAGCATAGGGCTGGCAGAGTATGGCACCCACAGGCAGCATAGGGCTGGCAGAGTATGGCACCCACAGGCAGCATAGGGCTGGCAGAGTATGGCACCCACAGGCAATATTCTACCTGCCCTACCCTGCCTGTGTGTGCCATACTATGCCTGCCCTATGCTGCCTGGGTGTGCCATACTCTCCCTCCCCTATGCTGCCTGTGGGAGGTGAACCAGTATATAAATGCTGGGGGTTGCTGTGCTATCCACAAGGGAGGATGAGGTATATGGGTTTAAGAGTGTGTCTTAATATGACATAATATAATTCTTTCACATATGGATGAAGGGTGATATCCTTACAGTGAGCACCTACTATTTGGGTTTTTGGCTGCTCTACCACCATTAATGTGGGTATGATTTTAAAAGCTCTTGTGATAACATGGGTGTGGTTTGAAGTGGGTGCAGTTTAAAAAAGGGGAGTGGTCAAAACTGGCTTCCATTATCAGCCCTCCACCATATAGGCCAGAAAAATTCAGGCCCTTGTTTCCACAGAAGTTGGACAGCACTGCTATAAACCCTTGAGTACTATGAGAGCTGAGGTCAGTTTTAGCCAGGCCACTTTTCTGATTTTCCCTACTTGCTTGCATGTGGTTTGGTACCTATGGATTGGAGGAAATCTAATTTAATTCCAATATTTAAAAATGGATCCTCCAATCTTAGCTTGGCAATTATAGACCCATAAGTAATGGACATGCTTATTTAAAGGTTTGTAAAGGGATCACATTCAAGATTATGATTTGGAGGATGGCATTCTAAGTAGTAATCAATAATCAGCACTATGAAGGACAGATCATGGACACATTAAGCATTTTTTTAGGATGAGGTAAGTAGAATAGTGGAGTTGCAGTAGATGTGGTCTACTTTGAATTTGACAAGTTCACCATAATGGACTATCTTCTAAACAGGGATCCTCGAACTACGGCCCGCCAGGGTAATTTTTAGTTATGAGGAAAGGCTGACCCATGTTTACACTGTAAAGGAGAAGCTTATAGTAACTGAGTAGTGATTACAATCACTTACCTGATACCCCAGGATGGTGCTCCTGGCTGCTATAAAGTTCACTGGTCTGGGCAACTACTGTAAGAGCTCTACTTTACAATCATTATCTTCTGGATCATCTTTTACTGTTCTGGTTTGGGTGCACATGCACAGTAGTGTGAAAAGCTAGCATTTCTCTCTACTGTGCATATGCAGTACCGAAGAGAAGATCTAAGAAGGGGAAGAAGATTGCAAAATGGTGCTGCTACAGAAATACCCCCATTTACAGCTAACAGAAGCACCATCTTAGGGTATCAAGTAAGTGATTATAATCACTGGGAGGTGCCTAGCATAGCTTTTCTTCTACTTTAAGAGGAGTTAGGATGACTATGTATAAATATATAAGGGGACCATAATATAAACTCTGTTTTATACACTAGTATGTCCTTCCAGCAGACAAGGGAGTCTATTCTGTCATTGATCAGTGGTTGAAAAAGGTTTTTGGATGGAGTAATAGGGGCCTCTCCTAGGGTGATATATACCTTTTTCTAGACATTTATTGATTTGTCTCTGTCATTACATTTGTTAATGAGTTAAGGACCACAAATATGCTACACATTGTAGCATGATTCCTACCTAAAGCATGAAGCAGTACCTCACAAATTTTGCCTATCACTGCTTACTTGAGGTAAAACTAATCCGTGTTAGACCTTAAGGTCATCAATTGTATACTGCTAAAAAAAAGTGCAGGGGGAGAAGGGACCTGTAATTGACTAGCTATCCATATAGCTTATTCTTAAGGGCGAAGACACACAGGGCGATTAGTCGCCACAACTTTTAATTAAGATGGCTGCGGCGACTTTTCACTCAGAGAACAATTTCATCACCGTGCAATTTCGTTGCGCAGCTTAGTCGCCATGACTTTTCAAAAAGTCGCTGCGACTAATCTCCCCGTGTGTCTTCCCCCTAAAAGTTGTGGCCATTGCAGAAAAGAAAAGCAGCTCATCCAGGCTGGGGATCCACAAACAGATTAGTAACAGCACCAAAAATATATTAATGTGCATAAAATTAATATTATGAATCCCTCTTTCTGTCACATGCTTCCCCTTAAGTTTTTAGATCAGGAGAGGATTGTAACTGCCTCATCCACAGGAACTGTAACAATCTTTCGCCATCATGAGAACAATCAGGTGAGTGCCTTTGAAAAGTTAATAATTTTATTTTTACCTTTAATTTACTGTACACATTTCTGCAATAAATTGAATTTGAAGGTTAGTGTTCTGTTAGCTACTCTGTAGCTACACAAGAAATGCATTTTCCTTTATGTCTTTTGCAGCACAGAAGACAGCCATGATATGCAGGCTCTTCCTAACTAAGCATGGCTCAATCAGAACCAAGCCCTTTACCAGTGTTTAAGTCCTAACTGTAACTAGAATGTCTACTTCACTTTATGTGGGGGTTTGATTATCAGGCAGAGAGTTTGTGGTAAGCAGTCACTGTTTCTCTCTTGCCCTTATAAGCAGTTTAGGACTCTGTTTTACCTCTAATGCCTTGCCCAGAGTTTAACATATACAGTCATGGCCAAAATTGTTGGCACCCCAGAAATATTTCCAGAAAATCAAGTATTTCTCACAGAAAAGTATTGCAGTAACACATGTTTTGCTATACACATGTTTATTCCCTTTGTGTGTATTGGAACGTATAACCACCGTGACCAGTTTTAGGGTGAAGACACACTGAGCTACTAGTAGCAGCTACTTTTTCATGGCTACTAAACTCCAGAAAATACCTTTCCATAGACAATACTGAGAATTGCTTCTGGTAAAACATATGTAGAGACAATTAACAGTAAATGATCATCATTGTCTATTTTAGTAGCAAAAACAAGTAGCTGCTACTAGTAGCTCTTTGTCTTTACCCTGACTCCTGACCTACGTCACATACTACAAATAAACAAAGAAAAGAATAACCCCAACTATGATGTAAAATGACTGGTGTACTTCAAGGTTGTTACTACAAAAGCAATTTATATGTCTGCAATCAAACTCTTTTATGCTAGACCCTTGACACACTGTGTTTTCTCTACCTGGGGTGGTTTTCGGCACAGAAACGCAAAAGTATGCGCAAAAGTTTTTTTTGCTGTGGAAGGCAGTGCATTGTGTTCTCTTCACTCAATGAAAGGCCAGACAATCTGGCAGTTATAAGTTGGAGTCTTTTAGTGCTTCTACTCTCTATAAATCTGGTGACGCTCATTTACAGGAGCTTATTGAAAATCCACTGAGACACACAAACAGAAAAATGATGGGGAATAGAAAAATCAAGTTATACAAAGAAAGTGATTGTATTTGCTGGGACTAATAAATTCCTTGGTTAGCCACATGGTTAAAGAACCAGTAAGACCAAAAAATGAAGTGTTTTACCAGTGCAGAGCAACAGTATTGTTAAATTGGTGTTTTCTTTAGAAACACTAGTATAGTGATAAACGGTTATATAGCTTAAAAAAAGTAACCTCTGTTGAGAACACATAACCACATCTCTACATCTGCAATAAGCTGCATAAGCTATTTGGCTCCAATCCACTTCCTCACCTTGTTCCATTATTAAGCTAGTGCCACATGTAGCTATTTCTCTGGCTGCATTTTAGTAAATCTGCTCCCATCCATGCAACTCCCTGTATGTGTCGGCTTTATGCACAAAAATGAGAGATTATGCATTTTTCCACTCCATGTGTTTGCACATAGGCCAATGCATTGCCTGTCAGGGCAGATACAAGTGTAAATGCATAAGTGTAGATCAGCTGAAAATCAGGTGGAGAAATAACCACGTTGCATTAGCTTAACAATGGACCTCAGGTCTCAGAATCCATTACATTTGTTTTCCTTAAAATTTTTGCACAACCCACAATGGAAGGCAAGTCTGAGAATCCATCACTTTACAGTGGAGCAAGGAGAGGCTTACATTACACTGTGAGCCTAAAGCTGGCCATACACGCACCGATACTATCGTACGAAACCTCGTTTCATACGATATTCGGTGCGTGTATGGCATGTCGGCGAGTCGACCGATATCGCAGGAAGCTGCTGATATCGGACGACTCGCCGATCGGCCAGGTTAGAAAATTGGCATGTTGGCGAGGCGCCATAGAAGGCGCCTGACCAAAGTCTGCCGTCAGGGCTGAATCGGCAGAAGGAGGTAGAAATCCTATTGTTTCTACCTTTTTATCTGCTGTTTCAGCCCTGACTGTGTGTGGCGGATCTGACAATGTTTCGTGCGACCATCGGTCAGATCGCCACGTGTATGGCCAGCTTAAGAGGAAGTTTAGAAAAGTTATGTGTAACATTGCTTCCTTTTAAACAGGCACATTTGATTTTCATAGTAGATAGTAGGAATGCAATGAATCTATTATTTTGGGATCTAGCCAAAACCCAAATCCTTTGTGAAAGATTCAGCTGAATACCAAATACCAAAACCAAATCCGAATCTTAATTAAACATTTCAATTTCTGTATTCATGTGACAAAAAATCATGTGATTTTAAGGATTCGGCGAGGCACATGCATTAGGCTGCTGAAAAAGGCAGAATCCTGAAGTGAAACCTGTTTTCGGTGCCTTACCTGTCAGATTGAGGACTGCATCTGCATATTGACCCGTCCCTTTATCCGACTATCTGCATAAAGGCCATTTGACCAAGCAATATTATCCTGATATTGCCCACCTCAAGGTGGCCATTTTGGTAAAAGATTCATCTGTTTAGTGATCCTCATGCATATGGGCAACATTGAGATAGCTGTAATGAATGATATTTGCCCTGTCTAATGGACAGTTGTTGAATAATGAGCTGTGCTATAGCTGGCCATACACAGTAATATTTTGGCAACAGGATACTGCTTCATACAGGACTGCTGGGAATCACTGTAAAGTTTATTTGTAGCAAAACATTGTTTACCTGGGTCAGCTTTTTGGGGGTTTTTTGGCCTTCTAAAGTATGTTTATTTCTGGTTGGATACTTTGAAGCATTTTACACATGTGGTTTCTGAAATTCCATAATGTTTGTAAAACAATGCATATTTGGTACTGACATGTTTGGCAATGGAGCCTATATACTGTGGTGCTGTGCTGCAGAAGTACATGAAAAAGGGGAAAAAAAAGTAAAAACATCCATTTTAGATTAAAGGTGGCCATACACGGGCAGGTTTAAGTTGCCGGTTCGAGTCCTTCAGACAAATCCAGCAGCTTGTCTACCTTAGGTGGACATATCGGGAGAAAGATCTGCTCGTTTGGCGACCTTGCCAAACGAGTAAATCTTAATATGTGTGGCCACCTTAAGTGTTGCATGTCAACCTTTAAATGATATGTAAACCCCTAAATAAAATTGTCTAATGAAAGAAAAAGTAATTTTATTTGTAAATGTGATTGCAATTGAAAGTGGTATTTTTTATCCCTTTGTGCTGCTAGTTTTGTATCTTAAAATAATGTAGCAGAAATCAGCCTTGTATTCTTCTTCACAGGTTTGTAAATTAGCTGGCTTCTGTTACATTGTTTCTAAAGTATAGAAATGGACAGACAGCTTTTGCTTTCAAAAGCAATTATATTTACAAATAACTTTGAAGACATTGATCATTTTATGTATAATTAAAAGCTGCTTAGAATTACATTCTTTCATTGAAAGCGTTCCAGTTCTGTATTTTGAACTCATTTTTCACATAGCCTAAGAATCCTTTCTAAACTTTACAATATTGTATCATGCAGTTCTTGCCCTAAGTTAGGTCCACTTCAGTTGTATTGAATTACAAATATTTCTAATCATTATTTATCGCAAAACTTGTCACTTTGCTCCCTGTAGTTCTATGCCTGTTGAAAGATTTTTTTTTTCTTCTATATATCGAGACTTTATCAGTAAACCAAAAGTGGGAACAGGCACATTATCATGTTGGATCAAACATGAGAGCTCCTTGCACTGGCATTGTATGTAGCAGTCCCGAAATCGTTTCTGTTGGGGAGGACGGCCGAATAAACTGTTTCCGTGCTGAGAGCAGAGATGTTGTGAGAACAATAGGTAGGTTTTTTTTTCCCTTGCACATATATAGGAGTTTTTTTTTTAACCTGTTTTTAGTGAAACAATATTTAGGAAGTTGATAGAAATAAGAAAAAGCATGTCAGAAGGGATAGACAGTTTTTAGATATATATTATAAACAGTCTGTATTATATACTTTAGATAGCAGAAAGACCTGTACATCTGTAGTGGATAAACCTTTAATAATTTGTTTTTTCTGATGAAGTAAGTATGAACTTCTTGCAGAAGATGTGGATGCTTGGATTTCGCCAACGCATTTTATACTGTTTTGCATAAATTATTGCTTTGGGTCTGCTTTCTATGCAGGCCAATAAATTCCATCCAGGAAGTATGCTCTTGGAAAGGGCTCTGGACAATCTGGGTGGCTTAGTGGCAGATGAAATTATGCTTTTGGAATTTAAAAATATACAATATACATAAATATTCAAATAATGAGAAATAGGCTGTAGGTGCAGAAACTGCTGCAGGTGCACTTTTATTGGCACAAGTGTGTTGTAGATAATAACTTGGTTGTAGCAAGCAATGCCAGTCAGCAGGTTGGAAGGGCCAACCATAGATATCAAACGGTAACAGCCCAACCTCCACTTGAATAATGTCATAGAATAAGGAACGATACAGATTGAACCATGGTCATACATTTGCAGATAACCTTAAGAATTTTTTAATAAACATTATGGTTACAACAGCAGCACATATTTAGTGGCTCTACTAAATATACTTGTGGGTGATGCTGTAGCCAAACCCCAGACTATTTATAACTTCTTAATTCAGATCCTGGTATATACAGTAGCAGTATCTCCATTGTACATATTTCTTTCATTTTATTTAATTTAATTGTTATTGATAGCTTGGCTGAGTGTACGAACCCCTGTTGCCATAATATGGGTAAGCTCTTGAAGGAGATCTAGTATGGTTGGGGCAAGTAGCCTGATTTAAATGCATGTTTTCAACATTTGGAGCAAGCCTCATCATTTCCTTTTAGCCAAAGAGTGGTCACATATGCTTTAAGCAATATATAAAGGTGGATCATTCTGCAGTCTTTAGTGTTTGTTCCTACTTTTGATCAAAAATTTAAAACTGACTAGACTCCTGTTTATCACAGACATGGGATCCCTTAGCCAGAAACCCCTGGAAAAATCTGAGTTATGCAATGTTTATCTTCCATGAATTCCATTTTGAAATTATTTGAAGTCAATTTTTTATAAATAATAAAACAGTAGAATCTACTTGATCCTAACTATGTTACATACCTATTGTTGCCAAAACAGTACTATTGTGGGTTTTTGTAATGTTTACTTGTTTTTTTAGTAGACCTAAGATAAGGCATCTTTGCAATTTGCATCACCATATCTGGAAATCCCAGGACCCAACCATTCTGGATAATAGATGTCTACCTGTACATACATATATGCACCTAATGGCTGTTCACTAAATGAATTGTTAAATGATTGTTAATACGCATAATAATAATAATTTCAGTAACCCCTAATTTTCTCCCTTGCTAAAAAAAAAACAAAAAACACCTAACCCCATCTGCATGTAGAAGTGCTTCAGTGAGAAAATTCCAAAAGGTTGCATCTAGTGCATATTAAAATGGGACCTCCTTTCTTATATTCTCAGTGGAAGCCCTTGTGTCTGCTGTAAACTGCACTTCATACCCAAGATGTGGCCTTAACAGTGCTATGTAAAGGGGAATAACACTATCTCTTTGCAACTGTATACTGTTTTAACAGCAGAATCCCCTGACTGACAGTCCCATTAAGGGTGTTAGTCGATTGCATTATTTTTTGATTCCTGATGTGTAACCATATATGTATCTACACTGTATCTCACCTGCCACTTAGCTGCCCAGATAGATAGTTCGTCCAGATCCTACTAAAAGGATGCAACACTTTGGAAGGAATTGGTCTGAATAGTTTTGAGTTATCTGCCATTACCAGAACATGTCAAGTTTATTGACATGTTACATGACAGGTTTATTCATTAATTTAGAGTTTTTGTTGCTAACACTGTTTTAATAAACCTTAAACAAATGTTGAGAGCAATAAACAAATCTGTAATTCACACTAGAAGCAAGTTTGTTTGTGATGGATAGAAGCAAACAAATTTCAGTTTGTCTGAATTTCAGTTCAGACAAAAATAGTTGGACAAATTAAACCTAGATTAGTTCTGCCAATATTACAAGGGAATTGGTTTTAGTTTTTTTAAGAAAGGTGTTTGTTTTAGTTACTTTATTTTTTTCTTTTCCTCCAGATGATGCAGACAGCAGTACTATGCATGGAGTAACATTTCTTCGTACAACAGAGATACTGACTGTGAATTCAGTAGGCCAACTAAAGTTGTGGGATTTGAGAAAGCAAGGCAATGATCCTACCCAGATCTTCTCTGTGTGAGTTAAACTGCAACCTATACCGAGCTCCTATTCACTTTTTGTACATTTCTGAAACTGTCAGACACACTCGGATCCCTGACTGACAGTTTAAGTAACATAGTAAGTTAGGTTGAAAAAAGACATACGTCCATCACGTTCAACCATAATGCCTATATATAACCTGCCTAACTTCTAGTTGATCCAGAGGAAGGCAAAACACCCCATCTGAAGCCTCTCAAATTTGCCGCAGAGGGGAAAAAAATTCCTTCCTGGCTCCAAGATGGACCAGTCCCTGGATCAACTTGTACTAAGAGCTATCTCCCATAACCCTGTATTCCCTCACTTGCTAAGAAGCCATCCAGCCCCTTCTTAAAGCTATGTAATGTATCAGCCAGCACAGATGATTCGGGGAGGGAATTTCACAACTTCACAGCTCTCACTGTAAAAAATCCTTTCCGAATATTTAAACGGAACCTCCCTTATTCTAAACGCAGTGGGTGCCCTCGTGTCCATTGGAAGGACCTACTGGTAAATAAGGCATTAGAAAGGTTATTATATGATCCCCTTATATATTTATACATAGTTATCATGTCACCTCTTAAGCGCCTCTTCTCCAGTGTAAACAGACCCAACTTGGCCAGTCTTTCTTCATAACTGAGACTTTCTATACCCTTTACCAGCTTAGTTGCCCTTCTCTGGACCCTCTCTAATTCAATAATGTCCCGTTTGAGCACTGGAGACCAAAACTGAACAGCATATTCTAGATTGGTCCTTACCAGGGCTCTGTAAAGGGGAAGAATAACACCCTCCTCCCGTGAATCTATACCCCTTTTAATACAGCTAAACCATTTATCTCTAGACACTGCATTTCTTTAGGTGGTGGTTTTTATTATATTTCTTAATAAGAGCACATGGGAGAAAAGAGTGTGCAAGAGCTACTGTCACAAAAAGGTAAAATATCATAACTGTGAATGCATTCTCTTTGAATAGCTTGATGCAGCATTTACTCATAAATACCCAAACTATGTAGCATGTAGGAATAGTGAATGGTTGATGCTTCAGACCTGGTAAACAAAACATACTATGCTTGTTTTATATATCCAGGCACCCATAACAGAAAAGTAATCCTTGAATATCTTTTAGGTTCAAATATCAAAAGGGTATCCACTTTATTTTATCTTTTGTTTACCCTGGGGGTTGAAAGTTTACATACACTTGCTAGTATTTAGTGGCATTGCCGTTTAATTGCTTAACTTGAATCAAAGGTTTGGGTTAGCCGTCAAGCTTCTAAAGTATTTGGCCATTCATCCTTGAAGAACTGTTCTAGTCAGGTTGGTCAGCCAATTTGCTGGGATATTTTTTTCAGTCCAGTCCACACAATTTTAATAGGATGCAGGTCTGGGCATTAATCGCTACTCCAGTACTTTCATATTGTTTTCTTTTTACAACTTTTTGAGGTGCATTCTGTATAAGTCACACTGGAGAACACAGCTGTGACCTGGTGTCCTAATGCTTTGGTTATCAGTAGATCCTCCGGTGGACACAAAGGCATCCATTCAGATTAGGTGAAAGGATATTCCAAAAAGGGGTTTTCAGAGTGATGGATGTGAAAGTGTGGAGCTCTTTAAATAGACTTTTAATATATAGTTGATGTAGATTGAAAGGGTTTTATAAAACCTATTAGGACATATTTATTCATTTTGGATTTGTCAGAATGTGTTTTTTCTGGGGTAAACCTACTGTTAGTGAGATTTTTGACCTTGAATTCCAAGGTATCAAATTTTTGGAGCAGTGCATTGGTGGTAGTTGCTGATGGAAGCAAAAACTACATAATAGTTTTCCTAGGTAAAATATATGTAGCCCCCACCCCCGGGACTTACTCTTAAAGTGAAAGTACAGAATGTTCAAAAACAAACAGGGGAATTATATTAATTTTACAAACAAGTGTTATGGAGTGAAAAAAAAAAAATAGTAATAGCGCATAGGACAGTTTTTTCAACAGTGTATTTTTCTGGCAGAGAAATGCCTTAAACCACCTATACCATAGCAAGTACAGGCCGTTCTTCTCCCAAGAACACACGTTAGAGCATTTTAATTACCACTTGTACTAGCAGTATTAATCATCGGGGAGTTTTGTGATAATGTTGAATGAAAAGCACCTTGAGTAATGAACATGAAGCAGTAAAAATTTAAACCTCCACCTGTCCCCTTTCTATGTGCATTAGTCACAGCGCATTTTATACTTTCAAGAGCCATGACCGTTTGAAAAAATTATTAAGGTACAGGATTCTGCTCGGATTCCATCCAACCAGTATTATCTAATGTGTTTTTTTTTTTGTTTTTTTTTAAATAATGTGTTTCTTCATGACAAGAGTCCCTTTAACTGAAGTGTGAAATTCTGGAAGAAGGCAATTTCCTTTTATTAAGCAGCCTCATTTCATTTTGCATGCAGTGATGCCTATTTTACTTCATGTAAAGGTATTTTTGAACACTTTTTGTCCAGGAAAAAGGCGATCTCCTGCAGGTGACAAAGTGTTGTGTGTGTTTGCCCTCAAGGACCACTAAAAAGGAAAATATATTTATTCACAATTAAAGTTTGTGTCTGCTGATGGAGCACATACAAATACAGCAGGGAAAATAAATATTGAACACGTTGACACTTTTCTCAGTAAATATATTTCTAATGGGGCTGTTGACATGAAATTTACACCAGATGTCGGTAACAACCCAAGTAATCCACACTTACAAAGAAATCAAAACAAATAAATCTTTAAATTAATTAATAAAGTGGAATGACACAGGGAATAAGTATTGAACACACTTACTGAAATGTATTTAATACTTAGAAAAGCCCTAGTTGGTAATGACCGCTTCAAGGCGCCTACTGTATGAAGAAACTAGTCACATGCATTGCTCAGGTGAGATTTTTTGGCCCATTCTTCCACACAAACTGCCTTCAAATCTTGAAGGTTCCGGGGGCCTCTTCTATGAACTCAGATCTTCAGTTCTTTACATACAGTAGATTTTCAATTGGTTTCAAGTCGGGTGATTGACTGGGACATTCTAAAAGATTTATTTTCTTTCTCTGAAACTAATTGAGATCCTTAGCTGTGTGTTTGGGGTCATTGTGCATCTTGCTGAAATGTCCAGCATCTTCAGCATCCTGCTAGATGGCAGCAGATTATTAAATGAAATCTGATATTAGCATATACAGTGGTGTGAAAAACTATTTGCCCCCTTCCTGATTTCTTATTCTTTTGCATGTTTGTCACACTTAAATGTTTCTGCTCATGAAAAACCGTTAACTATTAGTCAAAGATAACATAATTGAACACAAAATGCAGTTTTTAAATGAAGGTTTATGGTATTAAGGGAGAAAAAAAACTCCAAATCTACATGGCCCTGTGTGAAAAAGTGATTGCCCCCCTTGTTAAAAAATAACTTAACTGTGGTTTATCACACCTGAGTTCAATTTCTGTAGTCACCCCCAAACCTGATTACTGCCACACCTGTTTCAATCAAGAAATCACTTAAATAGGAGCTACCTGACACAGAGAAGTAGACCAAAAGCACCTCAAAAGCTAGACATCATGCCAAGATCCAAAGAAATTCAGGAACAAATGAGAACAAAAGTAATTGAGATCTATCAGTCTGGTAAAGGTTATAAAGCCATTTCTAAAGCTTTGGGACTCCAGCGAACCACAGTGAGAGCCATTATCCACAAATGGCAAAAACATGGAACAGTGGTGAACCTTCCCAGGAGTGGCCGGCCGACCAAAATTACCCCAAGAGCGCAGAGACAACTCATCCGAGAGGCCACAAAAGACCCCAGGACAACATCTAAAGAACTGCAGGCCTCACTTGCCTCAATTAAGGTCAGTGTTCACGACTCCACCATAAGAAAGAGACTGGGCAAAAACCACCTGCATGGCAGATTTCCAAGGCGCAAACCACTTTTAAGCAAAAAGAACATTAAGGCTCGTCTCAATTTTGCTAAAAAACATCTCAATGATTGCCAAGACTTTTGGAAAAATACCTTGTGGACCGACGAGACAGAAGTTGAACTTTTTGGAAGGTGTGTGTCCCGTTACATCTGGCGTAAAAGTAACACAGCATTTCAGAAAAAGAACATCATACCAACAGTAAAATATGGTGGTGGTAGTGTGATGGTCTGGGGTTGTTTTGCTGCTTCAGGACCTGGAAGGTTTGCTGTGATAGATGGAACCATGAATTCTACTGTCTACCAAAAAATCCTGAAGGAGAATGTCCGGCCATCTATTTGTCAACTCAAGCTGAAGCGATCTTGGGTGCTGCAGCAGAACAATGACCCAAAACACACCAGCAAATCCACCTCTGAATGGCTGAAGAAAAACAAAATAAAGACTTTGGAGTGGCCTAGTCAAAGTCCTGACCTGAATCCTATTGAGATGTTGTGGCATGACCTTAAAAAGGCGGTTCATGCTAGAAAACCCTCAAATAAAGCTGAATTACAACAATTCTGCAAAGATGAGTGGGCCAAAATTCCTCCAGAGCGCTGTAAAAGACTCGTTGCAAGTTATCGCAAACGCTTGATTGCAGTTATTGCTGCTAAGGGTGGCCCAACCAGTTATTAGGTTCAGGGGGCAATTACTTTTTCACACAGGGCCATGTAGGTTTGGATTTTTTTTCTCCCTAAATAATAAAAACCCTCATTTAAAAACTGCATTTTGTGTTTACTTGTGTTATCTTTGACTTATAGTTAAATGTGTTTGATGATCAGAAACATTTTGTGTGACAAACATGCAAAAGAATAAGAAATCAGGAAGGGGGCAAATAGTTTTTCACACCACTGTATGTGCAGTGTTCTTTTCCCCTCCAAAAGTGGTATGTGCAATGATATCCAAAGAGTTTTATTTTGGTCTCATCTGACCAGATTATATTCTCCCAGAATTTCATTGGCTTGTCCGAATGCTGTGCAGCAAAGGAACAGTTCAGTGTAAAAATGAAACTGGGTAAAATAGACTGTGCAAAATAAAATAATATAATGTACAATAAAATTGTAATATAGTTAGGCCAAAATGTAATCTATAAAGGCTGGAGTGACCAGATGTCTAACATAATGGCCAGAACTCTACTTCCTGCTTTCAGCTCTCTAACCTCTTAGTTAGTCAGTGACTCTAGGGGGGCCACATGGGACATAACTGTTACTTTGTGAGCATGCAGGTCAGATTCAAATGCAAATTAACTGAACAGGTATGTCCAATATGGCTCCCCTCAAGTCACTGATTGGTTACTGACTGCTAAAAGCTTAGAGAGCTGTAAAGTAGGAAGTAGTGTTATGGCCATTATGTTAGACATCTGCCCACTCCAACCTTTATAGATTAATTTTTTCCCAACTAACTATATTGAATACATTTTTTATTTTGCGCAGTCTTTTTTGCCATTTTCATTTTTACACTGAACTGCTTCTTTAAACGAGGTTCAGAATGCTTTTTCTTCAGCAGTGGAGTCTTGTGCGGTGAGGCCATGACGGTTTAGTGCATTACTTATTGTTTTCTTTGAAACGACTGTACCTCAGCAAATGATCCTTGGCTCTTGGACAACTCTTCTGATTATTGTTTTGATTCCTTTATCAGAAATCTGACAACTGTGCTCACTGGAACATTCAGAAGCTTAGAAATATGTCTATAACCAATGCCATCAGTATGTTTTGCAACAATAAGGTTGCAAAGGTCTTGAGAAAGCTGTTTGCTTTTACCCATCATGAGGTGCTTCTTGTGTGATACCTTGGTAATGAGAAACCTTTTTATAGGCCATCAATTAGGACTAAACCAATAGGGGCAGGATTGCTTTCTAAATACTGACAGATTTCAGCAGGTTTCTTGGCTTTCCATGCCTTTTTGTACCTCATTTTCTTCATGTGTTCAATACTTATTCCCTGCGTCATTCCACTTTATTACAAATAACTTAATTTAAATACTTATTTGTTTTGATTTCTTTGTATGTGTGGATTACTTGGGTTGTTAGCAATATCTGGTGAACATTTCATGCCAATAGCCCCATTAGAAATATATTTACTGAGAAAAACGTTGACGTGTTCAATACTTATTTTCCGTGCTGTATATTATTTCTTGGCAACAATAGTGGCATTTGACCCTGTGTATTGTCTTGAGTAAGAACTAAATCCTTTGTATTCAGCTTTGCTGTTATTAAAGGGCTGTTATTTATATATTGGCTGGGCATAGGTACAGACAGCATTTATATATAATTCCTATAACAACACTGAAATAAACTCCTTTAGCTATTGTACTGATATTAATGCATATGTATATTTTTTTTAAAAAAGGTAATGGGGAAGGGGGTTGGCAAGAAAACTTTTCCCCATCCCTACAGATATCCAGGCATCAAAATCAAATCACCAGTAGTTGTAAATGTAGAAGATGCATGTGCCACCCATGTGACTGTTCAATTTTCACCTGTTTTTTTCAGTATGTCCTGCTTGTTGTGGAAATCATTGTTTTCACCAAAATCAAATAGCCCAATAAATGGTTAAACTGTAGTCATTGGGAAAGCTTTTCTTTTTTCCATTGCCCTTTTAGAAATATATATGCAGTAATATTTTCGGCAAGCGGAAAAGTGCTTGCCGAAAATACCGCCATCCGCCTCCTACCTGTGCCTGAATGAATGAGATACGCTCCGGTGCAGGCACCTGTAGCCGAAATACGCATAAAAACACAAGACAATACAAAGTGTCTGCACCCAAGCGTAATCCATTCTTTCGGGTGCAGGCACAGGTAGGAGGCGGATGGCACCTCGTCTGACATTAGCCTTATATCCTAATCTTAATTGTTGAACTACTGTATTATGTGTAGGGTATTGTTACATCTAAGTTGGAGGTCCCCAAACTATTTTTCACCTGTGAACCACATTTAAATGTCAAAAAAGTTGGAGAGCAAAACAAGCAGGCAGGAAGTTCCTGGGGGTGGTAAATAAGGTCTGTGATTGGCTATTGGTAGCCCATGTGCTCTGTTTGGTAGTACTCATTTTTTTTTTTTTTTTTTGAGAATAAAGCTTGCCTTCAATCCAGGAATTAAAAAATAAGCACCTGCTTTGAGGCCATTGGGAGCAACATCCATGGGTTGGTGAGCAACATGTAGCTCATGAGCCGCTGCTTGGGGGATCACTGATCTAAGTGAATGCATTCTATGGTTGGAGATGTTTTAGCTATTTTCTATTGCTTTTATGTGTAAATGCTTAAATTGGTTGAGTTTTGCATACATGGTTTAATTCTGTTAAAGCTCTCCGAGCCGACCACCCTAAATGTACATACTCTAGTTACAGTTAACTTAGGGTATACTATAGGACCTTATACCTCTAAAGACTGTTCCTCCAATTGATAATAGCTTAGTTATCTTGAACTTGTTTTTAGAGTGGGGAGTCCCAATAATTCCTTTAAGGAGGGCCTATGTTAACTTTTTGCAGATTCCATTTGTTATTAATTGTCAGTATTTCACACATGGTCTCTCTCTCTCTCTCTCCTGTTTAACAGAACTGGTGAAAGAGTTCCTCTGCATTGTGTCGACCGTCATCCTAACCAACAGCATGTTGTGGCAACAGGGGGACAGGATGGCATGCTGTGCATCTGGGATGTCAGACATGGCAAAATGCCAATGTCTCTGCTTAATGCTCATAAAGCAGAAAGTAAGAGAGGCTTCTCACCCACAATGCAAACTCTAAATAATCATATACATATATTTGCAAACATCAGTGTAATGTAGTTGTGTGGGAATTGTATGCATAGTTATGGAAATGACAAACCTTATACCACTGAGAGTAATTTAAGGACAGGGCTAGATTTTTTTACCTGGGGATGCCAAAAATGTTAGGTACTCCTAAGTGAATTAAATCTTTTTCCCCTTAATTAGAGATAAAATATACTGCTGTGGGAAATAAACTAAGAGCGATGTGCTGACATATTACCACATTCGCAGGCATCCTCACCTTGGGCTTGTGCAGTACAGTAAGATTTTCTGGTTTTACTTGCTCATACATTAGATTGTTTTTATTGCCCTATAGGGGTGAGGAAGAATGACTGACCCCAAAAAAAGTTTCTTCCTTTTAACTCTTTTACTGCCAGTAAAAGGGCTTAAACGCCAACGACGTGTCTCATACGTCGTTGGCCTTTAAGCGCTGCTCTCTGCAGCGGCGGCATGTGCCGCCGCTGCAGAGAGCTTCTAACAATGACAGCCCCCCTGGGCAATGTGCCAGGGGGGCTGTCATGAGGGTCCTGCGATCGATCGGGTCGCAGGACCCTCCAGGAAGCAGCTTCCTCCTTCCCCCCCAGCGCCGGCCCAACTGAGCAAGGAGCGATCGGGTCTTCAGGACAGGTAAGGACTTTTTTTTTTTCTTGCATTTACACACCATTTACACACTTAGACACACATTTACATACATTTATACACACTTACATACATTTACACACACTTACAGCACACATTTTAGCATTTTTTTTTTTTCATTTTTCACACTTTTATACACTTATTTACACTCATATACACACTTACACACTATCACACAACTTTTACACATGTACACACATGTATACACAAACACTTTGGTTTTTTTTTGTTTTGTTTTTTTTTCATTTTACCACTTTGTTTTTATTTTCTTTTACCTAAAAACTGTTTATTTTGACAGCGTAACTATTGGATCAGATATTCTGACCACTAATTACACTGTCATGTAACTTATTTTGTTGTTTCACTGATTTGCACAATTTTTGTGGTTTTATCACATTTTATCCCTCTATAAGTGCTCCTGATCTGTTTTTAGCGTAGCTTTGCCAGGTGTAACTTTGGTGTACAAAAATAACTTTGCCTATTTTGAATTCATCAGAATGTGTACTTTCCAAAAATATATGGTTTTCTGGGGGTCACTGCATAGTTAGGGGGGTTACTGCACATAATACACTGACAGGGGGCTCTGTGTGCAAAAGCTGAGCTGGCAGGCGAGAAATCCTTATGCGCTATTTTCATTTTGGGTTCAGTACATACCGCAGACTTTGGTATATCTATGCATATTGGGCATCAAACTGTTCAGTAGACCTTAGGTGTTCCTATTTGGGGTGACTTGCCTTTGTACGCAAGAAATTGTGTGAGATAAATGCGGCAAATTGCTACATTTTTAGGCGATTTTCTGAAATGTCATAAAAACCAATAACTTTAGGAAAGCTCTGCAGATTGGTACTTTGGTGTAGAAAGGACTCTTTACCCTTGTTGGATTTGTCAGAATGTGTACTTTCCAAAAATATATGGTTTTGTGGGGGTCACTGTATAGTTAGGGGAAGTTTTGGCACATAATACACTGACAGGGGGCTCTGTGTGCAAAAGCTGAGTTGGCAGGCGAGAAATCCTTATGCGCTATTTTCATTTTGGGTTCAGTACATACCGCAGACTTTGGTATATCTATGCATATTGGGCATCAAACTGTTCAGCAGACCATGGGTGTTCCTTTTTGGGGTGATTTGTCTTTATCTGATCTTTATCAAGAAATTGTGAGAGATAAATGCAGCAAATTGCAACATTTTTATGCGATTTTCGAAATGTCATATAAATCTGCAAACTTAGGAAAGCTTTACAGCTTGGTACTTTGAAGCAAGAAGAAATGATTACCCATTATAGATTCGGGGGGATATGTACTTTCCAAAAATATATGGCTTTCTGGGGTGAATGTACTTTTTTTGTAGCATTATCCCACATAAAGGATGTAAATGTGTTGATTTTGCAGGAGCTGAAATGATAGATCATATGGGGGTATGTACCCATTGGGGCCCCTACATGCCACATACTTAGGTAAACCTATACATATTGGGCATCAAACTGTCCAGTGGACCCCTGGCGTTCAAATTTAGGGTGTTTTATCTTGGTACCTAACACTATGCGGGAGATAAGATGCTGCAAAGTGGAAGCTTTGAGGGGATTTTTGGAAATGTCATCAAAATTGCTAACTTTAGAAAAGCTGTGCGGCTTGGTACTTTGGAGTAGAAAGACATGGGTACCCATTTTAGATTCGGGGGAATGTGTACTTTCCAAAAATATATGACTTTCTGGGGTGAGCGTACTTTTTTGTAGCTTTATCCCACATATAATGATGTAAATGTGTTGATTTTGCAGGAGCTGAAATGACAGAAATGACAGTATATATGGGGGTATGTTCACATTGGGGCCCCTACATGCCACATACTTAGGTAAACCTATACATATTGGGCATCAAACTGTTCAGTGGACCCCTGGCGTTCAAATTCATGGTGTTTTATCTTGGTACCTAATGCTATGTGGGAGATAAGATGCTGCAAAGTGGAAGCTTTGAGGGGATTTTTGGAAATGTCATCAAAATTGCTAACTTTAGAAAAGCTGTGCGGCTTGGTACTTTGGAGTAGAAAGACATGGGTACCCATTTTAGATTCGGGGGGATGTGTACTTTCCAAAAATATGACTTTCTGGGGTGAGCATACTTTTTACTAGCTTTATCCCACATATAATGATGTAAATGTGTTGATTTTGCAGAAGCTGAAATGACAGAAATGACAGTTCATATGGGGTATGTTCACATTGGGGCCCCTACATGCCAGGTAAACCTATACATATTGGGCATCAAACTGTTCAGTGGACCCCAGGCATTCATATTTAGGGTGTTTTATTTGGTTACTTTATGACCTGTAGGAGATAAGATACTATAGACTGGAAGCTTTGAATTTGATTTTTAAAAAAAATCACAAATTTTACATAGTAACATAGTAACATAGTAACATAGTAAGTTGGGTTGAAAAAAGACATACGTCCATCAAGTTCAACCATAATGCCTATATATAACCTGCCTAACTACTAGTTGATCCAGAGGAAGGCAAAAAACCCCATCTGAAGCCTCTCTAATTTGCCACAGAGGGGAAAAAATTCCTTCCTGACTCCAAGATGGCAATCGGACCAGTCCCTGGATCAACTAGTACTAAGAGCTATCTCCCATAACCCTGTATTCCCTCACTTGCTAAGAATCCATCCAGCCCCTTCTTAAAGTTATATAATGTATCAGCCAGCACGACTGATTCGGGGAGGGAATTCCAGAACCTCACAGCTCTCACTGTAAAAAAGTTTTGATAAAAACCAATAACTTTAGGAAAGCATTGCGACTTGATAGTTTGGAGTAGACACACAGTTGTGCCTATTCTGAATTCCCCAGAATCTGTTCTTTCCAAAAATGTACAATTTTCTGGGATAAACCTTCTGTTAGTGGAATTTTGGCCTTGAAATCCAAAGTATGCAGTTTTTTTGGAGCAGTGCTTTGGGAATTTGGTAATGTACTGCTGGGAGTTTTTGACCTATACAAGTGAGAAATCTCCATAAAACTATATATATTTGGTATTGGCACATTCAGGAGACATGGGACTTTCCAAATCAGTTGTATATTCGTGCATAAAATAATTTTTGTTTCTAGTATGTTTGATTATATTATGGAAAATTTTATTTTTTTTGCATTTTTAGACATTTAGAAGCCTATATCTTGTTACAGAATTGGAATTACACAAAAATTCTACCATATTTTGAAAGCTTAGGTTGTTCTGAAAAAAACGATATATTGTTTTCCTTGGTAAACTAAAAGTCCCCCCGAGGAAAGGCCCCTAAAGTGCAAAATGTTCAAAAACTGTCTGGCAATACAAGTTCTGCTTTGACCAAAATGGCTGGCAGTAAAAGGGTTAAAGTACATGTAAACACCAGAAACCAAAATTTAATCTAGTACAAGCCAGCTTCCTACGTACTCCTAGCAATGGCTCTTGGTGCTGATTTGGCGTTTGTCTTAAACACAAGCACTTTTTCATCTGGATTTGTAAACACATTCACATGAGTAGCAGCCAAAAGCATCCTCTTTATGACGCGGTTGACCACATGATGTCAGCGGTGTCATCAGTGACCCTGGAAGCCACACATGCTCCCCCCTCAAATGCGCGTATTTTATCTCTTCACCCTTGTGCTCAGTGCTTTTCGGTCATTTAAACAAGAAGGGAGCAAGAACTGCAGAGTGTACATATATGCAAATCCTTTACAAAGCACATGTAAGCAATATTCTGCAAGGATCAATCTATAGTACATTTATAACTACTATACTGTTCCACTCTATTCAATAGTATGCTTACTAGATTACTATTTTACGATAAATACCATCATATTGCTCATTCCTCCACTAACAGCATGAGCTCAAGATAACCTGTTTGCAGACAAAGTAAAAAGCTTGTTTGGAATGCAGAAAAGCAGTGTATTTGTGTCACATCCAGGAATATAACTAGACATCCTATATTTGATATAAAGAACTTTCTAGAGATCGTGGGTATTATTAACTAAAAAGGTATCAGGGGAAGAGGCTGTAACCAAAGTACAGTATATATTATAGTAACTCTGATATTAAATATCAGACTGGGATTACATGTATGAGTGGGATTATATACTTGGGAATGGGTGCGCATGTGTCTGGGATTACTTGTATTTGTGTTTACATGGGGTTGGGGAACCTTTGATATTTCAAGATTAAAATAATTTTGACATATTGATGTTTTTTCAGCAATCTTGTCAGTAGGAAAAAATATAATAAAGAGAAATTCACTAAAAAAAATGATTTTATTTAATTGTTTATCCGTCCATAAATTATATAGAAATATATTAATAAAATAAGATTACAAACAGAAAAGAAAACACAGAGGTAACATTTAATGCAGTAAGAGAATGTATGTCAATGATAAGGTTTGCTAAGTTACGTTAGGAAAAATAAAACTTTAAAGAGTCATCAGGCGTGTCTGGATATGCAAATGTCAATGATGATGTAGCAGATAGAAAATGGCCGCCTGGTTAAAGCAGCTCTTGGAATCAGGAAAATGGGACATTTTATGCTAACTGAGGTGGATCATACAGACAAAATGGTGCAGTTTGGGTGGGGAATATGTTTCCAACCTAAAGACATGAGTAGAATTTAAAAGACATGTAAACCCTATAAACACTTTAAAGTAGTAGTTCACATTTAAATAAACTTATAATATGTTATTGAATGTCCTATTTATAGCAACTTTTCAACTGGTCATTTACTTTTTTAAATGTATCTTTCTCTTCTGCTCATTAAAAGTTACCTATTGGTCATGTTGAAGGGGATGCTTTGTAAATAATTGTTACTTGAAGTCCCTTAATTATTCTGATCCCTGATTATTCTGGCAACCTGACTGTCTGTTCTCAACCTGTCAGTTATAGATTCTAATGCTAACAGACTACATCTGCATAAAAATGGCAGCCCCCTCATAGAGGAACATGGGGGGGATCAGATCAGTTAATTTAAAAGCATATGGCAAATACATTTGTGGCAACATTATAAAAACCACGCAAAAGACAATGTTATGATATATGTAAAAAAAGGTTTAATTTCTGGTGTCTGTATGTCTTTTAAGTTTTCAAAAGGGGATCGCTGACCCTTGCAGCCAAAAATAATAATGCTTTGTGAGGCTAGAATTTTGTTATTGTTTATTATTTATCTTGCTATTCTGTTCCTTTTTGTTCATCTTCCAGTCTCTCGTTAAAGCCACTGCCTGGTTGCTAGGGTAAATTGGATTCTAACAAATATCTGCTAAAATTCCAAACTGGAGAGCTGCTCAAGAAAAAAACCCCTAAATATCTAAAGGAGAAGGAAAGGTACAATCAATGGGGGGTGTCACCTCCCATTGATGACAAGTACCCAGTGCAGAAAACTACATCTGTCATAGGTACCTGTGAGCCATCCTCTTCCTTCCGCTAAGAGGGCTGCCATATTTGTGCAGCAGTGGTCCGTTAGCATTATAAACTGACAGGTTGAGAAAGGACAGTCAGGTTTAGAAACTTCAAGTGAAAAATGATCAATATGACCTATAGATAACTTTTAATGTACATTAATATTTTGAAGAGTAGTTTTTTAAGTAAAGGATGCTTCACTTTAAAGGAAAAACAAAAGTAAAAGTCACTGAGGGATGCCAGTGACCATAATCACTTACCTGATATCAGACTAGTGCTGAAAACTGCACCAGCCCAGGGTACTTCTGTAGAAGCACCACATTATGCTTCTTTCTTCTCTTTTTACCCTGGGGCCAGTGTGCATGTGCTGAGTGAAAATCGGGCCTATTGCCTCCAAGTTTGGCTTCCTAATCTACTGCCAACCTGGGCCGGAGCCAAAGAGAAGAAATAAGCAGAGGAAGATGGCAACGAATAAGCTTCTACAGAAATACCCCAGGCTGGTGCAGTTTTGATCAGTAATGAGCACTGGCCCAGGGTCTGAGGATTTACTTTGTTTAAAATGAAGTATCTTTACTATGCTTTAAAGGACAATGAAAATTGGAAATAAGTTTTAAGTGTGTAGTTTCTCTTACTATGCCTTTGGTTAAGTACAGGTATTTAAATACAGGTTTTAAATGAAAATACAATTTCTCAAAGCATTACATTTATAAATATGGAGAATAAGTTAAATATTCTGTGAGTGCATTTAAGGCACTGTATCCTGCTGTTACTGGTTTCAGACATATATTGAAAAACATTTTTTTCCCTATATATGTAGTGTGGGAAGTACATTTCCATCCGTCAAACCCTGATCATTTGTTTACTTGCTCTGAGGATGGCTCTTTGTGGCACTGGGATGCATCAGCTGACACTGAAAAGCCTACCTTTCTCATTGGTGAGTTTACACAATTCATAATCAGTTAATGGTTGTATACTCGACATCAGTTTTGCCTTTTTTTACTTAAAACAACAGAATATGATGTAATTACATTTTGATTGTTATCTGAACAAAAATGTAACTTTTTTTAGATAAGGTATGGTGATCCAAATAACATAAAACAGTGCTGTCCAACTTCTGTGGTGCCAAGGGCCGGAATATTTCCGTCCTACATGGTGGAGGGCCGATAATGGAAGCCAGTTTTGACCATTCCCCTTTTTTAAACCACACCCACTTGAAACCACACCTATGTTATCACATGACCATACCCATATTAATGGCGGTAGTACAGCAAAAACCTGCCATACTCTGCCTTCCCTACCCTGCCTGTGTGTGCCATACTCTGCCTGCCCTATACTACCCGTGTGTGCCATACTCTGCCTGCCCTATGCTGCCTGTGTGTGCCATACTCTGCCTGCCCTATGCTGCCTGTGTGTGCCATACTCGGCCTGCCCTACCCTGCCTGTGTGTGCCATACTCTGCCTGCCCTATGCTACCTGTGTGTGCCATACTCTGCCTGCCCTACCCTGCCTGTGTGTGCCATACTCTGCCTGCCCTACCCTGCCTGTGTGTGCCATACTCTGCCTGTACTATGCTGCCTGTGTGTGCTATACTCTGTCTGCCCTACCCTGCCTGTGTGTGCCATACTCCATAAACATTCTTAAAGGAACAGTAAAGGCAAGAAATGAAAATGTATCAACATAATTAAAATATAATGTACTGTTGCACTGATAAAAGTTGTGTGTATGCCTTACAACTTCTATAATTTCTATAAATACCAGAAACTCTACTATAGTTTATATAAATACCCTGCTGTGTGGCTATGGGGGCAGCCATTTAAGCTGAAAAAAAGCAGAATAGGCGCAGGTTACAGAGCAGATAACAGATAAAACACCATTATATATACAGTACTTATCTGTTATCTGCTATGTAACCTTTGCCTTTTTTCCAGCTTAAATGGCTGCCCCCATAGCCACACAGCAGGGTATTTATATGAACTATAGTAGAGTCTCTGAAGAAAACTCACCAGTGTAAGCAGTGCAGGGCAACAGTATATTATATTTGAATTACTTAAAAAAAACTGATTTTTTTTTTTGCATTACTGTTTCTTTAAAACTCTCTGGGAGGTGGCTGATCACATGCTGATACGGAAACATTTTAGAACCCCTTGCCTCCGTGTGATGGTAACATTTTGGATTTCACAGCTTCTTCCAGTTCTTTCATGAGCGATCTCTTGCTTGGTGAACAGGGCACAGATAAACGGGATATTGTTTAAAGCTGAGAGACAAAGCTGTTGAAAACTGACATGTTCTTGTTTTACCATTACCATTTGTGTGTAAAAAGGTATCTAAAATAAAGACCTAACCCACTGGGTTTTAGGCTTTAGTTAATTGCAAATCCCCTTTGTAACATTGGCTTTACAGTAATTATGCAAGGTATCTAGTACATCATATAGGCATAAACTTTGATTCACCACCTATTTACTGAGTCTCTTCATTTATAGAAATGAACTTTTATGATTTTATAGTATAAACTAGATAAGTTAAAATACTAGAAATGAAAATAAATATTAATATTGAAACTAGAAAGATCACTTTATTTTTTTTTTTTACTTTTCTTTACAGGGGGAAGGAGCACCTTTAACATTTCACGTAGCAGTATAGCCCATACTAATGCTAATCAGTCCCTGGCTTGTGTTTGGCTTAGTACAGACCCTACTAAAGGCCATCTAGAAATCACCAACCTCTTGCCAAGCTCAACACTGTCTGTGAATAGTTTGGATGTTTTAGGGCAAAACCTTGTCTGTGGAACTGATGCAGAAGCAATTTATGTTACCAGAAGACTCTTTTCATAGCTTGGTTAAGTGCAGATTCTTTTCTAAATGTGTATAGCTTCTTCGTAATAAAAATGTCTATTATAAGTTTCATAAACACTGGCTAGTATCTATTCTTTCGATAGTGTTTCTATCACTTACACTCAATAATCCGTATATAGAAATAATACAGGATGACTTAACGTAATAACTGAAGGGCAAATGGCACATATGTTCGGGTGAGCTATTGATGCCAAGTGAAGTAACTCTATACTTTCTGTTTAAAATAATTTGCTTACTTGAGCCATGAGTTTTAAAATTGTATATTGCAGTATAGTAGATTTATAAACCAAACAATTCAGATGAATATAATAAAGGCCAATGCATGAAAACTTTAAATGTGAAATATCTAACCAGATATCACCTCTGATTAAATTCCTGGCTTAAGATATTGGCTACCCATTGTGCATAACTCTCCATACTTTTAATTTCTTTATACAGCAGAATATCCACTGTTTTTCGGGGGACCAAAAATGATCAAATCTGGGGAAATCCTTTATGCATTTATATATTAGTGAGGCCACAAAAATACAGTATAAAATGAGAGAAAATAATGTCAAAACACATCCGTTACGCTTCTCCAGCAGAATCCTCTATTAAAATTAATTTTTATGGGGCTAGCCATATTCATTTCCCAGGGTACCACAACTATGTGACCTGTGCTCCGATAAACTTTAGTCACACTTTACTGCTGAGCTGCAAGTTGAAGTTATCTGACCCCCCTCTCAGCAGCCAATCAGCAGAACAATGGGAAGTTAGCAAGATAGCAGCTCCCAGTAGATATCAGAATAGCACAAAATCTGGCTTGGGACTCCTCCAGTTACATCGGAGTAGGAGAAACAATAGGTTACCTGAAAGCAGTTGCTGGCCCTTCCTGAAAGCTCAGAATCTGGCATAATGCACTGAGATGGCTGCCTACATACCAATATTACAACTAAAAAAAATACAATACTGACCTATCTATACAATCACATACTTAAACCATATATACCAACAATACTTCATACTGTAGATTTTCGTATCACAAGAGCCTTGGATACAATGCTTGTTCAAGAACTCATCCAGGCCCCTTTTAAACATTCTTTAAGAGAATCTGCCATTACAACATCACTAGTAAGGGCATTCCCCAACCTCACTGCCCTCACAGTGAAAAACAACCTACGCTGCTTCAACTGGAAGTTCTGTTCCTCTAAAGGGGTGGCCTCTGGTGTGCTGTTTGGTTGGAAAAAGGAACATCCCCCTATCTGCCTATAATCCCCTCTAATTTACTTGTACAGAGTAATCATGTCCCCTCGCAAGCGCCTTTTTTCCCAGAGAAAACAACCCCAACCATGACAGTCTAACCTCATATCTTAAATCTTCCATCCCCTCTACCAGTTTAGTTGTACGTCTCTGCACTCTCTCCAGCTCATTAATATCCTCCTTAAGGACTGGAGACCAAAACTGCATTGCATACTCAAGGTGAGGCCTCACCAGGGACCTATAAAGAGGCAAAATTATGTTTTCATTCCTTCAGTCAATGCCCCTTTTTTATACAAGACAGCACTTTATTTGCTTTAGTAGCCACAGAATGACACTGCCTGGAATTAGACAACTTATCTACAAAAATCCTCAGATTCATCTCCATTAAGCATACCTCCAACACACTACCATTTAGTGTATAATTTTCATTTATATTATTTCTACCAAAGTGCATAACTTTACACTTATCAACATTGAACCTCATTTTCCAATTTGCTGCCCAGTTTTCCAATTTTATCAAATCGCTCTGCAGAGTGGCAGCATCCTGCATGGAACTTATAGTTTAGTACTTATAGTTAAGTATCATCAGCAAAAATAGAAACAATCAACATTAATAAGGTTAAATAGCAAAGGACCAAGGACTGACCCCTGTGGGACTCCACTAACACTGGTCCATTTAGAAAATGTCTAATTTACCACCACTCTTTGTAATCTATCCTTCAGCAGGCAGATAATACAGATGGGGGAGTAGTGCTAGGAAGGGAAGGCAGGGTGTAACTGTAGGGGATTCAGTTATTGGAAAGGTGGATAGGGTAATTTGTTGCAAGGACCCTACATGCCGAACTGTATGCCTGGTGCTAGGGCTCGGCATGTGGAACAAGTGGAAAAAGACCCAGCAGTCTTGGTACAAATAGGTACCAATGACAAAGTTAGAGGATGGGGGAAGGTCCTCAAGAACAGTTTAAAAAAACTAGTTATGGGCGAGGACTTCCAAGGTAATTTTCTCAGAGGTATTACCTAGCTTGCCAAGAGCAATGTTAAGAAGGCAGTGAGAGCTTAGAGTGATTCACGTGTGGCTTAGAGATTGGTGCAGGGAGGAGGGCTTTGGGTTTCTGGAGAACTGGGCTGATTTTTCAATCAGCTACAGGCTCTTTGCCAGGGATGGGCTGCACCTCAATACATAGTAACATAGTAAGTTGGGTTGAAAAAAGACATACGTCCATCAAGTTCAACCATAATGCCTATATATAACCTGCCTAACTACTAGTTGATCCAGAGGAAGGCAAAAAACCCCATCTGAAGCCTCTCTAATTTGCCGCAGGGGGGAAAAAATTCCTTCCTGACTCCAAGATGGCAATCGGACCAGTCCCTGGATCAACTTGTACTAAGAGCTATCTCCCATACCCTGTATTCCCTCACTTGCTAAGAATCCATCCAGCCCCTTCTTAAAGCTATATAATGTATTAGCCAGCACGACTGATTCGGGGAGGGAATTCCACAACTTCACAGCTCTCACTGTAAAAAATCCTTTCCGAATATTTAAATGGAACCTCCCTTCTTCTAAACGGAGTGGGTGCCCTCGTATTCGTTGGAAGGACCTACTGGTAAATAAAGCGTTAGAGAGATTATTATATGATCCCTTTATATATTTATACATAGTTATCATGTCACCTCTTAAGCGCCTCTTCTCCAGTGTAAACAGACCCAACTTGGCCAGTCTTTCTTCATAACTGAGACTTTCTATACCCTTTACCAGCTTATTTGCCCTTCTCTGGACCCTCTCTAACTCAATAATGTCCCGTTTGAGCACTGGAGACCAAAACTGAACAGCATATTCTAGATGGGGCCTTACCAAAGGGGAAGAATAACCCCCTCCTCCCGTGAATCTATACCCCTTTTAATACAAAAACCTTGTTTGCCCTTGCAGCTGCTGCCTGGCATTGCTTGCTACAGCCAAGTTTATTATCTACAAGGACTCCAAGGTCCTTCTCCATTATGGATTTGCCTAGTGCAGTCCCATTAAGGGTATACGGGGCTTGCATATTTTTACATCCCAGGTGCATGACCTTACATTTATCCACATTAAATCTCATCTGCCACTTAGCTGCCCAGATTGCCAGTTGGTCAAGATCCTGCTGCAGGGATGTCACATCCTGCATAGAATTGACTGGTCTGCAGAGTTTTGTGTCATCTGCAAACACTGATACATTACTCATAATACCCTCCCCTAAGTCATTTATGAACAAATTAAACAAAAGTGGCCCCAGTACAGAACCCTGAGGGACCCCACTGAGAACCTTACTCCAAGTAGAGAATGTACCATTAACAACCACCCTCTGTACCCGATCCTGTAGCCAGTTTTCTATCCATGTGCAAACGACTTCACTAAGACCAATAGACCTTAGCTTAGAAAGCAGTCGTTTGTGGGGAACGGTATCAAATGCTTTGGCAAAATCCACTGCATCCCCACTGTCCAGCTTCTTACTTACCTCATCATAAAAAGCACCTGTCCTTCATAAAGCCATGCTGATTACTGCTCATAATGGCATTCTCCAGTACATAATTTTGAATGTGATCCCTTAACAAGCCTTCAAATAACTTGCCCACCACAGATGTCAAACTTACAGGCCTATAATTGCCAGGCTGAGATCTTACTCCCTTTTTAAATATAGGAATGACATTTGCCTTCTTCCAATCCCTAGGTACCATACCTGATGAAAGCGAGTCTGAGAATATCAGAAACAAGGGCCACTGCAATTCTGCCCCTAGCTCTCTCAGTACTCGAGGGTGTATTCCATCTGGCCCAGGTGCCTTGTTTACATTTATTGTGTGTAACCCTTTAAGCACCATATCCTATGCCAACCACTGTGTAGTTGGAGCTGAGGCAACAGTGAAGCTATTGGGTGGGACTTGGCCCACTGGCTCCTCTACTGTATACACAGAAGAAAAGAACTGGTTAAGCACATCTGCCTTTTCTGTATCCGCTGAAACCATATTGTTACTATAACACAATGGGGCCACATCCTCAACCTGCATCTTTTTACTATTAATATACTTAAAAAACTTTTTGGGGTTAGTCTTGGCCTCGGCCGCAATGCGCTCCTCATTTTCTATCTTTGCGTTCCGGATTGCTGTTTTACAACACTTGTTATAGTGTTTATAATCATTAAACGCAGCTACTGTCCCCTCTGACTTATATTTTTAAAAGCTTTCCTTTTTCTCCCTATTAACTTTTTTCTCCCTATTAACCATGCTATACTGGATCTAGTGATCTCTAATGACCCAGAATGTATAGCAAATGGTGGTTGAATCCCTGGGTAACATTGACCATAATGTTATTTCATTTGATGTTTGGTGCAGGAATCAAATATATGCTGGGGCAACAAAGACCCTTAATTTTAGAAAAGTTAATTTTAGCTCCTTAAGGGCAGCGCTTCAGGGCATAGATTGGGGCATCATGTTTTCTGATGAAAACACAGAGCAGAAATAGATGTCATTTAAAACAATATTAAATCATTACTGTTCTCAATTTATTCCATTAATAAGAAAAAGTAGAAGTGTTAAGAATCACCCTATGTGGCTTAATTCTGAGGTAAAGAAGTTAATTGGGAAAAAAAAGAAAAGCTTTTAAGAAAGATACGTCAGAGGGGCCAGAAGCTGCATTTAATGATTATAAACACTATAACGTGTTGTAAAACTGTAATCCAGAAGGCAAAGATAGAAAATGAGGAGCACATTGCAGCAGAGGCCAAAACTAACCCCGAAAAGTTTAAGTATTTTAATAGTAAAAAGATGCAGGTTGAGGGTGTGGCCCCATTGATTTGTAGTAACATTCATGGTGTTGAAAGGGTTAAAATAGCATAGTTGTAGCTAATCTATTATACAGTGCAAATGAGAGTTCCTAGCAGTTTCCAGCTCCACCTCCTATTTGGGTCTGCTACAACATATGACAGTGACGAATGAGCGGTTGTGTTCCCATGGTAACCTGTGTTACAGTGCACGATCTTACACATAGGAAATTGTACCCACCATGCTTTGTGTTCCTCCAAATTTCCACCCCACCATCTAATAAGACAAGGACACATACACAGAAGTGGTAAAATTTTAATAAAGAAATATAAAACTATAATTACAGGTTAAAAGATGTACCACTTTCTTACAGACATGTTGTAGATAGTATAAGCAATGAGACACTGATCCCTGGTAGAGGCACATTATAAGTCTTTTAGGCAACAACAGCATTGTAGAAAAACCCACCCACTATATTTGACAGTATTAAAATAGAATATTGTCCAAATGCTACTTACAGCTTATAAATTTGAAACACCAAAACCAAGCATATACACAAAACAGCAAAACCCTTAATTGAAGTACGATGGTATACTGTACAGTTTATTGGAGAAGCAGGACAATTAGGAATTGATGAAGGGGTGGTGGGAAGGGCCTGCCCTAGTTTAACTTTTCCAAGTATGTACAAGAAAAATAAAGTTTACTATAGGATTTATAAATACATTTTATATAAAGATACTGCGTGAAAGAAAATAGCTTAACTGGGAAAGTATTATAAAAACTACAAATACTCACATATTCTAATTTACAAATCTTATATACAGTAGCAAAGTCCAACTAGTAGTAATAGTAGGAAATACCTGTAATTTAGGATCTCTCTCTACACTCTTGGCTTCTAATTAGTTTGTTTGGATCATACTTTTAGTACAAACTGGCTTTAAGCTGCACAGTTTGCAGTACAGTTAGGGCCAAGTCAACAGTGATATAAACTGATAATGCAATTGTATTTGAGTTATTTTAGAGCCTATTGCTTTTAACCGTTTATAAATATTGCTTACCAAATAATAAATTAAACATCTTTTCATATTAAAATGTTCCCATTAAAATATAACATTTATATCCATGCAGATAGATGTCTTCTATAATGGTAATAAATGTTCTTAATATATTGGCCCTCACTACGTACGTCTTGGCAATCTCTCTCGCAATACATGCTTTGCATCACATACATTATTGGTTAGTGATCCCATGCCTAAACTCTCCATGCAGATTCTAATGAAGACAGTGCTCAGTGGGAATGCTGAAGAGTTACTTTATTAGGTGAAATTTATATAAAAATGTTTTTTTTCTTAAATGATTGTCCCCTTATAAGTTCAAATAAATATATATTTTAATACCCATAAAACATTTCTGCAACAACCTAAAGCTTTTGGTTTAAGATCACTGATCTTTAAGGAAAGGCACAGGGTACGATTTGTTGCATGTGATAAAATCTGCGCAACCGCAAGTGACAAGTTTCATTAAGATTATTAAGAAGTACAACCTATTGCTCTTGGCGATGCAGCTTAATTGCAGGAAATTGCCTTCCCTCACTAGATTGCCGAGTCATAGGTGTAATAGGAATAATAGGTCTTAACTTGTGGAAGATTTGTCCCCCGTGGTATCAAAGATTTAACTGCGGGCAAATCATACCCTCATCGCCCTTAGTCTGCAAACTCCCAACAGTTGCTGGGCTGAATTCCTTAGGGTGGAAGTGTCATGCTTGGAATTTAAGATTAGTATTAATCCCAGAAATCTTGTGCTCTGGCCCACAAACTATATGTACTTCTCCCATTCTTCCCCCACTGGAAAGTGATCATCTGGAGATTTAACTACATGGAAAGGTCAAAATTCAAAATATTTATCCTATTAAACAAAAACATTTAAGGACCAGTAATATCAGAAGTGTTTTTTTAGCATTTAATGTTTGCATCTTTTAATGGAGCACTACCAACTAAGCTATGTCTTGGAAACAAATGTTCTGTTTTCTAGGACACAATAGGACATTAAAAAATACTGCTTCCCTTTTGTGTGGAAACTTGTTTTGTTTTTAAACTATGCCCGGGGTAGCTGCGACCAAGGCCCGGGATTCAGAAGACATTCAGGGGGGCATCAACCCATATGAATAGTATCAAACAAACGTTGAACAAAGGAAGCACTGTATTCATTTAGAAAGTGCAGGTCTTGTGTGCTTGACCTGTGTGTACTCACCCACAAAGCAGAATGCAAAAGTAAGGAGACGAACTGTGGTCAAATGTCAATCAAGGTTCTCCACAGGACATTAAAAGGAGCTTATATTATGTAAAACAGGACAACTGTTTCCAAAAATTTGCTTATTTGAAGCTGCTGGATGAACAGATACAAACTTTAAATAGGAGTGATTTTTTTTCAAGCTAAACACTGCTGGTCCTTTAAAATAAACACATTTCTGTAATAAGTAAACCAGGGACAGCTTACATTTTTGTTAGGAGAAAAGACTGCATTGACATTCGTTAGAATACAGCTTTCCCCTAAGAAGCAACAGGCACAGATCTTAACATATGTCATTGTATGTACTTCACCACTACACTGTACATACAGGCACAAGTACATCCAATCTTACTATAAAACTGGTATTGCGCTATATTTTTATGGGTAATTTATTATACAGGTATGTGATCCCTTTTCTGGAAACCCATTATCCAGAAATTTCCAAATTACGGAATGGCAATCTCACATAAACTCCATTATAAGCAAATAATTCTAATTTCTAAAAATAATTAGGTTTTTCTCTGTAATAATAAAACAGTACCGTATACTTGATCCCAGGTAGGATACGATTTATCCTTATTGGATGCAAAACAATTCTATTGGGTTTATTCAATATTTAAATGATTTTTAGCAGACTTAAGTTATGGAGATCCAAATTAAACCCCAGGTCCCGGGAATTCTGGATAACAGGTAACATATTGTACAGCTACTTTTATTTTCCACTCTGAATCTACTTTAGTAATCTGTAATAATAAAATATTTAAAATCTTATAATGCATACGTAACTTTCTATTTTAAGCATGGTGTTTATTTTAGTTCCAAATCTGTGGTACTAATTTGCATATATGTGGTATTAACATCAAAACTTATTGTGCTACAGGTACATCTTAAGTATGTTTGTGACCAGCATAGAAAAATGTAGACACTTATGTAGAAGTAGGCACAGAAGGCCGGGATTCAGTCCAGAATTAAAGTTAGCCAAATCCTAAAGTGACAACATAATTTAAAATAAGGGAAAATGGAATGGGAGACAGGAACTCTTCTCTTAATAAATACTTATTTCTCCAAGACAAGTGTCTTCTTAGGGATATAGTGTAACAAAATGAAATAGAAAAGACAAAAAATCCCCTTAATTAAGAATCCCTCTTATCTAAAATAAGGTCACTTACTGCAGGTCTGTTATTTTTGCCAGGTTTCGCCATAAAAAAATGCCAATAGACTCCAATAAGTGAAAAAAACATGCTCATTGACTTGAATGTATTTCGCGACTTTTTTTTCAGCGGAATGAAACGGGACAGATTCTCTCATCACTTTATCACCTTTAGTTCACCTGCATATTTGTGGGAAACTAGATATTTTGAATACTATTACCAAGCTTAAATGGGCTCTGGGTATAAAAACTTTTTATGCCACATCTTTACAATTTTGGGAAAGTGTGTAAAGGTTAAATGGGCACAAGTTAATTTTTTAACAAGGTATATGGAATGCATATTAACACAATTATTTTCATTTTCAGTTCAGTGAAACATCATTTCTAGAAAAAACTTGCAGTACATCAATGAGCACTAATTATCATCCAATTTACTCAAGTTTACTGAAGAGAATAATCACAGTTCTACCCATTTTCAAGTTTTAGTGGTAAGGGAGACAGTATCTACCTGATTAAAAAAGGTGCTAGTAACCAAACTCTCTCTTTTATTATGTTTAATAGCTTCCATAAAAAATGAACAGCTAATAAATATACAATTAGGACAGCTCCTTAGGTTTAAGTTACAGACTCAAAAATTGAGGTATTAAGAGAAGGAATATCTCTCTAATATTATAGAAAAATCTTACAACAAGAACACAACGGCATACCCCAACACAGGTTACTGGGAGACAACAAGTGGAGGACATGGAAAGGTTGGGGATAGGAACTTAAGCAAACTGAGAGAAACCCTTTCTTGTTAAGACCATCCTAAATTTAGGCCATTTAAATGGTACACAAACACTCTCAGTATCTGATGGGTGATACCGATGTGTTATTTTTAAAAGAACCAAAACCCTCAAAGAGATTGTAGCACCCTCTAGGCTTAAGAGATTTTACACATAATGATGAGAGGTTCACAAACAATAAATAAGGGACGTATAAATGTGGGAAATATACTAACTGCTTTTTGTGCAGACATAGTGTATTATCACAGCTGTTAGTGTAGTGTGGTGTGGTAATATACAATCTGATTTGTTCTGGTGGTGAAAAAAAAATAATTTAATTTACTAGTAGAAAAATAGTCTGCAACAAAAAACAGAAAGCAATTTTAAAATGTTCTTTTTCTGGTGTACTATCTGTAAACAATTTAACTAAAAACATGCTTGGAAGGTGGACAACACCCCTGTTACAAGTCAGTTTGTCTCACTCCTGAGATATTGGGAACTCACAGAAATAAAGCATGATGTTGGCTGTGCTAGGGTTAACTGCATAGCGAATTTATAGATTCTTAAGATCTTCCCTATTTAAATATATGGATGAATTAGTAGTGAATTTGAGTGAATGGCTTATCACAGTGTAATGAGTGTTACTATGCTATAAGCAGTAATCAAACATATCACTGAATATGAATCTAAACTTCTCAGGCAAAAAATGACCTTGGACTATGTCAGATATTGATCCACAAAAAAGTAAAAGTAAGCGCTTATCACAACACACAAAATATTACAATGTTAATAACAATCAAAAAATGATTCCCCATATACTGAAAAAAAAAATATAGGAATGTAACTGACATTTTCAATAAATATACAAAGCTTCAACAGTTATAACAATGGACATAATCTCCAGCATAACAGCATACTGCTTATCTGTGTACTGGTAACCTAATTATGTTCCATGTAAGAACCAAACAGAGTAGCTCTGATTTTTCATGATTAAAATAATAGGCAAAAAGTATGATTACCATAGATTACCAAGTCCTATATTCATGTAGAATAATGGGGTCAACTATCTCATTTAATAAATTTACCAGTATACTTGGGGGGCTCAGGAAGCAGACATTTCAAATTCACAAAGGCAGGCACTCCAAAGAATATCCACAGAGAACAGGCTAAATCAAAAAGTGGAGTTGATGCTTCAGTAATTATGTTTATATGCATATACTCAAGAAAGGTCAGGTAAAATAGGGGCAAATACACCAAATATATATTTAACAAAGGTCTGTCCAATTGTAGCCAAGTATCAAACCAAATTATTATTCTGCTTCCTTTTGCACAGTATAACAAATAGCAGGCCTAAAATGTGGAAAAATATGTACTCCCCCAAATTAAGGGAAATAAATACAGAGCACAAGACTGGATGGCATAGCTTTTTGTACCTTTAAAAGAGAAGGAAAGGCACAATCACGGGGGTGCCAAAATGTTAGGTAATCCCCAAGTGATTGTAATCACTATCCTGTCACCCTAGGCCAGTGCTCCTGTTAGCAAAAAACTGCACCAGCCAGGGGTACCTGCAAGCAATCCTCTCCCTTTTTCACGCCGCTTACACATATGCAGTAGAGTGAAAAGCCATAATGTGTCGGCCCCAGGATCGCAAAGAAAGAAGACAAAAGGAAGAGGATAACCCATTCTGGTTTTTTTCTAACCGAAGCACCTGCCTGGGGTATTAGGTAAGTGATTAAAATTACTGAGGGGGGTGCCTAGCATTTGCCACCCCCAATGATTGTACCTTTCCTTTACCTTTAAGATACCATATATGTATTTTGCATGTACAACCATTTTAGCAGACCCATCTCATAAGTAAAATGAAAATGTATCAAAAAGTTATACCTTCATCCTTTTGACCTGGACCCGTTGGAGCACCTTCATTAATAGTAGAGGTATGGAAAGTTCTTACTTTGTCTATTATTTGATAAAAACATCTGGATGTAAATAGTTTATAGCTTGAGATTTTTTTAAAAAAGTGATGTTTTTTCCTTAAAGGGGAACTGTCACTCACACATAAAAATCTGTATAAAGAGAGTCCTTTGCTAATTAAACATGAAACCCAAATTCTTTTTTTTATTGAAAAATCCATACCAGTAATAAATGTATTTTAAAATCTGAGCTATCAATTATATATTGTCTGCAGGCAATTACTTTCACTTTGCATTCAGTACGTCCTAGATGTCATTGTATTTATGTAACCTGTACATGGGCACGATCATCAGGTGCCAGATTGTGGAGCATTAACAAGATTCTGGGATAATGCAAAGCTTGGTTTAATAAGAATTTACAAAATGCCAGCTGTCTGTGATTGCTTGAAAGACTGAGGGAAAGAAGATTTATATAATTTATGTAGTATAAGTAAGTTTTGCTGAACTAAAATTATAAAAAAAGGATTTGGAATTATTTCTTAAGGTGACAGGTCCCTTTTTACATAAACAAAAAAAAAAAAAAAAAAACTAAATCCAAACAGAGCCAACAAAAGGCAAACTACAGTTTTGTTTTTTTTAAATCACATGTTGGTCCACCAATAAGCAGCTAAGTATGCTTTAAAGGGCTCCAGGAATATTTGACATAATATGTGTCCTCATTATACCCTTATACCAAAGACTTTTTCCAGACATTTACCTCTTTTTCTCTCTCTATTATGTCAGATAGTAAAACACTAAACACTGAAATACTGCTGAAATTATAAAAAGTAAAAAGCCTTTTGAAATGAATACACTTTCCTGGTTTCTTAAAGAGAATAGCTGTGCCATGAGGACCTGTCACCAGACATAACATCTGTATAATACAAGTAATTTTCAAATCAAACAGAAACTATTTTTTTTTTCATATTAAAACATCTATTCCTATTTTAAATGTATTTAAAATCTCAGCTGTCAATCATATTGGATGCCCTGCCTCTATACCTGAGGCACAGCAATTACTTTTACTTTCATTTCTACACTTTCTGTAAGTCACTGCACTCCTCACATTCCCCTTTCACTGTCTACCTAATGTGTAGCCTGTGAATGAGCATGTGCATCAGCATTTCCTTTTAGGCTCATGCATTAGATTTTAGGATGATGCAAAGCTTGCCTTGATAACAGTTACCACAATGGTGTCTGCCTCAATGTGGTAACTGTGGATTTCACCAGAATGAAGGAAACAAGATTATATAGTGTAAGTAAAGTTTATTTTGCTTGACTAGCTTAATAAAATAGGATCTGCAATTACTAGTTAGGGTGACAGGTCCCCCTTTAACAGTTTCTCTCTCTGGTGCCTATGACACAACATGAATCTAGCACTCACAGTTGCTTTAAAGGCATCTCATGATCTTATATGTGGTGAAACACTCTTTTTCTGTTACCAGAGCCGCAGATAACATTTTATTGCCTGTGTGGGACTAGCCTTAGCAAATATCAAAAGCACTCATGGGTCTCTATTTTTATTATTATTAAACGTTTTTTCTTTCCACAGTCAAAAATGGTCAGTTGTTAAACCACTACAATAAAGCAATAAACTTTTACAGCAAATCGACAACAGCTAATTTTTCTTATATTTCATGTATACTTCTGTTTTAAAATATTAGCTGTTTAACAATTAAAGTAGACAAAATGAAACCAGCTTAGAGTGCAAACAAAGATTGCATCAAAGAACTTAGAAACTGAAATACAATATTTTTGGCAGATATTCATGAACTGAGTATAAATTAAAAATGAATTTCAGGTTTTTTACATATACCCTCATTAACATCTTCTGGAGACCACATTATTATTGTCAAACAATAGCGCAACTTACCAGTTTAACTGAAAAGTAATTTTTAGTGGATACTTATAAATAGGACTATAAAATAAAATGACATTAAAACAGTTATAAAAAGGTGCTGCTATAGGGAGAGGCTTCCCCTGAGTGTGTAAGACTGAAGGAACCATAACATTGGTATCTATTAAGGAGTAACACCATTCAAATGGTGGTTGTGAACTCCTAGCCTAATTATAATAGCAATTATAGTGTGTAATTAACAACTAGGTACTGCAAGAAAGTGCATACAGTAGTACCTTACTTAAATAATACATATGTACAACTAAACATATACTAGATCCCTGTTTGGGGGTCTGTTGCCATCTTGCTCACTTTCTTCTGCGTCAGAGTCTTCTCCACCCATGTCTTGGGTGTCATCATAGTCATACCTGAATGGTTTGGGATAATTGTATGGATGCCCATTATCATCAAAGAACCTTCTAAAGGTGAATTCATAAAAGGCATGTTCAGGGTGTTTTCCATTCTTGTACCATCCATTAAGAGTATCATTTTTGTTTCCATCCTTGTCCTCGTCATTCCACAATTTTTCTGGATCCACTGGATCAAAATTAGAAGTATCTGTTGGATGAGTTATTGTAGGGGTATATGGAGCAGGTTGTTGTCGCAGGTCACTAGAGAAGTCTATGTTTTTAAAGAAAGGATGTACTTTAATTTCATCTACTCCATTCTTACCCAACCGGTCTTCTGGACCTCGGCACAGCTTGACAATAAGGTCAGAGGCTTCTGGGGAAAGTTTTGCTTGAGCAGGAATGTGAAGCGTTGTTTGCCATTTGATTACCTAATACAGAGAAGTGTGATACATCAACATGAATAGCTTGTGGCAAACTGGCAATACATAAATGTTCTCCTAAAAAGGTGTCATTAATGGGGTTGTTATTCACCTTTAAATTAGCTTTCAGTAGAGAGTAATATACTGAGAATTTGCAATTGGTCGTCATTTCTTATTATTTGTAGTTTTTAAGTTATTTCACTTATTTCTCAGCAGCTCTGCAGTTTGAGTTTGGAGTTTCAGCAGCTATCTAGTTGCTAGGGTCCAAATTACCTTAGCGACCAGGGAGCAGTTTGAATGAGAGGATGGTAAATGAATAGGAGAGGACCTGAATAAAAAAACAAGTTATAAAAAGTAACAATAAAAATAAAACCACATCCTCACTGAGTAATAGTATTTTTAGTTGCTGGGGTCAAATACCCCCATTTAAAAGCTGCAAAGAGTTAGAAGAAAAGGGCAAATAGATCAAAAACTATAAGAAATAATTAAGACCAATCGAAAAGTTGCTTATAATAGGAAGTTCAATAACATGCTAAAAGTTAACTTAAAGGTGAACCACCCCTTTAATGTAATCCAGACAGCTGAAAACTTCCTTTTTTAAACAGTTTATAAATGTTGTTGTTAAAGTTTTACTTCACTGGCTTCTAACAAACTCACCTTTCTTTGCCTCCACCTGGATCAACTAGTAGTTTCACTTTGGGGAAAAAACTGCATCCATTATGTTTCTACTTTACTGTGATTTCCATAAATATTGTTAAAGGGGCTAAGTTAAAATAAAAAAAAAACAGGGCTTCTGATATATATAGCTTCTGTTCAGAGTATGTTTAAATGGATTGCTCACAAAAGTTCAAGTTATTGCATTAATCATTAAATATGTTTAATCTCTATGCCCCATTGTTTTGTAATATATTTATCAAAAAGTTAAAGGGCAATTATCTTTAAATTTTCCCCAGAAAAATAATTCAAATTCCCCACAACTTACTAGGTGGAGAAGCATTTGTCAGGGACTTATGGATGGCTGTTTTTAACCACAGTATGTTTGTGTACTCACAGCTGTTTCTAAGTTACTCAAAGGCTGCAAATTCTAAATATAAAATGTTACCTAATAAAAGAAAATATAATTCCAAGAAACTTTCCAATATACACTGTTTAAATAGCCAGAACCAAGAGTACAGAGAACAGTAAAGGGCAGATATTGCAATTACATTTACAAATAACAATCATTCATTTGCCTAGAATTACAAAACTGAGGAATCCAATTAGTAGGCAAAAAGCGTAATGTGCTATATATAGGTATGGGACCCTTTATGCAGAATTTGGATCACCATACTCATGTAAATATTAAATAAACCCAATAGGATTATTTTTGCCCCCCATAAGGATTAATCATATCCCAGTTGGGATCAAGAACAAGGTATAGAGAAAAAGGAAATCATTTGCTTAAAATTAAGTCTATGGGAGATGGCCTTTCTGTAATTCAGTGTGGTTGCTATAGTGCAGTAATTCTTAAGCCAACTTTCTGCATTTGGTATTTAAAACTAAGCAAGCCACTTATACCCTTAAAAATAATTGCCGGAGAAGGACCTGAAGGTACTTGTGAATAATAAACTTAGCTGTAGAAAACAATGCTAGTCAGCAACAGGAATGCAATATATTGTCCTCTATTAAATGGGGTAGGATAATTCTTTCACTTGACAAAGCACTGGTAGGACCCTGTCTAGAACAGCGTTTTTCAACCGTTGGTGTGCCGTAGGCAGGGCCGCAATTTTTACTTTCAAAGGGGGCCCGGCGATGCTACAGTTTCTTAGTTGCTCGGGCCCCCTTTAATAAAATCCGGGCCCTGTCATTGGTTGCGCCCCGTGTGTACGGGTGACGTCAGTACGCAACGTTAAAAAGTCACTGAGACAGAGAAAGTCCACAGAAGAGCAAATATATGGTGATTATGGGTATAGTAACATATTAACATAGTAAGTTGGGTTGAAAAAAGACATACGTCCATCACGTTCAACCATAATGCTTGAACCTAACTTCTAGTTGATCCAGGGGAAGGCAAAAAACCCCATCTGATGCCTCTCTAATTTGCAGCAGAGGGGAAAAAATTCCTTCCTGACTCCAAGATGGCAATCGGACCAGTCCCTGGATCAACCTGTACTAAGAGCTATCTCCCATAACGCTGTATCCCTCACTTAGAATAAGAAACCATCCAGCCCCTTCTTAAAGTTATATAATGTATCAGCCAGCACGGTTGATTCAGGGAGGGAATTCCACAACTTCACAGCTCTCACAGTAAAAAATCCTTTCTGAATATTTAAACGGAAGCTCCCTTCTTCTAAACAGAGTAGGTGCCCTCATGTCCGTTGGAAGGACCTACTGGTAAATAAAGCATTAGAAAGGTTATTATATGATCCCCTTATGTCTCAGCTATGAGTTAAGGATGGGCAAGTTGAGACAGAAAAAATAGTCAGTTAAAATAACTAATATATATATATATATATATATATATATATATATATATATATATATATATATATATATATAATATATATCATATATATATCATATATATCTATATCTATATATCTATATCTTATATATCTATATATCTATATCTATATATATCTATATCTATATATCTATATCTATATATATCTATATCTATCTATATCTATCTATATCTATATATATATATATATATATATATATATATATACACAGTGGAGGAAATAATTATTTGACCCCTCACTGATTTTGTAAGTTTGTCCAATGACAAAGAAATGAAAAGTCTCAGAACAGTATCATTTCAACGGTAGGTTTATTTTAACAGTGGCAGATAGCACATCAAAAGGAAAATCGAAAAAATAACTTTAAATAAAAGATAGCAACTGATTTGCATTTCATTGAGTGAAATAAGTTTTTGAACCCCTACCAACCATTAAGAGTTCTGGCTCCCACAGAGTGGTTAGACACTTCTACTCAATTAGTCAACCTCATTAAGGACACCTGTCTTAACTAGTCACCTGTATAAAAGACACCTGTCCACAGAATCAATCAATCAAGCAGACTCCAAACTCTCCAACATGGGAAAGACCAAAGAGCTGTCCAAGGATGTCAGAGACAAAATTGTAGACCTGCACAAGGCTGGAATGGGCTACAAAACCATTAGCAAGAAGCTGGGAGAGAAGGTGACAACTGTTGGTGCGATTGTTCGAAAATGGAAGGAGCACAAAATGACCATCAATCGACCTCGCTCTGGGGCTCCACGCAAGATCTCACCTCGTGGGGTGTCAATGATTCTGAGAAAGGTGAAAAAGCATCCTAGAACTACACGGGAGGAGTTAGTTAATGACCTCAAATTAGCAGGGACCACAGTCACCAAGAAAACCATTGGAAACACATTACACCGCAATGGATTAAAATCCTGCAGGGCTCGCAAGGTCCCCCTGCTCAAGAAGGCACATGTGCAGGCCCGTCTGAAGTTTGCCAATGAACACCTGAATGATTCTGTGAGTGACTGGGAGAAGGTGCTGTGGTCTGATGAGACCAAAATAGAGCTCTTTGGCATTAACTCAACTCGCTGTGTTTGGAGGAAGAAAAATGCTGCCTATGACCCCCAAAACACCGTCCCCACCGTCAAGCATGGGGGTGGAAACATTTTGCTAAGGGCACAGGACAACTTATTTGCATTAACGGGAAAATGGACGGAGCCATGTATCCTGAAATCCTGAACGACAACCTCCTTCCCTCTGCCAGGAAACTGAAAATGGGTCGTGGATGGGTGTTCCAGCACGACAATGACCCAAAACATACAGCAAAGGCAACAAAGGAGTGGCTCAAGAAGAAGCACATTAAGGTCATGGAGTGGCCTAGTCAGTCTCCGGACCTTATTCCAATAGAAAACCTATGGAGGGAGCTCAAGCTCAGAGTTGCACAGAGACAGCCTCGAAACCTTAGGGATTTAGAGATGATCTGCAAAGAGGAGTGGACCAACATTCCTCCTAAAATGTGCGCAAACTTGGTCATCAATTACAAGAAACGTTTGACCTCTGTGCTTGCAAACAAGGGTTTTTCCACTAAGTATTAAGTCTTTTTTTTGTTAGAGGGTTCAAAAACTTATTTCACTCAATGAAATGCAAATCAGTTGCTATCTTTTATTTAAAGTTATTTTTTCGATGTTCCTTTTGATGTGCTATCTGCCACTGTTAAAATAAACCTACCATTGAAATGATACTGTTCTGAGACTTTTCATTTCTTTGTCATTGGACAAACTTACAAAATCAGTGAGGGGTCAAATAATTATTTCCTCCACTGTATATTATATATATATATCTATATATCTATCTATATCTATATATATCTATATATATCTATATATATCTATCTATCATATATCTATCATATATCTATATATATCTATCATATATCTGCAAACATGGGGGAGAACAGGAGGCTCACTGAGCAACCACTGGCAGGGGCCGGTGTAGTGGGGGGGGGGAGAAGGGACAGTGGAGGTTAATGAGGGAGACAAATTTGTAACAGTTAAGAGGGGCAGTAGGGGACACAAGGGTATGGGGGCTGGTTCAAAGCTTGTACAAACCAACAGATTTGCTGCGTTAGGTGAAGATGCTGGGGAAGGCAGCTCTGAGCTGGCGTGTATGGAGCAGGCTGACTCTCAGAGCACCCTGGGAGCCGGCACCTCTAATACAGGTGGGGGGAGTAGTGCTAGGAAGGGAAGGCAGGTTATAGTTGTAGGGGATTCAATTATTAGAAAGGTGGATAGGGTAATTTGTCGCAAAGACCCTACATGCTGAACTGTGTGTTGCTTGCCTGGTGCTAGGGTTCGGCATGTGGTGGAACGAGTGGACAGATTGTTGGGAGGGGCTGGGGAAGACCCGGCGGTCTTGGTACACATAGGTACCAATGACAAAGTTAGAGGAGGGGGGGAAGTCCTCAAGAACGATTTTAAAAAGCTAGGTGCAAAGTTGAGGGCGAGGACTTCCAAGGTAATTTTCTCAGAGATATTACCTGTGCAACATTAAGAAGGCAGCGGGAGCTCAGGGAGATTAATGCGTGGCTGAGAGATTGGTGCAGGGAGGAGGGCTTTGGGTTTCTCCAGAACTGGGCTGATTTCTCAATCGGCTACAGGCTCTTTGCCAGGGATGGGCTGCACCTCAATGATGATGGGGCAGCTGCTTTGGGGGAAAAGATGGCTAGAGGGTTGGAGGAGATTTTAAACTAGGAGTGGGGGGGGGAGGGTGCAGCGGGAAATTCTGTGGTAGACAGGATAGATGAGGTAGTGGGCATAGTAAGGGAAATTGGGGGAGGAGACTTGCTTCGGGATACTGATAATGGCAGGGAGGCCCATAAGTTGTTTACACGTCATTCTTACGCCGGAACCAGTATTAAATGTATGTTTACCAATGCAAGGAGTCTGACTGGTAAAATGGGAGAGCTGGAGGTACTGGTGTTGGAGCGGAAATATGATGTGATTGGTGTTGCTGAAACTTGGTTGAATGAGTCTCATGACTGGGCTGTTAATATTGGGGGGTATACATTGTTTCGGAGGGACAGGGGCAATAGGAAAGGAGGAGGAGTGTGTCTGTTCATTAAGCACGACTTAAAAGCAAATATTAAGGAGGAAGTTATGGGGGTAACAGAGGGAGCTGAATCCTTATGGGTTGAGCTTCTCACAGATAGTAAAGAATCTACCAAACTAATTGTAGGGGTATGCTATAGACCCCCTAATGTAAGCGAAGAGGAGGAGGCCCAGCTCCTGTTGCAAATAGAAAAGGCTGCTAATTTGGGGCAAGTGATAATAATGGGGGATTTTAATTACCCTGATATTGACTGGGGCAATAGTACTGCCAGGACAGTAAATGGGAACAAGTTTATAAACTTGCTGCACGACAACTTTATGTCACAGGTTGTTGAGGAGCCAACCAGGAACAATGCTATACTAGATCTAGTGATCTCTAATGACCCAGAACGTATAGCAAATGTGCAAGTGGTTGAACCCCTGGGTAATAGTGACCATAATGTTATTTCATTTGATGTTTGGTGCAGGAAACAAATTTACACGGGGGCAACAAAGACACTGAATTTTAGGAAGGCAAATTTTAGCTCCTTAAGGGCAGCGCTTCAGGGCATAGATTGGGGCATTATGTTTTCTGATAAAAATACAGAGCAGAAATGGTAATTAAATCATTACTGTTCTCAATTCATTCCATTAATAAGAAAAAGCAGAAGTGTTAAGAATCACCCTATGTGGCTTAACTCTGAGGTAAAGAAGTTAATAGGGAAAAAAAGGAAAGCTTTTAAGAAATATAAGTCAGAGGGGACAGTAGCTGCGTTTAATGAATATAAACACTATAACAAGTGTTGTAAAACAGCAATCCGGAAGGCAAAGATAGAAAATGAGGAGCGCATCGCGGCCGAGGCCAAGACTAACCCCAAAAAGTTTTTTAAGTATATTAATAGTAAAAAGATACAGGTTGAGGGTGTGGCCCCATTGAGTTATAATAACAATATGGTTACAGCGGATACAGAAAAGGCAGATGTGCTTAACCAGTTCTTTTCTTCTGTGTATACAGTAGAGGAGCCAGTGGGACAAGTCTTACCCAATAGCTTCACTGTTGCCTCAGCTCCAACTACACAGTGGTTGGCACAGGATATGGTGCTTAAAGGGTTACACACGATAAATGTAAACAAGGCACCTGGGCCAGATGGAATACACCCTCGGTTACTGAGAGAGCTAGGGGCAGAATTGCAGTGGCCCTTGTTTCTGATATTCTCAGACTCGCTCTCATCAGGTATGGTACCTAGGGATTGGAAGAAGGCGAATGTCACTCCCATATTTAAAAAGGGAGTAAGATCTCAGCCTGGCAATTATAGGCCTGTAAGTTTGACATCCGTGGTGGGCAAGTTATTTGAAGGCTTGTTAAGGGATCACATTCAAAATTATGTAGTGGAGAATGGCATTATGAGCAGTAATCAGCATGGCTTTATGAAGGACAGGTCATGTCAGACCAATTTAATTGCTTTTTATGATGAGGTAAGTAAGAAGCTGGACAGTGGGGATGCAGTAGATATAATCTATTTGGATTTTGCCAAAGCATTTGATACCGTTCCCCACAAACGACTGCTTTCTAAGCTAAGGTCTATTGGTCTTAGTGAAGTCGTTTGCACATGGATAGAAAACTGGCTACAGGATCGGGTACAGAGGGTGGTTGTTAATGGCACATTCTCTACTTGGAGTAAGGTTCTCAGTGGGGTCCCTCAGGGTTCTGTACTGGGTCCACTTTTGTTTAATTTGTTCATAAATGACTTAGGGGAGGGTATTATGAGTAATGTATCAGTGTTTGCAGATGACACAAAACTCTGCAGACCAGTCAATTCTATCCAGGATGTGACATCCCTGCAGCAGGATCTTGACCAACTGGCAATCTGTGCAGCTAAGTGGCAGATGAGATTTAATGTGGATAAATGTAAGGTCATGCACCTGGGATGTAAAAATATGCAAGCCCCGTATACCCTTAATGGGACTGCACTAGGCAAATCCCTAATGGAGAAGGACCTTGGAGTCCTTGTAGATAATAAACTTGGCTGTAGCAAGCAATGCCAGGCAGCAGCTGCAAGGGCAAACAAGGTTTTGAGCTGTATTAAAAGGGGTATAGATTCACGGGAGGAGGGGGTTATTCTTCCCCTTTACAGAGCACTGGTAAGGCCCCATCTAGAATATGCTGTTCAGTTTTGGTCTCCAGTGCTCAAACGGGACATTATTGAGTTAGAGAGGGTCCAGAGAAGGGCAACTAAGCTGGTAAAGGGTATGGAAAGCCTCAGTTATGAAGAAAGACTGGCCAAGTTGGGTCTGTTTACACTGGAGAAGAGGCGCTTAAGAGGTGACATGATAACTATGTATAAATATATAAGGGGATCATATAATAACCTCTCTAATGTTTTATTTACCAGTAGGTCCTTCCAACGGACACGAGGGCACCCACTCCGTTTAGAAGAAGGGAGGTTCCATTTAAATATTCGGAAAGGATTTTTTACAGTGAGAGCTGTGAAGTTGTGGAATTCCCTCCCCGAATCAGTCGTACTGGCTGATACATTATATAGCTTTAAGAAGGGGCTGGATGGATTCTTAGCAAGTGAGGGAATACACGGTTATGGGAGATAGCTCTTAGTACAAGTTGATCCAGGGACTGGTCCGATTGCCATCTTGGAGTCAGGAAGGAATTTTTTCCCCTCTGAGGCAAATTAGAGAGGTTTCAGATGGGGTTTTTTGCCTTCCTCTGGATCAACTTGTAGTTAGGCAGGTTAGGTATAGGCATTATGGTTGAACTTGATGGACGTATGTCTTTTTTCAACCCAACTTACTATGTTACTATATATATATATATATATATATATATAACAGAGCAATGTAGGCCAGCACTCACGGGTCTTTTCTGGAATCACACTTTAGTAGAAATAAAATTTAAGCAAAAAAGAATCTTTGTTACTACATGGTTTTTTATTAATCCGACGTTTCAGTTCCTAACAGGAACTTTCATCAGGGAAAAATAGCACTGTGAAAGTATACACACATTTTTAAAAGCACCAGGTGGCGCCAAAAACGCGTTGCTAGGCAACCACCAACAAGAGTAAATCATATGAAACTGCAAACAAAACTCAAAAATAAACAAAGGGTGAACTAAAATCCAATAAGGAATATAGCACAACTGGTTTAGGAGTGAATACTATTGAGGACCAGATTGTTGCCTGCCACCCACCTGTTCCCCTGCTCGTGCCCGCACTCACCTAGGTCCCAGTGGGGAATCGCCAAAGAGCACCATGCCTCAAGCCCCCTTCTGCCTGCAGTCCCCTGTGCCTGTGTAATGCTATCAGCCGCACCAGTCAGAAGCGCTAGGCCAGCGCGCCAGTAAAGACGCGTTGCCATGGCAACCGATTTTACGATCGGCTCTCCTGCTGTCCCTCCTTGTGCGCTGTTATGAGGAACAGTGCATATGACACCAGTGCCTCCAGGAGGCACCCCGGGACCTGCCGAATAGCTGTCCCTGGTGCTCCCAGGGGTGTCCAGATCTAGAGGGTGGTTGGGGGAGGAGCCATTGTTCTGGCAATAGGCACAACATAAAGGGGACCCCCCCACGCGGGGGGATGCAGTCTGTTGGGGACCCCCCACGCGGGGGGATACTTTGGAGCCCTCAGAAATAGAGACAGTGCTGACAAAGCCTGGGTACATTTGCTGCCCACAATATTGTGACAGGTGTAACGGGGGGTGGTTAGTGGACAGGATTTCTCAGTCCAGTATTAATCCATTAACCAGTACATGTGCATACAAGAAACAAGGGCGACAGGCCATAAGTGATGATGCCAAAACAAAAAAAAAAATGAAAAATAATAGTACACATAAAACGACATAAGGTGTTAGTTACACCATTTAGTAAGGAGATAACCAGAGGCCACTAGGTGCACCAAGGGTCTGATACTTCATTAAAAGAAACAACCCAAGGGTAACATTTCATTCAGGCCCCTAGGGGCCACACAGTCCAATGTGTGGATCCATCTGGATTCTCTGCGAAGAAGAGCCAAGTCTCTATTGCCCCCCCTGGACAGGGGGAGCTGCTGATCTATCGCCATGCATTTGAAAGTTGGAAGTGGATGTCGTTGCTGGGCAAAGTGCCTAGCAACTGGCTGTATTGAAGTCCCCTCCTTCAGAGCTTTGCTAATCGCTGAACGGTGATTTCCGATTCTCTCTTTTAGCATATTCACTGTTTTGCCTACGTAGTATAGTCCGCATGGGCATGTGATGATATACACCACATAGCTAGAAGTGCAGGATAAGCGATGTTTGATTTTGATCCTTCTGCCCGTGTGGGGATGAGGGAAGTCGGGGCCAGAAAGGAGACAGCGGCGCCACCTGGTGCTTTTAAAAATGTGTGTATACTTTCACAGTGCTATTTTTCCCTGATGAAAGTTCCTGTTAGGAACTGAAACGTCGGATTAATAAAAAACCATGTAGTAACAAAGATTCTTTTTTGCTTAAATTTTATTTCTACTAAAGTGTGATTCCAGAAAAGACCCGTGAGTGCTGGCCTACATTGCTCTGTTATTTGTATTTTCTGCATAAGCACCCGGGCAATTAACACTTTGTATGTGGTGTGCTTCCAGTACTGGAACTCTATTTTGGAAGGTACAACAGCTTGTTGCACCTTCTTTTTGGAATGCACCCACCTCCCTGAAGTTTTTTGGACTTGCCTTTTGATATTTTGTTGCAGTGAATAAGTTTTGTTGTCCCAAATCCTTGTTAAACAAGATGGTTTTTTGATTGCTACAGCAGCACTACATGTGGCTGGCGGCCATTTAATATTTGTACACACGAATCTATCTACTCACTTACAAAGAGTTCCAGGGGCTACCTCAGCACCAGGGGAATGGAAGCTGGCAGTTCGCAAGCAGCACTGGAAGTGGATACTAACAAGGACTTCACATTTTCCATAGAAGACGTGGATAGGATCCTTTTCACAGAGACCCCATTGGACTGTGCTGTAAGTAAACCTAAGACTGATATTTACCATGATATTCTTCATCTAAAGAAAAGAGAAGTGGACCTGCAGCTACACGGGGTATTTCTCTCAAATTACCATCGACAGAGACTCATCCCTAGGGGGTTCCGTATTTCTAATATTCCAACCATTGGCCGTAATAATCCGGAGTTCTGCAGCAAATGGTGTGGTATACTAAATCATTGTTCATTTGACCTTATACTATTAGTGACTGAACAGGTGGGTAAGGAATTAGCCACTATAAAACATGAGATTAAAGGTTTAGAGGAACAATACCTAGACTCACTTTCAACTGATGACAGTACTGACTGGATTAACAAGCTACAAACCAATGTCGACAAATACAGACAAGACTTAACTAGATTCAAACAAACCAAACTGCGGAAAGTGACCGACGACTATAAAAACAAAAGGGTGTATGGTTGGCTCCTGGGGCTAAGATCTGACAGTAGACCTAGACCTCCGCTCAGAAAGAAAAGACTGCCTAAATCCCTCCTGACAGTGGACAGTTCCGATCAATCCACAGACTCAGACACTGGAACTAATGCCACTAATGACAGGCCTTTTTTAGGGGTAACCACACGCTCACAAAGAGAAAGAGAAAAAGACACCACACCAGACGGGGTGGGCATAAATCTAAAGGGGAAGCCACCGAGGGGAAAGAAAACATAGTATTCAACTTGAGTCAGCATACCCTTACACCTGCGGAATTTTCCTTACTCTCTAAAGGTCTATCCTTTGTCCCTAGCAGTAAGCCCAATATATTTGACATTTTGGTGGATATACATAAGTTTCAAAGAAAGCTTAAACTTAAAGAACACTTCAGGAATACTGCCCAGGGCCCTCGCCCCCCTTTTAAAACACCGAGCACCTTTGAGCCCCCTAACACACCAGCAGCCATCAAAACCTTTGGCAAAGTACTTAGCCTTGAAACAAAGACAGCTCCAGAAATGCCAAAAACATATCCCAACCTATCACCTGCGGAACGTAATGCTATCAAGACACTTAAAGAGGACAACAACTTGGTTATTCGGCCAGCAGACAAGGGGGGTGCTATTGTATTACTCGACTATGCCTACTATAGACAAGAGATCTTAGAACAATTAGCAGACACCAATACATACAGATCCTTACCTTGTGACCCTACCAGCAAATTCAAAAGGGAGTTGGACGCTTTACTTACGGTGGCCCTTAATGCATGTTGGATTGATAAAGACACATTTCAGTATATGTGCAATGACTACCCTCGCGTGCCCATAATTTACACACTCCCTAAAATACACAAGTCACTGTCAGCCCCTCCTGGGAGACCCATTATCTCGGCCGTGGGATCCTTATATCAACCTGTATCTACTTTCATTGACTATTATCTACAACCATTGGTTAAATCCATGCCTTCATATACACAGGATTCCACACATGTAATCCTGCGACTAAGAGCACTGGGAGATATTCCACCTGACAGTATCCTCGTGACCATGGACGTAAAAAGTTTATACACTGTCATCCCACACGACTTGGGCATTAGGGCTACTAGACAGGCACTCCTTACAAATACCTCTTTACGAATTCCAATTGAATTTCTACTTCAATTACTGGAACTGACCCTTACAAGGAACTTTTTCCGGTTCGAGAACTCCTTTTTTCTTCAGATAGCAGGTACGGCTATGGGTAGTGCCCTCGCCCCGTCCTATGCCAACTTATTTATGCTTGAATACGAGACTGAACACATTGTACCACAAATAGGGGACTCCATACTTGTATATTTTCGATACATCGATGATTTGTTTATGGTCTGGACTAAAGGTATTGACAGTCTACTTTCCTTCCATCAACACTTGAATGACTTAGACAATCCTGTCAAACTAACTCTGAATTACCACACTGACAACATTGAATTCCTAGACCTGAATATCTGCAGAGACCAGAATCGACTGGGAACTCGTCTTTTTCGCAAGACGACTGATCGTAATTCCATACTTCACGCTTCAAGTAATCACCCTCCTGCCACTATTAGGGGTATCCCCTATTCCCAATTTCTACGGACTATTAGGAATAACAGCACACCAGAGGTGGCTGTGGTACAACTAAGGGAAATGTTTATCAGGTTCCAGGAACGTGGCTACCCTGACTGCATACTGGAACAACAACTACAGAGGGCGCTTCAACACACTCAGGATGACCTACTGGTGCGACATAAGAAAACCGCCAAAGATCCCCCATTGATCTTTACCACCACGTTTACAGCAGCCTCTACACAACTCTCTAGGAATATACAGAAACATTGGCCAATGATTAACCAGGATGAGTCCCTCTCACTCCATTTATCTAAAAAACCTCTTATGGGCTATAAGAGAAATAGTAGCCTCAGAGACATGCTCGTACGTACTGACTTTAAGAAACACAATAAAGACCCTTCAGACTGGCTCTCGGCACACAAAAAATTGGGCTGTTACAGATGCCCGGACTGTGTCACTTGCCGCTGTCTCCTTTCTGGCCCCGACTTCCCTCATCCCCACACGGGCAGAAGGATCAAAATCAAACATCGCTTATCCTGCACTTCTAGCTATGTGGTGTATATCATCACATGCCCATGCGGACTATACTACGTAGGCAAAACAGTGAATATGCTAAAAGAGAGAATCGGAAATCACCGTTCAGCGATTAGCAAAGCTCTGAAGGAGGGGACTTCAATACAGCCAGTTGCTAGGCACTTTGCCCAGCAACGACATCCACTTCCAACTTTCAAATGCATGGCGATAGATCAGCAGCTCCCCCTGTCCAGGGGGGGCAATAGAGACTTGGCTCTTCTTCGCAGAGAATCCAGATGGATCCACACATTGGACTGTGTGGCCCCTAGGGGCCTGAATGAAATGTTACCCTTGGGTTGTTTCTTTTAATGAAGTATCAGACCCTTGGTGCACCTAGTGGCCTCTGGTTATCTCCTTACTAAATGGTGTAACTAACACCTTATGTCGTTTTATGTGTACTATTATTTTTCATTTTTTTTTGTTTTGGCATCATCACTTATGGCCTGTCGCCCTTGTTTCTTGTATGCACATGTACTGGTTAATGGATTAATACTGGACTGAGAAATCCTGTCCACTAACCACCCCCCGTTACACCTGTCACAATATTGTGGGCAGCAAATGTACCCAGGCTTTGTCAGCACTGTCTCTATTTCTGAGGGCTCCAAAGTATCCCCCCGCGTGGGGGGTCCCCAACAGACTGCATCCCCCCGCGTGGGGGGGTCCCCTTTATGTTGTGCCTATTGCCAGAACAATGGCTCCTCCCCCAACCACCCTCTAGATCTGGACACCCCTGGGAGCACCAGGGACAGCTATTCGGCAGGTCCCGGGGTGCCTCCTGGAGGCACTGGTGTCATATGCACTGTTCCTCATAACAGCGCACAAGGAGGGACAGCAGGAGAGCCGATCGTAAAATCGGTTGCCATGGCAACGAGTCTTTACTGGCGCGCTGGCCTAGCGCTTCTGACTGGTGCGGCTGATAGCATTACACAGGCACAGGGGACTGCAGGCAGAAGGGGGCTTGAGGCATGGTGCTCTTTGGCGATTCCCCACTGGGACCTAGGTGAGTGCGGGCACGAGCAGGGGAACAGGTGGGTGGCAGGCAACAATCTGGTCCTCAATAGTATTCACTCCTAAACCAGTTGTGCTATATTCCTTATTGGATTTTAGTTCACCCTTTGTTTATTTTTGAGTTTTGTTTGCAGTTTCATATGATTTACTCTTGTTGGTGGTTGCCTAGCAACGCGTTTTTGGCGCCACCTGGTGCTTTTAAAAATGTGTGTATACTTTCACAGTGCTATTTTTCCCTGATGAAAGTTCCTGTTAGGAACTGAAACGTCGGATTAATAAAAAACCATGTAGTAACAAAGATTCTTTTTTGCTTAAATTTTATTTCTACTAAAGTGTGATTCCAGAAAAGACCCGTGAGTGCTGGCCTACATTGCTCTGTTATTTGTATTTTCTGCATAAGCACCCGGGCAATTAACACTTTGTATGTGGTGTGCTTCCAGTACTGGAACTAATATATATATATATATCTATCATATATCATATATCATATATATACGTATGTATACGACAGCTACAATGTAGCTGCCCCTGTGCACGGAATACCAAATAGATACCAAATCAAACACAACCAGCACCAAGGGTCTTGTGGTTCAAACAAATATTAGTGTATTATAATTGCATGTACAACCGACGTTTCGGTCCCTTTTGGGACCTTTTTCGGTCCCAAAAGGGACCGAAACGTCGGTTGTACATGCAATTATAATACACTAATATTTGTTTGAACCACAAGACCCTTGGTGCTGTTTGTGTTTGATTTGGTGTGTATATGTATATAATATATATATATATATATAAATCTTTGAGAAAGGCTGCTGTGTCAGCCGAAACGTTAGTCGCTTGCCAAATAAAATATTTTTTGTTTTCTTAAGTCCTGTGAGTGCGGATTATATTTGCTGTATTATATATATATATATATATATATATATATTATATATATATACATACATGTATACATACATACATACATACATACATATATACACATACATATATATATATATATATATAAATATATACACATACATATATATATATAAATATATACACATACATATATATATATATAAATATATACACATACATATATATATATATATATATATATATATATATGTATGTGTATATATTTATATATATATATATGTATGTGTATATATTTATATATATATATATGTATGTGTATATATTTATATATATATATATATATGTATGTGTATATATGTATGTATGTATGTATACATGTATGTATATATATATATAATATATATATATATATATATATATATATATATAATACAGCAAATATAATCCGCACTCACAGGACTTAAGAAAACAAAAAATATTTTATTTGGCAAGCGACTAACGTTTCGGCTGACACAGCAGCCTTTCTCAAAGATTTATATATATATATATATATATATATATATATATATATATATATATATATATATATATATATATATATATATATATATATATATATATATATATATATATATATATATATATATATATATATATATATATATATATATATATATATATATATATAAAATATAGTATAAAAAAGACCAGCAACTCCGGAATTTCTTGTGAAAAATCAAAACATATATTCAAAGTAGCATAAACAGCTGACGTAACGTCTGTTTATGCTACTTTGAATATATGTTTTGATTTTTCACAAGAAATTCCGGAGTTGCTGGTCTTTTTTATACTATAGGAACCCTTTACCGAGCACCCGAGGTATGTTATATAGCGGTGTGCCATCCTATATTTCATAAACACTTAATTTACAGGATGTGTTGCCAGGGGAGACTGCTGCACGCAGAAACATTAAATGCTAGGTTCTATGAATCTGTTTGAAGGCATTATCAAAAAATAATGTAAAATGTATAATTGTTCAAAGCACTATTAGCACTTTAGTATTATTATTTTTACTCCTAAGATATTAGACATTTTATGCAATTAAAACCTGCTAATACAATTAGTTTTGTAACTGTGCCACCTGCTGGTCATTTTGGCTGATTGTCTACAGCCAGGAAACAGCGTGTTTAAATGTTGCTGCTCAGGGTTTGTTTTTTCCTGCCTGTAGGCAGTCTATCAAAATGACAAGCAGGTAGTGCTGTTGTTCCAATATTGATATTAGCAGTTTTTTTAATGGCCTAAAATGTCTAATATTGACGGTAAAGAAAAAATAATGTAAATTGCTAAAGTGCTTAGAAGAGCACTCTGAACAATTTTACATTAACTTAGTTAACATACATACATTGGGTTAACAAACATTCTAAACAACAAACTTTACCACTTAAAACTATATTAAATCATAACAGTATTTCGTAAAGGGAGAAATGTAAAAGGGTTTAAAAAAAAAAAAACACCCTATGTGGCTTAATTGAGATGTAAAGAAGCTAATACCTATAAAAACTACAAACTATCAATATTACAAGTGTTGTAAAGCAGCAATCAGGAAGGTCTGCTGTGCTAGGGGAGAGAATGGTTAAGAGGTTGGAGGAGTGTTTAAACTAGACAAGGGGGGGGGTGGGTGAGCTAGAATTCCATGGGAAAATTAGTGTAGACGGGGTAGGGGGACTAGCAAAGGGTTGTGGGGGAGGAGTGAGGGGGGCATATAGTTTATCAGATAAGGAGCTTCCGTTACAAGGAAAGCAGTCTCATAATTGCCTTAGCTCTAATTCTCCCTTAGCTAATGTAAACATCAGAGGGAGAAGTAATAATCTCCGCTGCATGCTGGCTAATGCGCGTAGCTTGTCGGGTAAATTAGGGGAGCTGCAAGCTATTGCATGTATTGAAAATTATGATTTAATAGGTATCACTGAGACCTGGTGGGATGATAAATGTGACTGGGCTGTGAATTTAAATGGTTATACACTTTTTAGGAGGGACAGAGATTAAAAAGGGTGGAGGGGTTTGTCTTTACGTAAAGTCAACAAAAAAACAATCTGTAAGTAATTTTAATGTTCCTATTTTCATAACGACATACAGTAGACAGTTTTATGAAATAAAAAATGTTATACAGAAATTTCTACCGGTTTTATATAATGATTCTCAACTTGCTTCCGTTTTAAAAAATGGATGTAAGTTTGTTACACGCAGAGCTCCAACTTTGGGAAATGTTCTATCCCCGACAATTTTGAAATCAAAATCAGCTAAATCTACATGGCTCACGACTTGTGGAACATATCGATGTGGCGCACGGAGGTGCATCACTTGTACACATGTCAATTGCTCTGTAGAATTTGTGAGTTCGGTTACCCATAGAACTTTTAAAATGCGATTTTATGCTAATTGCAATACCCATCATGTAGTATATCTATTAACTTGTGCCCGTTGTTCTATTCAGTATGTGGGATGTACAATCCGTTCACTGAAGTGTAGAATGCGGGAGCACATTGGACACATAGTGGCAAAGAATGGAAACAGTCCAGTTTCAAGACATTTTATAAATTGTTGCAATGGGGATGATTCTTTGTTGCAAATCCAAGTAATAGATAGAATCCTTCCAGATGAGAGAGATAGTGATCTATGGACTAGACTTTTAAGAGCAGAAGTTAAATGGATTTTTCTTTTGGGCACTCGCCATCCACATGGTTTGAACTCTGCTTTTGACATTAACTGTTATGTACCTCCTAAATAAGTGGCTATGGTTAATTGCTTGTTTCGTTTGTAATCCCACCTTTTTTCGTTCCTCCTTGATTTCTATTGGTTTTAATTGTGTGATGTCACTAATGCATAGACTATTTAAATCTTTTTTCGTTTGTCCAATATATGCCTATGAATAAGTGCCTAGTGCACGAAACGCGTAAGGCCTCTATGTGTTTTTAAATGGAATGAATAAAGGTTTCTTTTAAATGCCATGGCTGTTCCGAGTGCTGACGAAGCCGTTTTTGCAGTGGACTGAAAATTTTGCTCCCCAGGCTACGGGTTCGGGGCTAGCAGCACCCGGACCATATTTTCAACTTTGGTGAGAAGTACTTTGTTTACCTTTATCGAGAGTATACACAAGAGTGGCGGGCCTGGGGTTTATACACCCGGGCTTATGAATGTTTTAGGTATATTTTCTTTGACTTTGACCTTTGTGATTGTTTATTTGTTTTACCGCCACTAACTATTAGGAAGTTTATTTTACCAATTTACTAATTTGTTTTGGGTTCAATAATAACCCTCTTTTTTTCCCCTTTGGGGTGGATATCTTCTTTACGTAAAGTCAGACTTAAAGCCATGTAATAAAGACATTACCAATGAAAACGTCGAATCTCTTTGGGTAGAAATTTCAGTAGGGCTGAAGGTCACAAAGAAAATGATCATTGGTGTATGTTATAAACCACCCCGTATAGATGAGGGGGATGAGGCCCAGCTATTGTTGCAAATGGAGGAGGCTTCAAAACTGGGTCAAGTTGTTGTTATGGGGGACTTTAATTATCCGGACATTGACTGGAGTAATGGGGTGGCTAAGTCAGAAAAAGCTAGTAGGTTTGTAAATATGCTAAATGACAACTTTTTATTTCAGGCAGTTCAAGAACCCACTAGGAATGACGCTATTTTGGACCTGGTGATTTCTAATAATAATGAACTTATCTCTAACATTTGTGTGGGTGAGCATTTGGGGAACAGTGATCACAACATGGTCTCCTTTGAGATAATGCTGCAGAGACAGCGCTATAAGGGAGTAACTAAAACACTCAATTTTAGACGTGCAGACTTTGCCAGTATAAGGGCATCTCTGCAATGTGTCAACTGGGAAAGGCTTTTCATGGGGTTAGACACAGAAGGAAAATGGAACATCTTTAAAACATTGCTTTGTAGGTATACACAACAGTATATCCCCCTTGTAAGCAAGGAGAGGCATCGCAAAGCAAAACCTTTATGGCTGAATAAAAGTGTTATTGTCGAGGTTGGTAAGAAAAAACGTGCTTTTAGGGCATTCAAGTTAGCTGGGACAGCGGAAACTTTCATCAGGTACAAGGAAGCAAATAAAGCATGCAAAAAAGCTATCAGGCAAGCTAAAATAGAGATGGAAAGGGATATTGCAGCTAGGAGTAAAAAGAATCCAAAATTATTTTTTAATTATGTGAATAGTAAAAAAATGAAGCAAGAAGGGGTGGGAACTTTATTATCACGGGGGGGTACGTTGGTTGATGAAAACGGGGAAAAAGCTGAAATTTTGAACTCTTATTTTTCATCTGTCTATACATCTGAGGAGCCAGATAATGAAGGCTTCCCTTGTAATATGCCCAGTTCTAGTAATTTAGCTACTGACGCATGGGTCACTCGGGAGGAAATTCAAAAGAGACTTGAACATGTAAAGGTAAACAAAGGTCCAGGGCCGGATGGGATTCATCCCAGGGTATTAAATGAGCTGAGCGCTGTGATTGCCAAACCTCTTCACTTAATTTTTCAGGATTCATTGAGGTCTGGCATGGTGCCAAGAGACTGGCGGATTGCTAATGTGGTGCCGTTATTTAAAAAGGGATCCCGTTCTCAGCCTGAAAACTATAGGCCTGTTAGTCTGACATCAGTAGTAGGAAAACTTTTGGAAGGGGTAATAAGGGATAGGGTACTTGAATACATTGCAGTTCACAATACTATTAGTTTGTGCCAGCATGGTTTTATGCGTAACAGATCTTGCCAGACTAATTTAGTTGCCTTTTATGAGGAGGTGAGTAGGAACCTTGATGCTGGAATGGCAGTTGATGTCATCTACTTGGACTTTGCTAAAGCGTTTGATACAGTACCTCACAGAAGGTTAATGATCAAATTAAGGAATATTGGCCTAGAACATAATATTTGTAATTGGATAGAGAACTGGCTGAAGGATAGAGTACAAAGAGTGGTGGTAAATGGAACATTTTCTAATTGGACCAGTGTGGTTAGTGGAGTACCGCAGGGGTCAGTCCTTGGGCCTTTGCTGTTTAACTTGTTTATTAATGACCTGGAGGTGGGCATAGACAGTATTGTTTCTATTTTTGCTGATGACACTAAATTGTGCAAAACTATAAGTTCCATGCAGGATGCTGCCGCTTTGCAGAGCGATTTGACAAAATTAGATAACTGGGCAGCAAACTGGAAAATGAGGTTCAATGTTGATAAGTGCAAAGTTATGCACTTTGGTAGAAATAATATAAACGCAAACTATCTACTGAATGGTAGTGTGTTGGGGGTATCCTTAATGGAGAAGGATCTAGGGGTTTTTGTTGATAACAAGTTGTCTAATTCCAGGCAGTGTCATTCTGTGGCTACTAAAGCAAATAAAGTGCTGTCTTGTATAAAAAAGGGCATTGACTCAAGGGATGAGAACATAATTTTGCCCCTTTATAGGTCCCTGGTAAGGCCTCACCTTGAGTATGCAGTGCAGTTTTGGGCTCCAGTCCTTAAGAAGGATATTAATGAGCTGGAGAGAGTGCAGAGACGTGCAACTAAACTGGTTAAGGGGATGGAAGATTTAAACTATGAGGTGAGACTGTCGAGGTTGGGGTTGTTTTCTCTGGAAAAGAGGCGCTTGCGAGGGGACATGATTACTCTGTACAAGTACATTAGAGGGGATTATAGGCAGTTGGGGGATGTTCTTTTTTCCCATAAAAACAATCAACGCACCAGAGGTCACCCCTTTAGATTAGAGGAAAGGAGTTTCCATTTGAAGCAGCGTAGGTGGTTTTTCACGGTGAGGGCAGTGAGGTTATGGAATGCCCTTCCTAGTGATGTGGTAATGGCAGATTCTGTTAATGCCTTTAAGAGGGGCCTGGATGAGTTCTTGATCAATCAGAATATCCAAGGCTATTGTGATACTAATATCTACAGTTAGTACTAGTGGTTGTATTTATAGTTTATGTATGTGAGTGTATAGATTGGTAGGTGTGGGTTAGGTGTGCTGGGTTTACTTGGATGGGTTGAACTTGATGGACACAGGTCTTTTTTCAACCCTATGTAACTATGTAACTATGTAACTATGTAAAAAAAGAAAACGAGGAGCTTGTATTCCAAGCAAAACTAATCCCAAAGTACAGAAAAATATCAATTTTACTTTTCCTTTATTTAACACCATTGTTTTTGTAGTCCCACCAATATTTAATGTATTTCCTAGATTATATATTTTCCTTTTTTTTTTTTTTTACACCATTTATTTCTAGTCCCCTGAAAAAATGTAAAATGGGGGTTCTGCTGTATATCAGTAGTAAAAAGACGCGTGTTGAGAGTATGGCTCCCTTAAAAAAAGTGGAACATTTTTTTGATACAGGGGACGGTGGAAATGCAAGTGTGCTCAATTCTTTTCCTTAGCGCTGGGCCTCATGAAACACCCCAGTGTACATAGTGGTTTGTTCAGTTTTAGCCAGGCCACTTTTTATGTTCTTTACACTCACTTTCATCATTTATGGTATCTGTCAATTGTTCTACATAACATAATAAATAGGTGGCTAAGATTCTCAGGGGCTGGGTGCTGGCCCACAACAGATGTCAGACTTACAGGATTATCATGCTGAGATCATAATCCCTTTTTAAATATTGGAATTACATCAGATATCCTCCAATCCAGTTACTAGTTACTACTGGCTAATGAATGATTTCCCCAATGTGTCACATTCTGTATATTGACCAGATAAATGTATGTCACTGGGGAAGTTTTTTTAATAAACACTCAAAGATAGAGCTATATAACTGGTGCTTAACCACAAGGGCAAAACATTGTGGTTAACAAGACTATTGGAATGTCAGTTTATGTTTAATGAACATGAAAATATTTTGTTTAACAATATATCCACCTTGACATCTGGGATAAATAAGAAAAGCTTCTTTTGAGTTACAGCAGTGGCCTTTTTTTGGAACTGGAGACATACTGGAGAGAGTCAGGATGATTAAGACAACTCTGTTTCAGAATATTTGTGATCTAGTTCTTGAACAACAACCCCTTGGCTATGCTTGTAAAAGAAAGGACCCTCAAAAGCATGAGGAATCCCCTGAAACAGAATAAAAAATCTGGAAGTCACAACACTGTGCACTTAATTTTCTTTTCAAAGAAGTCTTTCTCCAGTAGACTCCTCTGTACCCTGGACTGCTAATACCTCAAGTGTATTGCTCCACAGTAAAATGTTTTTATTTTTAGTTTGGCAAAGTTTAGTTTAGTTGTTGATAATAATATTCTCTTGGTGGGAAAATGTAATTTTGTTTTAGGTTCATCAAGTATAGTAGTTATTTATATTTACACTAGGTTATGCAATGGAAAATGTAAACTATGATTTTAGACTGTCAAGGTTGGGGTTGTTTTCTCTAGAAAAAAAGGCGCTTGTGAGGGGACATGATTACTCAGTACAAATACAATAGAGAGAATTATACACAGATAGAGGGTGTTTTTTCCCATAAGAACAGTTGGCGCACAGAGGCCACCCTTTAGGATAGAGGAATGGAACTTTAATTTAAAGCAGCGTCTGTTTTCTTACAGTGAGGTTGAGGAATGCCCCTCTGAGTGACTGCGCATATTTTAAACCTGGAAAAAGCACATGTAAGCAGTATTGTCTATTCCCCTATACTACTTAGTGTTCCACTACTACTACAGTTCTACTAATACTGTTCTATTACTACTGTTCTAATCATTTTTCTTTCCTGGCAAATATTTTATTTCCAATAAATGAATTACTCACTGTATGATTATTAATGAAAACTATTTATATCATTTTTAACAGCTATATCTTTAATCATATTTCTTTACCTGACTTTTTTTATATGAATTATACATGTGAGTGGAATTATATGCATGACGGGGTGTACATGTGAGTGGGATTACATGTTTATAATTATATATATATATAATTGATGAATTATATTTAATTAAATTTTATGCATCCATATATGATATAGCAAGATATGATTAAAATACATTACAAATAGAGGTAAGATTTAATGCAGTTTACTATGTAAGAGAATGTACACCAATGATGAGGTTTGCTAATAAAGTTACTTTAGAAAAAAACTTCTGAGAAAGGTCATCAGGCGTGTCTGGATATGCAAATGTCAGTGATGATGTAGCAGATAGAAAATGGCCACCTGGTTAAAGCAGAGCTTTGAATCTGGAAAATGGGACAGTTCAGGCTAACGGAGGGAAATCAGACAGAGAAAATAATGCAGTTTGGAGGGAGAATATGTGCCCAACCTAAAGACATGGTAAAGATTTATAGTGTTTACATGTCCTTTAAGTACCTAAGCAGTCCTGAGCTGTGCCTGTCAAACGGAGCACTCCTTTTTACAATTTGTGCCTGAATGATGTCACCTGACACAAGGACTTCTGAAGTCTGGATGCTGCAGTGAAAGGAACTGCTTCATGATTGTAGTCAGCCATACCAGAGTGGAAAATGTGGAGCCTTTTATTAGTAATGGTTCCTAACTACATTCATTCCTTCATTCTCTCTCTCTCTGTCCCCTTTAAGTAATATGGTTCTTGTCACCCTTAGATAAACCTTATTTGGTTATTGTGTATTAACCTGGACATGTATTTCTTTAATGGTATACTAGGGTAAAATGTTTAAATACTCATTCACCTTATGATAACAGCACATTGGGCTATTTATAGGGGCACATTTACTAACCCACGAACGGGCCGAATGCGTCCGATTGCGTTTTTTTCGTAATGATCGGTAATTTTGCGATTTTTTTTTCGGCGTCTTTACGATTTTTGCGTAAAAACGTGAGTTTTTCGGCATCTTTACGATTTTTGCGTAAAAAAAAAAAATCGCAAAAAAAAAAATACGAAAAAGTTGCAAAATGTTCGTTTCCAATCGGAATTTTTCCAATTCGGATTCGAAATCGTGTCTTAGTAAATCAGCCCCATAGTGTCACCAATTTCTTACTCCAAGAGAAAGAGCAAAACTGATATAGCCCTATTTCCTTTACATAGGAAGAAGGGGTTGAGAAATGGGTGCCACTTTCCACTGAGAGATTTTGTCTCCTAGAGGAGACTAGTTTATTAAAAGAAGCTGTGCTTATCAGAGTGGTCTAAAACTGCTGAAGCCATCCAGGAATCCTAGCCCCTGAATGTCTTATGCTACAAAAACAGATGTGAGAGGTTTTGCTTCATGAAGGCATCTATAGTTTTTATCTGCTTTTTGATTTGCTACTGCCCTAAAGATAGTCGCTGCAGAGATGGAATTGCCCCCTTTGCCTTTTGCTTTACCAAAGCAAACCGAAAAGCCAGGGGAAAAAAAGTAAAAAAAAAAGGCAACTAGCAATGTAGAGTGGAGCAGCAGGTGAAAATAAAAAAGACCTGTGAGTGTAGGTGCAACCTGGGCCTGTACCCCTTTTGACAGCATCTTTAAGCCCTGTTTCACTAGGATTGATCCACCACCATAATCCACAGAGGCGCAGAAAGAACAGCCTATTGACTATTAATGCAACTGCAGTTCCTGGGGACCATGAACCCAGGTGAACCTAAAATTTTTGGCTTCAATAAAAAAAAAAAAAAGGGAAATTCTTTCCATATTAGAGGTGGCAAGTAAGTGGTAGGTGAAAATAGAAACAATCAATCTTGAAACATAAAGTCAGAGTGCTAGCTGGAAGGTATCCTATGCTGGCAGCCCACAGACATACCTCCAAGAAAGGGCAATAGCAATTCTCCGCCATACCTGCCCCAAACCATTCTGAATTGGCCTTGCAGAGAAACAGAGTGAATGCCTGGGTATAAAAGGCCAAAAGACAGTGCAAGAGCATGCTATTACAAACGGTAAAGCGGTATCACATGTTCAGAAGTTCTACTTCAGAAGTTCAAGGCTGCAAAAGGGGCATGCCACCAGTAAGAAAAATTAAACATAAAAACAGAAGGTATAAATCTAATGCTTACATATATCATGGATGTAGGATGGCTAAAAAAAAAAAAAAAATCTGAAGGGGGGTGGTAATGGCAGCAAGAGGGATATCCATCCAGTCCCTCATCATCCTGCTTTGTAACAGGAATGGGCATTAGATTGATGGTGGCATAAGGGGTCACTATATCCAAGTAATATTTTTTTATCTATGCAATTACGAAATAAAACATTTGCAACATTTAAACAATTCTAAGGTTGCAATCTAATACAACAGCTTTGCCACAACTTTACTTTTTACCTCCCACAACTCTCCTATTGTACAATAGTACAATAGTAGTTAGGCAGGTTAGATATAGGCATTATGGTTTAACGTGATGGACGTATGTCTTTCTTCAACCCAACTTACTATGTTATAGTCCCCATACAAGAATTGTTAAAGGAGCCATATATACCCTTGTTCAAGGAATACAAGAAAAGATATCTGTATTAGAGAAGACATCTAGCAGTGGTATCTGCCAATTTAGAATCATTCTGCATAGGTTCACATACTAATAATAACAAAAATAAATGTTTGTTACTTTTTTTTTGTTTTGTTTTATTTGTTTTGCTTACTTTCATTTGTGTTTCCACAGGAGACTGTGCAAGGAATGGAGGCTGCCCAACCAGCATTTCATAGAGTATGACACCAACGCTCCACCAATCACAAAGCTGTGTATAACCTAAGGCAAATATTTATAAATATAGAAAATATTAGTAACTTTAACAAAAGCTAAAGTGATTAAATCTGTTTTTTAAATAATTCTTTTGGTCCATTTAAAGAACATAAAACAAACTTTCTACCTGTACGTAACAGAACCTCGGGTGCAATATAGTTTGGTGTCCCAACCAAAGAATGTGCTAGGCACCGCTGGTGTTGTCGGGCTGCTCTCCATTCTAGTGGCTTAAGCCTGTCTCCGCAGCGACAATTTGCTGGATCACCCCATTCATTGCTAAAATCCATACTGTCTTGTCGCAAGTGATCACCTACATAAATAAGTAAAACATGGTTGATGTATATTTGGAGAAAAAAAAAAAAAAAAGAAAACTCTTTAAATACATTTAGGTTTCTTTATTGCGAGATGCAAAGCAATATACGGAAATGTAATCTGTCTTAAGGTTCTTGACTTAGTTTGGACAACCAGCATAAAAGCTTTGTTTTTCTTTAACAAGATATATTATAATAATATATAATTATAATATATATTATAATACTAAAAAGAAAATTACATAAGATAAATATCAGAAAAAATTCTTACACAGGAAATATTTGCTCCACCCAGACTATTGCTGGACTAGAGCTACTATTCAGAAACAATACAGCTAGATTTTTTAAAGTTACACTGGATAATAAAAATATTTAAACCCCCCCCCCCCAAGGCCATCAGCCCAATAAATATTTTCTTACTAAGCATAAGAACAGCACTATATAGTGGAGTTTTTTTTTAGTTTTTGCTGGTCAGTATTGCATTCTAATAAAAATTAAATACTTTCTCAATTTGTTATAAATAAGGTTACCACCAATGGCCTCAACAAAAACTGAACAGAGTTGGGCCTAATGACATCAGGATGCAGAGCAGTGACTTCAAGGTTGATTAACTGTCATTACATGTGGGGGGTATGTTGACAGATCCGTTGCATTTTTGCTTGGGTTTCACAATGCTTAAAGGAAAAGTAACACTAAAAAAAAAATCTATTCTACCCTGCCCCAATTAATTGCCCTATCATGCACACCATTTATTATTTTAAATGCTTTATTAGAAAATACCTGCTAAAACTTGGCTTCCGGTCATTTGAAATATGGCGATACGGCGATGCAGGAAAGAATCTACTATGCGACTATCAATTCTGCCCTTCCTTCTGTATAGGAAGGAGTCGGGCTAGGATTTGATCAATCGATCGTCGCATAGTGGATTCTTCCCTACATTGCCATATCGCCCTATTTCAAATGAATGTCATTAACACAACGTAACCCTTTCCCTGTCAACAGCGCTGGATTTGCGTTTGGGGCACCCAGTAGCCGCCCCATTCACCACACCCCCTTTTTGTTCACATAAAGAACACTGGGGGGAGGACGCACTGAAGATTTTTAGGTGTTCAGTCCCCAGTGCTCCGTAGGGGAGCAACTAGGGGAGGCTAGGCCCGGGCCTGTGGCCTTGCTACAAATCTAGGCCTGCCTGCCAAGCACCTGGGTACTAAGTTATTTTAGAAAAGGCTTCATCTGGCAAGCACATAGCACCTACGTTCTTGGCAGAAAAGGGTTTCTCTCTGCACCAGCAGCTTTTGCAACAAGCCAAAGGGAACTGGCAAGTTGGTCCGGCGACAAGATTGTCACAGGACTCGGCTTTTAACAGCAGAGACTATCGCACTCGTGTATACTGTTAAAGACAGCTTCCTCCAGCAGCCCCTCTGAGCCCACCACTCACTCACTTCCTGCTGCAGAAGAGACACTGGGACCCTCAGTGCTTTTTTTTTTTTTACCTATACACACACACACACACACCTTTTACTAAATAGCTGTTTCTGCTTTTCTGCCTTTTCTTTTTTTAATTTTCTACCTTTTTTGATTTTGTACATATTTACATACTTACAAAAACATATACACACATTGACACACTTTTAAGTATACAGAAACAGACACGCATATACTTTTTTTTCTCATTTTATATAATTTTGTCTTTTATTTTTCCCCTAAAAAACATTTATTTCACAGAGTGACCACTCAATCAGGTATTCTGACCACTAACCACGCTGTAACATAATTACTATTGTTATTTCATTGACTTGCCTAATTGTATTTAATTTTTTTCTTTAATAATTATATTGCAGTTTTACACTTGCATTGTTGTTTGTTGCATTTCTTTTAGCTTAGCTTTGCAGTTGGTAGTTAGGTGTGGATTTGTCAGAATGTGTAGTTTTCAAAAATACATGGTTTTCTGGGGGTCTCTGTACAGTTAGGAGTGTTATGGCACATAACATGCAGTCGGGGGCACTGTTTGCAGAAGCAGAGTTGGCAGGTGAAAAAATTGATATGTACTACTTTTATTTGGGGTCCGTACATAACCACATACTTTGGCATATCTATGCATATTGGGCATCAAACTGTTAAGCAGACCTCTGGCGTTCATATTTAGGGTGATGTGTCATTGTATGTAAAAAAAAAAAAATGTAAAGATAAAGGGGTTGATTCACTAAAGGTCGAAAAGCGTTATCGCACGTTTTGTTGAGTTAAAACTGACGCGATAAATAACGACCAATTCGTCAAAGTAATTTCGCATGCGTTAAATTGTGCGCTACTGCAATGCGTTTTCACACGTAGAAATAATACTAACGCATGATTCCCAAACACATTAAATGCGCTAAATATCGCATCAGTCTGTGCGAAGATTTACATCTACATTCTCAAATATGTGTTGGCCCTAGAGTGATGCATCCTCCAGTTTTCAGGAAATGTCAGCATGAAATGTCAAGCAGAATCTATCGTGTTTGTGTAGAAAGGTGTCTTTACCCCCATGTTAGGTTTTTCCAAATGTACATTTTCCAAAAATATATGGCTTTCAGGGGTTAGGATGGGGTACTACAACGCATAATATGCAAATAGGGGTTCTTGTTTCTAGAAACTGAGTTGGCTCACGAGAACATTCATATGCACTATTTTCATTTAGGGTGATTTGACTTCGTATGTAAACAATTGTGTGAGATTAATGCGGCAAACTGCAAAGCTTTCCTAAAGTTGGCATTTTTTATGGCATTTCTGAAAATCACCTAGAAATGTTGCAGATTGGTAATTTGGTGTAGAAAGGCGTCTTTACCCATGTTGGATTTGTCTGAATGTGAACTTTCCAAAAACATATGGTTTTCAGGGTGACCCTATATTTTTGCCTCTTTTACCACACACCACACGAACAGTTTAATGTAAACCTATGCCAGTTTAACCTAAAACTGCCAGTGTGTTTATGAATTAGGTAAATGTAAGCCATGAAAAGTGTGCACAAGGTATATTTTGTGGTCTTTAAGTGCCATGTACTTTGATGTCCAATATGCATAGGTTTACATTAAACTGTTCGGTAGACCTCTCGTGTTCATATTTAGGGTGTTTTATATCAGTGGGCTCAAACTCAATTTACCTGGGGGCCGCAGGAGGCAAAGTCAGGATGAGGCTGGGCCGCATAAGGAATTTCACAAAAAAAAGTCCGGAGCTGCTGATTGCGGAAATGACGTTATGCCATCATAACAGTTATTATGGGATGACGTTCTGTGTGCACAATTAGCTCCTTACGTCTTCCCATAATAACTGCTGTGATGGCATAACGTCATTTCCGCAATCAGCAGTTCCCGCCCGCCGTGTCTTGCATTATCCCTTGAATCGCAATAAAAATCGCGATCCATTCATTCAGCGTTGGTGCGGGCCACAAAATATTGTACCGAGGGCCGCAAATGGCCCGCGGGCCGCGAGTTTGAGACCCCTGTTTTATATGATTACCTAATGACCTGTGAGAGAAACTATGATGCAAAGTAGAAATTTTGAGGTGATTTTTGGAAGTTCTGTCAATCTCCAATTTTAGAAAAGCTTTGTGGCTAGTACTTTGGAGTAGAAATACATGGGTACCCATTTCAGAATCGAGGGAATGTGTACTTTCCAAAAATATATGGTTTTCTGGGGGTGAATTTTTTATAGCTTTACCCCACATAAAATGCAGTCAATGTATTGGTTTAGCAATAGCTAAAATTACAGAAATGATAGATTGTATGGGGTATCTTCACCTTGAGGCCTCTACATACCACATACTTAGGTAAATCTATGCACATTAGGCATCAAACTGTTCAGTGGACCCCTGGGGTAAATAATTAGGATGTTTTATCTTGGTACCTAATAGTATGTGGGAGTTAGGATGCTGCAAAGTAAAAGTTTTTAATTGATTTTAGGAAATCTCAAAAATCGCCAATTTTAGGAAAGCTTTGCAGCTTGGTACTTTGGAGCAGAAAGGCATGGGTTCCAAATTTAGATTCGGGGTAATGTGTAATTTCCAAAAATATATGGAAAAAAAATATATATATATTAAAAATATATTATTTAAACAGTAACTAAACCCAATAGGATGGTTTTGACTGCAATAAGGATTAATGATATCTTTGCTGGGATGGAGTACAAGAAACTGTTTTATTATTACAGTGAAAAAGGAAAACATTTTTAAAAATGTAAATTATTAGATTAAAATGGATTCTATGGGAGATGGCCTTTCCGTAATACTGAACTTTCTGGATAATAGATTTTCAGATAAGGGGTCCAATACCTGAATACTTTTATTTCTAAATTACACTTTTTACACAGCAAATAATTCATTCTACCATTTAAAATGTTATTCTTGAACCAACAAATGTACTTTTTTTTTTAGTTGTAATATTGGTGTGTAGGCAGCAATCACTGTACCTCAGTCTGAGCTTTCAGAAGGAGCCAGCGCTACTCATTAGAACTGTATTCAGGTAACCTATTGTTTCTCCTACTCCCATGTAACTGGAGGAGTCACAAGCTGTACTTGGATTTCTTACTATTGAGTGCTATTCTGATATCTGGAGCTGCTATCTTGCTACACCTTCCCATTGTTCTGCTGATTGACTGCTGGAAGTGGGGTTATATCACTCCAACTTGCAGCACAGCAGTAAATTGTGACTGAAGTTTATTAGCGCACAGGTCACATGGCTGTGGGGCCCTGGGAAATGAAGATTGTGGTTAGCCCCATGTGAAATGTCAATTAAATATAAAAAAAAAATTGTGTTTTTGAAAAATGGATTTAAATGCAGGATTCTGCTGGAAAAGCTCTATTAACTGATTGAAAAACGGTTTTGAAAAAAGAAAAAACAAAACAAAAAAAAAAACACGTAATCCCATGATAGTATTCCTTCAAAATACTTTTATATGAAAAGATAAACTAGCCTTTCTGCTCATCAGTGAGCAATGCAGAGTTTCCAGGGACTAAACAATTCAGGCACTTAATGTCTCTATCAATTAACGATGGTTACTGGACTGCTAAATACATACAGATTCATTTCCACAAATACCTTTGTTCAAGTATACTTTTTTATTTCTGGAAAGGCAGATTGCTAGTGTTGCTAAACTACAGTTTCTGCAAATTGTATTTTATATTTTTTAAACAAACTGATTTTTATATTTTATAAATGTAATATGTTACAATAATCAGTTGGTATGTAGCATATTACTACAATATAGGCTTACTTAAATGAATTTGCCTGCTTACCACTCTGATAGTATTTTGAGTCATGTGTCCACCGAAATCCAGTGCAGAGGCCAAAATCAGTAAGTTTGATATGGCCATCTCGGTCAATGAGAATATTGTCAGGTTTGATGTCACGGTGTATGAAATCCATCTTGTGTACACTCTCAACAGCACAGGTGAGTTCAGCTATGTAGAAACGGGCCAAGTCCTCAGGGAAGACTCCCATTCGGATTAGCAAACTCATCATGTCTCCACCAGGAATATAATCCATGACAAAATACAGATTGTCTTTATCTTGAAAGGAATAATAGAGTCGAACAACCCACTCATTGTCAGCCTCAGCAAGGATGTCCCTCTCAGCCTTTACATGAGCCACTTGGTTTCGAAGAAGAACATCTTTTTTTCTCAGGGTTTTCATGGCATACAAAGCATTGGTGTCAGTCTTCCTAGCAAGGCACACCTCTCCAAAAGCCCCTATGCCGAGAGTTTTGATTTTTACAAACATGGACTTCTCCATCTTGGCCCTCTTCAGACGGATATAATTGGATTCTTTCTGGCATAGCATTTTTCTCATTTGGTCCTGAGCTTCCTGTGACAAGCCCACCTAAAATAAACAAAACTACATGAGAAAAGCTTGAAACACTGATCAAATAATGAAAAAAGTTCAAGAGACAATCAAACATTCTTTAAGATTTTAGTATATTTATTCAATATAATTTGCTAAAATGTAATATGATGCTGAATATGTCTGGGGACAAAAAAATCCATATTTTAGAGGGGATCGCATATGCAGACTGTGTTATTATTGTTTGTCAAATTTTTTTTAATAAAAATAAATTTCCATTTTAGCATTGGCATGAATGTTATATATGTTTATCACATATGGAAAGCTTCTATAACACCTGGAGGTAGCTACACAGTTCTAAACCAGTACAGGTATTGGACCTGTTATCTAGAATGCTCAAGACCTGGGGTTTTCTGTAATTTGCATCTCAAAACTTTAGACAAAATATGCAAGCCCCTTATACCCTTAATGGGACTGCACTAGGCAAATCCATAATGGAGAAGGACCTTGGAGTCCTTGTAGATAATAAACTTGGCTGTAGCAAGCAATGCCAGGCAGCAGCTGCAAGGGCAAACAAGGTTTTGAGTTGTATTAAAAGGGGTATAGATTCACGGGAGGAGGGGGTTACTCTTCCCCTTTACAGAGCACTGGTAAGGCCCCATCTAGAATATGCTGTTCAGTTCTGGTTTTCAGTGCTCAAACGGGACATTATTGAATTAGAGAGGGTCCAGAGAAGGGCAACTAAGCTGGTAAAGGATATGGAAAGTCTCAGTTATGAAGAAAGACTGGCCAAGTTGGGTTTGTTTACACTGGAGAAGAGGCGCTTAAGAGGTGGCATGATAACTATGTATAAATATATAAGGGGATCATATAATAACCTTTCTAATGTTTTATTTACCAGTAGGTCCTTCCAACGGACACGAGGGCACCCACTCCGTTTAGAAGAAGGGAGGTTCCGTTTAAATATTCGGAAAGGATTTTTTACTGTGAGAGCTGTGAAGTTGTGGAATCCCCTCCCCGAATCAGTCGTGCTGGCTGATACATTATATAATGTTAAGAAGGGGCTGGATGGGTTCTTAGCAAGTGAGGGAATACAGGATTATGGGGGATAGCTCTTAGTACAAGTTGATCCAGGGACTGGTCCGATTGCCATTTTTTCCCCCTCTGCGGCAAATTAGAGAGGCTTCAGATGGGGTTTTTTGCCTTCCTCTGGATCAACTAGAAGTTAGGCAGGTTATATATAGGCATTATGGTTGAACGAGATGGACGTATGTCTTTTTTCAACCTAACTTACTATGTTTCAAGCAATTACCTTAAAGGTAGCCATACAAGTTACACTTACGATCTTTCCTCGTTTGTACCCTCCACTAATGTCTAATATGAAGGTGCTATTTTATTATTACGGAGAAAAAGGAAATCATTTTTAAAAATTAGTTATTTGCCTAAAATTAAGTCTATGGGAAATTTGGAGCTTTCTGGATAATGGGTCCCATATCTGTATAACAACTGTTCCCTCTTGTCACTTTACAACTAAAAAAAAAAATAAAAAAAAAAATCTACAAGTGGCAAATAAGTAGCAGTCATTTTATTAATCTGGGGCACAAGTGCAAGGGCACTTGTATGCTCACATACAGAGGAATGCTGGGGAATGCTGTTCTCTGCACTGAAAAAAAAAAAAAAAAACTGGCACTGGGTGCAGACAGCAGCATTAGAAGGCACAGCAGAGCCCCAAACGTACAGTCTTCCTTAAAGGTGAACGATAGTGAAAATTAAAATTTAATATAAGCTTCATCACACTGAAATTAGATACTTTCTAAATATAGAAAGTATCTATATCCCCTTCTTAGCATGTCTCTTTATTTTCTCTTCACACAGGCATTGGGGGAGGGGGGTCTGATTTTAAATGACAGATCCAATGTATCTTTTAGAAGGGCTCCTTTTGCCAAGATGATGATTTAGAGCTCACTCTTTAAAGAAGAAGAAAATGCTAAATCACTGGACGGTGCCAAATATTAAGCAACCACCCCCCAGTGATTGTAACCGCTTACTTGATACCACTGGCTGGTGCTGCTATATGTGAGAAAATCTAAAGCAACTGGACTTGTTGAGTAATCACTGATTCAATGATTACTTAACAAGTCCAGTTGCTTTAGATTTATGTATACTAGACCTGGATGTATACATATGTATATATATATATATGTATACCATGACCTGGATGAATTAAAATCTTTATAGTTATAATGTGAGCAAGCGTTCCTCTTTCTCCTGTCTACTTTCTTCAGAATTCCAGGGCCAACTCATGTGCAGTTGATTGAAAAAGCAGGCTTTTTTCATTAGTAGGCTTTTTCATCTACTGCGATTGCATACACCCCGGCCGGTGCAGTTTTCTCCTAACAGGAGCACTAGCCAGGGGTTTCAAGTAAGTGATTTCAATCACTGGGGGCGTGCCTAATATTTTGGCATATATTCTTTCTTCTCCTGCCCCAGGAGCTGAAAAGACCATTTATTAGTTGGGTTGCCAGATATTTTACTGGCAAAACTGATGCTTTGACGCCAATGTTATTAATAGGGAAGGAAGATAAATATATAGAAATTGCATTATTTTTCTCTTTAGAAGTTGGCAATCCTTTTGACTGAATTATAGGTTTTATATTTTTTTTTATTGTTTCTATATACTAGACATAAACACACACATTTTTCTTTTCTGCCTCAGACAGCAGTAGACACACCCGACCCTAACCCCCCCCCACTCCCAAAACCAACCGTACGCAACTCGGCTTCTGCACACAAACACCATTTAAAAAGTTATATTGCAATTAATTAATTCTGGCATTTAAAATTTTATTTTTGAACTAGACAGTCAATATGGAATTAGAAAACGACATCATCAAAATCAAGACTTTATGCGAGAGACCACTCCAACAATACTGCAGAAGTGCTCACAAATACTGTAATTTGCCTTATTTGGGGCCACCTTAACTTCTCTGTGCTTGTCATCTGATCTTGTTCTACCTGATCTTTTATATCAGTTGTACATTTTCTTAGAGCTTCTGGTTATGCAGATCCTGCACCAGCCCGCTACTGTGTGTTTTTCTTCTTTTTGACTTGAATTTTTGCCTGATCTTGGCATCAGGAATTCAAAAACAACTACCTTGCTTTGGGGGCACAGAGAGCAACATCCAAGGGGTTGGTGAGCAACATGTTGCTCACAAGCCACTGATTGGGGATAAGAAGGTTCCCGGTTGGTTCTTCTTGTGTGTTATTAAAAGAGCGTCAGTAAGGATTGATGCCATCAGGGGGTTTTCCTGCTTCACAGATAACTGTGACCTGTTTACTTGGGGTTCTAGTATTGCAGAATGTTACAGTCAACTTTATTTCAGACCTTACTTTTCCACCATCATCTTTGGTTCCAGATCGGAGCCACCAGACTTACCCCAGAAGAGAGAACTTGCATAAGGTCTGCTGGTCTGTGCATCTATTGTGGTATAACTGGTATTTTGTCAAACTTTGTCCAAATGCCAGCGCATCTAGATTAGAAGGGTTAGTCTTTCCTGGGCATTGTCAACTTTTCCCTAGTAACTCACACAAGGACTATTTAGATAAAAAGTTTCCCTTTTTTTTTTTTTTTACTCAACTGCAAAACCAATTTCATTCTCTATTTTACCATGCCTAATAGCATATGTGCATTTTTTTTTCTTTGTTGGCCTCGTTGTACCTAATAAAAGTTTAAGTAAAACTAGCTAACTCAAAGGGCACCAATTATTGAAAAATTGTTTCCCCCACTCTCATGAGTACAGGCTAATAAAGCCCACTCTCCGGTAGGAGGATACAGCATTTCTTTATATAAATTGGAAAAAAGCTGTGGAAAGAAATAAATGTGGTCAGTAACCAAGAAAATACCTCCTTCAGTGTCATGGGTTTCTGTTATGCCAAACAGTGTTAAAGGACCAAAAATAAAAAGCAGTGAAAAAGTCCCAATGGTCATTAAGCTAGCAAAAGCAAACTGAAGAGAACAGTTTCTCACAAGACTCACGAGCAGCACACCAAATAGAATACTTTAAGAGTTTACCATTAAACCATTGGGTGTAATAAGTTGCAGACTATACTATTTGCATTAAAAAAAAATCAAATGGTATACAGTGGTGTGAAAAACTATTTGCCCCCTTCCTGATTTCTTATTCTTTTGCATGTTTGTCACACTTAAATGTTTCTGCTCATCAAAAACCGTTAACTATTAGTCAAAGATAACATAATTGAACACAAAATGCAGTTTTTAAATGAAGGTTTACGTTATTAAGGGAGAAAAAAAACTCCAAATCTACATGGCCCTGTGTGAAAAAGTGATTGCCCCCCTTGTTAAAAAATAACTTAACTGTGGTTTATCACACCTGAGTTCAATTTCTGTAGTCACCCCCAGGCCTGATTACTGCCACACCTGTTTCAATCAAGAAATCACTTAAATAGGAGCTACCTGACACAGAGAAGTAGACCAAAAGCACCTCAAAAGCAAGACATCATGCCAAGATCCAAAGAAATTCAGGAACAAATGAGAACAAAAGTAATTGAGATCTATCAGTCTGGTAAAGGTTATAAAGCTTTGGGACTCCAGCAAACCACAGTGAGAGCCATTATCCACAAATGGCAAAAACATGGAACAGTGGTGAACCTTCCCAGGAGTGGCCGGCCGACCAAAATTACCCCAAGAGCGCAGAGACAACTCATCCGAGAGGCCACAAAAGACCCCAGGACAACATCTAAAGAACTGCAGGCCTCACTTGCCTCAATTAAGGTCAGTGTTCACGACTCCACCGTAAGAAAGAGACTGGGCAAAAACGGCCTGCATAGCAGATTTCCAAGGCGCAAACCACTTTTAAGCAAAAAGAACATTAAGGCTCGTCTCAATTTTGCTAAAAAACATCTCAATGATTGCCAAGACTTTTGGGAAAATACCTTGTGGACCGACGAGACAAAAGTTGAACTTTTTGGAAGGTGCGTGTCCCGTTACATCTGGTGTAAAAGTAACACAGCATTTCAGAAAAAGAACATCATACCAACAGTAAAATACGGTGGTGGTAGTGTGATGGTCTGGGGTTGTTTTGCTGCTTCAGGACCTGGAAGGCTTGCTGTGATAGATGGAACCATGAATTCTACTGTCTACCAAAAAATCCTGAAGGAGAATGTCCGGCCATCTGTTCGTCAACTCAAGCTGAAGCGATCTTGGGTGCTGCAGCAGGACAATGACCCAAAACACACCAGCAAATCCACCTCTGAATGACTGAAGAAAAACAAAATGAAGACTTTGGAGTGGCCTAGTCAAAGTCCTGACCTGAATCCTATTGAGATGTTGTGGCATGACCTTAAAAAGGCGGTTCATGCCAGAAAACCCTCAAATAAAGCTGAATTACAACAATTCTGCAAAGATGAGTGGGCCAAAATTCCTCCAGAGCGCTGTAAAAGACTCGTTGCAAGTTATCGCAAACGCTTGATTGCAGTTATTGCTGCTAAGGGTGGCCCAACCAGTTATTAGGTTCAGGGGGCAATTACTTTTTCACACAGGGCCATGTAGGTTTGGATTTTTTTTCTCCCTAAATAATAAAAACCCTCATTTAAAAACTGCATTTTGTGTTTACTTGTGTTATCTTTGACTAATAGTTAAATGTGTTTGATGATCACAAACATTTTGTGTGAAAAACATGCAAAAGAATAAGAAATCAGGAAGGGGGCAAATAGTTTTTCACACCACTGTACATTTAGTTTATGGTACTACATTCTTACAGTAAAAGGATTTAACTGCCAAGCAAGTAGTACCTACGTGCTGCACAGAAAAGGTTCTCTCTCTACAGGGGGGGCTTTTGGCGCCACTGCAGAGAGTCAGATGTCCCCAACCCAACTGTGTCTGCTGTTAGGCGTGGCCCTTACAGCCCCCCAGCTCCTACCTGCTAGACTCAGCAATCCTGGGTCCCTCTAGTACACAAAAAACAGTAAGTGGCCTTTCTTTACACATGTACTCACATTTACACACACACACACACACACTAACTGCAGCTTTTTTTTGTTTTGCCCATATTCACCCACTTCACATACACAAGTGTACACACGTGCATACACAAATACATGCTTTTTTTTTTTAGTTCTTTATTTTAATCACATAGTCTTTTTTGTCCCCTAAAAACTACACTGCTCAAAAAAATAAAGGGAACACAAAAATAAGACATCCTAGATCTGAATGAAATATTCTTATTAAATATTTCGTTCTTTACATAGTTTAATGTGCTGACAACAAAATCACACAAAAATTTTTAATGGAAATCAAATTTATCAACCCATGAAGGTCTGGATTTGGAGTCACACTCAAAATTAAAGTGAAAAAAAAAAAAAAAAACCACTACAGGCTGATCCAACGGAGTCACACTCAAAATTAAAGTGAAAAAAAAAAAAAAACACTACAGGCTGATACAACTTTGATGTAATGTCCTTAAAGGACATGTCAACCCCCCAACCAAAAATTTTAGCAGAGAAAAGCCTCGCAGTACTGTTTAAATACCTGCCACTCCTGTCCCTCAGAACAAACACTGAAGCTGCAGCGAATCCTTGGATTTTCTCTCCTTGCAGAGCTGGATAACTCCCTCTCCCCCCTCCCTTCAGAATCTCCTTGTCTGCCTGGCGTGGTGCACATGCCCAGTTCCAAGCCGTTTTTATGAGCATGCTCACTTGAGATGAATCTCTTCTCTACACAGCAGATGATTGAACTCTTTAACCACGCCCACAGTCAATCCTCCAATGAGCCGATCGCATAGGCATTGTCTTGCAAGCTTAAACAGTGTTAGCAGTTAAGAGTTTAATTTTAAGGAAAAAGCTGTCTGTACAGCTTTGTTTAAAAAAAGCATAAGCTTGAAAAAAAATAAATCCTTGAAGAGGTCAGGCGCGCGCTCTCAATGACGTCACCAGGCAAAATGGCTGGGTGACAGGCAAAACGGAGCAGAAAAGAATGAGGTGGTGCAGGCTGTAGGAGGAGATTGAGGGAGCGGCACTTATGCAGTTTAAGTGGGGGTAAGGCACCCTATCCATTAGAAGTGAAATTAAAATTAGGGTTGACATCTCCTTTAAAGGAGAAAGAAAGCTAAAAACTAAGTAAGCTTTATCAGAAAGGTCTATGTAAATACAGCCATAAGCACTAACAGAAACGCTGCACTTCTCTGAAAAACGATTAGTTGTGTCTGTAATTCCTGTGCCACAGACTCGCAGCTTTCCCCTCTCTGCTGCTCCCCCCTCCCTCAAGAACTCACTCCACCCCGCCCCCAGGAATCTGGATCTGAGCCAATCAGCAGGAAGCTGACTCATAGTCTTACTAACTGAGCATGTTCACTTAGTCTGGGTGTCTGTGCAGGAGTGAGGCATTATGGGAACTTTCTTTACACAGCTCAGCGTTTTTTTCTTCCTGTTCGGCTGCAGATCTTCTGAACATGTGAAATATTGGTAGACTTAAGGGCACTATTGAGACAACTGAAGGTATGCCTGCAGCTTGAGATTAACTCTTTATTAGCCTTTCCTTCTCCTTTAAAACAAGTCAGAATGAGGCTCAGTAGTGTGTGTGGCCTCCACGTGCCTGTATGACCTACCTACAACGCCTGGGCATTCTCCTGATGAGGTGGCGGATGGTCTCCTGCGGGGTCTCCTCCCAGACCTGGACTAAAGCATCCACCAACTCCGACAGTCTGTGGTGCAACGTGGCGTCGCTGGATGGAGTGAGACATGATGTCCCAGATGTGCTCAATTGGATTCAATTCTGGGGGAACAGGAGGGCTAGTCCATAGCATTAATGCCTTCGTCTTGCAGGAACTGCTGACACACTCCAGCCACATGAGGTCTAGCATTGTCTTGCATTAGGAAGAACCCAGGGCCAACCGCACCAGCATATAGTCTCACAAGGGGTCTGAGGATCTTATCTCGGTACCTAATGGCAGTCAGGCTATCTCTGACGAGCACATGGAGGGCTGTGTGGCCCCCCAAAGAAATGCCACCCCACACCATTACTGACCCACTGCCAAACCGGTCATGCTGGAGGATGTTGCAGGCAGCAGAACGCTCTCCACGGGGTCTCCAGACTCTGTCACATGTGCTCAGTGTGAACCTGCTTTCATCTGTGAAGAGCACAGGGCGCCAGTGGCGAATCAGCCAATCTTGGTGTTCTCTGGCAAATGCCAAATGTCCTGCACGGTATTGCAGGGCCCACATACCACTCTCATGGAGTCTGTTTCTGACCGTTTGAGCAGACACATCCACATTTGTGGCCCGCTGGAGGTCATTTTGCAGGGCTCTGGCAGTGCTCCTCCTGTTCCTCCTTGCACAAAGGCGGAGGTAGCGGTCCTGCTGCTGGGTTGTTGCCCTCCCACGGCCTCCTCCATGTCTCCTGAGTTACTGGCCTGTCTCCTGGTAGCGCCTCCATGCTCTGGACACTACGCTGACAGACACAGCAAACCTTCTTTCCACAGCTCGCATTGATGTTCCATCCTGGATGAGCTGTGCTAACTGAGCCATTTGTGTGGGTTGAAGACTCCGTCTCATGCTACCACTTGAGTGAAAGCACCGCCAGCATTCAAAAGTGACCAAAACATCAGCCAGAGAGCATAGGAACTGAGAAGTGGTCTGTGGTCACCACCTGCAGAACCACTCCTTTATTGGGGATGTCTTGCTAATTGCCTATAATTTCCACCTGTTGTCTATTCCATTTGCACAACAGCATGTGAAATGGATTGTCAAGTAGTGTTGCTACTAAGTGGACAGTTTGATTTCACAAAAGTGTGATTAACTTGGAGTTACATTGTGTTGTTTAAATGTTCCCTTTATTTTTTGAGCAGTGTATTTGTTTTGCAGTGTGGAAAATTTGTGGCTTGGTGCAGGAAGACCTCCTTACTTATTTTGGATTCATCAGAATTTGTAATTTCTGGGGGCCTTTGTACAGTTAAGGGGTCTTACACCATATTACACTGCCAGGTGCTCTGTTTGCAGAAGCTAACGTGGCAGGTGAGAAAATTAAATTTCCACCAATTGTTATTTGGGGTCCCATACATAAGATATACTTTGGTATATCTATGCATATTGGGATCACACTGTTCAGTAGTCCTCTGATATTCATATTTAGGTTGAACTGCCTTTGCATATAAGAAACTGTGCGAGATTTATGCAGCAGATTGCAAAATTTTTAGGCGATTGTTAGAAATGCCGACAAGTTTAGGAAAGCTTTACAGTTTGGTAGTTTGAAGTAAAAAGACGTGCACCCATTTTGGATTTAGGGGATGTGTACATAAATATATGGTACTTGGTGGTCACCATACTTTTTTGCAGCTTTTACTACACAAGACTGGTGGTGTGTTTATGAATTAGTGTGAATTTAAGAAATAAAATTAATATGCACAAGGTATATTTTGGGGTTTCTACATGTTATGTACTTTTGATAAACCTATATAAATAGGTTTAAAAAACTATTAAGTGGACCTTTGGTGTTTTATCTGGTTACCTAGTGACCTGTAGAAGAAAATATGAGCAAAGCAAACGTCTTAAGGTGATTTTTTGAAATGTCATCAAAATCACCAACTTTAGGAAAATTTTACAGTAGTATGGAGTAAAATGACATGTGTACCCATTTTGGATTTAGGGGATGTGTACTTTCCAAAAATATATATGGCTCTCTGAGTGAAAGTAGCTTTAACCCCACATAAAATGCAGTAAATGTGTTGATTTCCCAGTAAGTGAAATTACAGAAATGATGGGGTATTTTCATTTTTGGACCCCTATAAGTCACATGTTTAGGTAAACCTATGCACATTGGGCATCAAACTGTTCAGTGGACCCTGGCATTCATATTTAGGGTGTTTTATCTGGTTCCCTAAACTGTAGGAGACAGGATGCTATAAGACTGCAAGTTTTGAGGTCATTTTTCTTTAAAAAAAAAAAAAACGATACATTTTAAGAAACATTGGAGGAGAAACTTGACTGTAGGAGTGCCTGTAGGATACCTGTGCAAGCATGGGGAAAACAACTCACAGATAATGCCCTGGCTGGATTTGAACGTTGAAAACGTTGTGTGGCATAATCTTGATAAGGCTTATACCTCAAAGCTACTTGTATACAATAGCAATATGTAAGGTTAACTACGTTTTAAGTCCTTAGTGGCTTCTGGTCAGTATCATCCTAAAAGATAGCAGTCTAATGTAAGTAAGTACACGTTTTGCGACCTGTGATATAGATACCACATGGGGAGGTCAGATTTAAAAGCAAATTAACTGAACAGTTACGTCCCATATGCCCCCCCTCCCACGCTGAACTATTCCTTTAATGTAATCTTAAAGTGATACTGACACTAAAAAAAAAACTACTCTTGAAAATATAAAATGTATTTAAAAGTTACCTATAGGTTATGTTGATTGTTTTTCACTAATAGGGCTGCTTTTGTAAGCACCCCCTCTTCTCCCCTGATAATCATAACCAAATATTCCACTAAACAAGCCAATATGAATACATAAAACACAACAAACAAAAGGCACACTTACCCGCATCATTTCATTTTCTAGTTGCTTCTTTCGGTGTAGACGCTGGTGATGGGATTTCAGTATATTCTCCACATGTTGTTCCATGAAAAACTTGAACGCTTGTGGTGAATAACTCTGAATTTGTGACTCCCTCCTTTCTTCATCTCGCTTGTTCCTTCTAACTGGCACAGGAGATGTGGTTATTTGTTTTTTCTCTGTGATGCCTGTAGTAGGCTCTGTATTTTTCTCCATTTCCTCTTGGGTACATGTGGATACACCTGCAGCATCCTCCTTGCTTGATTTTAATCCAGGTTCATAAACAGTAGTGTTTTGCTGTAGTAAATGTTTTGGATAGGGTGGTGGTGGTCCTTGGTAATTTGGTGCCTCTGCAAGTTGCGCTGAAGTGTTATGTGACACACCTTCCTGAAAAGGACCTGGCTGTACATTCGGTGTCATCCAGGTAGGATGAGTGGGTGCCAATGCAGTCTGTAGTTCAGGTTTTAAAACCCTAATGCTTTTTACAGGCTGCTGAATAGGAGAAGGAGTGACTGCAGTCACAGTAGTGGCAGAAGTCTGTGTGTTAGTAGACAGTGCCTGCCAGCTTGCCACTGGATTATTGAAAGAGTTGGACCTAACAGGAATATTAGTTTGCCAAGACAGCATGTCATGGTTACTCCCAGGAGCTGACTGTGTAGACGAAGCCTGAGGCCAGGAAGTTGGGTGACCTGGCAAGCTAATGTTGTACATCTCTAAATTGTGACTGTTTCGATTTGATACAAGCATGGAAGGGGGCACATTGCTATTATTGTAAGCATTAGATGATAAAGGTCCACCGCTACCACTTTGTACCTGTAAAGTTGTAGTGTTTGGACCATTAGGTATAGAGTAGGGTGGAGGAGGCTGCCGACCCCCAATATTTCCACCTCCCTGATTTGTTATGAACTCACTTGATCCATTACCATTCTGCATCCCTGACCTTCCAGAGTATGCAAACTTGCTGTTGTTAGAGGTCTGCATGATTATAGGTTGCCTACCAACAGGAACAGAATTTATGGCTCTTTGCCCTTGAGACTGTGTATTAACTGATGAAACTGGAAAACCCTCTTGCCTACTTCCAGATGGAATAGAGTTCATTCGTGGTATTAAGAATTCCATATTGCCAGAATATCGCTTTGGCTGAGGCTCCCAAGATGTTGGAGGAGGAGTTGTACCTTTTGGAGGAGGCGTTTGTCCTCTAGGAGGAGGGGGTGGTGGTGTTACACTCCTCATTTGAGGAGGGGGTGGTGGATTCACACGTTGTCCATTAACAGGAAGTGCTTGAGCAAAGGCAGAGAGCCCTGAACCTGACAAAGGTCTGCCCATTTCTGTTTGGGAGCTGGAGTTCTCAGAGGCATAAACTACATTGTCAGACAAAGGAGACACAAGCCTTTGAGGGATCAAGGATTCCTTAGAACCCTTCCAGCTTTGCCTACGATTCACAGGATTCTGCATGTTGCCTAAAAGTTTAGGGGGAAAAAAAAAAAAAGATTGTACAATAAGTTATGCCTTTAATAACATACTTAGAGTCATAAAACTTCACAATTAAGGATTTTAATATTTTACATATAATAAATAGGTGGTCAGTAAATTATGAAAATGCATAAAAAAAGGATATTTATAAATAGTTTCCATATGGTGCAAGCATATATCCCAAAAACAAGAACCATTGAATCTACAGTAGAGAAGGACGTAACACATTGCACACTGAAACAAATTACTATGCCATTAAAGGCATCAAACTTAACCTGAATGTAATTAAAATTGTACATCTGTGTTAAAATCACTTAAAACACCCTCTACCACTACACCTAGTGCAGATTACCACAGTCTACTAACTTGTTATACAATGCGGTAAAACCCCAACTTTCACATACACCAGGGCAATCCGTCAAAATAGTGTAAATTCCAGGAAAATTTACATACTGGAAAGGGAAGAGACGCAAATTACATGTGTGGGACGATAAAAAGGCGTTGTCAAACTTTAGGCTTTACTGTAATAAAATTCTTATTGTAGAATCTTTCTATAAGCATAACTACTACGCATGGGTAGTAACATATGAAATTAACTTGTACTGTTCACATACGGGTTCCAATGTGTAATTCAGAATAATTTTTTATACGCTTGTTTAACGTGCACTAAATGAAACAGCACTGATATCATCCAAGTAAACTTTCACTGTCCACATATGGATTCCAGTCCAGGAATCAAAATATATTGTATATGTATTTTAACCGGAGGTGATGTTTCAGACACACTTGCTGTCACATCAATTTGATCTTGAAAGACTGTGGCTAAAACTGTACTGGCATTATATTATAATCAATAGTTTCATATTTAAAAGTTGGGTGGAACAACTTCCCAAGTTTGTTGTTTGTGACTGAACAACTAAAATTGACCAGCTGTTTTTCAACTCTATTTATAATTTTGTCTTGACATTATACTACACCATATGCAATATTACTTCATACTGAAGTATTCTGCCTCAACACTTAAAGCTTCTTAAAGGAATACATGGGAAAACATGTTTTTATCAAAACGTATCCGTTTATAGAGCTCCTGTTGTAATCCATTGAGCTCAGGTTTCTCCTTTTGGCTTCTCCAATCTGAGCACAGCTCTCTTGACAGACAATAAAACTGACCAATCAAGGCACAGATGTAGGCAGGGCTGGGGAGATATAAGGCTGATGCCACACGTGGTGTAGGGCTGATATTTTCGGCAAGCGGAAAAACGCTTGGCGAAAATTCAGCCCTACGCCTGCTACTTGTGCCTGCAGCCGAATGAATGGAATACACTCGGGTGCAGGCACATGTAGCCAATATATGCATGAAAACGCGAGCCTTTTGCGTTTTTCCGCTTGCCGAAAATATCAGCCCTACGCCACGTGTGGCATCAGCCTTACAAACTGAAGGAACTGCAGAAATGAAGACTGATAGATACAATTTACAGTCTGTGGATCCTTCTTAAGAACCTCCCCAACTCTGAACTTTTGCTGATTTTATCCCACTCCCACAGGTACTAGACAGTACATGTTCTAAAGGATGAATCGCTAGCTCAAATTAAATAGTTTTTTGTCCCCTGGCTTCTGTAATATCCCATTCATCCTTGGTCTCTTTTCCCCTGAAAAAGCAAATTGTGCTTTTAAATATTTTTTGTTGTCTTTTGCACTTTTTTTTTTCTTACTTTTTTCATTGGAACCCTTATGAGACTGTATAGCTGGCAACCAATGTTGCGTTTCAGTGTCAATGTTAGAGGGCAAGGGCAAGTAAGGTCATGATACCGTTCCCCACAAACGACTGCTTTCTAAGCTAAGGTATATTGGTGTTAGTGAAGTCGTTTGCACATGGATAGAAAACTGGCTACAGGATCGGGTACAGAGGGTGGTTGTTAATGGCACATTCTCTACTTGGAGTAAGGTTCTTAGTGGGGTCCCTCAGGGTTCTGTACTGGGTCCACTTTTGTTTAATTTGTTCATAAATGACTTAGGGGAGGGTATTATGAGTAATGTATCAGTGTTTGCAGATGACACAAAACTCTGCAGACCAGTCAATTCTATCCAGGATGTGACATCCCTGCAGCAGGATCTTGACCAACTGGCAATCTGGGCAGCTAAGTGGCAGATGAGATTTAATGTGGATAAATGTAAGGTCATGCACCTGGGATGTAAAAATATGCAAGCCCCGTATACCCTTAATGGGACTGCACTAGGCAAATCCATAATGGAGAAGGACCTTGGAGTCCTTGTAGATAATAAACTTGGCTGTAGCAAGCAATGCCAGGCAGCAGCTGCAAGGGCAAACAAGGTTTTTGTATTAAAAGGGGTATAGATTCACGGGAGGAGGGGGTTATTCTTCCCCTTTGGTAAGGCCCCATCTAGAATATGCTGTTCAGTTTTGGTCTCCAGTGCTCAAACGGGACATTATTGAGTTAGAGAGGGTCCAGAGAGGGTCAACTAAGCTGGTAAAGGGTATGGAAAGTCTCAGTTATGAAGAAAGACTGGCCAAGTTGGGTCTGTTTACACTGGAGAAGAGGCGCTTAAGAGGTGACATGATAACTATGTATAAATTTATAAAGGGATCATATAATAACCTTTCTAATGTTTTATTTACCAGTAGGTCCTTCCAACGGACACGAGGGCACCCACTTCGTTTAGAAGAAGGGAGGTTCCATTTAAACATCCGGAAAGGATTTTTTACAGTGAGAGCTGTGAAGTTGTGGAATTCCCTCCCCGAATCAGTCGTGCTGGCTGATACATTATATAACTTTAAGAAGGGGCTGGATGGATTCTTAGCAAGTGAGGGAATACAGGGTTATGGGAGATAGCTCTTAGTACTAGTTGATCCAGGGACTGGTCCGATTGCCATCTTGGAGTCAGGAAGGAATTTTTTCCCCTCTGCGGCAAATTATAGAGGCTTCAGATGGGGTTTTTTGCCTTCCTCTGTATCAACTAGTAGTTAGGCAGGTTATATATAGGCATTATGGTTGAACTTGATGGACGTATGTCTTTTTTCAACCCAACTTACTATGTTACTATGCACCTGGGATGTAAAAATATGCAAGCCACTTATACCCTTAATGGGACTGCATTAGGTAAATCCATAATAAAGGAGGACCTGGGGGTCCTTGTAGATAATAAATGTGGCTATAGCTTGCAATGCCAGTAAGCAGCTGCAATGGCAAACAAGGTTCTGAGCTGTACTAAAAAATATACAGATTTGCAGGAGAGAGTAATTCTTCTACTTTACAAAGCATCAGTAAGGCCTAATCTAGAATATGGCATGTAGTTTTAGTCTCCACTGCTCAAACAGGATATTAATGAATTACAGAAAATCCAAAGGGCAACTAAGCTAGTAAAGGGTATGGAAAGTCTCTGTTATAAATAAAGACTGGACAAGTTGTTTATGGTGGAGAAGAGGCCTTTTAAAGGAGATAAGATAACCATGTATAAATATATAAACGGATCATATAAAAAAAAAAAAAAAATCGCCAATGCTTTATTTTCCATAAGGTCCTTCCATCAGACATGAGGGCATCCATTCCAAGGCTCCATCTAAATATCCAGATGGATTTTTTACAGTGAGAGCTGTGAAGTTGTAGAATTCGTTCTATGGTTTAGTTGCACTGGCAGATATATTAGATTAGTTGAAAGAAGGATTGGATGGCTTTTTAGCAACGGTTTTTTAAAATTGCTCTTAGTACAATGCTGATCCAGGGACTGGTCCGATTGCTATTTTTTAATCAGGAAGGATTTTTTCCTGCCCTCTGAGGCAAATTTCTCTGATGGTGTTTTTTACCTGTCTCTGGATCACCTAGCATTCATACAGAGATTTAACTTGATGGGCATGTGTGTTTTTTTAACCTAAATTACTACTTACTCACTTACTCCTCCCCCTCCAGTAGTGCTGCAGGACTGGCAGTCCAACCCTATTTGAAAACCTTTTTATTCATTACAAAGCCGAAAGATCACACATTAGTTCAGAACTACATACTATATACATCCTAAATGTCAGCTTAAAGGAGAATGCAAGTCAAAATTTAAAAAGCATACTGCCCAATAGTCGTCCTATTGTTTAGTAAAAACGCCACACTTTTGGCTCACCTAATCAAATATTTACTCAGTCACACTTACTTCACATTTTCTAGAACAGGCAGCCATCTCTAAAAAGGTATTCTCCCTTCCTTTCCCTCCTTGCTTCATACTGCACATGTGTTTTATTCCCTCCCCCCCTCCCCTCTGCCAGATCCGCTTCTGATTGGCTGGGCATTTGTAGCTCAGAACAGGAGACAGGATCAAGTTACACACATGCTCAGAGAATAGGAAGGCTGCCGCTGGCAGCCTACAGGAAGGGAAGAGAGATTTCATTGATGTCACTGTAGTCTTCACACTGCTGTAGGCTGCCAGCACCATATCTCAGAGAAGCAAGCAGGGATCTGGGAATTTAGATATGCAGTAAGTACTTAAAAAGAATCAGTTTGGAGATAAACTATCTTTCAATGTCAAAGACACAGATAATAGATTTTACCTGGAGGTTTTATGCTGGCATTGAGAGTTCTTGCAGCAATGTGAGGTTCTTGGTACATTTCAGGATAGTTCATCCTGCTGATATATTCAATGGCTGCTTCAATGCTGCGGCTATTAGTTTGCTGAAGTGCTCTGATAACCATATCCTTATTAAAAAAAAAAAATTCAATAAATGTAAAAAACAAAGACAAGACAAAACAAAACAAAAAAAGGAGGAGCATTTACAGTAAGGAACACAAGTATTTAAACACCCTACAATTTTGCAAGTTCTCCAACTTAGACATAATGCAGGGGTCTGAAATTCACACTGTAGGTGCGGTGCATTCCCACTGTGAGAGACAGCATTTAAAAAAAAAAAAAAAATTCAAGAAATCACATTTTATGATTTTTAAAGAATGTATTTGTGTTGCACTGGTGCACATAAGTATTTGAACACCTGGCAAGCAGCAAGAATTCTGGCTCTCAAAGACCTGTTACTCTGCCTTTAAAAAGTCCACCTCTACTCCACCCATTAATCTAAATTAGTAGCACCTGTCTGAGCTCTTTAAAGACCCCTGTCCATCCCACAGTCAGTCAGACTCCAACTACTACCATGCGCAAGACCAAAGAGCTGTCAAAAGACACCAGAGACAAAATTGTGGACCTCCACAAGGCTGTAAAGGGCTATGGGGCAATTGCCAAGCAGCTTGGTGTAAATAGATCAACTGTTGGAGCAATTGTTAGAAAATGGAAGAGGCTAAAGACGACTGTCAGTCTCCCTAGCACTGGGGCTCCATGCAAGAGCTCTCCTCGTGGGGTATCACTGATAAGAAAGGTGAGAAATCAGCCCAGAGCTACAAGGGAGGCGCTGGTCAATGACATGAAGAGAGCTGGGACCACAGTTTCAAAGGTCGCTGTCGGTAGAACACTACGCCATCATGGTTTCAAATCATGCATTGCATGGAAGGTTCCCCTGCTCAAGTCATCACATGTCCAGGCCCATCTGAAGTTTGCCAATGACCATCTGGATGATCCACAGGAGGCATGGGAGAAAGTAATGTGGTCAGATGAGACCAAAGTAGAACTTTTTGATTTAAACTTCACTCGCTGTGTTTGGAGAAAAAATAAGGATGAGTTGCATCCCAAGAACACCATCCTTACTGTGAAGCATGGGGGTGGTAAAATCATGCTTTGGTGGTGCTTTTCTGCGAAGGGACAAGACGACTGCACTGTATTAAGGAGAGGATGAATAGGGCCATGTATTGTGAGATTTTGAGCAACAACCTCCTTCCCTCAGTCAGAGAATTGAAGATGGGTCGTGGCTGGGTCTTCCAACATGACAATGACGCAAAGCACACAGCCAGGATAACCAAGGAGTGGCCAGACGTAAATCCAATAGAAAATCGTTGGAGGGAGCTGAAACTCCATGTTGCTCAGCGACAGCCCCAAAACCTAACAGATCTAGAGGAGATCTCTGTGGAGGAGTGAGCCAAAATCCCTGTTGCAGTGTGTGCAAACCTGTTCAAGAACTACAGGAAACGTTTGACCTCTTTAAATTGCAAACAAAGGCTTCTGAACCAAATATTAACACTGGTGTTTTCTCAGGTGTTCACTGTGCAGCAGTGCAACACAAATACATTCTCTAAAAATCATACAGTGTGATTTCCTGAATTTTTTACCATGATTCCTAAGTGGGAGAACTTGCAAAATCGCAGGGTGTTCAAATACTTATGTTCCTCACTGTATACATAAAACAAGTATACTAGTATGTGACCTGTTATCCAGAATGATGGGGACCTGGGGTTTTCCGGATAAGGGATAAAGATATAACCTCAATAGGATTGTTTTGCCTCCAATAAGGATTAATTATATCTTAGTTGGGATCAAGTACAAGTTACTGGTTATTATTACTATAGAGAAAAGGAAATTATTTTAAAAAATTAGAATTATTAACTTATAATGGAGTCCATGGGAGACGGCCTTCCCATATTTTGGAACTTTCTGGATAACAGATCCCATACCATTATGATAAGAGTCACAAGAGTTTTTTTTCTGCTAGGTGAATTTTGCCAGTGAAGAAACACTACACATACTCCTAAGGCTCCATAGAACAAAACAGACAAGGTGGGGCTTTCTATATACAAAATACCGCTGAATACACCAGGAAAAGTGGAATCACCACAAGTGATTGTATTCACCGATACCCTGGGCTGGTGGTCATGTTACCAAAAGGCCAGCGATCCTTTTCAGTCTTATTTCTTTGTGCCAGCTGCGCATGCACAGTAGAGCCAAAAGCTGCACTTTAACAAAAAAAAAAAAAAAAAGTGTCAGCTTTTTGACTCTACTGCGTATGCACGGGCCACAGGGTTGTATCAAAAGGAGAAGAAAGGAAGAGAATGGCTCACCTGCATGTACTCTGGGCTGGTGAGATTTTCTCCTAACAGGAGCACCAGTCTGGGGTATCAGATAAGCGATCTTAATCAATGGGGGGTGCCTAATATTTTGGCACCTCCCACTGATTTCAAATTTCCTTCTTCTTTAAGCATGCCCCAGTTAGCCATGATGGATAGTAAAAATATAGTTCCAAATATCTACAGTAGCAAACATTCAGTGCTGTAGCGAGGGGTTTGAATACTTTAACAAAGTAGTTGTTATACATATGCTCAGGGCTCATCTTAGTCACCCTGATATGAGCTAAGGTGAGCCCTGAGCATATGTATAACAACTACTTTGTTAAAGTATTCAAACCCTCACTACAGCACTGAATGCTTGCTATCTTAGATATTTGAAACCATGGATGAAATAGGAATATGTAGATGTACAAATATCTAAGGTAGCAAAAAAGCGAGATGCTTAGGGCTTATCTTAGTCACCCTGATTTGAGCTATGTATAACTACTTTGTTAAAGTATTCAGACCCCTTATTACATTACTGAATCTTTGAATTACATATGAAAACTACAACAATTCAGTCTCATGACAAAAAGCTTGATGACAAAATCTCCATCTTATACATAAACAGATTTATACAGCTGATCTGGCCCTTTTAAACCAACCAGCAGAGCTACTATGTGTTTTCCTCATCCACCTGCATCCTGCATCATCCTGATTAAGAGATCAGCAACTTATCCAGCCAGTACAAACACCTACATGTTCCTGGCTGTTAAGGCATACTTAGTAATACTATGATCTCTTCATTTGTTCAGTTAACCCACTAACATCCCCAGGCATAACTCTAGGGTGTTTTTCATTCTTTCACGGGCAAAAAAAAAAAAAATAGATCGGATGATGATATACCAAATATATCAAAGAAAGATTAAGAAATTAAAAATCAACTTATACTTTATTTCAGTGTTAAAGGTCTTATCTATGGCCAAAAAGCACATAATATTACAACTGAAGTAGAAGTCAACTAGGATTGTTACTATGACGCATTCACAATAAAGTAACATTATGCAAGATGTTATATTCTCAGTGCTAGCAGCACTGCAATCCAAAATGCAGCACAAAATCTAATTAGAGACAGAACTATAAAGGTGTCACAATATATAATTTTAGTGTGCATCAGCAAGCTGATCTGTGGAGTTATGGTTCTAGACTGAAAAGCCACATAGTAATATGTAGTCTTGATATAAACAATCTTATAAAGGTCAAAATTAAGAGCTCAAATTTAAGATGAAATATAACAGCTCATATACTAGTTTATGCATACTTTCCACCTGTCCCAATTTTTGGGGACAGTCCTGATTTTAACAGCTCAGCCCGCAGTTCAGGATTCTTATTTCCCTTTGATCTCCTGCCCTGAATGCCAAAAAAAGATACAAAGTTTCTCAAACTTAAATAAATAAGTAGGCTTTCAGCACAGAGATCAGAATACACAAACACCAGCACTTTGATAGAATTGTAACTAATAAACTAATCAGGTCTCTTGGGGGAACTGAGACATCTTAAAAAGGGCAATTTCACCTTCATTAGCAAAACTGTAATAACACAAAACAAATGCCCAAAACCCACAGAAATGTGTTCAAACTTTACAGAACCTGCCAAATATTGAAAATGTGAGTGGTTATTAGGGGCATGGTCACAAAAACAAGCATGGTCAAAATTTTCCACCATGGCATTTCTTTTTGTCCCTCTGCATTTTTCAAATGTTGTGAGGTATGGTTTATGAATTAGTATATTGTCTAATTTTTTGATTTATTAGCATTCCATTCTACAACTGGTGGTTTAAAGAAGCAGTACAGCCCTTATTTTACACAAGCTCAAATTAAACTAAGATTATAGCACAGCAGTGCAAAAAAAAAACAAAAAAACCCTCTATGATGGCCAATGCATTTTGCTAATTGTTACATCTTTCAACGCATTTTGCCATTTCCAACAGGCAGTAAATACTCAACACAACTGAAGTAAACCCAGCCCCTTTTTAGCAGTGTTTAGTAGTAACATTTTATACGCCTGCAGCAGAGAAAGATTGTTGAAATCTGAAAAAGGCACCATATATGCAAGAATTCATTAAAGCAATACAATAAATTTGTATTCTGGAACATCTCTTTATATGAACAACTTTAACCATTGTAGAATTGAAAGGACTAACACAATAGTTTACCTCATCAAAACCTGCTTGCTGCAGGTCATGAAACATCTGCCTGTTGATCTCTGAATTTCCTCTTGGAGATGAGCCTGACACATTGGCAAATGGTAGAAGAGAATTCCGAATTTCAGCTAGTGCCTTATGATAGGTACCGAATTTGGTGGTACTGCGCCCTTGCCTGGAATCCTCTGCTTTGGCCGACAGCTGCTCGTTCTTGGCTACATCAGATGGTTTTGGCAGGTGACGGAGGCTCTCGCGAATTTCTAGCAGCATTTGTCTGCTGCTGCCAGTGTAGTTGCTGGCTGGAAATGTTTTGGGCCTCATCTGTCTGTAACCCTCGGGCTTTTCCCCTCTCTTCATGAAAACACATGAATCTGCGTCACTTCCACACACAGAATTAAAATTGTAGCCAATTTTGGCAGTTCAAAGTAAAAGTTAAAGTTGGATAAAGGTGATGTTTTTAGTCCCCTTTATTTAGTGGACGAGAGGAAAAACAATTAACTAAACAATATGTAGACCTTTAAAATGAAAAAAAGCAAGACAATTAGTAAAGTAACAGACACCTGTAGTCAACATAAGAAAAGCAGCTTGTGATGAAAATGTAATATCAATATTTATTAATCCATGTACTCTTCTAGTAGTATGTGCAATTGAATAATCCCAAATAGAAAACTGCCATTTTAAAGGAACAGTAACGCCAAAAAAAATGAAATATTTATTTTAAATAAATAAATAAAATATAATGCACTGTTGCACTGCACTGGTAAAATTGTGTTTGCTTGAGAAAAACTATAGTTTATTTAATCTAATTTAGTCTTTCTAAATCAAACACACAACTCTTACCAGTGCAGGCAACATGGTGGTAGCTATTTAAACAAACTGTAGTATAGGGGGCAGACATTCAGGCTGAAAAAAAAAAAAAAAAAGAGAAAAGACATTTGCACTTTGCTGGTAGAATATCATTAGTTACTTTGGCAAGTGCAGTGTGTTGAGAATGGAGTCAGGAGTGAGATGGTGATTTGTAAACAAGCCTTTCCAACAGCTTGGACACAAACAGAAGGAGACTGAATGATAGCAGGTATGTGAGCAGAGATCAAGTAAAGCTTTTTCAAGAATGGGTGTGATTAGTGCTTGTTTGTATGAAAATGGAAAAGTACCAGCAGAAAGTGAATGGTTAAGCAGGTGGGTAAGTGCAGGGCTGAGTGATCAGATATTGAGTGAAGGAGGTGAAAAGGTATGGGGTCAAGGGTGCAGGTTGTGGGTTAGGAGCAGACCAGAAGTTTGCTAACTTCCTTTACTGTTACAGGGATGAAAGAATGTAAAGTATATCTGACTGTATTGCAAGTTAATTTAAGATTGACATAAACTGGTATACTATTTTGTCCTGAGCAACGCCTTGAGCAGTGACAGTAATGAGTGGAGGATGTGGTGGAGGGCAAGGCAGCAGTTAATGTGGCACGTAACCTGCTTTTTGGAAGGGTAAGAGGGGGTAACCATGTATTTTATGTGTGAGTACACTCCTGCCTCTCACTGTATAATGTATTTTGCATGTGGGGTTATTGTTCTTGGAAGTCTCTATATCATTATTTACAAGTGTATATAATATGGCCTTTACTGTACAAGCTGACACAGAAAGGCTAAACCTATTGTAATACTAGGCTTTACAACATATATTCACTTGCCAGAGAAATGCCTTAAACCACACATGCTAAAAGCCAGCAAAAGCCAAGATGCCCCATTAACACACAATAATTTTAAATGGAAACACCTCGAGTGATGAACATGAAGCAGTGAAAGGTAGAACTCCACCAATAACCATACTTAGTCAAATTACATTTCATGTTATCAGAAGCTGTGACAGGCAGACATACTGTAGCTGTTTTAACCATTGCTGGTTTTCCCTGACCACAGTGTCAGCATAACCCCCCACATCCTACCCATGTGATGTAGCACTTAAGGTAGACATACACTGTAAGATCCACTCCTTTGGCGAGGTTACCAAGTGAGTGGATCTTCTCCTGATATGCCCACCTACGGGAGGGCTATATATGGGGCTAATTCGTTTGCATTAAAACGGCGGGCATAGCCGCTGTCTGTTCGGGGACCACATCAACGAGCTGATGTGGTCCCTGATCCGACCGAAAAATCAAACCTGCCAGTTCGAGATCTGGCTGATTTCATGCCAAATGTCGGTCCAGGAGGACCATCATTGGTGCCCATACACAGGCAGATAAGCTGTTGAATTGGTCTAAAGGATCGATATCAGCAGCTGAAATTGGCCCGTGTATGGCCACCTTTAGGGGAATTGCAGATTGGGTGATGTCAGAAAACTTTACACTTCATGGGTAACAAAGCATCCAAAAACACATTTGAACTGCACCATATGTAACTCATCACAGATAAAACTCTCTTTTTTTAATTTATTTATTTATTTTTTTAACTGCTCCAAAATGTTCTGTTCTGCATGTTTGCTGAACAAAGTAAGAAGTCCCTTTTACAAGCGGCAATTTACAGAGGACGTTATTCGGTTGTATTTCTGGTTGCTTTGCTGCTGTGAGGAGAATGATTTCATGTGGGCAACAAAATGCCCTCATCTGCCATTGGGCGGTAACATCAACAGGAGAGCACTAATAACTGATGTGTTGTGAAAAAAGCACTTCTCCACATGACAGTATCCCTTTAAAATACAGACATAAGGGTAAATTTGCAGCCTCTCTTTACTGCTGCCTTGCAAAGGGATGTCAGTAAAACCGCCTCCCTCAGCTAATGTGAACAGAGCCTCATCTGTTCAGCCTGCCCTCAGAACAAAGGACAGGCAAGAAGAATACAACTCTCCCAGACACCTGTCCGGAAGAAATCTGCTGTTTTAACGGATAGGAGCTCCAGATTTCTATCCTGCTAATGCTACCCAGCTTATGGCTAATAATAACATGCTGGTGTATTTTAATGGATTGAGAAGAGGCCAAAACTGCCCATGGTGGCTCCAATTTATGTTGCAGTTTATGGTTTTAACTGCAGCTGCAGTCCAGCCTTGAAATGCCCACGTCAGCCTGTCATTATTCTGATTAAATCAAGTAAAATAAGCTGTGGCTGAAACATACAAGAAGCGTTCATGTGAGTATTTCAAGACACGGTGGTCCAAGTTTTATTGCTCCATGTACACCATTCAAGCTTCCTCTAAGTTAATATTACAAGGATATTTTAGCTTCTGTGGACTCCTGGAGGAAAAAAGACTGTGGGGCTCAGTTATCAAAAAAACAAAAAAAAACTATTTGCACCAGGGCAGAAACCCACTGCAACCACGGTGACTTTTTCAACTAGGAGCAATAACAGCAAAAGTAAGGTTGGCCATACACAAGCCAATAAAAGCTGCTGACTTGGTCCTTCCAACAGGCCTGACCGACCAATATCTGGCTAAATTGTTAGATTCACATCTGCTTATTGATGCAGCCCACATCCTGATTTACACAGTTTTGATAAGTGACCCCATTGTGTCCGAATACTGCTAATATATACAAAACTGATAAATTACCTGCCTACTTTCTAAAACAGTACAGGTGACTATTAAAATGCTGCAATGCACATTTTTGGCCTCAATGCATCCACCGGTCATTGTGCACACAGGGTGTATTTAACTTAGGTACATATTTTCGTGCATCATTTCTTTCCAGTGTTTGCAGTGACAGGCGGATGTCACTCATGTCACTAGTTAGAGAAAAGAAGTTTGGTGTGTTAATGAAGTATTTTCCACCAGGGCAAAACTTACAGCATTTAAACAAGTTTTGCTTAGTAAGGCAAAGAAAGCAATCATAATTAACAAAATTCTGGATAGTGGCTGAACTGATTCATTGAGGTCTTGGGTTGATAAATATTTTTACCTTAAGAATGTCTACTAATAGAAATACATAAAATCCTACAAATAAGAACACCTGTGTGAAATATAATTTGAATAATTGTGAACACATATCAATCATATGGCCCCCAACATTTATTGCAAATAATCATAACCTGGCCACACTATTCCACACCTAGAAAAATGCATAACTGTCTATGTAAAAGCAAATTACCACCATTTCATTTTCTGGAAAAAGAAAACTTCTGTGTGCACTATCTATATCTTGTGAAACCTTTTTTTCACAGAACTACTGTATTATCCGAGTTTGGAGATAGCGCTGGTGGTGCACCTAGACATTCTATCCAAGCGTTCTGATCTTACTTTGCAGACTTCTTTGTTCTTAACTAGAACTGGGTTCACTTTCTAACGAATAGTCATTCCATGTCTAAATTAATCGATCAAGAACACGAAAACGGTACAGTATTACGAACATCGAACAACACTCGATCACAACTTTTGTTTCTTACTTCTGCAGAAAAACTACTCGTTTTTCACGGCACAGTCCCCTCCTAAACAAACAATTCGTACATACCACCACCCAGGTTCACATGCACTTTTAATTTTTTGAGCAACTAAATTACTCCTCACAAATAAAGGGTTACTTACCAGTTACTTCACAAATCATCCCAAAACCTCAGCCATTTTGAGCTTTGGGCTTATATGACTTGTAGATTCCCGGATGTAACTTTTCCCCCTTCACAACCTCCGGTTCCTCCCACTGTCAACTGCCGGCTGCCCGCCTACACGCAAGAGCGTTTTGACTTCATCACGGAACAGTCACGTCGGAGTCACGTGATGCTGACGCCACAAATGTGCATTTCTTCACTAGGAAGTGGTTTGAAGTACTGTACGGAGCAGCCAAATCTGTTTGTTTTGGTGCCTTGAACGCCTTTTGTAGGTGTCGTTGGTCGTTATTTGAAAGTAAGTCACTTTTACTTCCCTATACTTTTTTCTTCCCTATACTTTTTTCTTCCTACTTGTACTGTGTCCAAACTTCATTTTTACGTATTTGGTTTCTGCTTAGGGTCTAGGTCATCTGGGGGTTCCGAAAATAGTCTTGCAGGCTGGGTGGATAAATCTTCTTAGATAACTGTTTCAACTAGAGGTTTGGGAAAGGAGGTTTTCAACTAAATACACAGAACAGATATGGTTACTGTTTAAAATTATATCAGATTACTACCACTACTTTTAAAGGAATTGTTCAGTGAAAAAACTGGGTAGATAGGTTGCGCAAAATAAAAAAAAATGTTTTCAATATACTTAGCCAAAAATATAATCTTTAAATACTGGGGTGAGCAGATGTCTAGCCAGAACACTACTTCCTTCTTTGCATCTCTCTAACCTGTTAAAAGTTGGTAGCCAATCAGTGACTTAAGAGAAGGTGGGGGGCAAGTTTGACCTTAATGCCTATATATAACCTGCCTAACTTTTAGTTGGTCCAGAGGAAGGCAAAAAAATCCATAAACCCCTGATGCCTCTCTAATTTGCCACAGAGGGTGAAAGAAAATTCCTTCCTGACTCCAAGATGGGAATCGGACCAGTCCCTGGATCAACTTGTACTAAGAGCTATCTCCCATAACCCTGTATTCCCTCACTTGCTAAAATGCCATCCAGCCCCTTATCAGTTGTATCAGTATGACTGGGAGGGAGTTCCACAACTTCACAGCTCTCACAGTAAAAATTCCTTTCTGAATATTTAAACAGGACCTCCCGTATTCTAAACCGGGTCGGTGTCCCTGTGTCCGTTGAAAGGACCTACTGGAAAATAAAGTATTTGAGAGGTTATTATATTATCCCCATATATATATATATTTTTTTTTTTTTATTTATGCATTTATAACATATAACAACATGAAACATTGACACTGGTTCTACAAGCGTGTTTTTGGTCAGGATATATACAGTACATTGGTTTAAATAATCAGTGATATCCTACTCGAGGTAATGTTCAACTTCTGTTAAAGAAGGGGAGGATTTGGGATTACCAGCGGAGGTTCAGATTCCCAGGGAGGATCCTGTGGCATTATTCCATGGCTTCAACCCATGTTCCCCATACCTTGTCATACTTTTGGGGGCATCCCCTTGCTATATAGGTGAGTTGTATCAGTGGAAGAAGGGCTTTAAGTAAATTGAGCCAGCTGGCAATTGTCGGGGGAGAGTGTGCCATCCATTGAAATAGGATACTTTTCCTGGCATAAAACAGTAATGTTCTACAGAGGATGCGCAATGCTGATTTGGGAGTAATGTCATGCAAAATGCCGAATAGGCAAACCTTGGGATTGAGTATTTTAGGTAGGGATGTTGTGTTTTGGATGTGGGCTAGGATCTGATTCCAAAAGTGGTGTATTTGTGGGCATGACCACATTAAGTGAAAGTAGTTGGCCTCGGGGGCACCACATTTATGGCAATGGGACGAATTGCGGATTCCCATATGATGTAGACGTAGAGGGGTCAAATGGAGCCTGTGTATGATTTTGAACTGGATTAACCTGTCTCTCTTGTAGAGATCAGATAGTCATAGGCCCTGTCTGTCGCTTCCTCCCAATCTAAACTGTCTAGCTCCGGTATGTCTTGGTGCCAAGCTTTTTGAGCTGTGAGAAAGGGAGACTGGAGGGTAGAGAGGAGCAGGGAGTATAGTGTGGTGATCAGTTTTTTAGTGGAGGGATTTCGGAGGGTGGTTTCAAGCTTCTTCGTGAGCACAAAGGGGAGTTTGGTTCTCTGGAACTGGTGTCGGAAGGCTTGTTTGAGTTGTAGGCATGAGAACCAGGGTTACAGCTCTCCTGTGTCTGTATGTCTGATCTGGTTTCTAGGTAACAGGGCCCCAGCATGGGTCACATCTCCCAGTGTATGTATGCCTCAGTGAGGCCACACTCGGTATGGGACAATTTGTTGAAAGTTTGGTAAGTAGGAGTTTCCCCACAATGGGAGGCCCGGGGATAGGATTGGGGACTTCAATTTGTATAGGTGTAGTATCTTTTGCCATGCTTTGTAGGGTGTCACGATGACTGGGTGATTGGTTTGGATATCTGATAGTTTACGAAATGGGATATATTTCAGTGACTCCATTGAGCTAGCTAGGGTTGCCTGTAGTGGAACATTGGGGTTGGTAAGGTCAGGAGAGAACCACCATTGGACATAGTAAACCTGTGCGGCTAAGGAGTACAATTGGCAGTGTGGAATGCCTAGGCCGCCCTCTGTAATTGGTGCTCTAAGCTTGGCTCTGGAGAATCTGGGAGGTTTGTTGGCCCATAAGAAGGCAGTCTGTGTTTTATCTAGAGAGGTGAAAATTTGGGCGGAATGAAAATAGGTGAGTTATGGAAAATATAGAGAAATTTAAGAAGGAATATCATATTAAGCAGGTTGATTCTGCCCCAGATAGATAGGGGGAGATTGGCCCATATCAGCAGTTTCTCTTTCATGGTTTTAACAATAGGTTCTAAATTGTTGGGGAATACGCTAGATTTGTCCCAATTGATTCTCAAACCGGAGAAGTACCCAAAATGTTTCACTATGCGTAAGGCTGTCTGTAGTGAGGCCCCAGGGGAGTCCAAATACAGTAGGACATCGTCAGCATACAAAGATATACGTTCCTCCACAACCCCCAAGTTGAGACCTGTTATGGCTGGAGAGTGCCGGATCAGAATGGCGAGGGGCTCTATTGCTAAAGCAAATAGGAGAGGTGACAATGGGCAACCTTGTCATATACCTCTGGGGATAGACATCTATTTACGTTAACTCTTGCTGTTGGTGCTTCATATAGCATTCCCACCCATTTAATAAACTGTACGCCGAGGCCAAACCTCTCGAGAAGTTTCAGGAGGTAGGGCCATGCGACAAAGGCTTTGGCTGCATCAAGTGAGACTATTACGCGTGAACCTTTATTGGTATGGTTGGAATGAATATTGGTAAATAGCCTGCGAATATTTATATTAATGGATCTGTTTGGCATAAAGCCATAAATCGCCCATAGTGATTGGTTGTTAGATCTAATATCTCCATTGGGATGCCCTTGCGAATTAGAATGGAAACGCCTCTGGCATGGGAGGAGAAGGTGGCATGGTAAGTATGAGCCACCATCAGCCATCAGCCTTTGGCCCACCAGGTGGGTTTCCTGTAATAGTAAGATATCAGGTGCATATTTTTTGACATAATCAAACATCAGTGCCCATTTGAATTTGGAATTTAGACCCCTAATATTCCAAGAGAGTACCTTAAGTGAATCCTTCATCTTGGAAATTAATTGATATTAGTGGTATTAATTATTATTGTGGCTCTCAGTATAATAGTATTATCTAGTATTGCCTTGGTACAGAGGTAGTTCTCCTGGTGTCACACTTAGGGCTCTGGCACACGGGGAGATTAGTCGCCCGCGGCAAAACTCCCTGTTGGCGGGCGACTAATCTCCCCGAGTTGCCTACCCCTGCCATCCCACCGGTGAACATGTAAGTCGCCGGCGGGATGGCAGACGCGGCGGCGCGATTTCGCGCAAATCGCCCCACCGCGTCTGCGACTTACATGTTCGCCGGTGGGATGGCAGGGGGAAGGCAACTCGGGGAGATTAGTCGCCCGCGAACAGGGAGTTTTGCCGCGGGAGACTAATCTCCCCGTGTGCCAGAGCCCTTAGTGTTAAGTGCTGTCAGGTAGCAGTGATGGCGTATCCATATGGAGGGATATTTCTCCCAGTAGTATTTGGCCAAAGGAGGCCCGTTGTATGTGTCCAATATGTGTAATGTCAGTGGTATTGAGTTCAAGTGTTTGGCCCTGATATATCAGTAGTTAGTAGTAGTAGTAGTCTCATCTGTCATATTAGCAAGTTATGTTTGTTGCCCTTGCATTCTGTTAGTTTTGTCGATTGGGACTGGCTCTGGGTGATTGGGGCCCCCGAGTATCTAGCCAGTCGCTGGCCTCTTGCGGGGTCTGGAAGAAGAGGGCTCTTATCACCGGCTTGGTCCCTCAATTTGGCTGGATATAGCATGCCGTATTTCAAGTTGGCCTCGCGGAATTGTCGTTTGACTGCTGTGAAGGTTCCTCGTTGACGCTGTAGTTCCGCTGAGAAATCTGGGAACACTGAGACTTTTTTCCCATCCACCATGACATCTGGGCTTTGACGTTCCGCCTGGAGTATTGCATTGCAATCTCTAAAGTTGAGGATCCAGATTATAAAGGGTCTGGGGGGACCGCCCGGGGGGGGCTCCTACCAGGCACTCGGTGAGCTCTTTCAACTGCATAGAATTGTGAGAGGGGGGCTAATGGAAAGGAGTTTTTAAGCCATCCTTCAGCGAAGGCCACTGGGTCTGCACTCCAGGAGGCCCACAAGACGGACGTTTTTGCGCCTTTGTCTGTTCTCATAGTCATCTAGTTTGTCCATGCAGGATTTAAGTTTTGTGTCAAGGCAGGTTAGTGCAGAGAGAAGTGGGTTGCAGGTCTCTTCCAGAGTGGATATTCTGTTCTCTGTTTCCTTGTCCCGCTCACGCATGTTCTGTAGATCTGCCCGCAGCAGGGAGAGGTCCGTCTTTACCTCTTCGAGCTTAGTGGATAGTGATGTCCGGCAGTCAGTTATAGCATCCAGGGGTAGTTGAGTAGCAGCCTCCGGCTGAGGCGGTGGAGGGGAGGGAGGGTTGCTTGGCTCCGTGTGGACCCTTTTGGGGTCAGCGCCATTTTGAGGGGGATGCCGTGCAAATTGTTCAAGTTTAGAGGCCGTATCCGACTTTGTTTTCTGTGTCTTGCTGCCACCCAAGTATGAGTATAGTAAACGCTAGGGTACAATAAAGATGACGTATCAGAGACTGCCAAGTTCAGGATTGGGCACGCCTGCTTCAGTATAGTTGTTTAGCTTGCCATCCCTGCGCCATCAGCATTCTTTGCAATTTTGACTTTACAAATGTTCATTTCCCAGCACTTTTATGTTCCAGGGTTACTGCAGTTGGTCAGGTAGTTGTTGTGGGAGCTATTCCTCACCCTGAGTTTGGGCTTATCAATCTATAGTCCTGCAGCCGGCTGGTGGTTATATGTATTGTGTATAGGATCAGAATCTGCAGATTGTATTCAGTAGCTGTTATGCCACCCTGTGTCCTGTTCCCTTGCAGCCAGTCGATGTATGGCAGGGTAGAGGCTTGTAAGCCTGTTTGATAAACAGATTGGGCTCCTGTGACAGTCTGGAGTTATCTGTCTCTTATATTCTGCAGGTTTGTGCTGAGAAGGGTCCTGTGCTGTTGTGGTGGGGTCTTACTAATGAAGCTGCTCTGCAGGACTTTAAGGTGTTAAGAGGGGAGCCCCAGGGGTCCCAAGGTTTGTCCACCCCTTCTCTATCTCCCTATGTACCTCTTCTTTTGTTGGCGCGTTCACAGTGCCGCTTCCGGTAGGCCTCCGGTGGGGAGCGCAATCACGCGAGTCCCTGGCTTCTCGCGTCTACTAGGCCGCACTCAATTCTAGCTTTGGACAGGGCCAGGAGGCTCCGCTTTTCCTGGAATAAGCCAGTCGAGTGTTCTGTGAGCTGCCTGGATGAGGATGGGAGACTTTGGATGGGTTATGGCAGGTGGATGGGACCAGATTGAAAGTTTCTCCCTGGGAGCTCTCTAGAACACGTCCATGTTGGTAGTTGGCTAGCCACGCCCCCCCTTATATATTTTTACATAGTTATCATGTCACCTCTTAAGCTCCTCTTCTCCAGTGTAACCAGACCCAACTTGGCCAGTCTTTCTTCATAACTGAGACTTTCCTTACCCTTTTCCAGCTTAGTTGCCCCTCTCTGGACCCTCTCTAATTCAGTGTCCCGTGTGAGCACTCGAGACCAAAACTGAATGGTGTATTCTAGATGGGGCCTTACCAGCACTCTGTAAAGTGGAAGAATAACCACCTCCTCCCATGACCCTATGCCGCTTTTAATGCATCTCAAACCTTTGCTTGCCCTAGCAGCTGCTGCCTGGCATTGCTTGCTACAGCTAAGTTTATTATCTTTAAGGACTCCAGTATGTAAAATATGGCATTTCTAATATGGTTTAATCCTCATTTAACTTGCCTACACTGAGAAGGAAAGGCATTTTGGCATTTTATGAGTTACAATAGTGCAAGCTAGAATGATATATTTATTCTGCAGAAAACTTTACCATACCTGAGTAAACAGCCCTAGAACCTCCCTGTGTTTTCTTAAGATAGCAGCTTCCATTTTAGCTTGCTTTCAATAGCTTCCGTGCTGCAGCTCTAGCTGCTGGTAGCTAAGATTACACAGAGATGGGAGGGGGAGGAGGAAAAGGGAGAGTGAGAGAGGAGCAAACTGAGCCCTGAAGGATTTTTCTTAGAGCAGGAAGTCTGATACCAAAGAAATCCTGTGTTCCTTTTGATAAAGGACTCAGTGCAGCTTTTCTGTGAGTGCTTATGGCTTTATTTACATGGATCTTTCTGATAAAGCTTACTTAGTTTTTACCTTTTTTTTCTCCTTTAAATTATATTCTATATTGCGACTAAGTGGAGCCAAAGTTCCCAATATAATTATCTGCAATTGCTTAAGGAAGTGTGGTCAAACACTATGCCAGTTGCAGCTTCAGGTATTCGCTATGGTACATCGTGCCTCATTGCTTTACCATAGGAATTCCAGCTGGGGGGGCATACACAGCCCTTGGGCTTGAGCAATTGCACATGCTCTTGCCCATATCTAGAGGGTGGGTTTCATAAAAAGTGCACTGAAGTCACTTTGCTGTAAAGGTGATGCAACAGGAAAGTATTAGTCATAGGTAAGAAATATAAGGTGGAGTACAATATGTTTGATAACTGATTACCGTTTGTTAGTTTGAAAAACCATTTTATGAGTATTTCTCTACCTATGTAAGTTTTGGGATATTTGTTAGTGTGACGTCACATACACATCCGCTGTTCTTGTATTTTCCCGCTACTGGGGTTATTTATGGTTTGTTATCACTCTGTTTGGCAACTTTGAGAAAGGCTGAGGTTCAGCCGAAACGTCAGTTCACCAGTTGAATAAACTAGAAACTTTTTTGAACATAAGTCCTGTGAGAGCGGCTTCCTTTTCATCGATGTTTCCCTGGTTTTGATTGCTGCACCCGGGCATTTTTTGTGATTTTTCACGTGAGTGCCAGTGACTCCTTACTTAGATATATATATAGATATAGATATATAGATATAGATAATGAGTGCAGAGGACCTTTTGTTTCTGTTTTTTTTTTTTTTAATTTTGTGGTCACAGCCTTATTGTTCCCCTGTCTAATGGTTTTAAATTTAGTGGTGAGTGCAACTTACCTTCTGTTGCTATATTTATACAGGAGCCATGGCCAGCTCCATGTTGTAGCTTCCAACCTTCCCAGCTACAGTCAGGTGAAGGCTAATAAAAGGGGCAACCATTTAGGTTTTTTAACCTTGAAAGCAACAAGTTGCAGGTAAAACATTTTTAAAATGTATAATGAAGCAGTCTTGTAAAGTATATTGAAGGAATCAGATTGTGGGGCTGTGTGTGGGTACTGGTAACTGATAGAATTAGCTTAGGTAATAAAAAAGCTAGCATTATCAGTGGTACTAGCTATAGCTTTAAGTCCTCTTACAAAGCTCAGTGTTCCCTTTGCACTTAGAAAGTATAGCTGGGTAAAAGCACCTTTCCAAAAAGCAATTTCTTTTAAAAATCTTAAGCAGCGGGACAGAAGGACGAGGACGGATATAAGTAGGTATGGAGCAGGGCCCGGGGTTTGGAGAGACATCCCCTGCAGCCAGCAATAGTAGGAAATAGAGTGAAGAGATGTGAGCAGAGGATTTAAAATGAGTGCGCCTCCGCGTACGGACAGTGACAATTGTGATGTAATTTCTGAAAATTGTCTCAAAGCTTGCATTTTAACCTATTCTATATCCTACATTTCGTAATGTATCAACATCAAACATTCTAAATATGAACGCTACAGGCCTACTGAACAGTTTGATGCCCAATATGCATAGATTTACCAAACTATGTGGTGTATAGAGGCACCCAGATGAAAATAGAGCATATGAATTTTCACGTCTGACTCTCTGGCTGGTGCAGTTTTAGCTCCTGGTTTGTGTATTATGTTCCATAAGACCCCTAAAAGTAAAGAGACCCTAAAAAACCTTTTATTTTCTGAAAGTACACATTCTGACAAAAATAAAATGGGTAAATACATCTTTTTACTGCAAACTATAAAGCTATGCTAAATTTCTAAAAATCATCAGAAAGCTTGCATTGTGTAACATATCAACATAAAACATTCTAAATATGAACGTCGGGGGTCTGCTGAACAGTTATACATACATTTACCAAACTATGTGGCGTACAGAGGCACCCAAATTGATATATAGCAGACAAAATTTCCATGGGCAAAGATAAGTAACAAATAACAATAACAAAATGCAATAAAATCGCTAAGATCACCAACAAAACCACTAAAATCGATTGTGTTATTTTTTTTTGCCTAGTGTAATCTGCAGTCAGAATCACAGTTTGAGTGTTTTGGCTTGGGCAAATTAGTTTTACAGACAAAATCAAGTGAACAACACCTATGCAGAACTGAAAATGCAATAAAATGACTAAAAATGCACCAAAATCACAGAACATGTGATAAAAGCACCAAAATAACGCAGTGTGGTTAGCGAATACGCTATCTGCAACGGCAAAAAAACATTTTTTTTTTTTCAGGCAAATAAAAAGTGTGTGTGTACACTTGGCAAAATGTGTGTTGTGTGCGTTTTCTATGAGCGTGTATGAGCCTGAAACTTGAATGAATTCCGAGACTTTTGTACTCGTTGCGACAAATACGATTTTGTCGCACAAATTGTCGTGCAAATTCTTGCAAAGTATGGAAAATACTCACAGTTCTAAAAGTTAGAAAAAATACACATTTTTTCTTTTTGTTACTGATCGTACATTGATAAATGGGCCCCTATGTGTGTATTAGTGTAATAAGTGTGTGTATGTGACCCTAACCTGGGGGCACTGCTGGAAATCCGCAGGAGGGACCCAGGAACCAAAGGTACCTGTCACCTGTCGTTTCCTATGGGGTCCTTGGGCTATCGCACCCCAGGGACCACTTGTTCCCCGCCTCTGCTTGTTGCCGAGGGGCTGGGAAGCGAGCGGGGAATAAATGAGCGGCTGTAAAAGCCACTCCTCTGCTCCCAGATTCTACGTTCTGTGACACTTAAAGGGTTAAACTGAGGGGAAAAAAATTTACTCCCTAAGTGTGTGTGATAGCGGCAGGTGCTTTTTGTAAAGGATTCTTTTATATATTTTGTCTATCAAGGGTAAGCTTGTTAAGTGAGTGCTTTTTGCTCTAATTTAACCCATAGTTTATTTTTTATATGGTGTGACCAGTCAATAATATGATTGAGTGTTGCTGTATTGTAGTACTGCTCTATATCCGGCAGGCTAGCGCTGTCCCTCTGTCCTGGTTTGCATAGAATTTTTCAGATTATCCAAGGTTATTTTTAAATAGAATAAGGGTTTGCACACAGAAAATACAAGCACAATGTTAGTATTAAAAAAAGTAGTTATCCTTTATATAATATACAGAAGGTTTAACAACAATCAATTTTAATTACAACATTACAGAAAATAACACAAAGTTGTAAAATAATACATACCGCAAAAATGTGCATTGGCAAAAAAAGAGACACACAGGTTAGCGGATACACTTGCCAAAATGAGAATAACCCAAATGTTTCGGCAGAAAGCCTTCCTCAAGGGGAATCCTCTCAATTCAAGGTTATTTGCCTAGCCAGGTAAATCTGGTGAGGTAACCATGTATGGTTTTGAAATAAGATTCTGGGACAGGTAGAAGCATGGCCTGCAGGACATAAATCAGTCATGGGAGAATGTTTATTTTCCCTGCATTGATGCGTCTAAACCATGAGATCGGGTTGGTGTGCTAGGTATTGAGGGTCTTTTTAAATTTTCTTTTATGTTAATGTCTATCCAATTTGTGTAATCCTTTGAAATTTTAATTCCAAGATATGTTACTGTGTGTTGTGTCCATGGATAGGGGAAGTGTGGTTGAATAGCCTTGCTGTATCTGGTAATAGGGAGATATTTCGATTCTGTGATTTGTTGTAGTTTACCTTGCTGATTTTTCCAAACTCGTCTGGGGCTGTGTTGGAGCTGGGAATGATTCGGTTGGGTCTGTTATTGTGGAGGAGGTCATCTGCATAGGCTAGGGTTTTGTGTTGGTGGTGTGCTATTGTCAGGCCATGTTCCTGTTGGTTCTGTCTTATTTTGTTTAGGAATGTTTTTCTATGGTGAGGGAAAGAAAAATGGGGAGAGGGGACACACCTGTCTTGTTCAATTGTTGGTTGTGAAAGTGTGCTATATTTTGATCTGTGCTATTTGTTTAGAGTAAAGGGATTGTATCCAAGCCGTACATTCAGACCAAATCCATAATATCTTAAACATTACATTTTATATATCCAGTTTACTCTATTGAAAGATATTTCAGCATCTGTTGAGAGAAGTAATAGCTGTGTTTGGCAGTGTTTGGTTATATATGTATATATGTATATGTGTGTATATATATATATATGTATATGTGTATATATATATATATATATGTATATGTGTATATGTATATGTGTATATATATATATGTATATAGTGGTGTGAAAAACTATTTGCCCTCTTCCTGATTTCTTATTCTTTTGCATGTTTGTCACACAAAATGTTTCTGATCATCAAACACATTTAACTATTAGTCAAAGATAACACAAGTAAACACAAAATGCAGTTTTTAAATGAGGGTTTTTATTATTTAGGGAGAAAAAAAAATCCAAACCTACATGGCCCTGTGTGAAAAAGTAATTGCCCCCTGAACCTAATAACTGGTTGGGCGTTTGCGTTTGCGATAACTTGCAATGAGTCTTTTACAGCGCTCTGGAGGAATTTTGGCCCACTCATCTTTGCAGAATTGTTGTAATTCAGCTTTATTTGAGGGTTTTCTAGCATGAACCGCCTTTTTAAGGTCATGCCACAACATCTCAATAGGATTCAGGTCAGGACTTTGACTAGGCCACTCCAAAGTCTTTATTTTGTTTTTCTTCAGCCATTCAGAGGTGGATTTGCTGGTGTGTTTTGGGTCATTGTCCTGCTGCAGCACCCAAGATCGCTTCAGCTTGAGTTGACGAACAGATGGCCGGACATTCTCCTTCAGGATTTTTTGGTAGACAGTAGAATTCATGGTTCCATCTATCACAGCAAGCCTTCCAGGTCCTGAAGCAGCAAAACAACCCCAGACCATCACACTACCACCACCATATTTTACTGTTGGTATGATGTTCTTTTTCTGAAATGCTGTGTTACTTTTACGCCAGATGTAACGGGACACGCACCTTCCAAAAAGTTCAACTTTTGTCTCGTCGGTCCACAAGGTATTTTCCCAAAAGTCTTGGCAATCGTTGAGATGTTTTTTAGCAAAATTGAGACAAGCCTTAATGTTCTTTTTGCTTAAAAGTGGTTTGCGCCTTGGAAATCTGCCATGCAGGCCGTTTTTGCCCAGTCTCTTTCTTATGGTGGAGTCGTGAACACTGACCTTAATTGAGGCAAGTGAGGCCTGCAGTTCTTTAGATGTTGTCCTGGGGTCTTTTGTGGCCTCTCGGCTGAGTTGTCTCTGCGCTCTTGGGGTAATTTTGGTCGGCCGGCCACTCCTGGGAAGGTTCACCACTGTTCCATGTTTTTGCCATTTGTGGATAATGGCTCTCACTGTGGTTCGCTGGAGTCCCAAAGCTTTAGAAATGGCTTTATAACCTTTACCAGACTGATAGATCTCAATTACTTTTGTTCTCATTTGTTCCTGAATTTCTTTGGATCTTGGCATGATGTCTAGCTTTTGAGGTGCTTTTGGTCTACTTCTCTGTGTCAGTTAGCTCCTATTTAAGTGATTTCTTGATTGAAACAGGTGTGGCAGTAATCAGGCCTGGGGGTGACTACAGAAATTGAACTCAGGTGTGATAAACCACAGTTAAGTTATTTTGTAACAAGGGGGGCAATCACTTTTTCACACAGGGCCATGTAGATTTGGAGTTTTTTTTCTCCCTTAATAACGTAAACCTTCATTTAAAAACTGCATTTTGTGTTCAATTATGTTATCTTTGACTAATAGTTAACGGTTTTTGATGAGCAGAAACATTTAAGTGTGACAAACATGCAAAAGAATAAGAAATCAGGAAGGGGGCAAATAGTTTTTCACACCACTGTGTGTGTGTGTGTATATATATATATATATATATATATATATAGCAAAAAAAGGGAAAGTTGTGCTCAACCACTAAATTTTAAACCATTAGGCGGGGGTGCAATGAGGTTGTGACCACGAAATACATAGAAACAACAACAAGAGATCCTCTGCACTCACCCATTATCAATATATAGAACATTAAGACATTCGGTGCATTTAAGCTACTAAGAAATGCCCTTCCCTTTAATCAAAACAGGGATTGTTTGTCCATATATTGCAATATACTTCAAGCTGGCCAACTGCGTCAAAGTCATCCCTTTTGACCAGTTCCTACACTGACTTATGCGATTCATTAAGAATTCTACTGCTTCAATATACATTTAGCCAAGGGACAAAAGGGATGACTTTGACGCAGTTGGCCAGCTTGAAGTATATTGCAATATATGGACAAACAATCCCTGTTTTGCTTAAAGGGAAGGGCATTTCTTAGTAGCTTAAATGCACCGAATGTCTTAATGTTCTATATATTGATAATGGGTGAGTGCAGAGGATCTCTTGTTGTTGTTTCTATATATATATATATATATATATATATATATATATATATAAAAAATCACTGACTTGACTGATGCTATAGCTGTGAGTGTTCTCTGTTTTTTTAAATTTGAGATTATATATATATATATATCTCAAATTTCAAAAAACAGAGAACACTCACAGCTATAGCATCAGTCAAGTCAGTGATTTTATATATATATATATATATATATATATATATATATATATATATATATATATATATATATAATACTATTAAGAAGTCTAGTGGTGTTTTATTGCGGGCTTCTCTGCCAGGCACAGCCGACTTGTTCTGGATTTACCAGGTATTGGTTACAGTTCTGCAGTCTATTTGCTATTATTTTAGCTAGTAACTTTACATCATTATTTATAAGTGATATAGGTCAATAGCTCCCTGCTATGATTTATGTTTTGTACAGCTTGGTGTACTGTATTTGGAGCTTAATGGAAGCATGGCTTAAAAATATTACAAATTCAAATTCATCCTTAGGTACATATATTATTAACTAAAACATATTAAATAGAAAATAAACATATCTTGTAACACTGATGGACTGGAGATATTGAGGATATGGGATGGATAAACTGCAAGTCCAGTGATGATATTGGTTTGGCAAAGAGACAGAAATGCTTCAGTGTCAGTACATTAATCCTAGAGGCAATTGCTTTTGTCTACAGCTTTGGTATGGAAAGGTATCCCTGCCGAGCTACTATCACAAATAGGAAGGTCCGTTTGTATCAGATGCCTTTCTTGCACAAGGCATTTAGAATTGGGGCGAAAGAGACATCTTTGGTATATTGTTGAATACGAAAAGTCTTGGAATAGTTCAATTGTATCATTTTCCAGTTATACTCCGCCTATTTCTCTGGCCATTTTTTTCTTTTGTGGTAAAATGTTGAAGGCAGCACTGTACATTTCTTCTCTTCCTTTCTTATGGTCAAATACTCTGCGGAGGCACTTGATGGGGATGGCTGTTACCAATGTACGCAGCTATGCAACGACAATGGCCCGGTGAATATTACAAGTCTGGTTTTGGTTCTCTGCATCTTCCAACATGCAGTTTAGTGTTATGATATTTGCCGGTCAGTTGGTGGTGACTCAGAGGTAAGACGACAGCGTCATTTGGGAGGCCGCCAGTGAGTCGATTCGTGTTGCTAAGTTTGGAGTTAATGCTTGGAGTTTATGCTCTCCTGTTTCTTTTTTCTGCACCACTTTAATGTCTGTTAGTAGTGTTGTGCAAGTTAGCTTCCTCAGTGTCTGTCATCTTGGGACCCTATGTCACCTGGGAGGGTTGCTGGCTTCCTTCGAAAAAAGTTGATTTCACTTTGTTTGTTTGGACGGCATTGTCTTCTAATTGCCTGGGGGGATCGATCCTTTGCAAAGTGTTCCCATCTTTGTAATTTAGTCCCGCAGTTATATAGTTTTTGGGGGCCGAGAGCAGGAGCCTTTTTAGAGGGTACGTAACTAGCTCGACATCCAGGCCACACGGCCCTGTTTATCCTTTTTTTTTTTTTTTTCTCTGTGAATTTGACTTTTGAAACAATGTAACATGAGTCAGAAGCACAGAAAATATTAACAACCAGACAGATAATGCTTTTAATAGCAACTAAGTCTGAAATCTTGACAGTCACCTTTGTTCGCCAGAAAGCAATCCACCCCAGTCATAAATTCAGAAAAGGCAGTAATTCTTTCTACAAATAACATGCAATTTTGAAAGGGAACGCAAAGGATGTTTACTTTTCCATCCGTGTACAAGGGCGTTTTGCTTCACTGAAGAGATCAACAAACTGCAGTACAAATAATTTTTGGGTATAACAATACAAATCTAAATATTGGGTATAATTAATTTCATTATATGTATCTGACTTTATTCAAATGTTAAATAGTTTTTTTTACTGTGAACAACTTAAACCTCTCAAATATTTTCCTACTGCATTTTTTTTCAGAATGAGCCTTTTGATGATAAGTGAGAATGTTAAACTAGCACGGGAATATGCCCTTCTAGGAAACTATGATTCTGCCATGGTCTACTATCAAGGTGTCCTTGACCAGATGAATAAATACTTATACTCTGTGAAAGATACCTTCCTACAACAAAAATGGCAACAGGTATTTTGTAATGATTTAAAAATCACACTCTGTAATTACTTTTATGTTTAATTTTATGGTGATTTTATTCCATTCCTATTGATTGTAATGCATTTATAGCAATTTTCAGTACTCCATAGCTGTTTATTGCTTGTTTGTGCTGATGTACATAGTGACCATCAAGGCAAAAAAATTCACAATTCACAATTTGATAAATATACCATATATACTCGAGTATAAGCCGAGTTTTTTCAGCACTAAAAATGTGTTGGAAAAAGTAACCCTTGGCTTATACTGGAGTATATGGATTTGCTGATGTAACACGCTCGTTGTGTGCACACAAGCCGGGGGGCCAGAAGGTTATGCGCTCACAAGGAGGCCAGGAGGTACGTGTGCACACAAGCCGGGGGGCCAGGAGGTCGTGAGCACACAAGGAGGGGGGCCAGGAGGTTGCGCTGTGTGCACAGATACGTACCAGACACTGTCCGACCAAGTTCTGGCTTCAAATATTTGTAGCACAAAGGTATAACATGAGGTACCAAGATGGAAGGCCAGTTAAACATAACTATAACTTTTCAAAATTTGTATCACGACTCCCCCACCTCTCCAACTAATCTACATAACAGTACACAGCTAATTAATTAACATTCAAAATGTAATGCTCCTTGTGCAATTATTACTGCAAAATTATTGGAGAAAATTTCCTAATTATTATTGCGGGGTTAACCAATGACGTTACAGATTTGTCAACATTTTGATTTGACAAATCTGGACAGGACTTTGAAGTTAAATTGTGAAGCAATCAGCCAATTGCTGATCGCCACACCATAATCCTGCCATCTATCACCATAATCATGGCCAAAAATATCATGAGACGCTGCCCACTTCATCTGCCCTGCCCCCTGTCCAGACTCTCGAACCACAAAAGGTGGCAACCCATAACTTAGTATGCACAATTAGGATAAAATTATAGTGGTACACAGCGCCTACTTCAAAATTCAACTACAGGGACAGCAGTTTTGATTTACAAGTAGCCAGCCTGAAATGGGTTTATGCTTAAGTCTAACCCTGGAATCAGTGCCCATTAGTGTGCAATACTGCTATCACATAGCACATCATAATGGGACGCGCACACAGCACAAATATGATGGGAGCGCACACAGCATATGAGTGAAGCACGCGATTGATACGATGGGAGCGCACGCAGCAGGACGGGAACGCACACGGCAGGATGGCAAGTACTTGATAATTGGTATGGCAGCTTCTTTAGCCTTCCCAAACTTGCTTTTGTCTGCTGCTGTAGCATTTTAAGTTATTTATTTGATTATTGAAACTTAGCAGTAGCGGCTTCATTTCCCACCCTAGGCTTATACTCGAGTCAGTAAGTTTTTTCAGTTTTCTTAGGTAAAATTAGGTACCTCGGCTTATTCGGATCGGCTTATACTCGAGTATATACGGTACTTTTAAAATCCCATAGGAATGAATAGAGTGTGGGTGGGTTTTTATGTATTAAGCTCTAAACTCACATTTTGGTAAATCTGCCCCTATATATTTGTTGATAGATTTCTGCCCTACTAAGCATAATTCCTGAATTTTATTAGTCAGTAACTAAAATAACTGATACTATAGTTGCTAACTGTACACGTATGCAGAAATGTATCTGCTAATGTACCAAACAGTAACAGTTCAAAGTATCAGAGTGTAGGCCTGATTGCAGCAATTATTTTATTTTCCCTATGGAAATTTTTTTTTTTACTGTCTAACATTTTGGCAAGCCTCAGAGAAATAAGCTTTGCTTATGGTTTAATTATATTACTCTAAGATATGGTAAAGCTGGCCAAATATAGATCAGTTTTTTGAAAATTGTGTTGCATTTTCAGGACACAGACATTAAGATTCACCAAAAAAAAATCACAAATCTCAAGTATTCAGAATCCTTCTATTTTGCAATAGGTTTGGCAGGAGATAAATATGGAAGCTAAGCATGTAAAGGATATAATGTCGACACTGGAAGGTTTTAAACTGGACAACTCTCCCGTAAAGACAACACAGCATGAATTCCCAGCACATGATGGAGAGGTGTGGTCTTTGCCAGTACCTGTTGAAAGGAGGTGAGTGCAAAATCAACACAGATAAACTTTTTTTCTTCCTTTGCTTGTTAGTGAATGATCTGTACCTGATAAGTTGATAACAAGTTGCTGAGTAGTAATATTGGAGAAAGCAAAACATAGGATTGGGTTTGTGTTGAAACTGTAGTAGATGCCGTAACCGTCCCCAGGCAGCAGAAATCCTTGAATTAATTGCTTTCTTAACAGAATTACACTTGGATTACCATTATTTATTTATATTTTTTAACTTTATTTATTTTTTAGTTTTTTTTATTTTCTACTTCCTTATTAGTCATATGGTTTGTATGTTACATTTGCTCATATACAGTCATAAGCACTCACAGAAACACTGCACTGAGTCTTCTATCAAAAGATTTCTTGTCTCCTTTTTTGTAAACATGTTCTTAGGGTATCTGACTTCCTCTCTCAGAAAAATTCTCAATTTCTGGGGCCAAAGTCTTTGCAGTTCTCTCTTCTCTCCTGCTCCTCCCTCTCGTAAGAAATCATAAGTCTCAATCCCCCCACCCATAGGAATGTTTAATCTGAGCTATAACGGCTAAGGAGCAAGCAGGAAGCTATGAAGACCAAGCTTAAATGGCAGCTGCAATCTTAAACAGAGAAAGCTTCTAGGGCTCTTTTTTCGGTATGAAAAAAAGTTTTCTGCAGAATAAATATAGTATTCTAGGTGGCACTAATGTGGCGAATCTATTGGCAGTAAAATGCCCAAATGACTTTCCTTCTCCAGTCCCTGTCTAAATAACCAAGTTTTCTATACTTTTTCAAATTTGCGTAAATTGTTGAGTAATGCGGTGAGTTTTTCCTTCTCTGTTGTACACCACAGTTCATTGCTTATCTCCTGCGTCTTTGGAGGCATGCCTTTCCACTTTTTTTCCTTACAGGCATCTGGTTTTCATACATAGGTGTATACAGAATTTATTTGCGTTGTCTGTAAGCTGGGTTGGTTTACGTAACAAAAGGGCCAGCCATGGTTTAGGAGCTATATCGGTGGCTCAGGTTAAATATGGTTTTAAACACTTCTGTCTGCCTTTGTTTAATCAGAAGGCACCACATATGCATTTTGTCCGCTGTTTTCCCACATCCTCATAGGCATAGGTCCGTGGTATGGAACCATTTACAAAGTATGTTACCAGTAATTTTAAACCTTTTCTTTTATGCGATTATTGATGGAAGAGGTTGCCATATATCTATGTATTTTATCCCATTCCTCGTCGTCCAGATGTTCACCCAGTCTTTGTTCCCATTTAGTTATTGCTTTCGTTTTGGATTGGAGGAGTTCTGAATATATCCATCTGATTTTACGTTTGCGTATTTGGTTATTGCAGAGATGTTTGTATTGAGAAAGATTTGGGTAGGAATGTCTTAAAGTCTGTGTTTAAAGGAGAAGGAAAGGCATTTTACTACGAATAGATTTGCCACATTAGTGCCACCTAGAACAATATATTTATTCTGCAGAAATCATTACTATACCTGAGTAAACAGCTTTAGAAGCTTTCTCCCTTTGCTTAAGATAACAGCTGCCATTTTAGGTAGCTTCCTGCCTGTAGCTCTAGCAGTTACAGCTGAGAACACACATTCCTAATGGAGGGGGGGGGGGGGCTCTTAGCATTTTGGTGGGAGGGGGAGCAGGAGAGGGGAGAAAGGAGAGAACTGTGCAGACTCTGGCCTCGGAAATTAAGGATGTTTCTGAGAGAGGAAGTCAGACACTGGAACATCATGTTTGTAAAAAAAAAAAAAAAAGACAATATATCCTGTGTTTGTTTTGATAGAGGACTCAGTGCAACATTACAGTAAGTGCTTTATGGCTGTATTTACATAGACCTTTCTGATGAAGCTTACTTAGTTTTTACCTTCCTTCTCCTTCAGTGTTGCATTTGCTGCTATCTATAATGTTCCTTGAGAGGTATTTGGTATTTTGTGCGTAACCATTCCCACGTGAGGTGTTTTGAATTGCAGTACATATCTCTAAATGAGAAAGTTCTGGAAAGTCCACCAGGAGCATGATGAGAATTGTAGGCCAGGGGGAAGGTCAGGTTGTGAAATGTGGAGATGGTAGAATCTTTGGACAAAGAATGAATTTTGCTTTGTCCTATGCTGTTACTGAGTATCTAATGATCAAGTTGTTCATGCCTCACTTGGGTCTGTTTTTAGGATTTAACCATAACAGACCTGCGACATTGTGTGTGGCAGTAAGCTGGTTTTTAATTTCAACCCATCTGTTGAATGGGGCTTCAAAGCTCTTTAAAGGAACAGTAACACCAAAAAATGAAAGAGCTTTAAAGTAATAAAAATATAAACACTGTTGCCCTGCACTGGTTAAACTGGTGTGTTTGCTACAGTAACACTACTATAATTTATATAATAAGCTGCTGTGTAGCCACGGGGGCAGCCATTCAAGCTGGAAAAAAAGGAGAAAAGGCACAGGTTACATAGCAGATAACAGACAAGTTCTGTAGAATAAAATAGTGTTTTATCTGTTATCTGCTATGTGCCTGTGCCTTTTCTCCTTTGAATGGCTGCCTCCATGGCTACATAGCAGCTTATTTATATAAATTATAGTAGACTTTCTGAAGTAAACACACAACTTTTACCAGTGCAGGGCAGCAGCACATTATATTTTAGTTACTTTTATACACTTTCATTTTTTGGTGTTACTGTTCCTTTAAGTGCTGATAGTTGTGCTATAAAGTGATAAGTGCTATTTCCAAAGTACCAGTGCTACTATCCAATCACAGCAACCACAACAATTGATTATTTAAAAATGTGATTATTGCACAGGTTACATAGCAGATAACAGACAAGTTCTGTAGAATAAAATAGTGTTTTATCTTTTATCTGCTATGTGCCTGTGCCTTTTCTCCTTTGAATGGCTGCACCCATACTACACAGCAGCTTATTTATATAAATTATAGTAGACTTTCTGAAGTAAACACACAACTTTTACCAGTGCAGGGCAGCAGCACATTATATTTTAGTTACTTTTATACACTTTCATTTTTTGGTGTTACTGTTCCTTTAAGATTGGCAGCAGCTTACATTTCCCTATTAAAGTCAATGGGTTAAATTTGATGGCTGTTGTTGGCTGCATCCACTTTGTGTCATCTAACAAATGTCACTGTTTCATTAGATCAGATATGTCTTATTTTAAGAGGGATTTTCACTCCCAGATATATAGGTATATAATATTTTTTATTTTATATATATATATATATATATATATATAATTTTTTTTTTATTGTTTTGATTTGCAAAAAAGAAAAAGAACAACATAACAAATCTGTATGTTACAGTTGACCTTAGTAATGACAGCTCTTGGTTAAATACAGTACAAGGCAGTTCCATTCTTTATGCAAATAAAGTACCTTTGCAGAGTCTGATGTATTGACAACTGTATGTAATTGTTAGCTAATGTTTTAATTAATAAATGTTTCCCAACCTATAGTGTGTACTGTCGTTTCAAGGGCAGAGGGAATGGGGAGAAGGGGGTGCTGGAATGGGGGGGGGGGGGCTGACTAACTTTTAAAGTAGTAATTTGGGTAAGTGTTTATATAGCCAGGGGGTCCAAACTTTACCAAATTTTTGGGGACATTCTCTACTTAAGTATGTCAGGTTATATAAGGGGACTGAGCTGTTAATCATTTCAATCCATTGTCTGTTGTTTAGGGGGTTGTTACAAATTCCATTTGAGTGCTATTAATCGTTTGGCTTGTTTAAAGAGGAAGCACAATAGCATTCTTTCTGCTATGGTGGGAGCTGTTTCCTTCACTTTAGTAATAGTATTAAGTCTAAAAGTACTATGAGTGCTAATAAGTGGCTAATCTCTTCAACTATATTTGACCATAATTTTTTAATGGGGGGGACATTCCTACACCATATGTATGTAGTCGGCTGGAGATTGCAAACACTTTGGACAGGTATCAGGAATATTTGAGTTTATAAAGTGAAGTCTATGGAGGGGTTAGGTTCTATATAGAAATCTAAATTGGATCATCTTATCTTTGAAACTAATTAGGACTGTATTGTAGGATCTCAGTCCACATTTCAGGCGTCAGGTGAGGGATATCTTTCTTACATTTATCATATAGTTTGCTATGTACTGGGTTGCGTAATGGATAGAGTTGGGATATTGGTTTGAGTTGGTTTGGTTCAAAGATCATTTCCTCAATTATTCTGTGGGTAATATCTATTTTGTCATAACAGAATTGCGCTTGCAAAGCATTGCGTAACTGTAAGAATTTTAAAATCATTTTATTGGGTAAGTTAAATTTTTCTTTGAGGGTGTCAAAGGTATCACTCCCAGATATTTAAGTCCCTTTTTTGCCTATTGGAACTCAAAGTTGAATTCTAAAAATTTCAGTATGGCTGTCCAAAGTAAGATTTAAGGCTTCAGATTTATTAGTGTTTATTTTAAAACCTGATATATCGCCAAATCATTGTAATTCTCTATAGAAATTTGTTAAAGTGGTCTGGGGTTTATTTATTGAGAATATAGTGCCATCTGCGAATAGAGCAATTTTATATGTGAAGTAGCCTGTTGTGATCCCTGAGATTTGTGCTAGGTGTTCCATACATATAGCAAATATTAGAGGGAATAGGGGGCAACCCTATCTGGTTCTGTTCTGGTTTTGGGTGTCCTGGTTATTTTTCTTATAATAATCTATCTGTTTAAGAAGTATTTACAAAATATTTTGTCAGCTAAAAGTGATTAGTTTAAAACTCTAATAGTGGTGTGATCAGACCAGGTTTGAGAAGAAGAACTGCGTAAAGATAAAGGAGATTTCCCAAAATCAATGGGTGAAGACACACTGAGCTACTAGTAGCAGCTACTTGTCAAGGCTACTAGAATAGACAACGCTGATCAGTTACTGATAATTGTCTCTACATGTGTTTTAGCAGAGGCATTTATCAGAATTGTGTATGGCAAGGCATTTTCTGGAGTTTAGTAGCCGTGATAAAGTAGCTGCTACAGTAAATGTGTTGACTTTGCAATAGCTGAAATGACAGAAATGATACACCATATGGGGGCATTTTCATTTTGGGACCCCCTACATGCCACATACTTAGGTAAACCTATACACATTGGGTATCAAACTGTTCAGTGGACCCCTGGACTACATAATTAGGATGTTTTATCTTGGTACCGAATAGTATGTTGAAGGTAGGGTGCTGCAAAATTAAAGCTTTGAGGTATTTTTCGGAAATCTCCTCAAAATCACCACATTTTTTAAATTTTAAAAATATTGCTTTTATTAAAACATCACTGCGAGTTACACTATCTGTTATATGAATTATATTTTAATCTTTGTACTATTCAATGGACATTTATCTTTTTGTTTCAAACGATAGCATACTATTAATGTTTTTTATTATTTATAATATTAAGACAAAATCACCAATTTTAGGAAAGCTTTGCAGCTTGGTACTTTGGAATAGAAAGACACGAGTACCCATTTTAGGTTCAGGGGAATGTGTAATTCTGAGGTGAGTGTACTTTTTTTTTTTTTATAGGTTTACCCCACATAGAATGCAGTAAATGTGTTGATTTTGCAGTAAGTGAAATGACAGAAATGATACACCATATTGGGGGAATTTTCATTTTGGGGCCCTATATGCCACATACTTAGGTAAACCTATGCACATTGGGTATCAAACTGTTTAGTGGGCTCCTGGCCTTCATATTTGGGGTGTTTCATCTGGTTTCCTAATGATATGTGGGAGATAAGATGCTGTGGATTTTTAAAATTTTAAAATTTCACAAATTTATATAAAAACTGATAAATTTGGAAAAGCATTGCAACTTGGTAATTTGGAGTAGAAAGACAGTTGTGTCTATTATGGATTTATCAGAATCTGTTCTTTCCAAATATGTATAGTTTTCTAGGGTAAACCCTACTGTAAGTGGAATAATGGCCTTGAAATAGAAGGTATGCAGATTTCTGGAGCAGTGCTTTGGAAAGTTACCAGTGTACTGCTGGGACATTTTGACCTATACAAGTGAGAAATCTCCATAAAACTATATATATTTGGTATTGGTGCATTCAAGAGACATGGGACTTTCCAAATCAGTTGTATTTTCGTGCATAAAATAATTCATGTTTCTGATGTGTTTATATTATGGAAAATATTTTTTTTCTTCATGTTTTTTGACATTTAGGGGCTGATTCACAAAAGGTCGAAAAAACAAGTTATTTTTAGCATCTTTAAAAAAAATTATCACTTCTTATATTAACGGTCGATTCATTTTACGATGACATATTTTTGAGTGATATTTTAAAGCATGCAATATGTTTGTGTTATTTCATAGCACCTAAGACATTTGGGATGCCAAATTTCTATTGATGGGAAACTTTATATAATTCCCAGACACTAAGGGGCTGATTTACTAATCCACGAATCCGAATCCCGAATGGGAAAAAAATCTGATTGGAAAGGAACATTTTGTGATTTTTTCGTAGCCGTTACGACTTGCGCGAATTGTCGCGACTTTTTTGTGTTGAGCGCTCGTAAACGGCGGGCAAACCTTTCCGACTTTATTTTTTTTTCCGCGTGATTTTGGAAGCCTCCCATAGGACTCAATGGCACTCTGCAGCTCCAACCTGGCCCAAGGAAAGTCACAATACTGAAGCTTGAATGAATCCGAAATTTTCGTACTCGACGCGGCAGTACGTTTTTTTCGCGACGGCGATGAAAAAGTCGCGACAATTCGCGCAAGTCATAACGGCTACGAAAAAAACGCAAAATACCGATCATTAAGAAAAAACCGCATTCGGACGCTTTCGATCCGTTCGTGGATTAGTAAATCGACCCCTAAACGTATTGCATCCAAGATCTGCCCAAGGCAACGTGAAAATGTGAGCTGTGACACTCCACCATAAATCCTTCCAACTTTCTGAAAACTTCCGTTTATGAAAAAGTGGAGAGCACAGAGTTTTCGCAATGCCAGGAACAGCATGGCTTCTGTGTGTTAGTGGCTGCAGATACGGCTCCAGTACCTCATACAGGCTACAGATTGCTGCTCTGCTTAATCTATAGTGCCTCACTATTTCCACCTCTGATAATCATTTTAGGATCTTTCTATTAGATAATTATCGCAATGCGATGGACATAACGCTTTGCGATAATTGAGATTTTTATGCATGCGATATGACTAGTAACGCATGTGAAATGACTTTGAAGAATCGTACTTAATAAAAGAACACTTTTTACAATGCCATATACATTTTTTTTTTAATTTTTCCTTTTTAGGCCTTCACCAGGACCACGGAAGCGTCAGTCTGTTCAGTGCAATGACAACAAATCTCATAATAACCGCTTTGGTGCAGGGAAAGGTCCAAATCTTCCATCTTCTAAAAATACAAATAATGTAAAAATGAAGCCTGTTCGAGCCCGTGAAAAGAAAGATACTTTTTTAAAAGTAAAAGATGAAAAGGTATTTATATATTTCTATGCAACTGCTATATAGCAGCTTAAAAAATGTATATTTATGTCAAAGTAGAGGTGTCTGTGCACAAAAAAGATATTTATTTGCTTATTGGTATATCAGAATGTATGATGGTGCCTGGTGCAGGTCGGATGCGTTCAGGTTCAATACCACTTACTTCAAGCACAAGGAAGTTTTTCTGTATACAAAAACATGACTGTGCCTTGGGTTCGGTTATGTCTCCAATTGTAGCAAACCTTTACATGGAAGAAGTGGAAAAGAAAGCCCTGGACACCTTCAAGGGAACAACACCAAGACATTGGTTTAGATATGTGGATGACATCTGGGTCAAAATTAAAGCATGCGAGGTTCCAGCCTTAACTTGGTGGACAAAAACATCAAGTTCACAAGGGAAGATATGAAGGACGGCAACCTGGCTTTTATTTTCTGTGCAATAGTTATCAAAGGTGGGGGGGGAAGGAATACAAACATCTAAAAGTAGCTCTGAAAACTTGTGGGTGCCCAGACTGGGCCTTTATCAAATCTAAATCAAAGACAAGCAAAAAGACCAAACTAACAAACAGAAGGGAGGAACACAGCAGGTGAAGCAACATAGTCATCCCATATATTACTGGAACGTCAGAAAAACTTTTCAATAAACATTGCATTCCTGTGTTTCCTACACCAAAGCACATGAAGAGTGTAGTGAAGAGTGCTCTGACTTATATATTGGGGAGACAAAACAACCTTTCTGTAAGAGAATGGCCCAACATAGGAAGGCTAACTCCTCAGGACAAGACTCGGCAGTCTATCTACACCTTAAGGAGAAAGGACACTCTTTTGAGGATGGTAACATGCATATTTTAGACCGAGAGGACAGATGGTGTGAAAGAGGCCATTTATGCCAGCCTGGAAAAACCATCCCTGAACAGAGGAGGAGGCCTGTCACTCCGCTTGTCATCAATATACTGTGCCGCTTTGACATCCTTACACAGGATGTTTCACAACTGTTCACACTTCCGGTCATGTACTTTGAAGGATTAACACCTTCATCAATGAGAACCATGGTACCATTGTGACTGGATCATACCTTCTTACACCTGTCAGAAGGTCAACGGAATAAGATCAATGGAACCGTTATGATTGGATGCCTGTGACTGTGCTACCCTCAAGGGTTTAAATACCGGGGAATTCCCTAGAAAATACTCAGAAAAGTCCAGTTGTTTTAGACTCTACTATATACTGTATTATCTAGCTTTGATAACCATTTTTTGTAGTCGCGAAAAGAAAATATTCAGATTTCTAAGACATTGGATAGAATGTTGGTTTGTTATCTATGGCTGTATTTACCTTTTTGATCAAGCTTACTTAGGTTTTACCTTTCCTTCTCCTTGTAATGGAAATCTGCCCATGTTTATATAAAGAATCATAAATGTAATTTCCTTACAAAGAGTTGAAATTGGTTGAGTCATTTTTTTTTATTTACATCTGTTAGTTTAATTATTGAAAAAATGCCATGCAAACTGAAGGTTGCTGCCCTGGAAGATGTCCATTTATTCAGTTTCTTTTTTTTTTTATATTTAAAGAATAAATCATCTGTGGATGTGTCAGAGACTGAAGTGAAGAAATTTGATGGTACTGGTTATGATAAAGACTTGATAGAAGCGTTGGAGCGAGATATAATTTCACAAAATCCAAATATCCGATGGTAAGTGTAATATGTTTACTCTGTGTCATTGATTTAAAGGAGAACTAAAGCCCAACTAAAGAAGTATGCTAGAAATGCTGTATATTGTGTTTTGAACTTCTGTACCAGCCCAAGGCAACTAAAGCCATTTAGCAGTTAAAGGAACAGTAACACTAAAAAATAAAAATGTTTTAAATTAATTAAAATATAATGTACTGTTGCCCTGCACTGGTAAAATTGCGTGTTTGCTTCAGAAAGACTACTATAGTTAATAGAAATAGCTGCTGTGTAGCCATGGGGGCAGCCATTTAAATTGAAAAAAGGAGAAAAGGCACAGTTTACATAAGAAGATACCAGATAAACTGTGTAGAATACAATGGGAATCTATGCTACTTATCTGTTATCTGCTTAGTAACCTGTGCCTTTTCTCCTTTTTTCAATTTAAATGGCTGCCCCCATGGCTACACAGCAGGGTATTTATATAAACTGCAGTAGTGTTTATGAAGAAAACACACAACTTTTACCAGTGCAGAGCAATAGTATATAATATATTCATTATTTTTATACACTTTCATTTTTTGGTGTTACTGTTCCTTTAAGATCTGTGCCTCCAAATATGCCATAGTAGCTCCCCATTTTCTTTTCTGCAGATTCACTGCATATGCTCTGTGCTGCTGTCACTTACCTGAGCTTAGGGACTAACCCACAATATACTGTATGTACAGAATAAAAATGTCACAATATAAGGCTGATTAGAAATAAATATTAATAATTACTACATAAACCATTGCAACTAGCATCAGAATTACAACTAGCATCAGAATTTAATAATCAGTAATAAGTAGCATCAGTTTATATGACTGGCCAACCTCATTTTCTGCTTGATAATTTGCAACAACCCCTAGGCTTAGCTTCTCAACAGCTACTCAGAGCACACAGAGCATGTGCACTGTCCTGGACAGTTCTTACAGAATCCACGATGAGGAGCTCCCGTGACAACTTTAAAGATCTATATAATTACTACTATAATGCTGCTAAAACGTTAGCCTAGTGCAGGCAGTTTAGTATATAAAATATGGAATTTATAGCCATATTCATGTTTATGGTTTAGTTCTCCTTTAAGTGTTACCTGAATCCAGTGCATAATAGTTCTTTTTTACTTTGTCTACCAAAAACAATTGCTATTCATATATTGCAATCAGTCATAGATGTATTGCAAAGTGGTCACTTGTGCTAGAATGGGCAAAAGCCAGAAATTAGAGCAGGTTAAATCTGTCTGCTCACAGCATGAGTGCATTGTTTACATTTTTTTTCTGGTAAGAAACTCGCTCTTTTTTTTTATAAGCAACTGTAAGAAAATAATTGCTGTTTGTGAAAATATACTTATTAAACATCTACTCAAATGCATTTTTTATGCTTTACCTTTCAATTCACATTTTTATTGAATTATTTTCAATTACTGGGGATGGTGTAGGTGGCCACCTGTGATGGATTTGGTTAATTTTATTTCAAATACTAAAATATTTTATTTAGGGATGACATTGCAGATTTGGAGGAAGCCAAGAAACTGTTAAAGGAAGCAGTGGTACTTCCAATGTGGATGCCAGAGTTCTTTAAAGGCATAAGGAGACCATGGAAGGTAATAAAGATTTAAAGATTTTTAATGTTGTATGTTTTTCATTTATACAGTTGTTGGGGGACAGTTTTATTTCCAGTAGTTTTTCAGTGCAGTGTGAGAACTTCTAATTTATTTATTTTTTTTTATATATACTTTTTCCATGATATTAGTGAGTTACAGTATGATAAAAAAAAACTTATTGGGAATAAAATATATAATGTGCTAATATACTATTGGCAGAGATGTTATACAGTTGAATTATACAGTCAAGACACAAGTACTTATATATATTCCATTCTCCTAACTTCTTACATTTTTTTAGTTTGTGAGAATGTTTTTGTTGTTTGTCATTGAGTAACCAAAAACAACACAAAAGAGTTAAATAATGCCCTTTTCTCTTTTGGTAGACCGATTGCATTGAAGCTGTTTTATTTCTGTCTTTGTACAATATATTTTTCTTTGAATAAAATACATGGACTAGAAGAAAACTGGAATTCAACTGAAACAATAAAATTATAACCTCACAACTTTAAAGGAGAAGGAAAGGCAAAGTCACTTGGGGGTGCCAAAATGTTAGGCACCCCCAAGTGACTTTAATTGCCTACCTTTTACCCCGGGCTGGTGCCCTTGTTAGGAGAGAACAGCACCAGCCCGGGGTAGCTGCCAGCGCTTCCTTGTTCCTGCCTTGCCACGCGCACATGCGCAGTAGAGTGAAAAGCTGAACTTTAACAGAGGAGTCGGCTTTTCACTCTACTGTGCATGCGATTGTCCGGGACATTCGGCAGCAGCGCGAGTAGGAAGGAGAAAGCGCTCTGGACAGGTACCCCGGGCTGGTGCTGTTTTCTCCCAACAGGGGCACCAGCCCCGGGGTACAAGGTAGGCGATTTAAGTCACTTTGTGGTGCCTGACATTTTGGCACCCCCAAGTGACTTTGCCTTTCCTTCTCCCTGCAGGTTCCCCAGCCAGCCGTGTCCCCTACCCCCCCCCCCCCCCCCGCAGGGCCCCCACCTGACGTCCTCCCCGAGCGAGTATAAATTGAATGTGTAAGGGGAGGAACAGTCAGAAAGGGGAGCGCCGGCAAAGGTCGGACTGGGCCGCCGGGGTGCACCGGGATTTTTCCCAGTGTCCCAGCGGCCCAGTCCGACCCTGGTCACACTTTACTGCTGAGCTGCAAGTTGGAGTGATATCACCCCCCCTCACAGCAGCCGATAAGCAGAACAATGGAAAGGTAGCAAGATAGCAGCTCCCAGTAGATATCAGAAAAGTTCTCAATAGTAAGAAATCCAAGTCCGGTTTGCTACACCTCCAGTTACATGGGGGTAGGAGAAATAATTGGTTGCCTGAAAGCAGTTCTAATGTGTAGTGCTGGCTCCTTCTCAAAATCAGGCCCAAGACTGCCTACACACCAATATTACAACTAAAAAAAAATACATTTGTTGGTTCAAGAATAAAATTTTAAATGGCAGAGTGAATTATTTGCTATGTAAACAGTGTAATTTAGAAATAAAAAGTAAACCATAAAAATCATGACAGTATCCCTTTAAAAGGAGTAGTTTACCCTGCTGGAACACGGTGTAAAGTGTAAAATAGGCATAAACAGATATGTCTTTTGTTTACCGTGCTCCTTGATGAGCCCCAAGGTAGCACTGCAATCAGGGATGTGGCTAAAAGTGGGTAACACGTAGGCATCACCTGCAATGCCCTGTTAGCTTAAATTTCATTCATAATATGAATGAGCCAGAGAGCCTGTGTTAATTTCTCTCTAGCTTTGCTCCCTTTAACTCTCCAGCACCCATAGTACAGGTATGGGATCTCTTATCCGGAAACCCGTTATCCAGAAAGCTCCGAATTCCGGAAAGCCCGTCTCCCATAGACTCCATTCAGAATTTTAAAACTGATTTCCTTTTTCTCTGTAGTATAAAAACAGTACCTTGTAATTGATCCCAACTAAGATATAATAAATCCTTATTGGATGCAAAACAATCCTGTTAATGTTTTATTAATTTTTTAGTAGATTTACGGTATGGGGATCCAAATTACAGAAAGACCTCTTATCTAGAATACCCTTGGTCTCAAGCATTCTGGATAATGGGTCCTATACCTCTATTGGTAACTAGGTCCTAAAACATGTTGGTAGAAAAATTAGCGAAAACTTTTTTGTGCATTTCTATTGTAATTCATTATTGTAATTGCATTAAAACTGTTTGCATAAAATTCTTGTTTATTAAATGTTTTATTATAATAAAAAAAAATGCCAATAGTGGGACCTTCATGGATTTTTATTAAAAATGTTTTTTCTTCTCATTTATTTCCAAGGGAGTGCTAATGGTTGGGCCTCCGGGAACAGGGAAGACTCTCTTAGCCAAGGCAGTTGCCACAGAGTGCAAAACAACATTTTTTAATATTTCCTCATCTACACTTACATCCAAATACAGAGGAGAATCTGAGAAACTAGTACGTCTGTTATTTGAAATGGTGAGTACTTAAATATAATAAACAAAGTCAGTAAAATGTAATAAGTAGAATTGTATGGTGTTGTATTCAGTTATGCGGGGCAATTCAGAACTGATGTGGCCTTCTGGCTAGTGCAGAGAGAGCAATTGCATTCTTTGCACCAGAGAAATCTCCAGTTATAAAGGAAAATTTCAGTTACTTCTAGTGACTTGCTACACACTGCAAACTAAGGCAAGGTTCCCACCTTGCCACATGGCCCCACGTTGTCACGTTTAAAGGAGAATGCAAGTCAAAATTTAAAAAGCATACTGCCCAATAGTCCTCCTATTGATTAGTAAATAAAACACCTAATCAAATATTTACTCAGTCACTCATACTTCACATTTTCTAGAACAGGCAGCCATCTCTAAAAAGGTATTCTCCCATCTTTTCCCTCCTTGCTTCATACTGCACATGTGTTTCATTCCCTCCCCCCCTCCCCTCTGGCAGATCGGCTTCTGATTGGCTGGTGGGTATGTGTAGCTCAGAACAGGAGACAGGATCAAGTTACACACATGCTCAGAGAATAGGAAGGCTGCCGCTGGCAGCCTACAGGAAGGACAGATTGATTTCAGTGATGTCACTGTAGTCTTCACACTGCTGTAGGCTGCCAGCACCATATCTCAGAGAAGCAAGCAGAGATCTGGGAATTTAGATATGCAGTAAGTACTTAAAAAAGAATGCCTTTAGACTTACTTTTAATTTATATTAACCTTTCATTGTCCTTTTAAAGTGAATTGAATTCACTTGGATTGGATTTTTTCTGCTGTTGGTGAACAACCCCCCCAACCCCATCCCCAATGCGAGGCCCCCTGAGGGAGCTGCTGAGAGGCACAGCTGATGATTTTTTTTTATATATAAAGCAATTATATTTCCAGTTCCTATCAATTCTGTTTGAAGTTGGCATGGACTGTAGAAAAATATTGCTGACATTTCCACCAGTTTTTTTGTGCAGATGGGATAGTCTGCATCCCATTCCAGTGCTCTGTATGCATAAAATCATAGATGGACTCCCCAACCCTTGGCAAAATTGTCCCAATTTGCTAATTTTTAGCAACCAGTCAGGAATAAGCTTTCACTGTTTTGTCTGCAATAGACTTGAAGTTGCTTATAAGTTACTTTGCTGCAGTATACTAATATTATACTATACTAATCTTACTTTTAGTCTTTTTTACTGTACCTAGAAGCTATCTTTCTTTTTTCCTTGGCTGCAAATACTAAGCAAAAGAAAATAGGCTTGGAATAAATATGTGCATTTATTACCTATTTATGTTTAGGCAAGGTTTTATGCTCCAACAACAATATTCATTGATGAAATTGACTCCATATGCAGCAGAAGAGGCACCTCAGAAGAGCATGAAGCAAGTCGAAGAGTAAAAGCAGAACTTCTTGTTCAGATGGATGGTAACTTTAAATAAAGGTTTATGTAATTCACCTGAACCTGTTAAGCTCATTTACAAAGTAGGAACAACATGCAAAAACCTAGGGAAAGGTTCCATGTCCCAATGTAATTGCTTCTTGCACCCTTAGGTACAACTCTTTCCAAAATGGAGAGGAAAGCTTTGCCTTTCTGCTGCAGCCTACTTTTGGCAGGGCTGCATTCAGTAGGTGGCCAGCACATGCCAGGCATTTAAGAATATAATTTGACCAACAACAACAAATGCAAAGCAGTAGAAAGGATGGTGTGGTTAGGAGTAAAAGTGAATGAAATTAGGTACCGTATATACTCAAGTATAAGCCGATCCGAATATAAGCCGAGGTACCTAATTTTACCTAAGAAAACTGGAAAAACCTATTGACTCGAGTATAAGCCTAGGGTGTCACCAGCTCGCACCAACCAGAACACGAAGCACAAGAAGTACAGCAGGATAATCTTGTTACACTATATTGCTTGAGAACTGATAATAGATAACTGACCTAGATCCCCCCCATTCTCAGCAGAAAGCATATTGACATTAACCTATTGCTGCTGTCTATATACCCGAGTTTTCACAAAGTCCACACTTAAATAGAGATGACCCAGTTGTTACCATATACTCAAAAGTCCAGTCCAACCCTGGAACTCATTTGCACTTTATATATACTATATATAGATATAAATCCTTATGGCAAGTACCTTGTTTGGAACATGCTGTGTGCCTGCTACTATTTACATTTCCATTTACAGCCCTGACTCTTTGGATATACAAAACCCAAAGATGCAGCCTCCTCCTGATACCATCTTGCCTCAGGATACACAAGCTATAGTTACAGCCCATCCCTCTAATACCATCTTGCCTTACTCTAAAGCCCCACACACACACACACATGCTGCACGGACAAAAACTCCTGCAAAAGACGCAGTATTACATACCGGCACTTACGACTTAAAGTTCCCTCAGTCCCGCTCTCTGCCTATGCCAGCTTCCCAGAACCGCCATCCTGCTAACTGTGCGCGCTTCTGCTGTGCTGGGCGCACCTTGTAAGATGAGGCCATGAGTAACTGAAGGGGGCGCGTGACGTCACTGGCGCGACTGCGGCACCCAGCACAGCAGAAGCGCGCACAGTTAGCAGGATGGCGGTTCTGGGAAGCTGGCATAGGCAGAGAGCGGGACTGAGGGAACTTTAAGTCGTAAGTGCCGGTATGTAATACTGTGACTTTTGCAGGAGTTTTTGTCCGTGCAGCGTGTGTGCGTGTGGGGCTTTAGAGTTGGTTGAGGGTAGGCTGTCATGTTGGCGGGGGCAGCAGGAATCACCAGCAGGGGGTCAGGAGGGTCCGTGACTCGAGTAAAAGCCGAGGGTTAATTTTTCAGCACATTTTGCGTGCTGAAAAACTCTGCTTATACTCGAGTATATACGGTATTCTTCCTTCTTCTATAAGCCAGGGCAGTGGGGTACCCAGTGTAAGAGGTGGGGGCAGTGGGGCCCCAGGCCTATAGGCAGGGGCAGATAATACAGGATACATGAAAACCAGCATGGAAAACATACCCAGCAAGAAAACACTATACGTACCTTACAGGTAGGAATTTCCTTTGTGTTCTCCTACAGCAGGGTGGAATATGGGAACACAATGCAGCTTTTGGCCCTCAGTTTGTATTCTCCAGAACACACTGGTCTCCCCCATCTTGTATTGCTTCCTATTGAGCATTACCCCTCATTCCCTGTGCAGGCCTCTTAAAAACTATCCCTCCAGACTACTGTGTGTAAGATGGCCCTGTTTGGTATTATCAGGAAGCATGTGACTCTTCATAACCAGTTTTTTATTTATCAGGGTGTCAGAGGGTATATGGATATGGATCCTGATCCATAGTTCTGCGTTTGTTGGTCCACCAGTCCTTTTCTTTATCAGTTATCTGCTTCCTATATAAACTGGTCTGGCTCCTGCAAGACAAGCACACAACCTACTTACACAGCCCCCCTCTGTGTACTTGAAACCAAATGTTCCCAGATTACCCCTTACAATGCTATAGTACTACTAAGCACTACTGCTCTTGCATGAGTATGATTTTCTGTATGTATTAGTTTAGGGATCCCCAACCTTTTATACCCGTGAGCCACATTTAAATGGAGAAAGTGTTGGGGAGCAACACACGCATGAATAAGGTTCCTGGAGGTCAAGATAAGAGCTTTAATTGGCTACTTAATAGCCCCTATGTGGACTGGCCCTGTTTGGCTTTATACTTGGTTTTTATGCAACCAAAACTTACCTCCTAACCAGAAATTCATAAATAAGCACCTGTTTTGAGGCCACTGGGGGCAACATCCAAGGGGTTGGAGAGCAACATGTTGCTCATGAGCCACTGGTTGGTGATCACTGTTTTAGCTGAACACCCAATGTCTAAATCAATGCACTGAAGTAATGAATTTAGCAGCCCTTTCTGTTTTCAGCAGATGCTGAGCCTCTTCCCTTCCCTTCCCTTCCCTTCTTTTTTTTTTTTTTTTTTTTAAATTTACTGGCCAGTTACGTGACTTATTCAGCTTTGTTTCGGCAATATCAATCACATCATATTTCTCACCCAGTGCTTTTAACTCTAGTCAAGCTTCTTTCAAGCATTTAATACTGGTACCAGCTTGTAAATGTGTACAATGTCATTGTGTACATGACCCCTTCCAAATATAATCTTCCATTTTGTACTATTAAATAATTGGCAAAAGTGGAAATAGTACTTACAATGCTCCCCTCCTGGTTATTAATAAACAAGTTTAAAGTAAAAGATCAAGCACAGACCCCTTCTAACAGCCAGCACTCTCCGCAATCTGTCCTTCAGCCAGTTCTCTCTCAAAGTGCAAAAATGATGTTCACCTTTACACAATAGTTTGAATTTGAACAGCCCCTGTTAGAAAAAAACAGTTGTGTAAATCATCTTCATTATTTAAAATATTTAGTTTTGAAGCTTCAGACCAGATCAGTCCTACTGACAGGCTCTCTACTCTCCGCACTCAGTAGGGGCTTTCCTAGAGGAGGACTTGGCAGGTGGCCAATTTGAAAAAAAAAAAAAAAAAAGTCACACTAAACTGGATCTGCCTTCCCTCTCCTGCTTTATTTGCATATGTATGATACAGTTGGCTAGCAAGATTCAGCCAACTGGATCAGTGCAATGTAAATGAAGCAGGACAGGGAAGGCATATGAAGTAATTCAAGCTGGAGTCCTGATCCCTTCAGAAGATAGAGGAGAGTCTCTCTGCAGCACTGACCCTGGTCTGTAGCTCCAATACTGAAACATTTTAAATAATTAATGATCAATTACAGAAATGTTTTTTCTGATATGGGCTCTTCAAATTCAGATTATTGTCTGATGGTGAACATCCCCCTTTAAGCCCTGGTCCTTATCTAAGCTACCATCCTTAATATTACTTACTGCTCCTCCCCATTCCTAGTTTAAAATTTTTAACCTTTAGCCATTCTCTACCTCAAAATGGCTGTACCAACATAAGTGAGGTGTAGCCAATGAAAATCAAGCCAGTTCTTTTAAAACCCAAAGCCCTCCTCCCTGCTGCTGAGCTTACTCTCTAGCTCAGTGCTGTCCAACTGGCGGCCCGCGGGCCGCATGCGGCCCGCGACCCCCCTCTGTGTGGCCCCCCACCTGTCTGGCTGCTTTGATGGCTTACTCTTGTGTTAGCTTTAAAAGGTAACAGTACTGTGATTAACTGCCCCCCTTGCATGGTTGGTTCTCACCTCAGATTCAGGCTGTATTGTTTAAATATGTGTTGTTCACACCTTTTAATCTCTGCATTGTTCACCCCCTGCAGTGTTCACACCTCAGGCTCAGGCTGTAATCACCCCCATTGTTCCCCTGTTCACACCTCAGGAGCAGTAGAAACCCACAACTAATCCCTGCACACTACAAAAAGAACATATACTGAGGTGGTACTGCAATTAAAAAGTTTTTTTAATATATAGTTATTGTGCAGACTGTAGGAGCAGTGCCAGCATTGTGTCACTGTAGGCTGCCTGTGTGTGCCATACACACAGGCAGCATAGGGCAAGCAAAGTATGGCACACACAGGCAGGGTAGGGAAGGCAGAGTATGACACACACAGGCCAAGTTTGGCACAAACCAGCCAAGAATGGCACACACAGTGAAAGTATGGCACATGCAGGCAGGGTAGGGCAGGCAGAGTATGGTACACACAGGCAGGGTAGGGCAGGCAGAGTATGGCACACACACAGGCAGGGTAGGGCGGCAGAGTATGGCAGGTTTTTGCTGTACTACAACCATTAATATGGGTATGGTGATGTGATAACATGGGTGCGGTTTTAAGTGGGTGCGGTTTCAAAAAGGGGAGTGGTCAAAACTGGCTTCCATTATCGGCCCTCCACCACGTAGGTCGGAAAAGTTCCGGCCCTCGGTACAACAGAAGTTGGACAGCACTGCTCTAGCTATTACCCATGTATTGAACACTTCTGGAATATTCACATCTTTATTCAAACAGGACTGCAACAATCCTGTCTTAGAAAATGCCATAGTGCTCATGTATCAATACAAAGAAGATAGCATAAGTTTGTGCCAGCATGCCTTTATGCATAATGGATCTAATCAAATAATGTAATTACCTTTTATGACGAGGTGAGCCGAGACCTTGACTCTGCGATGGCATTGGATGGCTTTGATAAAGCATTTAAAACTGTATGACAGAGATGATTAATGGTAAAATTAAGGAATACTGGCCTGGAACATAATTCTTGCACTTTAAAAGAGAACTGATTGCGGATAGTGCTGGCTGTTAGAAGGGGTCTGTGCTTGATCTTTTACTTTTAACTTGTTTATTAATGACCAGGAGGGGCGCATTGGAAGTACTATTTCCACTTTTGCCAATTGTACTAAATTGTGCAAACTATAAGTTCCATGCAGGATGCTACCAATTTGCAGAGCGATTTGAGAAAATTGGAAAACTGGGCAGCAAAATGGAGAATGAGGTGCAAAGTTATATGCTTTCGTAGAAATAATAATAATGCAAGTTATACACTAAATGGCAGTGTGTTGGGGGATCCTTAATGGAGAAGGATCTGGGGATGTTTGTTGAAAACAAGTTGTGTAATTCCAGGAAGTGCCTTCTAAAGCAAATAAAGTGCTGTCTTGCATGGCCGGAACTAGGAATAGGCAGAAGATGCACCTGCCCAGGGCACAATGGTGGGGGTGCTAGGCAGGTAGCTTTTTCTGCCTTCCCCTAGTCCTGGCTGTCTTTCCCCCACCACCGCTGATCTATACTGTCCTCCCCTATGCATGCACAGCGTAGAGGGGGTAGGGCTGAGGGAACAGGCCAGGTTGCCTAGGGCGCCTGGCTGGCTGGCAGGGCAGTTTTAGGCTCCAGTCCTTAAAGGGGACTTGTCACCTTTTGGAAATACTTGCAAATCCCTTTTTGTCATGTTAGTTGAGCAAAATGAACTTATACTACATAAATTTATATAAATATTGTTTCCCTCAGTCTTGCAAGTACACATGGCTGCTGCCATTTTGCAAACACTTTTATAAAGATAAGCTTTGCATTATCCCAAAATCTTGCTTATGCTCCACGATCTGGCACCTAATGCCCAGGCCCATGTACAGGATACATAAATGCAACTACATCTAGGAAGTGCTGAATGGAAGGCGAAAGTAATTGCTGCCTCAGGCATAGAGGCAGGGCAGGCAAAATATGATTGACAGTTCAGAATTTGAAATACATATATAACAGGTACATATGTTTTCATAAAAAAAAATAATTTGGGTTTCATGTTTAATTTGCCAAGGACTTTTTTTAATATAGCTTTTTATGTGTGGGTGACAGGAGAAGGAAAGGCTAAGCCAATGGGGTTGCTAAAATGACTTTAATCAGGGCTGGTGCTCTTGTGAGAAGAAAAAAACAGCACCAGCCAGGGTACCTGCGAGCGAGTGTCTCCTCTTCCTACTTCGCACGCTTGCACATGCGCAGTGGAGCAAAAAGACGAACTTTAACAAAAAAGTCGACCTTTTCACTCTACTGCGAATGCGCCGGTTCCGGGATGTTGAAGAAAGAGTAAACACTTGCTGCACTTGCTGAGCACCAGCCCAGGGTAAAAGGTAAGCAATTAAAGTCACTGGGGGGGTGCCTAACATTTGGCACCCCCTATTGATTTTTACCTTTCCTTCTCCTTTAAAAAACATAAAATGAGCTGGAAAGAGTGCAACTAAACGGGGTAAATGGGATGAAAGATTTAACTGATGAGGGTGGGTACACTGTCAAGTTTGGGTGTGTTTTCTCTCTGTCATCCCTCTGTCATCAGTGACATTTACATCTGAAAACAGTACATGTGCGCTATAAAGTTCTTGCAATCAAGAATGCAGGGTTACACAGGCAGAACTTAATTTGATAAGTCCTGCTTGGATTAAGCCCTGTAACGGTTAAACCGAGCTCAGGAAAGGGGGTTAGGAGAAAAAACATTTGCTGCTAGACTGGAGGTTGTGTTAGGTAACCTGAATTTAAAAGAACTGAGCATGCCCAGTTAGCCAAGAGTCAAAGTTATTACTTAGGGAGGCGGCCGAGTGGGTTAGATGAGCAGAAGGAATCATAAGTGATTAAAGGAGAAGGAATCACTTGGGGGTGCCAAAATGTTAGGCACCCCCAAGTGACTTAAATTGCTTACCTTGTACCCCGGGCTGGTGCCCCTGTTGAGAGAGAACAGCACCAGCCCGGGGTAGCAGAGAGTGCTTCCTTCTTCTGCGTTGGCGAGCTGCGCATGCGCATTAGAGTGAAAAGCCGAACTTTAACATGAAAGTTGGCTTTTCACTCTAATGCGCCGGCCCAGGGATTTCGCCACAGAAGCAATTCGGAAGAAGGAAGCGCTCACTGCAGGTACCCCGGGCTGGTGCGGTTTTCTCCTAACAGGGGCACCAGCCTGGGGTACAAGGTAAGCGATTTAAGTCACTTGGGGGTGCCTTACATTTTGGCACCCCCAAGTGACTTACCCTTTCCTTCTTCTTTAAGGGGATGCTGCAGCCCTACTACTAATCTTTAAACAACAGGAGTGGCAGGTGTTTAAAGATTTCAAAGTGGCTGTTTACTGATCACATTTTTGTGTGGGGACTTTTACATGTCCTTTAAACCTCAGGATGATTTGTCTTTCTACAAGTGTTGGAGATATTATTCTGTAAAATTTCAAGTAATGAATCACATTTTTATACATTTTATAAAACATGCTACATTTACTAAATATATTTGGTATATTGGGTATTGGTTCCAATTTTGAATTTCTCCAAACGTATCCTTTCAAAAAATATATGTATTCTCTGTTGTTTCTGATAAATGCAATTTACTTTTGTATTCTGTGGCCCTAGAACCCAATTTTTTCTAATACCCTTTAGGTATTGCTATTGTTTTAGTTTGGACATTTTCAGATTTTTCTCTTTAGAGCATTTTATCTTTGTACCCAATAGCTAGAGCAGTGGTTCTCAACCTTCCTAATGCTGCAAACCTTTAATACAGTTCCTCATGTTGTGGTGACCCCCAACCATAAAGTTATTCCTAAGACCATCGGAAATTTGTTTTCCGATGATCTTAGGCGACCCCCAAAGGGGTCCTGACCCACAGGTTGAGAACCGCTGAGCTAGAGAATATGTAAACAGCAACTTCAGTTTTTTTTTTTTTTTTTTGTTTGCATACAAAGACATATCTACCCCTTTGGAATAAAGGCATAGGCATTATGTCTGCAGTTTATAGAATAAGGCAAATCTGTTTGCTTAGACTAGATGTAAATGTCACATTTAGAAAATGTTGCTGATAGGAAAACCGATGCTTTCAAATGCACTTTTGAATCAATATATGCATATTTTGTATTAAAAAGTTAATCGATTTGTAGTTTAGAGTATAAAAACATGCACATTTTGAAATGTTCATTATGTGTGCTTTTCAAAAAGTACAAATTTAGGGGTACATTCATCAAAGTACGAATTGCCGAACGGGAAAAAATTTTTTAGAACTGAGCATATTTTCTACGATTTTTTTTCGTGCTTTGCGTCAGTTTGTGCGACAAAATTGTATTTGTCGAAAAATTTCGCTATTCATTCAAGCTTTGTATTGTGACTTTCCTTTCCCAGGTGGGAGCTGCAGAGTGCCATGGAAGGCAGAGTCCTATGGGAGGCTTCAAAAATCATGCACTGAATCGTTCCGATCCGAAAATTTTGTAACTTTTCGATCATATCATTATTTTCGTACGACCACGATGCGATTTTTTGCACATTTAACGCACATCAGAAATTTTAGTATTTAATCCAAATTTTTTTGCAATCGTACTTTTAATGATCCGAAATTTGGACTTTGATAAATCTGGCCCTAAGTCATCTTTAATTTAGGGGTTGTTATTGGCATTTACCGCAGGGGTCAGTCCTTGGTCCTTTACTTTTTAACTTGTTTATTAATGGCCTGGAGGTGGGCATTGAAAGTACTGTTTCTAGTTTTGGTGACGATACTAATATTATGCAAAACTATAAGTTCCATGCAGGATGCTGCCACTTTTTTGCCCAGTTTTCCAATTTTGTCAAATCGCTCTGAAAATTGGAAAATAAGGTTCAGTGTGGACAAGTGCAAAGTTATGCACTTTGGTAGAAATAATAATAAACGCAACCTATCTACTAAATGTTAGTGTTGGGGGTATCCTTAATGGAGAAGGATCTGGGGGTTTTTGTAGATAACAAGTTGTCTAATTCCAGGCAGTGTCATTCTGTGGCTACTAAAGCAAATAAAGTGTTGTCTTGTATAAAAAAGGGCATTGACTCAAGGGATGAAAACATAATTTTGTCTCTTTATAGGTCCCTGGTCAGCCCTTACCTTGAGTATGCAGTGCAGTTTGGGCTCCAGTCCTTAAGAAGGATATTAATGAGCTGGAGAGAGTGCAGAGACGTGCAACTAAACTGGTAAAGGGGATGGAAGATTGAAACTATGAGGTTAGACTGTCAAGGTTGGGGTTGTTTTCTCTAGAAAAAAGGCGCTTGCAGGGGACATGATTACTCTGTACAGGTACATTAGAGGTGATTATAGGCAGATAGGGGGATGTTCTTTTTTCCCCATAAAAATGATCAGTACACCAGAGGCCACCCATTTAGTTTAGAGAAACGGAGCTTCCACTTGACGTAGCATAGGTGGTTTTTCACAGTGAGGGCAGTGAGGTTGGGGAATGCCCTTCCTAGTGATGTTGTAATGGCAGATTCTGTTAATGCCTTTGAGAGGTGCCTGGATGAGTTCTTAAACAAGCATAGTATCCAAGGCTATTGTGATACTAAAATTTACAGTTGAATTGATGTTGGTATGTATAGTTTATGTATGCGAGTGTATGGATAGGTCAGTATACATTCGTGTGTGTTTGGTTTACTTGGAAGTGTTGAACTTGGTCTTTTTTTAACCCTTTGTAAATATATATCTATATTCATGGTGAATTGGTTTGAAAATATGGGTTTATACCTTAGGTTCTATACAAGAAAGCAATCTTTTCTATAGCTATAAATATTTGATATTGATGAGTATATTGGACTTTCAAAATCAGCTGTATGCCATGCATATAAAATGTGTTTGATGTATTTCTGTATAGTTTTGAAACAAATGATCTTTGCCACTTGAAGTCAAAATTGCCTGGTCTGCAGTGGGTTAAATTATTTAATGTATAGCTGCTGTTACAGAGATGTTCTGTTCCTTGCACATTTCTAATGCATTTTAGATTGTTAGATATCACTATATACAATATATGTAGTAAACCATTATTTATAGTTGGGTGCTAAACAATCTGCTAAATGAAATGTTATGCAGAAAATTTTAAAACTTAATTGCATTAAAGGAGTGGTTCACCTTCATCATAACATTAAGCATGTTATAGAATGGCTGATCCTTAGCAACTTTTCAGCTGGTGTTAATTTTTTATTTTTATAATTTTTGACTTGCCATCCTCTTCTGACTCTTTTCAGCTTTTGAATGGGGGTCACTGACCACAGCAGGCAAAAAACTATTTCTTTGTGAAGGCTACACATTTGTTGTTGTTACTTTTTATTACTTACATTTCTATTTAGGCCCTCTTTTATTCATATTTCAGTCTCTGTTTTAAATCACTGCCTGGTTGCTAGGTTAAATTTGGTTTTCTGGTTGCCCTAGCAACCAGATAGCTGCTAAAATTTTAAACTGGAGAGCTGCTGAACAAAGCGTTAAATAATTTAAAAAATGCTATAATAAAGAATGAGAACCAATTGTAGATAGTTTTTCCACATCATACTTAAAGTTAATTTAAAGGTGAACAACCCCTTTTAAGGTCCGAATTATTCATTCTTGAGGAAGAGGGTTGGGGAAAAAAAAAGGTAAAGAAAAACCGATAAGTTAGTTATCTCACACACTTTTTTCTGCTTTTTTTTTTTTTTCCAAATGCATTTTTTTAAGGAAAAAAGACAATCCTCACAAAACAATTCCTGGAAAAAAGTGAGCAAGGCAACGACAATGTGAGTGAGATAATTCGCTTGTACATCTTTACCTTGTTTTACCCAATCCCTCAAATCAAAAATGAGAAAAGCAGAATTGTTTGTAGCACCATCACCAGCTAGATGTAATGAAAAGAGCAAGATAATTGCAGAAGTCTGTTGGTAACAAATACTTATCTAAATCTTCAGTGTGGGATATTTTATTTAATAGAGTAGTGGATTAGGTTATGAAAAAATATTAACTAAGCCTCCTTGTGTCCTACAGTGTTCTTGCCAAATGTGTAAGCAATATTTGTGTTTAATCTGCATTTTCAAAAAAAGAATACAGCCCTAAGAATGACCTGTAGGCTAATTATTTATCTCAATACTGCCATTTTTTTTTTAATTTCTTTCTGTTAGGTGTTGGTGGTGCATCTGAAAATGAGGACCCATCTAAAATGGTAATGGTTCTTGCAGCAACCAACTTTCCATGGGATATCGATGAGGCTTTGCGGAGACGCTTAGAAAAAAGAATATATATTCCTTTGCCATCAGGTGGGTCGCAGTATAAATGTTGAGATGGAATAATATTGAAGTATTGACAAACTATTTGCGTGTTGTACAAGAAGGGGTCTGAAAAGTATTTTATGGTATTAGGTAGGGTTACAATACATGGTTATGTTTTCATATGTTTATCAATAATTATTAAAGGATGGAGGCATAAAGACAGATGACGTATAAACCTATTTTAAGGACTTCACTTGAAGATATAAAATAAATTGTGGAAATTGTGATTTCCTACCTGTATATTTTTGGAGTGTGGTAGGAAACCAAAGTACCCTAAGGGAACCTTTGCAGACATGCAAACTCCTGCAATTCTGCATAGCTACTGTAACATGGAAGGCCTTTTCAAATGTTATTCAGTTGTATTGAAATATTGAAGCCATTCAAATAGCCATTTAAATGAGTAGTAATTCTAAGGTTGGGCACAGGGAGCTGGTAGGAGACTAAAACCAACATGCACATGACTAGTAATCAGTGTGGGTGGTGGTATTGTGTCTTTCTTCTTTTCTTGCTTATTGAACAGTATAATAAACATAAAGAGTAAATAAAATGTAAATTCATATTGTTTCAGCAAAAGGAAGAGAGGAGCTTCTACGCATAAATCTCAAAGAGCTGGAGCTGGCAGATGATGTCAACATTGAGTGTATAGCAGAAAACATGGATGGATACTCTGGTGCAGATATTACCAATGTGTGCAGGTATGCTATTCATAGATTTTCTTTTTTCCCCAAAGAAAATCTTTAGCATTGGAACTTCACTTATTTGTAGACCCGTGTAGTTTTTCTTTAGTGTTCAGAGTAAAGTGCAGTCCTTCCTTCTGATGTGAACGATCTATACCCACGTTGTGGTTTTATAGCCTTTATAGGTTATATTAACACATCAAAAAGTCATCATGGTCCTGCATTCATAGGCACTGAGAAGGCCAATGGATATTTCTTTTAAAACTCTGACAGATGTTGCATGAAGCACATTGAGACAGATATCTATTTGTAACACCATCACCTTTATCCATTAACTCAAAAGTTGTTACTAGCTAGAAAGGCTTTTAAAGGCATTGTGGAAATCGCACCTGTACTCCTAAAGCTATAGTTCTCAAAAAGACGATAACAACGCAGTGCACTGTTTATTTCTCCACAGTTGCCATACCACTATCAGGATGCAATCACAGCAGTAAAGCCAGCTACTGGGCTTAGTACAATTTTATTACTCATCAGTCATTTCCATTTTTCCCGCCTTGCACCTGCATGGACCTTCATTATTTGATAGTAAGGTAAAATGGCATATAGACTAGGCCAGGGATCCCCAACCTTTTATTCCTGTGAGCCACATTCAAATGGCAAAAGTTTTGGAGAGCAACACAAGCATGAAAAAAGTTCCTGGAGGTGCCAATGAGAGCTATAATTGGCTATTTGATAACCCCCATGTTGACTGGCAGCCTACAGAAAGGCTCTGCTTGGCCGTACAACTTTTTTTATTCAATCAAAACCTGCTTCCTAACCAGAAATTCAAAAATAAACACCTGCTTTGGGGCCACTGGGAGCAACATCCAAGGGGTTGGAAAGCAACATGTTGCTCACAAGCCACTGGTTGGGGATCACTGGACTAGGCTAAGGGTAGGTGGTACCCTAGGATGATAACAGCAGAAGAAATTCTTAACTGCAGGAACTAAAAACCAAAACAAATACCTTGCCTTGATACCTTGGTGGTGGCCTCTTGTTCTTTTCTATGTGAAATCCTCTATCTACAGTGGTGTGAAAAACTATTTGCCCCCTTCCTGATTTCTTATTCTTTTACATGTTTGTCACACTTAAATGTTTCTGCTCATCAAAAACCGTTAACTATTAGTCAAAGATAACATAATTGAACACAAAATGCAGTTTTTAAATGAAGGTTTACGTTATTAAGGGAGAAAAAAAACTCCAAATCTACATGGCCCTGTGTGAAAAAGTGATTGCCCCCCTTGTTAAAAAAATAACTTAACTGTGGTTTATCACACCTGAGTTCAATTTCTGTAGTCACCCCCAGGCCTGATTACTGCCACACCTGTTTCAATCAAGAAATCACTTAAATAGGAGCTACCTGACACAGAGAAGTAGACCAAAAGCACCTCAAAAGCTAGACATCATGCCAAGATCCAAAGAAATTGAGGAACAAATGAGAACAAAAGTAATTGAGATCTATCAGTCTGGTAAAGGTTATAAAGCCATTTCTAAAGCTTTTGGGACTCCAGCGAACCACAGTGAGAGCCATTATCCACAAATGGCAAAAACATGGAACAGTGGTGAACCTTCCCAGGAGTGGCCGGCCGACCAAAATTACCCCAAGAGCGCAGAGACAACTCATCCGAGAGGCCACAAAAGACCCCAGGACAACATCTAAAGAACTGCAGGCCTCACTTGCCTCAATTAAGGTCAGTGTTCCACCTCTGAATGGCTGAAGAAAAACAAAATGAAGACTTTGGAGTGGCCTAGTCAAAGTCCTGACCTGAATCCTATTGAGATGTTGTGGCATGACCTTAAAAAGGCGGTTCATGCTAGAAAACCCTCAAATAAAGCTGAATTACAACAATTCTGCAAAGATGAGTGGCCCAAAATTCCTCCAGAGCGCTGTAAAAGACTCGTGGCAAGTTATCGCAAACGCTTGATTGCAGTTATTGCTGCTAAGGGTGGCCCAACCAGTTATTAGGTATTAGGTAATTACTTTTTCACACAGGGCCATGTAGGTTTGGATTTTTTTTTCTCCCTAAATAATAAAAACCCTCATTTAAAAACCGCATTTTGTGTTTACTTGTGTTATCTTTGACTAATAGTTAAATGTGTTTGATGATCAGAAACATTTTGTGTGACAAATATGCAAAAGAATAAGAAATCAGGAAGGGGGCAAATAGTTTTTCACACCACTGTATATTGTCCTCTAATGTATTAGTAGAGTACTTATGTACCCCTTGCAAGTACCTCTTCTCTTAAGAACGCAACTCCAACTTAATCTTTCCTCATAATCTTAAAGTGGCTATACACAGGCAGATTTTAGGTGCCGATTTGGGTCCTGTTAACATTAACAGGTTAATTTATTTCAGGGTAGTATTGGGGGCTAGGATATGTTGGAGAAATAATGCTTAAAGAGATACTGACACCAGAAATGAAACTATTTTTACATCTGTCATAACATTGTCTTTGCATGCTATTTATAATTTTGCCATAAAAGTATTTGTCCAAGCATTTACATCCCCTATCTGATCCCCCATGAGGGGGCGGCCATATTTGTCCAGCAGGAGGCTGTTAGCATTAGAAGCTATAACTGACAGGCTGAGAAGGGTCAGTCAGGCTGGCAAAACAGTCAGGTTTTGGGATTTCAAGTAACAATTCCTTACAAAAGCAGCCCTATCACTAAAAAATGATCAACACGACCTATAGGCAACTTTTTATATTTTAAAAAGTTGTTTTTTCGTGTCGGTATCACTTTAACAGGTGTAACGGGAGCACCTCTTATATCATGCCACAATAAAATCTGCATGATCAATTCCCATCTTTTTTTTTTACTCTCAAGCTGAATTATAAATGATAGTAAACTTAAATCTTTGAATGTGAAATGGTTAAATGAGAGGGAAAAAAAGTCCATGGGTACATATCAGAAAGACCATCAGTCTTATATAATCATTATTCAGGGAACATATTCTACAGGTGTTTTAATCACCAAGGAAACCTTAAATAACTCAATATTGCCCCTACTTCCTCTGGGGTATCATAACTAATCAGGGAGTGTGTTCCCTTTACACTAAACCGAATGTATACTTTACACTGTAAAATATTTATATTAGAATTGAGCCCCATATTATTACTTATATAATTGTTTACTTAGACATACTGCCTCCTTTTTGCCTTTAAATTTCTGTAGTATAACCCAGACTGATCCTTAGAAATGGACAGATAACTCTCCAGATCAAGAAGGACCCATGGGTCTGATGGGGTAGGCTGAGGCTCTTGGTTTGCTTGACCTGTTGAGATGGAAGCATCCAAGGAATCTTCAATATTTCTGTTTCATCTCTGCTAACTTGCCTATGTCTTATACATACCTAGCATTTTGCTGTAAGGATCAGATTTTTACAGAGGAGTTTTTACAATGAGTCTGCCTACTGCAGATAAGTATAAAAACAGACCCCCAAGCTCACAATAGTGGTTGAGGAGTAGGTGGAAATCCTGGAAAAGCTTTTAAAAAGTGTTGGATCTGCTCTATTTTTGGGTGTTTAACTATTGAACTGAGACACCCTGATCTTTAAATAAGTTATATATTTCTTTACAAAAGTATAAAATAAAAAGGGAAATAATAAGATGTAGGGAGGAACAAAGGGAGAGGATGTTGCCTAACTCTTTACTAAGTATTTACAAATGCTGTTTATATACATAAGGAGACCATTCAACCAAGCATAACTCATAATACCCTTTTTAGGATAGCCACGTCTAAAGAACAGTCTCACCAAATCAGGCTGATTTTAGTTGCTTTTAAAGGAGAAGGAAAGGTAAAAACTAAGTAAGCTTTGACTTCTCTGTAAAAATATTTCTTGTGACTGTAATTCATGTGCCAGAAACACACAGCTCTCTGTTGTCTCTTCTCTCCTGCCCCCCACCCCCCTCTCAAGAATGCTAAGAACTCACTCCACCCCCTGTGGAATGTGGATCTGAGCCAATCAGCAGGAAGCTGACTCATAGTCTTACTAACTGAGCATGTTCACTTGGTCTGGGTCTCGGTGCAGGAGTGAGGCATTATGGGAACTTTTTTTTACACAGCTCAGCGGTTTTTTTCCTGTTTGGCTTCTGATCATCTGAACAGGTGAAATATATGGAGACTTAAGGGCACTATTGAGACAACTGAAGGTATGCCTGCAGCTTGGGATTAACTCTTTGTTTCTTTCTCCTTTAAGATGATTCAGTTCTTCTTTGTCAGGAAGGGAGTTAAAGCTAGGGTCCAAGGCTTCAGGTATCCAGCTGGGTCTTCTTTCCTTTGAAACTCTGACCCCACACCCACACCAGTGTTTATTTATTTGCATCATAAACAGTGTAACTGTTTACCATCTAAAGTGATGCTGTCATGATTTATATGTTGTAGTATTTTTAATACTAATACTGTGTGTCAATATGTTAAAAATGTGTCCTCTTTCCTATGTAATGACTATGCAAGAAACAAAATGAAATGAGCAGTAAAGACGCTTTTTTCACTCTACTGCAAATGCGCCGGCATCAAAATTGGATTGCAGGCAGGCCACTTTAGCAACAGGACTATCTTGCTACAAAGCCATGCTGGTGCAGTGATATGTAGAAAGCGGTTTGGCATTGTGTTTCTGAAATTAACAAGGCCTTCCCTAAAAAAGGCATCATCATTCTAGATGAAAGCATATGTTGCTCCAAAGCCTGTATATATCATTCAGCATTAATGGTGCCTTCCCAGATGTGCAGGGTACCCATTCCGTGTGCATTAATGCACCTCCATACAATCAAAGATGCTGGCTTTTGAACTGTGTACTGATGCAAAAATTAGATAGTCTTTCTCTTAAAGGAGAAGAAAAGGTAAAAACTAAGTAAGCTGTAGTGTAAGTGTACACATGTACTTTGGTATCAGACTTCCTCTCTCAGAAAAATTCTTCATTCCCGGGGCCAGAGTCTGTGCAGCTTTTCTTCTCTCCCTTCTCCTGCTCCCCCCTCCCATAAGAATTCACTCCCCCTCCAATCAAAACGTGTGATCTGAGCCACCAGCAGCTAGGGCTGCAACACAGAAGCTATGGAGACCAAGCTAAAATGGCAGCTTCTATCTTAAACGGAGAGAGCTTCTAGGGCTCTTTACTCAGATATGGTAAAGCTTTTCTAGCTTGCACTAATGTGGTTTATCTATTGGCAGTAAAATACCAGTTTCCCCCCCCAGTAAGAGGGGGAAAAGGAAAGCCGTGTATTCCCTACTCGGGGGAAATTATACACAGGATCCGCTGACATAGAGCACTGTGTATAATTTCCCCCGAGTAGGGAATACACCCCTCTTACTGATCAAACAAAATACGGAGGCTCGTACTAAGCGCTGAAGCGCTATGGTGGGCGTGGTTACCATGGTAACCCGCATACATTGAATACCTGAAGCGGACACACTAAACGGCCTGATCACTTGGACGAAGGACTCGGCACTCTGAGGTCTTAGCACAACCCAGTCCCAGATTGGACCTATAACTAGGTCCTAAAGATGACACCAATTGAGACTTGATGGGTGCGCCGATTGGATTTGCTCTATGCTTCATTTGATGAGGGAGTGGGAGTTGCAGTTCAGCCATAGCAGGTGGTGACTTTGTTTCCTTTTGTTTTCTGTTTCTCAACGCCTTGAGAAAGGTCCCGATGGGGACCGAAACGTAACATTGGCTGTTCATGCGTTTTTAATACACGATTGTATTTGGAATATAAATCGGTGTTGCTGGTCTTTTTTGGATATTTAAATCATTTACCTTGCACCTGAGCTAAGAGCTGAAGCAGAGTGCCACCCTGGGTTCGTAAAATTTCTTATATATATATATATATATATTAAATAAATGAGCATAAATAACATAAAATGTCTTAATATAAAAGTGCTTGAAGTTCCATGACCACTCTAAATGGATTTAGTGTTGGACTTGTTCCTTTATATAGACATTGAACTACTCTGTGATAGTGTATATTGTATTTTACGGGTGCATTATAACCTATATGCATTTTTGTGTTTTTTCTTGTATACAGAGATGCATCGCTAATGGCTATGAGGAGACGAATTGAAGGTTTGACACCAGAAGAAATTCGAAATCTCTCCCGAGATGACATGCACATGCCCACCACAATGGAAGACTTTGAAATGGCTTTAAAAAAAGTGTCTAAATCTGTTTCTGCTTCTGACATAGAAAAATATGAAAAGTGGATTGAGGAGTTTGGATCCTGTTAGCGTATCTCCTCTTGTCAACAATTTACCTATCAAAAACAGATCTACATTTAGCCTTATATGGTTTAAATATAATAGAATATATCTTCAGCAAGTCCTAAATGCCAAATGCTTTAACCTTTTAATATTTATGTAACTACATGATTCTAAATGTAATAAAAGCAAAAATTTATAAAAAAAGAAATTGTTTTCTCTCTATTTGCTAAATAACACCTGTACTTTGCTCCTTAATATTTTTATTTTAAAACACTTAAATTTAAACTTACCTGTAACATAATTTTATTAAAAATATATGAAGAACTGTTTGCTTAGAGGAAAACTATAACCCCAAACAATCTAGTGTTAAACCCTACGTCATCTAAAGAAACCATGTTCATAAAAATATACTTTTTTATTAGTTTGTGTATCCAGTACTAAATAGAAAATTTATTTTTGATAGTGTCACTTCCCTCAGCCATCTCCACAGTATACTGAGATACCTCAGAACGAGCGCTGCTTTTTTTTTTTTTTTTTAACACCTATTTCTTTGCTGCATTATAAAGAAATGTGAGCAAAGAATTTTATTTAAGCAAAGAGTGACCCTAAGACAACAAGATGCCATAATTCTAAAGAAACAGTGCAGTGTAGAAATGAAACTGGGTAAAATAGATAGACTGCACAAAATAAAAAATATTTCTAATATAGTTAGTCAAAAATGTGATCTCTAAAGGCTTGAGTGAGCAGATGTCTAACTTAATAGTCAGAGCTACACTACTTCCTGCTTTCATCTCTTTAACCTCTTTAGTTGGTGACTTTAGGGGGGGCACATGGGACATAACTGTTAACTTGTGAGCACGCAGGTCAGATTCAATAGCAAACTAAACCACTCCAGCCTTTACAGATTACATTTTTGACTAACTATATTGAAAACTTTTTTTTATTTTGCACAGTCTATTTTACCCAGTTTCATTTTTACACTGAACTATTCCTTTAAGCAAATGAGACAAATGGGGCAGAGGCTAGTGCTGAAATTCATGTTGGTCACATGACCCATGCGTCATAGCTAGACACAGAAAAAGATAGTGATTAGTGTGCATGCCCAGGACACTAGAACTGTTTACTGCACATGCATGTGCAGTGAATCGGATAGATTCTGCAGAGCAAAAATAAACAATGACAAACAGCTTCTTAATTATTTTGGAAAAGATTATAGTCTCTGAATAAGGCATAAACTCTTACAGGACACCACTAATAGTAAGCACATCTAAATATAAAGGCAAATTTTTTTTTTTTTTAAAAGAAATCCTATCATATTTTGATATTACGTACACTCCTGGTACACTGGTAATCCACCAATCCCATCACCCAACACGCATTGCGTTTAAAAATATTGAAAAATGACTAGCAACAGGTGTATGGTTTTTGGACATGTTTTTTGCTAGACTTATGTTGGCCCTATTTCCGAATGGGAACAAGGAAACTTAATAGATTGAACAACAGAATATAGTATGCAGAGAAAAGCGACTAGGAGAATAAAGAGTTTGAGGGAGGAGAGGAGGAACTAAAGTTTTGAGAGTGGGCCCCTGCCATCTCATTCCGACACTGGATATAGATTACTATGGATTTTAACAGATGGGGGTTCAACATGGGGACACTTTTCCATGGGGCACAAGGTCCACAGATGGCGTCTGTCTCTGGGAAATAAGGACAGATGGTAACCATAGAATATAGGATGAGTAAAACAAAAATATTAGCAGTTACCTTTAGCAACGCCACATGTCAAAATAATCAGTGGAGCTGAGATGTAGCTGTTGCTATTACTGGCAAATCATGAATTTTCCCCACCAATTTACACTTGAAGGAGTGAGGGGGGGGGGCAGAGTCAAGAAGAAGTTGGTAGTTTTCAAAAGGTTGGTCTCTTGAAGTATACAGTAACAGGCATTAGTCTTTTGGGGTAAGCATTTTGCAGTTTTGCATGCTTTTTGGGAGTGGGTATGAACCATTCTTCCTCGCAAATAGGCTCCAGGTTGTTTTGGTTATTTAGATGACACTTGTGCACCTTAATTTTTACAGTGGCACACATCATTTGGATCGAGATAAGGGTTTTACAGCACACTACCTTCTTGTTCTTTGGGCATCTGTTAAAGGAGAAGGAAAGGCTAATAAACAGTTAATCTCAAGCTGCAGGCATAGCTTCAGTTCTCTCAATAGTGCCATTGTCTCCCCATATTTCTCCTGTTCAGATGATCAAAAGCCTCCTAGGAAAAAAAAACGCTGAGCTCTGTAAAGAAAGTTCCCATAATGCCTCGCTCCTGCACCGAGGCCAAGACCCGTGTACATCCTCAGTTTGTAAGACTATGAGGAAGCTTCCTGCTGAATGGCTCAGATCCACATTCCTAAGGGGGGGAGCAGGAGAGGGGAGAGAGCTGCGTGTCTCCGGCAGAGGAAAACAGACAAGAAATCCTGTTTCTTTTCAAAGAGAAGTCAGTGCAGAGTTTCTGTGAGTGCTTATGGCTGTATTTACACAGACCTTTCTGATAAAGCTTACTTAGTTTTTACCTTTCCTTCTCCTTTAAGGCCACCGTACATACATACACATACATGCATAAATCCAAATTAAAAAAAAAATAAATTTGAATAAATCTATGATTGTTTTGTGCAACAAATAAACATTTCATGTGTGACTCTGTTTACTATTTGTATTACTATATTGAACAATTGGAACAGAAGGAAGTGGTGTAGCTGTGGCTCCTCTTCACTTCCTTAGCTGCTGATGCACCATGATCTGGCTGACATAGTACATTAACAGAGGACTTACCTGATTCCCAAGCCAACTGATATACTGCCAAAGTTTAGGTGTCTAAAATGTAGTATTCTTGGTCACTAGTCCTAGTTGTCTCATGGGAGACCATGTTATGAGCAATATTCCCTGAATGCTCACCCAGGCTAGTGTTGGAGATTGTCTGTATTATTAGTAATTACAAGATCTAAAATAGCAACTTTCCTAATAGGTTCATGAACTGAGACAAAAAGTTTTCCCTCTCTTATACTGGGCAGTTTGCAGCATTCATCTTTTATCATTCTCTTAGTAATCTTTAGTCCAGCTCAAATCCATACCCCAGCACAAATCTCAACCCTTGTGCTTTCTTTGGTAATATCTATAGTAGGGATGTCTCAAATCCACTATTTTCAGATTCAGCTGAACCCCAAATCCTTCTTAAAAGATTTGTCCGAATACCGAACTGAATCCGAAGGTTAAATAGGTGTATGCTTAATTTTTTTTTTTTTTACTCCCGTGTTCACAAGAGTGAAAGTCATGTAATTTTAAGGATTTGGATTCGGTTCGGCCAGACACTTGGATTCAGCCGAATCCGAGTCCTGACTAAAAAGTGTGAATCTTGGCCAAGTCCCGAACAGAGTCCTGGATATATGCATCCCTAATCTTAAGTGTATTGCTATTGCTGGTTTTGTGTAAAAAGGAATCTACGCAACATTGTAATTCTTCTATCCATCCGTAAAAGGTTATGACCATCTATATTCACATCCCAGTCATGTTTCGTACGTAGTAAACTCTAGTTCTCTCATTTTCCTGACAAGCTCTAAGTATTTGCAAGAAAACAGAAGGTCACTACTTTTCCTCAAATACTTGCATTTTTTGATGTAGTGTTAGATCCCCTTAGATCAGGGGTGCCCAAGAGGTAGATCGCTGTCTACCAGTAGATCACTTCTACTTGTGGAAGTCCACAAGGCAGAATGCCATCCACCGCTTCTTTTTCCCCCAACATAACAGAACTTTTGACTGCAGCTGTGTTGACACTTGTATAATGTTATATGGACATTAAATGTGAATTTGACACTGCATTTATATATTGATATGTGTATTTAGGTATTAAACATCAACTATTTTTGCTTTTGCAAGAGTAGATCACAGGGTGATAAAGTCTGGGTGCCCCTGCTTTAGATACTATCTCTAAACATGTCAAGTGACATGCCACTACAGCAGAATTCGCTCACATTAATGGTGGTGTGTATTAATTGGACACATGGGGCAGATTTATCAAAGTCTGAATTTCGGATGTTTAGAAGTACGATTGGCAAAAATTCGGATTAAATACAATAAATTTCTGATGTGCGTTAATTGCACGAAAATATTGTGGTACGATCCGAAAGTTACGCAGTTTTCGTATCCAAACGATCGTAAACATCAGGAAAACATTTTCTGACTTTGAACCTTCAGTGCATGATTTTGGAAGCCTCCCATAGGACTCAATAGCACGCTGCAACCTGGCCAAAGAAGAGTCACAATAACAAAGCTTGAATGAATAACGAAACTTTCGTAGTCGTTGCAAAAAAAACAATTTTGTTGCACAAATTGACGCAAAGCACAAAACAGTTGCATAAGTTAACAAAAATATCGTAGAAAATATGCAAAGTTCTAAAAGTTTGAAAGAATACGAATGTTTCACATTCGTACTAATTCGTTCTTTCGTAAATGTGCCCCATACTGTAGGCTATTTTGTGTCTCCTCTAATTAAAAAATTATTAGGTGCTGGGTACATTGTAACTATGGCAAACATTACTTAACTGGTTGCTTAAAAAAATGTTAATCGATTATATACATTATTATGAGAATAGTTTAACCAAAAGATACTGTAGGGACCCATAGAGTTAAGCTCCCTATAGCTTTACACCCTACCTCTTCACATCTTTATTATTATTGGGCAGAAGCTCTTGTACTTAATTTACAGTTGTAAAGCTATCCTTTATAGGAGATAGAGAAGGAAAGACAAAGTCACTTGGGGGTGCCAAAATGTTAGGCACCCCCAAGTGACTTTAATTGCCTACCTTTTACCCTGAGTTGGTGCCCCTGCTCGGAGAGAACAGCACCAGCCCGGGGTAGCTGCAGCACTTCCTCCTTCCGTCTTGGGTAGCGCGCGCATGCGCAGTAGAGAGAAACCGAAACTTAACAGAAAAGTCGGCTTTTCACTCTACTGTGCATGCGCCTGTCTTTAGTTGTTCCAAAACACAGGCGGAAGGAGGAAGCGCTACGCTCCAGGTACCCCAGGCTGGTGCTGTTTTCTCCTAGCCCGGGGTACAAGGTAAGCGATTAAAGTCACTTGGGGGTGCCTAACATTTTGGCACCCCCAAGTGACTTTGCCTTTCCTTCTCCTTTAACATCACTTGTATTGATGTATACCTGGTTACCTCATCTGAGTATTGATATCCCTGCATTGATACCTTTGTCTTGGACAAATAAACAGTTCCTTTGTTTGCAAAAGCTGCTGGCGTCCATCATCTATTAAATATATCATATAATACACTACACAGTGGCAAGTATAGTCCAACAACATCCTCCAGTAATTTCTCCCATATAGCGGCGGCCCATCACGGTGCATGAGAGTCACGTGTAACCCGTGCTCTACTACTGGCCTGGTTTTGGTCCAATATAGCCCAAAATAGTGTTACAATACTAAATACCACGAGCAAAAAAAAAAAAAAAGCCACAAACCACAGTCTATTCCCGCATTTTGAAAGCCTGGGCTGTCTATTTTATACGGTGACCCCACACGTTGTGCTTGCGCAACACTTTTTATGTAGGCAGCTATTGCATATGTATCGCCTTTTCTGACTCTTAGAACACAGCTACGTAAGAAAAATTAAAATTCCCCGGAAGTTGGATCTCTGCCTCTATACCCGCTGTATGACGTGCTATGTGCGACTAGTGTAGAGAAGGCGGCGAACTGATGACGAGGACAGCCTGGATACTGTGTGCCGCCGCGGGAGTGCTGTAGCTGGACGAAGTAGAATGGCGGTGCTTTTGGAGACTACTCTGGGCGACATTGTTATTGATCTGTACACGGAGGAAAGACCCAGAGGTGCTGTTATCAATACTTCAATCCTCTTTAAAGTGTATAGTCGATGTATCACAGATCACAGTGTGAGGCAAATCAATTTGTCTTGTTAAGTGCTGTGAACTTGCATATTATCTGTAACTCATATCATCTGGCTGGGGAACGGGTGAAAAGAGCTTGTACAGGGGCTGATGTTATGGCTGTGTGCATTTGACTCTTACAGTAAGGGGTGTGAACAGCTACACCACACCATACCATCTGACCATTAGTCTTTGCTAAGCAAAAATGGCATAGTAATCAAGCTGCATGTATTAGTGGCTAAGTCACTTTGGTGCCCTATCCCCCGCCCCGAAGTATAAAATCCCATAAAAAAAGAATATGATAAAAGAAAATGTATATTTTATTGTTTTTACAGATACATCAACTGAAAATAATCTGCAGGAAATATTTATTTAAAAAATGTTTACTATTTTAACTATATTGATAAGTTTCTTAAATGTATAATGTGTGCTAATATATATTGTTTTTGACCACAAGGTGGCAATGTGTAACAGTATACTTATTTTTAAGTCTTTTTTTTTATTGCTTTTGATACAAACATTAACAAAAATAAAGGAAAACATAAACAAAAGAATAGGTGGGTATGCACAGTTCATTGCTTTTATGATTTTACATGCTATTTTCAATAGAAGGCACAATGAAGAATAACATTGCAGTAATACACAGTGATAAAGTATCTTAATGTGGGGTGCCCTCCAAACCTAAAGAGTCCAGCCAACATTGCCAAACCTGGTCAAATGTATTGTGTATACCACTTTGGGTGTAAACCAAGCGTGCCAAGGTTTTTCCACACACAGTAGTAGGAGGGGTCATCTGAAAGCCACTTGAGAGCAACACATTTACGAGCTAATGATAGTGATTTTGGTATTGATGTTAGTATATAATGAGATTTAGTAAGGTGTGTTACAACCAAAAGTAAACATATTTTTGGAGATACCTGGACTTGTATTGTAGTAGACACGGATACATACAAATCTGCAAACTTTACTCCAGAATTGAGCAACTGTGTGGCAGCTCTACATAAGGTGTAAGAAATTTGCACGTGGTGATTGGCATTTAGGGCAGTTATCTTTAGACCGCATGTTAGCTTTACACATATGAACAGGGGTAATATATGCCTGGTGTAGTATAAGTATTTGGATGAATCTACTTTTGGCATTAAAAGGGACCTGTCACCTTAAGAAATAATTCCAAATTGTTTTCTATTGTGTTTGTCAAGCAAAATAAACTTTACTTACACTATATAAATTATTTTAATCTCATTTATTTCAGCCTTGGAATTCACAATTGCAGCAAAAGCAGGCAGGTGCCATTTTGTGAAACTGCTATTAAGGCAAGCCTTGCTTCCTGCCAAAATCTTGTTTTTTGGCAGTATGGGGGAGCTGATACCCATGTCCATGCACTGGTTACAAAATTAAATGGTGAGGAGGGAGGGGGAATGAGAGAAGTGCAGCAAATATCTGAACTGAAAGTGAAACTAACGGTCTTCCCCATCTCTCTGCCTAAGGCATAGAGGCAGGGCAGGCAATATATTATTGACAGCTGGATTTTTAAATGTTTTTATAATGGGTATGGATGTGTCAATAAAAAAATGAGTTTGGGTTTCATGTTTAATTTGAAAAGCTCCCATTGTTTCTAAAGTTACCTGTAGTGTGTTTTCTATTTTTTAACAGGATAGAATAAATCCATTAAAGAGGGTGAATTCTGCATGTATTTGCTAAGTCCTGTATGTTTTCCACTGGTGATTTAGAAATTGGGACAAGAGACATTGTTCATTGGGCCCTGGTTACATGTTTGAGTTGGTAATAATGAAGCCACACATTTGGAGTTACATCAAAATCAGCCCTGATCTGATTAAAGGGTTTAAATATCCCATCAAAAATCATCAACAAATTATACTCCTTGAGCTTGCCAAAAGTTTTGCAAGTCTGGATTTTTAAAGTGCAGCAACTTGCCATTTCCCCATAATGGGAGGCTGCCTGGTACTGTAGGAGTGCTAATGTGGCTTCCCACACCCAAATTAAGGTTGCAATAATTGGGAGAGGGCATGCAAAATTATCTGGTGTTTCTAAGAATACCTGAGGAGGTACTCGACCCCAGCAGACGCTTAGGATATTATATGATGCATCCATTTTATCACATCTCATCCATACTAGTATGTGTTGCAAATGCCATATAGTAAGATCTCCAGTCTGGGAGAACCACACCGCCTTAAAGAATAAGTAAACCATTTTTTTTTTCTATGAGTAAAATATTACATTAAACAGCCTCCAGAATTACATACCTTTGTCCCAGCATTCTCTCTGACCTGGTTCCTCAATCAGAAGGTGATCATTTTTCTTTGCTCCTTGTGCAGAGTGAAGCCCCGCCCCCACTTTCTGTTCAAGTCTCTCATAAAAAAAAAAACCCTGCTAATGCACAAACTGGCTCCTGCTGCCTCCAGGCATGCCCAGAAGGCTCTCCACTCCGACAACCTTGTCGAATTGAAGAGAGAACTGAACAGGAAGTGGGGGCGGGGCTTCACTCTGCAGAAGGAAGCAAAGAAAAAGAACACCTTCTGACTGAGGAACCAGGTCAGAAACAATAAATAATAAATAGGTTTCAGAAAGGGAATCTATCAGTAATATCCCACTGATAAGTCCTGAATCAAATATAAGAATAAATTGCAAAAGTTTTCAGTGGAATAAAAACAACAACATTTATTGGCTCAAATAAATATAAACATAAACAGAACTCATAACAAAAGCATACTATACCAAAACATGACCAGGTGCATCCTAATCTCCTAACGCGTTTCGCACCATGTGGCGCTTCATCAGAGGAGGTGTGGTTTACTTGTGTCACTTCCCTTATATACCCTTAGTGTTTTGATAAACAGTGTACAGGGTTACTTAACTAACCCTCTATCAAGCTTTTAGTATATCGGAAAATCTTATTAAACATACATAGCTATGGGTTTTCAGATAACCCTGCATATAGCACATATCATATAATTGTTTTAGAATCACACCAAATAATCCAAAATTTACAAAAAACCACAAAACAAAAAACAAAACCAATTAAGTGATAACATAATTACAAAAATAAATTTACATCTAAACATATATAGATGCAGACATCTTCATAGATAACTACATATTAAAGTGCATAATTGTGCATAGAATTGTGCATAATTGCACATAAAATTAATTTGATAAATATTATTATAAAAATTATTATAAAACACTAATGTTGTCATTGCATCCTGGAGATTTCCTACCATAACTATAGTAGCCATTATAACCCCATTTTAACCTCATACTTCATTTGTTGTTACTAATAAAGTTTAATTTATATGTTATACATACAGGCCTAGAAACCTCCAAGACGCATAAATATCACAAGTGCAAACCAAATACCTAACAAAATTAATAATACTACCAGGTCAGAAAGAATGCTGGGACAAAGGAAGGTAATTCTGGAAGCTGTTTCAAATAATTTTACTCCATTGAAAAAAAAAGGTTTACTTATTCTTTAAAGGCTGGTGAGTTGCATTGCTGGATATGACAGTCTGCTGCGTTTCCCTGCTCATATAAATATTTTGGTATCGTATTGGTCCAGTTGTGAAATAAATATAACAGTTGTGGCAAGAAAATAATTTTACATAGTGCTGGGCGGTATACCGGTATATACCGAACACCGTTTTTTTTTTAAAAAAATGATAAAAATTTTTAACATACCGGTGTGGGCGCCTCCTGGCAATTTTTCTTACTATTTCCGGGTTGTGCGCGCTGACGTTACGTGCGCGCTGACGTCACGCGCGCAACCCGGAAATAGTAAGAAAAATTGCCAGAAGGCTCTGTGAGCTGTCGGGGGTGCCTGCGGCTGCCTGGCCAGTAAGTTATATTTATGCGAAGGGGGTGGGGGGTGCAGATGGGGGGGTGTTTGGGGTGGTCACCTAATCATGCATGGGGAAAAAAAAATACCGTCAAATACCGTGATACCGATATAATAAAAAAAATACCGTGATATCAATTTTTGGTCATACCGCCCAGCACTAATTTTACATATAGCCACCCTGCCCAGTGGTGTTATCTGACCTGATGACATTTGCCAGCACTTCTATGGCCAGTGCAAATAACCCAGCTGACATGAAGCAACCCTACCTAGTACCCCTTTCAAGGAAAAATAGTTCAGAGACCAAGGTATTTGTACATACTTTAGCTAGCGTGCTATGATATATTAGTTCTACCCAAGCTATAAACTTAGTACCAAAGCCAAATCTAGAAAGCACATCCTGTAAAAAAAAAAACCCAGTCTATGTAGTCAAACACTTTAGCAGCGTTTAATGACAGAATTACCCTTTTACTCAAGTTGGTATGTGGTATTTGTAAGAGTCACCTAATGTTTTATAGGGGTTAGAGGTATACTCTACCACAGTGCTGTCCAACTTCTGTTGTACCGAGGGCCGGAATTTTTCCGACGTACGTGGTGGAGGGCCGATAATGAAAGCCAGTTTTGACCACTCCCCTTTTTGAAACCGCACCCACTTGAAACCACACCCATGTTATCACATGACCATACCCATATTAATGGTTGTAGTACAGCAAAAACCTGCCATACTCTGCCTGCCCTACCCTGCCTGTGTGTGCCATACTCTGCCTGCCCTACCCTGCTTGTGTGTGCCATACTCTGCCTGCCCTACCCTGCCTGTGTGTGCCATACTCTGCCTGCCCTACCCTGCCTGTGTGTGCCATACTCTGCCTGCCCTACCCTGTCTGTGTGTGCCATACTCTGCCTTCACTACCCTGCCTGTGTGTGCCATACTCTGCCTTCCCTACCCTGTCTGTGTGTGCCATACTCTGCCTTCCCTACCCTGCCTGTGTGTGCCATACTCTGCCTTCCCTACCCTGCCTGTGTGCCATACTTTCACTGTGTGTGCCATTCTTGGCTGGTTTGTGCCATACTTGGCCTGTGTGTGCCATACTCTGCCTGCCCTACCCTGCCTGTGTGTGCCATACTCTGCCTTCCCTACCCTGCCTGTGTGTGCCATACTCTGCTTGCCCTATGATGTGTGTGTATGGCACACACAGGCAGCCTACAGTGACACAATGCTGGCACTGCTCCTACAGTCTGCACAATAACTATATATTAAAAAACTTTTTAATTGAAGTACCACCTCAGTATATGTTCTTTATGTAGGGATTATTTGTGGGTTTCTACTGCTCCTGAGGTGTGAACAGGGGGAACAATGGGGTTGATTACAACCTGAGCCTGAGGTGTGAACACTGCAGGGGGTGAACAATGCAGACATTAAAAGGTGTGAACAACACAGGGGATTACATATTTAAACAATACAGCCTGATTACAGCCTGAATCTGAGGTGAGAACCATGCAGGGGGGCAGTTAATCACAGTACTGATACCACTTAGAGCTTACACAAGAGTAAGCCATCAAAGCAGCCAGACAGGTGGGGGGCCACACAGAGGGGGGTCGCGGGCCGCATGCGGCCCGCGGGCCGCCAGTTGGACAGCACTGCTCTACCAGATATAAACCCAGTTTGGTCCCTATGTATCAGTTTAAGAATTACTTTATTTAGGCGTATGGCCATAACTTTTAACAAAGTATACATTTAGTCTTGTATTAAAAAATAGTTGTTTAAAGGGATACTATCATGATTTTTATTCTTGTACCAACAAATATATATGTTTTTTTTTTAATAGTCAACTTTTATTGATTTTTATTATGTAACACTATTTTGGATATGGAATGGTTAAACCATGCTAGTAGTGATATGAGAGCATGTGTTACATGCAACTCTTTTTCTTAGGATGGGCCTTCGCTTAGGTGGAAGAGACCTGAACGGAGCAGAGGGTGTAGTTAAACTACACAACAGTAGCTGTGTAGTGCAGTTGGTAAGAATGGATGCCAGAAAGGTTCTTTCTGTTGAACTATGAACACTTTTATTGTCAGAGACAATGATGGTAAACAAGGTTATCAGATACTCACAATGCATGCAGATATAGAGGGTAGATGACAATATCCCTTTAGGAGAAGCAAAGGGGGGTACACACCGGTTTATCCCACCTCTTGGTAGAGTCTGGGCAGGGTATTAATGAGCTGGAGAGAGTGCAGAGACGTGCAACTAAACTGGTAAAGGGGATGGAAGGTTTAAACTATGAGGTTAGACTGTCAGGGTTGGGGTTGTTTTCTCTGGAAAAGAGGCCCTTGCGAGGGGACATGATTACTCTGTACAAGTACATTAGAGGGGATTATATGCAGATGGGGGATGTTCTTTTTTCCAACGCACCAGAGGTCACCCCTTTAGATTAGAGGAACGGAGCTTCCATTTGAAGCAGCGTAGGAGGTTTTTCACGGTGAGGGCAGTGAGGCTGTGGAATGCCCTTCCTAGTGATGTGGTAATGGCAGATTCTGTTAATGCCTATAAGAGGGGCCTGGATGAGTTTTTGAACAAGCAGAATATCCAAGGCTATTGTGATACTAATATCTACATTTAGTATTAGTGGTTGTATATGTAGTTTATGTATGTGAGTGTATAGATTGGTAGGTGTGGGTTGTGTGTGCTGGGTTTACTTGGATGGGTTGAACTTGATGGTCTTTTTTCAACCCTATGTAACTATGTAGGGTAAATGCACCTGTCAGCTGAATGCCCCTTTGGAGATAGGACTGGATAGATACCTTATTCCTCAGGTTGATAACCCCTAGCTTGAGAGTCCTCCTTGTGAGTAGGGATCAGGGTTTATTCTAACCTGTCTCTACTGCGTGGCCCTATTGCTGAGGCAACATTGCCGGATGGAAGGGTACTTCCAGGACACCAATTCTCCTTTGATGGGGCTATTAGGCTGCCCTTGCTTGCTAGATGCTAACTATCTCACTTCTCCTAGAGAGTGCTATTACAAATCTGCTATGCTTACTTAAACCTCGTTCATGGGGCCCTGTCCCTGACTTTCTCCAGAGTGGATGGTGTCACTCTGAGTTACAATGGCTTCTGGGGCCTACTTATGCTCCCAGGCTCAATGGAGCTGTTACTGAGAAGCATGAAGCAGCCAAAGAGGAAGTCACACCCTCCTGCTAGACACTATATCAGTCTGCAGGGGGCGTGTACAACCATATTAACCAATAAGGTATAATGCATAGAGCAAACTAGATACATGGGATTCTGCCCAGTAACAGTAATAGTAATAGAAAAAAGTTGTAGGTAATTTAAGCCATAGTAGTGCTAAACCCTATGGGTCCCTACACTTATAAACAAGGGAAATGATAGAAAGAGGAAAGTGAGAAGGAGGAAAGGAGGGGGAGTAGGGAATGGAGGGCGTATTATGGTGCTTTAGACAGCTGTTGCTGGAGACTCCGACCATGGGTTCCTAATCTTCTTGAACTTTAATGGGCATCCTCTGGCTAGATATGTTAACCTGTACAGTTCCTGTTGTGAGTTGATCAACTTTATCCATTTGTTTAAAGTAGGAGGTAGGGGACCCATCCAGTGTAGGGCCACATTTTTTTTTAATATATAGAATAACAGAGCCCTCATAAGTGATCTGGAGGCTGTCTTTGGTAGTAGGGAGTCCACCAGGCCCAACAGGCTTGTAATTGGGTTTAGAACTTTAGGTAAAGAGAGTTAATCTGCTAGGAAGCGCATGACTTGTTGCCAAAATCTCTGGACATCTGGGCAGTTCCAAAGTAAGTGAATGAAATCAGCATCAGGTTTATTGCAGCAAAGGCATCTGGAGTGTTCCAATCGACCCATCTGGTGTTTAATAGGTTTGGTGTATACTTTTGAATTGAATTAATTTGTCTCTTGTACTTATTAATGGGGAGTAGAGATTATCTAAATATATGTTTTTATAGTTGTAATATTGGTGTGTAGGCAGCCATCTCAGTGCATTATGCCTGAGTCTGAGCTTTCAGAAGGAGCCAGCCCTACACATTAGAATGCTTTCAGGTAACCTGTTGTTTCTTCTACTCCCATGTAACTGGCAATCTGGACTTGGATTTCTTACTCGAGCGCTATTCTGATATCTACTGGGAGCTGCTATCTTGTTACCTTGCCATTGTTCTGCTGATTGGCTGCTGGGAGGAGGGTGATATCACTCCAACTTGCAGCTCAGCAGTAAAGTGTGGCTGAAGTTTATCAGAGCACAGGTCATTGTGGCACCCTGTGAAAATCAAATATAAAAAAAAAAGTTTGTGTTTTTGAAAAACTGATTTCAATTTAGGAGTTTGCTGCAGAAGCTCTATTAACTGATGCATTTTGAAAAAAATCATGTTTTCCCATGACAAAATCATGTCCTAAATGATTAGGGCAATTTTATGAATTTTTAGAATGTGGCCACAGAGGTACCTGCACTTAATTTTGCTAAGCACTATGCTACTGCACATCTCAAATATTAATATGACAAATAGGGCTTGGATTTAAATTAGTATTTAGTCATTTCATTTGTAGAGAAACCACAATGTTATGCAAAGTTTTTACAGCATGCAGTACCTGAATAAAATAAATAAAAAAAAAAACCCAGAATGGTAAATAGTAAATCTTGTGAAGATTATAGCATAAATTTATAGCTATACAACACCAGTTTTAATGTTAGAAGTGAACAGGGCACAGCACTTAGCACTAAGTGTTTCAATTGAGAATATGTCATTTTAATCAGTGTCTAGATCCTTTTGACCATATAGTGTGTCTGTGCCCTGATCACTAAACTGCTTGTTAAGCTCTACCAAACTACTTTTCAGTACTTCTGCAGGTACTGGCAGTGTTCCTTCTAACATTGACTGGAGTAATTGGGTGGACAATGACAACTTTTTATTTCACGCAGTTCAAGAACCTACTAGGAAAATTTTTTTTGGGGGGGCCATGTTGATATCTAATAATGTTGAACTCATCTCTAACATTTGTGTGGGTGAGCATTTAGGGGTGTGGACGGGGAATGAAATGAAAATGGAATATCTTTTCTTTGCTTAACAAGTATACAGGGCAGTATATTCCCCTTGTAAGCAAGGAAAAACATTGCAAAGCCAAACCTTTATGGTTGGATAAAAGTTTGTGTTGAGTTTGGGAAGAAAACATGCTTTTAAAGCATTCAAGTTTGCTGGGACAGCTGAACCTTTCATCAGGTACAAGAAAGCAAATAAAACATGCAAAAGCTATCAGGCAAGCTAAAATAGAGATGGAAAGGGGTATTGCAGCAAGTAAAAGGAATCCAAAATTATTTTTTTTAATATGTAAATAGTAAATAAATTAAGCAAGAAGTTGTGGAACCCTTACAGGGGGTCACTTTGTTGATAAGAACAGTGAAAAAGCAGAAATACTGAACTTTTGTTTTTTATTGGTCTATACCAGTGGTGGGAAACGTTATTAGTCAACTATGCCAAATATCAACAAAACAGTGATTGAAATTTCTTTTGAGAGCCAAATTTTTTGCAGACTGGACTGGCTCACTCGTACATGAAACGAGTGAGCCTCCCCTGCACTGCATATTCCGCCCCCCGCCTGCACCGCGTTTCCCGTAGCCCAAAGACCACCCCCTCCTGCTGATTTTTGCTACGGGCAACGAAAATGCAATCGCACTGTACATGCGAGCCCGCACCTGGAAGAACCAAATTCAAGGGGCCGAAGAGCCAAATTCAAGTGGCTCAAGAGCCACAGATTGCCCACAACTGGTCTATACCATTGTGGCGCCAGATAATCAAGGCTTCCATTTCAATTGACCCAATTCTAGAAATATAACTACTGATGCATGGGTCACTCAGAAGGAAATTCAAGAGACTTGAACATGTAAAGGTAAAACAAAGGTCCAGGACCGGATGGTATTCATCTCAGGTTAATAAACAAGCTTAGTGCCAGAAAAAAACCTGTTTGCGTGTACACTTCTAAAAGTTGTGTAAAGGCAAAGCCTCTGATGCAGAGAGAAACTTCTATCTGTGCAAGGAATATCTACTAAGTTGCCAGCCCACCCCTGCAAAAAAAAAATCTTCAGAGAGGCCCAGTATACACTGATCCATACCCCAATCTACCGCCCGCTCACATCTCCTGCCCACCTGCGTCTCCCCTTTCCACTGGCAGGTAGGAGAGTGGCTGGGGAGAGGAGAAGTTTTTTTCAGCTAAAGAGGAGAGTAGGGTCTGTTTTCTCTATAGTTATGCCACTGACTACATTCTTGGCAGATAGAACCTTTTTTCCTAGAACAGAGAAACAGAAGTATTTATGTTTCATTAATTTAGTTTGAATAATAAATACATGTCCCTTTGCCTTCCTTACACCACCTTGCCAATGTCTTGACAAAAAGTAGACTTTGCATATGTATAATAAATATATTTTAATTAATTAAATTTTTTTCTTTTTTTAATTTAGCTTGTTTAAATTTCCTGAAACTGTGCAAAATCAAGTATTATAACTACTGCCTCATTCACAGTGTACAGGTAAATATACATTATTTTAACTTTTTGTAAATATTCCTCTTTATGAACTTTTTAAAAATAATATTGGAGCTTTTACTTCAGTAGTAACCTGTTTTTATGTGATTCACAATTCTATTTGTTTTTACCTTTAGGAAATTACTGTCTGTCACTGAACCACTCAAAAGTTTTGTTTAAAAAAAATCTCTTTTGACAGGTCCTGTCAAGTGTGGTGCTGTCTTCCTTTAAATTGTGCTTCACCTGCACCCAGGCAAGCTGATAAACTTATATTGGGAATGCTCCTCCTGGTTGCTCAAGATGAGCACTACCCTTTACTATGTAGTCAGCTGTCCCAGGTGCTGGTAAAAAAAAGTATATATACACCAAAAAAACTTTTTTTTTTTTTTTTTTTTTTAAATATCCAGGATGTTGAGCACTTGACAAACACACTAAATACCATCCCCCCTCTGCTTTTGGTGTTAAAACTGTTTGTGTGACCATGGCAACCAGTGTAAACACATCTTAATGCATTGCAAGATCAGTGAAAGATTGTGTTAAAGGAGAAGGAAGGAATCTTGGCCAATAGATTAGCCACAGTAGTGCAAGCTAGAACGCTATATTTATTCTGCAGAAAGCTTTACCTTCCATGCTGCAGCTCTAGCTGCTGGTAGCTCAGATTGCACAGCACACGTGGGAGGGGGAGCAAGTTCAGATGGGAGGGGGAGCAGGAGAAGGGAAAACGAGAGAGAAGTGCAGACCTGCGCGGTGCCCTGAAGAATTTTTCTGAGAGAAGGAAACCTGATACCAAAGAACATGTGTACACAAGGAAGACAAGAGATACTGTGTTTCTTTTGATAGAGGACTCATTGCAGCTTTTCTGTAAGTGCTTATGGCTGTATTTACATAGACCTTTCTGATAAAGCTTACTTAGTTTTTATCTTTCCTTCTCCTTTAAATAAAGTAAGGTGTAATATTAATTACCAAAGTAAGTAGCAAACAAAAGTTGCTCTAGTATCATGTTCATTTCAAAAGCATCTGACAGATGCTGCTTTGTAGCAAAATTACCTCCAGATTAACTTGTACTTGTACTGGCCATACACCCAGTGTGCAGAAAATAGAGAAAAGGTGAAAAGCAGAAAAGGTTTCTGTGAATGACAAAAGTGGGAATAAAAAATGTATTGTGATGAATGAACCAGTGGCAAACAGACCCAGTGAATGAACAATGTGCAAATACAGAATGGCTTAGTGTTAGATAGCCAAGATAGACACAATGGTTGCAGATCATTGCAGGTTCCTATTGGGGGACTAAACTTACAACAGTGGGCTATTAGTCAATGTACTACAAAGTGAGTAAGGGTGGTCCAGTTGCATTCTGCATTCAACTTTTCTGATGTGTCTATTAAGTGTTTTGACCCATGATATCCCCAAATGTAGTTGAACTATAACTCATCTAAATTGACTGACAGGATCTGGATCTACTGCATGCAGAGACTCTCCTCTAAAAGGGGAGGTATCCTGTGTTGGATGCATGTGTTCATACAGTAGACATGTTATGGGCAGACTCATTGACAGACTGGTACTACACACAACCTGCCCAAATGTGCATGTAGCATAGTTTTGGCAAATATTGTTGGTTTGCAAAAAAGTGCGGATCCTAATTTGTCACCCACTCTGTATATATCAAGGTCCAAAAAATGTTTAGTGGTATAACTACACTCTATCATAAATCTGACAGTTGTTTGTAAACTATTCATATGATGAACAAAGTCAGTCAGTTGTTCTGTTGTGTTCTGCCAAATCACGAAGCAGTCGTCGATATAGCACAATGGATTTTCCCAGCAGGGTGGTAAATGTTGGTATGTTCATATTGTATTGTTTTGTACAATATTAGGTGCGTGTTTGCTTTGTTTCTACCTGCATATCTGAGGATTCAGCTCTTAACATTGATAGAGAAGATAAACAATCCTTGCTGCAACCATTGGTTATGGGAAAGATTGTAATGTGTATGACCACTTTAAAAGTGCGCATAAATACTCAACAGGAAGGTCTTTTTGTCGGGCTTCAGTTAAAGAGTATCTCACAGCTGCAATACCTGCCTCATTGGGAATAATGGTGTAGAGGCTAGCTACATCCATAGTCAATAGTAAACAGTTTGTAGGTAAGTGAATGTCACGTACTAGACTTAGCAAATGAGTACTGTTTTGTATATAAATGTCCATGGATATTTGGGCTGTAAAAAATGGTCAACAAACATAGCCACCAGTTGGAAAACTGAACCTATGGCTGAAATTATAGGTCAACCAGGAGGGCTGCTGATGGATTTGTGGTATTGTATATATAATAGGTAGCCTAAGGTGGTGGGAGTGTCAACCCAACCTAAAACACTTCCCATCTGTAGCAATGAGTCAAGTACAGATTCTATAGTGGGAACAATAGGAAGTTTGCGTGGCAGTGTTAGACAATTAGCCCAACAATTCTGCATGATGGTACATGCTATTAAGGACTACAATAGCGCTCCTTTGTCAGCAATCCACACTCACAGAGCTTATAATGCAGCAAAAGTGATTTTTATTGTGGAGCACACTAACATTTCAGCTAACACAATAGCCTTTGATATAATACACCCCAGACTCTATGGGATGTATTATACTTTATATTTTGTAATGCTTTCTGTTATATACCTAGACTTTGTATGCATACTTAACTGAAATCTTTTGAATGGAAAAATTTTTTGGTGCAAACAAAACAGTTTGGTGCATAGTAAATGGCAAAAATGAAATATCTCCTATGGATTTTTAATGGCTGACATTTTGACTGCTACAAAATAAGCATGAATGTCACCAGACACACACTGACTAACATCTAGCACCCAAATGTTTGGCACCCCATGTCACTTACCTGATACCCTGGTTTAGTGCTCCTCTTACCTGATACCCTGGTTTAGTGCTCCTATTTAGCAGAAAAATGCACTGGCCTGAGTGAGTACCATGGAGTGATCTTCTTTTTTTGCTACTGGTGGGCATGTGCAGTAGAGTAAAAAGCTGACTTTCTCACTCTACGGTGCATATACCAGCCTGGGCCATTGAAGAGTGAAGAAGCAGATTTCAGCTCCAAAATGCATTTATCCTCAGACTGCTGAGAATCCACCATGTGTGGCATCAGCCTTAGGCTTGGAGTGTAATGCAACCCTTCCCTCACCTTTTAAAGTTGTGAAGTGATGGATTCTCTGATTTGACATGCCTCTGCTTTTGATTTTGGTGTACAGATTCTCTGGAAAGTAGAGGGATTTCAAGTACCATAATCCATCACTTCTCTTCTGTGGTTTTTCCCACCACAATTTAACAAAGTATCATTAGTAGATAAGACACTCAATAAACCACCAAACACATTTTAATACCTGCTTAAAATGCCACTCTTTTACAACACTTACCACTCCAACCCATGCGCTGCAGTCTCTGATTTATCAAGGTTTTAAACCTCAGTTATCTGAATCATGGACAGGCCAGACTGCCACAAGGTTTTTTCACCCCTTTCTGAGGCAAATCTGGGACCATTTATTGTGGGATTTCTTTCACCTTTTTCTTGGAAAAAAGATAAGGTTTGAAAAAAAAAAAAAAAAAAAAAAAAAAAGTTGTGAGTGCTCCTATCAGTGGTGTATCTGCCTGATGAAGTAATTAAAAGCAACAACAATAAAATAGGTTTTCTGGAGAGAACCAATGAGCTTTCTAATATCCATGTCACCAGTATAGTGTTACCCATGAGTGTGCCTTGTTATCACTGAGTGTTGTTTTGTACTTCACTTATAAATAAAGTCTTTGTGGTAGCTATCTATGTTTAACTGAAGTGCATCCATTTATGGTATTAAAATAATGGAAACAGATGTTAGTTGTTTTTTTCTATTTGTTGGCAGAAAGATTTCATTATACAAACTGGTGATCCCACAGGAACAGGAAGAGGTGGGGAGTCTCTGTATTGGTAAGTTTATTCCTTTCCAAAACATTTTTGCTTTTAAAATGAGTGACTTGTTTAACTGCTGCATTTTACAATCTTTGGCTGCAGAAGTTCAGGGAGAAAGATCTAGGTTTAACTACTTTTAAGGCTACACTTCTGTTTCTTCATTTTATGACGCCAGAAATTAAACCATTTTTTACATCCATCATAACATCGTCTTTGCATGCTATTTATAATTTTGCCTTGAAAGTGTTTGCCCAATGCTTTTACATCACCTATCTGATTCCCCATGTTCCTCTATGAGGTGGCTGCCATATTTGTGCAGCATTAGAAGCTATAACTGAGAAGGGACAGTCAGGTTGGCATAACAATCAGGTTTAGGAACTTCATGTAACAATTACAGTTATGGTATCCCTTATCCGGAAACCCGTTATCCAGAAAGCCAGTCTCCCATAGACTCCATTTTAATGAAATAATTCAGATTTTTTAAATTGATTTCCTTTTTCCTCTAATAAGAAAACTGTACCCTGTATTTGATCCCATCTTAGATAAAATTAATCCTTATTGGATGCAAAACAATTCTATTGGATTTAATCAATGTTTTATTGTTTTTTCAGTATATTTAATGTATGGAGATCCAAATTACAGAAAGACTCCTTATCCGGAATACCCTTGGTCCCGAGCATTCTGGATAATGGGTCCTATACCTGTACTTACAAAAGCAGCCCTATAAGTGAAAAATGGTCAACATGACCTATAGGTAACTTTTAATGTAAATTCATATTTTGAAAAGTTTTTTAGTTTCGGTATCACTTTAAGGGTGGCCATTTTACAGCACAGAGATTATAAATCTAAATCAATCAAATCAACCCCTGCCCCAGTGGCGATTACAATCTAAATTCCTATCACATTTACACACACCATGGTTTATAAAATCATATGCTTATTAACCTGCCTCTGTTTGTGTGTGTAAGGAAAATGCAGTGCCCAGATGAAACACAGACAAAGTAAAATATTTAAACTCATTGCTGGGCCCTGGCTGAAAACAGATGTGGGCTCTAGTGCTGAACAATTTCATAAGATAAAAGCTAGCAACCTGCTGAGTACCACATATAGTTAAGTTGGGTTGAAAAAAGAACAAAGTTTAACTGTTCAAGCAAACCTCAGTGCACACACATGGCATAAACAGAATCTGCCATCACAACATCACTCAGAAGGGCGTTCAGCAACATCACTGCCCTCACTGTGAAAAACCACCTATGCTGCTTCAAATGAACGTTCTGTTCCTCTAATCTAAAGGGGAGGCCTCTGGTGTGCTGATTATTTTTATAAATATCTGTCTATAATCACCTTTAATGTACTTGTACAGAGTAATCATGTCCCGCTTTTTTTCAGAGAAAACAAATCCAATCTTGACAGTCTAACCTTATAGTTTAATTCTTCCATCCCCTTTACCATACGAATATGTGGTATATGCCGTAGGACATGCAACTAAACTTAGTTGCATGTCCTACGGCATATACCACATAATCGTATGGTATCAATATATGTGATTTGTTAAAACACAGAAATTAGAATTTTCATGGCTGACAGTTTTGGTCTATTCAGATAAAGCATGCTGTCTGTTATATGTACAATTAAAGCCCCTAACTGTAAGTTAACCCAGAGAAAAATGTATTTGTAGACATTCTGAAGGATATGCACATTCTGAGCCCCCTAACTGTAAGTTACTCCAGAGAAAAATGTGTTTGTAGACAGTCTGAAGGATATGCACATTCTGAAGGATTCAAAATGGCTGCTTATTTCTTTGTACACAAATACCAAATGGCAGATGGGTTTTTTTGTTTTTTTTTAAATGAAGTGGTTTATGTGTTACAATATCATGTATCGTGTTAGATAAACCCAGTTAACCAAGTAAAAATATAATCCTCATAAAGAATACAAAATTAATATCTATGCCTTAATTTTTTTGTGAACATAATTAAAACAATGAGAGAATAGAGTTAAATAATAGGGAGAGAGTGATGGGAAAGGGTATGTAGAGATTAAATCAGACGTATTTCCCTGCATAGATGTTATTGAGTAGCATCACCAATGTAATGAGTTTAAGATTTTATTGAATTTTGTAGGACATTTATTTAGACACTCATATTGTATAAACCCTACTTGTGTGAAATACATTTTTGTATTGTCTGCTTTCTCTTCCTGGTCCCTGAGCACCATCTCCAAATCTGAAAGTTTCAGTTATGGTATAATTTGAATTAGAGTTTACAAGGCATCCGTTACCTTATCTTAAATTCCTGATATACGGTTTCAAACTGTTTAAGGGTTTGGTAAATAATTGACAAAAGGTATTTCATTTTATATTTTGCCCAGATTTTATAGTCTGATGTATTAGGTGCCTTAGGTTGGGGTTGTACAATAGTGTTGATTGATTTATCTACTTATAATGTTCTCTTAGGGCTGTGGCAGATGGGGAGACTAGTCCCGCGACAAGGGAGATTTGTCGCGGGCAACAAGTCTTCCCCGTCTGCCACAGCCCTTACAGTACAACATAGCTATATGAAAGGTGGCCATACACTGTAAGATTGACTCATTTGGTGAGGTCGCCAAATGAGCAGATCTTCTCCCGATATGCCCACCTAATGTAAGCGATATTGGGCTAATAACACTAGGGCCCATTAACAAACTGATGCAGTTCCCGATCTGACAGGAAAATGAAACCTACATGATCGAGATCTATCCGATTTTATGCTAGATATCTGTTGGGTAGGTCTGTCAGGGGGGTCCATACACAGGCAGATAAGCTGCCGAATTGGTGTGAAGAACCTTAATCGACAACTGAAATCTGCCTGTGTATGTCCACCTTAAAGGACATGTAAACCACACACATTTAATCAGTGAATAGCTTCTTTGAAATATTTCAATGCCTGCCACACTGATTGTCCAGAGGCTAATAGTAATGCTGCAGCATCCCCTTAATCACTTAGATTTCTTTCTCCTCTTGTAACCCACTTGGCCCCCTGCCTTGGGAATTTGCTTTGACTGTTTGCTCGTGGGCATGCTCAGTTTTTTTCAGCTCGGATTACTAAACACACCTTACATTCTAGCAGCTAGTGAAGAGATGGCATCACTGGTTCCCATAGAAACTTGGCTCTAGGAGCTGCATGCTCCTATTTGTTTCTCCTAACCTCCTCTCCTGAGCTCATCTTAATTATTGCATTTCTCAAACAAAGCACAGTTTTGCCTGTGTGAGCCTGCGTTGTTGATGAAATGTATGCTGAATAAGGGTCTTTGCTATTTGCATATATGCTATTTGCAGATTTAAATCTCCAATGTCGCCTGGAAGTTGACTTTCCATTCAGACTGGTCTGAGGGTGAGAATGTTTAGAACTTCCTGCTGAAGCCGCAATTCTGACCCTGAGAGTTGGGCACACAACTTTGAATCTGTAGCTTGATTCAAATTGCTGTCCCATAAATCACTTCTTATCACAAAATACATAAACAAGTTTTAATTAACTATTTTGGGGTTCCTTTGCCAAAATAAGAAAACCATGAAGAGTTCTTTTAACAGCATATTTAGGCTGTTTAAAAGAGTGCCATTTATATGTTTGCCAATAATTACGTTAAAATTATGTTTTTTTCTTTCATCCTCAGTAAAATCTATGGAGACCAGGCAAAGTTTTTTGAATCTGAAAAAGTGCCCAGAATTAAACACAAAAAGTTTGGAACAGTGTCAATGGTAAATAATGGAAATGATCAGCATGGATCACAGGTAAGCAACATTTTTTTTTAAATCGAGCACTACCGCCACTTATTTCAGTCATTCTTTCACAATCATAAAAATTAATAATTTATACTTTTGTACACTCTATGATATAGCTGGCCAATTAATGTGTTTTTTTTCTGTGTAATCTACTCTGTATTCTTGCAAGCAGGAAATGTAGAGGAGAACTTAGTATATTATGGGCTCTTGTAAATACAAGAGCCCATAAATGAGCCAAGTATATGAGGTGCAGTATTCTTTCACAGAAAAATGTGTGGTCGGGTGACATTTAGAGAATTGGAACAAAATAACGAACTTACAAGTTCTTACTGGCTTAGATATCAAATTGTAATTGTGCTTAAAGGAGAAGGAAAGTCATTTTGGCATTTTACTGCCACATTAGTGCAAGCTGTATTTATTCTGCAGAAAGCTTTACCATACCTGAGTAAACAGCCCTAGAAGCTCTCTCCATTTGTTTAAGATAGCAGCTGCCATTTTAGCTTGGTCTCTGTAGTAGCTTCCGTGTTGCAGCTAAGATCACACGTTCTGATGGGAGGGGTAGTGAATTCTTATGAATTTTTATTGGAAGGGGGAGAGGAGAGAGCTGCAGACTCTGGCCCCAGGAATGAAGGATTTTTCTGAGAGGAAGTCAGATACTGAAGAACATGTTTACAAAAAAGGAGTCAAGTAATCCTGTTGCTCGCTATCATAGGGCTGTGTTAATAGCAAAATTAATCTATTGTATGTGAACTTTGTGTGTATGCACATTTGGAGCACTATTATGTTATTGATGATGCTGGAAAGGGAAACCACCCACCACATCTACCAGGTCAATCTACCTTATTCAATAACTTTTAGATGGGAATTTAGTAACAGTGTTCCTCTGCCTCCATATTCCTCTCGACTCGGGTTCCCTTTAACTATAACTATAATCCAAGTTTAAAGTAAACCATTTTTAGGCTTTCCAGATTTTGTTTTTGGTTCATAGGTTTGTTTTTCTTTTAAAAGTTAAAACTACGAATGTGGTTTGTTTTGAACTGGTAAAGTTGCAGTTCCTGATTTTTATGCCAGCTATTACTATCCAGCCACTTGTTTAAAAAAAAAAATAAAAATAAGCAAAACCTTGTTGTTTTCATTATGTTTGTCTTTTGCTTTAATTGGGCAATACAGTAGAGTGTTGGCTTCCTAGCCAGTAGTTCTGTGGTTAAATGACATGTATGTCTCTTTCCTTTCCTTCAGAGAATGTATAAAATTCATTAGCATATTAAAAACAGAGGAGTCTGAGTCGGAAGTATCAGAAACTGAGGAGTCGGAGAATTTATCTACCGACTCCACAGCCGTGCCTGATATGGTGGCTCTTGTCAACAGAAAACTGCCTAAGCCTGGCCATGGTTCTTCATAGTGAGGACCACAAAGCAATCCTGTTCTTTCGTTGCTTCTTCCAGCTCCACTGGGGCAGAGACTGATGTGTATAAAGTATACTCTTTGTAAATCACTGTGAAAATGTGTTGGTGCTATATCAATACCAGGAAATTGTGCAAGGATAATGGTAGCGTGAAGGAAAGACAGTTATAAATGGGGCCGAACCTTTAAAAGCCTTGACCAGCCTCTGTAGAAGGGGGAGAGCAAAGCTAAGCCTAGACAGATTGAGGTTATAGGCAGTGCTTGAATTGAGCTTATAAAGCCTTATATAAAATATGTAATGCTTTTTTTTAATAAAAAAGTTACATAGTCTTGGTGACACTTTAGAAAACCACAGCTTATCACCTCCAAAAAAGTGTTTTTTAGGGTGCCCTATATATACTACAGCAAAGTGTTTTATATGACTGTTTGTTAAAGTCATTAGGTAGTTAATTAGGTAGTTGTCTAGGACAGAGCAGAGGTTACACAATGTGAGGTTACAGGATTAGTGATGAGCAAATATTTTTTGCCAGGCATGGATTCACAGCAAATTTCCGCATTTCACCATTGGAGAATTGTTTTGTGAAACTTCCACAAAAATTTGCTGCAAAAAAATCCGTTGCACATCAAAATAGGTGTGGTTGCATAAAAAAAAATATATATTGTGCGGGCCAATACGGTGACGCGACACCCGCGTTTTGCAAATTTTCCGTCGTTTCGGTAGTTTTGCTAATTTTTTGGCGAAGCAAAACGGGACAGAGGGTGAGTTTGGGGAGTGGTGCCAACATAAGGGCATGACTGGTTTGAGATATCAGAATTCAGCTTAGGTGACTGGAGCTGCAGGATTTTGTGCCCTTTCCCACCAACATTGTGAACATGAACCTAATACATTGCTGTTTAATCTATCCATCAGTCACTGCAGGTTTCCTGTAGACTGTTTTAACTTTGCAGAGTGACTTTAATAAACTGGGGAATTAGCAGCAAATTGTCAGATTATTTTTTTTCTTACCATAGGTCAGCCCTATGGTTAAAAAAAATATAATGAAAATTAAAGTGTTTTGTACCTATTTTGTGCCTAAAGCTAGCTGATATAAAAAAAAAATACCAATAAAAAGTCTGCAATTTGACCAGCTGGATTTGTAGTCAAATCATGCATGATCACTGGGCCTCTTGGCCAAAGGATTGTGTTCCAAAAAAAAAAAAAAAATACTTCATGATGAAAAGACTGGCATATTGGAGAAAATGCATTTTACTTTTTTTTAAAGAAAGAGCAAATCAAACAAACATCAAAAAATCAATGATGCTTTTTATGCCAAAAAAGGACACTTATTATAGAATAATATCACCAGTATTTAAAGATAAAAGCACCAATCAGAATACACAGTTAAGTATCCAATCACAAGATCCAGCTCATTCACCAATCAGAACATATTTTATAAAACATAGTAAATAAATGTGGGTTAAACATATGTACAGATATACAAAAGTTTGAGAGTTTTTCCAAAATCTAATTTAGTATCATACTTATATAAAAAGCAAATAGAAGAAAAATGCTTGGCTCCTAAATTTACATATTCTTTTTTTTTTTGTAAAGTAAATTTTATTGATTTTAACTAGTAAGAAGTAGAAAGAAGAAGGAAAGTTAGGGGAAGGAAAAGCTGGAGAGTTGTAGTCTTCATTAAGTAACAGGAGATTTGAGCCATGGGAGTCCAGATGTTATCAAACCTGTTCAAACAGCCTCTGGCTAGGTAGGTAAGTTTATACAGTTACAGATAAATTTACATATTTTTAATAGTATATTGTATAAATATCAAACATATCAAACAAAACAAGACTAATTGCACTACAAAGTCAGTGCCTCATTTTTTTTTGTAGTTTATCAGATATATTACCATCTTGTTTACTCACAATAATTTTAATACCCACTGCTATAAAATAGTCCAATGATCTATTACAGTGCTGTCCAACTGGCGGCCCGCGACCCCCCTCTGTGTGGCCCCCCACCTGTCTGGCTGCTTTGATGGCTTACCTTTGCATGTAATCCCCTGTGATTTTCACACCTTTTAGTTTCTGCATTGTTCACCCCCTGCAGTGTTCACACCTCAGGCTGTAATCATCCACATTGTTCACCTGTTCACACCTCAGACACAGTATGGCACATAGGCAGAATAGGGCTGGGAGGGTATGGAACACACAGGCAGCATAGGGTAGGCATAGTATGGCACATAGGCAGGGAGGGTATGGAACACACAGGCAGCATAGGGTAGGCATAGTATGGCACATAGGCAGCATAGGGCAGGGGGGTATGGAACACACAGGCAGCATAGGGTAGGCAGAGTATGGCACACACAGACAGCTAAGGTCAGGCAGAATATGGCACACAGGTAGGGCAGGCAAAGTATGGCACACACAGGTAGGGCAGGCAGAGTATGGCACACACAGGCAGCAAAGGGCAGGCAGAGTATGGCACACACAGGTAGGGCAGGCAAAGTATGGCACACACAGGTAGGGCAGGCAGAGTATGGCACACATAGGCAGCTAAGGGCAGGCAGAGTATGGCACACATAGGCAGCTAAGGGCAGGCAGAGTATGGCACACACAGGTAGGGCAGAGAGTGTGGCACACACAGGCAGCTAAGGGTAGGCAGAGTATGGCACACACAGGCAGCATAGAGCAGGCCGAGTATGGCACACACAGGCAGCACAGGGCAGGCAGAGTATGGCACACACAGGCAGCATAAGGGAGGCAGAGTGCCGCCTGTGTGTGCCATACTCTGCCTGCCCTATGCTGCCTGTGAGAGGTGAACCTGGCAGGGATTTGTCCTGGGAGTTTGTTAGTAGTTGGAAACAGCCATTAAATGGTCCCTAAGGTGTGTAATTATGTTGCTGGGGGTTGCTGTGCTATCCACAGGGGAGGAGGAGGCATATGGATTTAAGGGTATCTTAATATGACATAATATAATTCTTTCCTATATGAATAACTGTTGATATCCCTGCAGTGAGGACCAAGCATTTGGGTTTTTGCTGCACTACCACTATTGTGATAAAATGGGTGTGGTTTGAAGTGGGTGTGGTTCAAAAAAGTGGCCAAAACTGGCTTCCATTAGTAGTCCTCCACCATGTATGCTAGAGAAATTCCTGCCCTCGGCACCGCAGAAGTTGGACAGCACTGATCTATTAGAACATACTGCAAAGTGTCTGACCACAGTAGTTTCAGACTTCACATTTTTAATGTTTAATACATGTTTCCTTATTCTCTCTTTAAGACAGCATATTTTTTACAAAAATCTTTTTACTAAAAAGCTCTCAAACTTTTGTATTTAAGTGCCAGCAGAATTTCATATATCGGTTCCCCTCAGTTCCAAATGTTTTTTAAACATTCAGTGCTTTCTCAAAGTATATATTTTTTTCTTCAGGAGAACTTGAGCTTTTCACAAAAAATAATGCTTGTGTATTTCCAAAAGAAAAATTAATATTTTTCATGATATAGGGATTTATACCAGAAACATATTTTATTTTATGGACCAAATTTCAAATGATTTGGAAAGCCTCATGTCTCCTGAACGTGCCAATACCTGATATGTAAAGTAATGGAATACAACAGAATAATGCATTACAACAGAATATGGCATAATTTAGATTCCAAAGCTAAAAATCCTGGAACATTTAGTTTACCCCAGGAAGCCATATATTTTTGAAAACGTTCTGCTGAATCCAAAATGGGTAACCATGTCTTTCTACTCCTAAAGTAGCTAAAGCAATGCTTTTCTGAAGTTAGCAATTTCTTTAAAAAAATTCTAAAAAAAATGCCTCAAAGCTTCCACTTTCAAGCCTCACATCTCCCACATAGCATTAGGTACCAAGAAAACACATCCTAAGTATGAATCCAAGGGCCCACTGAACAGTTTGATGCCCACTGTGCATAGGATCACCAATGTATCTGGCATTTAGAGACCCCAAAAGAAGTTAGTGCATACAAATTGCCCCGGAGATCTCTTTAGCTACTGAAAATTCAACACACCGCCATGTGTATTATGTTCCATAAGACCCCGTAACAGTATGGAGACCCTAGTAAACCATATATTTTCTGAAAGTACAGATTTTGACAAAACAAAAATGGTTAAATACATCTTTCTACTGAAAACTATAAAGCTATGCTAAACAGAACAGTTTTTATGACATTTCTAAAAATCGTCACAAAGCTTGCATTTTAACCCATTATGTACCCCCACATTTTGTAACGTATGAACACAAAACTTTCTAAATACGAATTCCAGGGGTCTACTGAACAGTTTGATACCCTAAATGCATAGATTTACCAAACTATGTGGCGTACAGGGGCACCCAAATAAAAATAGTGCATAAGAATTTTCACATATCATGCTCTAGCTCGTGCATTTTTGCACCTGGTGTGTGTATTTATGTGCCATAAGACCCCCTAACAGTATGGAAACCCTAGAAACCATTTTTTTCAGGAAAGAAAAAAAACGATGCGAAAAAAAAAAATCCACGAAATTGCGTGTTTGTGTGTGGTGTGTGCTGTAAGTGCTGTGAATGTGTGAAACACCCCCAAAATGTAGGCTAGAGATCGCAGGAGGGACCCAGGAACCACAGGAGATGTCTTCACTGCAGGTCAGTGGGCGCGCAGGAGTGGAGGGGGGAGAGCAGGGCGATCACGCCTCAGCAGCCACTTGTTCCTTTGCTCGTTGTCTAGGGGCTTTAACAGCCGCTCCCCCGCTCCCAAACCTGGAAGTACTGCAGAACCTAGAATCTACGTTCTGTGGCACTTGGGTACTTTTATCCACAGAACGTAGATTCTACATTCTGTGGCACTTAAAGGGTTAACCCACATTCATTTATTATGTTTTGTAAAATATGTTCTGATAGATGAATGAGCTGGATCTTGTGATTGGATACTTAACTGTGTATTCTGATTGGTGCTTTTATCTTTAAATACTATGTGATTTCAAAAACTCTTTAGCTTATGTTTAATTGCCCTATTTTTGGCACGAAATGAGTCAGGCTACTTGTGTTTAAGATGCTTTTTCTTTCAATAAAATGCATTTTTAACTGCACCATGTTATTCTCCAATGATCCAGTTTTTTGTGCCAGCCTTTTAATCATGAAGTATATTCTTTTGAATTAATCCCCGAAGAGGTGAAGGTTTGAGGCATGACACCTGTGCCCAGAATGTTATTTTTGGTGAGTTCACCCCGTAAAGAAATCTTACTGGATTATCCAAGTGATTCAAAAAATTGTGTTGTAAACTAATTGTCTCATGCAAGTTCATCTGCAGAATTGTAGTATGCACAAAACATAGTATGCCATGCAAAACAGGCTAAACAATTCCCTTTGGCCCCTGCCACACAGGGAGGATTCTCATTCTAGAGATAAAGGCTGGCCAAGAATCTATCCCTACACTTCAAAAATATTATTTAATATAATATATATTAATTTAATATTGTTGTGCCTGCACCCAGAGCAATTGCTTCGGCCCAGGTGCAGGCACACAAATTGCATTTTGGTACATAACTGCATACTCAGTAAGTTATGTGCAGAAATCCATTTTGTGTGCTTGTTCGCGGCCTGACGCAGTGGCTCCGGGTGCAGGCACAATGATAAGATTTTTGAAGCGTAGGGGCAGATTATCAGCTTGTGCTTATGTGCAGACTGAGAATCTGCCCTATATGGCAGGGGCCTTAAGTATAAGAGTCCTAAAGAAATATTTTTTTTTGTTATTTATCACTGATTATGTTGTTTTGTGTTTTGTTTTGTTTTTCAGTTTCTTATCACCACTGGGGAAAATCTTGATTACTTAGATGGAGTGCACACAGTATTTGGTGAAGTAACAGAGGGCATGAATGTGGTGAAGAAAATTAATGAGGCCTTTGTGGATAAAGAGTTTGTTCCTTACCAAGATATAAGGTATAATGAAACTGCTCCACATATTGCCAAATCTTTTTGCTGACCTGGTAGAATTATTTTAATGCCTGTGCTATAAAACCTGAAAGGAGGAGTTGGAGGAATGTTTTTTTGTTCCACATGAAGGTATTTAATCCCATAATGCCTTGCACCTGTACACTTGAGAAAGGGCTCTGCACGAAACATGTAGTGTGCTGACACTGCTATGAAATATCGCACTGCAGTTTTGAAATGCTGCCTGGAGCTTTTTGATTCTATCTTTGCATTTGATTTTTAAAACCAGAAAGAAAATGAATGTCTTTTTAAAAATCTACTTAATAAAAACACCAGTATATTCATCAGTATATTCCACTTGTAAGCACGGAAAGACGTAGAAAAGCAAAGCTATTATTACTTGATATTGAGGTTGGTAAGATAAAAATTACGGCATTTTTGGAATTTTAGTTAGCTGGGTGTTACCGCATTACAAATAGATTTGACTAAACTGGTGTACTGTATTGTTAGAAATAACATAAATGCATTTAATGACAGTGTTTTGGGGGCCTTGTTATTTGAGAACTATTTTGGGATTTTTGTGGATAACAAACTATAACTCTACTGGCTATTATTATAACAGGATGAAAACAAAATTTTGCCTATTTATAGATGCCTAGTACAGCCTCACATTCAGTGTGCAATAGGCCTCAGTCTATTAAAGGATAGTATGTTCCCTTTTATAGCATTGGTGCAATGAATGCTTGTGTATACTTTTAATTAGGAAATATATATATATATATATATATATATGCATAGAAAATAATCATCTGTGGCCAGCACATCCTTCAATGTTTCATCAAAAAAATTTTTTATTGCAGATATATTGTTAAAACCAACGTTTCGGTCCTCGTTAGGACCTTTCTCAAGGAAATATATATATATATATATATGTATATGTATGTATATATTCTAGATTGTTTTTTTTCAGCTCATATTGACTGTGTAGCAGGGGCGGGCCAAGCCGACCAGGCACTCTAGGCAACCCTGGCCAGCCACCTCGCCCACACGTGCACAAACGGTAACATTGTGGGTGGTGGAGGAGAGCCCAGACAAGAAGTAGGCAGAACAGGTGCATTCCTAGCGCCTCTCCTTGTCGTTTCTTCCTAGGCAGGTGCCTCTTCTGCCTACCCCTAGTTCAGGCCCTGCTGTGTAACTATCATTCTGCCAGTGGGGAGTACTTCATGGCAGTATTGATAATCTCATGCATAGCCATTTTGTTAATACACGATACTAAAAATATAAAGGTTGTGATAACCAAACTTTACATTTCATTTGGGTGCCAGTTGCTTTGGAACATTTCATGCTCTCTCTCCCTCTTTAGGGGCATTTCCAGGGAGAATTTTTAGTTTACCTAATTTTTTTTTTTTTTTCATGAAAACCTAACCTTTCTCTATATGCCTACCTGATTCAAGTACGATTCAGATGGGATTCAATATCTTGAAACCCATTATACATAAAATTCCGAATTACAGGATGACCATCTCCCATAGACATCATTATAAGCAATTAATTCAGATTTTTAAAAGTGATTTCTTTCTCTCTGTAATAGAGAAGAGTACCTTATAATCAATCCTTACTGCAGGCAAAATCATTTTAAATAATTAGATTAAAGTAGGGCTGTCCAACTGACCACCATATACCCTTGGGTATACCATAACAGACTTAATAGTCTTAATATATAGTGCTCATAGGTTTGCCCATGGTATGGTTTACCAGGTGCACTTTGATAAATATTAAATCTGTGTTAAAAAGTCTGGAACCACAAATAGTGTTTACCTAGCACTCTGCATTAGAGGATATCCATTCACATTAAAGGGGATGTTCATCTTCAGACAATAGTCTGAATTTAAAGAGCCCCTGTCAGAAAAAAAAAATTTTTTGTGATTCATCTTTATTATTTAAAATGTTTAGTTTTGAAACTACAGACCAGGATCAATGCTCTTAAATCTCTCTCACCTCTGCTCTCTCCTCTCTAGGGATCGCTGACACCAACTTGCATTCTGCCATAACAGGAAGTTGACACTGAAATTGTTACTTCACATACCTTACCTCTTCTGCTTCATCTGCATTTCATTGATCCAGTTGGTTAAATCTTGACAGCCAATGGTATCACAGATATGCAAATGAAGCAGGAGGCATGCACAGAACCAGTTCAGTGTGGCATTTTTTTATTTGCCTGCCTGCCAAGTCCTGGTCTGGGAAAAAAACCCTACCGAGAAAGCAGAGAGCAGTACAGTGAGACTTTTAGAAGTGCTCATTCTGGTCTGAAGCTTCAAAACTGATTTATAAAAAAAAAAAATTCTGACAGGGACTGTTCAAATTCATACTCAAGAATATGGCTCAATTGTTTGGGGGCCAGTAAAACATAGTCCATAATTTGTGACAACCTCAAAGCTTAGCTTCTCAACAGCTGCTCAGAGCACACTGAGCATGTGCACTGTTACAAATAGTTTTAACAGAATCCAAGATGGGGAGCTCCTGTGACAATGGTAAAGACCTATATCATTACTACTATAGAGAGGCTGAAACTTTTGGCTAGTGCAGTCAGTTTTGTATATAAAATATGGCATTTCTAGCCATATCCATTTTTAAGGTTTAGTTCTCCTTTAAGTGGTTAGTGCTGTTTAGCCACGTCCTTGAGCAGCAGGGTAACTTGGTCGCCCCTGGCCCCCCCTGCAGCGTGACCAGTCCCTATTTGTATAAGAAATGGCACCAAGGGGCTCATGTGTAAACACGAGGCAGATATGCACCTGGGCAATAACCTATAGCAACCAAACAGTGATTATATTTTCCAACCAGCTGCAAGTGTTACAGTAAAACCAGACTTTTGATTGGTTGTCATGGGTAACTGCCCAGTTGCAAGTTTGCCCAATATAAATGACCCCCAAGAGTCCAGTCAGTTCTTATGGCAACCAGTGAACAAAAACAGTTTATACCAAAGTAAAGCAAAACTAAAGTCAATCATGCTGAAAAAAATACATAAAAAGCTGAGAGGTGCATGTATCATGAAACTGTGAGATATTAACATAAGGACTTCTGCCATGGCTCACTGTATAATACAGCAGAATTTTTTTTTTTAATTAAATCCAACCTTTTGCGACTCACATCATTAGGTGCACTCCTGCTGTCACGAGTATTGTTGCCAGTGGAAAGGCATTTTATAGAGGTTAGCCTGCGGTAGCAGGATTTTTCGTGGGCAACTGATTTTTTTCTGTGGGTCTTTAGCCTTAAAGGGGACCTGTCACCCCCAAAAATAACTCCAAATTATTTTCTATCATGTTAGTTGAGCAAAATTAACTTAACTTACATTATATAAACGGTATAAATCTTGTTTGCTTCAATCTTTGAATTACTTAATCACAGCAAGCTGTCAGCTACCATTTGTGGACACTGTTAGTAAAGGCAAGCTTTGTATCATGCCAAAATCTTGGACCAGATGGCCATACCCATGCACTGGCTACATAATTAGATCAGTGCTGTCTAACTTCTGTGGTACTGAGGCATGGAATTTTTCTAGCCTACATGGTGGGGTGCCAATAGTCTAAGCCAGTTTTGACCACTCCCCTTTTTTTAAACTGTGCCCACTTCAAGCCACACCCATGTTATCACAAGAGCTTTTAAGAACATTAATGGTAGTATTGCAGCAAAAAAAAAAAAAAAAAATGGTTGGTGCTCACTGGAGGCATATCGCCCTTCATTCATATGTGAAAGAATTCTATTATGTCAAATTAAGACATAACCTTAAATCCATATGCCTCCTCCTTCCTTGTGGAAAGCACAGCAACTTCAGCACATAATTACACACCTTAGGGACCATATAATGACTATTTTCAAATGCTAACAAACTCCCAGAACAAACCCCTGCCAGGTTCACCTCCCACAGGCAGCATAGGGCACGCAGAGTATGCAGTACTGCCTGCCCTATGCTGTCTGTTTGTGCCATACACAGGACAGGCAGTACATAGAGTGACACAATACTGGCACTGCTGCTACAGTCTGAGGTGTAAACAGGTGAACAATGTGGGTGTTTACAGTCTGAGCCTGAGGTGTGAACAGTACAGGGGATTACAGCTGTTAAAAAGCTGAATTACAATCTTGTAATGCATATTGTACCCCTTAATGTAATTTATAAAGATATAAGTAGTCACCTCGGAGTTATGTGACCTGTATATGTATGTATGTAGGTAGGTAGGTAGAGAAAGTAGAGAGATTTTCGAGATTTTATCTTATCAATGAATTTTGCTCACTTACAGGATAAATCATACTGTGATTTTAGACGATCCCTTTGATGATCCTTCAGGATTAACCATTCCTGACAGTTCCCCAGGACCTACTAAAGAGCAACTTGATGTAAGTATTTATTTTTACCTCTCATATCTTTTATAGAAACATTTTACTATAGAAAATAAGAAAATCTTGAGTAATTATTATCAGAGCCGCAAAGCCAGGCAAAAGGATATTTTGAAAGTTAAATGAATACTCATAACCAGTTAAATGACTTGGCGTTTAAGATAAAACAAGTTAACAAACCCCAGACATATCATGCAACCAATATTTTCAGCAACTCATAGGGTTATACTACTCTTCTTCTTTCCAAGTACTAGGTCCCCATGCTCTCAATGTCACTGCAGGCTTATATTAATAACAGATTGATCAATGCACATGCTCTCTGGAGATTGTAGCTTTGGATGAACAATATCAATTTTTCACTGGCACCACAGGAAACAATTCTACACATCACTTCCTACGTATCTAATTCATCAGGGATTTGTTTTACTATGAATTACTTTTTGGCTTGAGTTTTTAAATGTTAACTTCATCTAGATTTTCTATTTTTTCTTTTGTTGCAGTTTCCATATTAAATGTCCCATATCTAAAACCCTCAAACAGTGATAGCTGTATCTTAATGGGCGTACTGCATGGGAGATTTTGTGCATTTAACTTTATCTGAATCATGGGATCTTGTGCTGCAACAGCACAATATTTTATGGGATGCTGCAAATTCTGTTCCTCCATGTTGTAATGTAAGAGTCAGGTCATATGGTTCTTTTTTTCATGCATCTACATACATCTAAATATAGTCAGTGTATTTCAGTGAGAGTAAAAAATCAGACTTCAGCTTGTCACATGATTTATATGATGATATAATTTTTAGATGATCCCATTTACATCTCTTAATCCCATGTCCAATAAAATCTTTCATGTAGTTCTGCAAATACAAGTGGAACTGGAACCTTCAGTTGCTGTAGACAAGGTGGGAGAGCTGCGCTATTTTACTAATTTCAGCAACGTCTGACTTGCACAGTTCCTCCACGTTGTGCTCGGGTGCCATTTTTTTTTTACTGCTGCCTGTATTCAGCTTTGCGGTTTCTTTATTGTATCAGTGAATCATTGTGATTTTTAAATTTAAACTTTTCAGAGAGCATCTCACTCCTAAAAAGGTGTTGAGTGTGCAGAAGGGAAAGAGTTGGAGGAGTGAGCAACAGAGAATGGGTGAAGGCAGAGAATTGGTTACAGAAAAAAATAGTGGGGGAGTGGTAAAGGTAAGGGGGAAGATAATTGAAAATTCAGGAAAATTTCTAATAAATCCATGTAGCATTCAATAATGTCATTGGAATTAAGGTAAGGTACAGCCCTTATAACTGGATTTTCTTTTTATTTGTTTTTCAAGAGGTTAAAGGGGTTGTTTACTTTCAATGTCCAAATCTTATGAAACAGCTAACAATGCTATTAATGTGTTAGAAATTCATTTTCCATAATAAATAGTAAAAAAGCCATTGCAAAAGCTACCCTTTATACCTGTTAAATTAGTCCTCCTTCTGTCTCTCTGATCAGTTTTCTGAATGGATGGGAGTGGCCTATTTTGAACCTGACACACACAACTTCCTATATGCTTACTTCATCAGGTACAAGCTTTGCCATTACTTGTTTCCTATTGGAAATCAATACTGCCCTGCACCTAGAAGTGGTTACTTGTACACATTTTTAAAAATATAAATAATGATATAGGAAAACAGCATTAAAATCTCTGCACCTCTCATGCTCTCCCATGGCATGACACTATCACAGTTTCTCCTTTGCCCTGCACCCCCAAGCCCCACACTGCACAGCAATAGCAGAATGTCTCCTCAGCCCTGCAGCTCTCACCAATTCAGTCTCCTCACATAATCCCTCCTAGCCTGTAAAGGTTTAATTTCTCTGCAGCTCACAGTGTCCCAAATAACCCCTCCCAGCTTGAACCTGTAAATGTGTCTCACCTCTGTAGCTCATAGCTTGTTTCTCTTCTGCTATGGAGCATTATCTATTACTTTCCCCACACAGCCCCTCCCAGCCCGAACCGGTAAAAGTTTCTTTCTTTTGCAGCTCATACACGGTCATTCTGTGTGCTGCATTGGGAAAATTAAATTTTTCCCTAGTGATAGGGCGCATGAGAACTTGGAATTTGGGTCCTTGGGGTAACATAGCCCCAAAAATCTGATAGTGTTTTACATTTCCACCGTACATGTACAACTGATCTCTATATTTTTTTTAATTAAAAGAAACTGTACCCACCTGGCATACCATTTCAGGTGGTTGAATAATACTGTTTACCATTTGTATTATTTTCCTGCAGAGTGGTAGAATTGGTGCAGATGAGGATATATGTGATGACAAAGGAAAGACTGCTGAAGAAGTTGAAGAAATGATTGCAGAGAAAGATGCCAAAACACAGGCTGTTCTTTTGGAAATGGTAAAAAATATTTTATGGAGAACTAAAGGCATTTTTATAATTTAGTACCCCCATTCACAGTTATTCTTGGTTTTTAATACTTATCTATTCAGGCCCTCCTGTTCATTCTGTCTTTGAAGAAAATATGTAAATAGGATTGTAAGCTCCATTCAGCCAGAGATGATATGGATAAATCAACACACATTGTAATGAACTAATGTCAGTGGAGGTGGGGGGGGGAAGGCAGGAGTATATAAATGAGTAACAGCCATCCGAAGGAGTTGGAACCTACCTGGTGTGTGGGGGTTTTGGCCAGTACTATGCAGTACTCGTCGACACTATATAAATATAACTTTATTATATTTAACGGTTTGGCAACTCCAGTATCCAGAATTCTGCCGACAATCTGTATGGGGCCCTCAAAGGGCCAGATGTCGATTGGGCAGCTTTGCATTTTTGTCTTAAGGGAATTCATTGAGAACATTAATTTAATTGATATCATTCTGAATGACAACCATTTCTGTTTTGTGTTCTTCTGTCTGAGTACAAGAGGCAAGAGGTTGAAGTAATGATTTTAGGGTTCTATACATATTCCACAGCTTTATACAATACATTTACAATAATGTGTGTATACATTAAACATACAAAACAACCAGTAACAATACATGAGTTATGAAGTAATGATTTAGGGGTTATAAACTTTGCTATCCTGAAATCTAGTATTGTTGACCCACTGTATATTTCCTTGTAATAAGTTCTTTATTGTTAGATATCACTAGATACAATATCACATTATTCCTGGTTGGGTTTTCATTAATTTGTACATGAAATTGTCATACAGCCCATTTTAAACTTCTTACCATTAACTGTTATGTCTCTATTGCTCCAATTAAAAATCTGTGTAGTTATAACCCACCATTATTAAAACTTGCACCAACCTTGCATTGTTTTTAACAGGAATAGAAGCTGAGCTTTTTGTTCTTTGGTTGCATAAGTGGTTCTGTAACATACTCGTCTAATTATGTTGGGTTGAAAAACCCAACATACTGTTCTTCGACTTCAGCTTATTCTTCTGTTTTTTCTTCTTCTTCCGCTTCTTCTTATTCTTAGCGCCCCCCCATTTTCTAATCGCTACTCCTCCTACAGTTTTAGGGGAACAACACCCAAAATCTCCACACTACTTCACCCTATAGCGGAGCAGTTTGCTTGTGCTTTTCTAAGCGATCCCGCTCTTACAGCTTTGAAGCTACACCCCCAAACTTGAATAACATAATAATGGGGCCACCCTGAATGAAACAGCTACATTTGTTGGATGACCCCCAAAGTGGAAGGGGCGAACAACAGCCAATCAAATTTCACCCATTGACTTTTATGGGGTAATTGCAACTGCTGCCAATCTTACAGCTTTGAGGCTACACTCCCCAAACTTGAATCACATAGTCATGGGGTCAGTCTGAATGAAAATATGATGATTGTTGGATGCCCAAAAGTAGGCGGAGCTTTGAACAGCCAATCAGATTTTACCTATTGACTTGGCGGAAATTCAACCTGCTGCCATTCTCACAGTAATAACACCAGGGTCCCCAAACTTTGCAGGGTTAGGCACCAGGTAACTGTGGTTCAAGATTAGAAAAAGTGGATTAGAAAAGAGCCACCAACATCCAATCAGATTTTACCTGTTGACTTTCAGTGGGGAAATCCAACCTGCTGCAATTCTCACAGTATTAACACCAGGGTCCCCAAACTTTTCACAGTTGGTCACTAGGGGACTGCAGTTTTAATTTTGAAAAAATGGGTGCCAGTTAGATTTCACCTATAGACTTCATATGTTTAAATTAAAACTGCTGCCATTCTTTAAATATTAATACTAAGGTCCCCAAAGAGCTGCGGTTTAGAGTTAGAAAAAGTGGGTGGAGCCACCAACAGCCAATCAGATTAACTATTGATTTTCAACAAGGAAATTCAGCCTGTTGCCATTCTCACAGTATTAACACCAGGGTTACCAGGGGACTGCATTTTTAGGTTTTAAAAAGTGGGTGAAGCCACCAACAGCCAATCAGACTTCACCTAGTGAATTTTTTTGGTTTAAATTTAAAATGCTGCCTTTCTCAAAAAAGTGGGCGGAGCCACCAACAGCCAATTAGATTTCACCTGTTGGATTTTATTGGTTTGATGCCAGGGTTTCCAAACTTCACAGCACAATCAGTTACTGGGTGACTAAGTACTCGTGGTTTGAAAAGTGCGTGGGGCCACCAAAAGCCAATCACAATTTTCAGTGGGAAAATTTTAATTGCTGCCATTCTCATATGTTTAATGTCAGGGTCCCCAAACTTTGCACAGTTTGTCACTAAGTGACTATGTTTCAACTTTAGAAGAGTGGGTGGGAGGACATGTTTGGCATAAACCAAACACGGTTTCTAGGAAAACAACCTCATACCAACTGTGAAGTTTGGGGATGCTTTGCTGCAGCCGGACCTGGCCAGGTCACCATCGTAGAATCCACCATTAATTCTACTGTGTCAGAGGTGCTTGAGGAATATGTCAGACCATCTTTAAGAAAATTAAAGCTGTGGTGGAATTGGGCCCCGCAACACGACAATGACCCAAAATATACTAGTAAAACCACCAAGGACTGGCTGATATTTAAGAAATGGAGAGTCCTGGAGTGGCCAACTCAAAGCTCAGATCTTAATCCCTTTGAGATGCTGTGTGGTGACTTGAAACAGACTGTACATGCAACAAACCCCCTGAAAGAATTCTGCATTAAGGAGTGGGGCAAACTTTCCTCAAACTTTTGGCCACAAGAAGTGTCTTACTGCAGTTATTTCAATCAAAGGGGTAACACTAGCTATTAGGGGGTAGGGTGTCCTAACTTTTTCCTCAGTTAGAATACACATTTTTGTTGATATCTTCTGTTTTATCAAAAGATCTTTTGAGTAAATCAAGGTTAATTTTGTTGTTTACCTGCAGTTAAATCCAGAGATAAATAAAAACAAGATTAGACATCGATAAGTGAACATTTCTTAAAGAACTGATTATTTAATGGGGTGTCCTAATTTTTTTACATGACTGTATATGAAATCCCCAACTACCTCTTCACCCTCATTTTCCTCTACTGTCCACAGAGTTTGAGTGTTTCCACCCATTCTCTCTTCCAGAATAACTGTGCCTATACAGCCAATATACTCTGCCCAGTTCTCTAAAAACACAAATTCACACCTCCTTATATCAATCTCTTATCCATAAATTGACCTCCCTGAGCTCTTGCTGCCTCCAATAATGTTGCACATAATACAGGTTTTGGGACCTGTTATCTGGAATCCTCAGGTCCTGATCACAATGCTTTAAGTTTACTAAAAAATCATTTAAACATTAAATAAACGCAGTAGGAGTGTTTAGCCTATAATAAGGTTTAATTATACCTTAGTTGAGCTCAAGTACAAGGTACTGTTTTATTATTAAAGAGAAACAGGGAATAATTTTTAAAGGAGAAGAAAAGGTAAAAACTAAGTAAGCATTATCAAAAGCACTCACAGAAACGCTGAGTCCTCTGTCAAAAGATTTGTTGTAGACATGCAGCTCTCTCCCCTCTCCTGCTCCCCCCTCCCTCAAGAATGCTAAGAACTCCCTCCCCCCCCTTAGGAATGTGGATCTGAGCCAATTAGCAGGAAGCTTCCTCATAGTCTTACAAACAGAGCATGTACACGTGACTTGGTCTCGGTGCAGGAGCGAGGCATTATGGGAACGTTTTTTTGCAGAGTCCAGTGGGGTTTTTTTTTCCTATGAGGCTTCTGATCATCTGAACGGGGAGAAATATGAGGAGACTCCTTTAAGAATGAGAATTATTTTATTACAATGGAGTCTATGGGAGATAAACTTCCTGTAATTATGAGCTTTCTAGATAACGGGTCCCATACTTGTACATGCAAAATAACATTAATAAAATTGCACTTACAAAGTGTCAACTTAAACAATTTCTGGGTCACAATTGCATAGCACTCTTTCTCTGTACAGGTAAGATCTATATGGTTTACGCCCCCTTTTGTTGTGTTTTTTGAGTCAAGTTCCAAATTTTTACCTTGTTTTCTAAAATAATTTCATGTTCATAACTTTGTCATTAGTACCAATGTGCCCCCATGAATGGTGGGTCTTCCACAACCCCTCCCAATAATCTGTCCTCTCTCTTCACCCCATTCCAAACTCTAGTGGCATTAAAGGACCGCCATTCACTCAGATGACATTTTGCATTGTTCTCTAGCCCCTAAATCAATCATCAAATGACAGGGGGTGAGTAAATTACAGTGGGTGAAACATAAATGCATCCAAAAGGTAAACAAGGCTGACACAATACTAACGTGGATAAGAGAATACATTTCTTCAGTTCTCCTTCACATAAGGAATAAAAATGGTGCCCTATCAGCCAATCTGATTAAGATAGTACATGAATTTGTTTTATTTTACCAGGCATCTTTCAAACAGAGCTTAAATCCTCCTTCACATTTAATTAGTAAATTCTTAAAAGGAACTGCACTCCAAACACACTTTCCTCACCATCTCAGAGCCTAATAAAGAGATCCAGAACAATAATAAGGATGTTAAAAGTCTGATGGCTTTACTGGCAAGTATTACAGACTTTTTGCTCCTAAATTCTTTTGCTTTTCTGTACAATATTTTTTTATGACATAATGGTTGCCAAATACAAATTTGGCCCAGAATCTTAAATGGCTTGTATTGCAGTAATTCCTAAGCAAAAATTACAAGCTAATTTCATTTATAAATATTGATTTACAGTAGGTGGTTGACGACTGTACAAATTTGAAATGTTGGTGGTGCTCCTAGTTCTGCCCTGCAGGAAACTAATGGATAAAGAGTTTGTTTCTCACTGAGGAGGTTACAAATACAAGAAACAAACTACTTTCATGCAGTGCAGAATTTTGAGCACCCTGTTAATTTCCGAGTAGTACAGCCAACTGCCACTGGAAGAATTTTGCACGCAGTAATGAGAGTGAACAGGGAGATGGAATATCTGCTGCAAAAGATTGCATTTTGTTTTTCATTAAATGGTTTTTAAAGGAAGTATATTACCTGAAAATTGGCTTTATTTTTTTACTATATGTCCCATTATTAAGAAAATTCTTATGATGTCAATTCGTAGTGCTTGCCAGTTTTAAGATTTATGAAGCATTGTTTTTGTTTGCTTTTGTGATTTTTAACCATGATGCTAATGTATTTTACAGGTTGGTGATATACCTGATGCAGATATCAGACCTCCCGAAAATGTGCTGTTTGTTTGTAAGCTAAATCCTGTTACCACAGATGAAGATTTGGAGATTATCTTTTCAAGATTTGGATCCATAAAGAGGTATACTTTTACACCCCTTGTAAGAGGTGCTTTTCTGTAACATAATTTACAGAAGGGTGAACTTTCTATCTTTTTACCGCTTGTCTGCTGCAAAAACTTGTACCAGTAGACAGGTAATACAAGGCATTTATCCCAGAAGCAATCCTGCCCCCATGCAACCCTAAGGGGGTGGGGGCTACCCAATGCTGCCCCCTTTCCCCCTGAACTTACCTTTATTCGCATGCTTACAGGGTCGAGGAGGGGCTACCTCCCTAATGCAGAGAGCAGATTAAATTCTAGGCAATAGAGGAATCAAGTTTCCATTTAAAAAAAAAAAATTACATTCCGGTTCTTAAAGTTACCACTTACCGTATATACTCGAGTATAAGCCGAGTTTTTCAGCCCCCAAAATGTGCTCAAAAAGTAACCCTCGGCTTATACTCGAGTATACCCGTGTCCTAAAATAGTGCCCCCTTCATGTGCAAGTGGTGACGCCACCAAGATGCTGCCACAGGATCCTGCACCTCAGCTCGGCGTGTGCTTCATCTGGGAGTTTGTTGTGCAAATAAATATGAAGTCACGGGGGTTCCCTGTGCATAAGGTGGGTTTGTGCAGTCCTGTGGCAGCAACGGCTTCCCTCCAGCGTGCAGTCCTATAGCAGCCGCCTGCACAGTATCTATTCCCAGCGGTTCCTTGCCTGCTCTTTCCTTTCCCTACCTGGTTCCCCTTCGTGATCAGCAACCGCTGAGTCCCATCCGGAACGCTCTTTATTCTTCTGGCCTCAGCAGGCTTCCGTACCTGACAGCGCCAGTGGGAGGAGTTACCGGTAGTTCTATACTGACACGCTTGCGTTGCCCGAAGCGATTTGTTTTGGAATGAGAACTAGCAATAGAAACATTTCCCACGGGGTGAGTTCAGATACACATTCATGCGAATGCGAATGTTTATTATTTTAATAGGATCTTTGGCTCAGGGAAAAGAGATAACACTGATCAAATATTATAGTCAGTAAACGCACCTCCCCACTTTCCTCGGTGATTAAAAGTTCTCAAGCGAAATATAAATACTGTTCTTGTTCCAAGAGGCAGTGATTAGATGAAACCGCATTAGGAGGTGCCATTGGTAATTGAATTTGAGTCAATTCTGTACTGTCAGCTGGAGGGTTGGGATTAGTAGTTGATAATTAATAGTACCAATGGCAAAACCAATACCTCTTCTCACCTTCCCCATCTTGCTTCGTTCAGACCTGAGCTTTTTAGCTCGGCCCCAAATGTTACGTCCAAATTGTGCCCTAGGGGCAATTGTGGCATTGTGATGGCAGCCTTGAAGACTAGATGTAAACCTGCATTTGACAAACATAGTAATTATGATTTTGTTCTGTCCTTTTGTTGTGATGTGTTATTTACAAAAATTTAATTTGTATTAAGTCCAGCATCAAGAATTATTTTGCCCTTGTAACTACTATTGTAGTACTGTGGTGGGACTTGTACACTGGGGTCCAAGTACTTGATAATTAGTATGACAGCTTCCTTAGCATTCCCAAACTTGCTTTTGTCTGCTGCTGTAGCATTTTTCTTTCCCTAAAGTTTTCTATTTATTTATCTGTTATTGATTATTAAAACTTAGCAGTAGCGGTTACATGTCCCTCCCTAGGCTTATACTCGAGTCAATATGGTTTTCCAGTTTTCTTAGTTAAAATTAGGTACCTCGGCTTATATTCAGATCGGCTTATACTCGAGTATATACGGTAGTCATGTACAGCAGTGGTCTCCAACCTTTTTTGCACCACGGACCGATTTCAAGCAAGACAATTTTTCCAAGGACCAGGGGTGGTGGGTATAATACAGCTCATCATAATGCAAAATCAGCAACTAGATGCGCCCAGCCCTTCTGCTCTTCTAACTCCCACCTAAGTGGTGACATCCCCTGACACTTATTATGGAGCTTTAAGTACTTTGGTCCTTTTTGCGATCAGTAGAAAGCTCCCTGGGCTTCGCATAGCTGTTGTCATGGAGTTGGGATCACAGGTAATTGGGACCAGAGGTGGCCCAGTTTAGCACAGCCCACGGCCCGGCACCGGTCCCCGGCCCGGTGGTTGGGGACCCCTGATGTACAGAACCAAAGTTTGAACCTGACCCAGACCCACAGCCTTAACCCGCAACCTGCATTTTAACCTGCCTGGGCCTACTACCCGACCCGCAGCTGCCTTATCCACTACCTGCTGACCCCCATTAAACAGCAAGTGCTGTTGATGCAAAGCGGAAAGGAAACCATCATGTATGGCCAGCTTTACAGACACATACAGACCAAATTAGCAGTTTGTTGTCAAATTCATGTGATAGGTTTGTGTGTGAGTTTTAATTTTTTGTTTCTAATACCCTCTAGCTGTGAGATTATACGTGACTGGAAGACTGGAGAGTCACTCTGTTATGCGTTTATCGAGTTTGAAAAGGTAATATTTATAATATGTAATAACTGTATGTTCTTAAGCTGTTCAATTTTAAGCAATTGCAGTTGATTTTTACATAAAAAGTAATCTATTTCTGGCCAGGAACAAGATTGTGAGAAAGCCTATTTTAAGATGGATAATGTCTTGATTGATGATCGACGAATACATGTAGATTTCAGCCAGTCAGTTGCAAAGGTGAAATGGAAAGGAAAAGGTACTTCACTGTAACATCATGTTTTTTTTTGTTTGTTTTTTTTAAAGTATTATTAATTTTCTACCTAGCAAGAACAAAAAAGGTAAAATTGTTAGCTGTTAACAATATTCAGCATCAGTAGCTTCAGTCGCCTGACTTAAAGTCGTGGTTCACCTTTAAATTAACCTTAATCTTTTATAGAACGTCCTATTCTTAGCAACTTTGCAATCAGTCTTCATTTTTTAATAATTTTTCAATTATTTGTCATTCTCTTTTACATCTTTCACTGGCTCCGGCAGCTAAAAAACTGTTGCTCCGTGAACTTGCAGTTTTATTATTATTTTTCATTTTTATCTCTTATCTTTCTACTTAGGCCCCCTCCTATCCATAGTTTTTTCAAACCAATACCTAACTGCAAAGATAACTAAACAAAAACGTAAATAACTGAAACACCACAAATAATAATAAATGAAAACCAGTTGCAAATGATAGCAAAATATCATTGTCTACATCACGCTAAATATTAATTTAAAGGTGAAAAAAGCTTTATTAAAGCATATGTTACAACTTGATAAGCTGCTGGCATTTTTCAGATACTACTGAGTATTGTTAGCAACTAATGAATCAGATAACAATAGTTTAGAAAACTCATTTTTAAACTAGTTTTTGAAAATCGCACAGATCATGTAGGCAGTGATGAATATATAATGCTTGGTCTCAGTCTAGGCTAAAAAAGACAGTTATCTTTATAGGGGTCAACCACCAAAGTTTTTTATTATAATTGCAGGTTTATCTTTCTGTGTCTAACACTTAAAACAATGTAACAGATGTCCGCTCTCATCTAGGTCTCTTAGGATATCTTGGCTTTCAACATTGTATTAGGGCTCTGGCACACGGGGAGATTAGTCGCCCGCAACAAATCTCCTGTGTCTCGGGCAACTAATCTCCCCGAAATGCCATCCCACCGGCGAAAATGTAAATCGCCGGTGGGATGGCATATGCCTCCCCTCGAGGTAACTTGCGTGATTTCACCGAAATCGCACCGCCGCGAATGCCTTCCGGCGATTTACATTTTCGCCAGTGGGATGGCAATCCGGGTGGGTTTAGTCGCCCGAGACACAGGAGATTTGTCGTGGGCGACTAATCTCCCCGTGTGCCAGAGCCCTTAGGAGTCAGAACCAGGAGTGCAGAGAATATATATGTCATCAGTTGTTACAGTTGAATACATTACTTGCTAGAGTTTCTCAAATGCTGCTGAGGAATGTTTGCAACTAATGTATCAGATATATGAGATGGCAAAAGAACTCATTTTTTGGGGACATATCAATCTATTTTTGAAAATCACATTTGTCATGTAGGCAGTAATGAATATATGGTGCCTGCTTACAATCTGATCTAAAAAAAAGACCCTTTAATGAGGCCCTCCACCCAAAAATGTAGAGTTAAATGTAGCGTTACTGCTTTCTGAGTTTGACTCTTGACAATTTAACAGGTGTTTGCAAATCCGTCAGCCTACAAAATGCAGGCAGAGAGAAGCAGACTGTACAACAGGTGTGACCATGGCCTTATGATACCTGGCTTTCAATGTTTTTTTCAGGAGCGTAGAGAATATAGTTAGATACTGCTTTTACATTTTCAAATAACTTACAACTACTTAAAATTTTAACTAATTTAATTTTGCCAAAAATTATGTTTTCTTTCAGTATGAAAAAAATATATATATTTTCCCCACCAACCTCCTTTTCTTTCTTCCAGTGCACCAATTGTTGCTGTTTATGCTGTTGCTGGCAAACTGCTGCCCGGCACAAGTGTTCTTAACTTACCTCATGGCAGAAATAAAAATAATGTGGCCATAATAGACTATGGAAAATGTGGTGAAATTTATTCTGCTTGTATTTGAAATTATAGTAAATGCTTACCACTTTTTCCAAGGGGGAAAGTATACAAAAGATGATTTTAAAGAATATGAAAATGATGCCGACAAAAATGCCAAATTTGCACTGAAATACAGCGCCAAACCTAAACAGGAGTATCCTTTGAGTCAGTAGTTCAAGATTTTATATTGAGATGCCACATGTTTCTGTTCATTAATGACTTGGGGTAGGATATTTTAAGCAATGTATCAGTGTTTGCTGATAACAGAAAACTATGCACTACAATTAATCATATACAGCATGCAGTATTTCTGCAGGGATATCTGGATGGTAAATTGGGCCCTAAGTGGTAAATGAGATTTAATGTTGATATAGTTTTATGCATTTGGGATAGGAAAATATGCAAGCCACAAGTTAGATATATCCTTGATGGAGAAGAACCCGAATGTACTTGTGGGTAATGAATTTAGCTATAGCAAGCAATGCCGGTCAGCAGTAGTAAGGGCCAGTAAGCTATTGTCTTGTATTAAAAAGGGTATAGATTCACAGGATGAGAGGGTCATATTCTCTTTACAAAGCACTGCTCAGGCCCCATCTAGGATATGCTGTACAGTTATTGTCTCAAAATTTTAGAAATGACATTAATGAAATAATGGCCAATAGAGAGTTATTAAGCTAATAAAGGGTCTGGAATGTCTCAGTTATGAGGAAAGGTTGGCTAAGATGGGGTTGTTTAGGCTGGAGAAAAGTTATTGAAGGAGGGGATATAATAAGACTTTGTATAAATATTCAAGAGGACCATACAAAAACTCTTGGATGCTTTATCAACCAGCAAACAAAATGGCATTCATTCAGATTAAAAGAAAGGAGGTTCCAGGAAAAGGCAACGCAAAATATAATTTTTTGCCTAATAAAAGAAAGCAAAATTCTAAGCAGCTTTGCAATATACATTTATTACAAGTTTGTAATGGTTTTTGAGTTATTTGTATTTATAATTGCTATTAGAAGCAGTGTTTGCCTGTCCTTTTCTATTCTCTGCCCTGGTGGCTCTGACTGCTGAAACAATGTAACACAGGGCAGCAGATTGACAAACTTGACTTGCTGGAGGAGACTGACAGTTGCAACATTGTGTAAAAAGTAATAACCAGGAGTTCAGCAAATGCTGCTTTCAATAGCAATTACATTTACAAATAACTTTTAAAGCGCAACCAGTTATTTCATATTGGAAAATTGCTTAGAATTATGTTTTCTTTTATTATGCAAAAAATTATTTTTTGGGGTTGACATGCCCTTTAAGGTGTGGAAAGAACTGTGCAAACTGTGAAGTTGTATTCCTCTGTCCCAAAGCTGTTGTATGGGGATATTAGATAGTTTCAAGAAGGGGTTGGATGCCTTTTTAGAATATGAGAAAATACTAAGTTACTGAAATCTGTATTTTTTCAATCTGTTATCTTACTAAATGATCTTGCAGTTGAGCAATGTTTGCTGTACTGCAAGATAGATTAAAAGACGCAGCAGAAAATGGTTAATTTTTTTAATACAAGTGCAGTGTACAGATTTCAAATGTTACCCACAAAGCACCATTTTCCCTAGAATTAGTATCATTACAAGCACCCACTAAATAGTGGTGTGCTGAAGATCACACTCAATTAACCTATCCAGTTGCAATATAGGTTTGGTATTGTTGAATTGGGCATAAGTTGCAGTGCATTTTTTTTAAAGTTTTGTTTTTTTTTTGTGCTCAGATGGTGTCACTTCAGTGTGTTGGTTTAACCCACTAAGTTAAGCCTGGAAGTACCGGCAACTCAAGGCTGGTGTTACTTTGACAGTTGCTCTGTGTATATTATGACCTGTACTGTTGTGTGCCATTTATCAGAGCAGGCTGAATGTGCACATTGACGCTACGTACAAGCCGTAAAGCGCATGTGTGGGAGCAAAGTACATCAGTGAATAGTGTCACATTTTTGCACACAGCTTTGTATTCATTTAAGTGCTTTGCACTTGAGTTCTTATGAGCCCTAAATGGTTTTTATAACCACAACTTGTAGCTATATTTAAAACATGGTGGATTTCTGTGATTTTTGTTAAAGGAGAAGGAAAGTCAAAATCTATTAAGCACACTATTAAATAGTACTACTATTGCTGTGTAAAAATGCTATATTTCTGGCTTGCCTAATAAAAGATTTACAGAGATACACATACTAGAACTTATATACTTGTTTCAGTGAACGTCGCCGCCATCTTGTCCAGCGTGTCTGTATGCGCTGAAAAGCACAAGCCAGCAGCCCCCTCCGCTCCCCGCTCCTGTCACAAAGATTCTGCAGCTCCCCGCTCCTGCCACAAACCCCCCACCAAGCTCCACAAAACCCCCCGCTCCTGCCACAAACCCTCCACCACTCGCAGCACCTGCCCCCCCCCCCCCCCGCTTCCCCCACCTGCTTGTCACAGAGTTCGGCGATGCTGCGTCGCCATGGCAACCGGACGCTTCTGCCTTGTGCACAGGCGCCGCCTGCAGTAACAAGTCGCCAAGTCTTGAAGGAGCGATGCATTATGGGAATCTTCTCTACAATGCTCAGCGTTTTTTTTTCCTGTTTGGCTTCTGATCTTCTGAACCGGTGAAGTATGGGGAGACTTAAGGGCACTATTGATACAACTGAAGGTATGCCTGCAGCTTGTGATTAACTCTTTATTAGCCTTTCCTTCTCCTTTAAGTAAAAGCAGCATAAGTAGCCATGCATCAATGACTGTAGCTAGAAAATACATTACAAAAAATAATTGCCTTGTGTGGAGTAAAGCTTGCTGTAACTGTAAAAACCAAGCCTGGATATGAGGCAAGGCAAGGCCACAAAGTGACTGCAGTCACAGCAGCAGCAGCGATTGGGGATGTGAAGGGGTGCACTACCCTGACAGTGAACTATTGGGTATGAATTTTGGAGATTTAGCATTGCTGAGAAAGAAACCAAGTAAGGCAGAGCCATAAGCAATTTTACTCTAAACTCAGATATGCTTTTAAATTGTAAGAAAAAATTTTCATACACTCACTTAGGTGATAACCTTTATGTCCACATCTTTGCAGTCTGAATATCAAACCAGTTTTATCCTAAATGGATTCGTTATGTTACTTTTTTTTAAACCCACCCATTACTCTTCAGCCTATTTTTTATGAAATCTAAAAAAAATACTAATGGGGAACAAAGAGGTATATAAACATCTGACCAAACACACAAAAAGTTATTGTACATAATTAGTTATACATCCCAGTAAAAAAAGTACATAGCACAAAACACCACCTTATAATACAAAGGGGAACTTCAAAATAATAATAATTGAACCAACATTGGCCACTATGTCATCCAAACACTTGAATATTCTTTAGTACTGTCTTCCTACTATGTATGTTGAGGAAGTTCAGTTATGGTGGATATAAGTAAAGTTTATTTGATATGAGTTACTCTGTACCCACAAAAGCACAGATTCTATACAGTATTTTTTTCTAGCATAGAAATGCATAGGGAGTATAGATAAAGAGTACATAGAGCACACAAAACCAGACTTAGAAATTATTGAAACTACTTATTTTGTTAACCAGTTTCTTCTGTTCTTAAGGCCAAATTGGGTTTCAGCAAAGCTGAATAGGGAATAGAAGCCATTCAAGAAAATCCGCAGACTAGAGAAACTCTATCTGTATAATTTATTTTTTCATGTTGTGCTTTTGTCATTTTAAGAGCTTTAGATTTTTTAGTTTATCATACATTCAGAAATAGAATGTTCACAGAGTTGCAATGTCCCAAACAGATCCATTCTAATCTCTCTCCTATGCTGACTCTCACTGCAATGTAGCAAACAGTATAGTTTAAACAACATGCCTCAAGAGTAAAAGTGGGATGCACAGCAGTTTTTTGGAAGCAGAGAGGAAAACATACCTCTACATATACAGTGGTGTGAAAAACTATTTGCCCCCTTCCTGATTTCTTATTCTTTTTCAAGTTTGTCACACAAAATGTTTCTGATCATCAAACACATTTAACTATTAGTCAAAGATAACACAAGTAAACACAAAATGCAGTTTTTAAATGAGGGTTTTTATTATTTAGGGAGAAAAAAAATCCAAACCTACATGGCCCTGTGTGAAAAAGTAATTGCCCCCTGAACCTAATAACTGGTTGGGCCACCCTTAGCAGCAATAACTGCAATCAAGCGTTTGAGATAGCTTGCAACGAGTCTTTTACAGCGCTCTGGAGGAATTTTGGCCCACTCATCTTTGCAGAATTGTTGTAATTCAGCTTTATTTGAGGGTTTTCTAGCATGAACCGCCTTTTTAAGGTCATGCCACAACATCTCAATAGGATTCAGGTCAGGACTTTGACTAGGCCACTCCAAAGTCGTCTTTTTGTTTTTCTTCAGCCATTCAGAGGTGGATTTGCTGGTGTGTTTTGGGTCATTGTCCTGCTGCAGCACCCAAGATCGCTTCAGCTTGAGTTGACGAACAGATGGCCAGACATTCTCCTTCAGGATTTTTTGGTAGACAGTAGAATTCATGGTTCCATCTATCACAGCAAGCCTTCCAGGTCCTGAAGCAGCAAAACAACCCCAGACCATCACACTACCACCACCATCTTTTTCTGAAATGCTGTGTTACTTTTACGCCAGATGTAACGGGACACGCACCTTCCAAAAAGTTCAACTTTTGTCTCGTCGGTCCACAAGGTATTTTCCCAAAAGTCTTGGCAATCATTGAGATGTTTTTAAGCAAAATTGAGACGAGCCATAATGTTCTTTTTGCTTAAAAGTGGTTTGCGCCTTGGAAATCTGCCATGCAGGCCGTTTTTGCCCAGTCTCTTTCTTATGGTGGAGTCGTGAACACTGACCTTAATTGAGGCAAGTGAGACAGTTCTTTAGATGTTGTCCTGGGGTCTTTTGTGGCCTCTCGGATGAGTTGTCTCTGCGCTCTTGGGGTAATTTTGGTCGGCCGGCCACTCCTGGGAAGGTTCACCACTGTTCCATGTTTTTGCCATTTGTGGATAATGGCTCTCACTGTGGTTCGCTGGAGTCCCAAAGCTTTAGAAATGGCTTTATAACCTTTACCAGACTGATAGATCTCAATTACTTTTGTTCTCATTTGTTCCTAAATTTCTTTGCATCTTGGCATGATGTCTAGCTTTTGAGGTGCTTTTGGTCTACTTTTCTGTGTCAGTTAGCTCCTATTTAAGTGATTTCTTGATTGAAACAGGTGTGGCAGTAATCAGGCCTGGGGGTGACTACAGAAATTGAACTCAGGTGTGATAAACCACAGTTAAGTTATTTTTTAACAAGGGGGGCAATCACTTTTTCACACAGGGCCATGTAGATTTGGAGTTTTTTTTCTCCTTTAATAACGTAAACCTTCATTTAAAAACTGCATTTTGTGTTCAATTATGTTATCTTTGACTAATAGTTAACGGTTTTTGATGAGCAGAAACATTTAAGTGTGACAAACATGCAAAAGAATAAGAAATCAGGAAGGGGGCAAATAGTTTTTCACACCACTGTAGATTTGATGAAATACATTATTTCTTAGTATCCAGAGATCTTGTTCACCAGTGAATTACATTCTGTTTGAGAGAAGCCCTGTTTCTTAATGCTGCTCAAACTATATTGTTGTTTACAAAACCCTCTGTTCATGTTGTTCACAAATATAGAGGTAGCCCTGAGATGAAGGTGATGGAAAGAGAATGGCCTTTTGTACCTAATGCATTGTTCCTGAAACATTCAAGGTTGGACTGGCTTCTGCAGGGCCCACCAGGGCTACTGCCGCTAACCCCACACTCCCACTAGGGGGCCCCCGCTGCCCGCCCAATCCCCTCCCCTGAACATGCTTGCTTTTTACATCATTTGCATGATATGTCCTTAAAGCTGTACTGAGCTGTTCTCACTTACAGAGCACTTTAGTTTGAAGAAAACTTCACAGCAGTGTTCCTTGGCCATTCTAATGGGGAGTCAGCATAAGTTTTGAAGAAGCCACCATCATCTTGATCCAGATTTTTTATGTATCTGAAAGTTCTAAATTAGGCATTTCCTATGGTTGATTTATTTTCAAAGAATTGTGGGGTGGAAAGGCATCGTTAACTCAGGGCTGGAACTAGGGCTAGGAATGTAATATTTCACTTTATGTTGGACTTATTTCTAATATAATACAAAAGGGCTACTGTACTAATTAATGGGTTCCCATGATGGCCATTTTTCAAGGAATCACGCACTAATGGCATTTTACCCCCTCCTCCAAGAAATCATGCAATCCCCACTCAATTTTTACTGCAGAACAGGGTTGTGTACATTTTAACGTATCAGGTGCATTTGCGTGTAGTGAAAATCCAAGTGGCTGCAATTATGCTGGAATTTTAGCTGAAAGGCACTGCACTTGTGGTCATAATGTGATCTCTAATGTCACATTAAAAACAAATTTTTCGTTTTAGAGCTTTGAATTAAAAATGTAATAGAACATGAAAATATAATCAGAGATTTGTTCATGAGTCTGAATACTTTGGTATGGACGAACATAAACAGATGTTGCCACACGCAAATGTGTTTGTGAAAGTTTCTGTTGTAATAGTAAGCATGTTTTCAATAATTTTCTGAGTATATTTTAGTGCCTTAATAAATTGTCATAGTGATAAATATGAATTGGTGCTGGATGAAGAAGAATCAAGCAGCAAAGAAAGGCATTCTGTAAAAAAACATAAAGACAGAAAGCATCGCCATTTGTCCGATGATGAAGATGAACGGAGAATAAAAAAATCTAAGGTATTGTGAATAATTACATGGTTTAATTAAATAGGGGCAAACCACCATCACATGATTTTTTTTTTTTAATGAATTTTATAATTTACAGTTATATTGGTGTAGCCTGACTGCTTTTGTTGCATTTTTCTTATCTGCGCATTTTGATGAACAAGATGTTCATGCTAGAAATTATAGTTCAGCAGTTAATTAATGACTGTAGTTTGCTAGTTTTTTATTTTTTTAGTTATAAGGACGAAAACAACTACCAACTACCAAGGAATAGTGTGGAATTGTGACCTTTACACTTAGCCAGGAGAAGATCATTGGTTACTTTGGTGAGAGCAGTTTCTGTTGGGCGGAAGCCAGATTGCAGGGGGTCGAGGATGGAGTTGAGTGAGATGCCGGACCAGGCAGAACCTTCTAGAACTTTCTATGTTGGAGTGGTATTCAGTTTGGTGGAGAAATGTTATACTAACTACAGTATACTAAATGCTGTTGATATGAATATTAAATGACAACATATAATTGCTTTTATCCTTTTATGTTGTAATAGAGCTGTTGTCTTTCAGGATTTAGAGAAGGATGTCCGAGACTATAATCGAGAGAAAAGAAGTGAGAAGAAATACGAAGAAAGCCATAGACATTCTCAAACCCATGGCAGCTACTATGTATCTAAAGAAAGGCACAGAGAGGAAACCAAGTCTAGAGAAAAGAGGAGAGACAAGAGCCCCAAACATCATAAGAATAAGTCAAAATACAGAGAAAGGGACTGAGGAAAGTTACTCAATAATAAAACTTTTTTTTTTTTTTTTTTTAGATTAAAGCAGTTTGAAAATCTGCTCATGAAAGCACAGTGAAACCAATTTATTATATATGAAATATTACTTTGTAGAACCTTATACATACTGTATTTCTGTACTGTGTCCCCTACTTTTAAAGAAATTAAAAATACCTTATATAACCAGTTTGTTTTTATCTTACAACAAGGTAGTGGTTTTAGCTTTAACTAATATTTTCAGATTTATCTTCTTATGTAGTTACATAGGGTTGATCTATAGACCTATAAAGAGGCAAAATTATGTTTTCTTGCCCTTTTTTATGCAAGACAGCACTTTAATTGCTTTAGTAGCCACCGAATGGCATTGCAAATTAGAAAACTTGTTATCTACAAAAATCCTCAAATCCTTCTCAGTTAAAGGACAAGGCAACTCAAAATATTATTTTTTGCCTAATAAAAGAAACCAAAATTCTACGCAGCTTTGCAATATACATTTATTACAAGTTTGTAATGGTTTTTGAGTTATTTGTGTTTATAATTGCTATTAGAAGCAGTGTTTGCCTGTCCTTTTCTATTCTCTGCCCTGGTGGCTCAGACTGTTGAAACAATGTAACACAGGGCAGCAGACTGACAGACCTGTATTGCTGGAGAAGCAAGACCTTTGCAACATTGTTTAAAATGTAACAACCAGGAGTTCAGCAAATGCTGCTTTCAATAGCAATTACATTTATAAATAACTTTTAAAGCGCTACCAATTTTTAATTATTTCATATTGGAAAGTCGCTTAGAATTATGTTTTCTTTCGTTATGCAAAAAATTATTTTTGGGGTTGACATGCCCTTTAAGGACCCCCCCAAAACACTACCATTTAGTGTATAACTCACGTTTATATTATTTCTACCAAAGTGCATAACTTTGCACTTGTTAACAATGAACCACATTTTCCACTTTGCTGCCCAGTTTTCCCAAATCACTCTGCAAAGTGGCAGCATCCTGCATGGAACTTAAAGGTTTGCACAATTTAGTATCATCAGCAAAAATAGAAACAGTACTTTCAATGCCCACCTCCAGGTCATTAATAAACAAGTTAAAAAGCAAAGGACCAAGGACTGACCCCTGCAGTACTCCACTAACCACGCAGTGACATGTTTTGCTATACACATGTTTATTCCCTTTGTGTGTATTGGAATAGAACAAAAAAGGGAGGAAAAAAAGCAAATTGGACATAATGTCACACAAAACTCCAAAAATGGGCTGGACAAAATTATTGGCACCCTTTCAAAATTGAGGATAAATAAGATTGTTTCAAACATGTGATGCTCCTTTAAATTCACCTGGGGCAAGTAACAGGAGTGGGCAATATAAAAATCCCACCTGAAAGCAGATAAAAAGGAGAGAAGTTCACTTAGGGGCCCATTTACTTACTCACGAACCGGCCAAATGCGCCCAATTGCGTTTTTTTCGTAATGATCGGTATTTGGCGATTTTTTCGGAAAATTGTCGCAACTTTTTCTTTACCAATACGATTTGCGCGAAAAAACGCGAGTTTTTCGTAGCCGTTACGATGCGCTCGTATTTTGTCGCGACTTTTTCGTAGCCTTCGTGCCGAGTACGAAAGATTCGGATTCATTCAAGCTTCAGTATGGTGACTTTACTTGGACCAGGTTGGAGCTGCAGGGTGCCATTGAGTCCTATGGGAGGCTTCCAAAATCATGCTAAGTCTGAAAGTTTCGCCCGCCACTTACGAGCGCTCAATACGAAAAAGTCGCGACAAGATACGAGCGCATCGCAATGGCTACGAAAAACTCGCGTTTTTTCGCGCAAATCGTATTGGTAACAAAAAAAGTCGCGACAATTTCCGAAAAAGACGTAAAGGCGCCGAAAAAATCGCAAAAAATACGAAAAAGTCGCAAAATGTTCGTTTTCCAATCGGATTTTTCCAATTCGGATTCGATTTCGTGTCTTAGTAAATGTGCCCCTTAGTCTTTGCATTGTGTGTCTGTGTGCCACACTAAGCATGGACAACAGAAAGAGGACAAGAGGACTGTCTAAAGACTTGAGAACCAAAATTGTGGAAAAATTCCATCTCCAGAGATCTAGATTTGCCTTTGTGAACAATGCGCAACATTATCAAGAAGTTAGCAACCCATGGCACTGTAGCTAATCTTCCTGGCCGTGGGCAAAAGAGAAAAATTTATGAAAGGTTGCAACACAGGATAGTCCGAATCGTGGATAAGCAGCCCCAAACAAGTTCCAAAGAAATTCAAGCTGTCCTGCAGGCTCGGGGAGCATCAGTGTCAGCGTGAACTATGCGTCGACATTTAAATGAAATGAAACGCTATGGCAGGAGACCCAGGAGGACCCCACTGCTGACACAGAGACATAAAAAAGCAAGACTACAGTTTGCCAAAATGTACTTGAGTAAGCCACACTCCTTCTGGGAAAATGTCTTGTGGACAGATGAGACAGATAGAGCTTTTTGGTAAAGCACATCATTCTACTGTTTACCAAAAACGGAGTGAGGCCTAAAAAGTACACAGTACCTACAGTGAAATATGGTGGAGGTTCAATGATGTTTTGGGGTTGTTTTGCTGCCTCTGGCAGGATTACGAAAAGAATTTGGGTCACACTGTAGAGCCCAGTGTCAGAAAGCTGGGTTTGCATCTGAGATCTTGGGCCCAGAAATGGATGGCAACAAAGCGCTGGAGAGTTCTAAAGTGGCCAGCAATGTGTCCAGATCTAAATCCCATTGAGCATCTGTGAAGAGATCTTAAAATTGCTGTTGGGAAAAGGCGCCCTTCCAACAAGAGAGACCTGGAGCAGTTTGCAAAGGAAGAGTGGTCTAAAATGCCTGGTGAGAGGTGTAAGAAGCTTATTGATGGTTATAGGAAGCGACTGATTTCAGTTATTTTTTCCAAAGGGTGTGCAACCAAATATTAAGTTAAGGGTGCCAATAATTTTGTCCGGCCCATTTTTGGAGTTTTGTGTGACATTATGTCCAATTTGCTTTTTTTCCTCCCTTTTTTTTGTTCTGTTCGAATACACACAAAAGGAATAAACGTGTATAGCAAAAAATGTGTTACTGCAATACTTTTCTGTGAGAAATACTTGATTTTCTGGAAAAATTTCTGGGGTGCCAACAATTTTGGCCATGACTGTATGTTTTAGGCCAATATTCCTCAATTTTATCATTAACATTCTGTGTGGTACTGTATCAAATGCTTTAGCAAAGTCTAAGTAGATGACATCCACTGCCATTCCAGAATTGAGGTTCCCTCCGCATGAAAGGCAAGATCTGTTATGCATAAAACCATGTTGGCACAAACTTAAAATATTGTGAAGATGTTTGACAATCACAGAGCTAAGCTCGTTTAATACCCTAGGATGAATACCATCTGGTCTTTTACCTTTACATGTTCAGTGATGTATGCATAAGTAGTTATATTACTAGAACTAGGTCTTTTAAAATGGAAGCCTTGATTAGCTGGCTCCTCAGTTATGTAGACTGATGAAAAATATGAGTTCAGAATTTCTGCTTTTTCTCTGTTCTCATCAACAAAGTGACTCCCCCTGTAATAGTAATGGTCCCAGCCCTTCTTGCTTCATTTTCTTACTACTAACATATTTAAAAAATAATGTTGTATTCTCTTTTACTCCTAGCTGCAATACCCATTTCCATCTCTATTTGAACTTGCCTGATAGCTTTTTTGCATGCTTTATCGTCTTCCTTGTACCTGATAAAAGTCCCAGCTAACTTGAATGCTTTAAAAGTACATTTTTTCTTACCAGTATGGTCACCTTACATAGTTACATATCCATTCACTTCAATATTTTTTTATATAAATAAAAACTGCCCAAATGCTAGTTGATGGAGCAAGGTGAAATGCCTTATTTGAAGCCTCTCCATTTATCAGGGGGGGATAAGATGGCAATTTTTTTTTTTTTGAAGCTTTGGGATCTGCCAGTACAGCCATGTCAGGTAGCAAAGTCCACAAACACAGCTCTCTCTGGAAAAAAATGTTTATCGTTTCAATAAATGTCTATTTTTTTAATAAAAAGAGAAGAATTCTTGTGTCACTATACTAAGCTTAATATCGTTACTGTACAGTTTCACAATATAATATTAAAGGACATGTAAACTCCACACACAAAAATGTAATCAGTGAACTCTTTCAATACCTGCCACACTGTTTGTCCAGAGGTTAATAGGAAGGCTGCAACATCTCCTTAATCACTTAGATTTCCTTCTCCTCCTGTAACCCACTCGGCCCCCTCCCTCGGGCGTTTGCTTTGACTTCTGGCTTGTGGGCATGCTCAGTTGTTCTAAGCTCAGATTACTACACACGCCCTCCAGTCTAGCAGCCAGTGAAGAGATGGCATTGCTGGTTCCCATGGAAACTAAGCTGTAGCTGTCTGCTTAAATTTTTTTTCTCCTGAGCTCAGCTAAAACAAAGCAGAACTTCTATCAGTGACACTTCTGCCTGTGTCAGTCTCCATTCTTGATTAAATGTATGCTAAATAAGGGTCTTTGTGTGTGTATACGGTTTGCAGATTTAATTTTATCTGATTATGTATCAGAGGAAAAATGGCCACCGGGTGAAAGCTGCTATTTGCTTTAGGAAAATGTGATGTTGCTAGCAAACGGAGGGGATATATGCAGTACAAATGATGCCATTTGGGTTGGGGAGGTGTGCCCAACTGATATACATTGTAGGCTTTACATGACCCTTTAATCTTAAATTACACAAGTAGTAGGAGGAAATATAGGTGGACATCCAAAAGTGAGGTAAACATTAACGTATATAGTTTGGTAAATAACCAATCAATAAGAAAACAAAAAAAGAGTAAGGTTTCAGAATAAATGGGTACAACATTTCAACTGACTATCTCCTGTCACAACATGCTGTATCCACGGACCAGTTCAACTGATGCCATAGAAGTCCCCTATTTCCCAGATTCAAATTTTATTATATCATTATAAGGACAGTAAGTGCCTTGCTAAAAATCCCTGATACTTGTAATCAATCCAAGGTTGCCAAATTGTGCAAAAGGACTGATATTTATATAATACTATGCTAGTTAATTTCTCAATACAAAAGACCCAGTCAAGTTTTACCTTATCAGATCAAAATTAAGATATGCAAATGTCCAGGCCATAGCTATAAATAAGATGTGCTGCTAAGAAAATGTGCCTGGGTGCTGGTTGTTAAATTTATTTGGGTTTTTTCCCCAACAATAACACAAAAAAATCTTTGGAAAATGTTGTGTGCAGTACTTTAGACAGATGATGCACCACTGAGTCTCAAAAGGCTGTTACAACCCACCACACATGCCGCATGGTTCCATTATCTGCCCTAAAGATATTAAATATTAAAGATATTAAATCTTTATGGCAATAACTGTCAGCATATTTTTCTGATTACAATTGTATGGGCAAAATACACTGGTGTAATTGTGCAAATTATTTGTGCCTGCAAAATGTTTGCACATTATGCTCTTTCTGTGAAAGTACACCTGAGGTATTTGGGGAAACATATAGGGCATATTTTTAAATGTCTGCAACTAAAGCCTACCACAGTCTGCCAGACTGACATTACAACTCTCTTTATTCATTTATAGGGCTTTTTTTCATGGAATATTTATCAATGTGTTCACACTTTGATAAATACGCTTAAAAAAATCTTGTGAATAGAAAGTGGTGGAATTTCACCCAGGCTCTATAAAGCTCTAGTTTCACACTATATAGTTTCTATTGATATTGCTTTTGGGATAGGCCTTGGAGAAAGTGTGGGTTTCTTTTTCTTCATTATGAAATAAAGGAACTGCTGGGAGATGGGGGGGCATCTGTAGCTCTGTATTTGACTTTGTCCCATATGGATAGTATATGATTTTGAAAGAGGTGATATTATCTGGTTTTATCAATTCTGGGACCCAGGGCAGGGGGACTGTGTGGACTATGGTTGAGATTTTTACTGTGATCCAGTAGAAGAATAAACCTCTTCTCTCATGAATTAAATCTATGCCACTTTTAATACAGCTAAAACCTTGCAGCTGCTGACTGGCATTGCGTGCTACATCCCAGTTTATCTACAAGGACTCCAAGGTACTTTTGCATTATGGATTTGCTAGTGCAGTACCATAAAAGGACATGTAACCCCCCCCCCCTCCACACACACACACACACAAAAAAAAAATTCTTAGTTTTCTTTAGTTCAGTGCTGTCCAACTGGCGGCCCGCGGGCCGCATGCGGCCCGCGACCCCCCTCTGTGTGGCCCCCCACCTGTCTGGCTGCTTTGATGGCTTACTCTTCTGTAAGCTTTAAATGGTATCAGTACTGTGATTAACTGCCCCCCTGCATGGTTCTCACCTCAGATTCAGGCTGTAATCAGGCTGTATTGTTTAAACATGTAATCCCCTGTGTTGTTCACACCTTTTAATCTCTGCATTGTTCACCCCCTGCAGTGTTCACACCTCAGGCTCAGGCTGTAATCACCCACATTGTTCCCCTGTTCACACTTCAGGAGCAGTAGAAACCCACAAATAATCCCTGCACACTACAAAAAGAACATATACTGAGGTGGTACTGCAATTAAAAAGTTTTTTTAATATATAGTTATTGTGCAGACTGTAGGAGCAGTGCCAGCATTGTGTCACTGTAGGCTGCCTGTGTGTGCCATACACACAGGCATCATAGGGCAAGCAGAGTATGGCACACACAGGCAGGGTAGGGAAATCAGAGTATGGCACACACAGGCCAAGTATGGCACAAACCAGCCAAGAATGGCAAACACAGTGAAAGTATGGCACACACAGGCAGGGTAGGGAAGGCAAAGTATGGCACACACAGGTAGGGTAGGGAAGGCAGAGTATGGCACACACAGGCAGGGTAGGGAAGGCAGAGTATGGCACACACAGGCAGGGTAGGGAAGGCAGAGTATGGCACACACAGGCAGGGTAGGGAAGGCAGAGTATGGCACACACAGGCAGGGTAGGGAAGGCAGAGTATGGCACACACAGGAAGGGTAGGGCAGGCAGAGTATGGCAGGTTTTTGCTGTACTACAACCATTAATATGGGTATGGTCATGTGATAACATGGGTGTGGTTTCAAGTGGGTGCGGTTTCAAAAAGGGGAGTGGTCAAAACTGGCTTCCATTATCGGCCCTCCACCACGTAGGTCAGAAAAATTCCGGCCCTCGGTACAACAGAAGTTGGACAGCACTGCTTTAGTTCATCAGAAATCTCTACCCATGGTGACTCCACATGCTCCCTAGTGCTACAGCACTTCTGCCTTCCAGCGCGAGAGTTCAGTCCCAGCTAGGGCATATCTGCAAGAACTTAGTATGTTCTTCCTGTGCCTGCGTGGGTTTTTCTCTGGGTATTCTGGTTTCCTCCCACACTCCAAAAACATACAGTTAGGTTAATTAGCTTTTGACTAAATTAAAGCTACACTGGGAAAGAGACTGATGTGAATGATTAATTATCTCTGTAAAGCACTGTGGAAATGTGTTGGCTATATAGATATATCAGGAAATAAATAAATCTCAGTGTATTTATTTATATCTGACTTTACATAAACACAAAGTCCACCTTTTTATTCTTTTCTCCTAGAAAGAGTACAACCATCTAAATTTAAAGCCCAGTCACATGTTTCATCCAACCAAGACTCAGTAATACCAGTTACATAAAATTTTACATTCAAGCTGGTGGGATGGCATATCGGGGAGATTAGTCGTCCGCAACAAGGGAGATTTGTCGCGGGCGACTAATCTCCCCATCTACCACGGCCCTAAGGGTAGTGATAGTTTCAGTGCTCCCGTGTCAATAGGTACAGTAGCACCCGATTAGGAACTGAAGGCAGGAAGGACTAAGCGGCACCAAGTGCAACTACAGGGAGGAGCAGGAAGTGCGTTTTGACATAAGAATGTTTAATAAAAGTGGTTTTACGCAAGACTGACTGTGGGGAAAGGGGCAAGTTGCCCACTGCACTTAATGTCCTACTGCCCTAATGTCTGTAAAGCTTTCCCTGTTAGCTAAAAAAGCACCCCTCCCATTTGGATGGAGATAATGAAGATGTTGTAAGAGGATAAACTAAGCTCTTTCGCCACGGTCGAACTGGGCCGGCAGGGCACCTGGAAAAACACCAGTGGGCCCGACAGCCCAGCCCAGATCCCCGCCGTGCTCCCCCAGACCCTCTGAGGTTGGGTAAGCAGCCCCTGGGGTAGCATCCCCAGTGGGCACTGAAGTCCCCCCCCCCCACCATCTTTAGTAGAAAGGGGCTAAGCATGCAGTTAGACATTAACATGAAGTAGAATATTTTCATAGCTGTCAGCTTCCCCAGTTTTTCTGGTGTTACCCGATTTAGCTCCTCTTTTTCCCTACTTTATGAAAACAGTTCTACTAAAAGTTACTTTAAAGGGATAGTATTTCTTTTAATTAACTTTAAGTATGATGCAGACAGTGATATTCTTAGTCAATTTTCAACTGGTTTTCATTTTTTATTTTTCAAGGTTATTTTAGTTAGAGCTTTTTGTTCAGCAGCTTTTCAGTCTGGTATTTTAGAAGCTATCTGGTTGCTTGGGTATTATTTACCCCACCGACCAGGCAGTGGTTCGAATAAGAGACTGCAATATTAAATAGGACAGAGACTAAATAGAAATGTAACTAATAAAAAGTAACAATAAGAATATTAAAAAATATAAAATCTAGCCTCACAGAGCAATCATTTTTGATTCCTAGCCAGAAGAAGTAGTTAAATAACTCAAAACTATAAGAAGTAAATAATGAACAGATAGGGCAAAGTTACTAGAAGCAGGACATTGTATAACAAACTAAAAGTTCACATAAAGGTGACCCACCCGTTTGAAGATGAAATTACTGTGCCAAAAGCCTTTTGCAATAGGGTAACGATCTTAAACAGAAAAGAAGGGCTGCACCCCAGCACGCTGGCTACCCCTCATTTCAGGCTCAATGTAAACTACTTCGAAGCCAAGAAAATCCCTAACAATCTCTAATTCTTCTATGTTTGCTTATCCCTAGCAAGACAAAAAGCAGATAACATCATAACACGTCCCGGCCCTCTATGCATTATCTTGCTATGACACTAGTATCATTATTATTCTTATTAAGCTGTTCATGACTTTAAAGAGATTAGATTACAGACAGGGAAAGCTATCGCCCAGCACATACCTTTTCCCCTACCTACCACCAAAACCTTTACGTCAATAAACGTCTCTCCCCTTTTCTACCACCTTCATCATGCTCTCGCGGTATTTTGTTTGCTTCTCGTCCGCCATATTTCGTCCTGCCAGTATTTTGAGGGAGGAGAGGCAGTTTACATATCGTCCACATACGTTTAATTGAGTTTCTTATGCTAGGCAAATTGGGGAACCCATTGGGAGCTGTTCCAGTCCCCAGGTTATTATTCCTGAAAGATAATAGTTACAGTGTAACACGTTTTTGCACGCAGCCGTACCAACAAGCAGTTAGTCACAGGCATCAGTGTGATTGGTTGCCGGGCCAGGGCACAGAAACTTCGCGGTTGGAACTTAATCATTCCCTCCCTTTGCAGCTGTGCTCCAAACGTCTAGATTGGCAGGGAGTTGAGTTGTCCGAACAGATCTCCGGCGCAAGAGACAGAAAGGTAAGGGAGGGACGACTGGAGTGGGTGGGGGACCGGGGCCTACTAATGTATTTGTAGGGAAGGAGGCACTGGCTAGGCCAGAGGCTGTAGGTAGGGGATGTCAAATCTGCGTCCGTCAACCTGTTCAGCTCGGCTGGACGTGAATCGTGGCACTTGTAGTTCAATGACTTCTGGACATGCACAATATAGGCCACTTGGTGACAGCATGTCTGACACTTCTGCAGACTCTCGTTTGATTGATTTATTTACATTGTTTACTTTCTGTAAAATGTGACACTTTCTGTTATTTCGCTCTTACGTTGATGGTTGGTCAGGCTTCTCCGAACTTTGGCTGCACTAGAAGAAAATCCGAACCATACTTACTACATCATAGGACTCCTCCACTTAGTACATAGGACTATCTGTCACTTGTTTTCCCTGCATGTTTGTTGCTTCAAAAGTTAGAGCTGGTTCTGTTTATTCTTTTGCTAATGACAAAGCAGCAGAGCAACATAACTACACTAAATTTAATTTTCATTTATCACAGGAAATTTGCCAATAAATTAAGTGGTCAGATTTACCTTTTCTAGTGACAATTAAAGTGACAAAAAAATATTGCCAGGCCACTGAGAATCTCTGTGTTAGTAGTTATAATTTAAGCATCACTATCATTTCCTGAAGTGCTTTAGAGTAGAGGGATACAAATTCAAGTCCAAACAGATTACATCTACAGACAAAAATATTACTAGAATCAAAGTCTCATTTACAATTGGATATAGTTAGGCGACAATAGGAGCTTACAAACTTAAAGGAGAAGGAAAGGCAAAGTCACTTGGGGGTGCCAAAATATTAGGCACCCCCAAGTGACTTTAATCACTTACCTTTTACCCCGGGCTGGTGCCACTGTCTTCAGAATCCCTGGCCGGGCGCATGCGCAGTAGAGTGAAACAGCCAACTTTTTTGTTAAAGTTCAGCGGTTTTCTCCTAACAGGAGCACCAGTCTGGGGTAAAAGGTAAGCGATTAAAGTCACTTGGGGGTGCCTAACATTTTGGCACCCCCAAGTGACTTGGCCTTTCCTTCTCCTTTAAGAGGGAGGGGAAATTAAACACATGGTCAGGGTAACCAGTGTGATTGTAAAACTTGTCCTGATTAGGATAGTAATAATAAGTGAGGAGTGAAATATGAATACCAGTAGTTAGTTAGTGTGTGTGTGAGCCAAGAGTAGGGGGTTTTGCTGGGTGATCAAATTACTGAGGGCTTAGGCTAATGCCACATGGGGTTAAATCTTGGCCTGTGTGAGCATCCATTCTCTCTTGTGTCTGTATCTCAGTCACTGTGACAACCTGTGTGTAGACACACAGTTCGGATTTTGGTGACAGAATGCATTTTTGCATATGCAAAATCCACTTTCTGTGTCTGTACCCCAGCCGACACGGTGACTGGGTGCACGCACTTTGGTGTGTGGTTATAATTGGAAAGGTTGTTTCTGTGTCTGCATAAACAGACCAGTGTTACTGTAGCCTTAGGGTATAGGCTTGAGAGAAAAGGTGTGTAAACAAACCCAAAAGGGAGAGGCTGTTTATACAGAGCTCAGCATTTGTATTTATACTATTCTAGTTACAATGGGGATGTGGGGAGGTGGTAAAGGATTGGTGCTTTATAAAAAGAAATAAGGACATGTATTTGTTTTAATTAAAGAATAGGCAACGGCAAAAGTTCAATTTATTGTGTTTATGCTGTTTAATTGTGTATATTGATTTATACATATAATATATATAATTTAATATTGAAATCTGGGAAAAATAGGAGCAAACAGGACAGACTTTAGCATTTGTAAAAAACAGTTTTAATGAGGTTAATTTAATAATGGCAAAAATCATGGCACACTGAATCCAGAACATATTGCCAGCCTTACTCACTGAACATCAGTTGGTATTTGTTCATGGGAAACACTCCGTTAAAGGAATCACATCAACAATAGCGGCAACTACTATATCTAGCTTCTCTCCTAGGTCACCTCCTCAACTCCTTTGGACATATACTGTATATCTAGGGTCCTGGAATATAGAAAATTCATCCAGACATTCTCCAATTATATAAAAACAATATATACAATGCCTCTAAACACATTTATCATTAACAATAATAACCACCACTGCCACCTCTCCCCATACTATTCAACTTAGCAGTAAACCCACTACTCAGACTACTACAAGACCTACCTTTATTCCAAGGCATCAAAATTGAACAGAGAGAGATTAAAATGACTGCTTTTGCAGATGACCTCCTCCTATACACCTCCAACCCTGAACAATCACTTCCCACTATACTGGCAGAGTGTCTGAACACCCCAAAATGATCATAAATTATTGTACCAGTTGCAATTCCTTTTGAAACAAAAAGCTGCTAAAACTGCAGCAGCCAGCATCACACAGGGGCCTTAAGTTTCCAGACATTAAGGGGCCCATTCATTAAAGTACGAATTTCTAATAGTTAAAAGTACGATTGGAAAGAATTTGGAGTAACAACGATAATTTTTGATGTTTGAAAATGTCAGGAAAATTAGTTTCTTGGACGCGCGAAAATATTGTGGTTACGATTCGAAAGTTACAAAATTTTTCGTATCCGAACAATCGTAAACGACGCAAAAACCTTTCTGACTTTGAAACTTCAATACATGATTTTGGAAGTCTTCCATAGGACTCAATGGCACTCCAACCTGGGCAAAAGGAATCGTGGAATAACGAACGTATCACGAAAAAGTCATACTATTTGTAATAGTCAACTTTTATTGATTTTCTTATAAACAAGGGAAATGATAGAAGGAGGGAGGAAAGGGGGGGAAGTAGGGAATGGAGAGCATATTATGGTGCTTTAGACAGTTGTTACTGGAGACTCCAACCATGGGTTCCAAATCTTCTCTGGCTAGATATGTTAACCTGTAGTGTTCCATTTGTGAATTATTCAACTTTATCCATTTATTTTAAGTAGGAGGTAGGGGACCCATCCAGTGTAGGGCCACAGTTTTTTCATAAAATTACAGAGCCATCATAAGTGATCTGGAGGCTGTATTTGGTAGTAGGGAGTCCACCAGGCCCAATTGCGCCTGTAATTGGGTTTAGAACTTGAGGTAGGGAGAGTTCGTCTGCTAGGAAGCGCATGACTTGTTGCCAAAATCTCTGGATGTCTGGGCAGTTCCAAAGTAAGTGAATGAAATCAGCATCAGGTTTATTGCAGCAAAGGCATAGGGAGTGTTCCAAGGAAAAGTTGTTCTCAAAAAATTTTTCTCAATCATGGTCATCGTGCTTTAATGAATGGGCCCCTATGTGTTATAATATAGCTACGCTATTGAGGATTTTGATAGACTGGCTGCATCTCTAGATATGGGAGACATACTAGAAGCATTCCACAATAATATCAAAACACTTCCCAGGCATGTGCTGCCTCTGCAGATAGTCAGGCTAGCTCTTTTTGCAGAAACTGCAGTTCATTTGGAGTCCGTACATATCACATTCTTTGGAATTTCTATGCATATTGGGCATCAAACTGTTCAGTAGACCTCGAGTGGTTATACTTGGGGTGATGTGCCTTGTATGTAAAAAACTGTGCAAGGTAAATGAGGCAAATTACAACATTTTTAGGCAATTTTCAGAAATGCTGTAAAAACCCCTTAGGAAAACTTTTTTTTGCAGCTTTTACCCCACATAAAACTGCTGTGTGTTTATGAATTAGGTAAATGTAAGCCAAGAAATTAGTGTGTGCAAGGTATATTTTGAGGCCTCTAAGTACCAGAAAACAAGTAGAAGCTTTGAGGTGATTTTTGGAAATGTCGTTAAAATCGCCAGCTTTAGGAAAGCTTTGCAGCTTGGTACTTTGGAGTACAAAGACATGGGTACCCATTTTTGAATTCGGGAAATGTGTACTTTCCAAAAATATATGGTATCTGGGGTGAGCATAATTTTTTTGTAGCGTTATCCCACATAAAATGATATAAATATGTTGATTATGCAGGAGCTGAAATGACCGAAATGATCATATGAGGTATTTTCATTTTAGGGGCCCTACATTCCACATTTTTAGGTAAACCTATGCATATTGGGCATCAAACTGTTCAGTGGCCCCTGGCATTCATATTTAGGATGTTTTATCTGGTTACCTTATGATTTGTAGGAGAAAAGATGCTATAGACTGGAAACATTTTTATAAATTTTATAAAAAAAACATTAACTTTATGAAAGCATTGCAACCTGGTAGTTTGGTACCTATGCTGGATTCCCCAGAATGTGTTCTTTCCAAAAATATATAATTTTCTGGGATAAACCCAGTGGATAGTGGAATTTTTGGCCTTTTAATCTAAAGTATGCAGCTTTCTGGAGCAGTGCTTTGAAAATTTGGTAGTGTACTGCTGGCAGTGTTTAACCTATAAATGAGAAATCTCCATAAAACTATATATATTTGTTATTAATGCTTTCAGGAGACATGGGATTTTCCAAATCAGTTGTGTTTTCGTGCATAAAATAATTTTTGTTTCTGGTATATTATGTAAAAAAAAATTTTTTTTCTCTTTTTATAACTTGTTACAGAAGTGGAATTACACAAACATTCTAGCGTATTTTGAAAGTTTAGGTTGTCCTGAAAAAAACAATATATGGTTTTCCTGGGTAGCTAAAAGTCCCCCCAAAAAAGGCCTCTAAAACTGTCACGCCATAAATGTTCCCCTGTGACCAAATCTGTGACCAGATCAGCTGGCAGTGAAAAGTTAAACAATACCTGTGTTTGTATATATATATATATGTGTGTGTGTATGTATATATATATATATATATATATATATATATATATATATATATATATATATATATATATATATATATATATATATATATATATATATATATATATATATATATATATATATATATACAGGTCCTTCTCAAAAAATTAGCATATTGTGATAAAGTTCATTATTTTCTGTAATGTACTGATAAACATTAGACTTTCATATATTTTAGATTCATTACACACAACTGAAGTAGTTCAAGCCTTTTATTGTTTTAATATTGATGATTGTGGCATACAGCTCATGAAAACCCAAAATTCCTATCTCAAAAAATTAGCATATTTCATCTGACCAATAAAAGAAAAGTGTTTTTAATACAAAAAAAGTCAACCTTCAAATAATTGTGTGCAGTTATGCACTCAATACTTGGTCGGGAATCCTTTTGCAGAAATGACTGCTTCAATGCGGCTGGCATGGAGGCAATCAGCCTGTGGCACTGCTGAGGTGTTATGGAGGCCCAGGATGCTTCAATAGCGGCCTTAAGCTCATCCAGAGTGTTGGGTCTTGTGTCTCTCAACTTTCTCTTCACAATATCCCACAGATTCTCTATGGGGTTCAGGTCAGGAGAGTTGGCAGGCCAATTGAGCACAGTAATACCATGGTCAGTAAACCATTTACCAGTGGTTTTGGCACTGTGAGCAGGTGCCAGGTCGTGCTGAAAAATGAAATCTTCATCTCCATAATGCTTTTAAGCAGATGGAAGCATGAAGTGCTCCAAAATCTCCTGATAGCTAGCTGCATTGACCCTGCCCTTGATAAAACACAGTGGACCAACACCAGCAGCTGACATGGCACCCCAGACCATCACTGACTGTGGGTACTTGACACTGGACTTCAGGCATTTTGGCATTTCCCTCTCCCCAGTCTTCCTCCAGACTCTGGCACCTTGATTTCCGAATGACATGAAAAATTTCCTTTCATCCCAAAAAAGTACTTTGGACCACTGAGCAACAGTCCAGTGCTGCTTCTCTGTAGCCCCAGGTCAGGCGCTCCTGCCGCTGTTTCTGGTTCAAAAGTGGCTTGACCTGGGGAATGCGGCACCTGTAGCCCATTTCCTGCACACGCCTGTACACGGTGGCTCTGGATGTTTCTACTCCAGACTCAGTCCACTGCTTCCGCAGGTCCCCCAAGGTCTGGAATCGGTCCTTCTCCACAATCTTCCTCATGGCCCGGTCACCTCTTCTTGTTGTGCAGCGTTTTCTGCCACACTTTTTCCTTCCCACAGACTTCCCACTGAGGTGCCTTGATTCAGCACTCTGGGAACAGCCTATTCGTTCAGAAATTTCTTTCTGTGTCTTAAGGTGGCCATACACGCACCGATATTATCGTACGAAACCTCGCTTCGTACGATAATCGGTGCGTGTATGGTATGTCGGCGAGTCGACCGATATCGCAGGAAGCTGCTGATATCGGCCGACTCGCCGATCGGACCAGTTGGAAAATTTTGATCGGGCGCCATAGAAGGCGCCTGACCAAAATTCTCCCTTCAGATCTGAATCGGCAGAAGGAGGTAGAAATCCTATTGTTTCTACCTCCTTACCTGCCGATTCAGCCCTGAATGGTGTGTGGCGGATCTTACGATGTTTCGTGCGACCGATGGTCGTACGAAACATCGTCAGATCGCCACGTGTATGGCCACCTTTACCGTCTTGCGTGAGGGTGTCAATGATAGCCTTCTGGACAGCAGTCAGGTCAGCAGTCTTACCCATGATTGTGGTTTTGAGTAATGAACCAGGCTGGGAGTTTTTAAAAGCCTCAGGAATCTTTTGCAGGTGTTTAGAGTTAATTAGTTGATTCAGATGATTAGGTTAATAGCTCGTTTAGAGAACCTTTTCATGATATGCTAATTTTTTGAGATAGGAGTTTTGGGTTTTCATGAGCTCTATGCCACAATCATCAATATTAAAACAATAAAAGGCTTGAACTACTTCAGTTGTGTGTAATGAATCTAAAATATATGAAAGTCTAATGTTTATCAGTACATTACAGAAAATAATGAACTTTATCACAATATGCTAATTTTTTGAGAAGGACCTGTATATATTTACTGAAACACTCGCCTCAGTTAGTGATATAGTGAATATGCTGGTGCACAGCCTTAGAATGAGAATTCAATTTCTACTCCTTCATATACAATAGAAAAACAAGAAAAGGCAGTACTCAAATTTTTTTAAAAAAATGCAAAAAAGTGTATTCAGTTCATGATAATAAGATACATGTAGCCTGCATTTCTGTGATATATTCAGCTACTGTTGCAAATTGAGGAGGATTCACAACTGGGTCAAGTTGTTATTATGGGAGACTTTAATTATCCAGACATTGGCTGGAGTAATGGGGTGGCTAAGTCAGAAAAAGCTAGTAGGTTTGTAAATATGCTAAATGACAACTTTTTATTTCAGGCGGTTCAAGAACCTACTAGGAATGACTCTATTTTGGACCTGGTAATATCTAATAATACTGAACTCATCTCTAAAATTTGTGTGGGTGAGCATTTGGCGAACAGTGATCATAACATGGTCTCCTTTGAGATAATGCTAAGGAGACATCTCTATAAGGAATAAACTAAAACACTCTATTCTAGACGTGCAGACTTTGCCAGTATAAGGGCATTTCTGCAATGTGTCAACTCGGAAAGGCTTTTCATAGGGTTAGACACAGAAGGAAAATGGCACATCTTTAAAGGAGAAGGAAAGGCTAATAAAGAGTTAATCTCAAGCTGCAGGCATACCTTCAGTTGTCTCAATAGTGCCCTTAAGTCTCCCCATATTTCATCTGTTTAGATGATCAGAAGCCAAACAGGAAGAAAAAACCATGAGATGTGTAAAGAAAGTTCCCATCATGCCTCACTCCTGCACAGAGACCGAGTAAGTTGGTTGATGAGAATGGGGAAAATGCTGAAATTTAGATCTCCATAAATTTTCATCTGTCTATACATCTCAGAAGTCAGCTAATGAAGGCTTTCCTTTTTATATGCCCATTTCCTAGTACTTTAGCTACGGACGCATGGGTCACTCAGTAGGAAATTCAAAAGAGACTTGAACATGTAAAGGTAAACAAAGGTCCAGGACTGGATGGGATTCATCCCAGGGTATTAAATGAGCTTAGCGCTGTGATTGCCCAACCTCTTCACTTTTTTTCAGGATTTGTTGAGGTCTGGCACGGTGCCTAGAGACTGGCGAATTGCTAATGTGGTGCCGTTCTCAGCTTGAAAACTAAAGGCCTGTTAGTCTGACATCAGTAGTAGGAAAGCTTATGGAAGGGGTAATAAGGGATAGGGTACTTTTAATACATTGCAAATCACAATACTATAAGTTTGTGCCAGCATGGTTTTATGCGTAACAGATCTTGCCAGACTAATTTTGTCGCCTTTTATGAGGAGGTGAGCAGGAACCTTGATGTTGGAATGGCAGTTGATGTCATCTACTTGGACTTTGCTAAAGCGTTTGATACAGTACCTCACAGGTTAATGATCAAATTGAGCAATATTGGCCTAGAACATAATATTTGTAATTGGATAGAGAACTGGCTGAAGGATAGATTACAAAGAGTGGTGGTAAATGGAACATTTTCTAATTGGACCAGTGTTGTTAGTGGAGTACCACAGGGGTCAGTCCTGGGTCCTTTGTGCTTTTTAACTTGTTTATTAATGACCTGGAGGAGGGCATAGAGAGTACTGTTCTATTTTTGCTGACATAGTTACATAGTTACATAGGGTTGAAAAAAGACCATTGTCCATCAAGTTCAACCCATCTGAGTAAACCCAGCACACAACCTATACTAACCAATCTATACACTCACATACATAAACTATATATACAACCAGTAATACTAACTGTAGATATTAGTATCACAATAGCCTTGGATATTCTGCTTGTCCAAAAACTCATCCAGGCCCCTCTTATAGGCATTAACAGAATCTGCCATTACCACATCACTAGGAAGGGCATTCCACAGCCTCACTGCCCTCACCGTGAAAAACCACCTACGCTGCTTCAAATGGAAGCTCTGTTCCTCTAATCTATAGGGGTGACCTCTGGTGCGTTGATTGTTTTTATGGGAAAAAAGAACATCCCCCAACTGCCTATAATCCCCTCTAATGTACTTGTACAGAGTAATCATGTCCCCTCGCAAGCGCCTCTTTTCCAGAGAAAACAACCCCAACCTCGACAGTCTAACCTCATAGCTTAAATCTTCCATCCCCTTTACCAGTTTAGTTGCACGTCTCTGCACTCTCTCCAGCTCATTAATATCCTTCTTAAGGACTGGAGCCCAAAACTGCACTGCATACTCAAGGTGAGGCCTTACCAGGGACCTATAAAGGGGCAAAATTATGTTCTCATCCCTTGAGTCAATGCCCTTTTTTATACAAGACAGCACTTTATTTGCTGTAGTAGCCACAGAATGACACTGCCTGGAATTAGACAACTTGTAATCTACAAAAACCCCTGGATCCTTCTCCATTAAGGAAACCCCCAACACACTACCATTCAGTAGATAGTTCGCGTTTATATTATTTCTACCAAAGTGCATAACTTTGCACTTGTCAACATTGAACCTCATTTTCCAGTTTGCTGCCCAGTTTTCCAATTTTGTCAAATCGCTCTGCAAAGCGGCAGCATCCTGCATGGAACTTATAGTTTTGCACAATTTAGTGTCATCAGCAAAAATAGAAACAGTACAGTAATATATTTTTATGCATATCTGAAGGATAGAGAAATTCATTTCCTTGTACTGGTTTGGCTCATCCAGTCTTCGCATTTCTAGAAGTATAGTAAGGCCGTCCATCTTGTTACCAATAAGGCCTGGTGTCACCCCATGTCCGTTAGGAATGGCCTGTTCTGCAGACATCGGTATAAATCGCCATTTAGCTTCATGCAAAAATTCAGCCCATGTTCTCTGTGGCAGGTGAATACCTTTTCTGTCACTGTGCTGGTAATGGGCTGGCATTGAATGGTATTCATTTTCCTTCTGTTGGCAGTTAAAATTTTTGATGTGCAAATTAACATGCACATCATTGGAATGATTTCAGTGCTATCTGTGCATGTCTACTGCTTACTGTGCATGATTCAATTGCAGACTAGGGCAGTTGAATGGGAGGAAGAATGGCCAGTGATATAGACCTAGGTTCTACTCACTTAATTTTATTAAATGTTACGGATTGCAAGCAGCTTGTGAACTGTATCATAATTACAGTGAATATAAAAAGTCTACACACCCCCGGTAAAATGTCAGGTTCCTGTGCTGTACAAAAATTAGAGAAATCATTTTTCCACCTTTAATGTGACCTATAAACTGTACCACTCAATTGAAAAACAAACTGAAATCTTTTAGGTGGAGGGAAGAAAACCAAAAACACTAAAATAATGTGGTTGCAAGTGTGCACACCCTCTTCTAATTGGGGATGTAACTGTGTTCAGAATTAAGCAATCACATTCAAAATAATGTTAAATAGGAGCATACACCTGCCATCATTTAAAGTGCCTCTGATTAACCCCAAATAAAGTTTAGCTGCTCTAGTTGGTCTTTCCTGACATTTTTTTAGTGGCATCCCACAGCAAAAGCCATGGTCCCCAGAGAGCTTCCAAAGCATCAGAGGGATCTCATTGTTACATAGTAACATAGTAAGTTGGGTTGAAAAAGACATATGTCCATCACGTTCAACCATAATGACTATATATAACCTGCCTAACTTCTAGTTGATCCAGAGGAAGGCAAAAAAACCCCATCTGAAGCTTCTCTTATTTGCCGCAGAGGGGAAAAAATTCCTTCCTGACTTCAAGATGGCAATCGGACCAGTCCCTGGATCAACTTGTACTAAGAGCTATCTCCCATAACCCCTGTATTCCCTTCACTTGCTAAGAATCCATCCAGCCCCTTCTTAAAGCTATATAATGTATCAGCCAGCACGACTGATTCGGGGAGGGAATTCCACAACTTCACAGCTCTCGCAGTAAAAAATCCTTTCCGAATATTTAAATGGAACCTCCCTTCTTCTAAACCAGGGGTCCCCAACCTTTCTTACTCATGAGCTATAAACAAATGTAAAAAAATTTGGAGAGCAACACAAGCACCATAAAAGTTCATGGAGGTGCCAAATAAGGACTAAGGTAGCCTCTATGCACACTATCAGCTTACAGGAGGCTTTATTTGGTAGTAAATCTTGTTTTTATTCAACCAAAACTTGCCACCAAGTCAGGAATTCAAAAATAACTACCTAGTTTGGGGGCACTGAGAGCAACATCCAAGGGGTTGGTGAGCAACATGTTGCCCCCGCGCCACTGGTTGGGGATCACTGTTCTAAATGGAGTGGGTGCCCTCATGTCCGTTGGAAGGACCTACTGGTAAATAAATGTTAGAACATTAGAAAGGTTATTTTATGATCCCCTTATATATTTAGACATAGTTATCATGTCACCTCTTAAGCACCTCTTCTCCAGTGTAAACAGACCCAACTTGGCCAGTCTTTCTTCTTAACTGAGACTTTCCATACCCTTTACCAGCTTAGTTGCCCTTCTCTGGACCCTCTCTAACTCAATCATGTCCCGTTTGAGCACTGGAGACCAAAACTGAACAGCATATTCTAGATTGGTCCTTACCAGGGCTCTGTAAAGGGGAAGAATAACACCCTCCTCCCGTGAATCTATACCCCTTTTAATACAGCTCAAAACCTTGTTTGCCCTTGCAGCTGCTGCCTGGCATTGCTTGCTACAGCCAAGTTTATTATCTACAAGGACTCCAAGGTCCTTCTCCATTATGGATTTGCCTAGTGCAGTCCCATTAAGGGTATAAGGGTATAATGGCTTGCATATTTTTACATCCCATGTGCATGACCTTACATTTATCCACATTAAATCTCATCTGCCACTTAGCCGCCCAGATTGCCAGTTGCTCAAGATCCTGCTGCAAGGCTGCCAAATCCTGGATAGAATTGACTGGTCTGCAGAGTTTTGTGTCATCTGCAAACACTGAAACATTGCTTGTAATACCCACCCCTAAGTCATTTATGAACAAGTTAAAGTGGACCCAGTACAGAACCCTGAGGGACCCCACTGAGAACCTTATTCCAAGTAGAGAGTGTACCATTAACACCCTCTGTACCCAATCCTGTAGCCAGTTAAAAGATTTCAGTCAGGAAAAGGGTACAAAAGAATTTCCAAGGCATTAGATATACCATGGAACACAGTGAAGACAGTCATCATCAAGTGGAGAAAATATGGCACAACAGTGACATTACCAAGAACTGGACGTCCCTCCAAAATTGATGAAAAGACGAGAAGAAAACTGGTCAGGGAGGCTACCAAGAGGCCTACAGCAACATTAAAGGAGCTGCTGGAATAGTACTGGCTGTGTGGATACATGTGACAACAATCTCCCGTATTTATCATATGTCTGGGCTATGGGGTAGAGTCTCAAGATGAAAGCCTTTTCTTACGAAGAAAAACATCCAAGCCAGGCTACATTTTGCAAAAACACATCTGAAGTCTCCCAAAAGCATGTGGGAAAAGGTGTTATGGTCTGATGAAACCAAGGTTGAACTTTTTGGCCATAATTCCAAAAAATATATGTTTGGCGCAAAAACAATACTGCACATCACCAAAAGAACACCATACCCACAGTGAACACCATACCCAAAAAGACTGTGCTGTAATAAAATCAAAAGTTGCTTCAACAAAGTATTAGTTTAAGGGTGTGCACACTTATGTAACCATATTATTTTAGTTTTTTTGGTTTTCTTCCCTCCACCTAAAAGATTTCAGTTTGTTTTTCAATTGATTGGTACAGTTTATAGGTCACATTAAAGGTGGAAAAAGTTCTGAAATTATTTATCTTTATCTCATTTTTGTACAGCACAGGAACCTGACATTTTACCAGGGGTGTGTAGACTTTTTATATCCACTGTATCTAGCCTACAGGGGATGATGGGTTTTCTGAAATGTCGTTTTGTACTCAGAATGCCTCTGGCTGAGGTAACAATCCGATTCAAACAGATAAGTGTGCTTAGCTGAGGCAAAGTAAACTGATGCATTGAATGTATAAGCAATGTGTTATTATTTTATGGTACATATTGCTTATTTTTGTTTTAGTTCTGTTGTGTCTTGCATTAGGGAAGGCATGATAGATATGCATGATGGAGCACATATCTACCTACACAGAAAAGGGTACAAGGGTACTGTCACTTACCGATTAGCAAATCCATGTGTGGGGACAAAATGCTTGAAATTGCTCCCCTAAACACAAATTATGGCAGCCCTTGAGAGTCATGTGATTGTCATTATGAAAACTTTACTGTTGGGCCTGGAATCCCCTGTGTGCCAGGGCCCTAAATATAGGAAATGCCCTTCCTGTGGTAGATGCTGGCAGTGACAGGTGGCCTTTGCTTTGTGAGTAATGTCTGTGGGACACTGCTTGACTTTCATAGGAAGAGCATCTCTTATACTTTATGGAAAGTGGTGACAGACAATTTTTGGCATTTTTTGGTGGCCATTGATAGGTGAAGGGCTGAATCAGGCTGGGCTGTTTGGTTTTATATAGTGTTATTGTCCTAGAAACTCCTGATTTGAGGTTTTGTAAAGGTAGCCATACACGTTCAGATTTTAATCTTCTTCCAATGAATGTTTGGATATTGGTAGTACATTTAAATGCAACAATCTGGAACTAACATTCATACAAATCGGAGGATGTTCTGAACATGAAATAGTTGGCAGACACCAATCGTACAAAAGAGACTTCCATTGTAGTTCCCCCAAGCATATTGCACAATACACAATACATACACAATATATTTAACTGACCAAAATTTTCTAACCTGGCCAATCGACTAAACAACCCATCCCCATGTTACGAAAATTATCGGTGGTACGAAAGTTATTAATAATTTGGAGCTATTCATAATTTTGGTACGTGTATGTCCAGCTTAATGACATATTTGGTCTACATATGGCTTCCAAAATACAGTGTGACATTTTCTAATGTGAAACTTTTTCAAAGCACAGTAAGGATAAAAATCATAGGGGGGTTCCAGTTTAGACAGCCCAATCAACGCTTGGGCTGAGGTTCATTTCTTTAAAAAAAAAATGCACTTGCCCAGAATACTTTTGTGCAGTGCACACTGTGTCCATCTTGTTCTTAGTTTCCAGACGTCCCCTGCGCTGCACCAGGTGGATGCGTAGTTTAAAACATTTTGTATTGATTTGTTTACTTTACATGTGCTAAAAAGAATTTGAGCTTGGGGATACACAGGAGCCTGAAATAAAATTGCGGTGGCACACTGTGCATAAATTACCCCTGGGCCAGTGACCTCAGCGAATGTTTTCTTATTGTGGGGTATTTAATTTATGGTCTTATTTAGCTATACATACTACTACTATTATTATTATTATTATTATTAACATTTATTTATAAAGCGCCAACATATTCCGCATTGGTACATTATTATCATACAAAGGTTTCAGTGAGTCATCGTGAGGCGCCAATTATAACTGGTGACATCACTAAGCACTGTTTATAATAATTTGGTTTACAGGATATTCATGGCTCTTGTGTATTATAAAATATCTGATGCTTTATTCACCTGTAGGTCCTTGCAGCATTTATGAGGACATCCTTTGAGACTAGATGAAAATATGTCTCCTCTTAATATGCTTTAAAAAGGTTTTTGCAGAAGTTGATATCTTTTCCTAAAGTGTACTGGGAGATATATTAGTTTGCTTCAAGCTGAGGTTGGATGGCTTTTTAAATTGGGGGTTACTGAAAATTGCTCAGTACATTACAACGTTTGGTCTGATTGCCATTTTGGAGTCATAAAGAAATCTATTTTTCCCTTCTGAGTCAAATTGGAGAGGCTTCAGAAGGGGTTTTCTTGCTTTCCTCTGGATCAACTAGGAGGCCTAAATAATGCAACTTATATAACTGTTGCTTCCCATTAATTTTACTTGCAGTAACCATGACTCAAAGGAGCACCTATAGATCAGGCAGTTATACAACTGATCCCACTGATTTGGAAAGCCTCCTGTTCTCCTGTCATGGAGAACTAGCTTTTGGTATTGAAATCACACCGTGGTTTTATTCTGATTTAACGTTTAAGTGCCACAGAACATAGAATCTACGTTCTGTAGATAAAAGTACCTAAGTGCCACATATCAAAGATTCTATGTTCTGCTGCACTTCTGGGAGTGGGGGAGCAGCTTTTAAAGCCTCTCCTTCGCTCCCCGCTTGTTCCCCAGCCCCTAGGCAATAAGCAGAGGGTGGTCGGGCAGGTGGGCTCTTGGGTGCAATTGCCCAGGGGCCCCTAGGCTACAGCAGGCATATACAAACTACATGTGCACTTCCGGGCAGTACCGCCCCCAGACCGGATCTAACGGGACCATTAGCTTCAGTTGGTTCCTACTTCTCCTCCAGGCCCTTCACACGGATATGCCTGCCTTCTACCTCAGGTTAGTGGCACACGCACAGGTTAGTTAGCCAGGTTAGTGTCAAACACAAATAAACAATAACCACTCTGCGGGCCTTTACACATTCACAGCACTCATACATACTTGCACATGCACCTACACAACACACAATTTGCCAAGTGTATATACACACACAATTTTGTGGCTTTTTTTTGTTTTATTACATTTGCCTGAAAAAAATTGTTTTATAGGCTTTGTGAATAGCATAATTGCTAACTTTACTGTGCAATACCTTTTGTATGTTATTTTAGTGTTTGTATTACGTTTTTGGTGATTTTGGTGCATATTTAGCCATTTTATTGCATTTTTTAGTTCTGCAATAGGTGGTGTTGGTTTGTTTCTATCTGTAAAACTTATTTGGCTAAGCTTAAATATTTAAACTGTGATTTTGCCTGCTGATTACACTAGGCGAAAAAAAAATTGTTTTAGTGGTTTAATTGGATTTTAGTGATTTTATTGCATTGTTCTTTATTACTCTTTTGTGCCCATGAAAATTTTGTCTGCTGTAGATATCTGGTCTTCATATTTAGAGTGTTTTATGTTGGTACATTATCAAATGTGGGGAGTAAAATGCATGCTTCGTGAAGCTTTTCAGAAATTTCATAAAAACCACTACATGCAGCAAAACTCTGTAGTTTGGTAGTTTGCAGTTGAAAAAAAAATAGGGTCTACATACTGTTAGGGCTCTGGCACACGGGGAGATTAGTCGCCCGCGACAAATCTCCCTTGTCACAGGCGACTAATCTCCCCGAACTACCATCCCACCGGCAAAAATGTAAGTCGCCGGTGGGCTGGCACACGCTGCACAGGCGATTTCGGCAAATCGCACTTCATAATTGAGAAGTGAAGCAGTGTATAATTTGAACTGTGGTGTGCTCATATGCTAAATACAGGGCGACAGTAATATATTTTATTATAGACTATTTTTTACACATTATTTTCTGGATAACAGAGTTATAGTTGCACATTATAAGGCTAATTCACTCCACACTTTTAGAAAGTATTCTGTGCTTGATATTTGAGAAGTGAAGCAGTGTAGAATGTAAACTTTTTTTAAAACTGTGGTGTGCTCATTGGCAAGTGTAGAGTGTTCGTAATCAATTTCATCATGGACTGATTTGCACACATGGTTTCCTGGACAAGAGAGTTATAGTTGCATGTTTGATACAATAGGCTGGTGCTCCTGTTAGCAGAAAACTGCACTGGCCCGGTTTTCATTCGTCCAAGCAATCCTCTTCTTTCACTTGGAATCCTGGTTCAATCGCAGTAGATTTAAAAAGACAACTTTTTTGTTTAAGTTCAGCTTTTTAATTTAATGCACATGCGCAAGTGGTACAAAGTCAGAAATAGGAAGAGAATCGCAGGAGCTGCACTGAAGCCGAGATGCGTAATGGAGCAGATCCACTTATCTCAGCCTGCAGAAAAAACACTAGCTGAGAGAAATGGAGCTCCATGAGCCCATGCCCTAAGGGCTATGGCACACAGGGTGATTTGTCGCCCATGGTTAAATCTGGGCTACCGCAGGCAACCTATCTACCCTGAATGCTTTTGCACTGGCCATAAAGTGAATTGCCAGTGGCAAAACATTCATGGTGCTTCATTTGTGATTGCACAGAATTGACCACGGACAACAAATCTCCACTGTGTGCCATCACCGTAAATGTTTAAAGCTGCTGTAGTGTGATCTGATTTACAAGACTGGTGTCATTAACTGTATAGTTTTATTTATAATTGAGTAATGTTGGGTATGTTGGACTTGTGTTAATAATCAAGATGATCTTTTAGTGTGGGTGCATTGAGCAGAGGAAGACCAGAGGCCTATGTTAGTGGGCATTTACATCTGCTCTCCCTTTGTGTACAGACAGGGGATCCTGGCAATCACCCAGGTACAAAGTACTTCTGGGCTGAGTCAGACCTGTAGCGTTTTTGGGTAAAGCGCTTTGATTTAATGTAATTTATGCAAAATGTATGATCTCTTTATATATTTCAAGTAAGGTTATGAATAATTTATTTACAAAATATACCCGTGATAAATCTTCGCTCCCATGGGCGACTGATCTCCAAAAAAAATATTGAAATACTCTAAAGGCCATGCCCATCACTTTGTGAATAAACTTTGGAAAACCGAAGCAATGAGTATGCCATCCCTCTGGCGATTTATATTCTTGCCAGTGGGAAGGCATTTTTGGAGATTAGTCGCCCATGGGAGCGAAGATTTATCGCGGGTGACTAATCTACCCATGTGCCACCAGCCTAAAAAGATTAAAATTAAACCTGGAATACTACAAGCTTATTCACTCTAATGTACAGTATTTACTGCATGTATGTACCTTGCAAAACTATTTAATAAAAATAACGCATTGAGCAAAAAAAAAAAAAAAAAAAAAAAAAGATTAAAATTCAACCTCTGTTCTTCAGTCCTCTAAAAAGTTGTCCATGCACAGGCTTATAAAAACTTCCGTCTCGATCCCCAAGGAGGGCATTTCGGGGAAAGATCTGCCAAGAACTCTCTAAACGACCTTAACTTGAAAAGCAAACACGTATGCTGCATTGAATCAAAATGTTTTGCAGAGTGTAGGTAGATCACATCTGTTGCAACAAAACTGTTCAATTTACTGTATTATAAAAACCAAGTAGACATATTTAACATAGTTTGTCCTTCATAAAGCCATGCAAATTACTGCTTATGCTGTTCTGCTTAACATAATGTTTAAATAGTTTGCGCAGTACAGATTTCAAAGTTACAGCCCTATGTTTATTTTTATGGTGCCCAACCTTCTCAAGGGCTCCTCAAGACACATGAATAACTTTTACTGCTCTGGTGACCTCAGGGAGAAATGCACAGTAAAAAGCCCTTAAGTGTCTGATCTATTCCTTTTTAATAAATACAAGTTTTATATGGGAGAGGATGAGGATACCAAGTGGAATCTTCTTGGAAACTGCCACTTTGGCTTTGTGTGACATAGGTCTTAGACTTATTTTTATAAAACCATTATTTTCATTCTTGCATGGTATTAAGTTGGAAATAGCATCAAACTCTGACCTGTAATATAAATATGTGACATAGCAGATTAAGAATTAATCTTGGATTGAAACAAATGGAGTGGAACATACAGCTGGGTTAACTGTTAATTACCAATATATGATGTATATTTTAGAAATGTCCAGTGCAGGGATGATCTTGTAATGATGAGGCCTGTGCACACAGGATGTATTCTCTGATGGCAAGTTTCAGTGAGCCAGTTTTTACAACTTTTTCCTTCTCATTTTAGGTTTGAAAACAATTACAGTATCTTCATCCTGAAAAACAACTAAAAAGCCAACAAAATGAATAAATCATCATGTAACAACCTACAAATAGACACACTGAAAGGTAAGAATCATACTCCCTCCTGTGAAAAGTATAAATTCTTAAATCTCCAATATGCCACTTTGAGTAGGGTGTGTGCTGGCCATGCTTTTACTTTAAGTAAAGGGATTCTGTCACAGGAAAACACGTGTTTTACAAATTGCATCTGTTAATAGTGCTACACTGTGAGTGACAGGGCCCAGGCAATTTTTATTTGAGTCAATGGAGGGACAGTGTGGTCCTTACCTGGGTATTGTGCTTGTGGCAAATCATTTGTTGTTGCCCTGTGTGGCATTGCCATAAATGTATTCACTCTCCCTTATTGCCTATTACCTTTAAAATTTTTGTTCAGGTCAGTGCTGTCAAACTTATTACATGTAGTGAGATAATTATTTCTCATATAGCATTCCAAGGCCGGAAAATGGTGATGTCATACATTGAAATCTATAAAGCCTGGAGAGCTACATCTGACCTGTAGGCCTCCTATTGAACAGCCCTGGTCTAGGTGAAACATGCCTAGCTGCTAGTTTGCCCAGAGGAAGGCAAAAACCCAATCTGAAGCTTTTCTAATTTGTCAAGAAAGAATTTTTTATAGTCCAGTCTCTGAATCAGCATTGTACTTCAGTAATTTTGTATTTTATAACTTTGTAAAAAGTCAACCAACCCTCTCTTGAGGGAATGTATCTGCCAGTCCTACTGCTTTGGGGAGATAAATGAATTAGATAAATAAAAATGGTTTTGAAAGTTCTTTTGCAAATTTAATTGCATTTTAAAGTAGTAGTATTATTTGTTTGTACCTTTCTGTGCTGCGGGTTCTGCCTCTTGAAACAATGCAGTAGAAGTTAGCCTTGCATGCTTCTTCTCAATGTTCATTATTTGGCTTTAAACAATGTAAAATGTATGCACCAGTTTACTATTTTTATTCTCTAGAAAAGAAGCTGTAAGACCCAGGTTTTGCCAAAAATGCAAGGACGCTTAAGGTAATTTTTCTATATATTTAAATTTTGTTTGAAATGTATTGTTTTCACCAGTTTTTCTTAACTACTTTTGCATCTCATAAACCAGGAGCTCCAGGCAACACCAGCATTGTAGAGATCAGTTTCACCCCAACCAGTTTGGGCAGTATTGCAACCTTGCTTTTACCCTGCCCAGTAAGATGTTAAGGACACTTTTTTTTAGTTAGATAGGCTTTGCATACTCATTTCTGTTGATTGGGGCCATATAACATTTTATTGGAGTGGGATTTACATTAGCAAGAGAGAAAACACAGTATTTCTAGAATTAGCTTTTTAAAGATCAGGCACCGGTCCCAATTGCCATTTTGAGTTCAGGAAGGAATTTTTTCCCCTGTGAGGCAAATTAGAGACACTTTAGACGGGGGGTTTTGCCTTCTGTATCAACTAGCAGTTAGGCAGGTTTCATTTGGACCAACCGGTTGAACTCAGTAGTGACTTTTTTTTTTTTACCCTTTTTTATGGAAACCATTTGTATGCTTTCGCACAGTGCAAGCTTTTTTGTTTAAGGCAGAAAATTGTATCTACATCTGTTAAATTCAGTAGTTCAACAACTGAGAAAGTTCAGTATTCCTGAAAGAAGTGTGACTGAAGAGATGCTTTTCACTGTATTCTCACTGTGAAAAGTATGGATATGACAACAGAGCCCAACTATTTTTAAGGCCCAACAAATCTTAATCCTTATAATATCAGGGCAGATGTCATAACAAGCCCCTAATAGGCCAAAAAAATTTTTAAGCAAAGTTATATGGAAATATAATTGCTAAAAATGCACGCATGAACAATTTAAATAGATACTGACAACAAATAACTACTCAATATTCATATACATTAAAATACACCTATAGGTCATGTTTTTTGCTAATAGGTCTGTTTTTATAGAAGTTTCTAAACTTGACAGTTTTTCCAACCTTTCACATATTATCCTGTCTGTTAGAATTTCTAACACGAATAGACTACTGCAGCATAAATATGGCAGCTCCTTAGTAGCCGAATATGGGGGATTTGATAGGTAATGTAGTAGCATCAGGCTAATACTTTTAGGCTAATGCCCCACAGAAAGATTAGTCACCTGCGATAAATCTCTGCTACCACAGGTGACTAATCTCTCTGAAATACCTTTCCACTGGCAATAAAGTAAATCGCTAGTGGAAAGGCATACTCTTGTTGCTTCGTTTTTCCAAAGTCGCACAAAGTTTCAAAAAACAAAGCTACGCATATGCCTTTCCCCCAGAAAATAGCCTTAAGGTGAAACTATAGGGCACATACAAAGATAGTTATGATAGGAGAACTGTAATAAAAATAGACTTATGTATTTTCATTCATGATTTTGCTGTTTCAGTAAAGAAAAACTATAGACTTTGATTTTAAATATTGTGACAATGCTCAGCCAAAACTTCAAATTTATACTTTTACTTTCTAACAATGTTGTATTTTTTTAAATAAAAGGCTGAACCGTTATGTCCTTTAGATATCTATAAACAGGGGGCTAGATATTTTTGGAACACAATAAATAGGTTAGATCTTTACATCTTAACTATTTAGTATTATCCAACTTACATTGTTTTTCACTAATTTAATGTTTTGCTCCTTCCTAACAGAAGATGTTTGTTTAGAATGAAATGAATTTGGCTTCCAGAAAGGCCTAGAACTGTCTAAGAACAGTTCTACAGAGCCATTAGACGAATGGCCCAAGGAAGCCCGCAAGTTGACTTTCAGGTTTTGCATAACCTGCGGCAAAAATTCCCAGAGGTGCCTGAAGTTGTTGTTTCCCGATGCATGCAGCAGGTTTGTGTTTTCATTGTTATTGAACTTTTTTCCCTGTAGATTTTAACAAATTTTATAAATACATTTTAATAATAAAATATTGCGCCCTGCTAAGAATCTTAAAACTCTGGTAATAGCAAGAAGGTTGCTGCTTATCTCCAGCCAATTGTAGTTTTGCAAGTGCCTTATTTTTAGGTACACTAGGTACAGTGTACTATGAACAGTACTATGCTTTTTTTTTTTTTTTTTATGTATTTTTTATGTTTTTTTTTTATTTAGCATTTTGCAGTTCTCTATTTTGGAATTTCAATAGCAATCTGGTTGCTAGAGAACAATTTACTGTAGTAAGCAGGCAGTGGTTGAATAAGAGACTAAAAGATGAAATGTAAGGAAAATGAATGGCCCATACACCATATCCCCTGGGCAATTTTCAGTAAAATTAAAAGAAACTAACAATTAACCAAACTGAATAGAGCCTTGGCTGAAAAAGCTGGATAATGTTGGTTTCAGCATTTTCATGTTTAATTCTCATGAACATTATAAGGTAACCAGACAATTCTTCTTTTTTATGACTACTTGTTAACTTACCTTTTACTTATACCTGTTTCCAACAAGTTCATTTTCTTAAAGGGGTTGTTAGCCTTCAAATAAAATGTTATGCCATCGAGTGATAATCTGAGAATATTTGTAATTGGTCTTCATTTTGTTGATTATGGTATTTGATTACTTTATGTCCAGCAACTCTCCAGTTTGGAATTTCTGTATGTTTGATAAGCTCTGTATAATATAATGGGATTTTATCTGTTAAGCAGCCTGTGCCTTTTCTCATTAGAATGGCTGCTCCAATGGCTACACAACAGCTTTGTTTATATAAATTATAGTAGTATTTCTGGGGGAAAACACACCAGTTGTACCAGTGCAGGGCAGCATTACATTATATATAGTAATTACCTTTTTCTGTAATAATAAAACAGCACCTTTTACTTGATCCTGATATATAATTAATCAGGAGGCAAAACAATTCTATTGGGTTTATTTAATCCTTAAAGGAGACATTTTATATAAAGTTCATATTCAGTTATAATATTCATACTCCCTCAAAATGTGAAATTATGCAGAAAGAAAGAGGGTTTGAAAGCATTTTACCTCCTAAAACCGTCATTATATGAGAGCTGGATAAACTACCTCTCTAATCAGAAGCCAGAGCAAAATGAAACATGGGAGTGTCACTTCAGTCTCCCACAGGAAGTGGTCACAGCACTGACTGACAGGCTTTACTCAACAGCAGCAGGGAAAACCTGGGGGGGGAGAGGAGCCAGCAGAGCAGGAACTGGCTGCCTGTGACATTGCTAAGCCCCGCCCACCCTATGCATATTCACTGCACTTTAAGTAGCTCTGCTGTGTCACTGAAGTCTATCAGGGCCAGCGGCCCCAGCCACATACTGAAGAGTCTAAACCGGAGGCTGGCAAAAGGTCTGGGTAGAGCACAGTTTTCAAGCAGTTATGGACATATTTTCACCCAAAGGTATTAAAATAAAAGCACTTCTATTTTACATGATTTAGTGCATTGAAAAAATTTATGGTATGTATCCCCTTTAAATGATTTTTTTAGTAGACTTTAAAGTATGATGATCCAAATTACGGAAAAATCCCCCGGATAACAGGTCACATACCTGTATAACATCACCTGTGTGATTAAACACAGATTTAAAGGAACAGTACCAACAGACGAATATTAGAAATAGCAGTCAATTCAATTTCAGTGTCTTTTCCTAACTCTGTACAACATTGCCAAATAGGATCATAGGGCACCATACTGTCTGCAGAGCCTCTGGTTGCTCTCCGCTTCTTTTCTGACTTCTGATTCAAACTGGAAGTCTGTTTTTGCAGTCTTTCGAGTCAAGATTTTTAGCATCTACCTAGCTAGCATTTAGTTTGGCAGAGGAGTGTCAGTGGCAATGTGATTTGTGCTTGCTTGTCCTGTGTTGGGTGAATAAAGCAAAATTCAGAGCTGGCTAACTTAGTTCCTTGAGGAGTTTTGTGGCTCTTTTGAAGCAGAAATATGTGCCTGGGCAACTTTATTACTGTACGGCAGTGATCCCCAACCAGTGGTTCTTGAGCAACATGTTGCTCCTCAACCCCTTGGATGTTGCTCTCGGCAGGGCTGTGGAGTCGGAGGCAATTTTGGGTACCTGGAGTTGGAGTCGGAGTCGGCAAAAAATTAACCGACTCCGACTCCGACTCCTACTAAATTTAAATGGGAATAAAAAAATAAAATAAAGCAAGTTTAAATGTCCCAATTCACAAACAGTCATAATTAATTACTTCTCTGCTATAAGAATAAAGCCCAATGCACACAGTGCATAAACCAACACGTTGAGTGACCATGAAGCATGCTTTTCATTGACTGTATGAATGTATAAAATACATTAGCATATTAAAACAGAGGAGTCGGAAGTATCAGAAACGTCGGAGAATTTATCTACCGACTCCACAGCCCTGGCTCTCAGTGCCCCCAAATCAGGTGCTTATTTTTGAATTCCTGGCTTCAGGCAAATTTTGGTTGGATAAAAACCAGTAGTACTGCCAAACAGCCTCATTTAGGCTGCCAGTCCACATTAGATCTACATAATAGGTAATCACAGCCCTTATTTGGCACCCTCATGAACATTTTTCATTTTTGTGTTGCTCCCCAACTCTTTTTACATTTGAGTGTGGCTCACGGGGAAAAAAGGTTGGGGACCCCCTGCTGTATGGTATATGAATGGAGCATTTGCTGAGCATTTTGCTTACATGCATGCTGGGTGACAGGAGGGCCAAAGGAAGGTAAATATGGCAGGGACACCTTTAGACCATACAAAATAACAGCAAACTCCCTTTTCAGTTTCCCCATCACTGTAAATCTGCATATAACCCCATTATAAAAAATTATGTATGTAAACTTCATAGTCGGGGAGGGGGGGGTTTAAAATTTTTTGAAGGGCCCTTTTAAATAATAGGACTTCCTCTTTGTGGCTGTATAATCTTGCAGTGGAACAGGATACTGATATTCTATCCATTGATAAGTGTGCCCTTTTGGGCAGCTGCAGCATAGAAAGATTGCCACATCTCATACAGAATTTTTAGTTGCAGACCACTGCCATAAAGGGATAGTGCCACTTCTTATGGCTAACTAAAGATGCCCCTTACCTGTGCTAGGACTGCTTGCAGAATTAACCTATCAAACCCTAGTGTTGGAGTGGATTGTTCATACAGGAAATGCTTGTAGGCAATGGACACGCATAAATAATCAAGTAAGGGGGAATGAGTTAAAAACATTATTAAAATAAAAAGAAAGTAAAGCAGTGCAAAGCAGTAAAGGGGAGACATTTTCCAGGTAAAGGAGCTTGAGGGTGTGAAATAACAGAAAGGAAAAAATGTCCGCAATAATAAAACAGTAGTACAGGTATAAGACCCGTTATCCAGAATGCTCGGGACCAAGGGTATTCCGGATAAGGGATCTTTCCGTAATTTGGATCTCCATACCCTAAGTCTACTAAAGAATCAATAAAACAATAATTAAACCCAATAGGATTGTTTTGCCTCCAATAAGGATCAATTATATAATAGTTGGGATCAAGTACAAAGCACTGTTTTATTATTACAGAGAAAAAGGAAATCACTTTTAAAATTCTAACTTATTTGATTAAAATGGAGTCTATGGGAGATGGGCTTTCCGTAATTCGGAGCTTTCTGGATAATGGGTTTCCGGATAAGGGATCCTATACCTGTACTAGTCTCTTTTAGGAAGTAAGTATCCTTCTACATATAAGTATTTCAAAAAATAAAATAACAAATGGTTAGGTGACTGACACTTTAAAATTCCAATTTGCCATGCATTATGGGAAATAGCACCCTGTAGGGAGAGTGATGTAAAAAGCTTTGCACTCCATTTAATGTATTATGCATATCACCACAGACGATTTAATCTGATGGCACTGCCATCAGTTATTAAGTACACCACATTTGCTGCATGGTAAATTGACTAACAGACAAGCTATAGAATAGTAATAAGTTAAATTGCTGTGTTTTTTTTTCAGCAAGTCCAGTCGATTTGACTTATTACTGCAGATATACCATGACCTAGATCAGTGCTGTCCAGCACTCCCCCCCCCCCCCCCCCCCCCCCAACTGTCTGGCTGCTGTGACTGCTTACCTTTGTGTAAACTTTAAATGGTATCAGTATTGATTATCTGGCCCCCTGCAGTGTTTACACCTCAGGTTCAGGCTGTAAACACGTGTATTGTTCACACCTTTTAGTCCCTGCATTGTTCACTACTCAGGATCAGACTCTAAGTGCCCACATTGTTCACCTGTTCACACCTCAGACTGTAGGAGCAGTGCCAGCATTGGGTCACTGTATGTATTGCCTGCCCTATGCTGCCTCTGTGTGCCATACTCTGCCTGCCCTATGCAGCCTGTGGGAGGTGAACCTAACAAGGGTTTGTTCTGGGAGCTTAGTAGCATTTGGTAATTATGTGCTGAGGGTTGCTGTGTTGCCCACAGGGGATGAGGAGGCGTATGGATTTATATGGATCTTAATATGACATAATAAACTTCTTTCACATATGACTGATAGGGTGATATCCCTAATGTGAGCACCAACCATTTGGGGTTTTATTGCACTACCACCATTAATGTGGGTATGGTCTTAAAAGCTCTTTTGATAACATGGATGTGGTTTGAAGTGGGTGCAGTTTAAAAAAGGGGAGTGGTCAAAACTCGCTTTCATTATCTGACCTCCACCATGTAGGCCAGAAAGATTCCGGCCCTCGGTACCACAGAAGTAGGATAGCACTTACCTAGACGTATGAGAATCTTCACAGACATATTACAGTGTTTATACCCGATTGTGAAATCATTCTGGGCAGCATCCAAGCATTTTGCATGTAGTACCACCTTTTTCTATAATACGAGGTGTATTTATTAACACTGAAGGCAAATGATGAGTGTTGTTGCCTATAGCAACCAATCAGATCTTTGCTTTTGTTTTCTAACAAATCCATTCGCCAAACGAGTGGATAGTCTCCTGATATGCCAACCTACAGTGGGGGCGATATTGGGCTAAATTCAATCATTTAGCCCTAGGGTAAATATGGCAGGGACACCTAGGGGCCATACAAATTAACGACAATTATAATAAGTGTCTTTGGATCGAGGACCTCATCAACGGGCAGATGTGGTCTCCAAAATGATGGAAATCAAGCCTGCCAGATAAGCTGCCAAATAGGTCTGAAGGACTGAAATCTGCCAGTGTATGACCACCTTAACTTGTAGGTGACTGTTCAAATCTAATTGTTAGTTGGTTGCTATGGGCAACATTATTGGTGATGATTGTCTCCAGTTACATTCACACCTCTAACCGTGTAATTATAATTTTTTACTGAACTCTGATGGTGTCATATTTGTGTCATGTATGTGATCTGGCTGCTGAGTGGGATATTGTTGCAGTGACATGTCGTCAGCCTGAGCCTGTTATTGGGGAGCGAGCTGGGAAAAAGTACAGTTTAAATCACTTTAAATTTGCCTTTCAGCTTGACATTGCCTTTAAAATCCAGTAAAAGCAGTGATGCATGCATCAGTGAAGACTCTGAGGGTTTATCTTCCACTTGTGATTTCAGAGATCAGCAGATGAGAAAACCATTGAGATCAATATACAGAGTTCTCCAACTGTTTAAAAAAAATAAAATATATTTTTAGCAAAAAACATGTATAAAGCAAGACAGTGAGCGGCACACACAGGGACTTAGTAAGAAAACAAAAAAATTTTTATTCATATATACACATATATCCCCATATGTAATAAAAGAGCAGTAAGTTTGTCTAGGAGCAGTAACCAATATGTTTGCTTTTAAACAGGTGACCAGTAAATGCTTTCTGCACATTGGTTGCTATGTAAAGGTAGAGTTAAACATTACCAGTGTTGTTGCTCATTACAACCAATCAGTTGCTTTGCTTTGGTTTTCTAACTGTAAATCTAATTGCTGATTGGTTGCCCTGGGCAATATCACGGTAAAGCTTCATTTCATTTCTTACACAGCATTATAAATACACCCCTTAGTGTGTTTAATTGCGTAACTCCAGTAGTGAGGGTGAAGATAAACTATAACCAATGAAAGACCAATTGCTTTCTAGTTATTTGCCACCTTCTATGGATCATTGAAGCTACAATTTTATTATTTTGTATTATCTTTTTATTCAGACCCTCTCTTCCTAGGTTTCATTGGACCCTAGCAACCAGACAGCTGGCTGAAATGAAGATCTGCCATCTGCAGTGTGATAAAGGGTGTAATAATTTGGCACCTATTTCATGAAATGTATCAATAGAGTTAATAGGCTGACTACAGGAAAAATGATAATTTGTTTCTTTTAATAGTATTTATATATTTCTGCTTGTTTCTTCAGCTTTTTTTTTTATTTAATCAGCTCTGCTTTTTTATTTGACAGAATAACAACAATTTGGATGCTTGTTGTGCCGTACTGTCGCAAGAAAGTACAAAATATTTGTACGGAGAAGGAGAATTATCTCTTTCAGATGATCCCCGAATTGCAAGCTTAAGGAACCACATGACTTCTCTGAATTTGGATTTGCAGTCACAAAACGTGTACCTTGATGGAAGGGACGGCACTAGGATGAATGGTAACAGTAGGACTCTGACTCACAGTATAAGTGATGGGCATCTTCATGGAGTACAATCCAGCAATGAACTTTATCAACCAGAGCCACAAACTGCACCTGCTCATGTTCCTGCTAGCTTTAATGTCTTTGGAATGGCCAATACAATTAATTCTTCAAATTCTGGACATCAGTTTGGGCTGCATTTAGGAAGCAAAGGGTCTTCTGTTTCACAGACACCAAGGTTTAACCCTATAATGGTGACATTGGCACCAAATATCCAGCCTAGTCGTAATACTCCAACATCTTTGCACATTCATGGTGTTCCTCCGCCAATTCTTAATAGTCCACATGGAAACTCTATCTACATTAGGCCTTATGTTACTTCACAGAGTGGTACAGCTCGACAGGCACAACAGTCACCAAGTTGGGTGTCTCATAACCCAACACAACCACAACAGATTTATCAGCCGTCGCAACCAAATCCATGGACAACTCTTCCTACTTATTCTGCGCCACATACCTCATTGCAACAGCCAACCCAATCTAGTATTCAGGGCCACCAGACCTCTCATGTCTATATGCCCATAAGCTCACCTACAACTCCTCAAGCACCCATGCTTCATTCATCTGGCAGTGGTTCCCAACCCTCCACCCAGTACAATATTCAAAATATCTCAACAGGACCCAGGAAAAACCAAATTGAAATAAAGCTTGAACCTCCGCAGAGGAGTAATTCATCAATGTTACGACCCTCATCTTCTCGCAGTTCGGCAAACCCTGCCTCTATTAATAGCCAAACCAGAAACCAACCCACTGTTTACATAGCAAGCCCACCAAGCACAGATGAAATGATCTGTCGCAATCAGCCTAAGGTCTACATTTCTGCCAATCCTCAAAGTGTTGATGACCAGGTAATCAGGAACCCACCTACAGTTTTCATATCCGCAAACCCTGGTGCAACAACTGCACCCAGGAATATGTCTGGGCAATTAAGCATGGGTCCTGCTTTTATCCACCACCACCCTCCCAAAAGCCGAGCACACGGTAACAGCACATCAGCCACATCTCCACGTGTGGTGGTAACTCAACCCAACACAAAATATACTTTTAAAATAACTGTCTCACCAAATAAACCTCCTGCTGTTTCTCCAGGGGTAGTCTCTCCAACCTTTGAGCCTACAAATCTGCTTAACCTTACTGATCCATTTGCAGAATCAGAAGGTATGCAACATCTCACGGACCCTATTCTAGCATCTGATAAAATAAGTGAAGCACGAAAGCTAAGCGTGGGATCGGATGATGCAGCATATACACAAGGTAATGAGATGCTTAGACTTGCAGTTTTTTAGTATGTGTAAAGGCGTGTGTATATATTTCTGAAACGAATTAAAACCAGTGGATAAAAAATTCTCCATTAATACTAAATACATCACCACTTAAATAGAAAAAATCATTTGCTTGAAGATTTTCATTCATCCAGGTCATGATATGTATCTATCTAGTATAGGATCCCTTATCCAGAAAGCTCTAGGAAGGCCATCTCTTATATACTCCAAACAATGCTAAATTTTAAAAAAAAATTCCTTCTCTTTAATTATAAAACCGTACCTTGTAACTGATGGTTACCATCAACACTGCATAAATCCATATTGATGGCAAAACAGTTCTGTTGACTTTATTATTTCAATTATTTTTTAGCAGACTTAAGATACATGTTACAGGTCCCTTATCTGGAAAACCCCAGGTCCCAAGTATTCCAGATAATAAGGTTAAAGCAACTGCACTTGGTAAGGAATCTTAAAAATGTTTCCTTACTCAACCGGTTGGTTACGTTCCTACTTTCTCTCATTTAAAAAAAAAAAATAAAGTATGGTCCCTTTACCAACGAAGTTGCATGCCATTGGGTCTACATATATAAATAGACTTATTGTATGTACGTATTTTATGTCGCATGACACTTTTTTTCTATTGACTAACTTAACTTAGTATATTTGTTTAGTGGCAAGTGTGTATGTGTGTTTATATAAGTAATAAATTACAAGAAAACTTCAGTTTTCAAATTCTTGGGTTTTGTCTAGATTTTGATGGAAATAGTATTAAAGCTTACAGATTTGTTCTTATTTTTCTTTACCTTTAACCTTATTCTGGTTAGAATCTAGCAACTTTTTTTTTTTTTTTTTTTTTTGGAGCTTAGGTGGTTTTTCATGGTGAGGGCAGTGATTTTGTGATGGTAGATTCTGTTAATGCCTTTAAGAGGGGCTTGGAGTTCTTGAACAAGCATAGTATCCAAGGCTTTTGTAATACTAAAATCTACAGTTAGTTTTGATGTTGGTATATATAGTTTATGTATGTGAGTGTATAGATAGGTCAGTATAGGTTTGTGTGTGCTGGGTTCACTTGGAAGGGTTGAACTTGATGGACTCTGGTTTTTTTTTTTTCAACCCTATGATATTGGTGGGAGGTCCAGAGTAATTGGCATCACCACAAATTCATGGCAAGTCCAGCACTCATAGGCCATTAATATACTTTACTTTAGGGCACAGCATTTCCAAATGACAATTTTAAGGGAAATCTGCTTGCAGCATTCTCCAGCAATTGTCACCAGTGACACTTCTTGTGTGATTTTTATATATATTTTTTATTATGTATATCTATTCCTGAAACAAATTATATCACATGGGTAGCTACGGCCATTTGTCACTGCTGCAGGGTAACCTCAGAGGCTCTTTTTCAAAGTAGTGTGCTGCAGGGCTTTTCATTTTGTGGGAAGTCCAGTGGTGTGGTTTGGTATGAGGTGGGGGGGCTCTGTATGATATTGAAAACAACTTCTTTATGTCACTACACTGCAGAACATTTGACTCTATGCAGGATATGTAAACTTTCCAAGAAGACCTTTTAAAAGCTGTTAACTGATAAAAAAAAAAAAAATTTAATTCACAATTTTGGCTATTGCTGTGCATCAGCTCATCATCACAGCTACATATTTTAATCTTAATATATTTCCCTAGAAAAGCTCCAAATTAATGTACTTTTCGGGAACAGAAAAAGCTGGTATGATGGTCATGCAACCATTAGGAGTTAAGTAAAGCCTATCATGAAATTGGCTGTGGGCAGTGGAGTTGAATTCTTTAAAGGGGAAAACGGTGTAATATCCCTGTGCCATGTTACATGAAAATAGAGGGCAACATTTAGGCAGACTGTGTATTATCAGTATAATTTGTATTTGCTTGTACACAGAGCGGTTATACTAATACTGTACAGGAGTTAATTGGGTTAATTACTGGGAGCCCTGTGGCATTAATTGTGATCAACTTTTCTCTCTTATTGGAGGGGTCCCTCCATCCATGGAACCTGATGGTTTTAAGGTTTAGGGTGTATTTTTAATCATGCACTGAATTAATACCTATGTGGTTTTATTTTGTATGTGTAGGTTTGACTATAATTTAACCTGGGTGGCTATTAGTTGCTCAAATCAAACATAAATCTTGTAAGTTTTGTTCATTGAACAAGCTACTTGGTTAAATGTTAATATTGTTATTTGACACCAATTTTCTGTTATTCTTGATATCTCCATCCTTTAGGTCAGGGGGCTCAAACTCAATTTACCTGGGGGCCGCAGGAGGCAAAGTCAGGATGAGGCTGGGCCGCATAAGGGATTTCACAAAAAAAAGTCCATGAAGGCTTGCATTATCGGATAATGCAAGGCACGGCGGGCGGGAGCTGCTGATTGCGGAAATGACATTATGCCATCATAACAGTTATTATGGGAAGACGTTCTGTGTGCACAATTAGCTGCTAACTAAGGAGCTAATTGTGCACACAGAACATCTTCCCATAATATATGATGGCATAACGTCATTTCCGCAATCAGCAGCTCCCGCCCGCCGTGCCTTGCATTATCCCTTGAATCGCAATAAAAATCGCGATCCATTCATTGCTTTTGCGAAGGCGTTGGTGCGGGCCACAAAATATTGTACCGAGGGCCACAAATGGCCCGCGGGCCGCGAGTTTGAGACCCCTGCTTTAGGTAAACAAATCCTGGTATGCCAGTTTTCTCAACTCCAGATTGTATATAGGCTTGTCACATATCATACAGAATATGTCCGCCCCTAAGTCTTCTTTAAAAAAAAAAAAAAAATGTTTACTTTTACTTTATTAATCTTTTCAGTGCTTCTTGCTGTATTACAGATCATATTCTATCTTAATGGAGGTTCTCAAAGCACTGGACTCAAATGTATCCAAAAATTAACTTCATTGACATTTGGACGCAGATTTATCAAAGTGTGAATTTAGAGCTCATCACAGTTAAATTCCACCACTCTCTATACATTAAACTTTAAAAAAAAAAAAAGTTTTTACACTTAAATATCAAATTTAACACATAAACATCAAATGATATGAGTTTTTGAAACCAAATTTGAGAGTTGAATTTTGTGGTCACGGTTTTGTTTTACCCCCACCTAAAGTTTAGTTGTGAGCAACACTCTACATCAACAAATTGGGTGCTATGAATGCAGTGGCTGACGAATGAGCCCATTTTCAGTTACATCTTCCTCCATTTCTAACAGTGCCATTTCCTTTTTACTTTAAAAAAACAAGTCCATACTACAGATACAACTTTTCTTTGGATGTTTCTTCAGTAATAAATTTCACTTGTTATCTCCTCTGTATGCATGTTATTGATTTTTGTTTTTTTTGTTAAATGTGTATTCTTTTGATGTGTGGGAAATGGAAAATTTTGCACCACACGTCGCTTTGAACTTTGCCAAAAATCTCTTTAGGTCTGATTTGACCACACAATTTTTTTTTCCACATAGCCAGAAACCATGAGAACAAACCAAACTGCAAACTACAAAAGTGCTTTTACATACTTTTTTTTTTTAATCAATGGCTTCTTCATACCAGCACCTTATCCAGTATACCCTGAGTATATCCCCTTTTAAAATAGTAACATTAAGTTGAAAAAAGACACTCATCCATCGCATTCTAATTCAACATTAATTCATATAATAGAGCCTGAGTTGAACATACATTTTGCCAATGGTTTTAGTTCATTGTTAAAAATGCTTTCTCTTGCGCTAAACAGGTGAAAGACTAAAATTAAGTAGAGTAAATCCAGCTTCCTGGTTATTACAAATTATCAGTCCACAAAAAAAGCACCCTTTATAATGATCTGACAGTCCTAACCAGTTTAATTTGGGAGGAAGGAAGGAACTTTATTATACTGACACCTTCTCAGTGGGCTGAGGTGATCAGTAGCCCATGTCTCTGCACATAAAGTAATGAAACAGATATGATGTTTCTTATTTATCTATATACCTTGGAGGCACTCTTTAAATATTGTTGATCTCTCTGTCCACACATAAAAAATTAAAAATACCCCTTATATAATTTAAAACAAGTTGGAAAATATTCATTCATAGCTTTTGTTTTTTAATATGTCTTTGCAATGTGTTTATGACTGCTGGATCATCTGCAATATAAGGATAATCTTCTGTTTTGTACTACATATACTTACTTTAATGATTGTTTCTTTAGCTTTACTGGTACATCAGAAGGCAAGAATGGAACGACTACATCGTGAACTTGATGTGCAAAAGAAAAAACTTGACCAACTGAAGACAGAGGTCAATGAAATGGAAAATAATCTAACAAAAAGGCGCCTAAATAGGTCAAATTCTCTTTCACAAATTCCTTCAGTAAGTCAACCTTGTAGATACGGGTATTTAACATTGTGTTGGTATTATATATAATATATATTTGCCCTTTAAAAAAAAAAAAGGAAGGGAGGGGGAGATGGGAATGAGTGGACATGTGAATCAAAGGCACACTCTGTTTACCTTAAGGCACCAATTAGGAAGCCGTAATTTAAAAAAAAAAAAAAAAAACAGAATCTGATTATTAATTAGAATTGATCAGTCTACTACAGTTACGAAATTATCCTGAAACCCGATATCAAGAAAGCTCCAAATTATGGGGAGGGCTCCCTTAGAATCCTTTTTAAGCAAATACAACATCTTACCTTTTTTATTTATAATAGTGAAACAGCATAAATAATATTCATGGAGAACAATCCTGTTGGGTTTAATATTCAATAATTCTGGAAAATATCTCTTCACAAGCTTTATAGATTATAAATCACAGGAAGACAACATGAAATCCAATACAGGTATACTACATTACCAAAATTATCCAGATACCTCCCTGTCCAACAATGTAATTGTGAAACCAAGGGTTTGCTCTTCTAGGATGGGTGGAAAATGTATGATGTTTTCTTCTGGTAAGCCAAGCAGCTATAATGCAGTTGGGTGTTAAAGTTTTAAGATCAGACTGTGTTTGCATTCAGCATTTTAATTCACTTACTGTACATATTAGAAGTAGGTAGAAAAATGTCTAGTGTTTTGTCAAGTTACATAAACCACAAGAGTCTGTAATCAGTATTGAAAATGTATTAAATACTTAATACATCATGAAAGAAACCAACAGTGATTTTCCTGCATATTTTTGTATCATCTGCAAATTTGTGTAAGTTTAAAAGTAGCTATATTATTACATTATTGGGTTATTTGAGGCAACATTTATTAAAGTGTTTATTAAGTTTTTGTTCTGGAATAAACAAACTCTTATATTATGCTTATGTTTGAAGCTGGAAGAAATGCAGCAATTAAGAAGCTGTAACCGTCAGCTACAAATTGACATCGACTGTCTAACCAAAGAAATTGATCTTTTTCAGGCAAGAGGTAAGTTAGGATAGAGATTTTATAGTTAAGATTTTACAAAACCTGTGCATTTGTATGGAGGCTTAATAAAATCTACAGGCATTCTTAAAATATGCCTGATGTCACGTCACATGACTGCACAAATATAAAACTTTTAGTACTAAATATCTTATTTAAATGTAGTGCTGGAGAATTGTGGAGCAAATGTGTCTCAAAAAAGCAACCCTAGACTGCCTAGATTTTAAAAATGTATACAGCACTTAAATAATTAAAATCAAATTGTCAGTTTATTAGCACAGATAATGTTTTGCCTGTAAGTCTTTTTTGCACATAGTTGTTAAAAATTGAATTTAAAAAAATTACCTCACAGTGTATATCAGGGGTCCTCAAACTTCTTTACCAAGGGGCCAGTTTAATGACCCCTCAGACTGTTGGGGGTCTGGACCACCACAACCACCCTCACTCCCTTCCCATCAAACTATGGCCCACTCCTGCAATTTTTAAAATTAAATATTACAAAATTTGCTTGCATTTAAAAAAAAAAAATAGTTTCTCCATCAGAATCCTGCATTGAAATTAACTGACATGTTTAAAAGGACATGCCCCCTTATTCTGCATGAACTCAATGATTCGGAGTGAAGATATTTTTTTGCCTATTGTTTTTATCTTGAAAACTGTGGTTTATATTTTTTAAAGTTAAACATGACAAACATGACATGATATTTTTTAAAGTTAAACATGACAAACAGGAAAATTTGATCTACTCCATGTTTGGTCCTTGTGAGGTAGATAATTAGATTCCAACCATGTCCCTTTAGCCTTGTGTTAGTAGGTGCCCATTATACTGATATTATCTGTGCACTGGTGTTCTGGCTATCTACCTGGTGAGGACCAAACATGCAGTAGCTTCAGTTTTCCTGTTACCCTGTTTAGCTCATTAAAAAAAAAAAAGTTAAGATTTTTTGTGATTTTTAACAATCTTATTTATATATTAAAGAGAAATATTAGAAATATTTGTGACCTAATGAGTACCCTATTTTTTCTTTTTTAGGACCACACTTTAATCCTAGTGCAATTCATAACTTTTATGATAATATTGGATTTCTTGGTCCTGTGCCACCAAAACCAAAAGGTAGAGTATCTGATTGTGATTAAATATAGATAAAATACTTGGATCAATGTGAACATGTTTTAGCAAAAATGTTTTTTTGGACTAAAACAAGTAGTGTCAGTTGAGACACTGTTATGTGATTTGAATGAAATTGTTTGTATGAGATCAGTGATTCTGAAATGCTAAATATGACATTCATTACAGATTGTAGCTTGATATGTGCAGAAGTAAATGAAAAAATGTAATAGGGCTCTTCCTTACTGGTATTTTAATTCAGTCTGTAGGCACAATATTGTCTTTTTTTTATACTTATCCCAATTTGTCCAAATGTTGTTATGGATATAACATTTTGTATGTAATAAAGTCTTTGATACAGTTGTATAAGGGGAAAGAGCAGGGACATGCCAATTGAGGGCAGTCACCCATCTCGGCTTAGATCTGTGATAATAGAGATTTAAAATTTTGTGGCGTCTTCTTATGAGGTAGGCAAAAGAGAGCTGATTCAAGTTTAAGTTCCACGTGAGTACTAAAGATATTTGTGGCTAATTGAAATACTTGAGACCAGAAGTTTTCTATGATGGGGCATTATACCATGATATAATATAATGTAATATACAGTCATGGGCAAAAGTTTTGAGAATGACACAAGTATTAGCTTTCACAAAGTTTGCTACTAAACTGCTTTTAGATCTTTGTTTCAGTTGTTTCTGTGATGTACTGAAATATAATTACAAGCACTTCATACGTTTCAAAGGCTTTTATCGACAATTACATGACATTTATGCAAAGAGTCAGTATTTGTAGTGTTGGCCCTTCTTTTTCAGGACCTCTGCAATTCGACTGGGCATGCTCTCAATCAACTTCTGGGCCAAATCCTGACTGATAGCAACCCATTCTTTCATAATCACTTCTTGGAGTTTGTCAGAATTAGTGGGTTTTTGTTTGTCCACCCGCCTCTTGAGGATTGACCACAAGTTCTCAATGGGATTAAGATCTGGGGAGTTTCCAGGCCATGGACCCAAAATTTCAACGTTTTGGTCCCCGAGCCACTTAGTTATCACTTTTGCCTTATGGCCACGGTGCTCCATCATGCTGGAAAATGCATTGTTCTTCACCAAACTGTTGTTGGATTGTTGGAAGAAGTTGCTGTTGGAGGGTGTTTTGGTACTATTCTTTATTCATGGCTGTGTTTTTGGGCAGAATTGTGAGTGAGCCCACTTGGATGAGAAGCAACCCCACGCATGAATGGTCTCAGGAAGCTTTACTGTTGGCATGACACAGGACTGATGGTAGCGCTCACCTTTTCTTCTCCGGACAAGCCTTTTTCCAGATGCCCCAGACAATCGGAAAGCGGCTTCATCTGAGAATATGACTTTGCCCCAGTCCTCAGCAGTCCATTCACCATACTTTCTGCAGAAGATCAATCTGTCCCTGATGTTTTTTTTTGGAGAGAAGTGGCTTCTTTGCTGCCCTTCTTGACACCAGGCCATCTTCCAAAAATCTTCGCCTCACTGTGCGTGCAGATGCGCTTACACCTGCCTGCTGCCATTCCTGAGCAAGCTCTGCACTGGTGGCACTCCCATCCCGCAGCTGAATGCTCTTTAGGAGACGATCCTGGCACTTGCTGGACTTTCTTGGACGCCCTGAAGCCTTCTTAACAAGAATTGAACCTCTTTCCTTGAAGTTCTTGATGATCCTATAAATTGTTGATTTAGGTGCAATCTTAGTAGCCACAATATCCTTGCCTGTGAAGCCATTTTTATGCAACGCAATGATGGCAGCATGCGTTTCTTTGCAGGTCACCATGGTTACCAATGGAAGAACAATGATTTCAAGCATCACCCTCCTTTTAACATGTCAAGTCTGCCGTTCTAACCCAATCAGCCTGACATAATGATCTCCAGCCTTGTGCTCGTCAACATTCTCACCAGAGTTAACAAGACGATTACTGAAATGATCTCAGCAGGTCCTTTAATGACAGCAATGAAATGCAGTGGAAAGGTTTTTTTGGGATTAAGTTAATTTTCATGGCAAAGAAGGACTAAGCAATTCATCTGATCACTCTTCATAACATTCTGGAGTATATGCAAATTGCTATTATAAAAACTTAAGCAGCAACTTTTCCAATATTTATGTAATTCTCAAAACTTTTGGCCACGACTGTACCATCTGTATAGTACTTTGTAAGCTGTTTCTTTGATGCTGACATTAGGAGACAGTTTGCGTATAGCTGTCCCGACTTTGTGCCACATTTCTTGTGACTCCAAGTTATAGATCTGTGGACCATTGAGTCATATGAGCATTCAGGTTGTTCTACCAGATGATTTTAGATCCATGAAATGGAGCCAGACAAGGAATGCAGTTTTATGGTATACTGTTGCACAGGCTATTAAAACAGTAATTGTTCTGTCCATTTCCCCACTGATGTCAGCTCATCAGCTAGGCCACTCTCCTGAAAGTTCTTGTTAATAAGAGGTTGTTGACAGCAAACCTGAGTTTAGACATAATTAAATTGAACTTCATAGGGTAAACAAAAGCCACATAATTATAAAATAAAAAAATATACTATAAAGACAAAATAAACAACAAAGCTGTTGTGATCTGTTAAGGGGGAACTCAGCTTGAAGGTTGGTTAGAGTAAGTTTTGGGGAGAAAGCCTTTTATCAATTCTAGAGCTCAGCTGAAACTTCTACAGACACTTTAATAGTCGGGATGCATGCAGAGGGTCCCTAGAAGTGTAGATGGCCCAGTAAGAGCCTAATTAATGTGTGATTTCAATATATCTTGGTAGTGTTGGTCAACTAACAAATGTTTAGACTGCCCTAAATAGAATTTGCAGTGGGGCCCAGTAATATCTAGGGGCCCATTCATTAAAACAAGTTTTAAAACAATTTGGAGTAACCACAATAATTTCTGATGTTCGAAAATGTCACCAATTTTTTTTACCAGTCATAAGAAAATATCGTGGTTGCTTTCCGAAAGTCACAAATTTTTTGGATCCGAACGTTTATAACTTCAATGTGTGATTTTGGAAGCCTTCCGTAGGACTCAATGGCACTCTACAGATCCAACCTGGCCAAAAGATAGTCATGATACCAAAGCTTGAATGAATTCCAAAATGTTTGTAGTCTTTGCAAAAAATATGACTTTTTAGTGGAAAAAGTAGTTGAATTTTAACGATATTATCATGGACATTAAGAAAAGTTCTATAAATTAGAAAAATATGAATTTAAAAATAAAAATTTGTGCTTTAATGAATGGGGCCCCTAGTTACACCACTGGCAATCAGTCTAAAATATGGATTTACTACCCTGGCCCAATAGACTGTGGTTTGAGGCCAAATGTGATATAAAACCTGAAAATCATGGTCTTCCCTTGGGTATTATAGTGCAGAAGCAGGAATGGGCCTTCCCTACACTATTGACAGCAGGAGGCATGTGTGAATACATGCGCTCAAAAGTCAAAAGGTTTTGTTTAATGCTAACAAACAGAACTCCTTCTCAAGCCATAGAGTGCCTTTAACAATTATCCTACCCCCTTGAAAGAAAATGGAATCAAAATAATTGTAAAAATAATGTCAGAACAGAAAGTGATTTCAATTCATTATAGCAAAAAAAACCAAAAAAAAACATACATTTTGTAAGTAATTACCTGTCCCATTTAAAAATTTGAAAGTCCTACCGTAGCTTCTAGTTTACTCAGTGAGTACTCCTCAACAGGTAGCAGCCCCCGTGCTGGTTGTGTAGCTTACAAATATAGTTCAAAGAACCCGGAGAGTACCATTATATGCAGTGAAACAGTGTAGTTTTGCAATGCAATGCAAAATGCAATGCACCTGAGGAAGGCTGGTGAGCCGAAACATGTTGTGCTAAAAGATGTCTCAATAAAACTACACTGTTTCACTGCATATAATGGTACTCTCCGGGTTCTTTGAACTATACCTGTCCCATTTACCTTTTTCCAAAAATGTTTGCACATAGTTGTGAGCTTGAGCTTTTTTTTTTTTTTTCTTTTTTTTTTTACACCGGCATTGGTGTGTAACTTATAGGATGCGCACACCTTAGTGTGTCTTTTTCCTGTTTGTGGTATGGTGGTAGGTTTTGGTAGTACATTTTAAGTTCTGTTCTATGTAGTAGTGTTTCACTTTTGTTTTACTTTCTTTTTTATTATTTCAGTTATGCAGTTATGCATTTATTTTATTATAGATCAGAGATCCACCAGCAAAACGCCAAAGAATACATCAGAGATGGAGGAAGACGAGGGAGCTCATTGGAATTGCACTGCATGTACTTTTCTAAATCACCCTGCCTTAAACCGTTGTGAACAGTGTGACATGCCTAGGCATTTCTGAACCAGTTGGTCCTTAAAATATTAGCATTTCGAATCTCAAAGAAGAAAGCTAAAGAAAACTTTCCAGCTAAAGGAAACCCTTCGGCTGTAACTCTGTTCTGGATAGTAGGATTACATAAATCTGAAAGTGTGGCCTTTTGGTGTTTTGCTTCTGTTAAATGTCAGCCCACAGTGAAAATAATACCTCATTGTTGTGATGTGCGCAGTTGGTTACCCCTCCCCTACTTTTTTAATTAGTATTGTTTAACTTGTTCCATTTCAATCATTTGGTCACTGAAATGCTGATAATCGTATTTCTCAGCTTCCTGTACCATGTACAGTATAACATTCAACTTGGTAAGAAGACATTTTCTAGTTTTGAATTGTGGGGGCTGTAATTAACATCTCATTAAGTTACTATGATGTTTGCGTGATTGAAACAATTAGAGTTGGCCATACTTTTTATGGATCAAGAAACGGGACCTAAAAACAAGCCAGAAACCCCCAAAAATTGCAGTTTGCTGTAACTTTTTGCTGTCTTTTGGACAAAGAACAGACTTCACAGATCAAGTGGTTCCTCGTGGGAGCATCCTTTTGCCTTGTGAAGCAAGCATCAGTGCAATCAAGTAGAAGAAGAAAAGAACTGCATGCATTTACAATACAGTGAAATTACTCAGTGGCTTCTTCTTTTGTACATAGCTCCAAAACCTGCTTTAAGTGAATTGTTTTTTGATTGTTTCACTTTTATTCATTTCCTGTACTTTGTATGTATAGTGTAATAGGGTTTTTGTTAATCTTTTGTTTAAATATGATTTTAGATCAGTCAGTTTTATGTCCTTGTTTTGTTTTTTCCCTTCTTTGAAGAACTGTTGTCTAAAGACACATGAGTTTTCTCCTTCAGCACAGCAAAGACCTAAAACTGTGCAGCTGCCTCCCATTCACTTGATTTGGAAGCCACTGACATATCCAGGCACTTTTCACCTTCAAGATAGACTAGTAGTGTTTTCAGGCTGAAAGCCACTGTGAGTGCTGCCAGGCATTTCCCTTTCAAATGAATTGAAGGCAGCAAAATGAATTGAAGGGGGCAAAAAAATGCCAGCAGAGAAAACAACTAGTGTGCCATAAGTCTAAGTGCCTCAGAAGGATGGAAGTAAAGCATTAATAATACAAAGCTATGCCCATTCAAATGTTAGTTATCATTAGACCTCTACCATTACTGCATAACATAACTCATAATTCAACCTTGAAACCTGAAAACAGCAAAGAAATTTGTTACCTACATGATGGACAATCAACATATATTTGTATTGTATGCCAAGATCAACTTCTTATATGGAAGTTAAAAGGCCATGCAGTCTTTTTTGAAGATTTGCTCTTCATTATGATGACAGGCTTTCCTCAAAAGTATAATGTACAATGTAAAACTGGCATCTCTTGTATTTATATGCCTGGTGGACACTTTAATTATTGGATATCACTAGGGAGTAAAATACAAGTTCCTAAGTTGAAGAATATATTGTTTCCAGAGTCATTGCTGCAATGTATTTTTTTTCATGTTTCAATATTTTTTGCTGCTTTTATGAATATAGGAACATACAGAAAAAAAATGGATATTCATTTAATTGCATCAGAAAAATAGAACAAATCTGTCTTCCACTGTCTATTCCTTGAGCAATATCCCCATGGTTGAAATGTAGATTTTCCTTTTCTAGTTCCTAAAGTGCCTCATGTGCAGGTAGGCAGCACATCCAAAAGCAATACTTTTTTTTTTTTTTTTTATTAAAAATACACTTCTTTTAGTATCCGTTTCTTGTGAAAATTGACACTTCAGTCTTTACCTATTTTATTAATAAAAACCTAATTGGATATATGGAGTTAATAGTTTTGTGATTAAGCTGGGTAAAACTGTCTTTGTAACAGATAAGTTATTTATAAAAATTAAAAAAATATATATTCTAATTTTGGTTTGTGGATTTTGTTTTCCACTAGTTGATGGGAAAATTAGTTAACATGTTTAATACACAGGAGCCATGACTATCTTGTAAATTTGTATCTTGTAAATTTCTTGTAATCCTTGTTGAAAAGGGATATTCTAAGTCACCAAGGTGCTCCTTGACCATATACAGGTCATGGAACTCCAAGGTGACATCTAATATCCTCATATTTTAAAACAGGGGGCACATTATTATAATACACAAGTTTCATTGAGTCATGTGACAGAAATGACACCGCATATCCCTATAAATGGGGCTTTGCGATATCAGTTATAATTGGTGCAAAGAAATGTAATTCGTCGCATGACTGACCAAAACCTATTTATTATAATAAATTATATTTAATTGAGAGGAATCTTCAAATTTTTTTTCAATATAGGGCATCCAACAGCATCACCTGTATATGCCATTTTTATTCCAACTCCGGCCTTAAAACATGGCCCATGATTCATGAAGCCTATAACCCACCCCCTTCAGAAATTTTTCATTATCAGCAGATAAATCATTTTGTACGCACATTCAATAAGGAAAATACTTCCTTATCTCCCTCATACTTTAGACCTCTCAAATGTGGATGTTTAAAGCAAACAGTCTCAATCTTCTATTTAAATCGAATATTATTCGATATCCATATAGACACCCCTTTACCCCTTTATTCTAGCAAGCGACAAGGACCTCAATACTACTATTACAGGAGAAACTTGGTTGTGATGCTTGCAAAAAATATCATTACTAGAAACGGCTTATAAAGTTTTGGCAAGTTGGTATATGGTCCCTTCACTCTCAAATATAACAAATCCCCCCAACTTAGCGGAGACTGTGAGGCAATGCAGTCAGATTGGCTCTGTATTGCATATATGGTGGAAATGCCCAAACGTCTAAAGCTTCTAGGCTTATAATATAGATTTAGAATATATATTTTCAGTAACACAAAATAACTTTAAGAAAGACCCCCAAAAAGCTTTTCTGAACACAAAGATACATAATATCAACTAGAAAGGGAAGTTTGAGAAAAAACTTCATGTTGGGTTGAATGAAATCTGATCTGTTGTTGGCTCCGTCCACTTTTTCTAACGTTGGACCACAGTGGTAAAAGCCACTGTGCAAAGTTTGGGGACCCTGGTTTTAATAGTGTCTGAATGGCAATAGGTAAATTGTTATAGGTGGTTGGTGGGTGTGCCCACTTTTTCTAACCTTGAGTAGAATTCACCCAGTGACAAAAAGTGGGCACCCTGGCATAAATAGTGTGAGAATGGCAGCATTTTAAATCAATAAAATGCAATGGATGTAATCTGATTGGCTGTTAGTGGCCCAACCCACTTTTCCTATTTTTGAACTGCAGTCCCCCAGTAACAAAGTTTGCTAAGTTTTGGGACTCGGGCATAAAAATTGTGAGACTGACAGCATTTTACACTTCACCATTGAAAGTAAATGTGATTGGCTGTTGGTGACTCCGCCCAGTTTTTTCTAACTTTGAATGCCAAATACTCAGTGACTAACTCTGGAAAGTTTAATAACCCTGGAATTAATACTTAAATAATAAATTATAAACCAATTAAATGTAATGGGTGGAAATGAATTGGCTGTTGGTGGCTCCACCCACTTGTTCTAACCCTGAATATGTAGGCAGCCAGTGACTGACTGTGCAAAGTTTGGGAACCCTGACATAAATAGAGTGAGAAAGGCAGCATTTTAAATTTAAACCAAAAAAAATTAATAGGTGAAGTCTGATTGGCTGTTGGTGGCTCCACCACTTTTTAAAACCTAAAAATGCAGTCCCCTAGTGACCCTGGTGTTAATACTGTGAGAATGGCAGCAGGTTGAATTTCCCCATTGAAAATCAATAGTTAAAATCTGATTGGCTGTTGTTGGCTTCACCCACTTTTTCTAACTCTGAACCGCAGTTACCTGGTGACTAGCTTTGCAAAGTTTTGGGACCTTAGTATTAATATTAAAGAATGGCAGCAGTTTAAATTTAAACATATGAAGTCTATAGGTGAAATCTGATTGCCTGTTGGCCCCGCCCCCTTTTTTAAACTTGGAACATAGTCACCCAGTGACAAACTGTGCAACGTGTGGGTACCCTGGCATTAAACATGTGAGAATGGCAGCAGTTGAAATTTCCCCCCTGAAAACAATGAAAGAAATGTGATTGGCTTTTGGTGGCCCTGACCACATTTTCTAACCTTGAGTAAGAAGTCACCCAGTGACTAACTAATAAAATGCAATAGGTGAAATCTGATTGGCTGTTGCTGGCTCCACCCACTTTTCAAAACTAAAACTGCAGTCCCCTAGTGACCAACTGTGAAAAGTTTGGGGACCCTGGGGTTAATGCTGTGAGAATGGCGGCAGGTTGAATTTCCCCATTGAAAGTCAATAGGTAAAATCTAATTGGCTGTTGGTGGCTCTGCCCACTTTTTCTAACCTTGAACCGCAGTTACCTGGTGCCTAACCCTGCAAAGTTTGGGGACCCCAGTGTTATTACTGTGAGAATGGCAGCAGGCTTGATTTCCGCCAAGTCAATAGGTAAAATCACAGCTCTGCCCACTTTTGGGCATCCAACAATCATCTTATTTTCATTCAGGCTGACCCCATGACTATGTGATTCAAGTTTGGGGAGTGTAGCCTCAAAGCTGTAAGATTGGCAGCAATTTCAATTTACTTATAAAAGTCAATGGGTGAAATTTGATTGGCTGTTGTTGGCCCCTCCCACTGTGGGGTCATCTAACAAATGTCGCTGTTTCATTCAGGGTGACCCCATTATCATGTTATTCAAGTTTGGGGAGTGTAGCATCAAAGCTGTAAGTGTGGCAGCAGTTTGAAAATCTTCCCTGTCAAAGTCAATTGGAAAATTGGGGTGTTCAGAGCGGCGCCACAAAAAGACGGGGGAGGGATTGCTTAGAAAAGCACAAGCAACCTGCTCCGCTATAGGGCGAAGGAGTGTGGAGAGTTTGGGTGTTGTACCCCTAAAACTGTAAGAGGAGTAGCGTTTAGAAAATAGTGGTGCTAAGAAGAAGCGGAAGAATAAGCTGAAGTCGAAGAACAGTATGTTGGGGTTTTCAACCCAACACAATAATTATACAAAACTGATAACTTTTATTTTTCTGCCAGCCAAAATCACAATTGCAAAGTTTTGGGGGAAAAAAAACATTCCCATCTCCCAAGACAAAATGAACTGGGTTGTGACCAGTATACTCATAGATGGACTTGAAAAATTATGTTGGTTTGAAAAACCCAACATACTATTCTTCGACTTATTCTTCCGCTTTTTCTTATAATTATTCTTAGCGCCCCCCATTTTCTTTCTTTTTTTTTAAACATTTTATTGAAGTTTTGCAATAAACATGTAGGATGAATAATGACAAATTATTTAAATATAGGTTGTACAACAATAGTCACATTCGACAGTTTGTCTTTCTGCCAATATTATAGCTTTGAAGCTACACCCCCCAAACCTGAATAACATAATCATGGGGTCACCCCGAATGAAACTGCAAAATTTGCTGAATGATCCAAAGTGGGAGCAGCCAAACTTCACTCTGGCTTTCAATGGGTAAACTTAATTTGCTGTCACTTACAGCTTTGAGGCTACACTCCCCAAACTTGAATCACATAGTCATGGGGGCAGCCTGAATTAAAAGATATTTGTTGGATGCCTGGAAGTGGGTGGAGCTATGAACAGCCAATCAGATTTTACCTATTGACTATCAATCGGGAAATCCAACGTGCTGCCATTCTCACAGTATTAATGCCAGGGTCCCCAAACTTTGCAGAGTTAGTCAACAGGCAACTGCAGTTCAAGGTTAGAAAGCTACCAAGCCAATCAGATTTTACCTATTGAATTTAAACAGGTAATTTATACCTGCTGTTATTCTCAGTGTCTCGCCAGGATCCCTGAGTTGCTCACTAGGGGACTGCAGTTTGAAAAAGTGGGCAGAACCACCAACAGCCAGTCAGAGGTCACCTTATTGAATTTTTTTGTTTTAAATTTAAAATGCTGTCATTCTTATACTATTTATGCCAGGGCTCCAAACTTTGCAGAGTAAGTCACTGGATGACTTCAAGGTTTGAAAAAAGTGGGTGGAGCCATCAATAGCCAATTAGATTTATCTCATTAATTTTAATGTGGAAATTTAAACTGCTGCCATTCTCACACATTTAATGCGAGTGTCTCACAGTTAGTCACTAGGGGACTAAGGTTAAAGGTTAGAAAAAGCAGGCGGAGCCACCAACAGCCAATCAGATTACACCAATTTAATTTCATTGGTTTATATTTAAACTGCTGCTAGTTCTCACAGCATTAATGGCAGGGTCCCTGTACTTGCAGATTTAGTCACTGGTGGACTGCAGTTCAATGTTAGTAAAAGTGGGCAGAGCCATCAACAGCCAATCAGATTTCATTCAGTGACTTCACATGTTTTTCAAACCAACATGAAATTTGTTCTCAAACTTCCCTTCCTAGTGTGGTTCTGTTGTTTCGCCGTGAACTGGTAATTCAACCTTCGGTTAAGTTATGTCTCTTCCTTTTTTTGGCCCTATTATCCAGATGAAAACGGGCCACTCTTCCTTTTCTCTTTTCTTTCTTTTCTTCACTTATTGTTTTCATTAATTGTCTGTCTTAAAATGTTAAGAAAATGCAAATAAAAATCATTAAAAACAAAAATATGGTCTCCCCGACGCTATACAAAACCTACAGGAGGAAGTGCCGCAGCTTCTAAAATCTATAGTCCCGGACATAACAGACTCTCAACTACTCATGGACAGAGTCCACAGGGCTCTTGGTCCCAGACGGGAGGGAGCCCCACCGAAAGACATAATCGCTCAGCTTCATTACTACTCAACGAAGGAAGCTATAATGTTTGCCTCCCGGGCCGCTTCCCATCTGGAATATAAAGGCCACCAATACTCCATTTATGCCGACCTAGCCGCACTGACAATTCAAAAACGTAAGCTCATGAAACCAGTACTCACCATTCTGACCTCACATCGGATCCGCTACAGATGGGGATATCCATTCAAGCTAACGTTCATGTACCAAAACCGCCCGTACTCAGCGACGACAACACAAGAAGGCCTAGAACTCCTGACTCGACTAAAGTTACAACAACCAACCCCAACCACTCCTAATATTACTCCTAGGAAAAGCTCAAGCGAGAGGTCCATCTCACCACTCTGGCGTAAAAGTCCTATGGCACAACGGTCCCCGAATCATTAACCTTGCCTCACTTCACTACTAAGAAGGAGTCCTCCGGGAGGAATTCCCCCCCAACCGAGGTCAACCGACTGACCTTCTCGAAATCCTTGCAGGATTCTGATAAGTTTATATCACCTGTTTGAACGATGTTTTCCAGTTATAGAAGTTTTCCCCCTTGTTTATTTTTTGCTGCTATTCTTGTGGGTATAATTAACGGTCTCTTTATATGGTGTCCTATGAACCAACCTCTTAAGCTTTACTGTCTTATATGCTATGTCTTTAAAATGTATATCTCATGACGCCAAAGGCCTGGACTCCCCCACGAAACGTTCACTGGCATTCCGGCACTATAACAAATTAGGGGCTGACGTTCTTTTCCTCCAGGAAACTCATTTTTCTAACACTTCCGTACCCAAATATTTCCATCATTCATATCAACTTGTATATACTGCCTGTGCAGATAAAAAACATAGAGGAGTAGCCATAGGCATTCACAAAAAATTAAACTTCCAAACCACCACTACAAAATCAGACCCAGAAGGCAGATTCCTAATCCTAGTGGGACAAATACAAGATACCCCAATAACCCTGGCAACAGTTTATGGCCCTAACGAATGCCAACAAACATATTATAGGAAATTTTTCTCTATCCTGGAGGAGAAGTGCAGAGGTCCCTTAATACTGGCCGGTGACTTTAATGAAGTATCCCACCCAAATATAGATCGACAACCCAATCCTGTATTTAAACGTAATCAAAAAAACAAACATTATTTTGCAAAGCTATTGGACAAATATCTCTTGGTGGATGCATGGAGGGAACAACACCCATTTAAGAAAGATTTTAAGTTTTTTTCCGCCCCACATAATTCCCACTTTAGAATTGACATGTTTCTAATTCATAAGCAAATATCCCCTAAAATATCTCAGACAAAAATACTCTCTTGCCCCTGGTCAGACCACTCTATAATTACTCTAACACTAGCTAGCTTAGCACACAAGCCCTTAAATACCACTTGGCGACTAGATGACTCCCTCCTATCCAACCCACAACATCAACAAACAATAGAATCGGAATTAGAATCATACTTCACTCACAACAACACCCCAGATATTGCTAGCCCAACTCTATGGGCGGCACATAAAGCTTATATTAGAGGGATCCTGATCCAAATTAAAGCTAAAGCTAGAAAAGAAAGAACCAAAGCTACTAGTCAGCTGAACATCAACATGCAACGACTAGAAGATCAGCTTAAAACTAACCCTAATGATACCAAATCTAAAAAGGAACTTGAAAAAACTAAAACAGAACTTAATCTACTCCTAACAGAAAAAGAAATCACAAAATTACAGTGGACAAAGCAAAAATTCTATAGAAAGGCCAACAAAGCCGACACAATGATGGCACGTCAGTTATCAAATAAATTTAACAGATCCCCCTTCACCCAAATCAAATTAAAAGACGGATCCCTGACAACAAATCCAGAACGTATCACTCAGGAATTTGCAACGTATTACCACATGCTATATCAAAAACACAAAGACCCAAGCCCAACTTTACTACAGCAGTTTTTAAAACAAGCAAACCTACCCTCACTAACGCCTCAACAGAAAACATTAATGTCAGAACCAATCTCCATAGAAGAGATTAAGGTAGCTATAAAACAACTGAAAGCAAACAAATCCCCAGGCCCCGATGGGTTCACGGGAAAATACTACAAACTATTTGCCCCTAAACTGATCCCATGGTTACACCTATTATTTAACGATATAATGACTAATAAAGGCAACTTCAACAGAGATGACTTACAAGCACAAATAGCCGTGATACCTAAACCAGAGAAGGACCACACTAATTGTAAAAATTTTCACCCCATATCAATACTAAACCTAGACATTAAACTATTGGCTAAAATAATAGCCTCAAGACTCAACCAGTTTCTGGGACAACTCATCCACAAGGACCAATCAGGATTAATCCCAAAACGATATGATGACATAATAATGACCCCATGACCTCTCTCCCATGATCCCATGACCTCTCTCCCATATTTATATGAGACTCTTTCTAACTTTGCCAAAATTTCGGGGCTTAAAATTAACCCCTCTAAGTCAGAAGCTTTAAGTATAAACCTCCAGCCCCACCTTAAAAAACTATTGGAAATTAATTTTGAATTCAAATGGCAAACCAAAACTAGGGAGTATTGATATCAGCCGATTACAGATCTTTAGCCAAAGAAAATTATCCCAAAATAGAACAAAAGATTTTAAATATGGTGAAGTCATGGCAAAGACTTAAATTATCCTGGCTTGGGAGAGTAACCGCGCTAAAAATGTCTGCCCTCCCCCTACTGTTATACTTGTTTCGCACGCTCCCAACCTCCCCCCCCCAAGGATTACATAGAGAAAATGCAAAAGACTTTTACAAAATTTGTCTGGAATGGTAAAAGGCCGCGAATTAATCGCACTACAGCTTGCCGCAACCGACACAAGGGCGGCCTAGGCATTCCCAACTTGAAAGGATATTATATCGCAGCACAACTATCCCTGCTGATACCATGGCACTTACCTGAGGATAAACCACTATGGGTAACGATCGAACAAGACTCTCTGCCAAATATATCCTTAAGGAACATATTATGGACAACCCACTCTATCCCTCAGACACAAACAAATCCCATAGTAACTCATCTCGTTAGGCTCTGGGACAGATCCAAGGAACCCTACAAACCTTGTTCTCCACATAAACCAGTCGCAAGCCTTATTAACAACCCAGACTTCGATCCAGGCCAGTCACCAGGAGCTCTTCACTGGTGGAAACAATCCAACCTGGACACTATATACTCACTAACTAGCTCTAACATACTTCTGCCTTGGCCAAGACCCCGGGACAACTATAAAATTCCACAACAAGAATGGCTCCACTACCACCAAGTAGTAAGCTACATCAGATCTCAATATAAAGGCAAACAATTTCCTCTACCCACAGCCTTCGAGAGACTATGTCTGCAACTCACTATGTTTAAAGGGGCATTATCCTACTTATATGACACAATAACCCACCTAACTCCAATTAAGGAATTAAAATTTGTACAAACCTGGGAAAGTACGTTACGCCTGTGCTTTGACGAGGATACTTGGCGGGACATCTTCAAAAATACAGTATCATGCTCTATAAACGTGCTGACTCAGGAAACTTCCCAAAAGGTTCTACATCAATGGTACTTGATACCAACTAGAATCTCCAAATGGTACCCTTCGGCATCCTCATTATGCTTTCAAACATGCAATCAACAAGGCACATTTATGCACACTTGGTGGGACTGCCCAGTCGCAGTACGTTACTGGATCAGAATCTATACCTTAATAACGGCAGTAACAAGCCTCTCATTAAAAAAGAGCCCAGCAGAAGCCTTACTCAACAAAAACATTCCCGGCGGCAATAAATACTTGAGGAAACTAATCACTCACATCTTCTCAGCAGCGAAACAAACAATAGCCAAAGCCTGGAAATCTGCGACACTGGACATAAACTCTGTCAAAACTAGACTTGATAATATGCTAATTATGGAAAGGCTAACAAGCATCTCATCAGGCCAATTAAAAGCCCACCATAAAATTTGGGCCCCCTGGATGACTTACAGAAATATCTCACTACATCTATAAGACCAACCTGGATAGGATACCTTCTACAGGCGCACTGATATACTAAAAGACAAGACCTTGATTACCTACCTACAAGACAAAAACTTGACAAACATATACCCACAAGAACTCATTCCCCAATTTTACCGGTTACTCTCCCATTTTATTTTATTTTATTACTTGTGCTTATTCTTTATCCTCAACTTCTCTTTCCTCTTTCATTCCCTCCCCCTACCCCCCCCCCTCCTTTTTCCCTATGTTTATAACTACTTTGTAAACCTGCCTGGCACCCTGGGATAACCCAAAAGGTGCTCCTCTGTATACCGTTACTTTCAAACTTAAAATAAAAACATTTAAATTAAAAAAAAAAAAAATATGAGGATATTAGAAGTCAACTTGGAGTTCCATGACCTGTATTATATGGTCACAGACTCCTCAGTAACTTATAATATCCTTACTTTATTAAAAGAAAAAAAACTTTGCTAAAGTTTAGCATATTTAAAATTTTGCAGTTTACGTAAACTTATGTCCCACATGCAAGGGTTTTATAAACAGATTATACATTATATATTTATAGAATTACAAAACTATATGTCATTAAAAAAAATCTAAAACAAAAGCACAGCACACCTGTCAAAGGCCCATAAGTGTCTGTGGTGACATACGATATGTAAACCACAAGCAAACAAGTTAACTTAAAATTGCTCAGAGTGCTCTTTTATATACACTTGCAATTTACATGCTGCTAAAATAATACATTTTGTAACATCACCATATTCTGGTAATTTTTGCTGACTGTCTACAGTCAGGATAAAACCATTAGTGAAATGAAAATTGTGATGTTGTTACAATAAGGGGGTGTTACATCAAGGGGCTCCAATTTGCCAACATCACAGAGAAAGTGTCCCTCTTCATGGACGATATATTTATATATCTAGCAAGCTGTAGTGCGATTAATTTGCGGCCTTTTCCCATTAGAATCCCTTTTCCCTTAGAATCCCTTACCACCCTGCTAACTGTTGTCCAAGACTTTGGCAAATACTCAGCACTCCATATTAATTGGAAAAATCACAGCTATTTAGCATTGACCCTACCCCTCATATTCCACCTTTCCAACAGACGCAATTGAAATGGGTCACATCTTTTAAATACCCTGGGATATGGATACACCCAGACCCCCAACTTTTCCTACAACTTAATCTAGACCCTATAATGGACTCTCTGTCAGACCTGGGCCAAACTACCACTCACACTATTGGGAAGAGTGAATATTATCAAGATGATATCTCTGCCTAAGCGCCTTTATATATTTCATAATACTCCATTTATTTGGGCCAACAGTACCCTCAGATTTCCTGCGAGAGACTAAAAGCAAATTGGGTTTTGGCCCTGTCACACTTCTATTTTTACTTTCTAGCCTCCCAAATTTACTACATACATTGATGCCTCTCTCCCAATCCTTACAATACTAACACAGAACTCCAAGCATCCATTCTCCACTCAATAGAAGGCCTAGGTACTTACCCCTACAGACACCACTCAGATATGACCACTCTACTGAACACCTTATTCACTCGCACAAAGCATGGACCACAGCCCTGAAAATCCTGAACCACCCATGGCCGCTTCTCTCATCCCAGCTCCCACTCTGAGCCAAGTCGCTCCTACCCCACCTGCAGGAACTACAGGACTACATCTATTGCCTGGGTTTTAAAAAACTCAGTGACCTTATATTTGGTCACCAGTTCCCCACACACCCAGACCTGCAAGAAAGAGCATTGGGCCAACAGATACAACTCTATAGATACTTGCTGCTGTGCTGCTAACCCTCATGCCACTTAGCTCTATTAGGCAGCCCTCTGTACTCCGGTGCCGGCTGCCTGCAATTGGGCTCCATGCATAACCCTAACATCCACACGCTTTCCCCCACCATAACTACAGTAACCCTAGAGGACATCCTGTTCTCCTCATCTCCAGCCAAACATCTATCCAGGCTGCCATTTTAGCTTGGTGTTCATAGCTTCCTGTTTGTGGTCTACCCCGCATAGCTCAGATCACACATTCCTAAGGGTGGGGGGAGTGGGTTTTATGAATTCTTACGGGAGGGGGAGCAGGAGAGGGCAGAGAGGAGAGCTGCGCAGACTCTGGCCCCGGGAATGAAGGATTCTTCTGAGAGAGGAAGTCAGATACCCTAACAACGTATTTACAAAAAAGGAGACAAGAAATCCTGTGTTTCTTTTGATAGAGGACTCAGTACAGTGTTTCTGTGAGTGCTTGCTGCACTGACTTCTCTGAAAAAAGATTAGTTGTGTAAGTTTTCCTCTGCCAGAGACACACAGCTTTCTGCTTCCTGCTCTTTCCTGCTCCTCCTCAAGAATGCTAAGAACTCACCCCCCCCCCCCTTAGGAATGTGGATCTGAGCCAATCAGCAGGATGCTGACTCATAGTCTAACTAACTGAGCATGTTCACTTCGTCTGGGTGTCTGTGCAGGAGTGAGGCGTCATGGGAACTTTCTTTACACAGCTCAGCTTTTTTCTTCCTGTTTGGCTTCTCATCATCTGAACAGGTGAAACATGGGGAGACTTAGGCTGATGCCACACGCGGCGTAGGGCTGATTTTTTCGGCAAGCGGATAAACGCTTGCCGAAAATTCAGCCCTACGCCTCCTACTTGTGCCTGCACCCGAATGAATGGGATACGCTCGGGTGCAGGCACATGTAGCCGATATACGCATGAAAACGCGGGAGAATGCAAAGTCTCGCGTTTTCATGCGTATATCGGCTACATGTGCCTGCACCCGAGCGTATCTCATTCATTCGGGTGCAGGCACAAGTAGGAGGCGTAGGGCTGATTTTTCGGCAAGCGTTTTTCCGCTTGCCGAAAAAATCAGCCCTACGCCGCGTGTGGCATCAGCCTTAAGGGCACTATTGAGACAACTGAAGGTATGCCTGCAGCTTGAGATTACCTCTTTACTAGCCTTTCCTTCTCCTTTAATGCCCCTCTGAGATATTCATACATTTACAGGCCACTTTGAATAAGACATATGGCTAAAAGGATATAAGGGGGGGCACACAATTTTCAGGTTTGGTGTCAGCCTTTTTAGTTCTGCCATAAATAGCCCCTGGAGCACCCTGTATACCCTTCTGCATACTGGATCTGCTGCAGTGTACTAAACTGCTTTTCCACCCAAGTTAAACTCTTTAGATAACTAGCTCTGCTCCAACCTGCTCAGACACACTCTTCCTTCCCAAACTGAAGCAACCTGGTTTTGAAAGCACAGAGCTGGAATCAGATATGTCAAAACGTGGGTCCTAGGTTGTTGCCTTCTCTACTCAAGCTGTTCTGGGACTAAAGATACCAATTATTTACATACAATATAACCATATATAACAAAACAAAGTGAAAAACAGCATATCACTATACCGTATAGAGTTGGATATAATAGGGATCTCCTTCTTAATTATTTTTTTCTGTATAATATACTTTCAAAGCTTTTATAGTGTGTCACTGACTAAATAGCACCACCTGCTGGTCAAAACTATTGCTTTTGAGAAAAATTATAACAGCATTTTCAGAACCAATTTTTTACAGTTACAACTAATCACTTATTGTACATTGTATAGGTTATAAGAAAATAATTCTGAATAGATAGAAATGGGGATAAATAATAAGATATGTTACCGAAAACCCCCACTTTTTAACCAAATCTATGAATGAGCAGTGATGCTTTCATTCATTTCATTTAGAAGCGCGGATAAGGTTTGTACACAGTGATGCTTACAAGTTAATTACAATTTTGAGGAACCATCATCATGTAGGGGGTCCCCCACATCCCTTACAATCAATAACAAAATCCGAGTAAAGAGACACAGATATCCTTCAGGAGAACTGTCGCCCTAAGAAATAATGCTAAATCCTTTCCTATCCTTTTGTGTAAAAGAAGTTGAGCAAAAGAAACTTTACCTACACTATTGTTATTATGTTGGGTTGAAAAACCCAACATACTGCTCCTACAGTTTAAGGGGTACAACACCCAAACTCTCCACACTTCTTCGCCCTATAGCGGAGCAGGTTGCTTGTGCTTTTCTAAGCGATCCCGCCCCCCGTCTTTTTGTGGCGCCGCTCTGAACACCTCAATTTTCCCATTGACTTTGACAGGGAAGATTTTCAAACTGCTGTCACTCTTACAGCTTCGAAACAACACCCCCCAAACTTGAATAACATAGGGTCACCCCGAATGAAACAGCGACATTTGTTGGATGACCCTAAGTGGGAGGGGCCAACAACAGCCAATCAAATTACCCCCAATGACTAGTGATGAGCGAATCTGTTCCGTTTCGCTTCGCCGAAAAATTCGCGAATCTTTGAAAAGATCCGCGAAACGGCGAAAAATTCGCGAAGCGGCAAAAATGTCGTGCGACAAAAAAAATTGTCGCCCGCGGCTATTATTTTGTCGCGCACGGCTCTTGTTTCGTCGCGCGGCTCTTGTTTCGTCGCGCGGCTCTTGTTTCGTCGCGCGGCTCTTGTTTCGTCGCCCGCGGCTCTTGTTTCATCGCGCGGCTCTTGTTTCGTCGCGCGGCTCTTGTTTCGTCGCCCGCGGCTCTTGTTTCGTCGCCCGCGGCTCTTGTTTCGTCGCGCGGCTCTTGTTTCGTCGCCCACGGCTCTTGTTTCGTCGCGCGGCTCTTGTTTCGTCGCGCGACTCTTGTTTCGTCGCGCGGCTCTTGTTTTGTCGCGCGGCTCTTGTTTCGTCGCCCGCGACTATTCTTTTTTGACGCCGCGACAATTTTTGGACGTGCGGCGAATTTTTCCGCGGCGAAATTTTTCATCCGTTTCGCGAAACAATCCGCCAATGGCGAAACGCGGAAATTCGCCGCGAATCCATGCCTGGCGAAACTTTTCGCCCATCACTACCAATGACTCTAATTGGTTTGATGCCAGGGTTCCCAAACTTTGCACAGTCAGTCACTGGCTGACCACATTTTCAGGATTAGAAAAAGTGGGTGGAGCCACCAACAGCCAATCCATTTCCACCCATTAAATTTCATTGGTTTATATTTAAACTGATATACTTATTCCAGGGTTGTTAAACTTTCCAAAGTTAGTCATTTTGCCATTCAAAGTTAGTACAAGTGGGTGGAGCCAGCAACAGTCAATCACATATCACCTATTTACTTTCAATGGCGAAGTGTAAAATGTTGGCAGTCCCACAATTTTTGTACCTGAGTCCCCACACTCAAAAATAGGAAAAGTGGGTTGGGTCACTAACAGCCAATCAGATTTTATCCATTTTTTTTTTTTTTAAACAATTGCTTGTTTATTGAAAGTGTTCACACTTACAGACACAAAGGAAAAAAAAAAGATGCATTCAGTAGTCTAAATGTTCGCTTTTTTATACATTTTATACATAGATGCCCTATGTTCAGTCACCATGCAACATTGTTTCATTAATGTTTTTGCAGTAGGGTTCTATAGGCAAAAATGTGGAGTATTGTTGGTCCCCAATCTTTGAACAGTGGTTTCTACTATATAACAATTTGGTGTGTCTGTAATTCATGTGCCAGAGACACACAGTTCTCTGCTCTTTCCACTTTCCTGCTCCCCCCTCCCTCAAGAATGCTAAGAACTCACTCCCCCCTTAGGAATGTGGATCTTAGCCAATCAGCACAAAGCTAACACATAGGGGCTGATTTACTAAGACACGAATTCGAATCCGAATTGAAAAAATTCTGATTGGAAAACGAACATTTTGCGACTTTTTCGGCGCCTTTGCGACTTTTCGGAAATTATCGCGACTTTTTCGTTACCAATACAATTTGCGCGAAAAAACGCGAGTTTTTCGTAGTGTTAAAACTTGCGCGAAAAGTCGCGCCTTTTTCGTAGCGTTAAAACTTAAAAGGCGCAACGTTTTGCGCAAGTTTTAACTCTACGAAAAAATCGCCAGATTTTGCACAACTTTTGGAATGGCTATGAAAAACTCACGTTTTTTCGCGCAAATCGTATTGGTAACGAAAAAGTCGCGATAATTTCTGAAAAAAAAATCGCAAAATACCGATCATTATGAAAAAAACGCAATCGGACGCATTCGGCCCGTTCGTGGGTTAGTAAATGTGCCCCATAGTCTTACAAACTGAGCATGTTCACTTGGTCTGGGTCTCGGTGCAGAAGTGAGGCATTATGGGAACTTTCTTTACAGAGCTCAGCGTTTTTCTTCCTGTTTGGCTTCTCATCATCTGAACAGGTGAAATATGGGGAGACTTAAGGGCACTACTGAGGGAACTGAAGGTATGCCTGCAGCTTGAGATTAACTCTTTATTAGCCTTTCCTTCTCCTTTAAGGCAAGTTTTGTATCACCCCAAAATCTTGTGTATATGCCAGAATGGAGAACCTATTGCCCATGCCCATGATACACAACCTAAGGGTTTTGGGTTTCATGTTTAAACTACAAAAAACTTTAATTGTCTAACTTTTTATATGGGTATATATTCTTATAGATATTGCAGTTGGTCTCTTTTTGGGAAAGCAAAGCTTCCCTGTATTTTCATTATGTTCCACCTATATGTTGTCTGCTTGTCTAAACTCTGTATTTTAGACACACATGGAATGATGACAGACAACTGGGTTGTCACAACATGGCATTTTCTCCCCTCCCCCTCAAAAAAACCCACCACCTATGGAGAAAATATTGATGGCCCACTACTGCCCATACATGCAGTAATCAACATGAATGTCATCTGCCCATCACTGCATACATGAGGTACATTTTGCATTAAAAACACATTTTCTGCACTTCTGAAAAGATTGAGAGAGTCCCAGACAAGATAGGGGCAAAAGACATAGTGGGATGCCATGGACACAGGGCTGAGCAAACCCCTCAACTGAAGCTTCTGGTAAACAACAAAACCCCTATTACTAAGTCAATAATTTATATTACCAGGCATCCCAACGTTTGAGCATGCACAGTAGAGTTAGATCTGGTGCACAAGTATATAGGTGGCCATACACGCTGTGATCGAATTATAACAACGGCATACGCGCAGTCTGACCGAGGACAGCAAAGTTGTCATTATGATGAACAGTTACAGTTCAATAACATCTGATCATTGGTGACGTAAACATTTAGTAACCCTGTTTATATTAAAACATTGTTATACTTACTTCTGCTATAGTTCCAGAGATATTGATATTAATCCCCAAATGCAGTGTCTTCCAGTCACAGTTTTAAATGTAGGGTATTTAAGTGGTGGTTTACCATTAAATTAACTTTTAGTATGGTATTAAATGCCCTATTCCCAGCAACTTTGCAATTGATTTTCATATTTTTTTTTTTTTTAAATTACATGCTTTTCTCTTCTGCCTCTTTCCGTCTTTAAAATGGGGTCACTAACACTGCCAGACAAAAACCATTGATCTGTGTGGCAATGGTTGGTTTTTTTTCCCCTGTCTATGCAGGCTTTCTCCTATTCATATTCCAGTTCAAACCACTGCCTAGGGTAAATAATAGCAACCAGATAGATGTAAGAATATGAAAACTGAAAGCAACTCAACAAAAAGCTATATAAAAAAAAACAATTATGAAGCCTAATTGCAACTGACCCTAGGGTTGCTGGCTACTAAAAGCACCCTGACTACGTTTACCTTTTCCAGTTTTTTTTTTTTTTTTGGGTGGGGGGGGGGATGGGCAGCTAGATTCTCTTCAAGAACACCAAACATAGCACCCTGACAATAACATTTTACATACTTATTAATCTAATAAGTGAACCACAGTGAACAATTAAAAAACTAACAAGGGTATGTTGTACAAGGATTCAACAAGAGTTGATTGTTTTATTACAAGTGATAAGCAGTTGAAAGAAAAGCCTAGATTAGTCGTACAAGGATTTCGAAGAGACTTCAGGCAAATGCACAAACGTCCTCAAAGTACTTTATCACGGACTCCTGGAATTCAGAAACTCCATTTAGAATTAGCACAGTCCTGCTTTATGATACACGCCTGTTGATTAGGCGGGAATCTCTTGCTTAAGTCCCGGAAACTTTAAGACGAACGGCGATAAGTTTGATCGACTCCAAGAACTCCATAACAGGCAGCCTCAGAGAAGAAACCATCGCCACGCTTAAGAGTCGTCGGGCTTATCAGCTGGGGGCCCACACGGCTGCAGCATCTTCTCCATCAGGTTAAAACGTACCCGTGCTTTACTTTCGTTCTCAGCCACGGCAAAGTAATTGAGCAGATCAAAGTGGCCCATGTAGGAGCAGTAAGAGTCTCTGTGCTGGTTCACCAGCCACTCCCACTTAGTAGTATCCGCATGGCCCGTGCCGATATACTTGGACTGCAGATGCTCCAGTTGGCTGTGAATAGTATATCGGTCTGTCATGGCGATGGCAAGCGCTAACAGCAAGCTCACTGTACACGACTTGGTGTTATGATATGCAGCGGTAGCGCCTTTGGCTTCCGGAGGACAAAAGAAGTCAGCGTGTTACAGCAGCCGGAAGTTACGTTGCTTCCGGGAGTGACCAATATATCGACGCCGACTAAAATAAATAAAGTTTCGTAATTTTGTAGTGTTTTGCTCATTTTCGCTTCAGCGATTGGCCCGCCTATTTCAAGCGAAATCGAAACTCCCTGCATGCTCAGTTGTGGGACACAGGGAGAGAACAGGCGGAAAGCTGTATGGAAAAATATAAAGTGGTTGCAGTTGGGTCAATTCTATAGGAATAAACCATTTTTTGAATAGTAACCTCCGCAACATGTTAACACATGAAACAATACCCAGCGGCATATAGATTACTCGCCTTCCAACCTTTACCTTTAAAGTGATAATATCCGTGATTTTAGCACACAGTCTTGCGATTTATTAAAGTTATATAAAGGCAAGGGTTCAATGTCCCCTCTAATTTCTTCTCAGTTATGTACACAAAAAATATTTTGTGCGCACAGTTTTTAATTTTTTGCATTCAGCATGTGTTTGTAAATGCATACATTAAAGTGATGTTAGAGCCCTAAGGGAGCAACTAAGACACTACCCATTTTAGACATGTAAACTTTGGCAGTATAAGGGCATTTCTGGCACATAATAACTTGGAGAGGCTTTTCACAGGGTTAAACACCGAAGGGTTAAATTGACCTATCAGTATATTCCTCTTGTAACAAGCAAAGATCTATTAAAGAAAAATTATTTTTGCTTGAAAGAAAAAGTTAGAACTGAAGTAGGTAATAAATGTGCTTTAAAGTAATTCAAGCTTGTTGAATCATTTTAGGTCTGTTACACATGGGGGAAATTTGTGCGTTTGATCAAAGTAAGTTGTGCCTGCGTAAGGCAGCATTCTTCATTGCATGAACTTTGTAGTGCACATGAGCTGTTTGCAGATGTAAATGTCACTGATGATGTCAGAAGGAAAATGGCTGCCAGGTAAAAGACACTATTTGCTTTAGGGATATGTAATGGTGCTGACAAACACAGGGGATATATGCAGTACAAATGGAGTTGTTTGGGTGCCCAACTTATATATATATGGTAGGAAAATGTATGGTTTACATGTCCTTTAAATTGCACAAGTGGAAAGTAGGCAAGCAATATTGTTAACAAACTAAATAAAGTAATAAAATAAAAAAAAGAAAAAGGAAAGGAAAAGGAGAAAAAAAATTACCTTAAAATCTGAGGAAAATAGCTCAACAGTAAAGAGTTCTGCTAAAATTTGCAGAAATTAAAGTTGCGCCTTTTCTGAGATTTACTGTTTCAAAATGACTAAAAATACAAATCTAAGAATTTCCAGTTAAACTTGCCAAGATCATGTAGAAGTCAATGGCAGATGTCCGTTGAGACAGGTGCCCCATGCCAGTAGCGGGGACTGACTGTTTATGTATATAGTTTTACTTCAGTTGCAGTCAGTACAAGGTATTTATAAATAGATCCAGCATTGTGTCATGATGGCTATCCTCAGAGCGAAGGGGTCTGTGAATTCCAACAGCCAATGGAGGCCAATAAGAGGAACTCAAGAAAAGAAACCGGTGACTGGGGACTTGCCAGTTGAAGTTTTCAGTTAGGAGTTTTTCTAGTTTAAATAAAGAAGTTATTTTCTCTTGCAATTGTGGTTACTGGTGAGCAGTCATTGATTAGATCACAGTACCTCACCGTGACACCCCTTCCCTGAAGGATCCTTATTTTGCTTTCAAACTTTAGAGGTGTAACACTTTTGAGGCTGTTTCTTTGTGCAACAATTTGAAAAAGTTGCGGGACTATTCACCACACAAGATCTTTTCAGTTCAGACGTAAGACATTAATGGAAACGAGTTTATTCAAATTTAAAAAAAAAAAAAGCACAATGTTAAGAGTTTTAGTAAATCTACCCTCCACAGCTAACATGACATCAGAATAAATCTGCACACACAGAATTTATTCCTTATCACTGCCAAAGCTGTGTGTTCTTTGACTATTGTGGAATATTTAAAGCCTGAAACCCAGGGTATTTAATTCCAGAAATATCTTTGTACAAGTCATTCTGAATTGAGAAATCCAGTCAGATAACTAGCTGAAAAAAATATAGCAAGTCCAGTTGATTTGATAATATAGATATACCACAACCTGGATGAATGAGAACTATCACATACAACCAAGAACCTGCTTCTTATTTATTGTTAAGAAGAATACAGAAAAATGGGATGGATTATTAGTTTGTTCTGATAGGTCCTCTATGTATACAACAATCCTTCTGTAATTTGGATCACCAGACTTTGTCAGCATAAAATAATTTAAACATTAATTCATCAATATGGATTTACACAAATTTGTTAGGATTAAGTACATGGTGTTTATTATTACACAGAAAAAAGAAATAATAAAAAAAAAGAAAATTAGATTTACCTAAAATGAACTCTATGGGAGATGGCCTTCCCATAATTCAGAGCTTTCTGCATAAGAGTTTTCCAGATATGGGATTCTATACCTTAAATAAATAAGAGCTTGTGCAGGATTATTCTGGGGCTTCCCATCCAGGACTTTAAAGAAGAGTCTCGCCTAGAACATTGGAAGTGCCTGGACACATCCTTTTACATTGAAGATAATCATTACAAGGCCCATGGGGTTTCACTTTTACCTAAAGTCTGCAGCTCTTCAGGAACCTCTATTGTATTTAAACTTCACCTTAATAAAGCTTAAGTATTTAACCATTTTATTGACTGTGGTACATTTAGCATTTTGTATTGTTCAGGACTGTCAGTAGTCATTTTGTTTAGTAAAGTAGTATGTGTGTTAGTGCATAGGTATTTATTTTCTTAACATATTAGTGCAATTCTAAACCTAAATGTGCCTGTAGCACAACGGGGCTATATTTAAAGAAATCAAAACAATTTTAAACTATATGATATGCCTATTTGAAATACGGCTTCTACTGATCATATTGGATTTTGTCCCAAGTTATGTGCTTAGACAGGGCACAATTAGTAAAGTAATCAGGAGTATATAGGAACAAAATCATGCATGTCTTATAAATGTGTAGAAATCGGAATCATTACAAAATTGTGTATGAAACAATTTCACTAAGTCGGGATTCTTAAAACCTTGCATAGCCTTATGCTGTTTTTAATATGTATTTTATAATCTCTATTACAATTCACACACACACACAAAAAAATTTATCAGCAGCACTGCTTAATATAAATATTTCCTGTGAAGGCATGTTCTTGATTGTCTTTGCATTTAACATACATACATACATATATAGTTAGTAACATAGTAAGTTAGCTTGAAAAAGATGTACGTCCATTTGTACTAATAGCTGTGTTTCCTCACTTGCTTAAAAACCACTTCAAACCCCTTCTTGAAGCTATCTAACGTATCAGCCAGTACAACTGATTTGGGGAGGGAATTCCACAACTTCACCACTCTTACAGTAAAAAATCCTTTACGAATATTTAGACAGAACCTCCTTCCTTCAAATCGGAATGGGTGCCCTTGTATCAGTTGGAAGGACCTACTGGTAAATAAAGCATTAGAGGGATTATACGATCCTGTTATATATTTATACATAGTTATTATATCACCCCTTAAGCGCCTCTTCCCTAGTGTAAACAACCTTAAAGGAGAAGGAGAGGTAAAAACTAAGTAAGCTTTATCAGAAAGGTCTATGTAAATACAGCCATAAGCACTCACAGAAACTCTGCACTGAGTTCGTTTTCAAAAGAAACAGGATTTCTTGTCTCTTTGTTTTTCAGTGACAGTGTCTGTGTAGCTCTCTCCTCTCTCCTGCTCCCCCCTCCCTCAAGAATGCAAAGAACTCCCTCCTGCCCTTAGCAATTTGTAATCTGAGCCAATTAGCAGGAAGCTTCCTCATTGTCTAACTAGCTGCACATGTGCAGGAGCGTGGCATTATGGGAATTTTCTTTACAGAGTTTTTTTTTCTACGAAGCTTCTGATCATCTGAACAGGAGAAATATGGGGAGACTTAAAGGAGAATGCAAGTCAAAATTTAAAAAGCATACTGCCCAATAGTCCTCCTATTGTTTAGTAAAAACGCCACACTTTTGGCTCACCTAATCAAATATTTACTCAGTCACACTTACTTCACATTTTCTAGAACAGGCAGCCATCTCTAAAAAGGTATTCTCCCTTCCTTCATTCCCTCCCCTCTGCCAGATCCGCTTCTGATGGGCATGTGTAGCTCAGAACAGGAGACAGGATCAAGTTACACACATGCTCAGAGAATAGGAAGGCAGCCGCTGGCAGCCTACAGGACGGACAGAGATATTTCAGTGATGTCACTGTAGTCTTCACACTGCTGTAGGCTGTCAGCACCATATCTCAGAGAAGCAAGCAGGGATCTGGGAATTTAGATATGCAGTAAGTACTTAAAAAGAATGCCTTTAGACTTACTTTTAATTTATATTAACCTTTCATTGTCCTTTAAGGGTACTGTTGATAGAACTGAAGGTGTACCTGTAGCTTGAGATTAACTCTTTATCAGCCTTTCCTTTATCCTTTTGTCATAACCGAGACTTTCCATACCCTTTACCAGCTTAGTTGCCCTTCTTTGGACCCTCTCTAATTCAATAATGTCCTGTTTGTGCACTGAAGACCAAAACTGAAAGTATATTCTAGATGGGGCCTTACCAGCACACTGTAAAGTGGAAGAATAACCCCCTCCTCCTTTGAATCTATGCCCCTTTTAATACAGCTCAAAGCCTTGTTTGCCCTAGCAGCTGCATGACCTTACATTTATCCACATTAAATCTCATCTGCCACTTAGCCACCCAGATTGCCAGTTGGTCAAGATCCTGCTGCAAGGATGCCACACCCTGGATGGTATTGAATGGGCTGCAGAGTTTTGTGTTATCTGTGTCATCAGAAGGATTTAAAAGACCGATACAAGGATTATCACAAATTTACAAGCTCCAAAAGAGGTAATCTGTACATTTATTTCTCATAACAGCCTGAAAAGGTGAAAGCATTTTCTCATAAAAGGGAAAAATCAGAATATAAATTAAGCACAATTATCTTAGCCCTGTGTTCAACCAATGGTTTTAAATTTAATGTACTTACAAATACTGGTTATTTTACTCAACTAATTTTCTTAGCATGATCTTTTAGCTTGCTCGCTCTCTAAATCAACATAGAATGGATATAAGAGTAGAAAACTGGTTCACTATGTAATTGCTTGCTGTTTTATGGGTATCGCTGCATTACCCCGAATAGTCTAATAATTACCTAATAAACATTTTATTTCTACGAGTTCATTTGTATATTATGGTTACAATCCTTATTTCTACTACATTTATACAATGCATTCTTCCCTTTTATGCATTTTCTCCATACTATCAGTATAGTAATGCTTGTGCTCATCATTTCCTCCACTGACATAAAAATGCTGGCAGAAAAAAAGTATGATAAACTATCATTCGCACAGAGTGGATTTCGCATGACTTTTTGTCACGTCAGGTCTTTTTGTCCTGTCAGTTTACATAGGACAAAAGACAATGTTTTAGCACACAGAGCAAATGCTGAGTGTACCACTGGCTTAAGATGCACCTTCTTGCAAGGCCAGAAGCTACAGAGGCACCTTTGTTATAATCCATTACTTATAATTTCACATATTTGGCCTGTAAAAATATATGTCAATGCAATGAATAAAAGCAAGGGCTTACAAGTTATTTTTTTTAAAGCAAAATGCGCCATAAGTAAATTGCAAATTAGACAACAGAAGTTGTACTCTCAGGATTTACACGCACCAATCTTGAGGAATTTCTTAATTCTTGCAGTTGTTTTGCTGGCTTTCCAACACCTTCTTCGAATCTCTTTTCCACAACCACAAGAACATTTTCATATAAAAAGGATGCATTCTGTCTAATAAAGGCTTTCTTTTCAGATTCCTGTTCACATCTTAAACTGTAATCTACATGCTGAATAGCAACCAGTATAATTTCCATCAAGCATTCAAGCAGCACCATGTGCAGCTCAGGAAAGTATAATTTAAGTGCTTCTTCTAAAAAGGCCATTGTCTGTTTTGTGAAAGCAACAATGGTGTAACTAATATTAACCCAACAGTCATCGCCAGTATATTGGTCAAAGTTATTTATTCCACAATTTTTCATTTCCTCTCTTAGCTTGCCAAGTGCTTCAGGAGTCATCAGGTTCATTCTTCTCCACATTTCCTCAGAGTTACGGTGTTTTGTAGCTTCAATGACAATATCTTTGTAGCTCTGCAGAGCAGCTTTTATATCTTTTACAAGCAGTGCATGCAGTATAAAGGTGAGATCTAAACCTATTTCACTTAATTGTTTACAGTGCTCCTTTGCTACTTTAACACATTCAGCTGCAGTAGAGAGACTTTCCTTGCTGTCAAATACCTGCTTACTAAAAGCATCTACAAACATCTTTAAGGCTAACCGAGACCAAACAATAAAAGCAGAGTAGCAACCATTATTTTCAGCAAAATCCATTTCAAATTCCTTGGCAGTTTCAAGTAAACTAGTAAAAAATACATTGCATAGTTTATGAATATAGAGCAAAGTGGCCCCTTCAATTCTAAGCTGACGTATGGCAGTTTGTACGGCAGCTGCTTGGTTTTTTAAAAACAACTCACATGCCTTAGTGGACTGACCTAATCTAACAAGTTGGGAGACTGCTCTTCGAGTTGCTTTTGGGCCACCCCTCAGAGATCTATCTGGAGAAAGTTCAAAAACAAGCACATCTGTTAGCTGTCGAACCCGCTCATCAACTTTGGACTTCAGCTCTTTTACAGGATGTGTTAGAGGTTTATCTTCCAAATAGCTGTTCAGTTTATCAAGCAAATCAACAGCCCCTTCAAAATTTCTTTGAGCTATACAAACATCTAAGTCTTCCGGAAGCTCCTGGATCCAGTCAATTGTTAAATCTACTTCTACTTCATCAGATGTCCCATCCTCATCAATGAATGGGTTGGCAGGCATTTCTGGTACAACAGGCAATTGTGGGGTTGTTTCCTCTTGTTGCTTTTGCTTTTCATTCAAAGCTTTACTTTTTTTTGTTTGTTCCAGAATTTCCAGCCACTCTTTTTTAATTTTTGCATTTTCTGCCTGGAAGATACGACTTTCAGGAAACATGAGTATTTTGAACATGTCTTTCATTGGGGGATTTTCCTTTACATTAACTACAGCAAGGTCATCTAAATTATGGAGTGCATTATATTTATAAATCCCTCGGCGATTGGGCACAGAGGTAGCAATGAGCAAGCAATCATTCATTAAAAAGGCGTGGACTTTCTGAATAAGGACCATATTGTCAACATCAAATTCTGTTAGGTCGCCATTATAAACCAAATACCTACAGAGGGAACAGAAAGAATAAAATCATTTTATTTAATAAAAGACATTAAGGGTAATTCATAAAAAATTAAGCATAAAAGATCTACAGCACATTATAAACAGCACTTTAATGTGGCAGTGGAATTTTTAGTATGTTATACAATGTCTTACTATTCTACCACTTCTTAACTGGTCTTAAATTGTTGCAGTTTTTGAATTATTTGCCCTCCTCTTCTGCCTCTATCCAGCTTGCAAATTTAAAATGCTATCTGGTTGTTGACCCCAGCAGCCAAAAAAACTTAGCTATAACTCTGCAAGGCTTAAATTTCAATAGTTAATTTTTATTGCTAATGTTTCAGCTCAGGCTTACTCCTGCTCATCTCCCAGTTTATTATTTAAAGGAAAAGTTATTCAAAGGAAAAGCACACCATTTATTATTTTGAATGCTTTATTAGAAAATACCTGCTAAAACTTGGCTTCCGGTAATTTGAAATAGAGCGATATGGCGATGCAGGTAAGAATCCACTATGCAATGATCCTGCATAGGGCAGGAAGGGTATGACACAAACAGGTGGGGCAGGCAGAGTATGGCACACACAGGCAGCATAGGGCAGGCAGAGTATGGCACACACAGGCAGCATAGGACAGGCAGAGTAAGGCATACACAGGCAGCATAGGACAGGCAGAGTGCTGCCTGCGTACTCTGCCTGCCCTATGCTGCCTGTGGGAGGTGAACCTGGCAGGGGTTTGTTCTAGGAGTTTGTTAGCAGTTGGAAATAGCCATTAAATGGTCCCTAAGTTGTGTAATTATGTGCTGGGGGTTGCTGTGCTATCCACAGGAGAGGAGGCATATGGATTTAAGGGTATATCTTAATATGACTTAATATAATTCTTTCACATATGAATGACGGTTGATATCCCCACAGTAAGGATCAAGCATTTGTGTTTTTGCTGCACTACCACCATTGTGATAAAATAGGTGTGGTTTGAAGTGGGCGTGGTTTAAAAAAGGGGAGTGTTCAAAACTGGCTTTCATTAGCGGCCCTCCACCATGTATGCTAGAGAAATTCTGGCCCTCAGCACCACAGAAGTTGGATAGCACTGTTGTAGCCATTGTGGCAAGGCTAAAACTGCAAATTGTCTCTTTCTTCATTTTCCATGTTGCTGTGAAAATATTACAATGAAAAATATGCTCTTTCCAAACTACATAAAGTTTGAGATGTTTAATTACAACAGTGCTGAACCAGCCAAGCTGTAGAAGGTTATGCAGATACTCCCAAATCAAAGAAGCTTCTCCTTATTTTTTAACAAGTAAAATCAATAATATAAATGAATATGACAAGAGTTTATGATACAAATAGGTGATACAATTGTATAGTATTATATATATATATATATATATATATATATATATAATACATTATATGTTATGCATGCCATAACAACAAAAGGGTATGCTTGGGTGAAAATCTTTTGGGTTTGATGAATCATAACAGTGCACTAAAAAAACATATTGGAGTTCATTTTATAAATCACTCATAAAATAGAAGAGAAGAGAAAAGTGGAGGAAATCCAACAATGAATCTTTTAAAGCTCAAATTGGATGTTTCTGCTAAATATAATTTGGCTTGATTCTGTAAATAATAATTCTGAACTAAAGCTATTTCATACATAGCCATTTCCTGGCATTAAGTGGGAGAAAATCCAAAAGTGAACTAGAAAGGGAAGTTTGAGAACACACTTGTTGGTTTGAAAAAGTTAAGTAACTGAATGAAATCTGATCTGATCTACGCCCACTTTTTCTAAACTTGGACCACAGTTTTATAGTAAAAACCACTGTACAAAGTTTGGGGACCCTGGTTTTAATAGTGTCTGAATGGCAGAAATTTAAATTTCCCCACTGAAAGTCAACGAGTGACATCTGATTGGTGCTTGGTGGCTTAAATTTAAACCAATGCAATTCAATGGATGAAATCTGATTGGCTGTTAGTGGCCCAACCAACTTTTCCTATTTTTGAACTGCAGTCCCCCAGTGACCAACTTTGCAATGTCCAACTTTACAATAAAAATTGTGGGACTGACAGCATTTTACACTTCACCATTGAAAAAAGGTGAAATGTGATAGGAAAAGTGGGCGGAGCCACCAACAGCCAAACTTTGAACAGCAAATACCCAGTGACTAACTTTGGAAAGTTTAACAACCCTGGAGTTAATACTTAAATAATGGCATCAGTTTAAATATAAACCAATTAAATTTAATGGGTGGAAATTGATTGGCTGTTGGTGGTTCCGACAACTTTTTAAAACCTAAAAATGCAGTCCCCTAGTGACCCTGGTGTTAATACTGTGAGAATGGCAGCAGGTTGAATTTCCCCAATGAAAATCAATAGGTAAAATTTGATTGGCTGTTGGTGGCTCCACCCACTTTTCCTAACTCTGAACTGCAAAGTTTTGGGACCTTAGTAATAATATTTAAAGAATGGCAGCAGCTTAAATTTAAACGTATGAAGTCTATAGGTGAAATCTGATTGGCTGTTGTTGACCCAGCCCACTTTTCTAAACTTGGAATTTGGTCACTCAGTAACAAACTTTGCAAAGTTTGTTGACCCTGATATTAAACATGTGAGAATGGCAGCAGTTAAAATGTCCCCACTGAAAACAGTGAAAGAAATACGATTGGCTTTTGGCTGCCCCGCCCACTTTTTGTAACCTTAAATACATAGTCACCCAGTGACTGACTGCAAATTTTGGGAACCCTGGCATCAAACCAATAAAATTCAATAGGTGAAATCTGATTGGCTGTTGGTGGCTCCACACTCTTTTCGTAAAACTAAAACTGTAGTCCCCTAGTGACCAACTGTGAAAAGTTTGGGGACCTTAGTGTTAATACTGCGAGAAAGGCAGCAGGTTGGATTTCCCCATTGAAAGTCAATAGGTAAAATCTGATTGGCTGTTAGTGGCCAAACTTGAATACATAGTCACCCAGTGACTGTGCAAAGTTTGAGAACCCTGGAATCAAACCAATAAAATTTAATAGGCTGTTCACAGCTCCGCCCACTTTTGGGCAACTAATAATCATATTTTCATTCAGGCCGGATCCATGACTATGTGATTCAAGTTTGGGGAGTGTAGCCTCAAAGCTGTAAGATTGAAACTGCTGCCAATCTCCCTATTAAAGTCAATGGGTGAAATTTGGTTGGCTGTTGTTGGCCCTCCCACTTTGGGTCATCCAACAAATGTCGCTGTTTCATTCGGGGTCACCCCATGATTATGTTATTCAAGTTTGGGGGGTGTAGCTTCAAAGCTGTAAGAGTGGCAGCAGTTTAAAAAATCTGCCCTGTCAAAGTCATTGGGAAAATTAAATAATGGCATCAGTTTAAATATAAACCAATTAAATTTAATGGGTGGAAATTGATTGGCTGTTGGTGGCTCCGCCAATTTTTTAAAACCTAAAAATGCAGCCCCTAGTGAGCTTGGTGTTAATACTGTGAGAATGGCAGCATGTTGTCTTTACATATTGAAAGTCAATAGGTAAAATCGGATTGGCTGTTGGTGGCTCCACCCACTTTCCCCAACCTTGAACTGCAGTTACCTGGTGCCTTAAGGTCCCCATACACAGCCCGATTCTAGCTGCTGATATCGGTCCCCTAGACCGATTCGGCAGCTAATTGGCCCGTGTATGGGCACTACAGACGGGCCTTCCCAACCGATATCTGGCTATAAAAAGTCGTAAAAACCACCGTGCAAAGTTTGGGTACCCAGGGTTTAATAGTGTCTGCATACAAATTGTGAGGCTGACAGCATTTTACACTTCCCCATTGAAAGTAAATAGGTGTAATGTTATTGGCTGTTGGTGGCTCCGCCCACTTTTTTCTAACTTTGAATGGCAAATACCCAGTGAGTAACTCTGGAAACTTTAACAACCCTGGAATTAATATTTAAATAATGGCATCAGTTTAAATATAAACCAATGAAATCTAATGGGTGGAAATGGATTGGCTGTTGGTGGCTCCTCCCACTTGTTTGGGAACCCTGACATAAATAGTGTGAGCAAAGCAACATTTTAAATATAAACCAAAAAATTTCAATAGGTGAAGTCTGATTGGCTGTCGGTGGCTACACCCACTTTTTAAAACCTAAAAATGCAGTTCCCTAGTGACCCTGGTGTTAATACTGTGAGAATGGCAGCAGGTTGAATTTCCCATTGAAAATCAATAGGTAAAATCTGATTGGCTGTTGTTGGCTCCACCCACTTTCCCCACCGCTAAACTGCAGTTACCAGGTGACTAGCTCTGCAAAGTTTGGAGACCTTAGTATTAATATTTAAAGAATGGCTGCAGTTTAAATTTAAACATATGAAGTCTATAGGTGATATCAAATTGGTTGAATTTTCCCATTTAGAGTCAATAGGTAAACTCCGATTGGCTGTTGGTGGCTCCGCCCACTTTTTCTTACCTTGAACCACAGTTACCTGGTGCCTAACTCTGCAAAGTTTGGGGACCCCAGTGTTATTACTGTGAGAATGGCAGCAGGTTGGATTTCTGCCAAGTCAATAGGTAAAATCTGATTGGCTGTTCACATCTCCACCCACTTTTGGGCATCCAACAATTATCATATTTTCATTCAGGCTGACCCCATGACTATGTGATTCAAGTTTGGGGAGTGTAGCCTCAAAGCTGTAAGATTGGCAGCAGTTTCAATTTCTCCATTAAAGTCAATGATTAAAATTTGATTGGCTGTTGTTGGCCCCTCCCACTTTGGGGTTATCCAACAAATGTTGCTGCTTCATTCGGGGTGACCCCATGATTATGTTATTCAAGTTTGGGGGGTGTAGCTTCAAAGCTGTAAGTGTGGCAGCAGTTTGAAAATCTTCCCTGTCAAAGTCAATGGGAAAATTGGGGTGTTCGGAGCAGCGCCGCAAAAAGACGGAGGGCCGGATCGCTTAGAAAAGCACAAGCAACCTGCTCCGCTATAGGGCGAAGAAGTGTGGGGAGTTTGGGTGCTGTACCCCTAAAACTGTAGGAGGAGTAGCGTTTAGAAAATGGGGGGCGCTAAGAAAAAGAAGAAGAAGAAGCGGAAGAAGAAGCCAAAGTTGAAGAACAGTATGTTGGGTTGGGTTCAGATGGGGTTTTTTGCCTTCCTCTAGAAGTTAGGCAGGTTATATATAGGCATTATGGTTGAACGTGATGGACGTATGTCTTTTTTTTTCAACCCAACTTACTATGTTACCTTACTATGTTTTTCATTGATGGTCTTTTTTCAACTCTATGTAACTATATACACATATATAGTAAGCTCTTTGCAGCATCTTGTGTAAGTTATTGGCTGCTTTGTATGTAAAACTGTATATTCAATGTATTTACCCATTTAGTGCACAGTTCTGCTGAATATGTTGGCAATTTATAAATATGTGATAATAATCTCTAAGAGATACAAATACAAGACCAAATGGCTTAGGGCTCTGGCACACAGGGAAATTAGTCGCCCGCGACAAAACTCCATGTTCGCGGGCGACTAATCTCCCCGAGTTGCCATGACCCGCCATCCCACCGGCGAACATGTAAGTCGCCGGCGGGATGGCACACGCGGTGGCGCGATTTCCCGAAATCGCCGAAAAAGACTCGCGAGACGTTTTCGGGAAATCGCGCCGCCGCGTGTGCCATCCCGCCGGCGACTTACATGTTCGCCGGTGAGATGGCGGGTCATGGCAACTCGGGGAGATTAGTCGCCCGTGACAAATGAGATTTGTTGCGGGCGACTAATCTCCCCGTGTGCCAGAGCCCTTACATATACAGACAAAACTTTTCAACAAAATCAATTAACAGTTACAAATGGTTAGTGATAAGAGCTTACGTGATTTATTCAACCACCAACCAAGATACAAATGATTAACAATCAAAGCTAAATCAATGATAATAAGAGTATTACAAGTCACACTAGTGCCCCACAACCTGAATAATAGCACGTAGTATGTGCCATTATTATGCCTTCAGATAAAAAAAACTCCATTGAAACGTCAAATTAAAATATATTCGTATAACAAGCACATCATTTCATTGCATTAATACAAATTACATGCGGCATCCCTTGTAGCAACTACTGCTATACAGTGCGACGCCACAGTTACAATAACACATTGTAAATCTCTTTATATTTACCTCCCGGGTGTTTCCAGCAGGTTTTTGCATCCCTCCACCTTTTCCAGCAGAGTTGTAAGGTTCCTGACCTTTCCCTCTTCTGCTTCCTTAGGAAACGCTGCCTGGAGTTCCCGGGCGGCTTCAGAGCGGTCTGTATAAAGCAAGGCCTGGGTGACGCTCTCCATAATACTTTTTTGCTCAGTTAGAATGTGGCTGAGTTGGTACATCTCCCCTTCCAAATAACTTATCTCTTTGGCAGTTTCAATGAACTGACGGTAGTTCTGATACACATTACGTTTAAGACTCTGAGCGGTCTCATCTGCCAGGCTCTGAATGCGCTGTCGGTGCTCTTGCAGGTCTCTATCCCCGTCTGATTGCTGTGACAGCAGTTTCACATACTGTTCTGCTTGAAAGCTGCTAGACTCCAGCTGCCGCCTCAATCGTTGCACCGAACCACCACCTTCTGCCATTTTTATAACCCAAATAAAGCACCGGTTCAACAGAAACAACGCACAAAACAATGTTTCAATCTGTCAGCAAGATAATGAAGGCTACAAATTGCATGTACGCTTCCGGGCGTATAGGATAGGCGGAGCAACAAAACACAGTCTTTCTTCGTTCAGACTGCGCTTGCGCCTCTCTCCTTATTGTACGGAAGCCCGCTGTGAATTTGAAGCGCAAAATCTTAGTAGTGATAAAGATTTATTTTACATCATCTTGTCTCATTTGTCTTTACGTATACAAACTTAAAATGGGTGACTATTTCTTTTAACGGAAAACTTAAAAGCTTTGCAAAAAAAGCAGTTAACAAGTGTATTGTACTAGGTTTGCCACCAGCATTGATGTCAACTCAATTCCCCCAGTTTGTCCAGTTGTTACCAGGTTTTAAACCCCACCTCCCCACCTCCAGCTGCTATATCCATTTCATCACTGCGGATAGCACATACCCCCCAACTTTTAGAAAAATATAGAGGGACATATAGAAATGCTGCACATAGCGCAGCATTTGAACACATTTCTTGGGGTTTCGTTTTATGTGTTATTACAGTTTTGCTAAAAAAGGTGAAATTGCCTTTTAAAGAATAAGTAAACTTTTTTTTCTATTAATAAAATTACTCTAAACAGCTTCCCAGAATTGCCTACCTTTGTCCCTCTTTTCTTTCTGACCTGGTTCCTCAGTTACAAGATGATCCATTCCACTCCTTCCTTGTTCAGAGTGAAGCTCCGCCCCCACTTCCTGTTTGGGTCTCTCATTACATCAACTACCTGTAGTCAAATTGGAGAGCCTTCTGCACATGTCTGGAGGCAGCAGGAGCCAGTCTGTGCATTAGCAGGGTTTTTTTTTTCTTGATAAGAGACCTGAACAAGAGTGGGGGCGGAGCTTCACTCTGAACAAGGAAAGAGAGGAACCAGGTCAGAAAGAACAAAGGGAAAAAGGTAGGGAATTCTGGGAAGCTGTTTAGAGTAATTTTATTAATCGAAAAAAAAGGTTTACTTATTCTTTAAGCTGCAAGTCTCAGTTGCCCCAGTTTAGCTTATTAATTACAATTGTATCTCAGTGCAGGTGTAGCTTAACTTTTGTTGGCTCTCTGCCAAAAGCCTACTTATTTAGTTTAATTTAGAGAAACTTTGTATATTTTTTAGCAAATTTTTTAGAGACTTTTCAGTAAGAATCTGGGACTGCTGCTTGAGCGGTTAAAATCGGGACAGTTGGGAGTTATGGCTCAGGGTTGCCATCTGGCTGGTATGTCGGTGGCCTTGTGCATTAAAATGATGAAACATTGATGAAAACATTACTAACGAAGAACAATAAAAATGTAGTAAGGCTGATATTTTTTTTCCAAAAAGGGGGAAACTCTTACTGTGTAAAAAAATATGACAACCAAATTCAGCACACATCACCAGGCTTCGCCGTGTAAAAAACTAACGTAAAATCTAATGTTCAGACAGCAAACTTCTCCATTTATTTTACACAGCTTTTTATACTGTTTCTTCAGCATATTTCGTTTTTAGGCTGATGTCAGACATGGCGTATTCTTGGCAAGCTGAAAATATGCCCGCTACTGTAAATGCGTCCTACCTGTGCCTGCACCCGAATAAATGAGATATGCTCAGGTTCAGGCACATGTAGGCAAATGCAGCACATAGCACAGCAAAAATTTTTTGACGACACCCATTTTTCCAACCACACCCCCTTAATACCACTCTCATTTTACAAAATTTGGCAGGTTATTCAAAGTTTGGACACATTTCTTGGGGTTTTGGGGTCTTTTTATGTGTTATTACAGTTTTGCTAAAAAAGGTGAAATTACTCAAGTTGAAATTTATTTGCGAACATGCAACGTTTCGGAGCCTTTGTCAAGGAGCTTGTTGCTTGACAAAGGAGCTTGGCTCTGAAACGTTGCATGTTCGCAAATAAATTTGCGAACGTGCTTGATTCAACTTGAGTGCTGGTGCTTACCTTTTTTTGTGCTGTATTTTGGGAGGGTGCCAATCCCTCTGGCATTTGAGCACCAAGTTTCACTGCCTAGAGTGCCAGGGTGTGCGGGTAAGATATCTTTTTACTTTTGTAGGTTTCCAGTCATGCCAGAATTCCAAGAAGAATTTTCAGCAGGTCAGATAGTTTCTTATATAAGAACATGGTCTGACTCATCTGTGAGGGCCAAAATACCTTCTAGCCTGTGAAATAGACTCTACATGTCCATTAAAGGAACAGTACCACCGAAAAAAAAGAAAGTAATCAATATATTATCTACTGGTAGCCATTCAAATTAAAAAGGAGAAAAGGCACAAGTTACATAGCAGATAATAGATATGTTGTCTAGATTCCCATTGTGTCCTACAGAGCTTATCTGTTATCTGCTATGTAATCTGTGCCTTTTCTCCCTTTTCAAGCTTAAATGGCTGCCCCCCTTGCCTACACAGCAGCATATTTATATAAACTATAGTAGTCTTTCTGAAGCAAACACACAACTTTTATTAGTGCAGGGCAACAGTACATTATATTTTAATTACTTTAAAACATCTTTTGTGTTACTGTTCCTTTAACAAAGTTTATAGTCAGCATAGTTATCATAAGGGTCAGATTTGGTTGTTTCTTTGCTTGAAATGGGTGATCTTGTGAAAACTGTTTACAAAAATTTCTACACTTCATACATTGACTTTACATTGCTTTATCAGCACATTTGTAGTATGGCACTCCTCTCTTCTCTGGCGCCGCATCCAAAATGGCAGCACCAATGGGTGCCACGTGGGTCGTGGCGCAGGCACACTGTTATTTCTTAAACCCTTGATTACCACGAACCGGATTATTTCCTGCCTAGTCTGTACACCAACTTCCTCCTTGGTCCTGACTCCAACCTGTAAGCAGCTAGGCCCTGACAGAACTATTGGGACAGTAAGGTTGTAAGGAAGAGGTTGCACAACCAGGACCCGGAGGTGTCATGCAAACTGTGTTCTCACTGTAAATTCAATAATGAGTTTTCCTTGTCATTTAACCCTTTACCTGCCAACGACGTACGGCGTTGCAGGAAAAGGCTTTATCTGCCAACGGCGTGCGCCGTACATCGTTTGGCAGATAAAGATTTTTAGTGATGACAGACCCCTGGGCAACGAGCCAAGGGGGGCTGTCATAGTAACATAGTAAGTTGGGTTGAAAATAGACATACGTCCATCACGTTCAACCATAATGCCTATATATAACCTGCCTAACTACTAGTTGATCCAGAGGAAGGCAAAAAACCCCATCTGAAGCCTCTCTAATTTGCCGCAGAGGGGAAAAAATTCCTTCCTGACTCCAAGATGGCAATCGGACCAGTCCCTGGATCAACTTGTACTAAGAGCTATCTCCCATAACCCTGTATTCCCTCACTTGCTAAGAATCCATCCAGCCCCTTCTTAAAGCTATATAATGTCATACCGGCCCTGCGACGCGACGCGACCCCCCCCAAGCAGCAGACGCGATCGCTATGTGGGAGATAAGATGCTGCAAAGTGGAAGCTTTGAGGGGATTTTTGGAAATGTCATCAAAATTGCTAATTTTAGAAATGCTTTGCGGCTTGGTACTTTGGAGTAGAAAGACAGGGGTACCCATTTTGAATTCAGGGGAATGTGTACTTTCCAAAAATATATGACTTTCTGGGGTGAACGTACTTTTTACTAGCTTTATCCCACATATAATGATGTAAATGTGTTGATTTTGCAAGAGCTGAAATTACAGAAATGATAGATCATATGGGGGTATGTTCACATTGGAGCCCCTACATGCCACATACTTAGGTAAACCTATACTTATTGGGCATCAAACTGTTCAATGGTGTTTTATTTGGTTACTTTATGACCTGTAGGAGATACTATAGACTGGAAGCTTTGAAGCGATTTTTTAAAAACTTCACAAATTTTGATAAAAACCTATAACTTTAGGAAAGCACTGTGACTTGATAGTCCCCAGAATCTGTTCTTTCCAGAAATGTGTAATTTTCTGGGATAAACCGTCTGTTTGCTAATAGGTAGGCCAAGATTGGCTGCTTAGCTTGACACAATATAAATCACCCCAAGAGTTAAATATTATAATTTCTGTTGTTGGGCCCAAATTGCTTAGTGCCACATAAAAGGCAATAGCTCACTGTATACTTATCATATGACGATAAATCTCTATCTTGGGCTGTTAATCTCCCTGAAATGCTTTCCCACTGGCAATAATGTGAACCACCCGGTGGGAAGGCATTTCGGGGGGGGATTGGCGCCCGCATGAGCAGAGACTACTAATCTCCCCATGGAAGCACCACCAAATCAGTCTACTTACATGAGTTTTGCCTCATGCACACACTGCTCCGTCACTCCTCATCGGTGTGGATCTTTCCTATATTAGTTCTTCCACTTTTTTGCATCTCTTTTGTTGCTGGATACAAATGCTTATAACATAATTAATTGAAAAATCACTAAAACCATATTAATTAATGGTTTCTCCTCTTAATAAATACATCAGCAAATAAAGGCACATTTATTGATGTTATTTGTTTTCTTGTTTTCTTAATTGTTTATCTAAATGAAAAAACTAATTGTAATAATTATTTTATTGTTAAAAAAAACACTGTAAATTAATATCAACATTTAGGGGCAGATTTATCAAATGTGAGTGTAGAGCTTAATACATAAAAACACACCTATGCCCTACTCCTTCTTGTTGGATTTTTAGAAGTGTATTTTTCAAATGGTGAGTTTTAACTTTCATCTATTGATAAATACATATAAAAATCCAATAGGAATGAATAGAAGGTTGGCAAGTTTTTATATATTAAGATCTAAGCTCACATTTTGATAAAACTTCCCCTTAAGGCCCCCATACACGGGCCGATAGAAGCCGCCGATATCGGTCCCTTGGACCGATTCGGCAGCTAATCGGTCCGTGTATGGGAAGAAACGAGCAACCCTGGCCGACCGATATCTGGCCTGAAATTGGCCAGATATCGATCGGCCAGGTTAGAAAATCCAGTCGGAACCGACTGCCCATGGCCGCAAATGTAATCCGATCGTTTGGCCTGATTATTTTTTTTTAAAGCAAGTTGCTACCCGATATCGCCCACCCGTAGGTGGGGATATCGGGTAAAGATCCGCTCGCTTGGCGACATCGCCAAGTGAGCGGATCTTATAGTGTATGAGGACCTTTAGTCTGTTCAAAATTAATAGGGCTCATTAAAGTGTGGCTGAAGTTTATCAAAGCGCAATTCACATGACTGAGGGCACCTGAGAAACGAAGTAAATGTCTAGCCCCATCAAATTTCAATATTAAATATAAACAAACATTTTTGATCTTTTGAAAACTGGCTTTCAATGCAGGATTCTGTTGAATGAGTACTATTAACTGATTAATTTTGAAAACAGCATGTTTTTCTGTGAAAGAACCCCTTTAAAAACATGGGATCACATTAGAAAAAGTGCTGTATTTTAGAAAGGTAAGATATTTTTGCAATGGGTATCCTGGTTTGTGAATGAGTACTGTCCATTTCTTGAGATATCTGCATGCACAGCTACAGTTTTCCAGATCATGCCTTATTTGCCAGAAATATAATGTGTCTTTGTTGTAGATCCAGCTGTTGTTATGCTTTTTGTAATTCATCCTGCAAGGATGTCTTTTTGTTTTCGGCTTCATTTAATAACTTGGAGGCTTGTTGCAGAAGTTCCTCCAATGAGTCTTTAATTCCGGCTAATTTATGACCCCGCGAAGGAGCTGGAATTCTTACAGGTTCTTTTGCATTTGATTTGTTGTTGTAAGTGAACTTGGTTGTGGATCTGGGATGTTTTTGGTAGGGCTGTTCTTGAGCCTTGATTTTAGTGTCTGTAAGAACTTATGTATAGAATTTTAGATATCATTTGCATTAATGGATAACACCAAATGTTAGGGAAGAGACATGTAATATGATTAATTTTCATGGCCTTTAAGGCTTTACTGTTGCGGGAAAGGTTTTATTGATTAAAATGGTTTTATTACCTATTTGTACTGTATTATACACTGTTCTTACCTTACTCCTTTTGTGCATTTGAATCAACTGATAAGAACATGTTTTGTATTTATATGGGGATCAAAAAACACATACATACTGTATGCACATATATATTAATACATTCACGTATATTTAAATATATTTCCCAGTTTACTCATACCAATATTTAAAACTGTAGATCTTATAGAGCTTATAACTATAGCCTTGGTTATAATACTTGTCCTAGAAGTTATCAAAGTTGCTCTTAAAATCATTTAATATAATCTGCAATAATAGCATCACTTGGCAGGGTATTTCACCTCACTGCCCTCGCTGTGAAGAACCATTTCACAGCTTCAAATGAAAGTTCAGATCCTCATGTCTAAATAGGTAGGGTACTCTAATTTTCACCCATTGATAAATATGCTTCTGAAAATACCATAGGAAGAGGAAGAGAGTGGGTTTTCTGTAGTGAGCTCAAATTTCCCACTTTGATAAATCTTCCAGACTGTGTGACATAATCCTTACCCTGTCTTCCTGCTCCCCCCTCCCCATTCTACTACCCAAGCTCCTCCAACTATCTAGCCATCCCTGGCAAACAGCTCATAGCAGATGGAAAAATCAGCCCTGTTCTCTAAAACCCAGCCTCAATCCCTACACCAAAGTCTTTAGCATGGATTAATCTCCCTAGGCTCTTACTGCCTTCCTAATGTATCATGGCTAATATCTTTAAGATAAGGAACCAGAAAGTCCTCTCCAAAAGCTTTTCACCTAGTTTTCTGAAATAATTTTTAGCCTTTGTAACTCTGTCATCGGTATCAATTTGTACCACAGCTATCAGGTTTTCCCCTGTCCCTGCCAATAATCTACTCTCTGAGAGTCAGAGCACTTTTGTGAATAACATTTATGCAATTTTGTTTGCAGTTTTGCACTTTACACTTTAACACCTTATAACTTCTTTCTTTCAAAGATGTGGATATGTTTTAAGAATAGCAAAATTGTATTTAGCCCTGAGGTACAGAAAAAACCCCAGTGGGAATCATATTAATGAAAAGTGTAACACATCAGTTGTTCTGTAGAATGAGACATTTATTATGAAATGTACAGCACAAGTGTAAAATGTACTTATTTATATAAAATACAAGCTTATACTATTATACAGCTCTCTTGCTAAGAATGTTTTTTACAGCAAAAGAAACAAATATCTAGGAGAACTAAATCCTAAAAATGAATATGGCTAGAAATGCCATATTTTATATAGTGAATTTACTGCATCAAACCAAGGTTTCAGTATCTCTATGGTAGTGATGATCCATGCCTTTACAGTTTCACAGGATTTCCCCATCTTGGATTTTATTAGTGTCAGTGACACTCATGCTCAGTGTGCTCTGAGCTGTTGAGAAGCTAAGCTTAGAAGGTCATTGCAAATATCAAGCAGAAAATGAGACTGGCCTGTAATATAATATGATGATACTGGGCTCTTTATTACACTTTGATGCAAATAACACTGGTCTCATGTATTTACTAATTCACCTTATATTTTGACATTTATATTCTATGTATACTGTATATTGTGAGACAGTCCCTAAGCTCAGTAATTGACAATAGCACAGAGCATGTGCAGTAAATCAGCAGAAAAGATGATGCAGAGCTTCTGGGGGCATCTTTGGAGGCACAGATCTTTACTGTTAAGGGGCTGTGATTGCCTTAGGCTGGTACAGAAGCCCGACATATGATTTACAACATTTCTAGTCTACTTCTTAATTAGGGTTTAGTTCTCCTTTAAATTCTGTCATCAATTTCAATTAATTCTGATTTGGAAGAAAACACATCTGCTAGCATATGTTTTGGAATCTCTGAACCTCTAACTTTTAATGCATAACAAGCATTCTCAACTTTTGACAGACTCTGTTTTAAAACATGAATCTTTCTTGAAATTTCATATGGGCCAGTGTTGCCAATGTATGAGAATCCATCAAAGACCTGGCGCAAGAAACAACTTAGCTCAAAGGGTGTGTCAATGTCTCCGTTTCCAACACTACTTATACAATAACGCATTAATTCTCCAGTAAGGTCAGCTACCCCAAGTAGGTAATCCACAGGAGTAACTTGAATGCTCAGTGCACTTATTTTTGAATGCCTGTTGTCAGGTGAACTTGATAAATTACCACAAAATGACTCTGTTGTTATCTGTAAATAGAAAAAGATATAAATATATGAATATGTCCTTGCAGCGCCGGATTTCTTATCCTGCCGCTCCGAGGCCGCCCCCCCCTCGGCCTTGGATTTTTAAATCATACTATGATTTTATACAGTCTGATAAACATATGAAATTAATACTGTACCATTTGCAATACTGCTTAATGTTAATGAATCACAAGTTGAAAGTGTACCATTTCGAATCATAAAAAGTGCATCGCCTAATGCTAAATGTTATCTGTAATAATTTCTCTAGAAGTGCTTACATTTTCATTTCAAATTTAGGGGGTTTTAGTTACAAGTTTAAATGGCCAATAATCTGAAAATGTCAGTATTAGTATGCAATTTGTATGTTTGATGTCTATGTTCTTGTGTTGTCTAGCACAGTGGACAGATAAATTATTTACACACATTGGGGACCAATAATTAAAATACGATTGCTAAAAATTTGTATTTTTTCTAAGCTTTAGAACTGTGCGCATTTTCTGCGATTTTTTTCGTTAATTTCAACGACTCTTTTGTGCTTTGCAACAATTTGTTGCAAACAAAAATTTTTGCAACAAAATCGTAAAGTACTTACCATAGGCATGTTTTCCAAGTCTTCAAATATCAACTGCTTGTTTATTTCATTGATGGTAACAAGTGTTCTAGATTCAATGAAATGTTTGAAAGTGATGGCTTCAACATATTCTTGAAGACCTATATAAAAAGTAGTAGTAGTAGTATAAAGACTAAGTAAGCTTTATCAGAAAGGTCTATGTAAATGCAGCCACAAACACTCACACTAACATGCTGCTCTGAGTCCTCATAGGCAGGAGCCTGTGGTTTTGGAGATTGCATGTAATGTGAATCTGAATAAATTACTAATCTGCCATACGCAGTATATTGTGCGTTGGTCCTTCAGCTCAGTAACGGACAGCACACAGAGCATGTAAATCAGCAGAAGAGAACATGGAAGCACATTAACATGTGTACTTTCCATACAGTATTTCATGCTGTTACATACTTGGGATGGGGGGGGGGGTGGTCTTACAACTAGGGCTGCCATTGGTAATCATGGCTCCCCATTCTACTAAGTTAGCAGAATCCTCCCACCAGGGGGATCATTTGTCTACTGGTCACATGGGCCCAAATGGGAAAAAAAAAACCTTGCATAGACCCCAATTAATCCAAAATTATGCCTACAATTCAACAAACCCTGCTCAGAGCCACACCATCCCTGGCCCCTATAGTGACCTGAAATTTCTATCTAGGTGCACCCTCATGGGGCTCCTGACTGCAATACCTACACCCCTCTGCTGCTCTTTTTATCTCCAGCCCCTAAGCATTGGACAAAGAAATAACTAGGGACTTGTCACCCTAAGAAATAATTCTAAATACTTCTCTATCATGTTAGTGTGGCAAAATAAATGTTACTTACACTAAATAAATTATTTAAATGTTGTTTCCTTTAACCTTGGAATTTACAATTTCATCAAGCAGACAAGTGCCATTTTGTGAGCACTGTTATTAAGGCAAGTTTTGTATCAACCCAAAATCTTGTGTATGTGCCAGAATGGGGGACTTGATGCCCATGCCCATGCGCTGAATGCAGAATTATAGAAAGTGAGGAGGGAGGGAGCATGTGAGGAGTGCAGTGACATCAAGGAATTGGTAATTGGAAAGTGAAAGTAACTACCTGTCCCACCTCTATGCCTAAGGCATAGAGATCTGTCTGAGGTGTGAACAATGCAGGCGTTTACTGGCTGAGCCTGAAGTGTGAACAATGCAGGGAGTGAACAATGCAGGGACTAAAAGGGGCGAACAGTACAGTGAATTACATGATTAAACAATACAGGGGTTTACAGCCTGAATCTGAGGTGTGAAAATGCAGGGGGGCACTTAATCTCAGTACGGATACCATTTAAAGCTTACACATATGTAAGCAGCCAGACAGGATGGGGGGGGGGGGGCGGGCATGGGCAGCCTGTTGGATAGCATTGCTCTAATGTATTTTTAAATTGCCGACACATCCCATACAAAGCATCTCTTCTCCAGAAAGAAATACTCGCACTTATAGAAACCGTGGTTACAGGTTGCATGCTAAAATCAGGAAGAAACAATCCAATCACCAAGCACAGTTTGTAGTGTTCTCATAAAACAGATTGGTCTGTTCCCCTGCCTCCTTTTGCCGCACACTTTATACAAAAAGAGCTCATTACATTATACAGCGGTATTCACCTGCTCTTGAATCTGCATGTTTAACAAGGAAGAACAAGGAAACCCTTTGCCACAAGACTTTACCATATTATTGGGAACCCTTTGTTGAAACGAATCACTAAGTTTTCCCCAAAATACTGTTTATTTTATGTTTGGATGAATGTTAAAGATGAATGTTCAGTTGCGGCTGCCATCTTGCTCCATTAATATGGCCGCCGCAAGTGCGAATGTTACCCCCTCTCTGCTCTCCCTCCTCCCCCTCCCCCACTGACCTGATGCGCATCTTTAATTCTGTGCAGAGCGATGAGCAAGTAAAAAAGCCCTTGCTGGTCCTGCTTTTGGCCTCATAGCAAACATGTGACTCAGTTGCTCAAACTGGACAGATTGCAGGAATCGTGATCTAAGTGCATACACTGTTTACTGAGTCTAGCTAATGCGCATGCTCCAGTCTTGGTCTTAGTGCAGGAGTGCTGCATTATGGGATATTTTTTTCAATATCAATTAAATTACATTACAACCTATTTAAAAAATGTAACCCTAATTATAACTATATACGTTCATTTTTTTCTGCCTGGTGAGTGGGCCTTGTTCTATTTAGTACAGACTGTGGATAGAAACATGCAATTAAAGAATATGAGGGGGACATGAAGCATGGATTGAATGGCAATGAAAAATTTACAGATTTTTAAAAAAATAATTGCCTAATTAGGAAATATCCGTACCCATGTATATTTTCCAATTTAAAACATATGTGTTAAAAATTGCAGATACTTTTTATATCTTACCTGGTGTAAATGCACGGTGATACTGATACATATCTTCTCCCACCAACTCCTCAGCAATTTCTTTTATTTTTTGACGAACAGCAAGTAATTTAGTCTCTGCTTCAGACAGTACATCTTCTTTATTATGATCACTGTAAAATAATTAACATTGTAACAAAAAAAAAAAAAAACACCAAACAAAATGCCACCAAAGAAAAAAAGCAATCACAACCTAGGTGACAACCCAATGCCAATACCTGGTGATGTTCCTGCACAAAATATGGTTACACCACTGATATACACACAGCACAAAAGTTTACAATAAAAAACAGGCTTACATGTTATATGTTATATGGGCTGCCAGCAATACAATGGTAAGATTACAAACTTCCTGAGAAAGCATGATTTAAATCATACAAATTATAGAATGAGCAATAAAATCAGTTTTTGATACAGCGACTGCTGAACAGCCCATCATTAAATTATTTTTGTCAGTTTGGCAAAGTTGTCACTATTTAAGTATATACTGTTATCTAGTTACAGGATCGGGTACAGAGGGTGGTTGTTAATGGTACATTCTCTACTTGAAATAAGGTTCTCAGTGGGGTCCCTCAGGGTTCTGTACTGGGTCCACTTTTGTTTAACTTGTTCATAAATGACTTAGGGGTGGGTATTATAAGCAATGTTTCAGTGTTTGCAGATGACACAAAACTCTGCAGACCAGTCAATTCTACCCAGGATGTGGCATCCTTGCAGCAGGATATTGACCAACTGGCAATATGGGCGGCTAAGTGGCAGATGAGATTTAATGTGGATAAATGTAAGGTCATGTACCTGGGATGTAAAAATATGCAAGCCACTTATACCCTTAATGGGACTGCACTAGGCAAATCCATAATGGAGAAGGACCTTGGAATCCTTGTAGGTAATAAACTTGGCTGTAGCAAGCAATGCCAGGCAGCAGCTGCAAGGGCAAACAGGGTTTTGAGCTGTATTAAAAAGGGTTTAGATTCACGGGAGGAGGGGGTTATTCTTCCCCTTTACAGAGCGCTGGTAAGGCCCAATCTAGAATATGCTGTGCAGTTTTGGTCTCCAGTGCTCAAATGGGACATGACTGAGCTAGAGAGGGTCCAGAGAAGGGCAACTAAGCTGGTAAAGGGTATGGAAAGTCTCAGTTATGAAGAAAGACTGGCCAAGTTGGGTCTGTTTACACTGGAGAAGAGGCGCTTAAGAGGTGACATGATAACCATGTATAAATATATAAGGGGATCATATAATAACCTAATGCTTTATTTACCAGTAGGTTCTTCCAACGGATACGAGGGCACCCACTCCGTTTAGAAGAAGGGAGGTTCCGATTAAATATTCGGAAAGGATTTTTTACTGTGAGAGCTGTGAAGTTGTGGAATTCCCTCCCTGAATCAGTCGTGCTGGCTGATACATTATATAACTTTAAGAAGGGGCTGGATGGATTCTTAGCAAGTGAGGGAATACAGGGTTATGGGAGATAGCTCTTAGTACAAGTTGATCCAGGGACTGGTCCGATTGCCATCTTGGAGTCAGGAAGGAATTTTTTTCCCCTCTGCGGCAAATTAGAGAGGCTTCAGATGGGGTTTTTTTGCCTTCCTCTGGATCAACTAGAAGTTAGGCAGGTTATATATAGTCATTATGATTGAACGTGATGGACGTGTGTCTTTTTTCAACCCAATTTACTATGTTACTAGGTTAGTAGAATTAAGTCTAAAAGGTACCCCCCTCTTTAATAACTATTGCTCAGTACAAAAATTCAAGTTTGCTGTCCTTCACATCTTTCCTTGTGAATTTGGTGTTTTTGTCCACTGAGTTTGTGTGTTCAGTAAAAGCTGGAACCTCATGTGCTTTAATTTTGACCCAGGCGTCATCCACATATCTGAACCAATGACTTGGTGTTGTTCCCTTAAAGGTGTTCAGGCTTTCTTTTGCATTGCTTCCATGTAAAGCAGCTGTTCTCAACCTGTGGGTCGGGACCCCTTTGGGGGGTCGAATGACCCTTTCACAGGGGTCGCCTAAGACCATCAGAAAACCCATATTTCCGATGGTCTTAGGAATAATTTTATGGTTGGGGGGTCACCACAACATGAGGAACTGTATTAAAGGATCACGGCATTAGGAAGTTTGAAAACCACTGATGTAAAAGTTTGCTACTTTTGGAGACTTGATATTAAGACATAGGTAAGGAACAAATTTGTTCTGGTTTCAACTTTAATCCACGGCAGAGGGAGGGGTCTTGTTTCAGCCAGTGTGTATGTTGGAGTACTGGCTAGCCTGGCAGCAGAAAGACAGACTGAATGGCACTCATCAGCAGAATGTTATCAGCCTTGTTTATTGTAACAACCAAAACCGAATGAACATCTCTCTGGTTCTGGGCCTGGCTAATGTAACAACCAAACTGAATGTATATGCCAATACATTTCAGTGGTTCTGTGTTTCTGGATGCTTCTAAAAGCATCTAAACTGTGTTTATGGTTATTACGATGGATCATGTTCACTCATACAGCTACATATTAGTCAATGGAGGTGCACAAGAGCAGGACAATGCTTCTATAGCTGAAGTGGCAGACTCTGTCAAAGACTCACTCCACACTGACTTTATTCAGGTTCTCATCATGACATTAAAAAGTTTACTTCTGTGGTTTTGTAACCCTTATTTTTGGCAACAATATTAGACACATGACACATGCTGCAAAGTTTTAGGGTCTATGACACTTGAATGTATTTGTATTTGGTTTTCAGTATTGTTTCATTGATGATTGCCATGCCATAGGGTAGTCTCACTGAGAATACACATTTTTTTTTTTAAAGGTTTATTTTTCTTTTTATTGATAGTGAAATAAAATGTTAACATAAACAAACAGGTTACATATATGGATATGAGTGGTTGGTTACTTTACACAATACAAGTTGGTTATACAGATTTGTTATCATGAGTACAGTTTTGTTGCAAGGTATTAATACGGACGCGGTTCTTTTAAGGGGTGAGGGGCCCATTAGATTCACACCACGTGGCCCAGATTTTTTCAAATTTTCCGTGTGCCCCCCTGGTCTCATAGGTAAGTTTTATAAAGGGTAGGGCGGCGTTGACGAGTTGTTGCCAGAGTTCGAGCGTGGGTACACTGTTGCCCATCCATCTCATTATAATAGCTTTTTTGGCGTAGAATGTAAGGGATCTAAATCTTATTCTGGCTGCATTGGTGGGGAGCATATCCTCCACCGTGCCTAGGAGACAGGTTGTGGGATTGATGACATTAGGTAGCGCTAGCACTGTTGAGATAGTGTCCATCACGGCAGTCCAGAACTGCGCTATGGGGGGGCAGCTCCAGATTAGGTGAATAAAGTCCGCTCGGGGGGATTTGCACCTGGGGCAGCAATCGTCAGGCGCTTTGCCGAACCGGTGGAGTTTTGTGGGTGTAATATATAGTTGGTGCAGGACCTTGTATTGGATCAACCTGTCCCGTATGGAGATAAGGAATTCATAACAGGTTTCTGTTGTTTCCTCCCAGTGCTCTAGTGTTAAGCTGGGAATAGCGGTGGTCCACAGGTTGTATGCACGTTCGAAGGGTTTGACATTAGTTGCCAGTAGGTGGGTATATATTCTAGATAGGAGCTTTTTGGTTTGGGGTTGGTATAGTGTTGCTTCTAGGTCCAGTGAGACCAGGGTTGGGGTTAGGGTTTGGAACTGCGCCTGAAAGGCGTGCCTGAGCTGTAGGTATCTAAATAGATGAAGGTGCACTTGGGGTGCTTTCCTTCGCAGTTCTTGGTGTGAAGGGAATTGTGCACCTTGGACTAAGTCGCCTAATTTTTTGATCCCTAGTTTGGGCCAGATTGTAAAGTCAGGTAGGTTCTTGAGGTGGGGGAGTAGGGAGTTACCCCATAGGGCCATGTGGGGAGATAGATGTGGGAGTGGGTGGCCTAGGAGTTTGAGTGCCACTGCCCAAGCTTTGTGAGGGGTTTTGAGTGAGTCGGGTAGAGCACCTCCGTCAGTAATATGTCTGTAGGGGAAGTTGCCCAGACCCTCCATGGAGTTAAGGAGGGAGGCATGCAGGGCCATGTTGGGGTTGTACGGGTTGGGGCAGAACTGCCAGTGTAAATATGATATCTGGGAAGCCAGGTAGTAAAAGAAAAAGTGTGGGAGAGCCAGGCCTCCTTGTTGCAGTGGTGCTGCTAGGCGTTGCCAGGAGATACGCGGTGTGAGAATACACATTTTTACCAAGATTTTAGTGTTTGCCTTTAGACAGGTCCTGCCTTTGAGCTTTGGGCATTGTGGTATAAGTAGTAGGGGACTATTTCTCCCTAAGGCCTTTTGCAGATGAGGGAAACAGACAGCTGTCCCTATATTTACAGATTTCAAAAGAGATGACAAGAAAAGACACAAAACTGTGCAGAATTACAGAGTACATTAGAGAGGAAAAAATAAGCAAGAGAGCTTATTTCATAAAAAGTGTCAGCTCTGGGGTTAAAAATGAAAACAGAAAAAGAGAATTTGTAAAACAGAATCCTATATGTACTTACATCACTATTGTCATTCAACAGGATATTGGATAAGTGGTAGTTACTACAGGTACAGGATCCCTTATCCGGAAACCCGTTATCCAGAAAGTTCTGAATTAAGGAAATGCCATCTCCCATAGACTCCATTATAAGCAATCAATTCTAATTTTTAAAAATGATTTCCTTTTTCTCTGTAATTATAAAACAGCAACTTGTACTTGATCCCAACTAAGATATAATTAATCCTTATGGGGGGCAAAACAAGCCTACTGGGTTTATTTAATATTTAAATGAATTTTAGCAGACTTAGGTTATGGAGATCCAAATTACAGAAAGATCCCTTATCCAGAAAACCCCTAGTCCTGAGCATTCTGGATAACAGATTCCATACCTGTAAATAAAACTTAAAAGGGGAGGTTTATCGTCAGACAACAGTCTGAATTCGAACAGCCTGTCAGGAAAAACATTTTTGGAATTCATTTTTATTTAAAATGTTTAGTTTTGAACCTACAGACCAGGTTCAGCCCTGCTACAATATGCTTTTTTTCCCCCCAGACCGAGGATGTAAAGTCAAAAATCATAATCCTTGTGTGTGTTTATTAGCTTTTGTATTTTGCATCTTATGCTATTCCCCTGAAATTAGCTCTGATTACAGCTCCTGGGAACCTACAGCGCCAGTGGGCCGTCCTGATCTGAAAAAAAAAAGCAGGGCATTGCACTGTACCAGACTTGAAAAAAAAACAAAAGCAGGGACTGTCCTATACCTGACTTGAAAAAAAGCACAGGAGTTTGTTTACTGGATTATCATTGGTTAGTTGCTGGTAAGAGCAACTCAGGCACAGATAAGGAAGTGAAACATGAGCAGAGAGTGAAACACGCCCACCTCTCATTCAGTTGCAGACACTGAGGAATAGAGAAGCCCAGTTAGGGTTCTGGCACATGGGGAGATTAGTCGCCCGCGACAAATCTCCCTGTTCGCGGGCGACTAATCTCACCGAAATGCCATCCCAGCGGCGAAAATGTAAATCTGAAGGCAACTTCTGCGATTTCACTGAAATCGCGCCACCGCGTATGCCATCCCACCGGCGATTTACATTTTCGCCAGTGGGATGGCATTTTGGTGAGATTAGTCGCCCGCGAACAGGGAGATTTGTCGCAGGCGGCTAATCTCCCCGTGTGCCAGAGCCCTTAGCTGTGTTTTAACCCTTTTTAAACTGCTTTACCATCTGATTTTTTAGAACATCTGTTATGCTTTCCTATCTTAGGGCTCTATATATATATTTATATATAACACTGAGTTAGGATTTTGACTTTACATCCCCTTTCACGCTGAACTGGTTCTGCACATGCCTTCCCTCTCCTGCTTTATTTGCATATCTTATACCACTGGCTGGCAAGATTCAGCCAATCTGATCAATGAATTCACGCTTTTTTTTCACGCTTTCAGGACAGCATAGACTCTTCAAACACAGAATTATAAATGACCCATTATAAATGTTTGTACATATTTGAATAAAGATGGAGCCATGTTGTTCCATAAGTATATACTGTATAAACATTTTCACTGTACCAACAAAGGGTATAACTTGTTTATCAACTCCGAACTACGCCATTACTCACACATCTGTTAAAGGGGAACTATCATGAAATTTTTTTTTTGATATAAGGTAGATCTCATTACAACAGTCAACTTTGTAAATATGATTGATTAAAAGTTATGAATCGTTTCATTGCTATAGTATGCTTTTCTGTATCTGACTGGCTGCACACATTCTTTGACTCTGTATCTCACTGAGCTCTAAGTCGGGGTCGGGTTTTGATTGACAGGTGAAGCTCAAATTCTTATTGGTTGCTAGCATCTGCACAGGTCCTTTAATCTTAAACGGTTTTTCTCAGGACACCGGGACTGCGTGAACAACACTTGGCATCCTTCCTTGTAAACCACATTGTCTTAATATTTTGTGGGCAAAAGATAGGTTGTAGGGGTGGAATGGTCATGGAAAGTAATACAATCGTCCTCTGTTGTGTGCGATCTGTACATGTGCGGACATGACACTATCAGGACATCAGTAGTAGCACATGAGTAAGACCCCCCCATCGCTAGCACCCCCCCAAAAGTGCTGCCGCTGCTCCCTACCTCTTGTGCTGTTGTTCCATCGGCCATCGCTAGCACCCCCCCCCCCCCCCGCGACAAGTGCTGCCGCTGCTCCCTACCTCTTGTGCTGTTGTTCCGTCGGCCATCGCTAGCACTAAGCCCCCACCCCCCCCCCGCGACTAGTGCTGCCGTTGCGCACTACCTCTTGTGTTGCTCCGGCCATCGCTAGCACTACCAAACCCCCCCCCCGCGACAAGTGCTGCCGCTGCTCCGGCCATCGCTAGCACCACAACCCCCCCTGGGGCAAGTGCTGCCGCTGCTCCCTACCTCTTGTGCTGTTGTTCCGTCGCCCATCGGAGGTGATCCGAGGTGGCTCTGCTACTGCTGCGCCTGCACCTATCACCCCCCCCAACAAGCGCCGGCGCTGCTACTTAAATGCTCGGCACATCAGTAGCACACCAAGCCACCCCACTGCGACAAGCGCCGGGGCTGCTATTCTATTGAGCTGGTGCTGCTGGTCCCTACCTCTTGTGCTGCTGCTCCCTGTCTCCAAAGCCACAGCCAGCCGAGCATTTCAGTAGCAGCACCAGCGCTTGTTGGGGGGGGGGTGATAGGTGCAGGTGCTAGGTGCAGACACAGCAGTAGCAGAGCCACCTCGGATCACCTCCGATGGCCGAGGGCTGGCCAGTGAGTGTTTCAGAGTTATATAGGCTCTATTTTTCTACTTTACAATTTCACCCTGCATACCAGTGCCCTAAACTTTGATTGATAGAACTGCTTTTCTTCAGATGCCACCAACTCTGTATACAGCAATAAAAATGTATAAGATTTTGTAGTTTCAATTCACATTAGACCTATCTCATTAAAGAATACATTTCCCTTTTTACACAATATGCCAAAAAGTGATCAGCTAGGACCTTTGTACATTGCCTTACTTTCCCCCCTTTATATATTTATTGCATGAGCATATTGTGGAAACATGTCACTTCCTCTCAGTATGGTACATCTTGTGGGTTGTCAAAGCTCGTGTTTGTGTACGTAATGAGACTTTTTTCAAAGGTTTGCCTTTTTGATTGGACTTAAGTTTTGTCTGCTGATATAATGTAAAAGTTTTTGTGAGTGCTTTAAAACTGGTACAATAGGGAACTGCCACAAGGGGATATTAGGTTATTGCTTTCTTATGGTTATTGCTTTGCTTGGCATATGTTACAGAAAGGACTGTATCTGCGTTATACCTGCTTATATCAAACACATGTGTAAAATTGGTAAAAAGTCCTTTCTACACCAAAGCACCAATCTGCAAAGCTTTCCTAAAGTTAGTGGTTTTTATGACTTTTCTGTAAAACTCCTAAAAGTGTTGCAAAAGAATTGAGACTGGGGCAGAGGTTTGCCTTCCAGAAGGACAACGACCCTAAACATAAAGCCAGGGCAACAATGGAATGGTTTAAAACAAAACATATCCATGTGTTAGAATAGCCCAGTCACAGTCCAGATCTAAATCCAATGGAGAATCTGTGGCAAGATCTGAAAACTGCTGTTCACAAACGCTGTCCATCTAATCTGACTGAGCTGGAGCTGTTTTGCAAAGAAGAATGGGCAAGGATTTCAGTCTGTAGATGTGCAAAGCTGGTAGAGACATACCCTAAAAGACTGGCAGCTGTAATTGCAGCAAAGGTGGTTCTACAAAGTATTGACTCAGGGGGCTGAATAATTACGCACACCCCACTTTGCATTTATTTATTTGGAAAAAAATGTTTGGAATTATGTATGATTTTCATTCAACTTCTCACGTGTACCCCACTTTGTATTGGTCTTTCACGTGGAATTCCAATAAAATTGATTCATGTTTGTGGCTGTAATGTGACAAAATGTGGAAAAGTTTAAGGGAGCCACATACTTTTGCAAGCCACTGTAAGTTGTGGAAAAGGAAATTAGTAAATAACAGGATTCTACTTACAGACAGTAGATACAGTCTATAGGACAGGGACCTCTTTACTTTTGTCTCTTTGATACTTTTGTAATTGTAATTTTTTCATACTGCCAAACTGTCCCGCTTTCTGCGGGACAGTCCCGGTTTTGGCAGCGTGTCCCGCTGTCCCGGATAGTTCCATGAATGTCCCGCATTTCTGTAATGCGGGACATTCATGGAACTATCCCGACAGCGGGACGCGCTGGCTGCAGTCAGGCGTTCCCCCAGTGGCTCCTCTCTATATGCAGCTCCTTGTTCTGTGGAGCCAGGTCCTTTTATAAGGTTGCGCCCGTGCGTATTGACGTCACACGCACGCATGTGCGCAACCTTATAAAAGGGCCTGGCCCACAGAACAAGGAGCCGCATATAGAGAGGGGACTCTGAAGAAGAAGCTGCAGCATCGGCAGCATCGCCAGGATGTATGGAGGCACTGTATGGGGGGGGGGCTAATGTGTATGGGGGGACACTGTGGGGGGGCTACTCTGTATGGGGGGCTACTCTGTATGGGGGGGCATTGTGTGGGGGGGCTACTGTGTATGGGTGGGGAACCTGTGTATGGGGGGGGCTACTCTGTATGGGGGGGCACCTGTGTATGGGGGGGCTAATGTGTAGGGGGACACTGTGTGGGGGGGGCTACTGTGTATGGGGGAGCTACTGTGTATGGGGGGAACTACTGTGTATGGGGGACACTGTGTATGGGGGACACTGTGTATGGGGGACACTGTGTATGGGGGGATAATGTGTATGGGGGACACTGTGTGGGGGGGCACCTGTGTATGGGGGGGTACTGTGTATGGGGGGGCAAAACTGGTAGATAGTTAGAACTCACTTATAACTCACTGCCTTCTCTCTATATTTGTATTTTATATGTAGGAGTTGCTATATGGTTTTCCTTAGGTAGTACAGTATGAGGGTATAGCACATTTGCGTCTGATCCCGCCATTTCAACTATATAAAAGGAGTATTTTTGTTTAAAAATGGGGAGTGGCAATTGGGGCGTGGTCACACAAAGTGGGCGTGGTCAAAAAAATAATATTTATTAATATTATTAATAAATATATATATATATATATTATTAATAATATTAATATTTTTGTCCCTCTTTTCATTTTTCAAATGTTGGGAGGTATGTTTTTTTATTTATTATAAAAATGACCCCATGTTGTATTAATTTATTCTGCTGTACAGTGCTGCATACATAAGTAACACCATATAAATAAAAACATACATACATATACAGTACCAGATATTCAACAAAAAAAATTTTTTTAAACATTACATAAACATCAGTACACTATTTAGCAAACTCTCAACTGTCTGTATTTGACTGAGTGTGCAGACATAACTCTGCCGATAAAATCAGAAGGTTCATGTATATGAAGAGAACCGCCTTACATTTCTCAGAAGGAGCTTTCAAAATAACAGTTGATGTGAGGATGCTATTCAGTATGGAGGAGGGAGGGTGGGACTTTGCTAGTTGCTAAGTGACATCACAGCAAGGGTGTAGCCACTCCCATTCAGCAATTGCTTGAACTGTCTCTCAGAGAAAGAAACCTAACTCTATGCAATAATATCTAATTTTTTTAAAAAAGTAAGCATTTCTTATAAAGAAATATATTTGAAGATTTTAATATTTTCATCTGCACTATCCATTCGGACAATTTGATTTTCATGATAGATCCCCTTTAAAATGGGACATGATTTGGGAAGTCACCCTTTTTGTCACTTAAGTATAGGTCTAAATTTCTTAAACTATTAACCACTCGGTGTATTTTAAAGTTGCCAGTAGTTTAGTTCCCTCTACTTAATTAGCAGCATTTTATCCAAAATTGAGAGACACTGTGCCCAAAATAGTAAACACACTTTCCATCCACTACTTATAAGAGTGGTTATTTCTGACTCCAAATACATACTTTACCTGATCATTCGGTGTAAGAGGAAGATTGTCCTTTTGCTTTCAATAGTTATATCCCGGCCAAGTTTAACAAGCCGTTCATATTTATCATGCCTTGCATCTAGATCATGTTGAAATGCTGGGTAAAAAAACATGACAGTGGAAAATATAAATCAAAATTTACTTGAATGCTCTGTGGCATCTTTACATCATGTTGCCAATAAGGCAATACCAAAAGAATATGGTTCATATCACTGTAGCTGTAGTCATTTTGGCTGTATACTGGTTATTGGAAGCTGGGGCTGAGACCAAAATAACACTTTAGGGCAGAGATCCCCCAACCAGTGGCTCAAAATGAATGTGGTGCTCACCACCCCCTTTGATATTGCCCCCAGTGGCCCAAAGTAGGTGTCAGGGAAGTTTTGGAAGCACAGAGACCCCGTTTTACATCAAACAGAGTCTTCTGCAGGCTAGCAGTCCAAATAGGGCTACTAAATAGCCAATCACAGCACTTTTTGACATCCCCAAAGAACGGTTTTCATGCTTATATGGCTCATAAATAAAAAAGGTTGAGGATCCCTGTTTTAGGGGCTTCACTGGTTTAGTTGTGGCATTGCAGCCACATTGATGATGCAGCCAAGATAACACAAAGCTTCACGCTGTGAAAATTGATTTAACTTTTTCCTTCACCTCGCGCCCCCCATTTTCTAAACGCTACTCCTCCTACAGTTTTAGGGTACAAATCCCAGATTCCCCACATTTGTTCACCCTATAGTGGAGCAGGTTGCTTGTGCTTTTCTAAGGGATCCCGCCCCCCGTTCACTGCTCTGAACACCCCAATTTTCCCAATGACTTTGACAGGGAAGATTTTCAAACTGCTGCCACTCTTACAGCTTTGAAGCTACACTCCCCAAACTTGAATAACATAATCACGGAGTCACCCCTAATGAAAGCAACATTTGTTGGATGACCCAAAGTGGGAGGGGCCAACAACAGCCAATCAAATTCACCCACTGACTTTAATGGGGAAATTGAAACTGCTGCCACCCTTACAGCTTTGAGGCTACACTCCCCAAACTTGAATCACATAGTCATGGGGTCAGCCTGAATGAAAATATGATGATTGTTGAATGCCAAAAAGTGGAGGGAGCTGTGAAAAGCCAATCAGAAATTACCTATTGACTTGGTGGAAATCCAACTTGCTGCCATTCTCACAGTAATAACACTGGGGTCCCCAAACTTTGCAGAGTTAGGCACCAGGTAACTGCGGTTCAAGGTTATAAAAAGTGGGTGGAGCCACCAACTGCCAATCAGATTTTACCTATTGACTTTCAATGCGGAAATTCAACCTGGCAGTGGATGTCATCTACTTAGACTTTGCTAAAGCATTTGATACAGTTCCAAACAGAAAGTTAATGATAACATTGAGTAACATTGGCCTGGAACATATTTGTACTTTGATAGAGAACTGGCTGAAGGATACATTACAAAGAGTGGTGGTAAATGGAACATTTTCTATTTGGACCAGTTATTTTAGTGGAGTACCGCAGGGGTCAGTCCTTAGTCCTTTGCTTTTAACTTTGTTTCTATTTTTGCTGATGATTCTAAATTATGCAAAACCTATAAGCTCCATGCAGCATGCTGCCACTTTGCAGAGCATTTTAACAAAATTGGAAAGCTGGGCAGCAAACTGGAAAATAAGGTTTCAATGTTTAAATTGCCAAGTTATGCACCTTGATAGAAATAATATAAATGCAAATTTTACAGTAAATGGTGGTGTGTAGGGGGTAATGATAAGGATCTGGGGATTTGTGTAGATAAGTTGACTAATTCCAGGCAGTGCCGTTCCATGCAAAGTCTTTCATTAACTCAAAGGATTAAAACATAATTTTTATAGGTATGCAGTGCAGTTTTGGGCTCCAGTCATTAGAAGGATATTAATAATCTGGAGAGAGTGCAGAGACATGCAACTAAACTGGTAAAGGGGATAAGATTTAAACTATGAGGTTAGACTGTCAAGGTTCGGATAGTTTTCTCTGGAAAAAAGGTGCAGGTGAGGGCACATGATTACTCTGTAAAAGTACATTAGATGATCAGCACACCAGAGGCCACCCCTTTAGATTAGAGGAACAGAACTTTCATTTGAAGCAGCGCAGGTGGATTTTTATGGTGAGGGCAGTGAGGTTGTGGAATGCCCTTCAGTGTGATGTTGTGATTGCAGATTCTGTTAATGCCTTTAAGAGGGGCTTTGATGATTCAAGCATAATATCCAAGGCTTTTGTGATACTAAATCTACAATTAGTATAGATAATGGTATATATATATAAAAGTTTATATATAGGAGTGTATAGATAGGTTAGTAAGAGTGTGTGTATATATGTTCACTGGGGTTCGGCTGAAGTGGTTGAACTTGATGGACTAGAGTCTTTTTGCAACCCAACTTAAAAGGACAAGGAAAGGTTAATATAAATTAAAAGTAAGTCTAAAGGCATTATTTTTAAGTACTTACTGCATATCTAAATTCCCAGATCCTTGCTTGCTTCTCTGAGATATGGTGCTGGCAGCCTACAGCAGTGTGAAGACTACAGTGACACTGAAATCTCTCTCCCCTTCCTGTAGGCTGGACTATAGGGCAGTATGCTTTTTAAATTTTGACTTGCATTCTCCTTTAACTACATAACTCTACTCTGCATGCATTTTAACTAAACTCAAACATCTGCTGGTGATCTCTATCCCCTTTAAAGGAACAGTAACACCAAAAAATGAAAGTGTATAAAAGTAACTACAATATAATGTACTGTTGCCCTGCATTGCTACAACTTGTGTGTTTGCCTCAGAAAGACTACTATAATTTATATAAGTTAGCTGCTGTGTAGCCATGGGGGCAGCCATTCAAAGGAGAAAAGGCACAGGTTACTTAGCAGATAACAGATAAACCCCCATTATATGGGGCTTATCTACTAGTTATCTGCTATGTAACCTGTGCCTTTTTTCCGGCTTGAATGGCTGCCCCCATGGCTACAGAGCAGCTTATTATATAAATTATAGTAGTGTTACTGTAGCAAACACACCAGTTGTACCAGTGCAGGGCAGCAGCACATTATATTGTAATTACTTTTATACACTTTCATTTTTTGGTGTTACTTTTCCTTTAAGCAAGTGTATTGGTTAAAGCAAAGCTGTCTGGAACCAGGATTGCAGAAAGACACACTAATTCCATTAGCAGTTACATATCATAACATTGAAAACCACTAAAATTTTTTGGGATTTACATCACCTATAAAAATTAAATCATAATTATTACCTTTAAAGGACATTAGTACTGCTGAGGAACTGCAAACACTGCCTTTCTCATCTTTCCTTTGTGATCTTTGAACAGTATCAGGTTTGCGGTTTTTAAAAGACCCTGAACCTATAACACAAACAAAATGTTGTTGAGTTCAATCACTAGTTAAATACAGGTAAATATAAAAACATATCTCTTAATTAAATAGTGGTCAAGGAATCAGTTTATGGAGGGAAAAATAACATTCAAAACAGACTAGAATACAGATAGTTTATGGAGAACTCATAGCTGTATGCTTGCATCCCTTATTGTCAACACTTCTTAATAGCTGGTGCCAAAACAGTACTTCCTTTCTCTCACAGTTTTTTTGACCTATTACAACTTGGTTGCCATCCAAATCAATCAACAGAAATTTCAATTACAAATATAATTTTAACTGCAAATACCAAAAATACTTTCATACTACCAATACGCTAAGAACCCTCTGAAGCTTTTTATACAGTTTATCATACTCTTCTTCTCTTGGTACGGTCTTCTTGGTACTGCCCGGTCTTCAGTTTCCATATGCACTTAAATGAAACATCCCACAACAGGCCCCTTATTTTCTCTGCATTTCTTCTCTCTTGTCCAATTACTCAATACCCATAGTTTAACGTTTTACCATAAGCAAACCTAAACTAATGAATAAAAAACTTAAATATTTAATCTAATATATCAAAAAAAAAATCTTCTGTTCACTTTGGAATGCCTGGAAGACACATATGTTATGTAGAAAAGATGCCATTTCCAATTCAAAATCTTATAACATTAGCTTACTTAGATTGTAAGGGACCTCCTTCCTACTGTGTCTCATACCATGGCACTTAATCTTTGTGTTATTATACTTATTTATTTTATTTACTAGAACACTTAAATATATATACATGGGGACGTGATCTGCATGGCTTGCTGAGCAGATGTGTGCTCTTGAGCTCCATCGCAACCATAATAAATTCTGCAGTGGTAGGCACCCACTTCTCAGTTTTTGGGACTGATCGCCCCAGCAGACACTGGTTGGGGGGTGGGGCAACAAAGCACAAAAAGCATGTGCTGATATGGCTGCAAAACTTAAACAATTTGCTCACACTGTTCAACAAGATGGCTCAGCACCTATGCCAGCACTACAAGACCAAGCATTGCAACTGTTACTTACCACTATCACAGACTGCAGAGCGGCCTTATCCTCCAAGACTGAAGGTTAAAATGGACCTCTCCCTTACACGTGCAGATTTGCGAACACTGTGTGACAGGACAACCAAAGCAGAGGGAAGGATGTCCAGATTAGAAGATACCTGCAACCCTCTGGCAGCCCAAATACAGTTGCAACCAACTCAAAAGCAGAGAAAGTTGATGACTACATGAACAGGCAGCGTAGGAACAACCTGAGGGTAATTGGCCTGTTGGAGAGAGCAGAGGGAGAGGATCCTTCCAAATTTGCTTAACGATGAATCCAGGAAGTGCTCCCTGAGGCATTGCTGTCACAGCAGTTGGTAGCAGAACGAGCACACAAAGTACCAACCTGCCAAAGCCACCACCCTTCCTAATACAGCTTCTGAAAGGGCAGGTGATGAAATTCTGCAGGCAGCATAACAGCTGGCATACCAAACCAGCAAGATGTTCCGTTTCCCTGACTATTCAGCTGAACGCCAAAAGAAACGGGGGGGAATTTGTGGGGGTTAAAGGAGAAGGAAAGGCTAAGTCACTTGGGGGTGCCAAAATGTTAGGCACCCCCAAGTGACTTAGGACGCTTACCTTGTACCCTGGGCTGGTGCCCCTGTTAGGAGAAAAAAGCACCAGCCCAGGGCACCTGCAGGAAGTGCTTCCTCCTTTCTTTTTCTTCTGCCGGCGAAATCCGTGGGCCGGCGCATGCGCAGTAGAGTGAAAACCCGACTTTCTTGTTCAAGTTCGGCTTTTCACTCTACTGCGCATGCGCGCGCAAGCGAATAGGAAGCGCTCGCTGCTAACCGGGCTGGTGCTGTTCTCTCCGTACAGGGGCACCAGCCCGGGGTAAAAGGTAAGCGGTCTAAGTCACTTGGGGGTGCCTAACATTTTGGAACCCCCAAGTGACTTAGCCTTTCCTTCTCCTTTAAACAGAGGCTACACAAAGCCAATGTCAAGTACTCCATGATCTATCCGGCCAAGCTTCAAATATAAGCGAAAGGAAAAACTTACTACTTTGCCACCCTGAACAAAGCAACAGAGTGGCTGGACTGTCACGGGTATCGTAACAGCCCCCAGAATGGGAACAACCACTAAACAGCTGTAAGAACTCAACACAAAGCTGCCTTAGCAAACCCCTAGGAATAAAGATTTATGACCTAAACCTTACCACTGGCCCTGCAGTACTCAGTCTCCTGACCACTCTGGGAACTCACAATTTCTCCAGGTTACTGTGCACGAACCCCCAAACTGCGGGAGCCTCCGTTAAAATGATCTGCATGTATATTGGTAAGCAGCATTCTAATATTTATATTTGTGGACCTGTTTGGCATAAAACCAGTTTGGTCCGGGCCAATTCCGGCCCACGTCTAGGCCATGGCGCTGGCGCACCAAGTCTGTGCACCAGCTTCCTCCTTGCTCCAGACTCTAACCTGTAAGCCACTAGGCCCTGACAGTATACACAAGCCATATACGAGATGTGCGTATGTGCAACGTGATGTCACCAGAGAGCTTCCTGAACAGCTTGAGGATTTGATTTCTCATGGTAACAAGACTGACACTGCCTTAGAGATCATCAAGCAGAGAAAGATTGTGACAAGAAGTTCCGGCCCATCCTAGCTCCTCAATTCCAAAGACCCCTGCTCCAGAGATCCGCTCCTCAGGTCCCATCCAGTACTCCCGAATAACCTATGCAAGTCAGACGGGCACATTTCTCTGAACACGAGAAAGGCATTCAGCTGGCCTGTGCTTGCACTACGGTGGCAAGGCTCACTTTGCCAGCAACCACCCTCTAAAGTAGGGAAATGCATATGACTTGTTCAGATTGGGGAGTTACATCTGGATGGCTTCAAACCTTCTCCCCAAAATAATTCCCACAGATTCCTCTTGGGTAGTTCCATCTGGCTTCAAGAACTGTTAACTTTCGAGCCTTCCGTGATTCTGTAATTTTATGGACTCTGCCTTTGCTAAGCTTCTTGGTATTCCCCTACCAAGGGGTTGGCCATTTAGATTTAAGACAAGTACGAAAAGTGCTCTGTAGACGGAAGAAACATTCTTTGGCTATATTATCTCTAAGAAAGGGTTTGAAATGGATCCTATCAAAGTGCTTTCAATTCAAGATTGACCTCTTCCAACCAGCACCAAGGCCATACAGAGATTTATTGGCTTTGCCTATTACTACAGCAATTCATTAAGGGATTTTCATTTTACATAGTTCCATAGCTTTCTTCTTCCAAGCAGAACTACGACATTGGGAAACAAGAGTTACTTGCTGTCAAGTTAACTTTGGAAGAATGGTGTCATCTGCTAAAGGGGAAAACCGCATCCTATAATCACCTTTACTGACCATAAAAATCTAGAGCATAACCAGACTCTTAAGAATCCTCAGCAGGCTCAGAGGGCACTCTCTTTTACACGGTTTAATTTTGTTATTACTTATAACCCAGGCTCCAAGAACAAAAAGGCAGACGCTCTCTCCAAAAGCCATAGTGAGGTCTGTGATCCAATTATTCACCTTTATTAGGATTATCACTTTCCTGCTGCCACAATTCACTTCTCAGATTCAGTCTGCTCAGTCTTCTGCATCTCCAGACAAACTCCTATTGGCATACATTACATTCCCCCTGAACTTCCTTACTCTGTTCTTCAGTAGACCAATTTATCCAAGCAAGCTGGGCACCCTGGAGAATGACTCTAGTTTTTAAATGACTCTAAACTAGACTGTTGGTTTCTCTTGTATATAAGGAAACCATAGAAATCATAAGTAACATCTTCCCACTTATCTCCATCAAGCTGTGGAACCACTTTTTCCCACTTGCTTGTTGCATCCCTGTGTTTGAGGAAGTTACTAGAACTCTTTATATGTTGGAGAATAATACAGTCATATAAAAAAAGTTTGGGAACCCCTCTTAATGCTTTGGAGTTTTGTTTGTCATTGGCTGAGCTTTTTAAAGTAGGTGTTTCCTTTTAATATATAACATGCCTTATGGAAACAGTAGTATTTCAGCAGTGACAAAGTTTATTGGATTAACAGAAAATATGCAATATGCATCATAACAAAATTAGGTGCATAAATTTGGGCACCCCAACAGAAATATTACATCAATACTTAGTTGAGCCTCCTTTTGTCAATGTAACAGATTCTCGATGGCTGTATTTTTGACCATTCGTCCATACAAAATCCCTCCAGTTCAGTTAAATTTGATGGCTGCCGAGCATGGACAGCCTGCTTCAAATCATCCCATAGATTTCCAACGATATTCAAGTTGGGGGACTGTGACGGCAATTCCATAATATTGTACTTCTCCCTCTGCATAAATGCCTCTGTAGGTTTCGAACTGTGTAACTTCAACTTTGTGACTGATGCTTGAACATTAACCTAAAGAATTTGTTGATATTGGGTTGAATTCATCCAACCCTTGACTTTAACAAGGGCCCCAGTCCCTGAACTAGCCACACCGCCCAATAGCAAGATGGAATCTCAACCAAATTGGACAGTAGGTAGCAGGTGTTTTTCTTCCGCTATGCAAAGTGCTTTTTGTTAACCATATAACTCAATTTTTGTCTCATCAGTCCAAAGCACTTTGTTTCAAAATGACTGTGGCTTGTCTAAATGAGCTTTTGCATACAACAAGTGACTCTGTTTGTAGCGTGAGTGCAGAAAGGGATTTTTTCTCATCACCCTGCCATACAGATCTTCTTTTGCAAATTGCGCTGAATTGTAGAACGATGTACAAATACACTGTCTGCAGCAAGATGTTCTTGCAGGTCTTTGGAGGTGATCTTTGGGTTGTCTATAACCATTCTCACAATCCTCTGCATAAGCCACTCCTGTATTTTTCTTGGCCTGCCAGACCTGGGTTTTAGAGAAACTGTGCCTGTGGCCTTCCATTTCCTGATTGCATTCCTTACAGTTTAAACTTCTGAGATAGCTTTTTGTAGCCTTCCCCTAAACCATCCTTTTTTCAGATTTTTTTGAGAGTTGTACTGTATTGGGAGTATAGTCATTTCCTATCATTATAGTTCATTTTCATACAAAGGCATGCCACAATTGCAATTATTTCAGTCCAATACTGCTTTCTTTGTCACAAGGTACATGTCCTTTTTGCTTCATTTTAAACACTAAGTAAATTTTTCTATTTAGACAATCACCACCCTTATTAAAAAGGCTAAACCCCATGTATTAATATACACACAATGAAGCATATAGTATACAAACTCCTATACATTTAAAATACTATGTTTATTAACCGCATGTGCATCTCAAAGCGATAAAAGCAAGCACTATTTCAAAAGATAAAGGCAAAAAGCGATAAAATCAAACACTATTTCAAAAGATAAAGGCAAACAGAACAGCAACACAGATGCCATATCCAATGTTGTGAATTTTGCATAAACATATTCTGAAACATTATTATCCTGGAACCACCATAAAATTGTATCAGCAATAGGTGGAAAAAAAGTTTCATAGTGTCTCTTACTTTGAAGAGTACTTTGAAGTCCCATCCTTGGACCAGAAATCACTTTCATAAATTTGCTGTGACCAAATGTACCCTAGGGAGACCATTTCCTTATAATAAAAGCAATAAAATGTTAGTAATCTGAGCCACACTGACCCTAAGAATCCACAATCTATGCAATACAATGATCAATATTTAGCTGCCTTTATGGACATTAACTTGCCCCTCAATGCTTACAGCTTTTTTGCAGATTCCACTCCTCTCCCTTTTGGAAAAGTGCATTTGATTTAAAGATTTCATCTGTGATCGGGCTTTAACCTGGATCAATATGGAAATTTATGTAAGTAATTTCTGGTCCACCGTGCATTGCACTAAATGCTTTAACACTCACATGATGTCACTGCGCATGTGCACATGTCATGGAAAGGAAACATCCAGGAGAAAGTTGTGTTATTATGGAAGTACTTGGGGGGGGGGGGGTTAGGGGTGGTTACCTAGGAGTTACAATCATGTTGCCCCAGGTAACTCCCAGGAGATCTAGGATCAGGTCCATCACTGCTGAACTGAAGCTTTTTTAGAAAGCTGAGGTTGATGGTTTTGATTTGAGACATTTTGTTCACATTGTGTGTGCTTAAAAATACATTCCTATTACCTTATTAATTGCAATACTGTGAGTTGGTCACACAAAGACTTTAGCTAGGATTGTAAAACCTCCACATAAACCTGCACACAACAGTATCCCTTAAATACGGAGACCGCATTTTTTATGCTAGGAAGCAGTAATTTAAATGATCTTATATTTTGGAACTTAATGAATGGGAACATGCTGAGAAAATTAGAGCTACTAGAATCATAAGTAAAAACCTTCACTGTTCCATTAACGACAGCCCAGCCATTTAGAAATTGCTAAATTTCTAACTATTAAAATGTTTTATGATTTACCTTTAGCAGACATTTTAGCTCATCTCATGCACTCTCCTTGTCCGGCGTGCTCGCTCACGGAACCCTTTACGTGAGGGTGTGTATGCAGCTCAGTGACAGCAGGGGGCCTGATAATCCAAGTAAGTGCATACTTCCCTACAGTGCCGTTTTCAGTAACACAAACCCCCTCATTGCTGTTTAACAGCAGGCTCACACCTTCCCGTGTTACTGAAAATCCCAACGCTACAAGTCTCATCACGCGAGACTGGCGTCACAACTACACGCACGTAGCCGCCTTGTGGAAGTGACAAGGCTGCGTAACGCAGAGTGGGGTACTGTGTTGTAGTTGCTCAGCCGTAAAGCTTGCTTTCCTCTGTTGCCGCACCTCCCGCTTCTGTTTGAAACAAAAAAACAAACGTGTTAGTATGCTGCCATGTCCGCCCCCCCCACCTTAGTCTTAAATTATATCTGCACAGAGTAACGACTTGGGAACTTAAAAATTATTATTTTTTTCTGATTGCAAACAGTATCCGCTGCCCCCAGAGCTGCTTCTACCGATTTTACAAAAAATAAAGAGGTTTTGCACAAACTGATGTCATGTTTTTAGGCTTTTTTGTTCATTTCACGTTTATTTAACACGTCAGTTTTAGTAATGATCTCACACACCTGCCTTATGTAGAAATAAACATTGTAAAACCCTTTTTGTTTACATAAATTTTAATAACAGGTAAGAGTTTATCGATGCGTGAGTAACACATAGATCCATACTTTGGTTAAAGGGGGATCATTCCATTAAAGAAACACTGTCATGGGAAGACGTGTTTTTCAAAACGCATCAGTTAATAGTGCTTTTCCAGCAGAATCCTGCAATGAAAAACCTTTTTTTTTTTTTAAACACAGATTTTTTTTATATTTAATTTTAAACTTTCACATGGGGCTAGCCATATTTTTCATTTCCCAGGGTACCACAGTCATGTGACCTGTGCTCTGATAAACTTCTACTACTATAAAATCATGACAGTATCCCTTTAAATTAAAGGAAAGACTAAGTCACTTGGGGGTGCCAAAATGTTAGGCACCCCCAAGTGACTTTAAAGGAACAGTAACACCAAAAAATGAAAGTGTTTTACAGTAATTAAAATATAATGTACTGTTGCCCTGCACTGGTAAAAGTTGTGTGTTTTCTACAGTAACACTAGTATAATTTATATAAATAAGCTGCTGTGTAACCATGGGGGCAGCCATTAAAGTTGGAAAAAAGGAGAAAAGGCACAGGTTACATAGCAGATAACAGATGACCTCTCTAGAATACAATAGTGTTTATCTGTTATCTCCTATGTGCCTGTGCCTTTTCTCCTTTGAATGGCTGCCCCCGTGAGTAAACAGCATCTTTGTTTATATACATTTCTGAGGCAAACACACCAGTTGTACCAGTGCAGGGCAGCAGTATATTTTATTCTTATTACTTTTATACACTTTCATTTTTTGGTGTTACTGTTCCTTTAATCGCTTACCTTGTACCCCAGGCTGGTGCCCCTGTTAGGAGAGAACAGCACCAGCCCGGGGTACCTGCAGTGAGCACTTCCTTCTGCATTTTGTTCTGCGGATAAATCCCTCGGCTGGCACATGTGCATTAGAGTGAAAAGCCAACTTTGTTGTTAAAGTTCGGCTTTTCACTCTAATGCACATGCGCAAGCTCGCCAACGCGGAAGAAGGAAGCGCTCGCTGCTACCCCGGGCTGGTGCTGTTCTCTCTTAACGGGCACCAGCCTGGGGTAAACAGTAAGCAATTAAAGATACTTGGGGGTGCCTAACATTTTGGCACCCCCAAGTGACTTAGGCTTTCCTTCTCCTTTAAATTAAAGTTATCCCATTAAGTTAATGTATTATGACAGAATCTCCAAAAACAAGCAACTTTCCAATATACATGCTTTATTTTTAATCAAATGCTTAATTTTATTGGGAGAAGAAAACAGTGTTGTACAGTAATAAATAATCACATGCTACATTATTACAGAGATAGGGCATGTGTGCTTAAATTGCTAACTTGTCTCATATCATTAACATTATTGAGGGAAACATCAAACACTATATTACAAAGGGTATCTCCCCACACTTATCTTTTAGCGTGTGGTGAGAAGGAAAATCTGAACAAATTATTTAACCTTATAGCAACATGGGGATAATAAACAGAAAGAAAAAAAATCAGAATTATAAGCTGATGTGTGGTTTGTTACAGGGCAATTTGTACACTGTGTGAGCATTATTAGGGGTCATAATTTGGATAATGTGAACTTCCAAAAGAAAGCTAGTGTGGGCTATGTTTGTTGTAGAAGTTAATCCATGTTGCCCAGTACTGGTCTTCACATGACCAGCGATTCATGGCATGTAGGGCTGCTCTTTCATATTGAATGTTGGTGTGAATTTCTGCTGTTAATTGGGGGAAGGACGGGGCTTCCTTTTTTTTCTAGGCTCCAGCAATCAGTCTCCGGGCTGCTATGAGGATATGGGAGAGGATTTTTTCATTCATTTTACTTCCCAAATCTGGGAATATGCAAGTTAGGGCAATGCTAGGGATTTTGGGTAAGGTAACATCAAGAGTATTTGTTATGATGTAGAATACAGATTCCCGGAAGTTAAACAGTTTCTTACAACTCCACCATATATGTAGCATTGTCCCTTTATTTTTACAGTTTCTCCAGCAATCTGTTGAAGTGCCTGGGTATATATGGTGAAGTTTCTCTGGGGTGAGATACCATCTATGAAGGACTTTGTAGTAGTTCTCTAGATCAGTGCTGTCCAACGTCTGTGGTGCCGAGGGCCAGAATTTCTTTAGCATACATGGTGGAGGGCCGCTAATGGAAGCTAGTTTAGACTACTTCTCTTTTTTAAACCGCACCCACTTCAAACCACACCCATGTTATCACAACAGCTTTTAAGACCATACCCACATTAATGGTGGTAGAGCAGCAAAAATGGTTGGTGCTCACTGCGGGGATATCAACCATCATTCATATGTGAAAGAATTATATCATGTCACGTGTGTGACAAGACACACCCCTAAATCCATATGCTTCCTCCTCCCCTGTGGATAGCACAGCAACCCGCAGCACATAATTACATACCTTAGGGACCATTTAATGGCTATTTCCAACTGCTAACAAACTCCCAGAACAAATCGCTTCCAGATTCACCTCCAACAGGCAGCACAGGGCAGGCAGAGTATGGCACACACAGGCAGCATAGGGCAGGTAGAGTACTGCCTGTGTGTGCCATCATCTACCTGCCCCCACCTATGTGTGCCATGCTCTGTCTGCCCTATGCTGTCTGTGTGTGCCATACAGTACACACAGTAACACAATGCTGGCACTGCTCCTACAGTCTGAGGTGTGAAGAGGTGAATAACGTGGGTGCTTACAGTCTCAACCTGAGGTGTGAACAATGCTATGCAGAGATTAAAAGGTGTGAACAATACAGGGGATTACATGTATATACTGTACAATACAGGGGAATTACAGCCTGAATCTGAGGTGTGAACAATGCAGGGGGTGAACAATGCAGAGATGAAAAGGTGTGAACAATACAGGGGATTACAGGTATATACTGTACAATACAGGGGAATTACAGCCTGAATCTGAGGTGTGAACCATGCAGGGGGCCAGTTAATCTCAGTACTGATAGCAAAAATACAAAAGAGGAGATTTTATGCTATGCCTTTAATATTAAATATACAGGCTCTGGGAGTGACTAACGCTTATTGTTTACTGCAGTTATATGCCATAACTTTAAGTCCACTAAAGATATGCTACCATTGTGGACAAAATAAACTAAATCTACCACCCAGGAGACACAGCCTGTGAGTGGCTCATTTAGCTGGGTTCAGCTAATTGGCTTGTAGAGACCAAGCTGTAAAACAAGTATTAAATCACCTCACTGATATTGTGGGTCATCCCCACTTTGGTCAGCAGTACTTGGACCTTTGCTGGGGGACTCCACCTGGTTGTATATAGTATATTCATTAATGAACTGGACCCCCCACACTTTATCCCCTACTTTCCGGTTGTAGCTTGACTTGCAGTAATTCATTTTTGTATGATGTATTGTGAAAGAGTTTAATTAAGAACAGAAAGCGTGATAACAGGAATCAATTAATTGATTTTAGTTTTACCTTATTTTATGAAATTGGTGTTGTGTGCAATGAATTTGGGATTCGCTTTTAGATTTATGGAATACACTAATAAAGGTTAAGTTTTAAGACATAGCACAAAGACCCCTCAATTTTACTTAATTACATTTTTACTTTTGCTTTTTTTTAATTTTTTTTTAAAAGATTTTATTTTGCGTTTTTAATTTTAACAGCATAAGGGAACAGTCCCAGACTTTTAATGTTAATAAGCAGTGTAGGACTCAGGTAAAATGAGGGGCCTTGACATGGCACGTGAGCATACATATTTTGGCCAAAGTGTGGTACTAACACCCCATTTTTTGTAAAAATTATTTTTAAAGGAGACATATCCTATAAAAATTAAGAATGTACCAGTGAATTATACTCCTCTAAATATAAAAGGATTGTGTTTAAAAAAAGTTGTGTTTCATGCTGATTTATTGAGAAATTCCGCCAAAACCCCACTAGCCCCGCCCATCTGTTCCACTTCCTGCTGGCTGAATTCTCTGGATGAGCTGGGGAGCCGCCGGCTCTCAATACACTGCACTGTAGGAGAGGAACCAATCACCAGCTAGGCTGACCTGATAGGGAACTGAAGCCTGTCTGTGCTTGTGTGACTGTAGGGCTGTGATTGGCTCTCCCCCTCTTACTTGCTTCTGGCAGGGACCGTTAGGACAAGCCCACTCTTCATTTCAAATTTGGTCAGAGAAGAGATAGGATCTATAGGGAGCTCCAATAAAGGGGCCATTTTTACAGATAGGATTAATTTTAAGCACAAAGGGAAACCAGCACCGTATATTATTCATAATTGCCTACAATATTAGGGTTTTTCCCATTTATCCAGTATGTCTCCTTTAAAGGTAAACTGAGTGCTGGCAACTTTTCTCTTTTGTGTGCAAATGGTGGCCTTTTATTGTTTATAGCAGCTGGTCAACTCCAGAATGTGGGTGAGACCAAGAGCTGGCACAAGGGTGTTTCTAGCAGCTGGTCAACAATACAGCATGGGTTCGACTGAGCGCTGGTGATTCACAAAAGTCTGAAATAAGGAGTGCTATTTATAGCATGCGTTAAAAATCTTATCACTTCTTATTTTTCGCTCCATTCATTAAAAGGACACTTGTCATAATTAAGAAGCGATGTTCTTGGCGTTATTTATCTTACGATGACATATTTTAATGAAAAAAACTATGCGATAAGCGTTATACGGGCCGATTCACTAAAGGTCAATAACGCTTATCGCATAGTTTTTTTCATTAAAATATGTCATCGTAAGATAAATAACGCCAAGAACATCGCTTCTTAATTATGACAAGTGTCCTTTTAGTGAATCGAGCGAAAAATAAGAAGTGATAAGATTTTTAACGCATGCTATAAATAGCACTCCTTATTTCGGACTTTAGTGAATCGGGCCCATGACCTCTAGAGGTGTTTTGGTCCTCATACAGGGGTTTGGGAGTTGTGTCAACATATGCCTGGATATATTTGGATATATTTATAAAATTCAGATTTGTGGAGGCCAAACTCTTCTCTGCTCTTCTCGTAAATGATTTTAGATGAATATTTTTGTATAATGACTTAACTGGGGTAATTCCCAGCTTGACCCAGGTTTTAGGGTTTATCAGTATGTGCAATCCTAGGTTTCCTCTTTTCCAGAATAAACTTGTTAATCAGTTTTTCGATTTGTTTGAGGAACGTTTAAGGGACTAGTATCGGGACAGTTCTGAATGTATATAGAATGACCATCATTTTGAATATAGCCATACGGCCAAACCATGACACCATGCTAATTTTTTATGTTTCCGTAGTAGCCTTTATTTTTGATAAAAGACCCTGATAGTTTGCTTCAAAGAGGTTTTCAGGATTTTTTTGTTAGATAAATCCCTATTTTATCTGTGAATTTTTCCAGTTAAAACTAGCCTTTATTTTTGATAAAAGATCCTGATAATTTGCTTCAAAGAGGTTTTCAGGATTTTTGGTTGGAAATCCCCATCGATATAAGACTTTATGTGATCTCAGGGCCTCTTCTAGGGCTGAGGTGAGATCAGTCACATCGTTGTGAGAGCTGACCATTTTATTTTCAATGCAATGCTATGTTCTCTCTCCGATGTCTGTAAGTTCCGAGCGTAGCTCTGTAATCATTTTTAGTATGTTGCTCTGGATATCTTTTCGTAATGTGTGTAGCAAAGTTTTCATGGACCCTCTTCAGAATCAGTTAGGCTTTGCTTCTCGTGTTGTGAATTAATCGGTGGCAGGGCCGGAACTAGGGGTAGGCAGAAGAGGCAGCTGCTGAGGGTGCAATGCTTGGGGGACGCCAGGCAGGAGCCTCTCGTCTCTCTCATCTAGTCTGTGACTGCAGGTGCAGGAGCGAGGTAGCCGACCGGGTTGCCTAGGGCGCCCGGTTCGCTCAGCCCACCCCTGATCGGTGGGGTATCTGGTGTAGTTAGACGAGAGCATTCCTTGTTGGCACCATTTTGGGGCCTTTCGGTTGCGCCCCTGTCTGTTTTTGGCTGAATAGAATGGTGTCAACTTCGTTGGGGAACCTTTCTTCCTGGTTTTTGCCCATCATAATGTGTTGTGCTGTATTCTCTTTAATTTGGCCAGAAGTGGGATGGTTTACAGTAATTATCTTGTCATTTATCAGGCCTGGGTCTGGAGCTTTTCTGGAACACGTCTTACTCCATTAAAGGAGAAGGAAAGGGTTAATAAAGCCACCCCATAACTGGAAAGGCCTCATGTCCCTGTAGCTGATCGCTACCTTTTTTTACCTGGAAAGTCAGTATATTGCCTGCACTACTTGATATTCTAAAACTCTGTATTTCTTCTATTGCGGCTGCCATGTTGGATATCCAACATGGTGGCGCGTAAGGAAATGTGCATGTGCAAACCTTCTCCCTCCCCCTAGACTTGAGCGCGACCTACTCTGCCCCAGCCGCTCCTGCTTTTTATATGGAAAGCGCACTCACAGGGTATGTTCAGTGCGCATACGCTTACTCGTTAGACTGGGGATCTTCTTTACACTGCTCAGCGTTTTTTCTTCCTGTTTGGCTTCAGATCTTCTGAACAAGTGAAATATGGGGAGACTTAAGGGCACTATTGAGACAACTGAAGGTATGCCTGCAGCTTGAGATTAACTCTTTATTAGCCTTTCCTTCTCCTTTAAATGCTAAACCACGCCCCTATACACACTTTATTTTATTCTTACAGTCATGAAGCTAACTGACTCTTTAGCTCTAACAGGCAGCCTCAGCCAGTCCTTTCTCAGAAACTTAGGCAGTCCTGGCTTTCCTCCTTTTAGTGCAACCAGACCCCATCCAAACAGAGAATACACAGGCAGCAAATGAGCATACTTGCCACTGATTGCCTCCAATAAGAATTCATTCTATCTTAATTGGGATCATTTACAAGGTACTGTTTTATTATTACAGAGAAAAAGGAAATTATTTTTAAAAAACTGAATTATTACCTGTATAATATGGATAGGCCATGTCTAATAGGAATTTCTACGGCACACTAGTATTTAAAGGAACAGTAACACTAAAAAATAAAAATGTTTTAAAATAATTAAACTATAATGTACTGTTGCCCTGCACTGGTAAAAGTTGCGTGTTTGCTTCAGAAAGACTACTATAGTTAATAGAAATAGCTGCTGTGTAGCCATGGGGGCAGCCATTTAAATTGAAAAAAGGAGAAAAGGCACAGGTTACATAAGAAGATAACAGATAAACTGTGTAGAATACAATGGGAATCTGCTACTTATCTGTTATCTGCTTAGTAACCTGTGCCTTTTCTCCTTTTTTCAATTTAAATGGCTGCCCCCATGGCTACACAGCAGGGTATTTATATAAACTGCAGTAGTGTTTATGAAGAAAACACACAACTTTTACTAGTGCAGAGCAATAGTATATAATATATTAATTATTTTTATACACTTTCATTTTTTGGTGTTACTGTTCCTTTAAAGGATATTAAATCCCTACATTTAGCATCTTTGAGATGTCTGTCATTCACATAATGTTGTAATCTCCAGTGGATCACAATTCTTTATTTTTTACTGGTAGGTATACTGGCTCATTCTTGCAAATTAGGAAGGGTCTAAGTTGCAAGTTCCTAAATCCAAAGGTTGTCTTGTCACAATTGTCTAGTATTCTGGTATGTACTCTACATTGTTTCTAATCTAATATTTGGTGTTGCCATAGTTAAAGACAACTGCCAATTAAGGGTTCTTCAAATATTGGGGATGGGATCTTGTTCTTTTTTTTTTACACATACCAAAGACATACACATATATAATTCAAAGTTGGACATACCCATCCCACCCTGCAATGTAGTTTTGTGTAAGGTATCATTCTTTTTTTTCTGGGTGGTTTACCTTGTCATAAAGTAGCTCTAGATATTGTAGTTCTTAAAGAACTGTTTGGGGATCTCAATATGAGCATGGAGATAAAAAGATACAATTTGGGATTATATTCTTTTTAATTGTATTAATTCTTCCAGACCAATTAAAGCATTTTGTTGCTGTAACATCCTGCCTGGATTCAATCTGGTGACCTGGTGTTTTTTTTTTTTTTTTTTTGCAGTCTACATTACCATTACCCTACCTGAACAGACAACTAAGCTCTTAGGATGATGCCACACGTGGCGTTTTTACGCTGCGTATTTTCTCAGCCTAAAAACGCTGCACAAGCCACACAGCCCCTGACTATGGTGTTTTTCAGCCTAGTAATGGTGACGTAGCAAATCCCGTTTCCATGGTGCTAATAGTGCGAAATAGTAAAAAACACAGCGTATTTCCGCTAGGTCTGGCAGCTGCCTTTGTGTCTACATAGGAATAGCTTGCTGTGCAAATACTGGCGTATTTCGGCAAACTCTTGAAAAATCCGTGCTAAGGCGTTTTCTAGCGTATTTACGCTTTGTGTGGTTTGCTTCGAGTCTTTTCAAGTTATTTCTCTGGATGATGATATTGTGCGTTTTTCAGCCGCCGAGAGAATTAGAAAATATGCAGCATAAAAACACCACGTGTGGCATCAGCCTTAGGTTTTTGCTATGTTCACCTTAGTTTCCAGACAGGCATAGTGAATTCAGCTGTAATTAGCTGGCCACAGATGTTCAGAGTTAGCATTCAGTCTGGCTATAAAATCTCCAGCTCCAACCTGTAGGTGTGCTTACGTGTTCCTCTGTGCTTCAATTGCTGAATTCCTGTTCCTGGTACTTGCGCCTGTCCCTTGTGTTGTTTCCTGGTTCTGACCCTGGCTTTTTTCTGACTTAAGGGTTTGTCTTACACTTCTGCTGCTGTTTTCTGGTACTAACCTGGCCTGTCTGGCTATGCCTAATTTTGTCATGATTGGTTCCTTCCCTGCAGTAATGATTGGCTCCCTCACTTGCCTCTGCGGGAGTTTCTGTTTTCTCGTGAGATAAGACCTGGTGTTAACCGAGTAGCTTAGGGCCAGGCCCAATGCCAAAGGTGGCTATTATAGGCAGAAGAGCACCCCTAGACCAGGGTCCAGTTACTTCTGCTGGGGTTTGGGTTCACCATACATGACAGTTGCCCATGAAGCAAGTCACGAGTCTTAGCTGTCTCTTCTAGAAGCGGTTTATAGTTCAAGTCAAATATGTCCTTGATATTTTAATTCCCAAATATGTTATGTGTTTGTATTTCCATTTAAAACTTTCAAAAGTGTACTGATTTTATCAGGTATAGTTATAAGGCCTCTGATTTTTGTTTGTTAATTTTATAGTTACAATATGATCCAAAAGTCTGTAATTCTTTCATTATAAGCATCAAGAATATTGCTGGATTCAAGACTAGCAATAAGTTGAATTCCAGTCTAGTCTAAAGGCTTCTGATATCTGTGTTGTTGCCGATTGCTACCAGCAGATATTCCATACACCATACATATTATAGAGGCGTAAGGGGCATCCCTATCACTTTTCATTTCTAATATTAAAAGGTGAAGATAACATACCTAATTTAGGATGATGGCTCTGTGTATACCACCGTTATCTTTTTTTTTTTTTTTTTTAAACTTAGCTTTTGATGCCCAAATTTCATTTTTTTGTTCCATCTTCATCCATCCAGCCTTTAACATGTGGGCGCACTGTAATTCGTGGTGGGAATTTGACCTTTTTAGGCAAGGTCTTTCTTTTAAAAAGAAGCTTAGTTCCGTTAGCCAAACATGACAGAACGACTGTGAAATGGTTTTTTTAATTTCCTGTGGTTCTGAGGAAAATAGTTTTGTCTCCCAAACTTGCCACAGTTCTGTTGCTTGGAAGATCAAAAGTCATAGGGGTTTCATCCATATTCCCAATAGCTCCCAGGTCATAATTATGAATCCTTCTTTGTTTTATGATGAATGATTGGAATGACATCACTTTTTCTTCAAGGTCTTGCGGCAACTTCTGTGAAATCTTTGTTCTTTGTCTATTTCCCCATTACCTTGAAACTGCAGGGGCGCCCAGGGGTGCAAAAGATTCTATTAGTGGAGCTGTTGGGGCTGCTGATGTCTGCGGGAATAATGCTGAGGCTGCTGATGTCTGCAGGAATAATGTAATAATGTCAAAATACCTACTAATATTATGGCTCATGGGCCATGGTAACAAGATGCGTGCCTCTGAGAAGGGACACGTCCTGCATGCCCTGTCATCTAGTGTACTGTAAGGTGCATGCTCTTCCATTATCCCCAGATGTCTCCATGTGTCTGTAAAAACTTAGCACACTCTCTTACCACTGTTGGGGCTGCTGATGTCTGGCGCTGGCAGGGCAGAAGCGTGCAGGAAAGGGGGCGTGTGATGTCACATCCGCCCAGAAGAGTGCAGTCTTAGGAAGCCTGGTGGCGGCTCTGGCACTGGCAGGGGAGGTGGTAAGATCTCTACTTTGGCTCGAGTATAAGCCGGCTTATACTCGAGTATATACGGTACCCTCAGTTTGAGGTGGGTGGGGTTTGATTAGTTCACCTGAACAGACAGTATAAATATAACCACTGGCACTCCAGTGGAGCTTGCTCTGGTGGTTGGTGCTCTGTAAGGGATTGCTCTTGAAGTGGGGGCTCTGTAAGTGGAGTTAAAAACTAAGGGAGTTTAAAACAAGGTACTAAGTTTGCATTTATTTCAAGTCTTTTCACCTATTTATGTTTAACTGTTTCTGTAACTGGGAGAATGAGTGGTAGCAACATTGAAGGTCTGACACTGTGCACAGCCTGCCACATCTATGCAGTTGTGGAACAACAGTTCCAAAGTGCATAACTCTGTTGTGGATGTGAGTGAATTGCCACTTTAGAGGCTCGCGTTAGAGCCCTAGAGGAACAAGTTGCAACACTGCGTTTGATTGACAATCTTGAGAGGAGTCTCTTGCTCACTGAGCAGGAGCTAGCGGGGTCAGATAGTTTGGAGGGAGGGGAACAGCGAAAGGATGATAAGGCAGTAAGCTGGGTGACAGTTAGACAATCTAGCGTGGGGAAAAGGGAGAGGGAGGCTGCTCCAGGGTTTGCGCATCCCAACAGATTTGCCAGATTGTGTGAAGATGATGGGAGAGTGAACTCTGGACTGGCAGTTCTAGATGAGCTGATCTCTCTAACAGCCGGGAGACCAGTTTCTCTATTAGTGGTGGGGATAAGAGCAGAGCTAGGCCTAAACAGATGGTGGTTTTAGGGGATTCGATCATTAGGAAAGTGGACAGGTTAATCTGTCAAGCGGATCGCTTCAACTGAACAGTTTGCTGTCTTCCTGGTGCCAGGGTTCAGCATGTGGTTGATAGGGTTGACAAATTATTGGGAGGGGCTGGGCATGACCCGGCTGTCTTGGTACATATCCGTACTAATGACAAAATGAACGGTAGGTGGAGGACCTTAATTAGTGAGTTCAGGGATCTAGGCTCTAAGATTAAGGAAAGTCCTCCAATGTAATTTTTTCTGAGATTTTGCCGGTGCCACGTGCAAGTTTAGGGAGACAGCAGGAGCTTAGGGAGCTAAATGCGTGGCTAAAGTCTTGGTGTAGGAAGGAAGGGTTCAGGTTCCTAGAGCACTGGGCTGACTTTTCTTTGGGGTACAATCTATACAGCAGTGACGGATTGCACCTCAATGGAAGGGGGTTCGCTGTGCTAGGGGAGAGAATGGTTAAGAAGCTGGAGGAGTGTTTAAACTAGACAAGGGGGGGTGGATGAGCTAGAGTTTTATGGGAAAGCTAGTGTAGATGGGGCAGTGGGATTAGCAATGGGTTGTGGGGGAGGAGTGAGGGGGGCATATAGTTTATCAGATAAGGAACTTCCATTGTTACAAGGGAAACAGTCTAATATTTGCCTTAGCTCTAACTCTCCGTTAGCTAATGTAAATATCAGAGGGAGATGAAGTCATCTCCGCTGCATACTGGCTAATGCGCGAAGCTTGTCGGGTAAATTAGGGGAGCTGCAGGCTATTGCATGTATTGAAAATTATGATTTAATTGGTATCACTGAGACCTGGTGGGATGAAAAATGTGACTGGGCCGTGAATTTAAATGGGTATACGCTTTTTAGGACGGACAGAGAGATTAAAAAAGGGTGGAGGGGTTTTGTCATGCCAGGCACCATATGGCCCTGGCATGGCAACGGGTTAACCTCTAGCCCCATCTGGTCCTGCAGAGACCCTTAATTAAATATGCACCCAGGCCCTGCTGGAAGGTGACAAAGGGAGCAGACTATCCATATCCAGCCATTTGTAGGGCGGGAAACCTGGGGCTATTGCTTTCTTTGATCTGTGATCAAAGAGGTCAGCTGGCCTAGAGCAGCAGGGGGGGTGCAGCTATCAGAAAATATGAATTATAGAAATGGATCCATATCTCCGCTGCTTTAAGGTCCACATCCTCATAAATCACATAGGATTTATGAGGAGGCCCCAGGCTTCCCAATGATACCAAACAGGGACTGCCTATACCCATCCGTGAGGAAGGATGGATTCTGGGGGACTGGGACATGAGACACCCCCATGTTTGGTATCATTTTGATCGCCCCCATATGGGTTAAGACAAGCCCCTATTGTCATAATAATATTGGGTACTGGCAAGTACCAATATTATATGACCAGAAACGGGCAGGAGAAGTACAGCTCTCTACAGGGGAGGTCCTGTGACACACCCCTGGGCACTCCCTCCTCATGAATACAGTAATGAGGGAGGGTCCCAGCAGTAGGATAAAAAAGGGCACAGACAGAGGTGCCAGTTAACTCATATTTTGGGGCATCCATGTTCTTTTGGATTGTGAGTTCACCGTTTTCAAACTCTTGCCTCAGGAGGGCACAACAGATCACTCTGTAATGTACTTAGAGTTTTCTCTGTGTTTATATCCCCGTTTATTTTATTTACTGTTTTGCATGTATATGTCTCTTTTGTAACATCTTTTTAATGCACTGTTTACCCTTGTAATATTAAATATTAAATTTAATAAGTTCTGTCCTTTGGCTCTATATCAATTCCCACGTACCTTGTATGACTCTAGAAGTGTGCTAACTGCTTGGCTGTGTGGATGCTAATTAGCTAGTGGACTGTCAGTAGGACAGTGTATATGTAAATTAACCGTGATTGCTGGTGTGTGTGTGTGGAAGTAGTAGAACTATCCCTCACTGCAGTAGGAACGTTTGTGTATTATATATTTGGGTAACTAGGTTTCTATCGCCTGTTAATGATAGATGGTGGCAGCGAATAGTTGTATTTGGGGCGGTGGTTTGTTTGAGGGTGCTTGATGTTAGTCTAACCTGTGTGAAAGGTGACTGCGTGTAATCCCTTGTTCCCCGTCCCGGTGTCAGGCGCGTCTGTGAGTGGCGTTTCCCTGACAGGTTTGTCTTTACGTAAAGTCAGATTTAAAGCCATGTAATAAAGACATTACCAATGAAAACATTGACTCTCTTTGGGTAGAAATTTCAGTAGGGTTAGGTAAGGTTACAAAGAAAATGATCATTGGTGTATGCTATAAACCACCCCATATAGATGAGGGGGATGAGACCCAGCTACTGTTGCAAAAGGAGGAGGCTTCACAACTGTGTCAAGTTGTTATTATGGGGGACTTTAATTATCCAGACATTGGGGCCGATTCACTAAAGTGCGTTTTAACGTGCGCTAAAAATGTTATCGCTTCTAAATTTTCGCGACTTAACGCACGATTCACTATTAGCACACTTGCGATAATTTACGCGCGATATTTTTCGCATGCATGCTAATTATCGCGAGTGCTAATTGTCGCGACATTACGCACGTGGCAATCGGCAGCATAAAACTGGCGACATTTTGCCGTGGGAGTGCACAGAGTGCTAGAGAGGTGCTGTATAAATGTTTATTTGCAAAAAAACCCCCCAAAAAACAATAAAAATATAAGTAACAAAAAAAAAAGAAGTGCTAGAGATAATAAAATAGGGGGGGGGGGGGGGGCATTTAAGAATATTTAGAGAAATACTTAGTGGTCCGTTTGCTAAAGTGGCTTAAATTAAGTGGGAGATTTTAGACACAGAATAAATGGCAAATATGGTATGGGCACTTGGGGACAAATATAATATTGCAATTATTCTGGCAACAAAATATTTGATACGCTACGTACTAATTAATGCAAGCTTTACTATTCAGCAAAATGGGCTAAAGACTAAATTGTTGCCAGAATATTTGCAAACATTTAAACCATATAGCATATTGATGCTGTTACTGCTAAATGTAAGAGTGGAGGAAAAACTACATGAAAGTATAGAATACCATTTCAATGAAGGATAAATAATTAGACATTACTTAAAAGTACAAAAATAAAACAACTTTTATTTTTACAATAAAATTTTAAAAACTTGAAATATAAAAACTTAGGGCTTGCTGCCCATAAATGTGTCCACTTTCTGCTCCACTCTGGCCAACTGGGCCTTCATGGAGGCAAGGTCCTCTTGTATGGACCGAAGAGTGAAGTCTATCCGGGATGGTGATGTCTGGGTCCCCACTTCTTCGGTCGGAGGACTTGCCTCTTCCCAGTCTTTGGCCAGGGGATCAGAACTGGCATCGGGGGCCTCGGGTGCCTGTGGAGCCTCTGCAGCCTGGGGTTGGGCCTCTGGATGAGGCGCTACATCCAGCTGAAGTTCTGTGAGATAGTATTGCAAGATGTTATTTAAATATATATATATATATATATATATATATATATATACATTCATACACAAAGGGCCACCATCATAAATAACAACAACAACATTTTTGGGGCCCCCCTCCTCCCACGCCCCCAATGGCCCCTCCCCCTGTGAACCCTCACATCAATACAAAGGACACACAGACATTGTTAGCCAGGGCCCCCTAAAACATTTGTGGTCCTTCCCCATATGACTATGGGCCGCTCCCTGCTGCTTCCCCCCTGCTTTAAACTTATTTAGGCATATGTTTTGCCAAATAGATGTGTATATTTATATATATTTTTTTTTATTGTTTCCAAGCCGAGTGCCTTTTGAGTAAGCCCCCTGGACCACACAGACCTATTATCCCTCTTGTCTTTTACCCTCCGGTTACTGGAACATATCTGTTACACGGTCCGCACTAATTCTTCCCGCCAGCAGCACAAATCTCTTAAGGTAATGACATATCAAAATGCGCTTTTCTTTTTCCTTTGTGGGTAGTCCCTGCACCTATGTTTGTATGTTAATTCACTTTGGATCTCATGAACGATACTTTCATGTATATTATTATTAGGGTTGCCTCTCTTTTTGCTCTTTCCGCTTTCTGAGTTAGCTAACACTTTCCTCTGTGTAGCAATTTCTAAGATAATGTATATAACGGTACTAGTGTTGATTACTCTTGTTAACTGATACTGCCTTCATTGTTTTTGTCTATATGTTAATTTACTATTGTGTTTTTAGTTTCTGTGGTTATGGTAATTTACACTCGGGATTAAGGGGGTGTGTGTATTGGGGAAGGTGTGACGTCACATTTGCAAGTTTTTTGTCTGTATTTTCCCGCCAGTTGCTGTATTTATGGTTTGTATTCACATTGTGTTGTAACTTTGAGAAAGGCTGAGGTGTTCAGCCGAAACGTCAGTTCACCATTTAAATAAATAGAATCTTTTATTTTGTACATAAGACCTGCGAGAGCGGCTTCTTCATGTTCAACTTATATAAATATATATATATATTGTCCCAACATCGGCACTCACCAACGCAATGAATTATGTCCGGGTGCTAACCATTAATTCGCATATTGTCCCTTAGAAAGCACTCACGGTACGTGTATTAAAAAAAAGAAATTTATTTAAACAAAAAAAAAAAACATGTATATATATATATATATATATATATATATATATATATATATATATATATATATGTGTGTGTATATGGATTTTTTCAAAATGCCACAACATATTTAAAATTCCCTCTTTATTGGGAACTTTATTGTGTGTGGTTTTTGAAAAAACATGCATATATACACATATATATAGGAACAGGTCAAAGCAGGCACTCACGTATAACGAAGTAATAATTTGCCTGGGTGCAGTAAGCATACAAAACTAGAATGAATATGCCGCACACTCAGGTCTTAGATGCAAAAAACAAAAAAAATTTTTTATTTGAATCAAGGACTTGATCCAAATAAAAAATGTTTTTGTTTTTTGCATCTAAGACCTGAGTGTGCGGCATATTATTTCTAGTTTTGTACACACATATATATATATATATATATATAGAATATACATTTCTTACATTTTTAAAAGTACAATAATTACCTTCCGCTATTTCAGCTATTAATTCTGGACTCCTGCGCTTCATATCTGACCATATCCGCTGGAGAGTCCTGAGGTCCATTCGGAGGGCAAACCGGTGTTCTAACCTCCGCATCAGCCTGCGGAGGATTGCCCTCTTTCTTTCGTGGACCCCTACCATCCCTAGCGGCTGCCTATCATAGGATGAGCGCAGGAGATAGCGGCAGATGTAGCGCCTCTCCACCAGTCGTAGCTCTGATACCCCAGGCATGTTGACTCTCTGAATCACTGCAGGCTCTGACACAAAATGGCTGCAAGTCGCACCTATCACGAGATTACAAACGGCGAATAGTCGCCAAAATATAAGGTGTAGTGTATTTGTCGCGACAAAACGTGAATATTGTGGCAACTAGATTTTCACCGCTATAGTAGCGAATATGCACGCCATGTTAGCCATACATGCCAAGACTTAAGTAAAATTTCGTAAAAAAACACATACTTGAATAAATAACACTGCTAAGTCCATATTTTATTGCCAAAAACTAATTTACTGTACTTTTCTATAATTTATCGCCTGCCTGAAGTAGGTGTTAATTTTCGCATAGACCAATGTGAGATTTAGCGCGCCTAAGTGTTTGTGAATCATGTGATCGTATTCTTTTCAGAGTGAAAATGAACGCATGCGATATGGCGACTTAACACACGCGATAATACTATAGTGAATCGCGTGCTAATTATCGCGTCTATTTTAACGCAAAAAAGCGTGCGATAAAATTTATCGCACTTTAGTGAATCAGCCCTATTGGCTGGAGTAATGGGGTGGCTAAGTCAGAAAAAGCTAGTAGGTTTGTAAATCTGCTAAATGACAACTTTTTATTTCAGGCGGTTCAAGAACCTACTAGGTTTGTTCCAAGCAGCATACTTTCTTTTTTGCCTGGAATAGGAAAAGTGATCATGTAACTGCCTCTTACCTCTTAAAAAGTACCCGGCACATTACATACTCAAAATCCTGTGGCATATACTATTTTCATTACAGGTATTGTTATTTGCAATAACTGATAAAAAAAATGCGCTGTAATAAAAATGTGTATTTTATTTCTTAAAAAAGTAACATCGAAGAACAGTAATTTTGTTGTTTTTTTAACGCCAGTTTCTGAAGAACATATCTAGTTGCGTTACAAAGCTGCTAAACATAGCAGTAACAAAAAATGTTCCCCCCCCCCGTAGGTTCTTGCTCACATACTTGTTTTAAGTCCTTTGCTTTTTCATTCTGACTGCTTGAGTGCCAACATATGCATGCTGAGTAGCTCTGGTCTGGTAAAGGCAATATATACATATGTGTGAGCAGTAAATTGAGTTTCCTGTTCACATGAATGTACTATTAAGTTGCAAAATGTAGTCACTTAGGCGAGCATCAAACTTTCAAGCTGTCATAAACAAAGTTCCATTCATTTAGCATGGACACCAAATTAGTGAAAATTTGCCTACTTTGGCCACATACATGCTGGCAACGTTCAGGCTGATCTGCAACGATCAGATCATAACGAGGGCCTATGCAGGCCTGCTGGGACAAGGACTGCATCAATAAGGTGATGTGGACCTTGCCAAACAAGGTTTTTAAACATGCTTGATAATTATCTGGCCAATTTTCATTCAGGGAGGGAAGCAGTCAGGCAGAACCCATATACAGGAGGGCTGAATTGGCAACTTTTTATCTGCCCATGTATGGCCAAGCTTTAGAATGAAGGGAAGGATCCATATCTATGTCTTTTGCAATAAACAGAAGCCCATGAAAGCTTAATATCTGTCTTAATCTGCACTGATACATGATTTTTTCCTGTGACTTTTTTTCTTCCACACAATTAACAACATTAACGGAACGTCTTACAAAATTAGAAATAAAAACATGACAAAAAAAAATTTGAAGATTACAAAATACTTATTTTGTGGAAAACTTTCTTACACATATCTGCTTTTAAGGAATAGATGTTGAGGGTGGACCACAAACCCGAGTCCAAATAATGAAGACCACTTCACAGAGCTATTAGCATATGGACATAAACGTAGTTGGTGCTCTCCCACATTCTTTTCAACGCAGGAGCAACAGTATTAGTTCTTCAGATCATCAGATTTAGGCTACATTCCTCAGCTTATATCATAAAACTCTTTAAAGATGCACATTGCAGGTCTTTCTCATTATTCACAATGGCTTGTACACTGAAGGTGACATTTATAGTTTAAGCTAAAATCAGCAATGTATTGTTATATCAGCTACAAGGTTTTCTTCAAAAGCTGTTTCTAGATCAAAGTAGTGTTGATGGTTCAAGGATTCTGGACTTCTTTTACAACTTGCTCAGATGGTTTGTTAAGTTCAATCCTAACACCCCGTTCCCCTGTAAAGAAGGAGCACAAAAACATTCATGTATTTAGAAATGAAATACCTTTACATTGTTAATAGATGTATTAGAGTATGATGATACTGAGGTTGTCCTAAAATGTTATATTGCCAAAAACACAGACTGGTGTAGCTATATGACTGCTTCTGCAGCAGTTTATTTTATCTTTTTTTTTTTATACTGTTATGGAATCCTACCATCTTATCTGTGCCATTCTCCTAGCATTTTGCTCCACAAGTTACCACTGAGATGGAAATTTTAACCCATTAGTTGCCATTTTGCCTTTGGCCTTTCAGCCACATACCTCATATTTAAAGATGGCACTAAACTGTAACCAGTTTAGAAGTTGAATAAAGAAAAAGGCACTGCATCATGAATTGCAAAGGGGTCACCCAGGGCCGCCATCAGGAGGGCACAGGGGACAGTTGTCCCAGGCCCGGACGCTTTAAAGGGGGCCCGGCGATGATACAGTTTTTTTTTGGTTCAGGCCCCCTTTAAAGAACTATGGGCCCTGTCATTGGTGGCCAGCGGGAAATTTGACTGGTACGGACGCACGGGACACAACCTTATAAAATTTGCAGATGCAACGGGGAGCCGGCACATATCAAGAGGACGCAGCAGGAGCCATTGATGGGGGAGCTGGAGAAAGTCGCAGGGGGGGGGGGGGAGATGGAGGAAGCCACAGGGGAGCTGGAGGATGTCGCTGGGGGGAGCCAAAGGGGAGCCTGGAGGAAGTTGCTGGGGGTGGGGGAGCTGGAGGAAGTCACTGGGGGTGGAGCTGGAGGAAGTCACTGGGGGTGGAGCTGGAGGATGCTAGGGGGAGCCACAGGAGGACGCTGGGGGAGCTGTTGTGAAGGCCCCGTGGTTTCTGATGGCGGCCCTGGGTGCACCCAAGTTTTTTTACATAAAGGGTTAAATCAAAGGTTTTGGTAAAACAATATAGACACTATAAATAATAAATAAATAAATAATATACCCTTTCCTTAAGTGAGGAGTCATCACAACCTCTTTTCAGGTGAATTTACCCAATATTTAGTTAATCCAGAGGCATTGTTTCCCTTTATGTTGCAAACTGGAGACAGATGACAGGTCCTTAATTGTAGTAAGAAATCTAAAAGTTCCCTGGATCAGTATCGTACTAAGTCGAATAACAAAGTAGCCTTGCATTTTCTCACTTGTTTAAAAGGTATTTAACCCTTACTTGAAAGTACAGTACAATCCCTTTAGAAAGGGAATTTCCTCCTTTCAAAGTTCTAACACCAAATCCTCCTTTCTGCTAATCCAAAAAGAATAATGTTGTTGCTAACATAATGACAACGACAAAAGAAATCATCCTTTCTTTTCCTTTTTTAAAAAGAGAAAATGCGCAAGATTAGTCTAGTAGTAGTAGTAGTTAGTATAGTAACATATACCAGAATAGTTTCTGCAACTTATCGCCCGTGTATCTTCTCCCTAAAGTGGGGCCATAATATTAAGATTCAAGATGGTACAGTATTTCCTTGTACTAAGAATTTGTCTTTTTATTTGCAGAATGAAAGACCTTTCTATGCAACATGTGGGAATTTCACACACAATTTAAGCTAAAATAAGCTAAAAAGCTGAAATTCTTGCAGTGTTTATACAGAATAACATCTGACAAAATTCAAAGAAACAATTTAAACTTCATACATTTAATAATACATCAAGCAAGGCCAAAATAGAATAAGAAATGGCAAAATAAGAATGACAGCAACTGACTAACACAACTTAATCATGCTAGTGGCTTAAAAGTGTGTCATAAAATGTGTGCAGGATGACAAAGTAAAAAGAATAAGAAATATGATGCCATAGCAGTAGATACCCTTCCAAGAACCTACTAAAACAGTACACTATCATACACTATCACTACCCTGCCTTTGATGTGCACACAATGCTGGCATCACTATTAAGTAAAGGATTGTAAGAAGTTTTGTGTTTCTGTGCAGAATTTTCAACAATTGTTTATGCCCATGTGCTGGGGTCTAAGTCCGGAGTGCTTTTTAGCTGGATGTGATGTCAGCCTTGTCTTTGAAAACAGCTGGATTGGTATTAAACTGCAAAAGGAATTGTGCATATATTTGGGGCTTGGTAAGTGGCTATAGACTATTTTCTAGGCACCTAAATGGTCAAAGTTGTTGCTGAGGGTTTCCTTGTGCTTTAATAGAAAGGAAACTTATTTTTAAGAAACCAATGGTATTTTTTTTTTAATTTAAAGCTGTAATGGCTCCCTAAGTCTGTTAATTCACTCATCATGACAAAAATAAAGAAATACTGTAGAAATACGGTCCAAAAAAACATTCTGTAGGAATAAAAGGTTCAACTGCAGGACATCATTGTGCCATTTGTGTGGAATGGCACAATAAATGCACAGTTGGAAGAAATTAAGTCTTGCAGTTGAACATTTTGTTCCAACAGAATCTTTTTTTTTTACTTTGCATGTTTATTACCCTGGCTATAAGGGTACAGGAACCTTAATTAAGGCCATTAAATTGGCCATAACTAAGACTTAAATTAATTGTTGGTAAGCACGCTATAAATACTGATACAAGGCCTTCAAACCAAACTGAAAATGTAAACTTTAGAACAGATGGAGTCAGGAAGGAATTTTTTCCCCTCTGTGGCAAATTAGAAAGGCTTCAGATGGGGTTTTTTGCCTTCCTCTGGATCAACTAGTAGTTAGGCAGGTTATATATAGGCATTATGGTTGAACTTGATGGACATATGTCTTTTTTCAACCCAACTTACTATGTTACTATGTAGATGATATTGGGTAAAATAGCCTAAACTCATTATTTAGTAATTGGTATATAATTCATTAAAGCGACATGACTGAACTATATGCCTCCTTCATTTCACTACTGAAAAAAAAATATACAGGACCCTGTATTATATATGTGTCAAGTAATCTATAAATGGCAAATTTAAGATGTGTGTTAAATTGTAAATACTGACAAGGGTGGCATTTTAAATAGGCTATTTTACCATTAATGTGTCACAAAACTTTTAAAGCAAATTCAAGGTTGTAAGTACAATTGTAAATACAATTTCTTTGTCCCTATGCAAAAACCTACCTATCTTTTCAATCAATATGTACATCCCACTAGACAAAAATGAACCCTCACTCTTGTTTTACCAATTACTAATTAGCAGTGGTAAAAATGAATTCCAAATTAAATTAGTTTCTGATGTTGAATATTGTTATAGGGTCCAAAGATGCATGAAATGGATTTGACAAATAAAATTAAAAAAAGAAAAGAATAGAATGGGGGGCATAACCCAGCTTGGCATCTATTTATAAGATCAGTTGTCAGGGAAAATAATGCGTAAAACACAGGAATGTAACTAATATGTGCACATATAAAACCTTTATCCATTATATACACAGCATTATAAACAAATGCTTGATTTGAAAATTTTAAATGATAAAAAATTACCTGTGTTCAGATACTTTTCTTTAGCACGGGCTCTTTCATCTGCATCAAAATACCACACTGTAATAGCGTACCTGAAAACAAAATACGTTTTTGCATCACAAGTCTTAAAATGAATGTTAAACATTAGAGTGATAAATAAAAAATCTTTAATATTAAATCATTTAAAATGCAACCCATTGAGATAAACCTTCAGAGTGTCACATCTATACTATTTGTGCTACATTTAAATTTTCCACCTGCTGACAGGGAAAGTTCTCTGGTTTTTCTGTTTCTTGAAATTATTAGAGCAATTGTGAACAGAATTATGATCTTAGTGTTGGCATTTACCCTATTAACTAAAAACTCTTATTTACCTAGAAGTACTGCATTCAGATCACCAGATAAGGCATGTATGAATGGATCACTAAATTGTTCTATTATATTGACCCAAGGGGGTTTGGATGCTATATTCTTTATTTTGTTCCTTACAGCTTCAATTTACTGCCAAGTAATAGGATAATTCAATGCATAATCTGTAAAAACTGTATAATTTTTTCTGAAGGATGTATTTTTTCAAAATAAAAGAATAACGCTTTACTCCAAGATTGTTAGTGGAGTACCACAGGGAACTGTTTCTTTTTATTTTAATTTTTGTATTAGTGATCTTATGATTGGCATTGGTAAGTACTGTCTATTTTCGCTGATTAAACTGATTTGTGCAAAACTAAAAGGGTAACTTATTATTCCTCAGGGCCAAGTGCTAGGGTGCCTCTTAGTGCTTATCTACCTAGCACTTGTGCCCGGAGAATGCTGTTGTTTGTATCAAGCTCCAGAGTGTACATTGTTGCTGCTTTGCATTTGACTGGGAAGCAAATTTTTAAATGAGGTTTAAAAGTGGCTAAATGCAGGTCTAGTTTGAAATTTCCTCCTACCTTCTAGCCAGCCTCATGATTGATGCTAGCCCATCCCTGCCAAAAGCTTATAGCCGTTAGAAAGAGTAAGCCCTGTTCTCTGAAGTACCAAAGCCCTCCTCTATACAGCAATTTCTTAGGCGATTCACCTCCTTAACGTATTACATGGCAAGGGTAATATAATTATAATTAATTTTGCCATAAAAATATTTGCCTGATGCGTTTACATTCCCTGTCTGATCCCCTGTGTTCCTCTATGAGGGGGCAGCCATATTTGTCTGTTAGCATTAGAAGCTATAACTGTCAGGTTGGGAAGGGACAGTCATGTTGGCAAAACAGTCAAGTTTAGGAACTTCAATTAACAACTACTTACAAAACCAAACCTGTCAGCGAAAAACCGTCAACACGACCTATAGGTAGCTTTTTATGTATATTCATATTTTGAAAAGTAGTTTTTTCGTGTCAGTATCACTCTAAAAAGAATTCAGAAGTTTGCATTGCTAAATGTGCTCTCATGCCCCGCCTAGTGGTAGACATAAGAATAGCACCCAAAAAGAAGAAACCCTGTTAGCTATTTTGCGACTTGGGTTGTACTGACCGTATGAGAAACAATGGCTAAAAGCAGGTCTATTCTGTAGTGCTGGCTTCTTCTGAAAGCTTAGAAGGCACTGAGATGGCTGGCTACACAGCAATTTAAAAAATTACTTTTGTTGGTTCAGGTTCATTTTAAATGGCAGAATAAATTATTTGAAATGAAAACTATGTAATTTCGAAATAAAAAGTATACCATAAAAAAATCAAACACACACAATCTGACCAACTATGTATGGAGCTATGCTTTTATCATATAAACCATAAGGCTAATATAAATGTTGTAATCTCTTCTGCTAACCCCAAAGGCAAATGTGTGTGAAATTCAAGCTAGGCAAATACAGGGGTCACTGAATTACTGTATCATCATCATTAATAACATATGTACAGGTATGGGATCCATTATCCAGAAAGCTCCAAATTACAAGAAGGCCATCTCCCACACATTCCAGTACAAGCAAATAATTCAAACAAATCATTTTTAAAAATGATTTCCTTTTTCTCTGTAATAATAAAACTGTACCTTGTACAGGTAAGGGACCTATTATCCAGAATGTTTGGGACCTGGGGTTTTCCGGATAAGGGATCTTTCCGTAATTTGGATTTCCATACCTTTAGGGGCACATTTACTAACCCACGAACGGGCCGAATGCGTCCGATTGCGTTTTTTTTCGTAATGATCGGTATTTTGCAATTTTTTCGGAAAATTTTCGCGACTTTTTCGTTACCAATACGATTTGTGCGAAAAAACGCGAGTTTTTCGTAGCCATTACGAAAGTTGCGCAAAATCTTGCGATTTTTCGTAGCGTTAAAACTTGCGCGAAAAGTCGCGATTTTTTCGTAGTGTTAAAACTTGCGCGAAACATCGCGCCTTTTAAGTTTTAACGCTACGGAAAAGGCGCGACTTTTCGCGCAAGTTTTACCGCTATGAAAAAATCGCAAGATTTTGCGCAACTTTCGGAATGGCTACGAAAAACTCGCGTTTTTTCGCGCAAATCGTATTGGTAACGAAAAATAATTTCCGAAAAGTCGTAAAGTCGCCGAAAAAATCGCAAAAAATACGAAAAAGTCACAAAATGTTCGTTTTCCAATCGGAATTTTTCCAATTCGGTTTCGAATTCGTGTCTTAGTAAATCAGCCCCTTAGTCTGCTAAAAATCATTTAAACATGAATGGAAGGAATTTTGTCCTCCTCTGAGGCAAATTAGAGAGGCTTTAGATGGTTTTTTTTTGCCTGCCTCTGGATCAACTAGCAGTCAGGCAGGTTATATACAGGCATTATGGACGTATGTCTTTTTTCATCTTAACTTACTATGTTACTATGTATACCCCATAGGATTGTTTTATCTACTTGTAAAACCCGATGGCATCCCAGGTCACAGGCGCTAAAAATTGCGTGAAGTAGCTGCCAAAGCAGCTATACTGACATATATATTACAGATGCTACACACGGTTTGATTCCATTTTAGTAAGTGGAGGCAACTCAGAGGGACTTTGGATGGGAAATTTCTGCCTTCTTCAGCATCAAATATAAGATAGGTCAAAAGGATAAACTAGGTGTACATGTGTTTTTTTTTTTCCTTACAAAACATTACCTACTAAGTTGCATGCACGCACACACACATCTTCCAGTCACAATCTATACTAACACTTTTGTTTCTTTATTGTAAGTCTCTTGTCTGAGTAATGTAAAAGCAGGACTCTAGTTTATCCAAATACCATCATAGGTGTACTGTCCACTTCATTATTTGCAAGCTATAAATGCTACTAGCAAAACACCCAAAATCACCCCATATTCTAGTGCTCTTTTGGCTTCATAGTTTCTAAAGTGTTCCAATTAAAAAAAAAAAACAAGTAGAAGGGAAGGTAAAAACTAAGTAAAATGTAAATACAGCCATAAGCACTCACAGAAAAGCTATATCAAAAGTAACACAGAATTTTCTTTCTTCTTTTTTGTACACATGTCCTTCAGTATCAAACTTCCTGCTCTCAGAAAAATTCTTCAGGGCAGGGGCACGTCTGCTCAAGTTTGCTCCTCTTTCCCTCTCCACTTTCCTGCTCCCCCTCCCATCAGAATTTGCTCCCCCTCCATACTATGCTGTGTAATCTTAGCTACCCGCAGCTAGAGCTGCAGAGAAGCTACTGAGACTAAGCTAAAATGACAGAGGGAGCTTCTAGGGCTGTTTACTCAGGTATGCTAAAGCTTTCTGCAGAATAAATATAGCGTTCTAGCTTGCACTATTGTTACTAATCTATTGGCAGTAAAATGCCTTTCCTTCTCCATTAATTGTGAACCTTTTACAGCAATTTTGAATCAGCACAGTATTTTGTACACAGTAATGGTTAAACAGTTTGTTATAATTACTGGCTGATTTGTACATGGTGCCATTTTGTAATTAAAGTAAAACAAGGGAGAGAAAGTCAGTGTGTGTGTCAGGAATACAAAAAGAAGGGTGGGGGGAAAGGTCTCCTGCCCTTTTTACCTATCCCTCTTGTAGTCTTGATATTTGACAAACTGAACAGAGGTCAGCATATTAAACTGGTAGATGCCGTAATTACAGAAGAGTGGGAAAACACAATAGTAATAGTGTTATCATTAAATGAAATTAAAAATGTTAAAACAAGAATTACCTTGTTGCAAAAGCTGGCTGAACTTCATGAGGGTTGCGACGGTCAGACCAAAAGAGCAAAAGTCTATCAAATTTTGGTTCAATATCAGCAAACTGGGATTTGCCTTCTGGAAAAATTCGAAGTAAACCTCCATGTGTCTGAAAAAATTTACATTCAGTATTTAATATATAACAACGACCAGCAGGGAATTTTTCTAGAGAGAATTTTCTTTTAGTTATACAATATCACACTATGCAAGACACATCAAAGAAATTTTTTTTGCAATCAGACTAGGTATCCATTTATTTATTGTATAATGCTGTAGAAAGAACTAAGAGGCCATATCTGCAATCCTTTCCCACACGAGTGTACTGTAATTTTAGCAAATAAAGACTCAAATTCATTTTCTTTCACTCAAGGCATAAAGTTCACTAACAACGGAATATTTTTTTTTAAAAAAAACAAAACAAAAAATATAATATATATATATATATATATATATATAATTATTTTTTATTTTTTTTTTTTCAAATATTCAGTCAAAATCGCCAACTTTAGGAAAGCTTTGTGGCTTGATACTTTGAAGTGTACTTTGGAAGAATGTGTACTTTCCCAAAAAATATGGTTTTCTGGGGTGAGTGTACTTTTTTGTAGCTTTATCCTACATAAAATTATGTAAATGTATGAAGTTGAAATGACAAATGATAGATCATATGTATTTTCATTCAAGGGGCCTACATTCCATACAACTGTTCAGGGGCCCCCTAATGTTCATATACAGGATGTTTTATTTGGTTACCTTATGACCTGTAGGAGATAATATGCTATAGACTGGAAACTTTGAAGTGATTTTTCAAAAATTTTAAATTTTTTATAAAAACCCTAACTTTAGCAAAGCATTGCAAGTTTTACGTATTCTGGATTAATCAGAATCTATTATTTCCAAAAATGTATAGTTTTCTAGGTTAAACTTAATGTTGATGGAATTTTTGGCCTTGAAATCTTGGTAGTGTACTGCTGGGAGTTTTTGCCCTAAACAAATGAAAAATCTCCATAAAACTGTAAATATTTGGCATTGGTGCATTCAGGAGACACAGGACTTTTCATGCATAAAATAATTTATATTTCTGGTGTATGTGTTTATATTATGCAAAATATATTTTTTTTATTTTTTAGACATTTAGAAGCCTATATCTTGTTACAGAAGTGGAATTACACAAACATTCATAGCATATTTAGAAAGCTTAGGTTGTCCTGATATATAGTTTTCCTGGAATATAAATTTAAATAAAAGTTCTACAAGTGACAAAATTGGCCGGCAGCGAAAGGGTTGAATTATATCTTCCAGGACACAGACCAGCATGTAGTGATACACAAGGGAGCAGAGATTAAATAACAGACCAGAAAACAAAACAAAAGATCCCAGATCTAGATAATTTATTTTCTAGAATCTGAAAGTAGGGCTCCTAGTCAGAAAGCAAAAAAAAAAAACAAGTTACGGACAAGACAAAACACATAAATAGCCACTTAAAATAATTGATGGGTGATGGCTGAAGTTTGTTTCAATGTCTATATACAAATAAAAGGGACCGTGTGTCCCAATTGCCACATGCAGCCTTTCCAATCATGTCTGTGCTAATGTGTACAGGACACTAGGCTACCCACTGATGTCTGTAAGGATTGGGTTAGCTATTAGTATGTCTGTTTAGCCTAATCACTGTATTTACTCTTACTGGTCCCACTCTTTACTTTGTGATGGATACCTTGCAACTCCAATTCGGTGGCGAGGTGTATAAAAACTTTGGTCTGTATTCTTCTCACTGATTACTCCAATAAACCTGCATGGAGGAAGTTTTTTTGCACCTACTGAATCGTGAGTGACTTCCTTTTTTGTATTTTGCACTTAATATGTATAAAAACTTTATTTGTACTGGAGTCCTTTTTGCAATATTTAACTTCTGACGAAGGCCCAGATTTTGAGATCAATACATTTGCCTTTTGAAAAAGTCTTAAAGGGGTGGTTCACCTTTAAGTTAACTTTTAGCATGTTATAGAATGGTCATTTCTAAGCAACTTTTCAATTGGTTTTCATTATTTATTTGTTATAGTTTTTCAATAATTTGCCTTCTCATTCCAACTCTTTGCAGTTTTTAAATGGGGGCCACTGACCCCAGCAGCCAAAACACTATTGCTCTGTGAAGCTGTGAATGAAATAACTAAAAAAATAAATTTATAAAAAATGAAGACCAATTGCAAATTGTCTCAGAATTTTACTTCACATCATACTAAAACATAACTTAAATGTGAACAACCCCTTTAAGAGTGCTGGGTCCTTGCTTTAGACACAAAATGACAGACTGCATAGGTATTCTCCCCCTTTAATAGGACACATTTAATCATCCCTTGACTACACACAGGTGATCTATATTTAACTAATTATAAAACTCCATAAAAAAATTGGCTTCACTATGGATGATTTAGGTATGTCTTTGTTTACTGTTCAAATGTAGTTGATTTGGTTAGGGTGCAAAAAAATGAGAGGGAGGGGATAAGGGCAGGGGTAGAATAAGTACAGTAAAAGTAAACAAGTCTCCATTTTAATCAAATAATTCACAATTTCAAAAATGGTTTGCTTTTTCTCTGTAATGCACCCCACGCAGCTCCCACCTCCCTTTCCCCCTGTAGCCTGCACAAACCCTCTGCAGCCTACACCAATCTCCAGGTGTTGGGGACACCACCACCAGACACAGACCCTCTCAAATGTAATCTTCTCCAATTGGGCAGGTGGGCAATTTAAGCACCTGTCAAAATCTTCCGCCCAGTACACAGTGAATCTATGGCCAGCAGGCAACATGCCACCCCCAAGATCTTTGCCACCCTAGGCCTGGGCCTTTGCTGCCTGCCAACAAATCCTGTCCTAGTTGCAAATTTAATTAAAGTTTATAAATTAAACTTTTGTGTATTCAAATAAAAATTAGAAGAAAACATTGAAAATGTAGAGAATTTTATATAACTAACCTTTGCATCCCATTGTTTATTCAGATAGTATATACAAGTAACACATCTTCCATCTGCATTTGGATTGTCAACATGACGCACATATCCCGTTCCATTACCTGGGTAGCAAGCTACCATTGCCTGTAACAAAAATGATTTGTTAATAAGAGTTTTTAAGTAACACCTGGTACATACAATGTAAATTACTGTGAGCATTCAGACGTTATAATTATTTCAAGTTGTACAGTAAAAATAGATAAATATGTGCTTAGGTGTTCAAATACATTTGGGATTATGTCCCTGCCCCAAAGAGCTTACAATATATTAATGACCTATGATACTTTGGTATTAGAAATATAAAGTTATTTTAACCCTCTGTCTGAAAAGCACATATGTGGAAGATTGACAGTTAGTGTTTCTCCCTACTACTACTACTACTAACTAGCTCCACTAATGCAGAGACTCAGGAAGAAAGTCAACCCACTCAGCAATATGTCAGGGGAGCAGTAATGTTGATTCTGTAAAACAATCATTATAGAAACAATCCCCAAACAGCTGACAACCCAACAGCCCCTTTGCTCTATCACACGCTTTCTGCTGTGCAATACCCAGCAGAAAGGACGCCACAACAGCAGCCCTCCTGCTACAAATAGGTGAGCCACACATTTTACACAGAAACACAGCACCCGTTACCTTTTTTTAGAAAAGCTTTGCGGTTTGTTGGAGAAATGCACGTACCCATTTTGTATTTGTAAGAATGTATCCTTTTTAACACTGTTTTTCAGAAGTCTTCCTATTGTGCTCTGTTTGCAGGAGCTGAAGTGCCAGCTAGCCACTTATTTTGCTATTTTTATGAAAACTGACCAAGGCCCTTTGGCATTCATATAAACAAAGTTTTATCTTGGTACCTAATAATGAAAGACTTCATATGCTGCAGTATTCAAGATTTAAGGTGATATTTTAAAATGTCATAAAAATGCCTCTATCCTTCAAAAAAGCAAAATCTCTAGTAGGTATCTGGAGTAGGTTTAAAGGGCACCAATCTTGAAATAGGAAAATTGTTTCCCCAACAGCAGATAATAGAAATAATTAATCCAGCACTCCAGAATGGAGAAACAATACTATTATGCCCAAAATATACTCATGCACATAAGCATGCTGGGACCCTAATCATTACTTGCATGCTTAAAGTCCCAACATGGTCTCACACACCAAAAGCTCCCTCCCACTTCCTATGCATAATTAAGTGAAGTAGCAACCAAAGCCATTGTTAAGACATAAAACAAATACATTCATTGGTAAAAAAAAAAATAAAAAAAATAATAATTTACAATGCACACAGTATTATATGGTATTAAAAAAAAGATTTATCACCTGTGTAAACAAATTATTCAGTATCAGCTGTTTAATCCCAGACAATTCTTGAATGGCTTGTACAGGCTTTCCTAACAATTACATGTAGTGAGTACTGTCTGAAATCAGTGGGCAGTGCTGGCCATACATTGTCAGTGCTGGTTTTCAAACTGTACACTCTTCTTGTAAACTGATCTAAAACAGGAAGCAAGGTATTGTGCAGGAAATATTACCATTAATATTATGCTGGCCCAAGAATTAAGTGGGGTAGAATAAGAAGAGAGATACATTGGGAAAGCAGCAAAGAAGAAAAAGTACCGGGCATAAGGGGTGACAAAAAAACTCAAGAAAAGGATGTTTTCAAGAGAAGAGCCGTAATTAGAGGTTAGTATATTATAACGTTAAATAAGCCCAATAGGATTGTTTTGCTTCCAGTAAAGATTTATTAAGCACTTTTACAAAGGAAAGGGATATATGTTAGTAGAAAAGACGTCTCTAGCCCTTAGAGCTTGCAGTCTAACATATATGCTTTTTCTCTTATACCACATGGCACTTAATCTGTGTATTTATACTTATTTATTGTAATTACTATAAAACTTATCCTCCCTATGTGTACTTTTGTACACTGTAAGATTATACAGTGCTGTGTATCTTTGTAGCACTTTATACATTAATACATGTTTTAAAATGTAAAATTATTTGATAAATAGTAAGTCTTAGGGAGACGCCTATTCCGTAATTCCTGGATAATGGGTTCAGGAATAATGGATCCCTCACCTGTACACAAGGAAAAGTAAAAATGCTCTTTTGTGCAGGTCCCCCTACCGCTTGTATCAGTTATTGCTTTTTTTTTAATGTAATCCGTATGTTCAGTGTATGCATCCATTTATTGTATGGTGCTGGTGCAGTATAAGTGATGTGTAATATATTATGGGTTAATAATATATATATGTATAATAATATATACTGTAGATTGAGATTACTCTAGCCCTGTATATTATCCTTGTCCAAGAATTCTTATCCTGTATTTGTTACATTATACCAGGACCCGTTTGTTATAAATGAATGTAAAGCCTAACTTGCTGGTGCTATATAAATAAATGATAAGGATGTAAAACTAGGTACTAAACTAAAGTAAATGTAAAACTAAAATAAACGTAAATGTAAAGAACAGGAGAAGAAAATAAAATTGATGAGAGAAGAAAGTATAGACTGAGTAAAATGAAGGAAGAAAAAGTAAGAAGTGGAAAGCAAAACTGAAAGACATGGCACAAGAAGAAAACTCTTACAGTGGTAAAAGGTTATATTACATAACTTTTCTGCACAGGGTGTCAGAGTACCTATTCTATATTCTAGGCACATTGTTCATGATAACAGGTCTGTATGTATGTGCGTGTATCATGGACTGATTGTTAAGTATTTTCACCAGGCATGGATTCGTAGAGAAATTCTGCATTTCGCCAATTTTTTTTTTTTCTGCTAACACAAAAAGTTAAAAAAAAACAAAACAATTTACTTTAATGCATTTGGAATAAGAAAAAAGTTGTGTGTAAATAATATTGTCAGCATAAAAAAAAAAAGTTGCATTTTGACTGTATTATACTAATTTTTCGGCAGTTTCACTAATTTTTTGGCAAAGCGAAACGGGACAAGGGAGAAGGAAAGGTATAATCAGTGTTGGGTGCCAAAAGGAGCACCGACCCAGGGTATCAGGTAAGTGATTACCATCACCTAACTTTTTGGCACCCTCCAGTAATTATACCTTTCCTCCTCCTTTAAAAAGGGAGTGTGTGCAAAGAAAAGTTTGAAAAGCTCTGCAGCAAGCCACAGACTCACAGCAAAGAAACATTTGTGTTTATTTCAAGTTCTCTTACTAAAGTTTACTAACTCACATAACAAAGGGGACAGAAGCTGTGTTTGAAAAACATACTAAAAACAAGTGTTCATAATCAGGAAGGAAAATGTAGAAAATGAGAAACTGATTGCAGCACACTCTAAGGGGCAGATTTATTAATACATAAAACATCATAGAACTCACCATTTTATATATACGCTTCTAAAAATCCCGTAAGAATGAATGGAACATGGGTGAGTTTTTATTTAAGCTCTAAACTTACATTTTGATAAATCTGCCCCTAAGGGCTCTGGCACACGGGGAGATTAGTCGCCCGCGGCAAAACTCCCTGTTCGCGGGCAACTAATCTCCCTGAGTTGCCTACCCCTGCCATCCCACCGGCGAACATGTAAGTCGCCGGTGGGATGGCTGACGCGCAAATCGGCAAAAAAGACTTGCGAGTCTTTTTCGGCGATTTCCTGAAATCGCCCCGCCGCGTCTGCCATCCCGCCGGCGACTTACATGTTCGCCGGTTGGATGGCAGGGGTAGGCAACTCGGGGAGATTAGTCGGCCGCGAACAGGGAGTTTTGCCACGGGCGACTAATCTCCCCGTGTGCCAGAGCCCTTACACTAACCCCAACATTTTTTAAGTAAATAAATTGTAACAAGATGAAAGCATGGTTCCATTAAAAATTGGAAATTATTTGGTTATTAGGAATACAGCAAAAGTACATGTGCTTAAGTCAGTTCTTTTCTTTAGTGTATACAAAATAGCAGTCAGAGTTTGAAGACCTACTTGAGAGGAATACAGATGGCTCAGCTCCATCAAGCCACTGGCTGACACAGGATATGGTACATAATTGATTACTCAAAATCTAAACAAGGCACCTGGTGAAATACAGTCTTAGTTCAGTTATACCCAGGCTTCTTTTTCTGATTTTCTCACACTCATCTGGTATGGTACTTTTGGACTGCAATAACCATATACATATTTTTGACATTTTCTTGAATTTTTAGGGGAATTTTAATTGTGGACAAATCTTGAAAATCACCTTAAGTGCAACCCAATATGCCTACTCTTTTTCTGCAGTGGCAGTTTCCCCAAAGAAGTTGATTATACAGCAAGAAGCCATTCAAGTATGTACTGTATTATCTGGAAAGGGCGAACTCTACTTTCACAGACAACACCTAAGTTTTTCTATTTTTTTACTTGACATTAAAATAAAAAAATGCAATAAAAAAAAAAAGACAGAATACTTAGTTGATTCCTTTAATAAAATGATATTTGAAAAATCAAAATACAGTCTGAAAATTTCAATATGAAATTAAGCACATCCTAATGACAGATGACATTTAATTTTTGCAGTATGACTTTTTAAAATAAACAGCCAGCATAAGCATTTTCCATTCAGCAACTTTGTTCACGTACTACAGTTTGAACTCTAATAAGCTCAGTAAGCCAGGGTAATCTATTATTTGCAACACATATAGTGTTCAACTTGCAAAGAAACTGTTTTGCAGGTACAAGGTGCTGACCGTTCCATCCCAACTGCCTTTGGGCAATCATACATACAGTTTTTTATTATTATTTTATTATATTTGAGAACTTCTCATTTAAAAAAAAAAAACTGCCTTGCATTTCCTGAAGATCACCAATTCTGTTAACAGAATTTTTAACGTATGAGCACTTTTACAGTAGCTCCATAAGTACCACTCAAATAAAACAGGTTTTTTGTAAATGCATTGCAGTCAACTACACTCTTTGAAAATTCCTTTGGTGAAGCTAAAGTTCTACATCTACCACAGGTAAACTTCTGTTCTGTTCTGCAGAAACGAAGATTCTGCTTAATGACACTACTGCAATCTGATGTCATCTTGCCTTGGAAGTTGTTGCCTTGAGTTCTTCAATGGGGCTGTCAACAAGCACCAACGGTCACCCATGTCCTCAAAAATTTTCTAGAAAATAAGAGAAAAGAAAATGATAAAGCAAGACTGAAGGTTTTGAAAAATATCAACACCTACATTGTATATGTTGTAAATAACAAACCGTTAAACTACAATGATTTGTATTCAGCTTTTTTTTTTTACACCAGAATTTAAACTCAGTAACATATTTTTAAACATATATGTGTATATATTTTATATATATATATAAAAAAAAAATCTATATATCTATATACAATGGTGTGAAAAACTATTTGCCCCCTTCCTGATTTCTTATTCTTTTGCACGTTTGTCACACAAAATGTTTCTGATCATCTAACACATTTAACTATTAGTCAAAGATAACACAAGTAAACACAAAATGCAGTTTTTAAATGAGGGTTTTTATTATTTAGGGAGAAAAAAATCCAAACCTACATGGCCCTGTGTGAAAAAGTAATTGCCCCCTGAACCTAATAACTGGTTGGGCCACCCTTAGCAGCAATAACTGCAATCAAGCGTTTGCGATAACTTGCAACGAGTCTTTTACAGCGCTCTGGAGGAATTTTGGCCCACTCATCTTTGCAGAATTGTTGTAATTCAGCTTTATTTGAGGGTTTTCTAGCATGAACCGCCTTTTTAAGGTCATGCCACAACATCTCAATAGGATTCAGGTCAGGACTTTGACTAGGCCACTCCAAAGTCTTCATTTTGTTTTTCTTCAGCCATTCAGAGGTGGATTTGCTGGTGTGTTTTGGGTCATTGTCCTGCTGCAGCACCCAAGATCGCTTCAGCTTGAGTTGACGAACAGATGGGCGGACATTCTCCTTCAGGATTTTTTGGTAGACAGTAGAATTCATGGTTCCATCTATCACAGCAAGCCTTCCAGGTCCTGAAGCAGCAACTTTTACGCCAGATGTAACGGGACACGCACCTTCCAAAAAGTTCAACTTTTGTCTCGTCGGTCCACAAGGTATTTTCCCAAAAGTCTTGGCAATCATTGAGATGTTTTTTAGCAAAATTGAGACGAGCCTTAATGTTCTTTTTGCTTAAAAGTGGTTTGTGCCTTGGAAATCTGCCATGCAGGCCGTTTTTGCCCAGTCTCTTTCTTATGGTGGAGTCTTGAACACTGACCTTAATTGAGGCAAGTGAGGCCTGCAGTTCTTTAGATGTTGTCCTGGGGTTTTTTGTGGCCCCTCGGATGAGTTGTCTCTGCGCTCTTGGGGTAATTTTGGTCGGCCGGCCACTCCTGGGAAGGTTCACCACTGTTCCATGTTTTTGCCATTTGTGGATAATGGCTCTCACTGTGGTTCGCTGGAGTCCCAAAGCTTTAGAAATGGCTTTATAACCTTTACCAGACTGATAGATCTCAATTACTTTTGTTCTCATTTGTTCCTCAATTTCTTTGGATCTTGGCATGATGTCTAGCTTTTGAGGTGCTTTTGGTCTACTTCTCTGTGTCAGGTAGCTCCTATTTAAGTGATTTCTTGATTGAAACAGGTGTGGCAGTAATCAGGCCTGGGGGTGACTACAGAAATTGAACTCAGGTGTGATAAACCACAGTTAAGTTATTTTTTAACAAGGGGGGCAATCACTTTTTCACACAGGGCCATGTAGATTTGGAGTTTTTTTTCTCCCTTAATAACGTAAACCTTCATTTAAAAACTGCATTTTGTGTTCAATTATGTTATCTTTGACTAATAGTTAACGGTTTTTGATGAGCAGAAACATTTAAGTGTGACAAACATGCAAAAGAATAAGAAATCAGGAAGGGGGCAAATAGTTTTTCACACCACTGTATGTATGTATGTATGTATGTATGTATGTATGTATGTATGTATGTATATATATATATATATATATATATATATATATACACACACACACACATATACACACACCTGTAATTTGCCCATTGTCTGCACAGAAAGAAAACAAATGATTTCCTTGTATAAACACTAAAGAGCCTCTCATAGCAGTCGTACTGGCTGATACATTATATAGCTTCAAGAAGAGATTGGATGGCTTTTTAGCAAATGAGGGAATACAGGGTTATGGGAGATAGCTCTTAGTACAAGTTTATCCAGGGACTGGTCCGATTGCCATCTTGGAGGCAGGAAGGAATTTTTTCCCCTCTGCGGCAAATTAGAGAGGCTTCAGATGTTTTTTTTTGCCTTCCTATGGATCAACTAGCAGTTGGCAGGTTATTTATAGGCATTACGGTTGAACTTGATAGTAGGCCTGTGTGGAGCTACAAGGAGCAAAGAAGCAACCCCCACCCACCAGTGATTAACCCTTTCTTTCTTTTTTTAAAAACTGAAATAATTTGTGCTTAATCAGTTCTTTTCATTAGTGCACACAATAAAAGAGTCACAGCTTCAAGACTGATTCGACAGGGACACAGATGGCTCAGCTCAATTAACTCAGTGGCTCACACAGAACATGGTACTTAAAGCGGACCTGTCACCCAGGCATAAAAAGCTTTATAATAAAAGCCCTTTTAAAATTAAATATTAAACCAAAAGGCATTTTTTAATTAACACATCAATGCCCATTATAAAAGCATTTAAAAATCCCAGCTGTCAATCATATATTGCTTACCCCGCCTCTATAGAGGTGGGGCAGACAGTTACTTTCACTTTCAATTCAGAACTTATTAGATGTTGCTATTCCCCTCACATTCCCCCTCCCTTCTCACCATCTAATTTCGTAACCAGTGCATGGGCATGGGTATCAGGTCCCCCCATACTGCCATAGAAAAAAGATTTTGGCAGGATGCAAAGCTTGCCTTAATAACAGTGTCCGCAAAATGGTGCCTGCCTGCTTGATGCAATTGTGAATTCCAAGGCTGAAGAAAATAAGATTAAAATAATTTCTACAGTGTAGGTGAAGTTTATTTTGCTTGACAAACACAATAGAAAACAATCTGGAATTGTTTCTTGGAGTGACAGGTCCCCTTTAAAGGAGAAGGAAAGGTAAAAACTAAGAAAGCGTCATCAGAAAGGTCTATGTAAATACAGCCATAAACACTTACAGAAAAGCTGTACTGGGTCCTCTATCAAAAGAAACAGGATTTCTTGTCTCCTTTTTTTTTTTTTTTTTTAACAACAATGCTAAAAACTCCCTCCCCACTTCTTGAGGAATGTGTAATCTGAGCTACCAATGGCTAAGAGCTGCAAGCAGGAAGCTACTTAAAATGGCAGCTGCTGTGTTGAACAAATGGAGGGAGCTTCTAGTGCGGTTTACTCAGTTATAAAAAACTTTCTGCAGAATAAAATAAAACATTTACTTAAGGTATAGAAAACAAGGCACCAGGACCTTTACAATAAACAATAGACCCTGGGCATCTTCACACCACAGACACTCAGAACCTGTTTTATGATACCAAGACCTTTTTTTTTCCACTATCTGAGAGGGAGAGTTTACTTTTGATAATTATACAGGAATGTGTGAGGGGTCATCTGTTTGTTCTGATGGATAACAGGTGGAGGTTTGATTGGTTCAAAGTACCCACAAATGAGCTTGCACAGGATTGTTCAGTGGAATCCCATGTAGGATGTGAAAGTGGGGATCCCAACCAGGACTTGAAAGAAAAGGAATCACATCTAGGACTCTAGAGTGTATAAACACCTAATCTCACATTGAATGTGGTTAATTTCAAGGTCCAGGGATTCGGCTTTTTGAAAAGACAGCAGCTCTTCAATAAGAATTACCAATGCTGTCAACACTTAATCACAACCTACAAAACCAATGTGACACCATCTGTCCAAGTGATGAATTTGGGGTATTTTCAGAAAAGAACATCCATGCAAATTCCATATATCACTGTACTTGTGTTCTTATAAAAAGGACAATCTCTATCCACTGTGTGTATCATAGTAGTTGAATTTGCAATATTTGTAAAAAGACAAAAGCATATTTTTATACAAGATTTGAAGAGCCCCTGTCAAAAAACATTTTTGTAAATTATCTTTATTATTTAAAATGTGTAGTTTTGAAGTTACAGACCAGGACAACACTGCTAAAAGTCTCTCCTCGGCTCTCTTGTTGGAAGGGATCGCCAACACCAACTTGCATTCTGCCCTAACAGGAAGTTGACAGGAGCTTGTCAGGTAAATTAAGGGAGCTGGAGTATATTGCATGTACTGAAAATTAAGATTTAATTGGTATCACGGAGACCTGGTGAAATGAAACATGCGACTGGGCTTTGAATTTAAATGGTTACACACTTATTAGAAGGGACAAAGGGATTAAAAAGGTGGAGGGGTTTGTTTTTATGTTAAGTCAGATTTAAAGCCATGTGCTAAAGAAATTACCAATGACAAAGTGGAAACCATTTGGGTAGAAATTTCCACAGGGCTAAAGGTTAAAAAGAAAATGATCATTGGTGTATGCTATAAACCACCACGTATAAGTGAGGAGGATGAGTCCCAGCTACTGTTGCAAATGGAGGAGGCTTCACAACTAGGTCAAAAAGCTAGTAGGTTTCTAAATATGCTAACTGACAACTTGTTATTTCAGGCAGTTCAAGGACCTACTAGATGACTATTTTGGACCTGGTGTTATCTAATAATACTGAACTCATATCTAACATTTGTGTGGGTGAGCATTTTGGGAACAGTGATCACAACATGGTCTCCTTTGAGATAATGCTGCAGAGACAGCTCTATAAGGGAGTAAATAAAGCACTCAATTTTAGACATGCAGACTTTGCCAGTATAGGGGCATCTCTGCAATGTGTCAACTGGGAAAGGCTTTTCACAGGGTTAAACATGGAAGGAAAATGGAATATCTTTAAAACATTGCTTAGCAAGTATACAGATCTGTATATTCCCATTGTAAGCAAGGAAAGGCATCGCAAAGCAAAACCTTTATGGCTGAATAAGGTGAGAAGTGTTAGTGTCGAGGTTGGTCAGAAAATGCGTGCTTTTAAAGCATTCAAGTTAGCTGGGACAGCAGAAACTTTTATCAGGTACAAGGAAGCAAATAAAGCAGGCAAAAATACTATCAGGCAAGCTAAAATAGAGAGGGAAAGGAGTATTGCTGCTAGGAGTAAAAATAATCCCTAATATTTTTTCAATATATAAATAGTAAAAAAAAAAATGAAGCAAGAAGGGAGGTCAGATTGTTGATGCTAACAGGGAAAAGGCAGAAATTTTGAACTCTTATTTTTCACCTATCTATACATCTGAGGAGCCAGCTAATTAAGTCTTCCCTTTTAATAGACCCAAGTCTAGTAATATAACTACTGATGCATGGGTCACTCAGGAGGAAATTCAAGAGAGACTTGAACAGGTAAACAAAGGTCCAGGACCAGATGGTATTCATTCCAGGGTATTAAATGAGCTCTGTGATTGCCAAACCTCTCTACTTAATTTTTCAGGATTCAAGAGGTCTGGTATGGTGCAAAGAGACTGGAGAATTGCTAATGTGGTGTAATTTAAAAAGGGATCCCATTCTTAGCCTGAAAACTATAGGCCTGTTAGTCTGACATCAGTGGTGGGAAAGCTTTCGGAAGGGGTAATAATAGATAGGATACTTAAATATTTTGCAAATCACAATACTATAAGTTTGTGCCAGCATGGGTTTTTATGCGTAACAGATCTTGCCAGACTAATTTAATTGACTTTTTTTTCGATGCTGGAATGGCAATAGATGTCATGTACTTAGATTTTGAGTTTGATACAGTACCTCATAGAAAGTTAATGAAAAAAGTAGAGGAATATTGGCCTAGAACATAATATTTGTACTTGGATATAAAACTGGCTGAAGGATAGATTACAAAGAGTGGCGTTAAATGGAACATTTTCTAATTGGCCAAGTGTTGTTAGTGGAGTACCGCAGGGGTCAGTCCTTGGTCCTTTGCTTTTTATCTTGTTTATTAGTGATCTGGAGGCGGGCATAGAAAGTACTGTTTCTATTTTGGCTGATGAGAATAAATGTGCAAAACTAACTTCTATGCATGATGCTGCCACTTTGCAGAGCGATTTGATTAAATTGGAAAACTGGGCATAAAATGGAAAATGAGGTTCGCTGTTGACAAGTGCAAAGTTATGCACTGTGGTGGAAATAATATAAATGCAAGTTATACATTAAATGGCAGTGTTTTGGATAAGGATTTGGGGGTATTTGTAAATAACAAGTTGTCTAATTCCAGGCAGTGTCATTCCGTAGCTACTAAAGCAAATAACGTGCTGTCTTGTAAGACTCTAGGAATGACAATACTTAAGCAATGCTTAAGAAGGGTATTAATGAGTTGGAGAGAGTACAGAGACATGCAACTAAACTGGTAAAGGGGATGGAAGATTTAAACTATGAAGGTTGACTGTCAAGGTTAAAAAATGGCGCTTGCAAGTGGACATGAATACTCTGTACAAGTACATTAGAGGGGATTATAAACAGATAAGGGGATGTTTTTTCCCATAAAAATGACCAGCGCACCAGAGTCCATCCCCTTTAGATTAGAGTAACAGAGCTTCCATTTGAAACAGTGAGAGCAGTGATATACTATGTAACTATGACAATCAACTGGTTACTGTGCATGCCTTCCCTCTCCTGCTTCATTTGCATTTCATTTATCCAACTGGCTGAATCTTGCCAGCCACTGGTATGCAAATATATGCAAATGAAGCAGGAGAGGGAAGACATGGACAGAACCAGTTCAGCGTGAACTTTTTTTTTGGCTTCCTGCCAAGTCCTGATCTGCAAAAGCCCCTACAGAGAAAGCAGAGAGCAGATCCTGAGAGTTTTAGCAGCACTGACCATGGTCTGTAGGTGAAAATCTAAACATTTTATATAATAAAGAGGAATTTCCGACAGAGGCTGTAATTCAGACTATTGTCTTAAGGTGAACCTCCCCTTAAATCCCTAAATGAAATACATGGTACATAATCAAGTGGAAGATATAATTGAGTAAACAGCAACCTTTAATCCAAGTCATAATGAAACAGTTACATTTTGTTAGAAACTACTATATAGATTATTATTGCATTCACATAATGTTTCTTAAAAGGACTTTCAAAACATGTAAGGGATCTCAACATTGAAAGTTAGCAATTATAACAGGGATACAAAAAAGTATTCAAATCATTAAAAATTCCATTAAGCATAGTGAAGTCATCAACCAGTGGATAAAATATGGTTCAACAGTGACTTTACCAAGATCAGGACATCCCTACAAAATTCATGAGAAGACAAGGAGAAAACTAGTCAGGAAGGCAACCAAGAGGCCTACAGCAAAATTAAATAAGCCGTAGGATTTCATGGCAAGTAATGGTTATTACCTATATGTGACAGCAGTAGTATTCTTCATATGCCTGAGTTGTGGGTAGTCACAAAGAAAAACATCCAAACCCAGCTCAACTTTGCAAAAAGGCATACCTAGTCTCCCACAATCATGTGTAAAAATGTACTATAGTCTGATGAGACCAAGTTTAAACTATTTAGCCATAATTCCAAAAGGAATGTTTGGCGCACAAATAACATAGCACATCATCACAAGAACACCATACCCTCAGTAAAGCATGGTGGAGGCAGCATCATGCTTTGGGGTGCTTTTCATCAGCTGTAACTGATGCTTTATTCAAGGTGGATGGAATCATGAATGGCTTCAAAAGTTTTTGTCATAAAACCTTCAAGCATTTGCTCGGAAGTGGAGGATGAAAAGGAACTTCACCTTTCAGCATGACGACCCAAGTCATACATCTAAATCAACAAAGCAATGACTTTACCAAAGAAGCAGCAATGGTTTGTAATGACCCAGCCAGAGCCCAGAACTTAATCAAATTGATAATCTGTGGGGTGACCTGAAAAGAGCTGTGCACAGCAGATGCTATTGGACACATCTGGAAACTTTTGAAAGCAGAGCGGACAAAAATTGCAGAAGTCCAGATGTACCAAAACAGTACACTTTCATCCAAAAAGACAGAGTGCTTTAATAAAATCAAAATGTTTTAACCAAGTATTAGTTTAGGGGATGTGCACACTAAGTGGAAGGAAGGACATCGAGCACACTTCGGACACAAGGAATCCGTTAAAATTCTGTACTTTATTTCATCATGTTTAAAAACAAAAGTGTGCACACTTTTGTTTTTAAACATGATGAAATAAAGTACAGAATTTTAACGGATTCCTTGTGTCCGAAGTGTGCTCGATGTCCTTCCTTCCACTTTGAAGTTATTCCTCCTCAGCTGCGGGTTCGGGGCTGTGAGCACCCGGACCATTGCCGGACTTTGGTGAGCATGCTGTTTCTCAGACTTTAAACTACATAAGAGATAGATTCAAAAACTTGAGCGGCAGGCCCGGGGTTTAAACACCCGGGCCTCATCGAACCACGTGGTACTTATAGTTTGTTAGTTTATTATATTTTTTTCATTTTCTTATTTATTTGTTCATTACTTATCTATATTGTTTCTGAGGAATTTTTGTTTCGCTTTAGGGTTTCCCTTAGAGCGATCTTTTTTCTTTTCTTTATTGTATATAGCAGATGTGCACACTAAGGCAACCAGGTTTTTGTATGATTTTTTTTCACTAAACTGTTTTTAATTTGTTGACTTCTTTGTATAGATTTCAATTTTGTAATAAAGATTTGAATAAGTTCTGGTAGGATTTATTTATATACTGTACTAGAGTCATATTTGAAAAGCTGGAATTAACAAGTTAATGATTGAAAATTTAATTTACTTTTGAATTCTTTTTTGCATCAGTATAAAGTTATTTACCATTCTCTAGCAGCTCTTTACTTATCCCTTCTGAAGCAGCCAGAGGAAGAACCTAGTACCGAGGTATGCAGAGAAGTCCTTGTTGGGAAAAGCTGAATACCACTTTCTGGAATGCAAAAGAAAAAAACTATATATGATAAAAAATATAACTATTTGCCACATTAAAATAAAAACTGTAATGTGATTTCTCTTTGAATGTTACCCATAGTTTAGAAACATTAAAAATAACTTACAAGGCTTATGTGTGTCACTGTACATTCCCACTTTGGCCACGCACTATTTCTGGACAGATAACAGAGGCACTCTTGAGAAGATACCTTGGAGGTGCAGATCTTCATATTTACTACCCTCTTGGGTATCGGTGATGAATGTCATTTTTTCTTGATATACTTCTTTTTCTGTTCGAGTTTCCTTTTCTCCTGCAATGTTCCATATCTCACTTAAATAGTGGATGTTTTGCCGGCTGCATAACAAAGAAACCAATCTGATACCAAAGTTTCTTGATAAAATATTGTTGTACACTAGAGTGAGAGATGGAGATACTACCAAATATGTTCCTGGCAAAGACCAGAATTCTCCCAATCGATCAACCAAATGTTGTTTTTTCTCTCCAGTTCTATTACTTTAGCTCCCTTCCTCTTCTCCAGCACTTTTATGCTACAAACGTTTTAACCCTAAAATTCTCATTTGCTACTCTCCACGTTGTTCCTCTTTGCTACCAGAATCAAAATTATCCCATGTTGCAATTTATTTTTTTTTATAACTTTTGATTTCCCTAATTCGATTTTTTCCAATATCCCATCTTGAAAGTTTTTCATATTATTGCAACTCTTCACTTTTCAAAGTTGCAACTTTTCACTGTTTGCCGCAACAGAGAAATTTATTTTAGGTGGAGGTCTGTAGTTTGAAAGTGTGTCTGGTCCCTAGTAGTTGACATTCATGCGGTAGAGAGTCTGCAACAGTTTGCTAGACATCTCCACTGTTTTTTACAGGCATATTAATCAGAGGTGGTGACTCCACAGATTAATATACTACCCTTTAAATCCCTGAACTGGCCAGGTGGGAAACTACCGAAGTACCAGGTACATGCTAACAGACATGAATAGGCCAAAATATACAAATGTATCTACAAATTGTATTATATAATACTATATATAAATATTATATAAATAAAAGATGTAAGGATGCTAAGCTACAAAAAAAAATAAAAAGCTTAGTAGTGCTATTATATATTATTTTTTCAGTTGAACAAACTTTTTGGTACTTTCCCCTTTTCTGAACACTAATTTTCTATAGGTATGTTAGCTTTTCATTGTGGTAAATATTTACGAGGAATGAAATTCCCAAAAGACCAGGAAAAAAAAACATTATTGCAATGTGAAATAAGGTGAATAGATAAAATAAAGGGCACACATGCATATTTGACTAGGAAAGTAGAGCAAAAAGCCCTAAGTAGCCAGCAAGCAAATGACTACTGTTATCCAAAGTTTTTTGGTACACTTTTTATTTCTAAATGTTACTATTTACTTAGCAAATAATTCACTCTACCATTTAAAATTGTCTTTTTTTTCCAGTTAAAATATTGGTATGTAGGCAGTCATCTCAATGCTTTCAGATAAGCTATTGTTCCTCCTGCTCAATATAGTTTACACATGACCCAAGTCACATAATAGCTCCTCATTGTATAATGTATTTAGGATCTGAAGTTATTTTCCATAGAAGTCAATGCATACCTCCCAACATTTCATTAAGAGAAAGAGGGACAAAAATATGTGACGCGGGTAGTGCGGCAAATTTTTTTGGCCACGCCTGCTTTGTGCCCACGCCCCACATGCCACACCCACTTTACATGCCCCAAATGTGTCAGTATAATCACTAAATAAAAAGAATAAAGGACATATTAACTTCAAACGTGCCAGTATGACTACAATAAATTGATAAAGGGCATATCAGCCCCAGAGATGCCAGTAAAATTACTAAATGAAACTGATAAAGGGCATATCAGCTTCAGACATACCAACAGTTCTGTGCATTTTCCAAAGTTATAAACAGGGCCAATTCCAGTGGTACATAAATCTATGTTATTTCCTTCCATTCTTAATCAGTTGAAAGCAAAACAATATTAAGGTACCACTAGAATTTCTAGCCATATTAACAAGGCCAGCCTAAGGTTCCCAAACTTATAAGGGCCCCTTTTAAATGTCTGCTATATTTTATGAACAGATCAGCGATACCTCTGTCTATTCCCCTGCATGCTGTGCTCTGCAAGAGATTCCAAGGAGTGAGAGATATATGTTAGGGGTGGAAAGGTGAAAATGTCCAGCACACAAATAAAGGCAGCAGCCTCTTCTGCCTGATAAAAGACAGAGCAGCACCCTCAGCCCCTGATCCGGTGAGCAGGAGCAAGGAGAGGAATGCGTGCCAATGCAGATAGTTGACCCTTGCCTGTCACAAATGCTCCTCCCAGGACAATTAAACATCAAGGTAAACCTGTGAGCTTGAGAGTAGCAGGGGAGATTCAAGAGTTAAGGGGGCAGGCTTTAATACCCGGAGCAGAGCAGGCACAGCAATCAATTAAATGGCAATGCTGAGAAGCAGGACATCTATTAATGAATCCGGGACAGCGGGCAGTGCTATAAATATCGGGACTGTCCCACTGAAAGCGGAATGGTTGGGAGGTATGGTCAATGTACCATTATTTACAAGTGCGTACTTTGTGTATATATCTATATATGCTTTTCTGTACAAGCTTATTTAGGCTAATGGCACATGGAGCAGTTTTTCCACAGTGTATTGAAGCTCGCAGAGAAAAGCCTGAAGCCACCCTTAATGACTGTGGAGCAGTATAAGCAATTTTGCCTGTCTACCCACTTACTAAAATTCAGTAAAATACCAGCAGTGCTATTAGCCCATGGAGGCACTATCACTTCCTCCTGGATCAACTAGCAGTTAGGAAGGTTATCTATAGATATGAAAGTTTGAACTTAATGGATATGTGTCTTTTATTAACTTAAGTTCTTATGTAACATCCTATATAAGTTGAGGAAAAGGTAGACCTGACCTTTTTTTCCCCAATTTGCAGGACAATCAGACCCCAAAATAAAAACCATTTTTCACCCCTAGTCAGTCTTCCCAATCTATTTCACGTAATTAAAAGCATTGATCAGTTTTATGTACGGGATCAGTTATCCAGAAAGGAATTAAGTGAAGGCAGGCTTCCTTAGACTCCATTATAAGCAAATAATTCTAATCTTTCAAAATTTCCCTTTTCTCTGTAATAATAAAACAGTAGCATGTACTTGATCCAATCTAAGATAAAATTAATCCTTATTGGAGGCAAAAAAATCCTACTGGGTTTATTTATGTTTAAATGATTATTTAGTAGACAAGGTCTGGAGGTCCCACAGCTGTACTGAAAATCAATCATAATGGGGAAACGGATACCAAATCCAACAGTGAACATGAGTTAGCAAAACTTGAGCATAAGAAATACTCCATATTTCGTACAGTTTTAATTAAAGGAGTTTTAAATAAAATCCCATTATCAAGTTCACTGCTGAAAAAGAAACCAATATTCAATGTACTTTAATTGAAAAAATCTGTACAGTAAAAAAAACAAACATACAATCATTTGTGCACTGACAAGTCCGCCATTGCAGGGGCCACAATATATGTAAGTGTGTGTGTCTAAGAGTAACCAATATTTTCTCATATGGCCACACTACAGCGTGCAAGTGCTTTAGTAGTAAAACACCTCCTGCTTTATATTTCTCCTGGGTAACAAAGTTCTCTCAAGAAATTGTTCCGAACACGAAATCAAAGCACAAAATGTTGAGCAAAGCAAAAAAAACTCAACTGGCAACAAGAGTTAATTGTGTTTGTGTCCTCACAGGCCAATTTATTAAAGTGATTACTTTAAGCAAGCTAACCAGTTTCATTTTATAAGCCAAGCCACATGGATTCCAAATTGTAGCACAGCCCTTATAGGAACTCACAAAATGTTATGAGTGATTTGGTCTGTCAAAGAGGTTTGCCTTGACAGGGCTGGCCGGGTTTCTTGTTACAGGTACTTCAACATAGCTTTGCAGTTTTATAGATTGGAGTACAATCTAAGACACATAAAATGCAGACAGTGTGCTTTTTAACTTATAAGGATGAGGTCCCTGTCCCAAAGAGCTTACAATGTATTAGAAATGGTCTGTTGCTGCAGAGGAAGACTAGCTAAAGGCTTCCTATAAAAAGTAATTTTTAAAGAAAACGATATCCCCAGAATGAATACCTAACCAACAGATATTATTTATATTATGTTAAAGAGGTAGTTTACCTTTCAGTTAACTTTTAGTATGTTTTAGAATGCTCATTTTTTTTTTTTTTTAAAGATTTTATTTAAGATTTTCAAATTAACATTCATTACAACAAGAGAGGTAAGATAGAAGAAAGAGAAGAGAAAGAAGAAGGAAAAGAGGAAGAAGAGAAAGCTAGAGCCTGATTGGAGAAAGGCAAGACAGGCACCAAGCACAGTTAGGTACAGTTTTATACAGTTTCTAGTTCTGTTCCTGTTGTTGCAAGCCAGGGTTCCCAGATTTTGTAATTTTTTTCTGGACATCCCCTAGCAAGGTATACCTAAACCCATGTAAATGGGATTTTCTTGAAACTCTTTGGAATTCATTCCCAGACTTCCTTTTGTTTATTTGTATCTGTATGAGGCAGTCTCCTCAACCCTAATAATTTGTTTGTGAATCCAACTTCATTGATTAGTTTCTTCCAGAATGCCAAAGAGGGAGGTTTATTCAACTTCAAAGAGAATCACCTTTTTAACACAGTCATGATTTGTCATATTGGAGTCACCGGTTATACCCAGTTAGACACAAGCTTGGTGATAGTATGTTGGGAAATATGATTGTACGTTCAATATATGTCAGTATTTCACGCCAGAAGGTACATATAACTGGACACTCACAAAACACATGGAAAAAGGATCCTACATCATTTCAGAATTTGGGACATTGATCAGAGGCTCCCTGAGTGTGGTCTGTGTGTGGTCAAGTAGACTATGAATAAACTTAATCTGGATTTACCTGTCCCTGGCCGACATGGTGAGTTGGGGCACCCAATCAAGTGCCTCTTCTCACATCTCCGCATCCAAATCGGGTATATTGTCACTCCACTTATGCTTGGTCTTGAGGAGATTATTAAGTTGCAGATTAATCAAAATGGCATAGATGTATGTCAATGCCTTGGTTAGATCTTGTCTGCAGAGATATAGTTCTAGAGTTGTATCTGTTATGGAAAGTGGGCCTTGGGGAAACTGGGACCTAAAAGCATGTCTTGATAGTAGGGAAAAATCATCTGGGGGGGTAACTGAAACTCTTGCTTGCACTCCCCATTTAGGTTACTTGGGGAAGATATATTTGTGGAGGGGTTGTCTTTAAAGTTGTACAGGACACTACATAATTGTGCAAAGGTGTCTGCAATGTCTAGCCATTTTATTTGAATTTCTTGAGTGAAGGCTTGTAGATTGCCATATATATGAAGTTCTGCTTGTTGGATAAGTTGTTTATTCAAAGCTTTATTTCCCAGCATAATTGTTGCTTTTTAGTTTAGTTAATTTTGGAACCTAAGGTGAATTAGGAGATTTATCTCTTCCTTAAGTTTGTTTAGCGGTTGCAGTGTTTGGGGGGATGGAGTTGTATGTTTTATTTGCTATAGATTGTTAATTTGCAGTAATAGTTGTTTCTGCTTTTTTCTTGCGATTTTGGCCTTATGGGCTTCTATGCTGATGAGATGTCCCCCTTATCACTGATTTGTGCATGCATTGTGTTGTGTTTGCCTTGTGTTGTCATTTGTAGAGAAAAAGCTTTGATTTCCTTAGTTATCTTGTTGGTTATGTGGGAGTAGGAGGCAGGGCCAGTCTTAAACTGCTGGCCCCAATTGGGACCATTTTGGTGGGGCTCCCTACACAAGGTGTTGCGAGCTGACACAGGGTTTCAGGGGTGGATGGGCAAATAATCCCTGCCTCTCACTCTCTCCATGTGACTAATGTAACCCTGCCTTTTCACCTCTTTCCCTTGTTCCATTGGCCCCTAGCATTTCATGGCACCATGTAGCCCCCAAAAACCCATGACACACCAAGCATACTTATATACAGTGAGAAACCCCTCAAGCACACAATACACAGTGAAAAAATGTGTACCCTGGGGTAGCAGTATGAATGCAGTGCCCACTTTGTGTTTAATGTCCCAGAACACATAGCAGCATTATCAGGCAATCATTTTTGGGGGTGGGCTGGACAGCTTAATCTGTTTATTCTTGGTGCGGGGCCCTATTGGGTCCAATAGGCCTAACTGTTGATTGATATTGCATATAACAATTCAACAACTACCTCTGGGTCTGCCAAATGTTGCAATATTCAAATTGCGTTTAGCAGCCACAATAATTTAGTAGTGCTTATTTCTCAGTGTCATTTTATTCTTAGTTTGGAAATGTGTTTCTTGAATATAAATAATGTCAGTGTTATGCTGTTTAAATTCTGCTTGTGATAAATGTCATTTGGGAGGGGTATGTAAGCCCTTGACATTTATGGAGAGGCATTTAAGAATCATTGTAAAAATAATTTTTGCTGCGTGTATATCTGGTTATACCCATAAGGTTTCACATAACTATGAAAAGCTGTATTTTGTTACGGTTTTGAAGTTAAGCATGAGATAAGTGCATGAAGGAAGGATAATGGAATCACAGAAAAGTTCAAACATTCATAACTTATGTATACACATGCCTTAAATTTAGGCAAATCCCACATTGCACATATATTCAATTGAGCAGAATGTGCTGCAAAAGTGGGAAAACAAGGGGGCAATTTAAAGAATAAGTAAACCTTTTTTTTTTTTCTATCAGTAAAATTGTCTAAACAGCCTCCAGAATTACCTACCTTTGTCCCAACATTCTCTCAGAAGGTGATCGTTTCTCTTTGCTTCCTTGTGCAGAGTGAAGCCCTGCCCCCACTTCCTGTTCAGTTCTCTCTTCAATTTGACTACCTGCAGTCGACCTGGAGAGCCTTCTGGGCATGCCTGAAGGCAGCAGGAGCCAGTCTGTGCATTAGCAGGTTTTTTTTTTTTTTAATCAGAGACCTGAACAAGAAGTGGGGCTGGGGCTTCACTCTGCACAAGGAAGCAAAGAAAAACGATCACCTTCTGACTGAGGAACCAGGTCAGAGAGAAAGCTGGGACAAAGGTAGGTAATTCTGGAGGCTGTTTAGAGTAATTTTACGGATAAAAAAGGTTTACATATTCTTTAAGTAAACCAACCAGTGGCAATCACCCTGCTCCAGTACAAGGAGCTGTAAGATTGTCTTCTGACCTGGGTCAGAGGTCTGTTTTGAATTTGAGCTCTGCACTATAGCAGGCTTCAGATTTGACTGTGTTCCATTCTTGATTCATATGCATGTTACCCTGTGTTTGGGGTGCTCTTGGTGCTTGATGCTTTTTTGCCTTCCACCGCTGATGAGATTATTTTGAGGGAGTTTTGCCATTGGACTACCAACTTTGTCTGATATCTTCTATGGGATTCCGTGGTGGGGGTGTGCTTGGGTTATTTGTTAATTTGCGTCTTTTTGCCTTAGTGGTTGTTGATAGATCTGCAACTGTAAACCCCCCCTCCCCGTCTTTAGACAAATAATGTATTTTTTCTACAAGCTAAGTGAACTTCTATTCTGGTCTTTTTGCAAGTTTGTATTGGTTTGTATCTAATTAATGGCCACTAGATGGTAGTATGTTACAGACTATAAATAGGTTAATATGCAACACATGGTTTACTTTACAAACTGTTAATGTAGACCTGAAACCGTTGCTATACTGGTCTGTGCCAATTATGTGAATAAAAGCTTTTTTTAAAGGTTTGGAATATGGAGTGCTGTTCATAATTTGATGATTACTGGTCCTGTGAGGTGAATACAGAGTAGCATGTACCCAGAAAGAAAGGAGCCTGGTCTGGTGTTGACTATCAGAGTTTATCTTGACTTTCAGAAATGTTATCAAAACCACTTTGTTATTATGGTTTGATTTTCCAGTATTGATCTCAAGTTCTTTACAAAAAATGTATGGTTTCCTGGTGTAAACCAATTGTTAGTTGAATCATATTTGGAATTTGTGTATTCAGGATACATGGAACTTTTTAAATCAGTTGTATTTTAGGCATATAAAATCATATCTCTTTCTGATATTCGTGATCTGATATATATGATCTTTAATTTATTTTTTTTGAATTTAGAAGTCTAAATCTTTGTGTTGCAATAGTGGACTTCCACAAAAATTCCAGCAGATTTTGCAAACTCAAGGTGTCCGGAAAGAATACATATATCGTTTTTTATGAAAACTAAAAGGAAATTTTCCTAAAATGAAAGAGCACAAAATGTCTCACAGTATGTGCACATAAAGTGTGAACTTATTATTTTATAACACACATATAACATATATATTTATATTTTACGGAGATCCAATCAACTATAAAGCTAATGCCACACCTCCACTCATATCTGCCGTTGTCTGTGTCTGCTTAACATTTACATGTTACTTGTCCTTTAACTGTATATGCCTAGAAATAAAATCACAGGGTCCTTTAAATATAAATATGCAAAAAAATGGCATAACCAAAATTCCCAGTATAGTCTTATAGTATAAGAATACAAGCATAGAGTAATTAGAATGCCAATAAAGCTATTGCTTGGTAAAGGAATTATACAATGTCAACAAAGAGATCACTCATTTGGTGCATGGGTTGGAATTTCTTTGGCTGATTCTAATGGCTGTGGCACACAGGGAAATTAGTAGCTGCGCGACAAATCTCCCCGAAATGCCGTCCCACTAGATAAAATGTAAATCGCCGGTGGGACAGCATACGCGGCACTGTGATTGCCAAAGTTGCCTCTCGAACACCGAATCCTTGGCCAATCCACCACACCAATATATACCCATGCAAAACCCTCCCATCTCTGACATCACTGGTGGGGGCAAGTGCAAACATATAAATAACAGCAGCAATTAATTTTCACTGTGAGAAGTAGGATTGGGAAAGGGCATTGGGACAATTGGTCGGTGCATGCGAGTCTACCGTGCATCACTAATGCACAATAATAGATGTCATCAAAATTAAACAGCACTCATACAGCAAATATTAAACCACTATAGTGCACACCATACCAAAAAGTTATTCCATCTTTATTCCACCTATTCAAAATTTGTCACCAGTGACTTCATGTTTGACTAGTTTAGTTCCATTATCCATAATAACAGATAGCTCTGAAACCACTGAAAGTAACACCACTTGAGTCATTTTTTACACAAATGACAACTCCTGGCCCTCAGTCTTGTAAATATAGCTCTACACCCTTTGTGACACCATCCTGCCCATCAGCATCCCTGTTTTTCTGACACGTCATCACAGTGAAAGCGCAAGTAACATCTTGCAACAGATGTTTTGATTTTCTGATTTTAGATAACACAATAAATATTATACATTTCTTTACTAGCAACATAACAGTGGTTAATCACATACATGGCTGAGCTCAAGAGGAGTTATCTCCCTGAACCCTTTGCAAATCTCTACTCAGTTCAATGTTTTATGACAGTAATATCTATTACTCATTTACTAGCACAGCCAATAGATATTTAACACTACTAGTAAAAGTGGCCATACATTTACCAATATTATGTGGCAATTAATCTCCTCCAAATGCTTTCCCATTGGCAATAATGTAAGTCACCCAAGGGCAAACATATGCAGTGCTACATTTTTCGCTCAAAGTTTCCTTGTGAGGTTGGAAAGTGTTTGGAGATTAGCCGCCCACAGTAAAAATATTTATTATGGGTGACTAAACTCATATGCCATGAACCTAAAGGAGCAAATATAAATAGGAAGCCCTTTGCAATAAAAATATAACCATAGCAAGCAACTGATAGTAGAATATGATACATATTCTAAAATATATTTTTATCTCTACTCTCTTCTTCAGTTTACTGTTTTGACAATTCTGTTTATAATCCCTCAAATATATTACAGATCATTTAGATTAAGTTAAAGGACATGAAAAGCCAACATTTTCCTACAATGTATATCAGCTGGGCATGTCTTTCCCACCCAAATGCCATCATTTGTACTGCATATATCCCCTCTGCTTGCCAGCACCATCACATTTTCCTAAAGCAGGAATTCACGTGGTGGCCATTTTCCCTGATACATAATCAGATACATTTAAATCTGCAAACAGCATATACACACACACACAGAGACCCTTATTCAGCATACATTTGATCAAGAATACAGGCTCACACAGGCAGAACTGTCTTTGATAAAAGTTCTGCTTTGTTTGAGCTGAGCTCAGGAGAGGAGGTTAGGAGAAAAAAATTGAAGCCGACCGTTTCTATGGGAACCAGCAATGTCATCTTTTCACTGGCTGCTAGACTGGAGGGCGTGTTTAGTAATCTGAGTTTAGAACAACTGAGCATGCCCACAAGCTAATGTAAAGGAAAAAAGGAAATCTAAGTGATTAAGGAGATGTTGCAGCCTTACTATTAACCTCTGGACACCCAGTGTGGCAGGTATTGAAAGATTTCAAAGAGGCTGTTCACTAATTACATTTTTGTGTGTGGGGTTTACATGTCCTTTAAGTCATGCAGTATATATCCATAAGTCCAAGATTATCGTATGTAGTACATCAGCTAAATTATGGTTCAAATTTTTCACTTATAATATTTGACCTGGATATTACATGGGTAGTTCCCATTGCAGGGCTCCAGTATCCCTAGCTATTTATTTTTTATGCTAATATTTTTTCATATTTAGTTTACCCCTCAAAAGGGCTCTGGCCTCTTTCACGGGCGTTTCTTCATTGGTGCCTTGTGGTGGATATTTCATGGGTTCCACATGAAGAAACAACGCAGGCTATTTTTTCAGTTAGGTTGCACTCACTCACAGGGGTGCAGGTTTGTTTCGGCACTCCCCTGGAGCAGTTTGAGTAAAACCTTATTTAAACGTACAGGCTGCGTTTCTTCCTGTGGTGGAAAGCAATATAGACCCCATACATGAAAAGCTGTTAGAATGCCATGCATAAGAGGCCTTAGACTCCGTGGCTTGCTGTCAAATCCCCTTAATATTTTAAGTATTTTTTTTTTACCAACATTAATAACTGCTGGCCAATGTCACAAAAAGTTAAAAAGAAACCTTTCTAGTTGCAGCCCCTAAAATAAATTTGGCTCACCTTTGTGTAAATTCTGTACAGTAACAATGGTGTTGCGAAGCACTTTAACTGCCGTATAATTTATAGTATTAGGCCTTTCTTTCAAGACTATAATGTTTGTACAAAGCTACAACTCACCTTAGTTCTACCATTAATCCTGAAGTTACCCAGTTTACCACTGCAGTGTCGTATAAGGTCATCCATTTTATTCATAAGTTTACCAATTGCTTTGCAACTTGACTCTTTCCCTTCCACCCAGGTAATCTGGTCGCCACGGATATCACGAGTGGAGTCGCTCTTCTGGCTCACAAGCTGTCCATCGGTGAAGCGCCCTGTGTTGTGCAAAGCTTTCACCTCACACACAATTCTGTCTCCAGTCTCTTGGCCCAGGAAGTCATCAAGGACACAGATGCCATGTTTGTTCATACAGGGAATTGTGTACTCCAATGCTATCCTATGTAGTGGTGGCTTAGTCTGTCCATTAGGCCTTCCACCAGAAGTTGTTACTTTCCTCGATGTGCTACTGCCCATAGCCTCTCCAGACACCTGAGTGTCATCTTCTTCATTGATTGCTTTTAATGCAGCCCCTCCATCAACCTCCTCTTGCTCGTCTGACACCCCAGACGCTGGCTCAACATGACTTTTAAACTGGGAAGTATCACTGTGAGAGATGCTGACTGCAGAAGATGAGAACTGTTCTTTCTTACTGTTTTTGACTGTGTTCTGAGAAGCCGGAGTAATGGTAGAATCACTTTTGCAGAATAATTTGTGTTTCTTCCAGTCTTGCCGCTGGTGTTCTTTACTACAATAAAACGAGCTCCGGCAGCGACCGCATCGCAGCAAGTCTTCCATCTTGCCGCACAGCTCGCAGTACTGCCTGTCACGTTCGCTCTGGTTTGAGCCCTCGCTACCTCCGCCAGCCATTATGGCCGCAATATCCGTCTGCTGCCTCTAAATGGGACCAGGGGATAAAAACGATATAACTAAACTTAAAGCGTTTGACCTGTCGCTTCCTACTCTCGTCACAGGCAGGAAGGGACAGAAATAAGAACTGCGTCACTCTGCAGCAGACCCAGACCATACGTAGCGCAAAGCATGAGAATTTTTTGAGCCTTTAAATATGCGATTGAAGTTTATCATTCTCCGATCCTCAGCATGTACTTATTACAGCTAAAAGACAGCGACCAAGTCATGTATAATCGCGATACAACGAACTTCACACTAGAGGACTGGTTTGAACAGGAGAGATACTCAAAGTGAGTCTTAAGCCAACGTGATTGGCTTGCTTTACCCTTTCATGCCGCAAGAGTTTTTGGGAATCGTAGTCTTTTTTTGAACATTTAAATTGGTACTACAAAGCGAAACCAAAGATACGGAGGTGGAGTCCTAAGCTTTAAATTGCCAATTGTGTTATTAAAATAATTGAACGCCATGTTTTTGTGTACATGTTTATGTGTCAGCTGTGAAAAAACAAACTGGAAGTCTGGACTTTGGGGGATACTTTCGAGGGCACACCCTCTTTCATACAATTTCGTTTGCATGACAGACTGATTCATTAGTCAGTGCCCAATTGGGCCCCTCCTGAACTCACAGGATTGGCTTAATCTGTATTTAAATCCCTGCCCGCTGGTGAGCAGGCACACCAGCAAACCTTGTATGGTACTTGTGGGAGAGAACTAGGAGAGTACTTTATGGGCATCTTTGCAGAAAATATGTATATATTTTTTTAATAATGGAAGAAATGTAATATTATAATGTTCTGAACTGTATCCATTAAAGGCACTCTGTCATGGGAAAAAACATTTTTTCCACAAAACACATCAGTGCTCCATGAGCTGAGCCCTGCACTGAAATCCATTTTTCAAAAGAACAAAAATACATTTTTACATTTCATTTTGAAATCTGAAGTGAGTCAAGCTGTTTTCTTACTTATGTGCCATTAGTCTTGTAACGTTTGCTTTGATAAGCTCCAGTCTCTTAACTGCTGCACTGCAAGTTGGAGCAGTGTCAACCCCCCTCCCAGCAGCCTATCAACAAATGAATGTGTATGTAACTAGATGACAGCTCTCTTGAAGGATTCATCTGCCTAAACTGGTTTCTGTGTTGCTACTTTTGCTCTGCTTTGGGCTAATAGCACATGCTGGTAGAGAAACCATCCTGTATTTTAGCAAAAGAAGTGGGCAAAACCAGGCCCGGATTTGTGGCAAGGCCACAAAGGCCTGGGCCTAGGGCGGCACAAACTCAGGGGCGGCATGCCGCCCCGCCGCAGCGAAATTTTTACATTTAGCTCCCAGACGGAGCAATGGCGACCTTTCCCCACTATGCCCCCGATTCCTGGCATAAGCCTTCTTTGCCTATACCCAGAACCACTGAATTAGCCTGGGTGCAGGCACATGCAGTGGACGTTGGTTCTAAAATACAAACTTTCGTGTTTGTTCACCAATATCCGCCGTGTCTATGAAGAAGGCTAATCGCCAGGGCCGGAACTAGGGGTAGGTTGAAGAAGCATCTGCCTAGGGCACCAAGATTGGGGGGCACCAGGCAGAAGCCTCTCCTGCCTACCCTTGTCATTGCCCCTGCCGCTTGTCATTACGCGGTGGGGGCAATGACCCCACCACCACACGCACACTTGATGGAACTGCGCATGTGCGCTGGAACCACACGCAAGGGGAGGGGGGGAGGTGCAGGGGCGAGGTGGCCGACCGGGTTGCCTAGGGCGCCCAGCCGGCTTGGCCTGCCCTTGCTAAACGCTAATGCCAGTGTAGCAGCTGATTCTCAGCCTGTGTTTTTCCACAGGCTAAGGATCAGTTCCTTGTGTCATCAGTTATAACCAATAAAAATTGCCTTCTCCTGCATTTTCCAGTGGCAACACGATTCATATGTTTTACCACCAGCAATTCACAATGCCACAAATATAGTGCACACTGAAGCCATGCTAGATTAAATGAAGGTAAGCTTCTCTAGAGAAATGTGTTTTAAATGAGAAGGAAAAGCTACATACCTAAGGGGGGGGGGGTTGATCTTTGAGCATGTGCAGTAGAGTTAAAAGCTGAATTTTCTTTTTGCTCAACTTCCCATGCGACGGCCCTCAGATTCTTAAAGGAGAACACAAGGCTAATAAAGAGTTAGTCTCAAGCTGCAGGCATACCTTCAGTTGTCTCAATAGTGCCCTTAAGTCTCCCCATATTTTACCTGTTCAGATGATCAGAAGCCAAACAGGAACAAAAAACGCTGCGCTGTGTAAAGAAAGTTCCCATAATGCCTCACTCCTGCACCGAGACCAAGTGTACATGCTCAGTTTGTAAGGCTATGAGTCAGCTTCCTGTAGATTGGCTCAGAGTCACATTCTTAAGGGGGGGGAGTGAGTTCTTAGCATTCTTGAGGGAGGGGGGCGCAGGAGAGAGCAGAGAGCTGTGTGTCTCTGGCACATGAATTACAGACACAAGAAATCTTTTGACAGAGAAGTCAGTGCAGCGTTTCTGTGAGTGCTTATGGCTGTATTTACCTTTCACCTTTCTGATAAAGCTTACTTAGTTTTTACCTTTCTTTCTCCATTAAGGAAGAAGAAGGAAGAGGAACGCTTGCATATACCTCGGGGCAGTGCAGTTTTCTCCTAACATAAGCACCATCCAATGGTATCAGGTAAGTGATTTCCACTTCTGGAACAAGATTTAGAGCTTTAAATACAAAAAAAAAAAGAAAAAATGCTATTTTTCATGATATAGGGATTTATACCAGAAACATATTTTATTTTATGGACAAAAATTCAACTGATTTGGAAAGCCTCATGTCTCCCGAACGTGTCAATACCTGATATGTATCGTTTTATGGAGATTTCTGACTTCTATAGATCAAAAACTCCCAGCAGTAAATTACCAAATTTTCAAAGCAATACAGCAGAATACGGCATACTTTAGATTCCAAAGCCAAAAATCCTGGAACATTAGGTTTACCCCAGGAAATCATATATTTTAGAAAAGTACACATTCTGCCGAATCCAAAATGGGTAACTATGTCTTCCAACTCCTAAGTACCAAACGGCAATGCTTTACTGAATTCAGAAGTTTCTATAAAAAATTATGAAAATTCTAAAAAATCACCTCAAATCTTCCACTTTCAAGCATCATATCTCCCACATAACATACCAAGAAAATACATCCTAAGTATGATGAAATACCTGAAAATCACATCAAATCTTCCACTTTCAAGCACCTTATCTCCCACATAACATTAGGTACTAAGAAAACACATCCTAAATATGAAAGCTAAGGGTCCGCTGAACAGTTTGATGCCCATTGTGCATAGGATCACCAATGTATCTGGCATTTAGAGACCCCATAAGGAAGTTAGTGCATAGAAATTGCCCCAGAGGTCTCTTTAGCTACTGAAAATTCAACACGTTTACTACATTTTCTGTGGGGTAAAAACACAAAAAAATAAATTGACCCCCCCAAAACCATATATTTTTGGAAAGTACACATTCTGACAAAACAAAAATAGGTAAATACACCTTTCTACTGCAAACTACCACATTTTGTACCGTATCAACATAAAACATTCTAAATATGAATGCCAGGGGTCTACTGAACAGTTTGATGCCCTATATGCATAGATTTACCAAATTATGTGGTGTACAGGGGCACCCAAGTAAAAATAGTGCATATGAATTTTCACATAAGACGCTCCGGCTCATGCAGTTTTTGCACACGGTATATGTATTATGTGCCATAAGACCCCCTAACAGTACGGAGACCCTAGAAAACCATATATTTTCTGAAAGTACACATTCTGACAAAACAAAAATGGGTAAATACAACTTTCTACTGCAAACTACCAATCTACAAAGCTACACTAAACAGAACGGTTTTTGTGACATTTCTGAAAATCGTCATAAAGCTTGCATGTTGCCCCATTATGTACCCCACATTTAGTAACGTACCAACATAAAACACTCTAAGTATGAACGCCAGGGGTCTACTGAACAGTTTGATGCCCAATATGCATAGATTTACCAAACTATGCAGGGTACAGAGGATACCAAATTGAAATACAGCAGACAAAATATCCATGTGCAAAGACAAGTAACAAAGAACAATGTAAAAAAGAATAAAATTGATAAAAATAAAAAAAAAATCACTAAAATCATTTTTTTTTGCCTAATAATCTGCGGTCAGAATAACAGTTTGAGTATTTTGGCTTGGGCAAATAAGTTTTACAGACAAAGTAAAGTGAACAACAACTATGCATACCTGAAAATGCAATAAAATGACTAAAAATGCAACAAAATACCCAAAAATGCAACAAAATCACAGAAAATTTAGTAAAAACACCAAAATAATACACAAAAGTTATTGCGCAGTGCAGTTAGCGAATAGGCTATCCGCAATGGCAATAAAACATTTTTTTCAGGCAAGAATAAAAACGATGCGATAAAAAAAAAAAATTTGCAAAATTACATAAGTGTGTAAGTGTGTGTGTACATTAGGTAAAATGTGTTTTGTGTGCATGTGCGTGTGAAAGTAAGTGTGAGTGCTGTGAATTTGTGAAACCCCCCAACCCCCCCAAAATGTATGTGTTTGTGTGTAAGTGTAAGTGTGTATTAGTGTAATAAGTGTTTGATTGTGTATTTGTGTGTGTATTTGGCACTTACTTGTGCAGAAGAAGCTGGTGATCGCAAGTGGAAGAGAGGAGAGACACAGGCAGCTGCAGTCGGGTCTGAGTGGGCGGTGCAGAAAGGAGGGGGGGCCAGAGGGGGAAGCTGCAGAAGGCAGAAGCAGTTGCAGAGAAACCCGTGGATTGCAGGTATGTTCCATGGGGCCCCTGGGCGATCGCGCCCCAGGGGCCACTCGTTCCCCCCCTCTGGCTGTTGTCTAGAGGCTTGGAAACAAGCGGGGAGCAAAGGAGCGGCTTGAAAAGCCGCTCCTCTACTCCCAAATCCGGAAGTGCAACTGATACAAGTGAGAAATCTCCAAAACTATATACAGTGGTGTGAAAAACTATTTGCCCCCTTCCTGATTTCTTATTCTTTTGCATGTTTGTCACACAAAATGTTTCTGATCATCAAACACATTTAACTATTAGTCAAAGATAACACAAGTAAACACAAAATGCAGTTTTTAAATGAGGGTTTTTATTATTTAGGGAGAAAAAAAATCCAAACCTACATGGCCCTGTGTGAAAAAGTAATTGCCCCCTGAACCTAATAACTGGTTGGGCCACCCTTAGCAGCAATAACTGCAATCAAGCGTTTGCGATAACTTGCAACGAGTCTTTTACAGCGCTCTGGAGGAATTTTGGCCCACTCATCTTTGCAGAATTGTTGTAATTCAGCTTTATTTGAGGGTTTTCTAGCATGAACCGCCTTTTTAAGGTCATGCCACAACATCTCAATAGGATTCAGGTCAGGACTTTGACTAGGCCACTCCAAAGTCTTCATTTAGTTTTTCTTCAGCCATTCAGAGGTGGATTTGCTGGTGTGTTTTGGGTCATTGTCCTGTTGCAGCACCCAAGATCGCTTCAGCTTGAGTTGACGAACAGATGGCCGGACATTCTCCTTCAGGATTTTTTGGTAGACAGTGTAATTCATGGTTCCATCTATCACAGCAAGACTTCCAGGTCCTGAAGCAGCAAAACAACCCCAGACCATCACACTACCACCACCATATTTTACTTTTGGTATGATGTTCTTTTTCTGAAATGCTGTGTTACTTTTACGCCAGATGTAACGGGACACGCACCTTCCAAAAAGTTCAACTTTTGTCTCGTCGGTCCACAAGATATTTTCCCAAAAGTCTTGGCAATCATTGAGATGTTTTTTAGCAAAATTAAGACGAGCCATCATGTTCTTTTTGCTTAAAAGTGGTTTGCGCCTTGGAAATCTGCCATGCAGGCCGTTTTTGCCCAGTCTCTTTCTTATGGTGGAGTCGTGAACACTGACCTTAATTGAGGCAAGTGAGGCCTGCAGTTCTTTAGATGTTGTCCTGGGGTCTTTTGTGGCCTCTCGGATGAGTTGTCTCTGCGCTCTTGGGGTAATTTTGGTCGGCCGGCCACTCCTGGGAAGGTTCACCACTGTTCCATGTTTTTGCCATTTGTGGATAATGGCTCTCATTGTGGTTCGCTGGAGTCCCAAAGCTTTAGAAATGGCTTTATAACCTTTACCAGACTGATAGATCTCAATTACTTTTGTTCTCATTTGTTCCTCAATTTCTTTGGATCTTGGCATGATGTCTAGCTTTTAAGGTGCTTTTGGTCTACTTCTCTGTGTCAGGTAGCTCCTATTTAAGTGATTTCTTGATTGAAACAGGTGTGGCAGTAATCAGGCTTGGGGGTGACTACAGAAATTGATATTAAAATTGAAAATTGAAATTGAGAAACCACAGTTAAGTTATTTTTTAACAAGGGGGGCAATCACTTTTTCACACAGGGCCATGTAGATTTGGAGTTTTTTTTCTCCCTTAATAACGTAAACCTTCATTTAAAAACTGCATTTTGTGTTCAATTATGTTATCTTTGACTAATAGTTAACGGTTTTTGATGAGCAGAAACATTTAAGTGTGACAAACATGCAAAAGAATAAGAAATCAGGAAGGGGGCAAATAGTTTTTCACACCACTGTATATTTGGTATTGGCACATTCAGGATACATGGTACTTTCCAAATCAGTTGTATTTTTGTGCATAAAATAGTTGATGTTTTCTGGTATGTGTTTATATTATATTATATATATATATATATATATATATATAGTTTTTTTATTCTTCATTTTTTTAGACATTTAGAAGCCTATATCTTTTTACAGAAGTGGTATTACACAGAGCCAGTAAGGTGTGTCTCTTGGATAAAGAGGATATCAGGGTTTAGCCATTTTATGTAGTTTAAGGTCATTTAACTTTTAATAGGGTCATTAAGCCCCCAAGTTACCTGCCATCCTATGTGGTATACAGATTTTGTACTACTATCATCAGCTGGTTACCCCAATTACCGTGCCCACCAAGTTTTAAGCCCTTATACATGGTTATACCGTAAACTCCCTTTCCCACCCCGTGGCCCCAGTCGCAAACTTTTGAGGCGGAGAAAGGTACAGATAGACAGTCACTTCCTATCAAGCTGGCAGGAGAGTCAGCTGCAATTGCATCACACGGACCAAGAGTATAAGTTAAGTTTCTGCTTAGTTCTCAGTGGTTGTCAGGGGTCTACCTGAGCCACTCGGGAAAGTGGGCCATGGTACAGTCTAGACATATTTGACCTGATCCATAGGTTCTGTCCCCGTGGTAGTAGTAGTAAGGTCTCTGCCAGAGAATCAAAGAAACTGGTGCCTATAGGATTCTGCACACATAGTTGAGCTGGGTATATCATGGAGTAGGCCATCTCCTTTTGGCATAGTTTCTTATTAATCTCTAGGAATCAAGTCCTCAGCCTCTGCAGTTCTGCAAAGTAACCTGGTTAGATGGATATGTTGTATCTGCCCTTTTTTTCTGGGCTAGCGCAAGGAGTCTATCCCTGGTCCTTCGAGTTATGTATATGATTAGAGGCCTCAGCGGTGCCCCAGGGATGTGGGAACCCTATGGGTTAGCTCGACTAAAAAAAGCTGGCGTTAAGGTGTCTAGGTCAGCCCAGTCCTTATGAAGCCCTTCAACATCGGGGTTATCTCCTTCCACTCGCTTTGGGAGACCAATAAGATAGACAATGCTTTTTATTGCCTGGTTTTTCAAGTCATCAAATTTTTTCCGCCATTGGTCCACCTGCTGTTGTAATTCACAGGTGGTTTGTTTGGGTGGCATGTATCTTCCATATCTGAGATTCGGACCTCTGCAGCTGCCATGCGTTCCCTTGTGCTTTGGAGGTCATGTTTTATCAAGGATAGCTTCACTTTGAGCTTGTCAGTTTTGAACATGACGGTAGGTTTGCTGGTTTGTTGGCATTGCTGCACCGCTTTTAATAGGTAATAAGAGTCGATTCCTACACCTGTATCTCCAGTTATCTGATGCGGGCTCAGGCGTTATATTGGATGGATCTGTGGTGTGTGCGGCCTGGTAGACAAATTGCTCCATATGGGTGGGCACCTCCAATTTCTGCTTATTTTGTTGATTTTTGTCTTTCATAGCTTGCAGGGCATTAGTACCCCTTGTAGGTCAGGTCTTGGCTTACCACAGTGCAGGATATATGCAGAATTAATGGAGGGTGCATGGAGCTGTCCCAAGACATGTCTTACTCCATAAGCATCCAAGCCCGCCCCCCCTCCCCACCAAGGCTAGAAGTTTAACCTCTTTGAGACAAGTTATATTTTCATATTTATCCTACCTGAGCTCTGTGTCTGGCTCTTTATGATAAGCTTTTTAGTTACTAATGCGTATATTGATCTAGAGATTCTTATTGTTAGATTAGCTTTAAAACTGGATTTTCAAGGCTGTTCATTAATTTTTCTCACATTTGTCACCAAGAAGAATATTTTCTAACCTGGATGAATAGGTAAGTCTCTAAAGCAGTGTTAGTATTCTGACTTGCTAGAGTGTTGCTGATGTAGTACTAATGTTTCTATTTGCAGGATGTCTTTGCTGGATTTTTTAATAGTTGGATTTCTGCAAAATCATTTTTTTTTCAAGCATTCTCAGTACTCAACTTATTAGTAATAAAAATGACACCATAAAACTCATGGGACCCATTATCCAAAATGCTTGGGACTTGGGGTTTTCTGGATAAGGGATCTTTCTGTAAGTTGGATCTAAAAGATACTAAAAGATGCTAAAAGATTATTTAAACATTAACTAAAACCAGTAGGACTATTTTGCCTCCAATAAGGTGTGACATGCTGACTGCCTGTACACACAATTTTGGGGGGAAATTAGCTATAGTAGGCAGGTAAGCAGAACATCTGGAGGATAAGAGACAGGGACACAACTTCTTAAGGCAAAACACGGGTTTATTTAGGACCAATTCTTCCCAACATAAACATAAGTCAGTTCACAAACAGTTCAGGGTTATTGTTTGTCCCTTCTTTAGGGGTCTCACCTTCCACACTCTGGAACCTTTAAGCGGTTTCACACCATCCCCAGTGATTTTCTCACATCCACGGTGACTCACACTCGTGAACACTCAGGCTTCACCTGAGCTCCTCTCAGCTCTCATCCGCGTGGTCATGACTCCCTCTGCTCTTTGCAGTGGCAGGAGGCACCCCAGCTCCTCTGGGAGTTCCTGACACAGGCAGGCAACCTTTCTGCCCTGTGCCCTGCTCTGAGAGTGACCTTCACTGAGTCAAGGATCAACCTGTCAAGAATAGAAAGGACAGGCAAACACTGCTTTTATTAGCAGTTATATATACAAATAACTACAAAACCATTACAAATATGTAATAAATATATATTGCAAAGTTACTTAGAATTAAGTTTTCTTTTATTAGGCAAAACATTTTTTGTGGGGTTAACATGTCCTTTAAATTGCAAGATGGAGAGATATACAGGCCCGGATTTGTGGCAAGGCCCCAAAGGCCCGGGCCTAGGGCGGCACAAACACAGGGGCGGCATGCCGCCCCGCCGCAGGCAAATTCTCCTCCCATATAGAGCAATGGGGACATCTCCCCACTGCTCCGTATGGGAGTTCTAAGTTTGGAGCTTGGGGAGGGGGGCTTGTTCGCGCGTGGCGGGGGGGCAATAGGGGGCGCCAAATGGGGGTGGCCTTGGGGCCACAAAAAATCTTGTTGTTGGGGATACTATTAGTTCCCAAAAGTCTATAGGGTTGATTCACTAAAGTGCGATAATGCTTATCGCATGCTTTTTTGCGGTAAAATTGACGCGAAAAAAAATTTAGGGAATCGCTAAAGTATTATCACATATGGTAAATCACGTGTGTTAAATAGCGAGCAGCCGAATGCGTTAATTTTACCGCACTGCGTTAATTCTCATGCAGAAATAATATGAACGCATGATTCACAAACACTTAGACCCGCTAAATATCGCATTAGTCTATGCGAAAATTAACACCTACTTGGGGTAGGCGGTAATTATAGTAAAGTACAGTTCATGAGCTTTTGGCATCACAATATGGACTTTGCAGTGTGATTTATTCAAGTATGTGTTGGCCCTAGAGTGATGCATCCTCCAGTTTGCAGAGAAATGGTCATTTTCAAAAAAAGTAGTTTTATGAACGTAATGGTGAGTATGGCTAATATGGTGTGCGCGCAATAACTAGCGCACGTGCTTTAATTAGCGCGCGCAACAAGTAGCACGCTGCGTTAATTAGCGTGCATTGCGTCAAATACCGCATAAAAATAGTCTTCGCAAACAACATCGCGTCTAAATTAACGCCAATATTCTTTTAGTGAATTGTGCGTTAAGCCGCAAAAAATAAGTCGCAATAAAATTTTTAACGCATGCTATAAATAGCGCTCGTTTTATTGCACTTTACTGAATCAACCCTTATATCTCTTTCATACACTCTCTTTCACTATTACATCTCAGATGTAGAGGCACTGCAAAATAGATGTTTTTCTGGAATGTGAAACATAAACAAGGCAGTTATTATGCAGCCTGTGACACAGGGAATACATTTTTACAATCTTCTCTACTCCTGGAATGCAGCCCAACTGTCTTAAATAGTCAAACCCCACTACTCCCCTTCTGCTGCCAGATGGGTTTCTCTGGAGCCTGAACTGTTGGAACCATCCAAGAGCCCTCTTATGGATCCTACATAAAATCTAGACCCCCATCTATGCTTACCAACCCAATCTTAAAACATACCAAAAAAATTTGTGACAAACTCAGATCTAAATACATGAAATGGATCAGCTCAGACCTTTCCCCTTAACTCTAAAACTTTACAACCCAGGCTTCCCCCAGGTCAAGACTCATGGTAATTTGACTGGTGGATTGTCAACAATTTTCTGGACATTGGCAGCTTGACTCCTCTTGATACAATAATGACCTGGGATGACCTATGATGCAAGTACTCAATCCCTTGCCAAGAGTACTACAGTTACTTGCAAATTAAACATTTTGTTCAAAAGCGACAGGGCAAGATCCCCAAGCAAAGCACAATCTTTGAGTATCTCTGCTCCCATCCTTATAACAGGGAACGGGGGTAAAGATCCAAAGATAGGTAGGAGTGCAGGGTGGAGAGGACGCAGACCAGAGACAATCTGGAGGACAGAGCAAAGAAGACGAGGACCAGGACAGGACTGGATCAAAGGCAGGAACAAGAGCAGGAGCAGCCAGGAACAACAGCAGAGCAGGAGTGAAATTTAGAACAGGACAAGGACCAGGCAAGAGCAGACACAGAAAAGGAGCCAGAACAGGGAATAAGTGCTAGGGGCTAGCCGCAGTGCTCTATGTAAGGCCAATGCTCAGGCACCAGGTGAGAGAAGAGCTAGGCTTAAATAGGGTACAGTCAGCCCTGATTGGCTGAATCCACCTAACCAATAAGGCTGCTGATGTAATGTAACAAAGCCCAGCATATAGGAGAATAAATGAGACATTAGCTCTTTCTGGCTACTCTCCTGGCTCAATGGTTAGGGAGAGCAGCTAGCAATCAATAGGTCCCTAGATCAAACCCCAGGAGAGCCTTACATTATCCCCCTCCTCACAAGGTGACTTCCAAGTACCTAAGGGACTCAATATTTTAAATGCCTGCGGGACAAGCAGGAGTGCGGGCAGAGCTACCCTCGCGTGTGCCCGGAGTGTTGACAGCAGTACGGTCAGAGCCACCCTCCTGGGTGCCCGGAGTGTCAGCAGCAGTGCGGGCAGAGCCACCCTCATGGGTGCCCAGGGTGTTGGCAGGAGTTTATGTAGAGCCATCCTTGTGGGTGCCCAGGGAATCAGCAGAAGAGTGGGCAAACCACCCACTTGGATGCCCGAGGTTCAAGTGACAACATAGGAAGAAGCCCCCTTAAAAGACAATGAAAGGTTAATATAAATTAAAAGTAAGTCTAAAGGCATTCTTTTTAAGTACTTACTGCATATCTAAATTCCCAGATCCCTGCTTGCTTCTCTGAGATATGGTGCTGGCAGCCTACAGCAGTGTGAAGACTACAGTGACATCACTGAAATCTCTCTGTCCTTCCTGTAGGCTGCCAGCGGCTGCCTTCCTATTCTCTGAGCATGTGTGTAACTTGATCCTGTCTCCTGTTCTGAGATACACATACCCACCAGCCAATCAGAAGCGGATCTGGCAGAGGGGAAGGGAATGAAACACGTGCAGTATAAAGCAAGGAGGAAAATGAAGAGAGACTACCTTTTTAGAGATGGCTGCCTGTTCTAGAAAATGTGAAGTAAGTGTGACTGAGTAAATATTTGATTAGGTGAGCCAAAAGTGTGGCATTTTTACTAAACAATAGGAGGACTATTGGGCAGTATGCTTTTTAAATTTTGACTTGCATTCTCCTTTAAGGGTGAACGTGGCTGAGGCCCCACTCTTCAGGGTGCAAGACAAGGCAGAGGCCCACTCTTTGTGGTGCAGGACAACCAGCAGGTTGGGATTGAACAGACAGTATAGGCATTGACTGCTGCTGTTGGGTAGCAGGCCCAGACAGTATAGGCATTGACTGCTGTTGTTGGGTAGCAGGCCCAGTAGGTGAAGCAGGCTGCTGAGACATAGCTGGCCCAGGAGGTGAAGCATGCTGCTAAGGCATAGCTGGCCCAGGAGCTGAATCAGGCTGGTGGGGAACGGCAAAGGGACATAGGCAGCTTCCTGCTGGGGGATAGCTGGCCCTGGAAGCAGCAGCTGCTAAGGGATAGCCGGCCCTGGAGGCAGCAACTGCTGCTGCTGGGGGATAGCCAGCCCCCTCCAGTAGGAAGAATATGATTTCTGAGACCTGATTAATGGGGGAGGAATTCAAAAACCACTGCTACCTTGAGAGGAGCTGAACTTCCTCCAGAAATATTGAAAATTTACTGGGAATTCCATAGAAGTACCTCCATGAAGCTAAGGAAAAACATTTTTCTTCAGTTCAAGGCTGCAGTAAAAATAAGGGCAGTGGCACACGGGGAGATTAGTTGCCCACGATAAATCTTCGCTACCGCAGAAGATTTGAGAGGCAACATGTATGCCATCCCACTGGCGATTTACATTCTTGCCAGTGGGATGGCATTTCGGGAAGATTAGTCACCTGCAATAGCGAAGCCTAATCTCCCTGTGCGCCACTGCCCTAACGGTGAAGACAAACAGAGCTACTTAGCAGCAGCTACTTGTCACAGCTACTAAATGCCAGAAAATACCCTGCCAGTGACAATACTGAGAACTGCCTTTTCTAAAACACACAAAGACAATTATCAGTAAATGATCAGCATTGTCTATTTTTGTAGCTGCTACTAGTAGCTCTGTACAGGTCCTTTTCAAAAAATTAGCATATTGTGATAAAGTTCATTATTTTCTGTAATGTACTGATAAACATTAGACTTTCATATATTTTAGATTCATTACACACAACTGAAGTAGTTCAAGCCTTTTCTTGTTTTAATATTGATGATTGTGGCATACAGCTCATGAAAACCCAAAATTCCTATCTCAAAAAATTAGCATATTTCATCCGCCCAATAAAAGAAAAGTGTTTTTAATACAAAAAAAGTCAACCTTCAAATAATTATGTTCAGTTATGCACTCAATACTTGGTCGGGAATCCTTTTGCAGAAATGACTGCTTCAATGTGGCGTGGCATGGAGGCAATCAGCCTGTGGCACTGCTCAGGTGTTATGGAGGCCCAGGATGCTTCAATAGCGGCCTTAAGCTCATCCAGAGTGTTGGGTCTTGTGTCTCTCAACTTTCTCTTCACAATATCCCACAGATTCTCTATGGGGTTCAGGTCAGGAGAGTTGGCAGGCCAATTGAGCACAGTAATACCATGGTCAGTAAACCATTTACCAGTGGTTTTGGCACTGTGAGCAGGTGCCAGGTCATGCTGAAAAATGAAATCTTCATCTCCATAAAGCTTTTCAGCAGATGGAAGCATGAAGTGCTCCAAAATCTCCTGATAGCTAGCTGCATTGACCCTGCCCTTGATAAAACACAGTGGACCAACACCAGCAGCTGACATGGCACCCCAGACCATCACTGACTGTGGGTACTTGACACTGGACTTCAGGCATTTTGGCATTTCCCTCTCCCCAGTCTTCCTCCAGACTCTGGCACCTTGATTTCCGAATGACATACTTTGGACCACTGAGCAACAGTCCAGTGCTGCTTCTCTGTAGCCCAGGTCAGGCGCTTCTGCCGCTGTTTCTGGTTCAAAAGTGGCTTGACCTGGGGAATGCGGCACCTGTAGCCCATTTCCTGCACGCGCCTGTACACGGTGGCTCTGGATGTTTCTACTCCAGACTCAGTCCACTGCTTCCGCAGGTCCCCCAAGGGCTGGAATCGGTCCTTCTCCACAATCTTCCTCAGTGCCCAGTCACCTCTTCTCGTTGTGCAGCGTTTTCTGCCACACTTTTTCCTTCCCACAGACTTCCCACTGAGGTGCCTTGATACAGCACTCTGGGAACAGCCTATTTGTTCAGAAATTTCTTTTTGTGTCTTACCCTCTTGCTTGAGGGTGTCAATGATGGCCTTCTGGACAGCAGTCAGGTCGGCAGTCTTACCCATGATTGCGGTTTTGAGTAATGAACCAGGCTGGGAGTTTTTAAAAGCCTCAGGAATCTTTTGCAGGTTTTTAGAGTTAATTTGTTGATTCAGATGATTAGGTTAATAGCTCATTTAGAGAACCTTTTCATGATATGCTAATTTTTTGAGATAGGAATTTTGGGTTTTCATGAGCTGTATGCCACAATCATCAATATTAAAACAAGAAAAGGCTTGAACTACTTCAGTTGTGTGTAATGAATCTAAAATATATGAAAGTCTAATGTTTATCAGTACATTACAGAAAATAATGAACTTTATCACAATATGCTAATTTTTTGAAAAGGACCTGTATGTTTTCACCCTAAATGAGAAATAAGCTCTTGCTGGCTGCTCTCCTGACCCAATGGTAAGGGAGATCAGCCAGCAATCAAGATCAAACCCCATCAGAGCCTTAAGGTCCCCATATACGGCCAATCTGGCCACATCGCCAAGCGAGCTGATCTTCTCCCGATATCCCCACCTACGGGTGGGCAATATCGTCAGAATCCAGGAGATTTCAGGCCAGATATTGGTCGGGCAGGCCTGTCAGCAGTGCCCATACACGGGCCGATTAGCTGCCGAATCGGTCTAAGGGACCGATATCGGCAGCTAGTATCGGCCCGTGTATGGGGACCTTTACATGGCCCTTGTTCTGTCACTAAAATGCACAAAAACCCCCACTGAGACCCTCTGAAAAAACTCAAGAGTACCCTTGGTTGGTTTCACCTATTGTTTTCTCTTAAAATAGCCATTTCTTATCCCTAAATTGTGAAAAATCAGGTCTTTGATTTCACATAAATTAAAAAAAAAAAGATTTGGTTCAATTTCACCCATTGTCTTCTCCTGAATTCAGAAAATCTGGCCCTTTTTTGTACAAAATACTGTGGCACCTGTAGACTACAAAATACTAAAGAAGACTTAATGTGGTCTGGCTTTTTTTTTTGTTCAACCAAGAACAGGCATGGATTGGCAATGTGTGGATTCTGGCAAATAACAGATGGGCTGATGTAAGATGCCATAGCAACCATTATTTATTGGGCTGAAGGGGGGCTGTTTGGGCTCCTGTGTATTTGAAACGCCACAGCCTGTTTCTTTATCCCAGTATGGATCTGAAGAAGAGGCTCCATGTGGCAGGAATTGTTGGCACAAGTTGAACCTATAACTGTGAGCACTTATCTTCCCCTGCAAAAGTAGAAACTGAACAAAACACAAATGCCTTTTGATAAACTGTTGGGAGCAAAGACTCTGTTAGCAGCTCTTTGGCTATTGCCTGCACCATCAAAAAAAAAAAGTGGTACAAGTGTTCAAGACAGCAAATAAACAATGAATTATTAGTTCTAGACAAACTATGGCAGGGGTGGCTCTTTAGAGCAGAGACATTTTAAAATTGTTAATGAACGTCCGCAGAATGCCACGCACATCCATCGCCTCTTGGCAGCACCTACCCTTCTGCAACATCAACGTAACGAATCCTGTCACTCTCCAAAGCTCCTAACCGCAGCGTCACTGTTAGACGTCACAGTCTCGCGAGAAGAGACTTGTTCCGTTTGTTGCCGTTCAGCTGGAGCGAAGGAAGCTTTTGGTGCCGCCGGACTTTTCCGGGACTGTTGGGCGTCATGCAGTTGTCAGTGGTTGATCCAACTTGGGAACTTCTGGACCCAAACCCTGATATTCGTGCATTATTTCTGGAGTTCAATGACACTTTTTTCTGGGGACAGTTGTCTGGTATAGAAGTAAAGTGGAGCGCAAGGATGACGCTGTAAGTCAGTTTTATTTGTTTCCCACTTAAATTATTTATTTCTGAATCGATATGTATTTTCTTACTATCTTAGCTAATAGCAGCTGCTGTTATTGCACCACATAGCAAAGTAATTTTAGTTTTGCAGTTAGTTAGACAACCCTGGGCAGTATTTTACTGACCTGGCTGATAAATGTGATGCTTGCTGCCAATGGTATAAATATGGAAAGACCTATTTTTTCCAGAAAAGGTGGCAACCCTAGTGGCAACAGCATAGAGTTTACAATCTAAATGGTATTCTATATGGGGCACAGACCTACTTCCTCCCCAGTCTGTAGAGCTGGCCATATACTCACCGATGATATCGTATGAAACCTAGTTATGTACGATATTCAGTGCGTGAATGGCAGCTCCACGAGGTGACCCAAAAGGCTGCGGATATCGGTCGACTCAGCGATCGGCCAAGTTAAAAGATTTTGTTTGGACGCCATTAAACGCACCCGAGCAAAATCTACGTTCAAGCCTGAATCGGCAGAAGGAGGTTGAATTTCTATTGATTCTACCTCCATATCTGACGATTCAGATTTGAATCGCCAGATATGGTTGCTACGTGTATTGCCACCCTTAGTAGATGGCACTTAATCCTTGAAACATTTATTGCAGTGTCTACCCTCTCTGTGTTTTTACTGTATTGTAAAAAAATATGCTGCTTCGTGCACTAGTAAGGCTGTAGGTCTTGTATCATGTATTATTGTATCATGAATGAATGCTAGGATGAATGAATGCATTCTTCTGTAGAAACATGTTTGTTTAAATTCAGAGAGATTGGGAGACTCTGGTTGAATGGATGGCAGTAGAATAAGTTCCAGGCAATGGTTATGGTAAAGTCATCAGTGATGGATGGGGGTGTCACAGTCTAGGGAATATGACATTCAAGTAGCAAAATTAGGGATGCACCAAATCCAGGTTTGATATTCAGCCCTTTCGGTTTGATATTCAGCCCTTTTTGGCAGGGTTCTGGCTGAACTGAATCCTAATTAGCAGAAATTAGAATATGCTATTTAGCACGTGGAAGGGTTAAATGTTAGGGGGAAAAATTTTCGCCGCTCATGTAGCGTGCCCTGTTTTTTAACCCTTACCTATCCTAATTAACGTATGCTAATTCAGATTTGGTTCGGTATTCGCCCGAATCTGTTGGGGTTGGTTCGGCTGAACTCAAAAAAGTGGGTTTGGTGCATCCCTAAGCAAAACTGACAAAAAAAATGTCAAGTGCAGCACCGTGCAGCAGTACATGAGGAAAGACCCAGATAAAGTGAACTTTAAAGGGGGAAACTGACTGTAGTACTTAATGTGGGGGGTAATATTCCCCACCCCTAACCCTGATGTGTAGCCCCCTCCATGTGATGGGGCAATTGCAGTGTTTTCCCCAGGTGGTTTTTGACAGTCATCACTTTTCATCTATTTTCTTTTTTTACTTGGCCGCCAAACTCTGCTTCCTTTCCCACCTCTCGTGCTATAGTATCAAAAAAACATTTTTTTATTAAACTTAGCATCATTTTTATTTGCCTGGACTGAAGCATGGCAGGGGGCATAATCATTAGGAAGAGGTGGGGCTGGCACAACATTTATTTCCCTCATTCTGCACCACTGTATTTTCTTCTGGGAACAAGTAAGGCAGACAAGTTTCCCTTATGGCAAGTTGAAGGAACATGCTGTTCGGTTTTCCAGGGTGCACAAAAAGGTACAGTGGCTTAAGGAACAAGGTTTTATTATGCAGATAGTTATATGGGTGGAAAACATGGCTGCGACAGAGCAGAGACTGGGTAAAGACCAGAACAGGGGAATGTTTCCAGCTGCCATTCATAAGAAGGAGAGGTAAAACCGGTTAGAGTGTAATTTTTAGATTCTCTGTGAATAAGAGGAGGTCAGCAGAATTTTGCATTTCAGTTGCAGTTAGTGATTTATTCACTCTTTGTCACTTTTGGGGGCATTTCCTGTGGGAAATGATTAGTTAAAGGAACAGTAACACCAAACAATGAAAATGTTTAAAAGTAATTAAAAAATAATGTACTGTTGCCCTGCACTGGTAAAAATTTTGTGTTTGCTTCAGAAACAGTACTACAGTTTATACAAACAAAGCTGCTGTATATCCATGGGGGGCAGCTGGAAAAAAAGCACAGGTTACATAGTAGATAAAATACCACTGTATTTCCCAGAGCTTATCTGTTAACTTCTATGTAACCTGTGCCTTTTCTCGTTTTTTTTGTCTGGCCCATGAGCACACAGCAGCGTTGTTTATATAAACTATACCATAGCCAGCAAAATATGTTTTTCCTTAGAGGGAAAGTGTGTGTTGTGTGTACAACTCCCCCCAAAAATGTGTGTGGGTTTGTGTTTTAGAGTGTGTATGACGCTAAACCTGGGTACAGTTAGTTATACAAATGTCTTTGCCCTTATTTTGTCATATCAACATCCAGAGTTTACACCACTTTTTACTCTGCATTTTGTTATAATATAAGCCTATTTGAGTATTTCAACATTATTTATATTTGTCTTTCTTGAAAAAGATGTGCTGGAGTCTGCAGTTATGAAGGGAGAGGCGGATTATGTTCTATTCGACTTAGTGAGCCCCTTTTGAAGTTAAGACCAAGGAAAGATCTAGTACAGGTAAGTTTAATATGGTGATGTTTTTACCCTTTTCACTTCCAACAGAAATACACACCTTTGGTATGTATATATTAAAAATGTTGTGCTCTTTTAATTTAGGGACATTTTCTAGGGGGGGACTTGTTGTTTTCTATATATTGTTTTTTCAGGGACAACCTACGCTTTTAAAATATGCAAAATTTTTGTGTAATTTCAATACTGGAACAACAAATAGGATAAATGCCTAAAAAATGGCAATCATATTTCCTTAAAGGAAAGGCTAATAAAGAGTTAATCCTGAATGGGAAAAATTCGGATTGGAAATGAAAATTTCTGAAGATCGCAAATATCCCGAAAATGCTTACGAAAAAATCGTATTAGTCACGATAATATCGTATTGGCGATCCGAAAGTCACGAAATTTTCGTACCAAACCATTGTAAACAGCGGTAAAACCTTTACGATTTTTTAGCGCAATCATATGAAAAAGTTGTGCGGTGTCCGAAAAAAGTTGTGCGGATGCCCGAAAAATTAGGCGAAAATACACTCCGAGCGTTTGTGCTTTTGTAAATGTGCCCCCTAGTGTACATGCTCAGTTAGTAAGACTATGAGTCAGCTTCTGTTGATTGGCTCAGATCCACTTTCCTAAGGGGTGGGGAGTGAGTTCTTAGCATTGTTGAGGGAGGGGGGAGCAGGAGAGAGCAGAGAGCTGCATGTCTCTGGCACATGAATTACAGACACAAGAAATCTTTTGACAGAGAAGTCATTGCATCGTTTCTGTGAGTGCTTATGGCTGTATTTACATAGACCTTTCTGATAAAGCTTACTTAGTTTTTACCTTTCTTTCTCCTTTAATATAAACATATATATCAGAAATATAGTTTAATTTCTGTCCAAAAATACAACTAATTTGGAAATTCCCATGTATATTACAAAGACACCAATACCAAATATTTATAGTTTTATGGAGATTTCTGACTCCCAGCAGTACACCCCTAAAGTTCAGAAGCACAACTCAAGAAATCTATCTGCCATATCTCAAGGCCAAAAATTTTGGTTGGTTTACCCTAGGAAACCATACATTTATGGAAAGAACACATTCTGACAAATCCAAAATAAGTAAATGTCTTTCTACTTCAAATTACCAAGCTATAATTCTTTCCTATAGTTATCGATTGTTTTTAGTGTACATGATGTTATCTTCCACGTGTCATTAGGTACCAAGCTTAAAGTTCCTAAATATGAATGTCAGGGGTCTACAGAACAGCTTGATGTTCAGTGAGCATAGGTTTACGTTTTAGCAAGTTAATTGTTATTTTGACATTAGTTCTCCTTTTAATAGTTTGCTTTTAGAGAGTGTATTCAGTGTTGAAGAACTGTTGATCGTGTTTAGATCATGTTGAACTGGTATATATTAAAAGAAGTACATTTTTGTTTTATTTAAACCCTGCAGACTCTTCTTCATGAGATGATCCATGCTCTTCTCTTTGTCACCCACAACAATAAAGATCATGATTCGCATGGCCCAGAATTCTGCAAACACATGGAGCGTATAAACAAGCGTACTGGGGCCAATATTTCAGTTAGTACTTTTTAATAGCTCTGAAAATTTTCACTGTAAGCCTCTGTCTAACTACATGTGCTAAATGTTTTTTAAATATAAATACATTGTAGGCCTCGCCCTACTGATTAATATGTGGTATGTGCCATTCATTGCAGGTATTGCAAATCAGATAGTGTTTTGTTTACAGTTTACCCATAGATGGTGGTGAAATTTCTTGCTGTCTTGCAATTGGCAACAGATGAAGTTTTAGCACAGATGAGAAGCTTTTGCAGTTCTCAGTGATTTTTTTTTCCCCTTAAGGTTTATCATAATTTTCATGATGAAGTGGATGAGTATAGAAAACACTGGTGGCTATGTAACGGGCCATGCCAAAAAAGAAAGCCATATTTTGGTTATGTGAAACGTGCAATGAACCGAGCACCATCTTCTCTTGATCCTTGGTGGGCTGACCATCAACGCACTTGCGGAGGGGAATTTGTTAAGATCAAGGAGCCTGAAAACTATTCTCAGAAAAGGAAAAGAAACAATGATCCTACCAAATCGGAGCTTGGAAACTCCTCTCATGTCAAAATTAACAAAGGTAATTAGTATTAAAATGCAGCAACTGAATTAACTAAGGGATGAACCTAATTATTTTATGTATTTCATTTTGGAATTTACAATGCATTCAGGTGAATATTCGGTCAGATTAAACAAGCAAGGTAAACGGCATATTTTGGAAATATATTTTGCTGAAAGGGGCATCCCACCCATATAATTAGTATTTCTTAAAAAGGGCTGAATGACTCAAATGACTGGCCAGTAACTGCAGGGATAGAAAAGGAGTGAGGGGTATGTCTGTATGTTTTGAATGCTTTAAAACCCAGCTTAAAGAAAGAAATCTTAATTTAAACAAGAGGACTTCTTTGTAAATCAATGCTATATATGTAAAACTTTCTTTCACGGCTTACATTTCTGTCCCTGAAAACGGAATATACTGCCTGCATCTTTTAGGACCTATGCTTGAACTTGAGCCTGAACTCTGCTAACTCCTTTGTTGCCATTCACTTATTAGTGATTTGTACAAAGTTTCTGCAACATTTACTCTGCAGAATATTATATTCCATATTTTTTAACTGAATCAAAAAATATGACAAATATGAATGCCATGATTGTTTGATACCATCTTTGAATATGATTAACTAAACTACAATTTATTTGTTTTGGTAAAAGAAAAAAAAAAAAACAGAACTGTTTGTGGTGAGGAAAAAAGTCCATATAAAATATATAGATAAATGTAAAAAGGTAGAAAAGGAATTAGCAGTGGATGTTTTATTTGGGATTTTTATGGAGTATAGAGGGGCTATTGTGTGCCCTTGGACAGCCGAAGTATTGCGTAGGCCTTTCCACTAGCGAATCTTAATGTTGCTGGTGGAAAGGAAAACAATGTGCTTAGAAAATTGCTTGATACAAGTGCAAGGGTGGCAGACACTTTTTCAACTGGATTTTGGTGTGTGTTAGAAAGATGGACCTTCAGCAAGCTTAGCAGTAAAGTGAGACAGAATTTGAGTATTTAAAGTACTGTATGTATTGTAATGTGCAACTGCTTCCCCAATATAGAGGAAAAGGGGATTGTATGTAATCGATATGATTTGTGGACCCTTTGTGATTTTTTTTAATTTTTTCTCTAGGAAAAAGCAATGGAGTTGATATCCGTACAGTAATTCCATTTAGTGGCACTGGTTACAAACTTTTTGAACCCAGTAAATCAGATGCACAACTGAAAATCCAGAATGATAATCCGACTAAAGATAAAGCAGTGATGCACCATACTCCTCCTAGCACAAACCAAACAGATAGCACTTTCCTGTCTAGAAAAATTGTGAGTGCCAAAAAAATATCTGTTGCAAACACCAAAGTGTTCATAAATTTAAATGGATCTCCAATAAAGCTTCCATCGAGCAGCAACAACAAATCACACCAGGATTCTTCAAAACAAAAATCAGTCCTCCACTTCTTTAAGACACAGAAGGATAATTCAATCGACTTAACATCATCATCACAAAGTTTTCCATCTACCTCTCAAGGACCAAACAGAGAAGAAACAGAACACTTTTACAAAAAGCTACAAATGGATGATAAAGAAAGTAAAGATACTTTTATAATTCATTCACTGAACAAAACTAATGTTAGTGACAGCCTAAACAATAAGAGCTGTGCTGGACCTGCTGCTACAATTAATTCTGGTTTAAACCATACAAAAGTTTGCTGCCCTGTTTGTGGGACTGAGATTTTCGAGTCTAAAATCAATGACCATTTAGATACCTGCTTACAAAACTACAACACGTGATAACGTCATTACCACTGTGTGTGCAGTGGTGTTTTGTTTGTTTGATAAAACTGAAGATCGCCAATGTAGATTTTTAATCAATAAATATATTTTTAAAAAGTTTTTAATCTGTATATTGGTGTGAGAATTTGAAAGTAGCAGTTAGTCAAAACACCCCTATCTGCTTGTCCCATTAAAGGACATGTAAACCCCACACACAAAAATGTAATCAGTGAACAGCCTCTTTGAAATCCTTCAATACCTGCAACACTGGTTGTTCAGAGGTTAATAGTAAGGCTGTAACATCCCCTTAATCAATTAGATTTCCTTCTACTCCTGTATCCCACTCAGCCCCCTCCCTCAGGAATTTGCTTGTGGGCATGCTCAGTGTTTTTAAGCTCAGATTACTAAACAGGCCCCCCAGTCTAGCAGCCAGTGAAGATGGCATTGCTTGTTCCCATAGAAACTCAGCTCTAGCTGTCTGCGTCAGTTTTTTTCTCCTGCGCTCAGCTTTACCATTACAGTGCTCAAACAAAGCAGAACTTTTATCAAAAACAGTTCTGCCTGTGTGAGCCTGTATTCTTGTTCAAATGTATGCTGAATAAGGGGCCGTGTGTATATGCTGTTTGCAGATTTAAATGTATCTGATTATGTATATTTGCTTTAGGAAAATGTGATGGTGCTGGGAAACAGAGGGGGGTATATGCAGTACAAATGATGCCATTTGGGTGGGGGAGACATGCCCAACTGATATACATTGTAGGCAAATGTAGGCTTTACATGTCCTTTAATGGGAAGTCAAACTGAATACTCTTTTGCAGTGAGGCTAATACAGGTATGGGATCCGTTATCTGGAAACCCATTATCCAGAAAGCTCTGAATTACGGAAAGCCTGTCTCCCATAGACTCCATTTTAATCAAATAATTCAGATTTTTAAAATTGATTTCCTTTTTCTCTGTAATAATAAAACAGTACCTTGTATTTGATCATGACTAAGATATAATTAATCCTTGTTGGGTGCAAAATAATCCTATTGGGTTTAATTATTGTTTTACTAATTTTTTAGTAGCCTTATGGTATGGAGATCCAAATTACAGAAAGACCCCCTTATCCGGAATACCCTTGGTCCCGAGCATTCTGGATAACGGGTCCTATACCTGTACATATATTAATATCCTGACTTCACAGTAATGCTAAAGCTGGACAGCCTTGCTTTTTATAACCAATGTTTTTCAATTACATATAATCAGTAGTATGCATGTCATAACTGTTGGGTCTGTTGGTTTTCTATTACCCAATACATCTACTCAAAAATGGCTCAGAAAACTGTGCGAGAAATTAGATGAAAGAAACACGTGAGCTTGATAAATCATTTGCATTGAAGCTCTAGATGCTAGAATATAAGAGTTCTACTATAAACTTCTGACTAGATGGTATTACACACCAGGCTTAGAAGGATATGAAGCTACACCTGACAAGTGCTGGGGATGATTGGGGAACATGGGTAGTTTACTACACATTTTCTGATACTGTCCCAAAATTCGCCCTTACTGGGATAGGGTATTTACAATTTCATAAGAAATCTTAGGGACACCAGTCCTGAACAACCCAGCTTATGTGCTGTTATCCCACCTGAATAAACCACTCTCTTAGTTCTTTTCAACAGCTGAACTTAATTTAAATGCTGAAGAACTGCTTATACCACTATACTGAAAATCACAAAATCCCCTTTAAAAAAAAAAAAAAAAGGGGGGGGGACCCAGACCAGCTTTCAAAAATGTAAGATCTCTTCTCCTTTGAGGAGCTTACCACTACTACTGCTGAACAGTCTACAAATCAAACAGATGGATCAGAGGGTTAAAAAAAATATGACACAAGTCATTCTTTAGCATGGGGATCCATGGACCTATAACTGAATTCTACAATGTTTACTTTATTAGCTTTTTTTGTTCTTTAAGCTTTGTCTTTTTTTTTCCTCTTCTCCCAACTTCTATATGCACCCCTCAACTGCATTCAACCGCTTTAACTTCTCTCTCTCTTTCACTATGTTTACATGATGTATAGTTACCAAGCCTTTGATGCTATGGAGTAAAATATGTTGCATGCATGTTTCTCCCATATTTTGTATACACAAACAATATCCCCACATCCTAAATACCGTATACAGTCATGTATACATGTCTATAACATTTGTATTTCATGGCTAGACTGCTCTTCAGTCTCTTCATTCTTGTTGCCCAAAACACTATCTTACATAGTTACATAGTTAAGTTGGGTTGAAAAAAGACCAAGGTCCATCAAGTTTAACCCTTCCAAGTGAACCCAGCGCACACAAATAAACCTATCTTGAACTAGGTACACACCAACATACTGTGCATAAACTATAAATACCAACATCAGTACTAACTGTAGATTTTAGTATCACAAAAGCCTTGGATATTATGCTTGTTCAAGAAATCATCCAAAACATTGTGATGGCAGATTCTGTTATTGCCTTTAAGGGCAACCTACACTGCTTCAAATTAAAGTTCTGTTCCTCTAATCTAAAGGGGTGACCTCTGGTGCGCTGATCACTTTTATGGGTAAAAAGAACAACCCCTATCTATCCTCTTACCCCTATCCTGAGGTTGTATCAGCTTCCTTCCCCTGAGAGGGCTTGGCTGCTTTATACATTCTGCAGGACCATAGAACTATTATGTAAGACTTTATTAAACAATGGCACTGTGACAGCAATTAGTATCGGTGGGGCACTACTGATAAATGTGTTTTACAATGAGGGCAATGAGTTGAACTGTGAGCTAACTTCTCAATTTCAGATAGAAAAATACACTTTAATGGTTCTGCCTAAAAGGGGATATCATTATACTCTGGAGTAAGTTTAAAAATGTCATATATATATATATATGTAAAAAATGCTGATGCACACCAGGAAAATTTTATCAAAAAAAAGATACTTAGTTTATTTAGATCTAAATAAACTAAGTATCTTTTTTTTGATAAAATTTTCCTGGTGTGCATCAGCATTTTTTACATATTTACATTGTTTATCTGATTTGCACCCAGGTTGTTATCCCTACCAAAAGCATATAACAGTGTTTACTTTTCAATTAAAGTACTTAATACTGAAGACTTACTTACTGCATAAAAATTTCATATATTTTTAAATGACAACAACTTCTGTTCTGTGCTTTTAGCTGAAAATGTCACAGTTTATGCATTCAGCTAATGTTATTAATGTGCTAAAATTAACTTTCCTTTAATTTAAAGTCTTTGTTGACACAAAGTATTTGCACAAATAAATGAAAATGGAAGACTCAAGTGGGGACTGGCATAATAAATTTATTATTGTTGGAAATTTTCATGATGCTTCTGTTAGATCAGTGCTTCAGTTATAAAACATCTTGAAATAAATTACAGTTTATGTACACTTTATATATTTCTTGAGTGACACTGACAATAAGGCAACAATGACAGAATGTGTTACAGATGAATTTACATTCGTGCCTTGGTATTTTAACAGCCCGTATTGAAGAACATTAATGCAGGTCTGGTCATTAGTGCAAAGATCAACATAACTATTTAGAAGCATTTACGGTGGACAATAGAGGGACCAGCTTCATCATATTCTTGTTTTGTAATCCACATCTGCTGGAAAGTTGAAAGGGAAGCCAGAATGGATCCACCAATCCAGACAGAATATTTACGCTCAGGAGGAGCAATGATCTGATTGAAAAAAAAAATACACAACTCATTAGCACAGAATTTAAGAATTTAAATACTGTACAAGACAAGTGGCTTGCTTTGCAGAATGTAACCAACTATATAGAGTTTGGATATGCACAAAGATGAGGGACGTATTTATGACCAATATGTGGGTGTAACCTATTTATGTAGATTTCTTCAGGTTAGAAGGAGAAAGTTAAAAAGCAAAATCAGTAAAAGATAATGGTTTTCGAAACATTTTATTTCTAACTGAAAAGAAATGATTTCTTCATATATAGGTGTGTGCATAAGATGGTTTGTGTCTTAAGTTTTCGGCTGTGTAAGTGTATGGCTTTATGGGTTATTTATACAGTAATAAAGATGACTAACTTACCTTGATTTTCATTGTGCTGGGAGCCAGGGCTGTAATCTCCTTCTGCATACGGTCAGCAATACCTGGGTACATGGTGGTACCTCCAGACATCACATTATTAGCATAGAGATCCTTTCTAATGTCAATATCGCACTTCATAATGCTGTTGTATGTTGTTTCATGAATACCAGCAGATTCCATACCTGAAAGATAGCAACATAAAGATATTAAAGATACCTTGAATCATTTATTTGGTATTGCGTTGTAAGATATACAGATATACTCACCAATAAATGATGGTTGGAAGAGAGTCTCTGGGCAACGGAAACGTTCATTTCCAATGGTTATAACTTGACCATCAGGCAGTTCATAGCTCTTTTCTAGAGAAGATGAGGAGGCAGCAGTGGCCATTTCATTCTCAAAGTCCAGAGCCACATAACAGAGTTTTTCCTTGATGTCACGAACAATTTCACGTTCAGCTGGAAATTAGAATTTTTTTTTTAATAAAGCAAACACTTACATATGAATTCATTACATAGTAACGTACAAAATAATTTAGGATGAGAACAGACACATGTCCACTGAGTGCTACTGTTTTAGGCTTTATGAAATAACTAGTTGATAGAGGAAAGCCAAAAAAAGAGCCTTTTTAATTTGCCTCAGAAGGGGGAAAATTCCTTCCTGACTCCAAGATGGCAATTGGACCAAGCCCTGGATCAACTTGTACTAAGTGATAATTTTGGTAACCCTGTATTTTCTCACTTGCTAAAGAGCCATCCAATCTCTTCTTAAAGTAAGCTCTTGATAAATGTAGTTCACACAAACACACATACACAACACACAACAATTAAATAAATTGATAGATTGTCTGGGTCTGATTTGTGAAAGAAGGAAATAGGGAATTTCAGGATTCTCAGCAGTTTTGAACTGAATATGGATTTTAAAAAATTTCTTTTCAGTCAGGACTATTTTTTGACAGCCAGGTATCAGAATGACTGCTTGGTATTTTAAATTCTGATTGAAGATAATGGACATAATCATCAAGCAGATTTGATCATGAATGTGCAGTAGTGGTAAGATAAGAATTATAGTATTGTTAAATAAGATGTAGACAATGCCAAAAGTTGCATGCCGCTGAATCCTTTACAGTTTATGGTAACATTAATAAGTTGCCAGTTTTTATATTTTTTTCTTGTAAATAAACTGCAGGAATTAATTGTTTAAATATTGCACCTGTGTGTTACACTTCTAGAATGTTTTAAAGATTCAGATGGTAAATATATACTAGGCCAAAAAGTGAAAACTGGGTTTGGCTTAAGTCATAGATATAAAAACACTGTGTTTATTATGAAAGCATATATTTTAGTATTACCAGTGGTGACAAAAGAGTAGCCACGTTCTGTCAGAATTTTCATTAAGTAGTCAGTAAGATCACGGCCAGCCAAATCAAGGCGCATGATGGCATGGGGTAAGGCATACCCTTCATAAATTGGTACATTGTGTGTCACACCATCCCCAGAGTCGAGCACAATCCCTAAAGAAATGAAGAAGGAGAGATAATAATCAATGTCTGCCCATTATGTTTTTTTGCAACATAAATATTAGTATGTGTGCTCTTAAAACTATGTAAAATACATATTATAGTATTGAAAAGATTGCATTTTTAATTTTTTTGTGAAAATTAGTAACTAAAATGATTCATAATTTCAGTTAAAATCTCTTTAGTAGGATTAGCTGACAAATTTATATATTGAGGCAAATGTCTTGTCAAACTTTTACAGTCTTACTTGGTTAAGAATATCTTATCTGCATTTAAAGAAAAGATCAGTTAATATCACTGTTTGCTTCTCACCAGTTGTACGGCCAGAGGCGTATAGAGAAAGCACTGCCTGGATTGCAACATACATAGCTGGGACGTTGAAAGTCTCAAACATTATTTGAGTCATCTTTTCACGGTTAGCTTTAGGGTTCAGTGGAGCCTCAGTAAGCAGGGTGGGATGCTCTTCAGGGGCTACACGCAGTTCATTGTAGAAGGTGTGATGCCAAATCTTCTCCATATCATCCCAGTTAGTGATAATACCATGTTCAATTGGATACTTTAGTGTAAGAATACCTCTCTTGCTCTGTGCTTCATCACCTACATAGGAGTCCTTTTGACCCATACCAACCATGACACCCTAATGAATAAAGAGAAGAATACAGTACATAAGATTTCAAAGAAACAATAATATCCAAATCCCAGAATCTGTAAGATGCCCTTATGTGTGTGCATGTACACACACATACACACATGCACTAAGATATACGTGTCGGGGAATACATTTTTGATAGAAAATTTTTGGATTGAATAACTATAATTAAACCGATGGAAAATAGAACTGGAAATAATTATAAAACATTTGAATTAAAATGGACTCTATGGGAGATGGCCTTCCCATAATTCAGAGCTTGATGGATAAAGGGTTTCCAGATCAGGGTTCCCATACTTTACAGAAAGACACAAACATCTACACAATACTCCAATAGAAAGCACTAATCTAAGGAAGTTACAGCAGCCTCTCTGGCATTGCCAGAATTTTCAGATTGTCAGTCTAGGCCTGGCTACTGGTATTACTATTTGTGCTGTCTTGATCCAGGTACTGGTCTGATTGCTATTTCAAAGTCGGGATTGAATTTTCTTCTCTGGCAAATTGGAGACAGCTTCGGATATGGTTTTTTACTTTCTCTTTATAAGCTAGAAATTGGCTATTTTGAACAAATATTTCAGCAAAAGATGAACATGACTTTCTGTAGCTATGTAACTATGTATTTGATGCATGAAACTCATTATATACCTGGTGGCGGGGGCGTCCAACAATAGATGGAAACACTGCTCTTGGAGCATCATCTCCAGCGAACCCAGCTTTTACAAGTCCGGAGCCATTGTCACACACAAGTGCGGTAGTCTCTTCATCGTCACACATGATGGTAGCTTTCTGAAAAGATAAAATAATTAGCTGTGTTCCACTCAGAAATCAATTCTTTTCCTGGACACCACTTCCTTGTTTTTCATGATCCAGGAGTACAACAATAATTGTTGCACTTTCCTTCATTGGGAGTAATACACTGGGGACTTTATGTTTCAGCTTTGTAAGTTTCAAAGAACATATAGTAATTTTTATATTATAAAAACCATGTGGTCAGCTTACTCATTAGTATACTAAATTTATCTCTGTTTTTTCCTATTAATAACAAATGCCAAATAAAGTTTTTATCGGTAGGTGGCAATCCTGACCCTTTCATACAGCCTGTTCTGCTAGCTGCTGTTGTGCTAGCTTCAGTCTGCTCCTGTGCTGGCCCTTCAGTCTGCACTGGATCTAGTGTTGGCCTTCCCAGCAGCCTGTCTTCTTCTAGTACCCCACTGCCAGCAGGGAGCTCCTGGTGTGCCCTGTACCTTCTAGAGAGGTGTTCCTCCAGGGTAATGACACTGGTGCACCCTTGAAGCCTGAGCACCCTCTAGAGTGGCTCTGCACAGACTGCAACCACAAGAAACCATGAGGGTGGCTGTGCCCACACTGCAACCCAGGCAGCTGCAAGGGTGGCACTGCCCTCTGCTTGGCTGACACCCAAGTATGATCCTGACACTGGACCAGGAAAGCAGCCAAAAGGCTCCTCATGAATGTTAGCTTATCTGCCTCCCCCAATTTATATTTAAAACCTCATTGTCTATTTAGGGCTAACACACAGCAAAGTTCTCCTTACTTAAACCTTTCTCTTTCACCACTTCCTGGCCTGATCATTGTAGCTTGAACACTGAGGCCTATTTCTAGCTCTCACTACTTCTTGCTCTTGTCTTGCTTTAGACAGCTGCCTTGTCTAGCATCCAAGCCTATCCTGCTGTTCCTTGTACTTTTGTATCCTACTACAGTCTTTGCCTTCTCTCTAGTGTTCCAATCTGTCCTGTCTTTATACTCCCATCCCAGTATACAAATCCTTTATAAAGATGCATTTTAAACCATACAAATATACAAATGATATCCTGATATTGGTATTCAGTACACTGAATATGATATTAACAGAGAACTAGTGATGCATCCATGGGAGAGAATAATGTAGCATGTTATAAATCTACAGGCACCTTGCTTAGAGAAAAGACAGGGTGGTCTTTTTTTTAACCCTATGTAACTATGCAACTATGTAATAAAAAAAAAGAAGTATGAAATTTTCCTAATGTGGGGCATCACAAAGGACTTTTACAATGCATGTATAATTTACTAGATTTTAACACAGCTATAAATGGACCGTTGTTCAGGGTGCAAATTATTGGGAATACAGATGGCCCCTTTTAAATAGACCCATCTGCTATGAAGTTCTGTAACAGGTTTATTTCATAAACAGTAAAAAATAAGTTGCAACCATTTAGTGAAGGTGAAATGCATAGTCACATAGAAACTGTTACTATGTAATGTATATTTATGCTAATTAGCCTTACAGTAAATTGATTTTATGCTCATCTAGTTTTAAATGGATGATCTGGCATTCCTAAATTTTGCATTCATAATCATCATTGCAATATAATGCCAAATTGTGTTACAATGTTGCTAAATCATCCCGAAAGTTAATTTTGATGTGAATTTAAAACTTTGTCAGTTCTCCTCATACATCACTCTCTCTTAGAATATAATGTCACTTCTCCTCTGTAAAATAATCACTTCACTTGTAGTACCCTCTCTTCTCTCTTCTCCCACTGCCAACCTCCACCTAGCAAAAAAGTGTCAGCTCCTCTTGCTCCTCACCTTCTTTACTGGTCTCCAAAAGTGACCCTCTACAAAACAGATGGTGATTTCTCTCTTTGTGCTAACCCCAACCACACCATGCTTAACACTGGTGATTTACTGGTATTTATCTATAACATTTAGAAGATTTACTTTTCACCCATACAAGGCTACTTTTTAAAAGACAAAAGTGCTATTTGTAGGGGTGGCATCAAAAGTGTGAGCATTAGTGTAAATATTATAACTGCCCTCTTTTGATGCTATCTTTTAACGCCTCTAAATATTTGTATATACTATTAATCAAACACATGTTCTTATTTTGCAAACCCCTTCATTACAATCACAACCCTGATAATTATCTGTTAAAATATCCATATAAACATCACTTCATAATATCAGCTGTATCACAGTGACTTACTGAAACCTTTGAATTATAAGAAATAATACACACCCCGCGGCCTTATAACATTATTATTAAAATGTTAGATAAGTATGTAAGCTTTCACTCCTCGCTAGTTGTATGTGTCTTATCTCCCATTGTAGTTAAGCAGCGCATACACATAGTCACTATTTCTATGTCCCATACATGTTACGCTTTACATTGTTGCCGATATAAAGACTATTGTTAGCGTTTGTCTCCATCAAGTGGTTTGAACCATGTACTAGTGGCGCTGGTTAGTTAGTAAAGTGACGTCCCTTTGCCCACTTTACGGGGGTCTTTTATAGAGTCCTATTAAGTGTACGAGTCGTAGTGTGCCAGCCGGTCCTCTCAGTAACCCGGGAAACTACATGAAAAGATATATCCTGTCATGTCATGGTTCTCACCTCGGGCTCCGCTTTTCTTCAGGCAGTGCAGGGATTGCTCTCTAGCCGATCCACCAGCTCGCTCGGGCTGATTTCCCGTTGAATGCAAATTTATATATAATCAGCGTTCCCTCTCCGCTGTCCTTTCCCTCCGTTATCTCTCCCATTCTCTCACCATATTAGGTTCTTGGGCATCAACCTTGCCCCCCTTGGACACACTCACAGGCCACAGGGTGCCCATACATGGCCAGTCTAGCTGGGCACCAGGTGAAAGAGGCTGGTGCCGTAAAAGGACTGACTGACAGTGGATATCTATTTCGCGAGTTGATAATACCAAGCCCACGGAAGACAGAGTTGGGGCTGCATAGGGAGAACTCTTAAAATACTTTGCATATGACATTAATCCGTCTATACTGGTAAAAAGGTTGCATGACCAAGATTTAAGAGGAACAACTGTCTCTGGATCACAGACCTCTAGGCCAACATTTAAAAGTTCAGTCAAATAATTGCATATAAAAATACTGTGGCTACATAGCCTGAGACTCCTGCACAGTGTCATTACTGATCCTCTAGTACAGATCAACTAAATCCTGTAAATACACTCCAAAGCTGCTTAGAGAAACATAGTGGGGTATGTTAAAGCAATAAAGAATGGTGTTATGCTTGTTGATACACTTTGTATAGTAATTCAGGCTGAAAAAAGACACCCATGTACCTTTTGTCCAAACCTGCCTAACTGCTAGTTGATTCAGAAGAAGGTGAAAATACCCTACCTGAAGCCTCTCCAATTCACCTCAGAATGGGAAATATTTTTTTTCTGACTCCAAGATAGCAATCTGGCCATCTGGCCAGTCCCTTTATCTAATGTACTGAGTTTATTCAGTAAACCTGTATTTTCTCATTTGGTAAAAAGCCTTGCAACAGAATAAAGTTTCTGTCAGTACAACTGCTTCAGAGAATACCTCAACTTCACAGCTCTCACACTGATACACTGTCACCTTTTCACTTCTCAAGTTAGAACCTTCTTGCTTCCAATTTCTGTGGATGCCCTTTTGTCCACTGAAAGGAACTACTTGTAACTGAAGCATCAGAGAGTATGGTCCCTGTTTACATTAATGCATAGTTATGATACCCTCTGGTAAAGCGCCTCTTTTCTAGTATAAACAATCCCAACTTGGTCAGTCTTTCTTCATAACTAATACCTTCTATAACCTTTATCTGTCCAGTGACACTTTCTTAGATATTCTCTAGTGGCCGCATGGTTTTTTATCACCATTGAATCTGTTACTTAGCCACCCAGATTGCCAGCTTGCCCTGATCCCCCTGCTAGGTCATATCCTGCATTGCTTAAATACCCTTCCCTCAAGTCAGTAATGAAAAAATTCAACAAAAGTGGACCCAATACATAACCTTGTGGGACCCCACTTGGAACCTTACTTCATTTATAGACTGTCCCATTGATAAAACACCCTCTTTAGCCAATTTCCTATCAGTATACAAACAACATTGCAAATACCAACACAGCAACCAGGGACCTATAAAGAGACAAAATTATGTTTTCAGCCCTTTTTTATACAAGACACCACTTTATTTGCTGTAGTAGCCACAGAATGACACTGCCTGGAATTAGACAACTTGTTATCTACAAAAATCCCTAGATCCTTCTCAATTAAGGATACCCCCAACACACTACCATTCAGTAGATAGTTTGCATTTATATTATTTCTACCAAAATGCATAACTTTGCACTTGTCAACATTGAACCTCATTTTCCATTTGCTGCCCAGTTTCCCAATTTTGTCAAATCGCACTGCAAAGCAGCAGCATCCTGCATGGAACTTATAGTTTTTCATAATTTAGTGTCATCAGTAGTGATGGGCGAAATGTTTCGCCAGGCATGGATTCGCGGCGAATTTCCGCGTTTCGCCATTGGCGTATTGTTTCGCGAAACGGATGAAAAAATTCGACGCAGAAAAATTCGGCACACGTCCAAAAATTGTCGCCGGCGTCATAAAAGAATAGTTGCGGGCGTCAAAAGAATAGCCGCGCGACAAAAGAATAGCCGCGCGACAAAAGAATAGCCGGGCGACAAAATAATAGCCGCGGGCGACAAAATATTAGCCGCGTGACAAAAGAATAGTCGCACGACATTTTCACCTTTTCACGACATTTTCGCCATTTCGCGGATCTTTTAAATGGTTCGCAAATTTTTCGGCGAAGCGAAACAGAACAGATTCGCTCATCACTAGTCATCAGCAAAAATAGAAACAGTACTCTCTATGCCCTCCTCCAGGTCATTAATAAACAACTTAAGAACCAAAGGACCAAGGACTGACCCCTGAGGTACTCCACTAACCACACTGGTCCAATTAGAAAATGTTCCATTTACCACCACTCTTTGTAATCTATCCTTCAGCCAGTTCTCTATCCAATTACAAATATTATGTTCTAGGCCAATATTCCTCAATTTGATTATTAACCTTCTGTGAGGTACTGTATCAAACGCTTTAGCAAAGTCCAAGTAGATGACATCAACTGCCATTCCAGCATCGAGGTTCCTGCTCACCTCCTCATAAAAGGCGACTAAATTATTCTGGCAAGATCTGTTACACATAAAACCATGCTGGCACAAACTAATAGTATTGTGAACTGCAATGTATTCAAGTACCCTATCCCTTATTACCCCTTCCAAAAGTTTTCCTATTACTGATGTCAGACTAACAGGCCTATAGTTTTCAGGCTGAGAGCAGGATCCCTTTATAAATAACTGCACCACATTAGCAATTCACCCGTCTCTCAGCACCATGCCAGACCTCAACGAATCCTGAGGCTTAAATCCCATCCGGTCCTGGACCTTTGTTTTACCTTTACATGTTCAAGTCTCTTTTGAATTCCCTCCCGAGTGACCCATGCGTCAGTAGCTAAATTACTAGAACTGGGCGTATAAAAAAGGGAAGCCTTCATTAGCTGGCTCCTCAGATGTATAGACAGATGAAAAATAAGTTCAAAATTTCTGCTTTTTCCCTGTTTTCATCAAACAACTTACCAACTTCAGCAAGTGTTCGGCTAAACGGAAGTGGAAATTGGCTTGCAAATTCCTGCTTTCACATTTTTGGGATGATCTCTGCTCCCGCTATGCCCCGTGTAGCCACACAAATGATGCTTTAAGTGTAAATTCAGCTACAGAGCAATGCATATTAGTGTGGATGACAGTGCATCGAGTGTTGAGTTCTTTCTGCCCTTCTTATTGTTAAAGAACAGAAGCTGAAATTCTAGTTATTATTTGGTCACATCAGAATATTTAGTTTTAATTCAGTATTTTTTTGCTCATTGAATTTTCTAATAGCCCTCACATGGCTGAGCGCTCGTATGACAGCACTAAAACTGTTCTGAAGGTAAAGACTTCCAGTTCTTATAGACTACTAAATATCAGTATGTTGTAAGTTATTTTCAGTATTTTATCCACCACGTGTGTGTTTTTGTAGGGATAAATATTAAGTTTGAGCTATTTGAGCCAAGTGACTGCACCCCACAGGTGCCACATTTGGCAACTGGGAGACCTGCAGAAAACTGTTCCTCCCACTGGCTATAGAAAGCTAATTTTGACTGGCTATTTCTTTCAACCACAGTACCAATAGATCAGTGCTGTCAAACTTTTGTGGTACCAAGGAACGGAATTTTCCTGGCCTACATGGTGGAGGGCCGATCATGGAAATGAGTGTTGACCACTCCCCCTTTTTAAGCCACACCCACTTCTAACCACATGCATGGTATCACAAGAGCTTTTAAGACCATACCCACATTAATGGTGGTAGCGCAGCAAAAACCCAAATGGTTGGTGCTCACTGTAGGGATTTCACCCTTCATACATGTGAAAGAATTATATTATGTCATATTAAGAAACATCTGTAAATCCATATGCCTCCTCCTCCCCTGTGGATAGCACAGTAACCCCCAGCATCTAATTACACACCTTAGGGACCATATATTGACTATTTCCAAATTCTAACAAGCTCCCAGAACAAACCCCTGCCAAGTTCACCTCCCACAGGCAGCATAGTGCAGGCAGAGTATGGAACATGCAGGCAGGGTAGGGCAGGCAGAGTATGGCACACACAGGCAGGGTAGGGCAGGCAGAGTATGGCACACACAGGCAGGGTAGGGCAGGCAGAGCATGGCACACACAGGCAGCATTGGGCAGGCAGAGTATGGCACACACAGGCAGCGTAGGGCAGGCAGAGTATGGCTCACACAGGCAGTATAGGGCAGGCAGAGTATGGCACAGACAGGCAGCATAGGGCAGGCAGAGTATGGCACACACAGGCAGCATAGGGCAGGCAGAGTATGGCACAGACAGGCAGCATAGGGCAGGCAGAGTATGGCTCACACAGGCAGTATAGGGCTGGCAGAGCATGGCACACTCTGGAAGCATGGCACACACAGGCAGGCAGAATGCTGCCTGTTTGTGCCATACTCTGCCTGACCTATGCTGCCTACCAGGGCCGGCCCTAGGTCGATTGGACCTATTGCTAGCAATCGGGCCCCGCCACGATACACCTCTCTTTTTTTTTAGCCCCCTTTAAAAAATGACGAGCCTTTTCATTGGTGGTCAGTGGGTAATTTGATTGGTCGCCCCCTGTGCGTACATTTGACATCAGTAAGCACGGGGGGGGCAACCTTTAAAAGTGAGGAAGCAGTGAGCCGGAGGATGCAAGCAGCAGTGGACAGCTGGAGGTGGAGCAGGGGGACGCTGAGCAAGAGCAGGATGAAGCAGGTAGCGCTGGGGGTAGAGTTGAGTTGAGCTGTTGGATGGAGAGTTGGGGGAGCTGGAGGACACTTGGGGGAGAGTTGGGGGATTCTGGGGGGGGGAGTTGGGGGAGCTGGAGGACGCTTGGGGGAGAGTTGAGGGATGCGGGGAGGAGAGTTGGGGGAGCTGGAGGACGCCTAGGGGAGAGTTTAGGGAGCTGGAGCATGCTGGGGGGAGAGTTGGGGGAGCTGGAGGATGCTTGGGGAGAGTTGGGGGATGCTGGGAGGAGAGTTGGGGGGGCTGGAGGACACCTGGGAGAGAGTTGAGGGAGCTGGAGGATGCTGGGGGAGAGTTGGGGAAGCTGGAGGACACCTGGGAGAGAGTTGAGGGAGCTGGGGGATGCTGGGGGGAGAGTTGGGGGAGCCGGAGGATGCTGGGGGAGAGCTGGAGGATGCTGGGGGAGAGTTAAGGGAGCTGGAGGATGCTGGGGGGAGAGTTGGGGGAGCTGGAGGACACCTGGGAGAGAGTTGAGGGAGCTGGAGGATGTTGGGGGAGAGTTGGGGAAGCTGGAGGATGCTGGGGGAGAGCTGGAGGATGCTGGGGGAGAGTTGGGGGAGCTGGAGGACACCTGGGAGAGAGTTGGGGGAGCTGGAGGACACCTGGGAGAGAGTTGAGGGAGCTGGAGGATGCTGGGGGGAGAGTTGGGGGAGCCGGAGGATGCTGGGGGGAGAGTTGGGAGAGCTGGAGGATGCTGAGGGGAGAGTTGGGGGAGCTGGAGGATGCTGGGGGGAGAGTTAAGGGAGCTGGAGGATGCCTGGGGGAGAGCTGGAGGTGCTGGGGGGAGAGTTGGGGGAGCTGGAGGATGCCTGGGGGAGAGCTGGAGGATGCTGGGGGGAGAGTTGGTGGATGCTGGGGGGAGAGTTGGGGGAGCTGGAGGATGCTTGGGGGGGAGCTGGAGCATGTTGGGGGGGGAGTGGGGAAGCAGGAAGGAGCGGGCCATAGTATAAGGACACTGGGGGAGGACCAGCAATGTTTTGGGGGGCCTTGGGTGGCTACCAATGTTTTAATGGGGGCCCTGGCTACCAATATCTGTGTCCTTTGTACTGATGGGAGAGGTCACTGGGGGTGGGGACATTGGGGGCAGGGTGTGGGAGGAGGGGGGCCCAGAAATTTTTTTTTTGCTAAGTTTGCTCATAGCCTGTACAGAGAGATACCATAAAACTATGGCACATAGGGATTCCCCTATACTAAGCGCAATTCAGCAGGAACAGCCCCCTAAGTTTGCTCATAGCCTGTACCAGGGGTGGGTCAAGCCGTCCGGGCGCCCTAGGCAACCTGGTCGGCCACCTCATACGCCCCGCCCCCTCCGTTGGCGCGCATGCGCAGTTCGGGGGGGGTGCGATGCCGTGGGTCATTGCCCCCGCTGCTTGTCATTAGTGGCGGGGGCAATGGCAAAGTAGGGGAACTAGTGGTAGGCAGCAGAGGCTTCTGCCTGGCGCCCCCTAATCATTGCGCCCTAGGCAGCTGCCTCTTCTGCCTACCCCTAGTTCCGGCCCTGGCCTGTACAGAGAGATACCATAAAACTATACCAGCATAGGGATTGCCCTGTACTAAGCACAATTCAGCAGGAACAGTCCCTGAGTTTGCTCCATATGATGGCTACATGAAAGCTGGTCAGTGCTGCTCTGTTCTGCTAGTGTTGGATGAGTCAGGGAATGGAAGTACACTGCAGGGCAAATTGCATTCTTTCCATGGGCATGGCAAAAACATTTTTTTGCCATGCTACACGCGACAGAGCTTTTTATACCTATTTACATTTTTTAAATGTTGGGAGGTGTGCATGTATTAAGCACAATTCAGCAGGAACAGCCTGAAAAACTATAAAACTATGGCAGCATAGGGATTCCCCCTGTACTAAGCATAATTCACAATGTACTAAGGGGGCCCCGCAAAAATGGTTTCAATTGGGCCCCGCAGTTGGTAAGGCCGGCCCTGCTGCCTACATGTGCCATACTCTGCCTGCCATGTGCTGCCTGTGTGTGCCCTACTCTACCTGCCCCAACTTCACTGTGTGTGCCATGCTCTGCCTGCCCTATTCTGCCTTAGTGTGTCATACCCAGAGGTAGCATAGGTCATGTAATAAATACATTGACACAATGCTGGCACTGCTCCTACAGCCTGTCTGAGGTGTGAACAGGTGAACAATGTGGGGGCCTGCAGTCTGAGCCTGAGGTGTGAACAATGCAGGGGGTGAACAATGCAGAGACTAAAAGGTTCGATTACATGTTTAAACAGCCTGAATCTGAAACCGAGGTGTGGCCAGTCAATCTCAGTACTGATACCATTTAAAGCTTACACAAAAGTAAGCAGTTAAAGCAGCAGACAGGTGTGTGGGGGGGGGCACACAGATGATGCAACATGGCAGCCTCTTTTTGCCGCTATATTATTATTAGTATTATTATTAACATTTATTTATAAAGCGCCAACATATTCCACAGAGCTGTACAATAAGTGGGTTTCATACACTGGACACACGGAGTAAGAGGTGAAGAGAACCCTGCCCAAAAAGAACTTACAATCTACAAGGAGAAAGGGTTGAAACACACTATATCAACCCTACCTTATAAACAAATTAACCCTATCACCATAGCCAGCCTCTAGCCTTTCTGCCATTATTTTATCTATGGGGTGTGTGTATACATGTGCAGATAGATAGTTAGACAGAGATATACAGTATATTTGCTAAATGTGTTATACTCGAGGAAATCTCTCTTTTTTTATCCAATATTAATGTACATTCAACAACATTTACAGGAGCCCTACAGGGGCCATTTCAACTTTAACTTAGGTCATTTTTAAATACTATGATAATACTTCACAGAATCACATGTAAAATGCATGACTTAAAAGACTATATTCTTTTCTAAGGTGCCCTTTACCAATAGGACCATGCTGAAATTCCAAACTCACATGAGATTTACCATGCAGTCTCTTATTTGCATTAAGGGCTATGTTCTACCAGTGGTAGTAGCAGTTTAAAATGATTTTCAGATGGAAATACATCTTTGTAAAACAAACATTATACTGCAACTGAAAGTTGTCTTTATTTGCTCCTATGGAACAACGCTTTCCGATTAAGAAAAACTGGTATAAACTTAACCCTGTACCAGGGGCAGCAGAAGATGGTTTTGGTTGGAGGGGCCAGGGGAGGGAGGACTAAATGTGTTTTAACATCTGCTGCATTTGGGCGGCATCTTGTGGTTTCTTGTACTTTTCCTTTCCCCTCATGTCAGTCCCATGTGTTTATGCAAACACACATCTTCTTTGGAAATTAGTCTAAAATAATTGCTAGAAATTGTCTAATATAAATGCTAGCGTTTTTAAGCACTCCTGTTACCTAGTGTGAAAATAAATTGATGGAAAACTCTAACCACCTGTCCCAACAAAATACTGTAATATGGTTTGCTGTACAGTTTTGACTTAGGGGGGAAAGGGTTCTTAAAGGTGGAGTAGAGTTAAAAAGTAATATTCAAAAAGTTATAGTGATAGCACATAGAGAAAACATAAACACTTATGTGTATGCTTGTAGCCATTTTTATAAGCTATGGATACTTGTGACAGACATCAATATTTGGGGTGGGGAGGGAGTTGAGTGAACCACCCTTTCATCATAAAACAGCTAAGAAGCTAAGTTTCTTTTATGTCAAAATATAGGTGCTTCTGTATTTTCTCTGGAACTTTACATAAACTTTAAGAATGATGACAATGATATTCTGACCATTTGTAATTGTTCTTTATTTTTTTATTTTTTGTGCTTTTTGATTAATTATATTTTTTGTTTGGCAGCTCTGCAGTTTGTGATTTCAGCAGCTATCTGATTACTTGGGTCAAATTTACCCTAGCAACCAGGCAGTCATTTGAATGAGAGGCTGTAAAATAAACAGCAGAGAGGATGGCCATAAACAGCGGCGGATTTGCTGTTGAGGTGGCCCGTGGCCACCCCCATTTGCACCCCCCTCCCCGCTAGCTCATGCATGTGCATTCGAGACAACACCCTCCCCCGCGCGTGCATGTGTACATTGCTCCGTATGTACACAAAAATTTCAGGTCAGCTGGGGCAGCATGCCGCCCCTAAGTTTGTGCCGCCCTAGGCCCAAGCCTGTGCCACAAATCCGGGCCTGGCCAGAAACATAATAGAAAATGGAGCAATAAACAATATAATAAAATTGTAGCTTCACAGAGCAATAGTTTGGCTACTGGGTTCAATAACCATCATTTAAAAATTGGAAGAGGTAGAAGAAGAAGGAAAATAATTGAAAAATATAGATAATAGAAAAATGAAGACCTAGAATTGTTGCTTAAGATAGGCATTTTATAACATCAGCTTAAAGAATAGTCATGTTTTTTTCAAAACATTAATATCGCTTCTCCAGCAGAATCCTTTCAAATCCGTTTTTCATAAACACAGATTTTTTTATATTTAGTTTTGAAATTTCACATGGGGCTAGCCATATTCTTCATTTCCCAGGGCCCCACAGCCATGTGACCTGTGCTCTGATAAACTTCAGTCACACTTTACTGCTGAGCTGCAAATTGGAGTGATATCACCACCCTCCCAGCAGAACAATGGAAAGGTAGTAAGATAGTAGCTCCCAGTAGATATCAAAATAGCACTCAGTTGTAAGAAATCCAAGTCCAGCAGTTTTAATGTGTAGTGCTGGCTCCTTCTGAAAGCTCAGACTCCCAATGCCTACACACCAATATTACAACTTATAAAAACACATTTGTTGGTTCAAGCATAAATTTTTAAATGGTAGAGTGAATTGTTTGCTATGTAAACAGTGTAATTTAGAAATAAAAAATATACCATAAAAATCATGACAGTATCCCTTTAATATAATATAAGCTTCATTATACTGAACTAACAACATTTTAAATACAATTACAAAAATTCGGTATTGTTTCTGAAAAAATCAAGTTTCTCTTCGTTATTTCCCACCCCACCAGCATCTGTCTCTTCATTTTCTCTTCATGTAGGAGTCATATTTTGATTGACATTTGGATGTATTACTGTATGTTTTAGGTGGTGCACTCTTTCCTAGCTGATATTAGAGCTAACTCAAATAACTGATTCCAGGACAAATAAAATAACTGACTTAAGCAAAAATCCTGCATGTAGAGAGACCTGTTGGAGTTCGTTATATTACAGTAGCGTTCTAATACATCTTCTAGGCAAAAGAAGCACCACCTCCAAAAGCAGTATTAGACCTGTCAGTCAAAATCTGACTAGCTCCTGCATGAGAAAAGAATAAAGAGAGATGCCTACAGGGAAATAGGGAAGAGTGATTTGATTACTTAAAAATGGCACAGAATTTAATTTTTAATTGATTATATTTAGAAAATATCTTATTCAGCTAGTTGAGACAAATCTTAAATTTGAATTTAAAAAACTGTGTTGTGCAAGGATAACAGTAAACAGTACTGGAAAACTAGCACTTAAATAAGGGTAGGCATTTAGCCTATAGCCTAATACATAATGTAGTTTCTATTCATGCACCTAAGGTCACAGTATTGACCAACCCACAGGCTTTAGACAAGAAACCAGTGCTACAGTAAAAAGGGGGACATTTTTGGGGATATTATTTTTGTGCAGCTGACTGTATTTTTCCCCTGTATCAAATCTTTAATCAATGCTCTCTCGATCTATTTTACTGATCACTTGTAGCCAGCTCTTTATAAAACAGCATAAGTAATGTCTTTACTAGAAAGTGAGATTAAAATAGCGTTCCCATAAGAGGACTTTAAATAACTACTAACAGAGCTGCAAGTAAAAATAGATGTATTGCAGAATGAGCTATTACAATCTAAACTACAGTAATCTAAAAGAGATAGACACGATGATTACAAGCTTCATAGGACAAGTGTTCCAGAAACTACAACAATGGCATAAAACAGTGGGAATACATACTCAAGCAAAATAAATCTTTGCAAGACTAAATCAGCAAAATTCTTTCTAATTACCAAGAGGGTAATTAGACCAGTCCCAGGATGAACTTTGTCCTTAGTTAACTCCAGTAACTACCTGTAGGTATTTGCTCACTTTCTAGGGCTGTGACAGACGGGGCAAATCGCCACGCTGCGTATGCCATCCCACTGGCGATGTACATTCTCACCGGTGGGATGGCATTTTGAGGAGATTAGTTGCCCACAACAAGGGAGATTTGTCACACGGCGACTAATCTCCCCACGTGTCACAGCCCCTAAAAAGCAATCCAACACTTTGTAATAAGTCTGTCAATACAACAGCATCAGGGAGAAAATCTTTTACGCATTTTTAGACCCTCCTTTCTTCTAATCTGAACTGATGCCCTTGTGTACATTGGAAGAGTTTACTGGTAAATAAAACTTCAGAGAGTTTATAATATTGTACCTTTGTATATTATACAAAGTAATCATTCCCCCCTTAAGTGCATAAACAAGTCCAACTTAGCCAACCTTTTCTAATAAAGACATTCCATACCCCTTTTCACCTTAGTAGCTCTTTTTTTGGTCTTTCTCTATTCAGTCTGAGACCAAAATTGCGCTGCATATTCTAGATGGGGTCTTACCAGTGCTCTGTAAAGGGGAAATTCAACCCTCTCCTCCTGTGAATCTACATAGTAACATAGTAAGTAAGGTTGAAAAAAGACATACATAGTTCAACCATAACGCCTATATATAACCTGCCTAACTGCTAGTTGATCCAGAGGAAGGCAAAAAAAAACCCCATCTGAAGCCTCTCTAGTTTGCCGCAGAGGGGGAATCTTTACCCATTTTAATACGGGACAAAACATTGCTAGTTCTTACTTCTGCTGATTGAAATTTTTTGCTGCTACAGCTTATAAAGTTTATAATCCACAAGTTTCCCATAGGTCTTATTACATGTTTAACTTAATGTCATATTTTTGTATGCCAAATGCATAACCTTTATTATCAGCATTTATCAACACTGAATGTCAACTGTCTCTTAAATGCTCAGTCTACCAGTTTGTCAAGATCTTCAGGAAAGGATGCCACATTCTGGATAGAATTAATAGGCCTGCATAGTTTTGTGTCATCAGAAGAGGTAATTATTGTAACAGATAAATTGTTGCAATACTCTCCCCTAAGTGATTAATGCAAAATATTAAAGCTAGATCAATACAGAACACATTAAGAACTCTTCTCCAAGAAGAGACTGTTTCATTGACAACCTCCCTCTGTACACAATGCTGAAGCCAGTTTTCTATTCACCTACAAACAGTATTGCTAACACTTTAAAAAGCAAATGTCTATGTAGCTCTGATTAAAAATACAAACAGACCACATCTTCTGCATTCCCACTGTTAAAGTTTCTACTTACCTTAATATAAAATGGTATTCAATTTTGTCTATCCTACATAAAGCCATGTTGATTATAATGTAATTCTCCAAAATATAATCCGTCATACCTGAACAAATCTTCAAATAGCAACAAATGTCAGACTTACAGGCCTGTAATAGTCAGGCTAAGGTCGTTATCTATTTTTATATATTGAAATTACATTGGCTTTTCTCCAATTTGTGTTCAAATCGAATCTTGCTTAATGTACTTACTATGTACTACTAGACCCATGTCTTTACTATACCCAAATCCTCACCTAACCTTCCACAAGACTTCTCACTGCCATGTTTAAAATCTCCTCCAACCTTTTAGCCTTTCTCTCTCTCAAAAAGTTACAGCATAAACATCAAGACAAAGTCCATCCCTGGCAAAGGGCCTGTAGCGGATAGGAAAATCAACTCATTTGTCCAAAAACCCAAAGCTGTCCTTCATGCATCAATCTCTTAACCACAAATAAATCTCATAATTATGCTACCTCTACCACCTGAACATAGCACATGGCATGTGCCTGGACATGTATGTCAACTTGAGGTCAATTTTGCTGTTGATCTGTCCAATCTGAATGTTTTATCTTCTGATGCACTGCTATACATGGTGCATTAACTGATAAGCACTTTCAAAACTGACTAATAATATTTGGCAATCACCATAGAGGTTGACCACGTTTTAATGGCCCAGCAACATGTCGTAGATAAAAATAGAAGACAGTTTATATCCACTTCTGAGACTCACACTGTACACTGCATTATAAGTTAACTCTTAACAGTCATCCTGACCCCTGAACAAACTGAATTAGAAAAAATGTCTGACATCTGATCCTGACAATTGATAATGTCAGAGTTCAGGATCAGGTATCAGGATAAAACTGGAATTTAAATGTGGCTGATACCTGATAATGCCAGAGGTCAAGATCAGAAACAAATTTATATAGAAATGTGGCTTATACTTGATTCACACATACCAACATTCCAAGTCTTACTAATGTTTGAAGTGGGTTGCCATGCATTGCACAGCATGGTAATGTAAGTGCACACACTGTAAAATGTACTGAATGACTGATTCTAACCCTGACAATATTAACAATATTGACTTGTTTTACTATTTCTAGAAAGCAACTCAGGTGCATATCAGTATTGGTTTAGAGCATGCTTTCTGGTCACATATCTTTGGTATATATCTAAAAATGTACTTAAAACAAAATCTTTTTACTAAACACTTTTTTACAACTTTGCTTGCTGTGTGCTGCCCCTCTCCCCAATGTCATATTGGGCTTATTTTCACTGCAGAAGAGGTGCAAGCAAAGGGATGTGATAATCTTTTACAAATATAGAATATTAAAGAACATTGTATACAGATAGCAAGGGGTCTTTATTCACTCAGAAAAGATGAAAGGAAAAGAGGCCACTTTAAACTTGAAGAACAGAATTTTCAAATAAAGCAGGACAAATAGTGGTTCACAGTAAGCACAGTGAAGTTTTGTAATGCTCTGTCAGCTGATGTTGTACCATATTTCATTAACAATTCATGCTGAATTTTGCAACTAATTTGTGTTAACTTCCAAAGAAACAACTTGTGCTCTTTTGCTTTACAAACATTTCCAAAAGAAAACTTTTTGTTTACCCTGGAAAACTATATATTAACCATCCTTTCTGATAACTTCCATGCAGTTTATTAGTTTAGCCCCTCTCTCTGGACTATATCTCCTTCAGTAATATATCTTGTGAATATTGGAGAACAAAATTGCTCTGCTTATTACAATGCTTTAAAGAATAATTGGGGCTGTGTTCACACAGGCTGAAAAGGTGCTGACATTGAGTCACCACATGTGAAAAGAGGGAAATCTGTGAGTGATCGCTGTACAGGGAATAGGAGCTTGGGGAGCTGAAGAGAGAACACCAAAATGCCTTACAACAGCAATATAAGGAAAAAAAGACAGATCTGGCATACGCACCACTACACTCCGCTTGCCTACAAAATCCAGACAGGAAGAAGCAGACTGCATGCTAGGTCTGACTTAGCCCTAAGGATAACCTGCATTTGTGAGAAGAAATCCAGAAGCTGGCTGAAAAACAATGATATAGTACATTGTGAGCGGATAAAAATGCAGTATATGAGCCTGTGAGCAGCTCAGATAGAGTTTTAGTTTCCTCTGATTGGTCAGGTCACTGGCCTAAATGAAATCACATTGCAGTCAAGCTTGCTAACAATATCAGTGGTGAAAAATCTCATTCAAGACTGCAGTGCACATCACCCAGAAGAGAAACTCAAGGGATGATAAATTGTAGCCAACTGTTGTAAGGGCAGGGCTTATATGAGTGACACAAACTGATTTTATTGCTACTAACATTGCTAAGCAACGTCTTACAGCAGTCAAGTGATGTCTTCTTATCTTATTTGCTTGTAAGGGGGCCTCCTGTGGCAGCTGAGCTCAGTACTACATGGGGTACACATAGATGCAATGAACATCAGAAGCATTTTATTTTAGCAGACTCTCACAAACATGACAAACCTGTAATCGCTGGTGGCTCTTTTTTAAGTAACACAATGGACACTTCCTTTTTTCTTATACTATCACAAAATTAGCACTTCTGAAAAAATCCAAGTATTTTGGCAGCATCTATCTGTCACTCATATCATTAGATGCCAAGATAAATATGAGTGTTGGGCTCTTCTAAACAGTTTGATGGCCAGTATGCATAAGATTACAAACCTTTGTATAAAATGTTCACAGGCAAAAGCAAGTTATCAAGAACAATACAGAATGCAATGAAATCACCCAAATTCTCAAAAATCTGATGAAAGCAATCTTTTTTTTGCCATGCAATTGTGGTCAGCATTGCAGTTTTAATATTTTCACAAGGCTAGATAAGTTTTATGGACCTAAACAAGGTCTAGGTCAGCTATGCAGATCTGAACATGCAATAAAATGGCTAAAAATGCAGTAAATGACTAAAATAATATAAAAGATTCTCTTTCACTCCCTTTTCAGAAATTGTGGGAGAACATACCATTGTTATGGAAAATTCTGATACCAAAAGTCACTTGAGGTATAAAGGTAAGGTTTATTTGACACATACGTAGGTTCTAAACAAAGTCAAGGGTCAGAACTACAGAACAAAGACATCACAGGGTTTTTATAGGCTTTGTGAGAGCATACAACATAAGAAGGTATGAGTATAGGTGTTACTAGTGACTCCTTCACTGCACAGAAAAAAAACTGCCCGTACAGCAAAACACATCGATCTGTCCTAAAGGCCATGGTAGTAGTAAGAAAGACTAGCTTAAAGGAACAGTAACATCAAAAAATTAAAGAGTTTTAAAGTAATTAAAATATAATGTGCTGTTGCTCTGCAAAAAAAAAAAATGGTGTTTTTGCTACTATATAAATAAGCTGCTGTGTAGCCATGGGGGCAGCTATTCAAGCTGGAAAAAAGGAGATAAGGCACAGGTTATACAGCAGATAACTAGTAGATAAGCCCCATATAATGGGGTTTGTCTGTTATCTGCTAAGTAACCTGTGCCTTTTCTCCTTTGAATGGCTGCCCCCATGGCTACACAGCAGCTAACTTATATAAACTATAGTAGTCTTTCTGAGGCAAACACACCAGTTGTAGCAATGCAGGGCAACAGTACATTTTATTGTTATTACTTTTATACAATTTCATTTTTTGGTGTTACTGTTCCTTTAAGAACAGAATCCATGCATGCAAGTCAGGGGGTTTGTGCTTACCGCTGGGCTGTGAAGGGTTACACGATTTGCAGGTTAACCATTGCTGTACAGATTCACCCATTATACCACACAGCAGACCAAGGAACCGCGTGGGGGACCCCATGGAAGAGGGCCGGGGTCTGCTGTATGGCTCCATCCTACTCTTTTCTGCCTGTCTTCCCAGCTCTGAGAACACATTGCACAGGGGAGGCCTTAAATTTATTTTCGGGGCAGGAGGGGTCTGGTCAAAACACATTAACCACTGATGTAGGATCTATGGCACTTACAGCCTTCTATCCACAAAATGTACATTGGGAGGCAGATTTAGCAAAGTGGAATTAGACCTCACCACAGAAAAAAATCACTTTCTATTAATTCCTATGGGATTTTTAGAAGAATATTTATAAAACAGTGAACTATAAGGGGCACATTTACTTATCCATGAACACGAGCATTCGATTGATCAGTCCAATCGTATTTTCCTCAACTTTTTTGTACCTTGCAATATATTTTCAAAGCTTGCGCGACTTTTTCGGCACTTTTGTGACTTGTTCGTAGTTTTAGCGTGAAAAATTTGGATCAGTTTTGCCGCTGTTTACAATCGTTCGGGACAAAAATTTAGTGACTTTCGGGTCACCAATACGATTTTTCGTAAGCATTTTTGTGATATTTGCGATCTTCAGAAATTTTCTTTCCAATCCGATTTTTTCCCATTCGGGATTCGAACTCGTGTTTTGATAAATCTGCCCCTAAATTTTACCCATTGATAAACACACTTCAAAAATCCCACAGGAATGAATAGAAAGTGGGTGAATTTTTCTGTGGTGAGGTCTAATATGTCACACTTTGATAAATCTGCCCCTCTATGTTCTTTGGTGCTGGAAGAGTTTAAGATAAAAGCAAGCTGTTCATATGGAAAATAGGCTGGGTGTAAATCCTCTGCCTGGATGGTGAAATCATACTTTCAGGCTGTGAGCACTTAGCTTTCCATATATTGCCACCTTTAGCCTCTTCAAAAAAAAAGCTATGAATGTGTTAGGATTTTCTTTTCAAGATAATATATGTAATAAATAAGGCCAAATGAACATAATAAAGTAAAGGGACTTTATTTAGATCAAAATATACACTACTACACACAAAGTGTATTGCAAACTTGGCTAAAATTTATTGCAGTAATTTTATACATAATCCTATCAAAGGTGCATTTGCAGAAAGGTCCACTTTACATTTATTCATACTGTCTATCTATAAATTAACCAGCCTATACATGTATTGTAAATATAGCACCTGCAACAATATTTTTTGATCATTTAAATAAGTTGTTATATTCTCTGTCTTGAAACTATACATGTAACATCATTGTGTAATATATAGAAAATAATATTAATGCTACGTTTGGATAAAACGGTTTCTGGTGCAACAAAAATGCAAGCCAATCCACACTCACCAGCACACCCTCACCTTATCATGTATGTTCCGCCTGGTGCACAATGTTTAGAGAAGCTTTGGCACCCTCCACTATGTTCCAAAATATGCAAAAATACTGGCACAACAGGACTTATTTAAGCAGGATGAACAGCGCCGGATTTCAAATCCAGGCGCCCCGAGGCCACCCCCCCTCGCACATGCGCAAACGCGGGAACAATATCCCCGAACATCTCTTCCCCCCCCGCGCTGCCTCAAGCACGCATGCGCAGGCATTTATACTCCAATACGGAGCTGTGGGGAGCAGTCCCCATTGCTCCATATGGGAGCGAACTGTCAAAATTTGTTTGCGGCGGGCGGCATACCCCTAAATATGTGCCGCCCTACGCCCGAGGCCTTTGTGGCCTCGCTACAAATCCGGGCCTGAGGATGAACCCTGCTATTTTAATTGTAGCAAATCATGTTTACAACTAATAAAATAGCAGGGTTCATCCTGCTTAAGTCTTCTTGTGCCAGTATTTTTGTGTATTTTGAACAAAAATGAAAGAACCATGGCAAACAGTGATGAGTGAAAAAACACCCATAGACCAGTGGCCACAAAAGAAGTTGTAAATTTTTTTGGCAAAGCAAAAGACAAGATACACTCATCACTAATTGTTACCTATATCTATCTGTTTTTTTTTAGTGAAAGTAACAGGAAAGTTGATTCAAAAACATTTTTGTCCCAAATTGCCTATTTAATATTAAATAACATAGCATGTGCACCGATAACATACATTTCTTGTGCAACTTTATATACAATATAGGGTTATTCAGTTATTTTCTATTAAAAGGCATTCAAGAAAAATTATGAAGAAAAATGTACATTTGCCTTGGAATGCTTTCTTTGAGAATTTTGATATTTACATTTTTATGTTGTTTTAAAGATATTAGTAGTTTTATATTGCTAATACTGGGCTTTTGGGTCAGCAGCTTTCGTTTAGAGCTGTTGTGTTGGTGGTCTAACAATTTAAGCAAACTACATACTTTAATACTGCTGATTTTCAAACTGCAACTTTTAGATTAAATTATTTTAAATAGAAGGAAAATACAAATATAAATGACATTGCTTTTTCATTCTTATTATTACTTAAATGTAATTTGAAATTATTATTTTTAAATTGCACAACTGTAATTAGGTCCCGGCTAGTAAGAATGAATGTTGTTGTTAATAGGGAAGAAATATAATATACACACACACACACAGTAAATTGACAGCAATATTGATACCCTTGATTTTTTTTTTTACAAATAACGCACCACTTGTGCCAGTTATGTGTTAAAAATAACATGAGTGAACAACACAAATAATGGAAAATATTACTAAACAAGCATTGTTTTATTCCACACAGGAATCCTAAAATGGGTTGGAAAAGATTCATGGCACCATTTAGATGGTGCTCTCTGTGATCCAAAAACTGCAGTTGGGAAAAGGCATAAAAAGAGAGTAGTTTCAAAGAGATTAAAACACGCTCATGCATAGCTACTGGAAGCAGTTTATTGCACTTAGTCTTTCCAAAGGGTGTGTTACCAATTATTTTGTTATTTGAGTCATCTCTTCAGATCTAAAAGAATATATTCAGTTCTGTATAGAATAACTGATAATTTAATTATTTGAATAGGGAACAAGGAATAGTGGAATCCTCATTTTTGTCAACTTCAAACATGTATTGCAAAAAATCAATCAACCATTAGTAGATTATTTGGAAAAAAGTCCACAGGTGCCAATACTTTTGTTTTTGTGTGTGTGTATATATATATATATATATATATATATTTCTCCATTAAAGGTGGAAAGTAAAAATATCCCTTCAGAATGCATGTATTAAAAAAAGAGCAGTATGCAGAACTTTATTTCCTCTTACAAATTAACAAATATTCAGTTCAACGTGTTCTGGCAACTTCTCCAATGAAACAGTCTAGACTATCTCTATAAATTACATTTATTATTGCTATGACAACATGAATGACATTTAACTACTGTGCATACAAAAACATTGAGCACCATTAAATGTAAGTTTGGATAAATGGGTTTTGTTCTGTATGTGTTCTGTCAAATCAGTTCTGTTTAAGGAAATCATTAAATACAATCTTCAAAGGCCAAACAAGATGGTTACTAGTGTATATTCTAGTACTAGTGTAAGTAGTACACGAAAAGTAATAAATAGTTAACTGTCAAAAAGCTGTCAGGTAGTGATGAGCAAATTTTTTCACCAGACGTAGATTCACAGCGAAATCAGGCAATTTGCCATCTGCAAATTTTTTTCATCAAACTGCAGCAAAAATTTGCTGCGCCAAATAATTTGCAGAGAAAAAACACCCATTGACTTTAATGGAGTGAGAAAAAAGTTGCATGAGTAAAAAAAAAGTTGCATGAGTAAAAAAAAAAGTTGCATGAGTAAAAAAAAAAGTTGCATGAGTAAAAAAAAAGTTGCATGAGTAAAAAAAATTGTTGTGCAGCAGAAATGGAGAAAAATGGCCATTGGAGTAAGAAAAAAAAAAAAAAGTTGCGTGCATAAGAAAAAATTCACACATTAAAAAATTTTTTTTGCACATAAAAAACACTGTCGACCATTATTTAATTTGTTGTCTATTGACTTCAATGCATTTTACAATTTTTTTTATGGTAAATTCGCTCATCACTACTGTCAGGTATTACATTCATCTTATGCTGACATATTCTCATGTTTTGGGAAAATGTGATTTTCCACATTTCCTTCTGTCAAAACATTGACTTATAAAAATACGTTTCTAAATTAAAAATCTATTGAAGATATTGCCATTTTTTTAAAAAACGCTGCAGGATCAGAGGGTATTATGACCTTTTCTCAACTGAATTGAAAAACCATTCAGTAAATTTTCTCAGCTGTGCTGATGCTGTTAAAGACTGCTCTTGTAGCCTCATATTATACTGACGCAAATGGTGTACTTCTGCCTGTAGCATTGCTTTGTCTTCCTTTTCCTGTTAATACAGAAATACAGAAAACATTTTGATTTAAAAATTTAAACACATTTTGATTTAAAAATTTAACACATAAAAAAATACACAGAGGGTTTTGTTTATTTATTAGTGCAAAATGCAAAAAAGGGGCAATTTGCCAGTTCCCCCCATGCAGCACTTTCCTCTTAGAATTTCAGTGTAATTGTGCAACAAAATTAATGTTGTGCTGGTGGGAAATGGATGTGCATTTTAACACCTTTGAGTGATTATACCTTATACCTCAGAAATGATGAACACTCTCAGAGCACAAAGACCTGATGCTCGCCCCACAAATACATTGCTGACTGTGTTAGTCAGTGCAGTTTTGTTGAAGGTATTTACTAAACATATGTTAAATAGTAAACTATGACTATTTGTGAAGCAAATTAAATATACAATAGAGTAAAATTTTAATTACAGTAACAATTCAGAATTAAAGGGAAAATAACTGACAGTCCCCCAAATAAAGAAAAAATGAGAAAAGCGTTAGGCTCATTTATAAACGCTGTTCAAATTTGCATCTGGGCAGTATCCCATAGCATCCAATCAGTGACTAGCTTTTTCAGCCACCTGCCAGTAGAACAGTAACAGCAAACATCTGGTTGGTTGCCATGGGATACTGTCCAGGTGCAAATTTGCGCAGGCTTTTTTAATGACCCCCGGTATTGTTTAAGAATGTTTTAAAGTCTTTAACTTACTTTAAGAAGGTCTGTCTGCAGCTGTCTGAGAATCACTTCAAGTTGATTGACTTTACCAGTTAGTGTAGATGGTGTTGTTTGCCTGCATGGAGACATAAACAAGCTTATTTTTGACAGAAAACACAAGCTGCCTTATTTTAGGCTTAGTTCAGAAACCATGTATAGAAAAACAATAGCACAGGCTCTCTCAATTAAATCCTTCTTTGTGCAAAATTTCTTACATCATTTTATTTCTTTTGATAGAGATCCAGTCAAAAATAATGGTCAAAGGAGAACTTAACACTTTGGTAAAATAAAATAAAGGTCAAAGGAGAAACAACAACTGATCTTTTTCTGTTTTGTTATTTATTTTTCTTGACTTCTGTTTTGGAAAGAATATAGCGCTGATTTACAATGCCCAATGCAGTGTGCAAAGTGCCATTTATTGCACTCTGGCAGCAACACCTAGTCGTTACCAAAACTCTTAAACTGGAATTTTGATTTTTCTAGTGATGTGGCCCCTCCTTGTTCCCCTCCGACACTGAAAAGTTATAAGCGGGGGGGGGGGGGGAAGGGTTATCGGAGAGGCCACACCTACAGCACACACCCCTATTGCTCCTGCCAGCAAATTCACCCCCTGGTATTATGTGGAAATCAAAGAAAAGGTGATGTACCGTGCTAGCAGGTCAAAATGTTTACAGGGTAACCCTTTTGAAATAAAAAATAACAAAAGTGGTATAAAGGTGACACCTTTATTGGCAAACTAAGATAACCATAGCAAGCTTTCAGAACATTTTAGTTCCTTTCAGCTTGAAAAAGGAACTAAAATGTTCTGAAAGCTTGCTATGGTTATCTTAGTTAGCCAATAAAGGTGTCACCTTTATACCACTTTTGTTATTTTTTTATTTCAAAAGGGTTACCCTGTAAACATGTGGAAATCAAAGAGAGAGCCACATGCTCCTTGCCAATTATATAAACAACTGATAAGCCAATACCTCCCTCCAACAGAGCATAGGTTACAGACACAGGACAAAAGTTACACATTTGTCCCTGGTAAGGCCTCACCTTGAGTATGCAGTGCAGTTTTGGGCTCCAGTCCTTAAGAAGGATATTAATGAGCTGGAGAGAGTGCAGAGACGTGCAACTAAACTGGTTAAGGGGATGGAAGATTTAAACTATGAGGTGAGACTGTCGAGGTTGAGGTTGTTTTCTCTGGAAGTAGAGGGGATTATAGGCAGATGGGGGATGTTCTTTTTTCCCATAAAAACAATCAACGCACCAGAGGTCACCCCTTTAGATTAGAGGAACGGAGCTTCCATTTGAAGCAGCGTAGGTGGTTTTTCACGGTGAGGGCAGTAAGGTTGTGGAATGCCCTTCCTAGAGATGTGGTAATGGCAGATTCTGTTAATGCCTTTAAGAGGGGCCTAGATGAGTTCTTGAACAATCAGAATATCCAAGGCTATTGTGATACTAATATCTACAGTTAGTACTAGTGGTTGTATTTATAGTTTATGTATGTGAGTGTATAGATTGGTAGGTGTGGGTTAAGTGTGCTGGGTTTACTTGGATGGGTTGAACTTGATGGACACTGGTCTTTTTTCAACCCTATGTAACTATGTAACTATGTAACATGTATTTATAGTTAGGACGAGCACTTACAATGCATCCTACGATCCAGTCCCTTCTTATTTACTTAATATGATGCTGCATCTGACAAAGCATTTCACAAAGTATTATTTAATAAATCACGTTAAAAGTTCATTCAGACTACTGGTCCTTCCTGTAATATATATATTTTGGCCTTTCTCGTGCAGTTTGGTAAAACGCATGTTACATGAAACTTCTTCAGGTGGGTCTTTGCCATATATGGGTTTATGGTGGCCATACATGATCAGTTTAAAGGAGCAAAAACAACTTTCTGAATGCCTTTTTTTATTTTGTAGTTATTTTAGTTCCCAGCACTACACTAGCCATTTTACATGAGCTCTAATATTTTTCAAATTATTATCTGGAAAGGCCTTTGTTTCAGCTTACAACCAAGAACTTTAATTCATCCAATTTAAGCCTTTCTTCTATACATTACCTTTGTCATTAGTAAAATCTTATTTGTTGCCCTATCTAACACTGCACCTTGTACTATTCAGCTTATATTATACCTTATTATATACTTATTATATACTTTTTATATATACTTATATATACTTTTTTTTATATATACTTATTATATACTTATTATATACTTTTTATACTTACTTTTTATATATACTTATATATACTTTTTTTTATATATATACTTATTATATACTTATTATACCTTATCCAGAATTCCAAAATGAGTGGCATTTTATATTTGAATAGCAAATTAATGCTTCTGTGATGTAAGATCACAAATAAGATACAGTAACTTATTATAGATCTGAATAGGACAGTAAAATATACATACCCTGGAGGAAATGAAAACTTGTTTTCATTTAAGGAACCTGAGCATAGGAAGGACTCCTTGGACTCTTCACAGCCATGTCCTTGCTGCACAGCATTCAATTGTTGATCTGTTATGTAAAAACAATAATTCATTATCTTGACAAACACTGTACTTACCGGACACAAAATAACAACATTTTACATATCTTAGAACATAGCTTTAGACAAGTCTAGACAAATCAACAATTCTTAATATGTAATGCAAGGCACAAAGTTTTTCTAGTTACTTAACAGCAATCAATAAAATGTTTGCTTGTAAACAGGTGACCAATAAAACTATGGACCTTATATAACATAACCCCCTATTTATCTAATGGAAATCTGGTTCTAACAAATGGGTCCTTTTATAGAAAGTGCAGGACCAGAAGGCTTATTTACAAAGGCAAGTGCACATGCAAATTGCAAAGCTGGGTACTATTTTGCATGCATGTAAATGCTATTAAAACTATTACTGTACTTGCACATAGTGTACAAGGTGTATCAGTAGGGGTGGGCCGAGCCGCCTGGCACCCTAGGCAACCCGGTCGGCCACCTCGCCTCTGCACCTGAAGCGCGCACCCCCTCCCCCCAACCCCGTGTGTTTTGGCGTGCTACACATGTTGTGCTACACATGGCGTACCAAAAATATGCCACAAACATTGTTATGAGCCCGCTTTAAAGCAAAACCATTTTTCTATTTCCATCTAAACAGTTAGGTGCCCAAATGTGGCATGTAGGGTCCCTAAAATGAAAATAGTGCATATGAATTTTCTCTGCCAGCAATTCAGCTCCTGCAAACACAGCACTCTGACGTTGTGTATATTGCAAGACCATCTAACATTACAAAGACCCCCAAACAGCACAAATAACCCGTAAATCCATATATTTTTCCAAACTACATAATCCAACATGAGTAAATATATCTTTCCACTCCAACCTATCAAACTGAAAAGCCTCAATACAATTATGCATTTGTTTCTTCTACAACCTTATGCCCTTTCTCTCCTTTTTCAGCATTGCCTGTATTGCCACTTTTGGTACATACTTTTGCTTCATATCCCAAATACAACAAAGTGTATTGTTGCAGTGTAATATATATACCCATTCACAAAGTTGAAGAAGCTGGAGGGCCAAACCTAAAACAACACAAAATACTCTTCACCACTCTCCTTCCCAACCCATCCTTGCTTTTCTTCTGTTTCCCAGACTTACTGTCCCACTTTCATGCCCCTTTAGCATTCTGGTCCTTATGCTCCTCTGTCCACCCTCTGCCCTTTCTCACATCTCATCTTTTAGCACTTTGTCATTTATTCTCTCCTTTTTTCCTACCCTCTTCTACTTAATCATTTTCTCTCCTACTGCCTTTCCCTCCCTTGTTTGCCTTGATCTGTCATTTGGTGGAGAGAGAATGAAAAAAGCAGCAGAAAAAGGAATGGAATCTCGCTCAATCCTGTCCCAATGTAAGCACTGAAGTAAAGAAAGCAAACATCTCACTTGAGTAGGTGATCCTCCAGCGCTCTCCTAGTGTGTGTGCATACATACCCAGTTGACATGCACTTATTAAACTACAGTGACACCATTTACACACAAATTAATTTTAGTTGCACTACTTTCACACTGGTATACTAAATGTAAATGCATGCTATTACGCTGATGTTCTGGAAAAAACTAATGAAGTAATAGCTACTATTGCTATGCTTGTACCAGCAGCAAGATAAACCTTTTTAAGGACTGAATCAAGTCTGCGCTCCATGACATCCCTTAAGAACATCCTTTTATCAAACAGGAGGTGGTCTTTCAGACAATTTAAATTATGGAAGTATTCTAGTGTTTCACCTTTTCTTCTTTAAATAGATACATTTTTCTTATCATCTTGAAAAGAAGTGGGTGCATCCCATTCATTGTTAACATAGTGTCAACATATTTTCAATCATTTGATGACCGCAAATACTCTTTCTCATTATATTAAAGTCCCTTTGTACAGAGTCCGCATCAGATACTTTAGGTTTAAATGTTTCTCTCATAGCCCTGATCCTGTAATTCCTTTATTTTTGCTGTGTGCTCTAATACTGTGTTGCAGAATTAGGCAGTGTCAGCTGTGGCATCAGAAAGAAGTTTTTTTTGGAATTCATTTTTCTGTTGTCTTTTCTAATGTTTTAGCTGGTCCAATGCTGAAGGCAGTGATCATCTCTGTGGAGAGGGACTCTAAAAAACACATCCGCCCACTGCCATTACAAGCCCACACCACTGTTTCATGTAAATGTAAAATATTATTACAAGAAAAGTCTGCGATGGATATTTCTCATTTCAAATTAGAAAATATCTGTTACTTGTGGTAGTCATTGTAGAGGTGCGTTTTAAATTCTGTTTGTTTGTTAATACATTATAACAGGCTACACATTGGTTAATTGGTTAGGGAGGGGGAATATGAGGGCTCATCAGTGTGATCTTTGCCCTGGGCCCACTAGTACTTACCTGTGGAGCTAGTGATCCAAAAGACAAAACAATATTACCCAGTGGCACATGAAGCCTTTTTGCAACAACTATTTGTGCCAGTAGTCAAAAGGCCACTGTTCGCTGTGGATTGTTTCCCATTGAAATTAATGAGAAACACAAAGGGGCTCATTTATCAGTACAAATCAGTATGAATCATACAAAGTTATCTTTTTAGTTGAATTACATTTTTTACTTACTAATAATGATTTTAAGACTTTTACTTCCAACTCAAGGCGCAAGCATGGGTGGTAATTGGCCAGATATCGGTTGGGGGAGCAGATACACAAGCTGAATTGGTCTGAAGGACATAATTGTGCTGAGTCTGGCCCAACTGTATCTAAGTGATTAAAATGGACACAACAGCACTTCCACTTTTTATTAAGAATCTGGGACTGCAGGTTGAGCTGTTAAAATTGGGGCTTTCCTGTGAAAATCTGGACAGTTGGGAGGTATGATTTTATATATATGAACCCAGGTAGGAGGGCTGCACTGACTGAATTTGATAATTAAAATGCAACATTTATTAGGAACATCCCTGATATTTCAGATGATCTGGTAACCTTTTTGACTCTTCCAAATATTAATGTACAAAAAAGTAACCTATAGGTCATGTTGATTACTTTCCCTGATCAGTTTGCTTTTTTAAGTAATTGATACTTGAAGTTCTTAAATATAACTATTTTGCCAACCTGACTGTGCCTTTTCAACCTGTCAGTTATAGTTTCTTCTATAGACTACTACTGCTGCTGCACAAATGTGGCAACCCCCTCATAAAGGACCTTGGGGGATCTGGTATGTAAAAGCCTCAGGAAGTACTTTTATGCCAAAATTATAAAATCCATGCAAATATAATAATGTTATGAGATATTTAAAAAAACTGTTTAATTTCAGGTGTCAGTATTTCTTTAATATAAAGACAGGTACCAGTAATACTATTTGTGTAAAGTGAAGTGAACATGTATAACAATTCACAGAATCAAACTAATCTTTAGTTAAAATAATTTAAAGCAAATAATTACCTTCAAAAGCTCTAGCTGCATCAACGAGGTGGGACCAGTTTAACCTTGCTCCTGTATCTGGAAGAGGTATGAGTCCTGGATCATTAAACTTTGATTTATCTGAAAGAGTTTGATCAGAGAACCAACATTCATCTAGGAAAAAAAAAAACAGCCACAGTGTAAATTTACCAGTTTTTTGTAATGTTTTGGTATGAATCACAACAAAGAAAAGACATTTGGAACTAAAGCTAGCCGTACACTGCCAGACCAAGTCACCAATCAAGTGGATATGGGGCTAACAAGTGGATCTTACAGTGTGGCCTACAGATGACTGTTGGACAACGACAGCATTAAAACACTGAAGAGCCATCTTCCAACAGGAGTTTCAAACCTGCCTGAATATCTGCATGATTTTTTGGTCAGTGTCAGCAGCTTTCATCAGCCTGTGTATGACCAGTTTACTTACATAGGAACTACTTGCATAGGTAAGTAGACTTCAATGCAGAGGCCCATAGCAACCAATCAGATATACATATATATATATATATAATGTTCAGTAAGTATTATAATATGAGCTATTATATCTGAATGATAACACATTTTACTTCAACATGTAACCTATTTAACAGTATGACTGCAAAAACTATGAATGTTCTATTATGCAGTATGTGGCAAATATTCTAAAAAATGCATATTAAACTGTTGTGAAGTTAGCAGTTTTATACAATGGATAAGATGCAGTAGTGTTGGTAATACAGATGTCCAGGTATGGGATCCCTTATCCGGAAACAAGTTGTACAGAAATCTTCAAATTATGAGAAGGCCATCTCCTATAGACTCAATTTTATGCAAATAATTCTGAGTTTTAAAAATAATTTTCTTTTTCCCTGTTCTAATAAAACAGTTCCTTGTACCTAGCTAAGCTGCATGAATCCTTATTGGTGGTAACACAATCCTATTGGGTTTGTTTAATTTGCAAATTATTTCTAGCATGCTTATGTTACTGTGCTCCGAATTATGGACAGATCTCTTAACTGTAAATCCACTGATCCAAGAATTTCAGATAATACATCATATATCTGTACTTTCTAAATCTTTATCCCTTTCCCTTTTATACATTTATTTAAAGGGAAAATAAACCCATCTAGAAAACATAATAATATAATCCATTAACTAGCATAGCCTATTGAGGAACAAAAGCAAACAAAGAGGAGATAAAAAGACTGATTTGCTACGGGTTACTGCCCAGGTGCAAATTTGCCCAGGGTTTATAAATGAGCTCCAGTATCCCTAAGATGCACAAATCCATATTGGTGGCAAAAAAATCCTATTGGTTTTATATAATGTTAAATCATTTTTAGGGGACTTAAGGTATGGTAGGATGATCCAAATTAATTAAAGATCCCTTATCTGCAAAACCCCAGGTGCAAGCATTTTAGATAATAGATATTATACCTGTGTGTATGTATGTATATATACATACATATATATGTATATATGTAAAGTCCAGAATGGGAAGCACACCATATAAAGTTACTATACCTTGGTGTTACAGCCAAAAAATCTTCAAGCAGAAAAAGTGTCAGCACTCTTTAGGATTTTCATGAAAGATCAAAAAGGTCATCAAGGCTTTTACAATGCAAATGGTGAAGTTTATTACCAACGTTTCAGTCCTCACTTTCCCTGACGAAAGTCCCAAGTGAGGACTGAAACGTTGGTAATAAACTTCACCGTTTGCATTGTAAAAGCCTTGATGACCTTTTTGATCTTTCATGAAAATCCTAAGAGTGCTGACACTTTTTCTGCTTTATGTATATATGTATATATACATACATACACACAGGTATAAGATCTATTATCTTAAAAATTATCTTTAAAAGGGCTGCAACAAATAACATTTTATACTTTTGCTTAAAGGAGAAAGGTAAAAACTCAGTAAGCTTTATCAGAAAGGTCTATGTAAATACAGCCATAAGCACTCACAGAAACTCTGCAGTGAGTTCTCTATCAAAAGATTTGTTATGTCTGTTTTCCTGTGCCAGAGACACAAAGCTTTCAGCTCTCTCCTCTCTCCTGCTCCCCCCTCCCTCAAGAATGCTAAGAACTCACCCCCCCCCCCCTTAGGAATGTGTATCTGAGCCAAGCAGCAGGAAGCTGACTCATAGTCTTACTAACTGAGCAAGTTCACTTGGTCTGGGTGTCTGTGCAGGAGTGAGGCATTATGAGAACTTTCTTTAAAACGTCAATCTAAAGTAGTGCAGTTACATTGGCACTTGTAAAATATACTGGATATTCCTAAATTTAAAAAGATACATATATTTTAAAAACTTACTTTTGAGATTTGTCATTCCAGGTTGGTTGTGGAGTGGAAGTGTGCAGTGATATGATGGCGTTGTGCTGAACAAAATGTCATTAGGCAAGGCTTGATCCAGTATTGAACTATGTGAACTGGCTTGGGAGGATCCTCTACGATAACTGCATACGCTTTCATCAGAAAGTGTTCTAAAAAGTGTTCTTCTTGGTGACAAGCTGCCAAAAACAGAAAACTAGGAAAGGAGAAAATATATTTATTATTATTTATATCAAGTACATACTGAGGTCATCATGTACAATGGTATGGTTTAAACACTACACACAAGACATTGTTGGGCATTCATAGGACTGACACATTCCTATGGATGCTCAACTATATATTGCACATATAGAGGCAAATAGTTTTATGCATTAAAAAGTGTTCATTAATTAGTACCGCTTCATCAAAGTAATTTTGCATGCTTTACCGCTTATATCGCATGCGCAATCTCAGTTATAGCAAAGCGTTATTCCGCAATTATCGCATTGCGGTAATTATCTAAAATAATAAAAAAAATAATACTAATGCATAATTCACAGACATATTTGAAGTGTTAAAAGCATGAAATATGGCGACAATTGTGTTAATATTAAAGGAGAAGGAAAGGCTAGTAAAGAGTTAATCTCAAGCCGCAGGCATGCCTTCAGTTGTCTCAATAGTGCCCTTAAGTCTCCCCATATTTCACCTGTTCAGAAGATCAGAAGCCAAACAGGAAGAAAAAATGTGATGCTTCAAGATGCCAGCACACCAGCACACAAGAATGTACATAACAGGCAGTATGTGTCTTGATGATCCATAGCTCATTGCAGAAGGTTTAGGCTTGTTCTTTTATCATATTACACTTAACTTAAGTTCTTGTCTAGCATGAAGCCCAGCCCCCTTTTGCTTCTGAGCCATCCTTCCCTCTCCGACTATGAAGACCTCTGTTCAAATTCAAATTAATCAGGCAGATGCTGTAGGCAACTCTTTGAGGTCATCAAAGTCATATAAATTAAAGAATAAACTTTTTTTGAATGTGTTATCCTTACTGTTATCTATTGGGTATTTTTTTCACAGCTGTTGCTGAGTACTTGATTTAGTCCATTTAAATAGAGTTCACTTTACATGCCCACTGGGTCTATGATGGCTGGCATCTTAATATCTTAGGTTTCATTATGGCATGACAAGGACGGTTTATCTGGTTTAACAAACATTGTTCAATAAAGCTGTGGCTGCCCTAAACCCATTCAAGGGAATCTAGTCCCCGTATCTTCATTTGAACATTCATTCTAAGGCTCCTTTTGCACATAGTTGAAGGGAATGCCAACAAGTCTGACTAGCCTGCTCTGTTGAATTATGTGCAAATGCATGTATTGACACAAGGGAACCCTGGAAATACTACAAGCCAGGAGATGACGGCATTTCCAGGGTTCTACTAGTCAACTGCATCAATAAGGGGTTGCCTCAATAGGTGCAACTTACTTGTGGCAAGCCAAACATGCACTTAACATGTTATTAATGTTGAGTGCATTGGCTGTTTGAATTATGCCAACCTCTCTTTGAAACGTTTTAGGAATATTTCCTCTTCAATTTATATGACTTTGATGACCTCAAAGAGTTGCCTACAGCCCATGCCTGATTAATTTTCATTTGAACAGAGGCGTGCACCTCTTTGAGGTCTTCATAGTCGGAGAGGGAATGATGGCTTAGAAAAGAATAAAGCTGGGCTTTATGCTAGACAAGAAGGTCATTAAAAGAAATACAGTTCAGCTGCTTGTAATAGAGAAATACAGCAAAGCTGAAGTAGCCTCAAACTGCCACACTTCTGGGTAGTGAGCTGCTACACTTAATCAGGTGATCACCACGTCACCTCTTTTCACTCCACAAAGGATGAAACCTAAAAACAGCAAGAGAGGAGCAAAGTGAATAAATAAAATACTCATCAACATCTAAAAATCCCCTTCAGCCTTAACATGTTTTATGCTCAATAGCACTTCATCAGGGGACATTCACTTTGATGTTAGTATATTTTTAACTTTCAAATAAACACATTTTTGCTCATCTCTTTCTGTTTTTGTAATAGAGAAACAACATAAATCTGCATGCAGGGAGAATTTTAATATTTAATAAAACCCTACCTAGATAGCCACAATAGGTAAAGGTTACTAATTTGCATGAAGAATGAAAATGTGATGTCATGTGCAGTTTAAATAGTTAAGGATTGAATGGTTCTTGATGTCCCAGAGGAAGTGGGTTGCAACACACGAAACACGATGGACTTGGACTTTTTTGTATGTTGTAACATTTTTAAAGTGTATAATAGTTAAAATAAAGAGTTAAAATTAATCCTTGTCCTGGCAATTGCACTCCAGACTCCCCCCTCCTTGGCTTTCCGCCTCTGTTTCCTCTCAGAGAACAACCGCTGAGAGAGGCTACAGAAGAAACTTTGCAGAAAGGTGTTTTTCTTTCTTTCGAATTTCTCTCTATATTTAGAATTCTTAAGCTGGCCATACACGCACCGATAATATCGTACGAAACCTCGTTTTGTAGAATATTCAGTGCGTGTATGGCAAGTCGGCGAGGCGACCGATATCGCAGGAGGCTGCTGATATTGGTCGACTTGCCGATCGGGTGGGTTAAAAGATTTTGATCGGGCGCCATAGAAGGCGCCTGAGCAAAATCTACCTTCAGAGCTGAATCGGCAGGAGGTAGAAATCCTATTGTTTCTACCTCCATATCTGCCGTTTCAGCCCTGAACGTTAGTGGCCGATTGGAACAATCTTTCGTGCGACCGATGGTCGCACGAAAGATTGAAAATCGCCACGTGTGTGGCCACCTTAAGACTGACTTCCATCTGCTCAGTGTTATGTCAATATAGTGGGCTCTGGAGGAACAAAGTAGAACCCATAAGCTGCAATGCTAAAAGCAGTGACTGGAGATGTACTTTATTCTGAGTACTGTTTCCTGGTCAGATCACTCAAAAGATACCATACAGCTCCTGTTGCTGTCAAAATATTGTGCTGGGTTTAAAGCTCTTTCGCTTCATTCCAGATCAGTGACATGCAAGCTGGTCTACTGATTTAGATAATCCTAATTGCTGTCAGCAAGAGCTTTGTATAATCAAACTTAAAGGAAAAAGAAATACTGAAATGCAGAAAGTAAAGGATTTTCTTCACCTATAAGTCTGTCTTCAAAAATGCTTTAACTCAGTGCTCTCCAACTTCTGTGGTGCTGAGGGCCGGAATTTCTCTAGCATACATAGTGGAGGGCCGCTAATGGAAGCCAGTTTGACCACTCCCCTTTTTAAACCACACCCACTTTAAACCACACCCATGTTATCACAAGAGCTTTTAAGACTATGCCCACATTAACGGTAGTAGTGCAGCATAAACCAAATGGTTGGTGCTCACTGTAGGGATATCACCCATCATTCATATGTGAAAAAATTATATTATGTCATATTAAGACATACCCTTACATCTATATGCCTCCTACTCCCCTGTGGATAGAACAGCAACCCCAGCACATACTTACACACCTTAGGGACCATTTAATGGCTATATCCAACTGCTAACAAATCCCCAGAACAAACCCCTGCCAGGTTCACCTCCCACACCCAGCATAGGGCAGGCAGAGCATGGCACACACAGGTAGCATAGGGCAGGCAGAGTATGGCACACACAGGCAGTACTCTTCCTGCCCTATGCTGCCTGTGTGTGCCATACTCTGCATGCCCTACCCTGCCTGTGTATGCCATACTCTGCCTGCCCTACTCCACCTGTGTGTGCCATACTCTCCCTGCCCTATGCTGCCTGTGTGTGCCATACTCTGCCTTCCCTACTCCTCCTGTGTGTGCCATACTCTGCCTGCCCTACTCCTCCTGTGTGTGCCATACTCTGCCTGCCCTACTCCTCCTGTGTGTGCCATACTCTGCCTGCCCTACTCTACTCTATCCAGGATGTGACATCCCTGCAGCAGGATCTTGACCAACTGGCAATCTGGGCAGCTAAGTGGCAGATGAGATTTAATGTGGATAAATGTAAGGTCATGCACCTGGGATGTAAAAATATGCAAGCCCCGTATACCCTTAATGGGACTGCACTAGGCAAATCCATAATGGAGAAGGACCTTGGAGTCCTTGTAGATAATAAACTTGGCTGTAGCAAGCAATGCCAGGCAGCAGCTGCAAGGGCAAACAAGGTTTTGAGCTGTATTAAAAGGGGTATAGATTCACGGGAGGAGGGGGTTATTCTTCCCCTTTACAGAGCGCTGGTAAGGCCCCATCTAGAATATGCTGTTCAGTTTTGGTCTCCAGTGCTCAAACGGGACATTACTGAGTTAGAGAGGGTCCAGAGAAGGGCAACTAAGCTGGTAAAGGGTATGGAAAGTTTCAGTTATGAAGAAAGACTGGCCAAGTTGGGTCTGTTTACACTGGAGAAGAGGCGCTTAAGAGGTGACATGATAACTATGTATAAATATATAAAGGGATCATATAATAACCTTTCTAATGTTTTATTTACCAGTAGGTCCTTCCAACGGACACGAGGGCACCCACTCCGTTTAGAAGAAGGGAGGTTCCATTTAAACATTCGGAAAGGATTTTTTACAGTGAGAGCTGTGAGGTTCTGGAATTCCCTCCCTGAATCAGTCGTGCTGGCTGATACATTATATAACTTTAAGAAGGGGCTGGATGGATTCTTAGCAAGTGAGGGAATACAGGGTTATGGGAGATAGCTCTTAGTACTAGTTGATCCAGGGACTGGTCCGATTGCCATCTTGGAGTCAGGAAGGAATTTTTTCCCCTCTGTGGCAAATTAGAGAGGCTTCAGATGGGTTTTTTTGCCTTCCTCTGGATCAACTAGTAGTTAGGCAGGTTATATATAGGCATTATGGTTGAACTTGATGGACGTATGTCTTTTTTCAACCCAACTTACTATGTTACTATGTTACTATGTTACCTGTGCGTGCCATACTCTGCCTGCCCTACTCCACCTGTGTGTGCCATACTCTCCCTGCCCTTATCTGCCTGCATGCGCCATACACACAGGCAGTATAGGGCAGTCAGAGGTGTGAACAGGTAAACAATGTGTGTGATTACGCCTGAGCCTGAGGTGTGAACACTGCAAGGGGTGAACAATGCAAAAACTAAAAGGTGTGAAAAACACAGGGGATTACATGTTTAAACAATACAGGGGGATTACAGGCTGAATCTGAGGTGTGAGCCATGCAGGGGGCCAGTTAATCTCAATTCTGATTCCATTTAAAGTTTACACAAAGGTAAGCCATCAAAGCAGCCAGACAGGTGAGGGGCCACACAGAGTCTCATAGACTTCATCTATGAGAACCTACACCAACACTAAAAGCAGAAAAATAGGCCTTGTATTATTTTTTTTCTGCACAGGGTCACAGTGAAGATCTGGAACACTGCCATGTGCTGTAGGGTATAAAATGCGACACACTCTAAACAGATGTAAAAACTATCAAGGCTATGTTACAGTAATTGACTTGTACTTACAACTCTCACTGGGCTTATGGTTTATGCATGCAGTGACAACATAACAAAGAATAAATGACAAACCTTTCTTTTTTCTTCTTCTCCAACTGGACTATCAGGCAATACCATTTGCAGAAAATCCTCTTTCTGCAAACCATGCTTGTTCTCAGTTTCTGTATCAATAGCAGTGTCCTGCAGCAGACTAGATGCAGACATATCTTCTTCACTATATAAACTAATAGAAATATATTGATTGTCAAATATAAAACAATGATCATCAAAATAAACATTAGGTACAACTTGTGCTGGCTTAAAAAACAACTAACTATATCTTATTATTTTCATACACAGGACCCTGACTCAAGCTTTGCTGAATCTATGGCACCGTTACAAATGGAAAGGTATTCCTCTCATCTATGCTGTTCCAGTGACAACACGCAGAACCACAATCCATGTAAAGGATTAAATGATTCATATAAAAATGGTGTAACAGAGACACAGTCATAACTTTTTGAATGGCAGACCACAAGGACCGATTTATTTAGAACAAAGAAAATACTTAGGTGTGCACAGTTGTATGTAGAGATGCAATACTCATGTTGCTTCCTCTTACCTTATGTACATTAATTTTGGGAGAGGGTTAATAAATAATTAAGATAAAAATGGAATAACCTCTGCTCTGCCTTTTATATTTGCAGGAAATCACAAAGTTAAAATGAATTATTTTACTGCAGTAGTTGTCTCTTTAGTTGTTTACTGCATTAGACTGTATCTTCAAGCATGATTTACTTTATGTTTTCACTGTTTAGAGGCAGTGGAATCTCTTGGAAGGGTTACAGATTGGGCGTTAGTGAAAGAGGATAGGATGAGAAGTGTGAAAGATATGGAGAGGAAAGTAAGATAGGTAGCAGTGGTATAGCGATCTACTACCTCAATAAATACCTTGCAGTCTATGTGGGTTAATATAATAAAAGGCACTAAGTTTGCCCAGGTAGAATTTACTGGTCACCTTTTTGAAATGAAACCCCTTACTGGTTGGTACCGGTTACTGCTATGGGGCAAACTTAGTGCCTTTTATTACATATGGGGGTAAGACTTCAGCCAGAGTTTCCTCCTTTGTTCATGATTCTATTTGACTAGTCAATAGGAGTTTAGCACGTAATGTTCTACTGTTCTGGAGGAACACAGTCTTTTTATTGTTTCCTCATCAGCTCTCCCAGCTGTGCCATTTTATCCCCTAGTTCTTGAAAAGAGCTCACCTTTTCAAAGGCGATGACTAATTAATTACAACGCTGGCTTTCCAGCATTTGTAACTACAGCCCCTGTAAATGTGTTCTGTCTACCATAATATAAATTATGCATTACAATTTTCATTGTGGTATACAGGGAGGAGCACACCCTATACAAGTCCAAATGCCCTTGGTGCAGGTCAAAAAACAAAAATATAGTAGAAAGAGTGCCGCACACACAGGGACTTGATACAAAAGAAAAAGTGGTTTTATTGAAAAAATTCCAACGTTTCGAGCACAATCTGTGCTCTTCCTCAGGGACAGAGCACAGATTGTGCTCGAAACGTTGGAATTTTTGCAATAAAACCACTTTTTCTTTTGTATCAAGTCCCTGTGTGTGCGGCACTCTTTCTACTATATATATGTTTTTTATCCTTGAGAAAGGTCCTAACAAGGACCGAAACGTTGGTTTTAACAATATATCTGCAATAAAAAATTTTTTGATGAAACATTGAAGGGTGTGCTGGCCACAGATGATTATTTTCTATATATATATATATAGACACAGAGGTAGCACCCAGGTCATTTGTGGTATAAGTTTGGTGTGCTGAAATTTTATGACTATATTGGACTGATTTCTTAAGCGTATGTTATATTGTCAGTCTACGTTTATCTGCAGGCTGACATTATGCCTCATGTAACATTGCCCTAAGGTACATTTATTAGGTGGTGGGTTGAATTCTACATGCCCGATTTTCCTCTCCTTGTACCTCTTCATATCATCACTCAAGGGAACACCCATGCCTTCCTCCCTGTGAAGTAACATTCCCTCAAAGTAAACAAAAGTGTTCCATCCTCAATCTTTTGACAAAAAGAAGGTGGTTCAACAGTCTTAGGTTTAGAATTGGATTGCATATAAATTTGTAGAGACTGCCTTTCCTTCAAGGGCTTAGGCAAAGGGGATATGAGGAATCTTTAGGAAGGCAGAAGACCCCTGTATTCCCTTCTTACCATGCCCGGAACCTACTGATTGTCTGTGGATCCTTGCAAGGCGTCCAGAGAATGATTTACTGTTCCTCATACTGCTAGCCCCTGAGACCAGTTGCTTCAGAAGGACTTGCGAGAAGAAGAGGAAGCAGAGGACTTTGAAATGAACTGGCAACAGGGACTAGCTACTTTTAGCCCCTGGGACCAGTTGCTTCAGAAGGACTTGCAGGATGATAAGGAAACAGAGCACTTTGAACTAAACTGGCAAAAGAAACTAGATTAGTCTCTAGACCAGGTGTTAGTTCTGAAGGCTCTAGGCTCTGACCTAGGAGATGTTCTGGATAACAAAAGAACCTCTGTGGTTGCTAACATTTTCTTTGTGGCAGAAACTCACATTTGTCTGCAGAAGCTTTAGAAATTATTTCTTATAGCCTTTTCCCAAAGACCACCAGGCCTTGGAAAGGCAAAGAGCTGATTCTAAGGTAGCATGAACTCCCCAGGATCATAGCCACCACACCTATCTAGTGGAAACTGAGAATGCTAATGATCTAGGGGCAAGACAAGTGATATCAATGGAAGCATTAAAGGACATGTCAACCCCAAAATAATGTTTGCCTAATAAAAAAAAATGTCATTCTAAGCAACTTTGCAATATACATTCATTACATATTTGTAATGATTTTTGAGTTATTTGTATATATAACTGCTATTAAAAGCAGTGTCTATCTGTCCTTTCTATTCTCTGCCCTGGTGGCTCTGGCATTTGAAACAATGTAACACAAGCCAGCAGATTTTACAGACCTGTCTTGCTGGAGGAGCCTGGCACTTACAACATTGTTTAAGAAGTAACAATCAGGAGTTCAGCAAATGCTGCTTTCTATAGTAATTGCATTTACAAACTAGAAAGGGAAGTTTGAGAACAAACTTCATGTTGGGTTGAAAAATGTGAAGTCACTGAATGAAATCTGATCTGTTGTTGGCTCTGTACCTTTGTACTTTTTCTAACCTTGAACCACAGTTATATAGTAAACCTGGGTTTTAATAGTGTCCAAATGCCAACAATTTAAATTTCCCCACTGAAAGTCAACAAGTGACATCTGATTGGTGGTTGGTGGCTCCACCCCCTTTTTCTAACCTGGAACTGCAGTTACCCAGTGACTAACTCTGCAAAGTTTAGGGACCTTAGGATAAACAGTTAAAGAACAGCAGCAGTTTAAATTTAAACCAATAAAAGTCAATAGGTAAATTGTGATTGGTGGTTGGTGGCCCCGTCCCCTTTTTATAACCTTGAGTCGAAGTCACCCAGTGACAAACAGTGGGCACCCTGGCATAAATAGTGTGAGAATGGCAACATTTTAAATTTAAACCAATAAAATTAAATGAATGATATCTGATTGGCTGTTAGTGGCTCAACCCACTTTTCCTATTTTTGAACTGCAGTCCCCCAGTGACCAACTTTGCAAAGTTTGGGGACTCAGGCATAAAAATTGTGGGACTGACAGCATTTTATACTTTCAGCATTGAAAGTAAATAGGTGAAATGTGATTGGCTGTTGGTGGCTCCGTCCACTTTTTTCTAACTTTGAACAGCAAATACCCAGTGACTATATGCCATTATTTAAATATTAATTCCAGGGTTGTTAAACTTTCCAGAAGTTTAACAACCCTGGAATTAATATTTAAATAATGGCATCAGTTTAAATATAAACCAATGACACTAGGGTTAATACTGTAAGAAAGGCAGCAGGTTGAATTAACCCATTAAAAGTCAATAGGTAAAGACTGATTGGCTGTTGGTGGCTCCACCCACTTAAAAAATACAAAAAACCTTAAATGCGTAGTCACCCAGTGACTGACTGTGCAAAGTTTGGGACCCCTGGCAACAAACCAATAAAAATCTGGTTTGATTGGTTGTTGGTGGCTCCGCCCACTTTTCAAAACGAAAATTGCAGTCCCCTAGTGACCAACTGTGAAAAGTTTGGGGACCCTGGGGTTAATACTGTGCTAATGGCAGCAGGTTGAATTTCCCCATTAAAAGTCAATAGGTAAAATCTGATTGGCTGATGGTGGCTCCACCCACTTTTTTCTAACCTTGAACCGCAGTTACCTGGTGCCTAACCCTGCAAAGTTTGGGGACCCTGGTGTTATTGCTGTAAGAATGGCAGCAGGTTGGATATCCACTAAGTCAATAGGTCAAATCTGATTGGCTGTTCACAGCTCCGCCCACTTTTGGGCATCCATTAATTATCATATTTTCATTCAGGCTGACCCCATGACTATGTGATTCAAATTTCAATTTCCCCATAAAAGTCAATTGGTGAAATTTAATTGGCTGTTGTTGGCCCCTCCCACTTTGGGGTCATCCAACAAATGTCGCTGCTTCATTTGGGGTGACCACATTATTATGTTATTCAAGTTTGGTGAGTGTAGCTTTAAAGCTGTAAGAGTGGCAGCAGTTTGAAAATCTTCCCTGTCAAAGTCAATGGGAAAATTGGGGGGTTTGGAGCGGCGCCACAAAAAGACAGGGGGCGGGATCGCTTAGAAAGGCACAAGCAACTTCTCTACTATAAATATCCGCTTTCTGTCCCAAAACAGCTATGCTTAGCCCGCCACTCTATTATGCCATCCCTAGCAAAAATCACACTTTAATGCTCCAAAACTGTGGCTGCAGAATGTAAGAACCTCTAAATGAAATGGCTGCTACTAGCATTTCCAGGTAAGCCACTGAACAGGGAACATTGTGTACTGACTGGAATGTCCATATGGGTCAGATACCCCACTGAGGACGCTCCCTAAAAATGCGGCCTGTCAACACCTCTCCAGAGATGGGTGGACAGACAAGGAGCCTTACCCCCTCACACTGCAGTACCCATTTAAGGAAAAGACTCTAAGGCAAAAAAACCCTTGGTTCAAGAAGACATTTCCAAAGGTCTTTGCAACCCCCAAGACCAAAATTAACCAGACTCCTTCCCAAAGGAGCAGGGTGATAAATTAACCAGACTCTTTTCCAAGGGAGAAGGGTGATAAGAAGAACCAACAAAGACACAGGTAAATTCCACTCTATGGTATTTCATTATTTTGAGGGAGCAGTTCTTTCCAAGGGTGAGAGGTGGGGCTGTCCCAGTGAGTGCTGATATGGAGAGGACTAGGAAAACAGCTTTTTTTCTACTCTGTCTACTAATTAAGTGTGGGTGTTAATCAGGAAAATTCTCAACAGGCTTCCTGTCTCTGGTCTGCAACTTACAATTTAGCACATTGAGTTTGAGAGCTGCTAAACAAGCATTATATGTGATCTAAGTTGTGTGAAAATTAGCTTTTAGCGGGTGGATGTTAGAAACCAAAAGGTGTTGAAACTTAAAAGGCATCACACAAGGTAGAAATTGCATTTGGAAGTGAGTGGGTTTGTTGGTACTGCTCAATGTGCATCCTGTCAAATGTATGCAATCTTTGAATAGTCTTTTCAGGGAGCATTTACTTGTAAGAGATGCAGGTGGATTTTCCTCTTGGAAGGTAAACTGCAGAATCTAAGGTGGCAGCTTTCAACATCAAGGGGGACTGCAAATATAGGGAATGTTAGCCAATCACTGATAGAACCCAGTGAAGTAGGTTATTCACAGTTTAAAGTAGAAATAGGGGATAAAAGGGCAGGGTGGCTGGTCCACAGCTAGTCTACAACAATAGATTTATGTGAATATGTTGGGGAGGACAGCTCTGGACTGGCCTGTATAGAGCCAAGTGACCCTCAGGGCACCCTTAATCTTCTCAGACTTTGGTCAGAAGGTGATGCTATTTTTTCTAATTTATTATATTTAAAAGTTTAAGCAAAATTAGAAAAAAATAATTGATGTGAATTGCAAAACACTTAGAAGATTGTTTTGAGGAATTTTATATTTGTTTGCTTTTAGGGTTAACATGTCTTTAAATGTAAATCAATATTTCTTCTATAAAATGTTTTTAAATGTTTTTTATTAAATAAAACTATCATATTTTTATACACAGGGATACTGTTAAATGGTCAAGAAAATATATAAACTGTGGTTTTACCCATGACAGTCTGAAATGTTACATTCTTCCGGGTAGGGACTGTTATCAGTCTTTTTCAGTCCAATTACATATTTCCTTACAGCTCCATGGTTTTGGAATGTCTCTGCCATAGTTCCAGTCATTTTCTGGGGGGTGGTATGAGGCAGAATATATAGTTTTGAGGTATTCAGAGTTCCTGCAGGTTTAGGACAGTGCGCTGAAGGGCTCCCTGAATGAAGTGACCCACTGAAAAATTAAAACTATGTTTAGTACAAAACAATACTTTATTAATTATACACATGCCTGTGATGTAGCTCCTTATCTATCCTACATCATACAAATGCACATAGCTGGGACACACCCCACAGTAAACATCAGAACCAGGATTATAGCAGATATGCTGGTGACAGTACACTTGCTGCCTGAAAAATGAGATTTTCTTACCTGAAAAACTTTTTATCATAGGCCCATACTGTCAGTACAGGTTGACTGGGGTTCCTCTCTGGAGGCAGGACAAACTGAAGAAACTTTCTCCAATCTCTTGCTCTCGTGTGACTCCACTTCTTCCTCTAGTTTTTTCAGTTTGTCCTGCCTTGAAGGCATGGATTCAACTTTTGGTATGGGAATTTCATGGATCATTGCTTCTGTGGTCTGTGCCCTGAGTGGATTAATATCAAGTTGAGCCGCATTTTAGTCAGTCAGACAGTATCTCACTGTATGTCTGCGCTTGGTAGAGTCCCTTGTGTGTGCTCCCTCTAGGTTCAGCCCCAGAGTATGCGTTCACCCATAGAATGCTCCCCTTTGATAAACCCTACTGTACAGAAAAATATTCATCAGTTTACTATATGTAGAGCCCCTTGAGTGCACTCCTTATGAATACAGTCCCTCTTACGTACTCCCAGTGTACCCTTGGTGAGCCCTGTGTTTAAATTGGAAGCTTGGAGATGCGATCGCAGGTTCATCCAGGTTGAACTCCCTGTGCGCATACCAGAATGTTACATGCAACATTTACATTCGCCAATGATGTGAGACAGGCTTTTAGTTGCTTAGAGGTTACCCTGGATTCCTTTGTAACCTCTCAGACTATTAGATGCCTTCCAGTTGGAATTATCTGTAAAGGTCGACCACTTCTGGGTAGGGTAGGTCTTGAATTTCCTCCATTTGTACACAATCTGTCTGACGATTGATTGGTGGAGTCCAAACTCTTTGTAGATAATCTTGTAACCCTTTTCACCTTTATGGGCATCAAGAACTCTTTTTCTGAGGTCCTCCTACACCTCCTTTGTTTGAGCCATGATGCACATCCACAAAAGTGTTGTATGTGTGATCAGGCATTGCTGGATCCCTATTCTTAAAATAAAACAGGGTCTCACTCACACCTGATTGTGATCCCATTGACTGAAAACACCAGACTTTAGAGTATGGTGTTTTCAGTCAATGGGATGACAATCAGGTGTGAGTGAGACCCTGTTCACCTTCATATTATATGATAATTTTGTTGAACTAGGTTTTCTTCATTTCTTTGAAAATCACATGATGTTTTAAGTCACATTCATATAAAAATATAGAGAATTTAAATGCTGAAGATGCTGGTTTGATGCCCGATTGTCAGTCTGGATAGTCCTGATTTCTCTGGTTTTTGACCATTCTAGACCAGTGCTGTCCAACTGGCGGCCCCCCTCTGTGTGGCCCCCCACCTGTCTGGCTGCTTTGATGGTTTACCCTTGTATAAACTTTAAATGATATCAGTACTGAGATTAACTGACCCCCCTGCATGGTTCTCACCTCAGAGTCAGGCTGTAATCCCTCTGTATTGTTTAAACATGTAATCCCCTGTACTGTTCACACCTTTTAATCTATGCATTGTTTACCCCCTGTAGTGTTCACACCTCAGGCCAGGCTGTAATCACCCCCATTGTTCTCCTGTTCACACCTCAGGCCTGTGTGTAGGCAGCATAGGGTAGACAGAGTAAGGCACATAGGCAGCATGGGGCAGGGAGGGTATGGCACAAACAGGCAGCATAGGACAGGTAGGGTATGGCACACTCAGGCAGCAAAGGGTAGGCAGAGTATGGCACATGGGCAGCATGGGGCAGGGAGGGTATGGCACAAACAGGCAGCATAGGACAGGGAGGGTATTGAACACACAGGCAGGGTAGGGCAGAGTATGGCACACACAGGCAGCATAGGACAGGGAGGATATTGAACACACAGGCAGGGTAGGGCAGAGTATGGCACACACAGGCAGGGTAAGGCAGAGTATGGCACACACAGGCAGCATATGGCAGGCAGAGTATGGCACACACAGGCAACATAGGGCAGGTAGAGTATGGCACACACAGGCAGCATATGGCAGGCAAAGTATGGCACACACAGGCAGGGTAGGGCAGAGTATGGCACACACAGGCATCATAGGGCAGGCAGAGTATGACACACACAGGAAGCATATGGCAGACACAGGCATCATGAGGCAGGCAGAGTATGACACACACAGGTAGCGTAGGGCAGGCAGACTGCTGCCCTATGCTGTCTGTTGGAGGTGAACCTGGCAGGGGTTTGTTCTGGGAGTTTGTTAGCAGTTGGAAATAGCCAGTAAATGGTACCTAAGGTGTGTAATTATTTACTGGGGGTTGCTGTGCTATCCACAGGGGAGGAGAAGTCATATGGATTTTAGGGTGTGCCTTAATAGGACATAATATAATTCTTTCACATATGAATGATGGTTGATATCCCTGCAGTGAGGACCAAGCATTTGGGTTTTTGCTGCACTACCACCATTGTGATAAAATGGGTGTGGTTTGAAGTGGGTGTGGTTTAAAAGGGGGGAGTGGCTTCCATTAGCGGCCCTCCACCATGTATGCGCGAGACATTCCGGCCCTCGGCACCGCAGAAGTTGGACAGCACTGTTCTAGACTATTGCCTGCCTTGATCACTGGATGTTTCCCTGACTACGATTCTGCCTTGCCCTCAGGATACTGCAATATTAGACTGTTTTCCTGCAAATAACTTTCGCATCTGTCCTGATTGCTTTTGTATTTGACCTCAAGCCATGACACATCTCTCTTATCTGTAAATCATTTTTTCAAGCTTGCTAAAGAGCCAATTAGGATCGAAATGTTGTTGCTGCCCGTATTGTGACAATAAAGGCATTTTTAATGAAATAGATGGAGTGCTCCCTATATTCGTTTGGAACTGTGGGTGACTTATCCCCGAAAAAGCCTTTCCACCGGCAGTAAGGTGAATTTGCCAGTGAAGAGGCCTGTGTGAGTTCAGAAAAACCAAATGATACATAGTTCTTTTCACCTTCAATACCCTTTATTGCCAGTGGAAAGGGCTGTGCGCCACTTCATTTCCGAAGTTTCCTCCTGCAGGCAACTTCCTGCGACTTCAGAAATGTGATGCACAGTCACCTTCACCTTCAATTCCCCTTATTGCCAATGGAAAGGCCTTTAGCACCAAATCCAATCCTTTGTTGATTACACTTGCTGATGGGATTTTTATCTCCTCCTGGCCTGTTCTCCCCCCTCATTTTCGGGAGGAGGTGTGGCATACATATCACTGTTTCCTCTAGTGCAGCGCTGTCCAACTTCGGTGGTACTGAGGGCCGGAATTGTTCTGGTCAATGCGGTAAAGGGCCGATAATGAAAGCCAGTTTGACCACTCCCCCTTTTTAAACCACACCCATGTTATCACAAGAGCTTTCAAGACTATATCCACATTAATGGCGGTAGCGCAGAAAAACCCAAAATGGTTGGTGCTCACTGTAGGGATATCACCCTTCATTCATATGTGAAAGAATTATAAAAACTTATAAAAAACTCAACCTCCTCTTTCCCTGTGGATAGCACAGCAACCCCCAGCACATAATTACACATCTTAGGGACCATATAATGATTATTTTAAAACTCCCAGAACAAACCCCTGCCAGGTTCACCTCCCACAGGCAGCATAGGGCAGGTAGAGTATGGCACACACAGGCAGGGTAGGGCAGGCAGAGCATGGCACACACAGGCAGGGTAGGGCAGGCTGAGTATGGCACACACAGGCAGGGTAGGGCAGGTAGAGTATGGCACACACAGGCAGGGTAGGGCAGGCAGAGTATGGCACACACAGGCAACATACGGCAGGTAGAGTATGGCACACACAGGCAGCATAGGGCAGAGAGAGTATGGCACACATAGGCAGGGTAGGGCAGGCAGAGTATGTGCCATACTCTGCCTGCCCTACCCTGCCTGCCCCCCTGCCTATGTGTACCATACTCTCTCTGCCCTATGCCGCCTGTGTGTATGGCACACACAGACAGCATACATTGACACAATGCTGGCACTGCTCCTACAGTCTGTCTGAGGTGTGAACAGGGGAACAATGTGCGTGATTAGAGCCTGAGGTGTGAACAATGCAGGGGTAGAACAATGTAGGGATTAAAAGATGTGAACAGTACAGGAGATTACATATTTAAACAATAAAAGGGGATTACAGGCTGAATGTGAACCATGCAGGGGGCCATTTAATCTCAGTACTGATACCATTTAAAGCTTCTAATAAGGTAAACCATCAAAGCAGCCAGACAGGTGGGGGGCCACACAGAGGGGGGTCACGGGCCGACAGTTGGACAGCCCTGCTCTAGTGTTTTCTGAATGTGACATACATGGGTGGTATGGGCCCCTGACAGTGCTCTTTTAGCCCATGAATTTTCTATCATTGGATTATGTGTACCCTTCGATACCAAAGCTAACACATTGCAATTATGTATGACTGGGACCATGGAGGGAGATTATTTTAATCCTAAATTTTGCTCTATGAAAACAAACAAAATATGTTTTATATTATCTTTGTCCTGTTATGGTTTCCCTTAATTCCAGTGCAACTGCAAATGCAATATGGTGTGTACCTGATGTACTTGCAATTAATACATTTAAATGTACACAATTGGGCCTGTGCTCCACTGCATATTAGACGCAAATGTGCTTAAAATCTTGTGACATGCATTAATCTTATGCTGAACACCAGATATTATGTCTCCTAGAACATTTTCAGCGCAATTGTGTCTGATTTACATCAAAATGCAAGTACAACTGGATCAGATGCACCACTCCCCAGCGACCACAATAACATTTGAGTTCAAGGAAAAAACATGCTAATTGCACTGAAAATTTGCACTTAGCACACTGTATGCAAATGCCCTCTGGGTTCCCTCAAGTTACTAGACACTCAAATCAGAAGATGGGGTGGAGGCAAGGACTGACTTTAGAAGAAAGTACTGTTAATCACTGGTGTACATGCAATGAGTTAAAATTTTCAATTTTCTTTGTAAATTAGCGGTGTTAAATACCTGGAAATGAGTTGTGGTACATACCTGGAAAGTGATGACAGCTCGCTAAGATCACCCATACTTCCATGTACAATGGTTTCTGAAGAATTGTTCCACTGTACCATTTGTTCTGCACCGCTATGTAATGCAGATCTGCTTACTGAATGATGTACTGGTGTAGTAACTTGTGTTGGTATGCTGCATGATCCTGTGTCAATGCCACTATCTGTTGAGGCTCCTTTAATGAAGGTAAGTCCAAGTAACTCAGGATCCATAAAGTCCCCAGAACCAAAATGCTTTTCATCATTGCTACTAGATGCATTACTTGAAAGAGTATTGCTGCTGGAATGACTTGAACAGCTCTTCTCTGCAATCTGAAATACATTTTATTATTACTGCTATTATTAACACATATTTATAAACCACAACAGATGGCTGTATACACTAAACATAGAGATTATATACAAAATACAAATGATAATCAATAAAACATGTAAATAAGGTTTTGCTCAATAGGGCTTACAGTATAAAAGTGGGTATGAGACACATTATGTGGGCATAGGCAAGATCAGGAGTCAGAACACTGCTAGGCTGGAAAAGCATGTTTAAAGGCAAAAAGATTGTTGAGCAAAACTAGTTCCATGCTGGATGTTGCCAACTTGCTATGAGACTTGGAGAACTGAGCAGTATATATGCAAATAAAATTGATAAATGCAAGGTTATACATTTTGGTAGCATAAATGCTAGTTAAACCAGTGGCTTGAATGACTTCTTGGACAAGAATGATATGCAAGACTAAAGTGATTTCAACATCTACAGTAAGTTTAATAGAGGTGTAAAAACCCTATATTCAGTAAACTGTGAATTACAGGAAGCCCACCTCCCATAGACGCTAATTTAAGCAAATTATAGTACATTTTTAAATTTATTTCCATTTTCTCTGTAATAATACAGTTGTAAAATAGTGTCTTGTAACTGACCCTAGGTTGCATGAATCCACAATGGTTGCAAAACAATCCTGCTGGACTTATTTATTTCCTGTTATTTATATAGTGTAACACATTTCCTGCAGACATTATAAGCTATTCCTTTACAGAGATTATACATTATTCCCTGCCCCTAGAGGATCTTACAATAACATCCCTATCACATTCACACACTATGGTCAATTTTAGTTAGAAGCCAATTAACATGCCTGTAGGTTTTTAAAGCATGGGAGGAAACAGGAGAACTCGGAGAAAACCCACAAAGACACGGTGAGAACATACAAATTCCTTTCAAATAGTGCCCTGGCTGGTATTCAACTCAGGTCCCCAGTGCTGAAAGGCAGAAGTGCTACTTACTACTAGTGCTACTCATTTTAAAATGTTTTTTTAGCACACTTAAGGTATGGTGAACAAAGCTACAGAAGAATCCCTTATCGAGAAATAATTCACTGAAATAATTTTACTGGTAACTTGCGATGAGCAAATTTTTTCGGCAAATATGGTTTGACAGAGAAATTCCACATTTCGGCATTAGTGGACTTTTTCATGAAACTGCGAGAAAAAATTCAGCACGTCAAAAATTTGCATCATGAGGAAAAAGTTGCATCAAAAATGTCATGTAAAAAAAAAGTAATGGGCACATAAAAAAGGTGCATACGGCAAAAAAAATCACACATTAGCCACTTTTTTACAAATTTTTCGGTGAGGCAAAATGAGACAGATTTGCTCATCACTACTGGTAAACTGTTCTATTTTATATTGACTGATATCTGCAGCCTTTTGTGATATGGGTCGCCTCTTCGAGCAGCCATACATGTACAGGTATGTGATCCCTTATCCAGAAAGCTTTGAATTACGGCATGCCCATCTCCCATAGACTCCATTTAATTCAGAATTTTTAAACTGATTTCCTTTTTCTCTGTAGTAATAAAACAGTACTTTGTAATTAATCCCAACTAAGATATAAAAAATCCTTATTGGATGCAAAACAATCCTATTGGGTTTTGTTGATTTTTTAGTAGATTTAAGGTATGGAGATCCAAATTACGTAAAGAGCCTTGATCCCGAGCATTCTGGATTAAGGGTCCTATACCTGTACCAAATATTATCAGTGCATGTATGGCTGTCTTAAGATACACCTTTGCCCAAAGTGCGGGATATGTAACTGAAAATGTAATTAAGGCTTACATGTGGATGCTTGCTTGGTGAATTCTTGGTGAGTTCTTTTTCCAGACCTGTTTCCTTGTAGGAACACAATTTGGATGACGATGCATGCCACTTTGCCTCTGTTAAAATATTTAGGCATGAAAAAGAAAAATTAAGGATTATAAAAATGACAACATACATGATATCAAAATGAAAGTCTTCACAATAAATAAATGAAACGTTTCACTGTGTGAGGTGGTTGAAAACTAAAAAAGCAGTAGCCATGAACCTACCTCTTTGCAGGATACTCTATACAATAGGGCAGATTTATTAAGACACGAACGCTTGGAGCATTCATTCAAACCCTCCGAGCGTATTTTCGCCTATTTTTTTGCACTTGTGGGACTTTTTTGTACACTTTTTCGTTCTGCCGCTGTTTACAATCGTTCAGTACAAAACTTTTGTGACTTTAGGATCGCCAATACGATATTATCGTGACTAATACGATTTTTTCTTAAGCATTTTCGTGATATTTGTGATCTTCAGAAATTATCATATCCAATTCGAATTTTTCCCATTTGGGATTCGAACTTGTGTTTTAATGAATCAGCCCCTATGAGTACATACTGAGAAGAAATTGTTTTTTCTCTTCAGCTGCATTTTTTTTTTTTACCAAAATTGCAGTGATATCACAAGAGGTATTAATGTAGGGAATGGTTTGTCCCTTATATTCTCATATAATATAACATAGCAATTACCTTAATCGTGTGTATGATGACATTTTATATATTATGAAAGAGACATTCTGTTACCGGTTCACTATATAACTATGCCTGAATGTACTCCCTTTCCCACATAACCCAAACTGTTGCAGCAAATGTTATATATATATATATATATATATTCTGTGTTGCTAAGCTTTTTATAGAAGTACCCAGCTGTTGCACTACATACAGGCAGAATAGAGAAGTGCAGGCTGGTTGCCAAACAGTTGTCCTTTTAATACTACAAAATTGATCTTACCATGCTGAAATAAAGTGCCTCATTCTCTAAAGGAACTACTTTAGTGAGACCGAGTCTATGCTCACAACCTCTCAAAACTATATAATAACATGTACAACATGTAGTTAACCCTGCACCTCCACCCTCTCTCACTGCTGTTTTATTAAAAATGGTCACTATATTATATATGGTGTAACCAAAATAACACAAAAATACAATGTAGTTATTTAGTTAGTTATTTTGTCACTTATGCGAGATATAACTGTTGCACAAGACCTTCCTTTTAATAAAGATCTCTAAAAACACATTTATTTAGAGAGGTTTACCCTAATCTAGTTTAGCAATACCCTGTGCCACACCTCTCACAACTCTGGTCATGTCCATTCCCACACCTTTTGTCTCAACGCCTTCTCCTTGTAGATTGTAAGCTCTTTTGGGCAGGGCCCTCTTCACCTTTTGTATCGGTTATTGATTGCTTTATTTGTTACTCTGTATGTCCAATGTATGAAACCCACTTATTGTACAGCGCTGCGGAAAATGTTTTTTTTCTCCATTTCCATATTCATGAAGTACATTAAGCTATATCTCAGTTTTCCTATAGAGAAATGTACTAGCCATTGTGTTAGCCATTGACCAAGGCAGGAAAATCTTTATACATATTTTTATTATCTCCAATGCACTTTTTTTGCGAAGCCAAATCAGTAAAAGTAGAATTAATTTTTGATAAAAAAATATTCTAAAGTCAAAATTTCTGTATGTGTGTATAATACATTTTAAATTTTTTTGTTCTTAAAGGAGACATTTTATATAAAGTCCATATTCAGTTATAATATTCACCCGCCCTCAAAATGTGAAATTATGCAGAAAAAAAGCTGTTTTGAAAGCATTTTACAACTGCATAGACAACCTCTCAAGTCAGAAACCAGAGTGAAATGAAACATGGGAGTGTCGCTTCAGTCTCCTACAGGAAGTGGTCACAGCACTGACTGACAGGCTTTAGAGAGAGGAGAGAACAGACTGCCTGTGACATCACAAAGTCCCACCCACCCTAGGCATATTCACTGCACTTTAAGTAGCTGCTGCTCTGTTACTGAAGTCGATCAGGGCCTGCGGCTCCCAGCCACATACTGAAGAGTCTATACCTGAAGCTCGCAAAAGGGATGGGTAGAGCACAGTTTTCAAGCAGTTATGGACATATATGAACCCAAAGGTATTAAAATAAAAGCACTTACTTCTATTTTACATTATTTTACATGGTTTAGTGCATTGTAAAAATGTATGGTATATGTCCCCTTTAATGACCATAACTATTTCAATATTATATCCTTTAGAATAAAGCAGCAATTAGCAGTAAATCCTTTTCTAGTAGGTTTGCACTGCAGGGTTAAGTTGCCATCTTTGTTATTGAATTCCAGCATAATTGTAGTACAGGTATGGGATCCCTTATCCAGAAACCCATTATCCAGAAAGCTTCGAATTACAGAAAGCCCATCTCCCATAGACTCCGTATTAATCAAATAATTCAGAATTTTAAAAATGATTTCCTTTTTCTCTGTATTAATAAAACAGTACCTTGTAATTGATCCCAACTAAGAAATAAATAATCTTTATTGGATGCAAACAATCCTATTGGGTTTAATTAATATTTTATTGATTTTTTAGTAGACTTAAGGTATGGAGATCCAAATTACAGAAAGACCCCTTATCCAGAATACCCTTGGTCCCGAGCATTCTGGATAACGGGTCCTATACCTGTACTAAGATGCACAATGGTCACAAGCTCCAGGCGGGCAGTGATCCTAGCATTCCCTTCAATGCATGCACTTAATGCACAATTAATCAGAATGGGTGGGTGCATTGGTGCTGCAGCAACCTCTTAGCATACCTCCCAACATTTAAAAAATGGAAAGAGGGACAAAAAGAAACTAACTAAGATAATCATAGCAAGCTTTCAGAAAATTTTAGTTCCCTTTTCAAGCTGAACCTTTTTTGGCTAACTAGGATAAACATAGCAAGCTTTTTGTTATTTTTATTTCAAAAGGGTTACCCTGTAAACATTTTGACTGGCTAGCACGGTACATCACCTTTTCCTGCATCTGTCTGAAAAAATTAAAAGCCTTACAGCAAATATAAATGGGGGAGGTTGGCTGGCCGAAAATGTCAAATATTTGTTGTGGTGCCAGTATCTTATGGTATTTTTTTACTATTTCAAATACTGTTTCTGTTCACCTGAAGTGGTTTAGGTTTTGTATGTTATGACTTTACTTTGCGTTCCATAAAGTCCATTATCAGCATTTCTTAAGATAGCATCTGCTGGTATTCTTTTCTAGATTATTTACTACAAAGTTTAACTGTTGCCAAGGAGTTTTTGAGTGACCCAGAAGTATTCTGCTTTCAGGTTTTTATTTTTGTTTACCTAAACATACAAGAGTCATGTGATGCTCTGTTTATTTGTTATAAGATTGAGAAAAAGTTAATTTTTTATCTGCAACCTGAATAAAACAATATGCATTGTCTGCATAATACTGTTAATATGAAGGTTAACATTCCCTTTGAACTTTTTTTGCTTACCGGAGCAATTTATTAAATCCAAGCTTTCTTCACTGTCTATAAAAACTTCACAATTGACTGGAGTTGTGATCTGATTTTCAAGAAGCAAAGGAGATGGGCACCTGTTAGAATTACACATATTTTTAAAATGTTAGTTGGTCCACTATGTGGATACACATATTAATATAAAATAAAAAACATGAGTGACATGCAAGTTAGGGGACTGATAGGGTATGTGTGCGAACCCTACCCACCCCTTATGAATACAGTGCTGTCAAACACAGACAGCAATATTGTCAGTTATTTGTGCTCTGAAATGAACAGAGACCTGTGGCAATTTAAATACAGCAAAGTGTCCAAAGAGCAAAACACTTTTGCACTTTGCACACTGCCTTCTCAGATATAAATAATCCCTCATATCTAAAATTTCCATCTCATTATTGCAGTGTACACTTCTGGGTTTTAATCCTCCAGTTAATGAACATAAACTCCATGGTCACTCCACCCCATTATTAAGTTTATCCATAGGCGGAGGGTAACTTTTTTTCTTAGGGGAGGCTAAAGATGGGCCATACATAGACTGACCTAAAACTAATGTGAGACTTAGTGGATTCGCTGCTGGTGTAAAAAATAACCCTATCAACTACCTCTTGTGGTTCTCATTGACTTCTAGGGATACAGTGCAATGGCTTGGGTGGGAGTGCTTTTTTCACACTAAAATGTTTAGGATATAAAAGTATTCATACATGCACATACACATGCTTCTGTGAGGGGTTCTCCATCCATTTGTGTTGGTGATCAGTTAGCTTCAATGCTTTTTAGTAAGTTTTATAGTGATAAAGGCAGTGGGTACTGACATCCCAGGCACATTATATACAGTGAAATGCAGTCTATATTTACAAAAACAGCACATTATATACAGTGAGATGCAGTGGGTACTGATGCCAGATATTCAGGCCCTGGCACTATAACAATGGCACTGAAACAGAACATTGGTTGGTTTCCCAGCTATGCAGTCTCACGAGGGCTCCACTGTAACTAACTAGAAATGAACAAAACAGTGACAAAAGTAAAAAAAAGTAAGTAACAACCATATATATATATATATATATATATATATATATATATAAAAGCACAATTAGCTTTTTAAGTGGAAAGGGTTAATTTAGGCCTGTAACAAGAGTGATAGGCATATTATAGATGCCAGGTGACAAAAAGCTATTTAATTCCAGCTAGTGATTCAGCCTTTAGAACAGTACAATATAATACATGTGGGAATGGGATGGAATATTCAGCAAAAATTCAGAGTTGGTGAGGTTCTTAGGTAAAGTTACAGCCTGCAGATCCTTCTTATCAGGTCTTCATTTCTGCAGTGCCTACATCTGTGCCTTGATTGGTCAATTTTTAGCTATGCTCTGATTGGAGAAGTCACAAGACAAACGATCCAATCAGAGCACAGAACTGAAGCTTGCAGAAAGGAGGAATGTGCTAATGCAGAGCATATTATTGTTTGTAGATATGCTTTACATTTTAATTTTGTATGTAGGTAGGTGGGCAGAATGTGGACATACCCTCTAATGCCCTCTAGGTTGCACATCTGCACATAAGATACACAGTGTTTGGAGTACAGGGTTGCCACAAGGAGCTGAGGAGTCCTATACTTACTCCCCTTTGTCTTAGAAAACAGTTTCTAGATTTTGCCTTACTTGATAATAAACAACAAATTCATTGTTACTTGTTACTATCAAGTCCCTATGTGTGCGGCACTCTTTCTATTATATATATATATATATATATATATATATATACACAGAGAAAAACAGAGCACACCCTAATAGTAATCAACTGCCCCGGGTGCTAGCAAAAAACATGTATAAAGCAAGACAGTGAGCCGCACACACAGGGACTTAGTTAGAAAACAAAAAAAATTTTATTAATGAAAAAAATCCAATTTTTTTCATTAATAAATTTTTTTTTGTTTTCTAACTAAGTCCCTGTGTGTGCGGCTCACTGTCTTGCTTTATATATATATATATATATATATATATATATATATATATATATATATATATATATATATATATATATATATATATATATATACTGTATATATATATACATACATACAGAGAGAGAGAGAGAGAGAGAGAGAGAGAGAGAGAGAGAGAGAGAGAGAGAAAAAATTGAATGAATTTCAAGATTTATAGAAATGCATTACCCTGCACCATCAGTCATTTTCTTGTCAAAGGATGTACTGTGAGAGATACCAGCCTGACATTGTTGGATGAACTGCTGGCAAGGAAGTTTCTCAGATGTTCCCAAAACTGGAGAGACACAAGAAACAGGCTGACACACAGGACTCTGCACATGATGCCATGTGGTATGACGCTTGAAAGGGGTTTTGTATTCACAAGTCTCTTCATTGTCAAGTTTGTATTCGACCACAGGCATTCTGGACAGTTCTGAACAGCCCCTAAAATGACAGAACACCATAAAAAGTGTGAGAAACAATAAATAGGCTCCCATGGCAGTTAATAAGAAACAAATGCACACTAGAATCCCATTTGGTCATAACTTCCTATGTTGCTTTGCAACTCTGCATGTAGAGAAAATGTACAATGTTGGCCTGTGGCTTTTCCATGTACTAGAAATGCAGCCAGTGAGAGGGCCTTATGCATGGGTGCTAAGACTTAAAATTGTGGGCTTCCTATTCAATTACATATTTATAAAAGGATAACTGTAAGAGGTTGAGCTTAAAGGAATAGTTCAGCATTAAAATGAAACTGGATTAAAAAGATAGACTCCGCAAACTAAAAAAAAAATCTCAATATAGTTAGTTAGCCAAAAATGTAAAAGCTCCAGTAAACAGAAGTCTAACATAATATCCAAAATCTATTTCCTCCTTTACAGCCCTGTCAGTACTTGCTGGGATTAGATCCCTGGACTGTTCTCTGCTGGTGCTGAGCAACTGGAGGTCCTTTGTGCAGTCCTGTTTGGTTTTCTTATAGTACCTGTTGTATTCTGTTTCCTTTATCCACTACCTTGTTATCTCCATGTGCAGTCCATTATTTAATTTAGACCCTTTATAAGCCTGCCCCTGGCCATTGCTTCTTGCTTGATCAATAAGTTGTTGTCTCTTGATCTTTCCCTCCTGTGTTCCGTGACTCATTGTACCAGAGGTTCCATCTCATTCCTAGTCTCTGAGTCTCCTCCTGGTTCCTAGTCCCCCTTAGCAGGCCGGTCCAATACCCACAGGACATGCGGGTCAGGGCCGACCTTGGCACATCACTTGTGGGTCACGAGCAGGTTCCGGTTGAGATCTTCTGCTCACTCTCCCCGCCTGCGATCTAGATACAGGGCAGAAGCCAGGTTGGGTAGGGTTTGGGTTGGGAGCAGGCGTGTTAGGGTCGGCTACAGGTTGAGTTTTTCCTGACCCGCACATCAGTTAGTCCCCCTCTTTGTTCTTGAGTTCCAGTGCCCTTTACAAAGCGTTGCTCTTTTTGCTACCTCTGCAAAAATGCAGTATATAAATAGTCACTCCAAAGCAGTGATCCCCAACCAGTGGCTTGTGAGCAACATGTTGCTCACCAACCCCTTGGATGTTGCTTAGTTATTTTTGAGTTTCTGACTTGGTGGCAAGCTTTGGTTGAATAAAAAAAACAAGATTTACTACTAACTAAAGCCTCCTGTAAGCTGATAGTGTGCATAGAGGCTATCTAATAGCCAATCTCAGCGCTTATTTGGCCCATGTTGCTCTCCAAGTCTTTTTACATTTGACTGTGGCTCACAAGTAAGAAAGGTTGGGGACCCGTGCTTTAAAGAGTTACTTCTTTAGAGTCCCTAGTAAAAACTCTAATTTTTAGGTGCCTACTGGGGAAGGGATTTCCTCAAGTAGAACAATGACCTCAAGTAGAACAATGACCTCAGCTGTTATTAAATGGTCAAGAGGGGCAGGCCCAGGGCCCACTAGGACTAAGGGGCTTACCAGCAATATTATATCAGCTATACCTTTTAAATAAAACATCCACAGAAATGGTAAACTCATTTTAATGTATTCAAAGATCTCTTTAACATATGCAGGCTGCACCTTGTGCTTAAAGGGGTTGTTCACCTTTAAATGAACTTTTAGTATGATGTAGGAAATGCTATTCTGAGACAATTTGCAACTGGTCTTTCATTTTTATTATTTGCGGTTTTTGAACTATTTAGCATCTTGTTCAGCAGCTCTCCAGTTTGGAATTTCAGGTGCTATCTGGTTGATAGGGTCCAGTTTAACTGAGCAACCTGGCAGTTATTTGAAAATGAGACAGGAATATGAATAGGGCCTAAATAGGACAAATAAGTAATAAAAAGTAACAGTAACAATAAAACTCCAGCCTCACAGAGCAATAGTTACTTGCCTGCCGCGGTCAGTGACCCGCATTTGAAAGCTAGAACGTGTCTGAAGAGAAAGGCAAATAGTTCAAAGTCTATATAAAAAGAAGACCAATTGGAAAGTTGCTTAGAATTGGCCATTCTATAACATATTACAAGTCAACCTAAAGGTGAACCACCCTTTTAATAAGAACTGTATCCTGTGCCTGCCAGCACTCCCTCGTTATGTATCAATTCAGATAAGCAGAGCATTAGTAAAAAAAAAAGGAAAAATAAAAAAAACAATGCAATTACCTTCTAGGAGATCCATCATCATATGGTTGTATAATAACCACTTTTACAGCTACTGAAGTGCGAAGGAGTTCAATCATTTGTTCATGAGTTAAAGTAGCCACAGCGACTTTGGAGATCTCAACTAAACGACTTCCTTGCCTTAGTCCAGCTTTCCATGCAAAGCCAAAAGGTTCCACATCTGCAACTATCCCTTCAAAGTTTACATGAAATCCCAGTTGGCCAAGCCCATTCCTATGCAGGGTCATTTCTGTTGTTTCACATCCTTTGGTGACAATCTAAAAAGGAGCAATGGTTTTTGTAAATTACACAAATGCATAGTGATTGGCCTAAAGTTAATATGCAACAAAGAGTATGTGTACTGGTGTGTGTATATATATATATATATATACACACTGTATATACAGTATTATAGAATGCTGTAAAGTTATGGGTCTGATAGGTGGGCCTGTACAAAGCATTGGAAGGCAAAGTAATTTGGTTTATAGATTCACATAACTCTGTACCGTTGAAAACCTTTAAGTATATTGTTTCTCCTGTGGGTAGTTCTACAATACTATGAAATGGCCCAACCAAGCCAGGGTTTGCTTGAGAAGAAGACATATAGTACAAGTGACTATCCCCCCAATTTTATATGCAATAATGAATAACACTGGATGCTGGTTTTACTTTGAGCTAAACAATTATCATTAACTTAACAAATGACCTCAATAATGCAGGCATTATTGTTTACAAATAAAAGCATTTCTGAAGTAAATAATAATATGTTCACCATTAAGACTTACTTCCAATCTCTGAACAACATCTCTCGTATCTTCAGAGCAGTTATTTATGAAAGACAATAGGATACACTCCCCTCTCTCATAAAAAATTTTAATAGTCTTCAGTCCAGATGCCCAGCCAATAATATCCCTGCAGGAGCAGTTAAACACCACATTTCTAGATTTCTCTTCAACAAGGATGACAAATTCATTGGATATTCCTAAGATGCATTTAGTGTCTGCAGAAAGGCCAAAGTCCCGTGCAATAACATGCCACAAAATAGCTCCAGTGCTGTATAAATAAGCATCTCTCTTGGGTTTTACCCTTTCTTTCCTTTTTGCGCCAAGGGTGATAAAACTAAACTTCCCAGAATTATCTACAGTAGCTGTTGTAACGAAATTTTCGGCAAGATCCTTTAGATATTCTTGACGGGTTCGGGTTGCCATAGTTTTAAATTTTTCTGACTTGTGCGCTGCATTCTCTGCATTAATTACTTTTGCCAAAAGAAAATCCCTAAAAACAGCTGATTTTGGGAACGTCACTCCTTTGGGTATAGGTGGGCCAAAAGGTGGGACTTCCTTTGATCTTGAAACAACAACACTAAAAGTGAGGAAATAAAGCATATTAAAAAAAAAGGCTCAAATAATTTTACATTTTGCACTTGCATTTGTCAATGAAGCCTTTTAAGGGTTAAAAAACACTTGAGATGGTGGAGAACTATATAACCACCTCCTCAACTTTTTTCAGACACACATTCTCGCATGTTCCATACAAATAAGAAGTCATATAAATAGTGGGTGCAAATCATTCAGAACTTTAATGAAAAATCAGTCAGTCTTTGACATCAGCTTTACTTTTAAATACAATTACAGCAACCACTTAACTTGAATGTCTTAATAGAGCCTTAGAACCTTTTTAGAAGCTAGTGTCCATATCACAGCTGTTTCAAATAATCATTTTATTAAACTAAAGCCTTTATTAGAAGTCCTTTCCAAGTTAAACATGAAACCCAAATTCCTTTTTTTATAACACATCCATACTCATTATAAAGGCATTTAAAAATTTGAGCAGTTGATCATATATTGCCTACCCCGCCTCTATGCCTTAGGCATAAAATAACTAAAGCTTTCCATTCAGCACTACCTATTTGATGTCACTGCACTTCTCACTTTAGTCTTCATCATTTACCTATGTAGCCAGTGCATGGGTATGGGAATCTGGTCCACCGTTCTATCACATAACCAAGATTTTGGCATGATACAAAGCTTGCCTTACTAACAGTGTCCACAAAATGTCAGCTGCCAGCTTGCTGTGATTGAGTAATTCCAAGACTAAATGAAACAAGATTTACACTATTTATATACTGTAAGTGAAGTTTATTTTGCTCAACTAACATGATAGAAAATAATTTTGAGTTATTTCTTAAGGTGACAGGTCCCCTTTAAGATCAGCAACAACTCACTTTACAAAGGGTTTAGCTGTGGATTGGTAATTTGTTTTACTACCTGCTACTACTTAAACAGTGAATCTGTAGAACCAGGAAGTTGGACAGAAATTTGAAAAAAACAAAAGGTAAAAAGTATGAATTAATTAGGATCATGTTGAAAAAGGGTGCATAATACCCCTTCAGAAAGGTCAAGTGATTTACCATTTTGGTCAGAAAGTGATTTATCTACTAATGAGTCACAGTGCAGTGGAATCACCGTTAAAAGACACCTATCATCAAATAATTATTTTTTATGTTCCCTGGAGCTCCCCCATTTGAGTGGACATGTTTGGTCACAAGCAAGCACATCAAAATTGAACGCTGGGACACTATGCTTAGTGTCACAACATGGCCACCCACATCAGGACTATTGTTTTCCCTGACTGGAGCCTTTCCCTGGCCTGGAGACCTGGATATGGGCTAGACAGATTTTGGTTATTGGGGATTTAATAAGGAAGCAGAGTAATTTGTAGTCCAAATTGCTAGACAAATTATTTGTTTAGGCTGTATATGTCTTCAATTGGGGAGTGTAATTCTTCAAAAAGAATAGGAGAGAGGAACACTGCAGACTTAGCTGTTGGTTGGTGCTTCATTGATACTTTTATTATGACTAAAATGCACCACCCATCTGTTGAATCTGCAGTGTTCCTCTTTCTTATTTCTTTTTAAAATATTAGATATATTTCACCATGGAAGAAGCATCACAACTAGTGTAAGTTGCTATTATAGGTTAATCAGATACTGACTAGAGTAATGGTGTAAATAAGTTGGAAATAGCAAACAGGTTTATGAGAATGCTAAATGACAACTTTTGTCTGAAGCAGTTTAGAAACCTACTAGGAAAGATTCTTTTGATCTTGTAATAATACAGACTTAATTTTTAGCACTAGTCTAGAAATAGCAATCATAACATGGTCTCCTTTTAGATTATATTTTAGAGACTACTGTATAAAGGGAGCCACTAGGATACTATATTTTAGACATGCATTGGCAGTATAAAAGCACCTATGCAGCATTTATATAGGGAAATACATTTTGCATAGGGTTAAACACAGTACAGGTAGGGGATTAGTTAGCCAAAAACCCTTTATCCAGAAAGTTCCAAATTACAGAAAGGCCATCTCCCATAGACTCTATTATAAGCAAATAATTCATATTTCCTTTTTCTCTGTAATAATAAAATGGTACCTTGTACTTTCTCCCAACTTAAATAAAATTAATCCTTATTGGAGGCAAAATAATCCTACTGAGTTTATTTAATGTTGAAATGATTATTCAGTAGATTTAAGGTCTGGAGATCCAAATTATGGAAAGACCCCCTTTTCCGGAAAACCCCTGATCCTGAGCATTCTGAATATGTTACCTGTATTTTCAGATATACCTGTCAATATATTCTCCTTGTAAGCAAGGAAATACATAGCAAAACAAAACCATTATGGTTTGATAGAAAGGTTAGCAATGAAGTTGGTTAAAAAACATGTTTTCATGTTATTGACTGGGTTAGCTGAAACTTTTATTAGGGACAAGCCAATCAAACATTCAAAAACACAATCAGAAAAGGTCCCTGCATCAAAGATTAATTCAAAACCCAAATTACTTATTAAATATATAAATAGCAAAAAAAACTTACAGTAACAGGAGTTGGGACCCTTGATATCAGTAAAACATAAAGTGGTTGATTAGAGTAGGGAAATATTTTAAACTGTTAATTTTCTGCCATTTACACAACTAATGCACCATTTAATGACAGCTTCATTTTTAATAGACCCAATCAGGGGCACTGCTGCCATGAGTCGTGTTGAGAATGTGACCTCAGGCGGCAGAAACCCCAGAGTCACCAAGGGGCAGCTGAATTTCCATTTTTTAAACCATGGCAAAGTATACATCTGGTTAGTTTTTTTTACACCTCTTTATTTCACTAATATTAACATTATTAGAAGACAAACTGCCATTTTTGGGAACATTAGACAACATTTTATGTAAAATCTGGGAAAACATTATGTAAATCAGGGGAAAGCACCCATTATAATGCATTATAAGTTGGTGGGATCACAAAAAACAGAGGAAAACTTTAATTCAGGGTATGTAAAGTTGAGGTTTCACTGTACGTTCTCATATATAGGTGGATCATATAGTTTATTTGCCTTTATTTAAAAAAATAAGTATTATTTTGGAAAAAAAGGAAGATCAGATAACAATTGTACTAACAATGCATACCTCCCAACATTTGAAAAATGTAAAGAGAGACAAAAAAAAAAATGCTGTGCCCATTTTTGTGACCACACCCCCTTAATACCACTCCCATTTTACAAAATCTGGAAGGTTATTTAAAACGTGAACATATTTCTGGGGGTTGGGGGTCTTGTTATATGTGTTATTATAGTTTTGCTAAAAAACGTGAAATAGCCCTTTAAGCTGTAAGTCTCAGTTCTCCCAAGAGACCATAGCTTATTAGTTACAATTGTATCTATGTGCAGGTGTGGCTTGTTACAGTAACTTTCTGGCCTCTCTGTCAAAAGCTACTTTTTTAATTAAGTCTGAGAAACACTGTATCATTTTAAGCGTTCAGTGCAGGTCCAGTGATCAAAGGGAAATTAGGGACTTTTCAGAAAGAATCCAGGACTGTGGGCTGAGCTGTCAAAATCGGGTCAGTTGGGAGGTATGCTTAAAGGGTTAAAATTTTTAATGAAAACTATGCACTTACCTATAGCACACACTTTCTGTACATGGGTTATGCACTCTAACAATTACAAACACGTGTTGAAAATGAGATCGGATTGTTTTTGGAGTAAATGGAAGGGATCCTGGCTCTTGAAAGATAATAGTTACTATATCATTGCCAATGTGTCTTTTTCTAAGTAGCTGTAACATAAATAAAAGAAAAAATATTTACATGCATTTTTGGACAAACACTTAATTTCATGAACAAAGTTACAGCATAACGCTCTTTTGAACATATTTTTCACAAGAAATCTGTAAGCAGAGTGCTTTGCCACCCACACCGTGGTGGCTATGTTTGGTCAAATAAGTATGCATTATGTGTATGACATCACACAGGGGCTAAGACACATAAAATACATGCAGTTCAGCATAACTGGTCATCATTGGAGGGGAACACATCCCATGATCTTCCCTAACAGTGTGTATCATGCATTAGAGTGAGGAAAAACTCACAGTTCTGCAAGTTATCTTGTTATGTGCCTCAGTATCTCCCAGCTGAAATGGTAAGTTGAAAACAGACACTAGGGGGCCGATTCACTAAAGGTCGATAACGCTTATTGCATGTTTTTTTTTTAAGCATGCGATAAATAAGTACCGATTCATCAAAGTCATTTCGCATGCATTAATCCACATATTAAAAAACGCATAATCGCAAAGAGTTATTATTAACGCATTGCGTTAATTAGCGAATAGAAATAGTACTAACGCATGATTCACAAACACATATGAAGCGTTAAACGCGCTAAATATCGCATTAATCTGTGCGAATATTAACACCTACTTGGGGCAGGCGGTAATTGAGGTTTGTGAGCTTTTGGCAACACAACATGGAGTTTGCAGTGGGATTTTTTCAAGTATGTGTTGGCCCTAGAGCAATGCATCCTCCAGTTTTCAGGGAAATGGTAATTTTCAGAACAGTAGTTTTCTGAAAGTAACTGCTACATGCGTAATAACATGCGCTAATAAGGCGTGTATGGCTAATATGGCGTGCGATTTTTCGCACACGGCGGAAATTATCACGCAAGCGTCAAAATGTTGCGTAAATCGTTAATCGCAAGTTAAATAACGCAAAGAACATCACTTCTTAATTATGACAAGTGTCCTTTTAATGAATCGAGCGTTAAGTCGCAAAAAATAAGAAGCGATAACATTTTTAACGCATGCTATAAATAGTGCTCGTTTTATCGACCTTTAGTGAATTGGTCCCTAGATATCATGATGACTACCTAGCCCTTTTTTTTACCTCCATACCGATTACAGTGTTTTTGTGGATGTGTCAATCTGTGTAAATGTGTGTGTGTAAGAGTTTATGTCAGTGTATATGTGTGACTTTAATCTGCAGAGTCCTAAATCCATTTGTCACTACCTTTACCCTGTTGTATCTTCTAAAATTATTATAAATAAAGTACTGTAGGTTATATATGTTTGGGTACTAATTTTCTGATCCTGCCCTTTTGAGAACATTTCTTATCATTTGGCAGTTATAAAATGTTGAGTGCCTATTGTTCTGTTTAGACAGCTAAATGCACAGGGCTCATTAGGGGGGCATCCTTGCCTGAAGCGCAAAATCAGATTGGGCAGGCTCTATTTGTTTTTATTTTTGACCTAAAACAGGGGGTACGTTATATGGTATATATTCCTTTTTGTGCTTTATATATATTTTAAAGGAACCCTGTACACCATTCATGTTACAGACAGGGTAGCCAAATGTTTATGACTTGTGCAGTGTGCAATGAAATAATTCATATATGAATTGACAGAACTTACCTGCTGCCTGTTGTTGGGCATATATGGAAGCATGGTTGACACATGAAACATCAGTTCATAATCTTTGTAAGTGGTGTACAGGGAATGTGTTCCAGTTGAATCCGCTTGAAAAAAAAACCAAAAAAAACCTCAATACATACAAAGGATAGTAGGTGGGATGAATGCCAACTCTATCATATAACTATATGTATTCCATACAGGTTTACTGTTACCCATTCATATATGGCCGATAAAAGAAGTATTGTGGACTAGCTTCAAGAATACTTTTTCTGGCAGATGATTGCCTTTAGTTAGGGTTCTGGAACAAAGTTGGTTTTGAGAATCACAATGTTTCTTTTAACCCTTTCACTGCCAGCCATTTTGAACAAAGTGGAACTTCTACTGCAAGACAGTTTTTGAACATTTTGCACTGTTTTACTTTAGGGGCTTTTCCTCGGGGGGACTTTTAGTTTACCCAGGAAAACTATATATTGTTTTTTTCAGGACAACCTAAGCTTTCAAAATATGGTGAATTTTGTGTAATTCCAATTCTATAACAAGATATAGGCTTCTAAATGTCTAAAAAATTAAAATAATAATATATCCCATAATATAAACACATACGCCAGAAACAAAAATTATTTCATGCATGAAAATACAACTGATTTGGAAAGTCCCATGTCTCCTGAAAGTGCCAATACCAAATATATATAGTTTTATTGAGATTTCTCACTTGTATAGGTCAAAAACTCCCAGCAGTACACTAACCAAATTTCCAAAGCACTGCTCCAGAAAGCTGCATACTTGAGATTTCAAGGTCAAACATTCCACTAACAGAAGGTTTATCCCAGAAAATTATACATTTTTAGAATGAACAGATTCTGTGGAATCCAGAATAGGTAGAACTGCCTGTCTACTCCAAACTACCAAGTTGCAATGCTTTCCTAAAGTTATTGGTTTTTATCAAAATTTGTGAAATTTCTTAAAAATCGCTTCAAAGCTTCCTGTCTATAGTATCTTATCTCCTACAGGTCATAAAGTAACCAGATAAAACTCCCTAAATATGAACGCCAGGGGTCCACTGAACAGTTTGATGCCCAATATGTATAGGTTTACCTAAGTATGTGGCATGTAGGGGCCCCAATGTGAACATACCCCCATATGATCTATAATTTCTGTCATTCCAGCTTCTGCAAAATCAACACATTTACATCATTTTATGTAGGATAAAGCTACAAAAAGGTTCGCTCACCCCAGAAAGCCATATATTTTTGGAAAGTACACATCCCCCTGAATCTAAAATGGGTACCTGTGTCTTTCTACTCCAAAGTACCAAGCTGCAAAGCATTTCTAAAGTTAACAATTTTGATGACATTTCCAAAAATCCCCTCAAAGCTTCCACTTTGCAGCATCTTATCTCCCACGTATCATTAGGTACCGAGATAAAACACCCTGAATTTGAACGCCAGGGGGCCACTGAACAGTTTGATACCCAATATGTATAGGTTTACCTATGTATGTGGCATGTAGGGGCCCCAAATTGAACATACCCCCATATGACCTATCATTTCTGTCATTTCAGCTTCTGCAAAATCATCACATTTACATCATTTTATGTGGGATAAAGTTAGTAAAAAGTACATTCACCCCAGAAAATCATATATTTTTGGAAAGTACGCATTCCCCGAAATCTAAAATGGGTTACAATGTCTTTCTACTCCAAAGTACCAAGCCGCAAAGGTTTCCTAAGTTTGCCGATTTTATGACATTTCCAAAAATCACCTCAAAACTTCCAATATGCAGGATCTTATTTTCTATAGGTCATTAGGTACCAAGATCAAACACCCTAAATATGAACCCCAGTGGTCTACTGAACAGTTTGATGCCCACTGTACATAGGTTTATCAAAGCACATGGCACTTAGAGACCCCAAAATATACCTTGTGCACACTAATTTTATGGCTTACCTTTACCTAATTCATAAACACATGGAAGTTTTATGTGGGATAGAAACTGCAGAAATGTAGGGTAACCCCTGAAAACCATATATTTTTGGAAAGTACACGTTCTGACAAATCCAACATGGGTAAAGAGTCCTTTCTACACCAAAGTACCAATCTGCAAAGCTTTCCTAAAGCTAGTGGTTTCTATGACATTTCAGAAAATAGTCTTAAAAATTTGGCAATTTGCCGCATTTATCTCACACAATTTCTTGCATACAAAGGAAAATCACCCCAAATAGGAACACCAGAGGTCTACTGAACAGTTTGATGCCCTATATGCATAGATTTACCAAACTATGTGGGGTACAGAGGTAGACTAATTGAAATACAGTAGACAAAATGTCCACGTGCAAGACAAGTAACAAAGAACAATATGAAATGCAATAAAATCGCTACAATATCCCCCCCAAAAAACTTAAATCAATGGGTTTTTTTTCCTAGTGATATCTGCAGTTAGAATCACAGTTTGAGTATTCTGGTTTGGTTATACAGACAAAGTCAAGCGAACAACAACTATGCATGCATAACTGAAAATGCAATAAAATGGCTAAAAATGCAATAAAATGACTAAAAATGCACCAAAATTACAGAAAATCTAATAAAAACACCAAAATAATACACAAAAGGTATTGCACAGTGTGGTTAGCGAATACGCTATCCGCAACGGCAATAAAACATTTTTTCAGGCAAGAATAAAAACGATGCGATAAAAAAAAAAATTACAAGTGTGTAAGTGTGTGTGTACACTAGGCAAAATGTGTTTTGTGTGCATGTGTGTGAGTGTGCAAGTAAGTGTGAGTGCTGTAAGTGCTGTAAATGTGTGAAACCCCCCAACCCCCCCCAAAATGTATGTGTGTGTAAGTGTGTATTAGTGTAATATGTGTGTGTATGTGGCACTGAAGGAGGAGGTAAAGGAGCTGGAGATCGCAGGAGGGAGACAGAAGACGCAGGGACAGCAGCTGCAGTGGTGAGTGGGCGGCACAGAAAGCAGGGGGGGCGGAGGTGGGGAGCGCAGGAAGGGAGAGAGCAGAAAAAGTCTGGCATGTAGAATTTACATGCTTGACTTCTTCTATTGGGCCCCTGGGCGATCGCGGCCCAGGGGCCACTAGTTACCCCCCTCTGCTCGTTCCCTAGGTAGTTCTTTACCCTGTGCTCGTTCTCTGCACTCGGATTAAGCAGGGAGCGCAGAGAACGAGTGCAAGATAAAGAAAAAGTAGCTCCTATGTGCTTGGTGGTTAACATCTTTTTATGCCAGCACGAAGGCACTACGTCGTTGGCAGGAAAAGGGTTAAGGTCATTTTTTTCAATAATCAGCTTGTCCACAGTTTTCTGCTCCTTGCATATCCTTGTATGATTATGCCTAACCTAACATTTACTCGCAGCCCCCCAAGTAACCCCTGACGCCCACCCATCCCCCTCCCTCTAACACACATCGGGAGAGGGGGACCTGCGGGCTCCAGAGTTCTGGGTTGGAGGGGCCCACCGGGTTTTTTCCCTGTGTCTGCTGGCCCAGTCTGACCCTGCCCTTGGACATGATCACCCAGGGGCCCCTAGGAAACCTAGGAAGACATGTGCAAACTATGTGTCTGCTTTTGCCTGCACTTTCTGCCCCCCCCCCCAGCGCTGCCCCCAGACCAGATCCAACGGGAGCAGCACCTTTAGTTGGTTCCCCTCCAGTCTCTTTACACTAATCTGCCAACCTGCTACGCCAGGTTAGTGTCACACACACAAACACACATTTATTGCACTAATACACACACATTTACACTTACAAACAAATTCCTTTTTGAGGGACCGGGGGGCTTTTTCTTACACATACTTGCACACACACTTGCGCACAACACACAATTTGCCAAGTGTACACACACATGCACACACACACAATTTTGTGGCTGTTTTTATTTTTAATTGCATCATGGGGGGTTTCTGCTTTAAAAAAAATGTTTTATTGCCATTTTGTACTGTGCAATACTTTTTGTAAGTTATTTCACTGATTATATTACCTTTTAGTGATTTTGGTGCATTTTTAGGCATTTTATTGCATTTTCAGTTCTGCATAGGTATTGTTGGTTTGTTTCTGTCTGTAAAACTTATTTAGGTAAGCTAAAATATTTAAGCTGTGATTCTGACTAGGCAAAAAAACCCATTGATTTTAGTGGTTTAATTGGATTTTAGGGATTTTTTTCCATCCCGCATTGTTCTTTGTTGCTTGTTTGTGCCTGTCAAACCTTTGTCTGCTATGTATCCATTAAGGTGCCTCTGCACACCAAATAGATAGGTAAATCTATACATTTGGGTATCAAACTGTTTAGAAGACCCCTGGCATGCATATTTAGAATGTTTGATGTTGGTACGTTACAATACGTGGGGTATATAATAGGGTAAAATGCTTGTGACGATTTTCTGAAATTTCCCAAAAACTGCTGTATTTAGCATAGCTTTGCTGTTTGGTAGTTTGTAGTAGAAAGATGTATTTGCCCATTTTGATTTTACCAGAATGTGTACTTTTAGAAATGGCACAAAATACACATATTGCAGCAGCCAGAGCATCAGATGTGAAACTATTTTCATTTGGGTGCCTCTGGTAAATCTGTGCTTATTGGGCATCAAACTGTTTAGTAGAGCCCTGGCGTTCATATTTAGAATGGGTTATGCTGAAAAATTACAAAATGTGAGGCATATAAAGGGGTAAATTGCAAGCTTTGAGACAATTTTTAGAAATATATATATATGCCATGAAATATGTATGCACTAACTTTCTTTTGGGGTCTCTAAATGCCAGATACTTTGGTAATCCTATGCACAATGGGCATCAAACTGTTCAGTGGACTCTTGGCAAGTTGCTTGAAAGTGGAAGATTTAAGGGGATTTTTGGATATTTCATCAAAGCTACAAATTTTGGGAAAGCATTGGTTTTTTGGAGTAGAATGACATGGGTACTCATTTTGAATTTCTCTGAATGTGTACTTTCCAAAAATATATGCTTTTGAGGGGTCAAACTATTTTTTGTGTTTTTACCCCACAAAAAATGCTGTAAATGTGTTGAATTTTCAGTAGCTGAAGTGATCTCTGGGGCAATTTGTATGTACTGCATTTCTTTTGGGGTCTCTAAATGCCAGATACTTTGGTAATCATATGCACAATGTGCATAGTTTTTGGGGGTAAATCCCTATATCAGGAAAAATAGCAATCTTTCTTTTCCTTTTTTTTTTTAGAACTCCAAATCTTGTTCTAGAAGTTGAAATACACAGGCAGATTCGGAAAGCTCAGGTTCTCCTGAAAAAAACAATGTACAGTTTTCCTAGATAAAAATTCCCCCAAAAGTGAGAGAACACAAAATGTTCAAAAAACATGAAATGGGAAGGACATCACCAACAGGGTATTTTCCAGGTGTCCTGGTGGCCCAATCTGACCCAGCTCTGTAATATCTTGTACTTTTCATTTCCATGAGTTATACCATACTCTGCATTAAACATTACTTTCAGGTACATATTATAAAACAATATTTTGATGATACAGTACTTTAAACAGTATGTTAACCAGATAACTACTAGTATACTGAAAACAAAAGTACTGGAAACCAGTATTTGATGTATATTTTGACCAAAAATGTTATACTCACTGTTGTTATCTAATTGAGCTTTATATTTACTAAATCCCTTGAGTCGAACCCGCTGGCCTAACAGATCAAGAAATTCTTCAAAAGCAGGCCCAGCTGTTTCATTATTGTACATTTCTTCTTCTGTACACTGGCCTGCTTTGCAATATAAGATGCCAATCTTGTGCTGAAAACTCAACTGAAATGAAAAGAAATGTGTCAATACAAGTACAACAAAGCCATCTTACCTACCTATATTTAACTGGACATGGGTACAACATTTTTTTAAAAAAAAGTTATTACTGTATCACTGCTGTGTATTATGCATGCACATTACTTTGTAAAAACAAAATACAAATAACACCAACTTCTGTGTAGCCAAACAAACCTTCTTTACTGCCAACATGATCTCATTTTCCAAAAACAAAATGTCCAACTCTTCTATGTTTTTAACTCGTTAACCTAATCTATTAAGTTTTAAAGATATCTGTTTTCTTTGCATCAACTTCTATATATGTAATGGCTTACATTAACTACTCTTCCACGATCCTGTTCTCCCAAACTTCTGTGCTATCACACCCTGCTTTCCCCTTTTAGCTGTAACTGTACCCTCCCAAATAAATCATACACTAATCATCCATATACTTATATATCTTGGCAACCTCAGCTGAATCGCTTTTTAAAGGGCAATGGCACAAGGACAAATCTCATGAAAATACCTTGCATTCAAAATCAATTAGAATTGCAATATGTAAAACACATTTTTATGCATTCCTGTTAATCAGCATCTTCTTCCACTGTTCCCCATGACCTATATGTGCTCCGAAGCATGTCCTATATAGTATTATTTAGAAGCTGCACTCCCTGCTTGTTGTGGTACTCTAGCACTTTATTAATGTTATTACATAAGGTAGTTAAAGTTAGAGGGATCTTTTCAATTTTTAAAAATATGTTTGCAGTGGTATCTGCTGCTTACAGCAGTCACACAGGTGCTATTGGGTGGGTATGTGAGGTGGAATGTTCCACTGCTGCTATAATATTATTTTCTATGTCAGTTTTAGGTGAGTGACAGGTCAGGATCCTCCTCACTGCCAGCCCTATCTGACAAACTGCCCTTGTCAAGCACTGCTGCATTTAATTTATGCACTGACTTAAGTGGTTTACTGACTAATATCCCTATAATGCACAAAATCCAAGAATAACTTAGTATATATTAATATAAGCATTCCTTAATCATGTCATCACTTAAAAACAGTTCTTAGTGATGTAACTGGTATCAAAACTTATTAAATATTGTGTTATATAAGAATGATGTGCTGGTATAATATGCTCTAATATAGGGGATAAATAAGTAAGTGACTCTGCCTGCAACCTCAGTAATACAGTGGCTCATGGTTTATTTGCAAGCTTGGATACAGTGTACTAGTCCTGGCACGGAAAACCTGATTAATCGCTGATCATTTTGGAACTTGTGTTCAGGTATTCCCATCTGGACATTTTCTCAGTATATGCATTCTGCTTCCTTCTTCAGTTCTTTTCTATCACTTGGCTCTATTCACAAGTACTATTCATGTGGACTACCCTTAAATACCATGTGTTAAACTTCTTTTAAGCTCCGTGGTTATAATCGCCTGTGAAACAGCAACTGCATTTTTTGCTGACTCTTTTTTGCTTTGTTGTTTTATTTTCCTTTTTGGTAACCCAACACTGTGTATTGCTGATAGGTTGCCATAAAGATATTGTTTGGCACCTTTTTCACACATATGGGGGGAGGATTTACTGTTTGCTGTATTCCCTTGAGAAAGGTCCGAGACCTGTTAAGTGCTGTTCTTCATGGGACTATTATATTATTTGTTACTAGCACCCAGGCAGTCAACATATTTTTTAGTGTGAGAGCTCAAATTAGACCAAGAGTAAAATCCATTGCAGAGTAGGGAAATACAGAAGAAACAAACAGCAGAACAGCGGGTTTCCACCACAGAGTGTAAAGTGAAACCCAACACTGGATCGCTGAGGTCAAATCCAAACAGGCACGGAGATAATAAATAAAATTAGGTGGAGGAGAGGTAGCTGTTTCAATGACGTGTACAGAGGTCAGGGCCACAGAGACTACAATTCCCAGCAGCTCTAATAGTATACATTGCAAGGTCCCAGAGTATAAAGCTTCAGTATCTGGTTATGGAGTAGGTGGCCAACCAGAATATATTTCACACACACACACACACACACACACATATATATACACACTAGCAGGGAAAATAAGTCTTCAACACGTCAATATTTTTCTCAGTAAGTAACGTAAGTAATCCACACATACAAAGAAATCAAAACAACTAAGTCTTTAAATTAAGTTAATTGTAATAAAGGTGAATGACACAGGGAAAAAGTATTAAACACATGAAGAAAAGGAGGTGCAAAAAGGCATGGAAAGCCAAGAAACCTGCTGAAATCTGGCAGTATTTAGAAAGCAATCCTGACCCCTATCAGTCCTAACTGATGGCCTATAAAAAGGTTTCTCATTACCAAGGTATCACACAAGAAGCATCTCATGATGGGTAAAATCAAAGAGCTCTCTCAAGACCTTGGCAACCTTATTGTTGCAAGATGCACTGCACATCACCCCCAAAAAAACCATACCAACAGTGAAGTTTGGAGGTGGGAACATCATGGTGTGGGGCTGTTTTTCAGTATATGGTACTGTCAGACTTCATATAATTGAAGGATGAATGGAGAAATGTACTGGGATATTCTTGATAAGAATCTGATACCATCTGCCAGGATGCTGAAGATGAAATGAGGATGGACATTTCAGCAAGACAATGATTCCAAACACGCAGCAATGGGAACTCTCAATTGGTTTCAGAGAAAGAAAATAAGCCAAGTCAATCACCCGACTTGAAACCAATTGAAAATCTATGGAAAGAACTGAAGATCAGAATTCATAGAAGAGGCCCCTGGAAACTTCCACAGTTTGTGTGGAAGAATGGGTCAAAATCACACCTGAGCAATGCATGCAACTAGTTTCTTCATACAGGAGGCACCTTGAAGCTGTCATTACCAACTAAGTATTAAATACATTTCAGTAAGGGTGTTCAATACTTATTCCCTGTGTCATTCCACTACACAACTTAATTTATGGATTTAATTGTTTTGATTCCTTTGTAAGTGTGGATTACTTGGGTTGTTACCAACATCTGGTGTAAATTTCATGTCAATAGCCCCATTAGAAATATATACTTATATATTTCTTATATATATATATATACTTATATATACTTATTTTCCCTGCTGTGTGTGTGTGTGTGTATATTTATATATATATATACATATATATATCCTTCAGTCAAATTTATTAATACTTAATTACATTGTTAAAAAACATCAACATTTCGGTCCTGGTCTAGGACCTTATTCAAGGTGTCAAACCCCAAAACCTGTACACACAATTAAGCTATATAAAGAAAACATAACCTCTCCCACCAATTACATATCAACACCCTAACCCCACAACCCCTGACCAGCATATCACATGCAGACATCATGGGAAAAGGGGAAGTTACTTCCAGTTGATAATATATATACAATATTACACAAGATCACACTAAAAATTCATTCATTGAAAATAACACTGTTACATAATTCATCTAGTCACTAAAAAAACATTAAAGGAGCAGTATTCGTTGAGTCCCCTTGGTGACAGTGTATCAAGTTTTTTAATCCACTAACTTTCGCATTGGAGAAGTAATCTAGACCTATCACCACCCCGTTTGGGCATTGGCACATGATCAATGGCAATATATCTAAAAGTTGGTAATCTATGTCCAAATTCCAAAAAATGCTTAGTCACCGTTTTCATGGATTTGTTATACGGGTATGCTGTATTGATTGCTGATCTGTGAGCGTCCATAAATAGGCGCAGCATAAGATCTGTCTTTCCCACATATGAAAGCCCACACGGACATGTAATTAAATATATTACATGGGTGGTGGTACACGTGATGTGATGCCTAATTTTGAAATGTTGCTCCGTGTGGGGATGGGTAAAACTAGCTCCTGGTGTCATGTAACGACAAGACATACATGAAGGGCATCTAAAACAACCGTGTTTGGAATTAAATAACCTTGTAGTAGGGCCTCTCTCCGGCGTAAAACATCTCACCAAATCCAAATATATAATTTACTTCATCAAATGCCCGTGTGGTCTAATGTACATTGGGAAGACCGTTACAACTTTCAGGGAGCGGATGGCCAATCATAGATCTGCAATCCGGACGGCACTAACATCGGGCGAAGCTAACACACCAGTGGCAGCACATTTCCTGACCCACAAACACACCCTGGCTAGCCTGAGATGTATGATAATCGACCATGTACCCCCCTTGATTCGTGGTGGCAATCGTGAAAAACTTCTCCTACAGAGGGAATTGAGATGGATACACCGCCTTAATACCATTAGCCCTAGCGGGTTGAATGAACTATTATGGTATTCAGTATTTTATCTATAGCGACTTACTGAACCAGGGTCCTTCAGCACTTCACACTTGCCCTCCTTCTTCAGTTGATATGTGTGTTTTACATCTAGACTTAATAGTACAAAGGACAGAAGTAATTCTCCACGGCTTTGACAACTCTTTCTTTATTAAGGATCTATGCAACACATACCGTACAGCCTGTAACATATTGTTCTGTTTACCTTATGGACTTGCTATTTATATATACGTGCGACTTGTAACTATCTATATTCTACTAATAATTTGCTGCTGTAATGTTTGATAGTTTTTTGCTGTATGGTTACATTCTGTTAGATACTTGCTAGATACATTGTATCTTTGTGGCTTAGTTTTCTTTTTCCTTTATGTTATATGATCCTGTCTACTTCACTTGTGTTTTCTCCTTTCACTTACTTCCTTTGTTTCTCCCCTGGAATGACCTGTGCTGTAGGCAACAAATACACCCGCACTAATTCTACATTAAGTACCACAATAGTAAGCAATGGCGTTCCTGTAAAAACTAGCTTCCAATATAATAACCGGACCTCCTCATTGTTTAACTATGACACTCCTATAATAGTGGGTCTATGATATATGTGGGGTCGCTGAATTGGCTCAAGGTGTTCATGTGTGCCACTGTGATTAACGGAGACATTGCATTGAACCATATGCCATCACTGCTTCCTAAGCGCTACCACTTATTCCCTGCACGGGATCAGAATTGGTTCTTTAAAGCATTTCCACCGGTTTTAAGGTGGTAAGATCGTGTAAGACAGACCTCACTTGGGCATGTTTCACCCTTTACAACTGAACCGCTATTCTGCTTCTATGCTGTGACCACGGATGTCCGGAATCGATTCTTTGGTGTCCTGGTTACCATGGCAACCCGCATATACGGAGACTTGCTTTGAGCGCAGGGGTTCGCATAGTCGCATAGTCACAGCAACTGCCCTGATGTGCCCTAATCTTGAGCTTAATTTACTCTATCTGCGAGTGGTACATATAACGGCGTGTGGTTGCAGTTCAGCGATACAGGTTATATATACCATATACTTTCCTTTCTCTCCTGTATATATTTCTTTTTTGTTTGATTATGCATACAATAATTATAGTTATAAATCGTTTTCGTTACATTCTTTATTTCTTTATTTATTTTTTGACTGCAATTGATTTACTGTTTTGTTTTTTGCACGGTTGGTGGGTAATGACATGTAGATACATTGTGTGACGTCATTGACTGCACTTTGGCGCCAATTTTGGTTTAAATGTTGGTTTGCTGTCATGTTTGTTCACTTTGAGAAACGTTAGCCTGACACAATAAATGTTCCAGTTTTTTTTACTAAGACCTGTGAGTGCGGCATCTGTTCTATTTTTGTACATATATATTAATGGAATTTATTTATTAAATTTTTCAGTCAAAGGATCAATATGCATTTTTTTTCAATCAAACAGTTCAGAAGTCTTTTGGTACAGGTATGGAACCTATTATCCAGAATGTTCGGGACCTGGGGTTTTCCGGATAAGGGGTCTTTCTGTAATTTGGAACTTTATATTTTAAGTCTAGTAAAAAAGAATGTAAACATTAAATAAACCCAATAGGATTGTTTTGCTTTCAACAAAGATCAAGTATATCTAATTTGGTATCAAGTACAAGGTACTGTTTTATTATTAGAGAGAAAAAGGAAATCATTTTTAACAATATGAATTATTTGATTATAATGGAGTCTATGGGAGATGGCCTTCCTGTAATTCTGAACTTTCTGGATAACGGGTTTCTGGGTCCCATACCTGTATTCATATTTAGGACGCTTTATCTTTATGTGTAAGGATATGTGTGAGATAGCATGATAAATTGCAAGCTTTTTGCAATTTTTAGAAATGTAAAAAAAATAAAAATAGGGACGCAATTTATCCATCATCTTTGTGCGAATACTGAACCAAATCCAAACAACCCTAATTTGAATATAAAAGAAATAAAATGTTGTAACAATTGTGAACATAAAATTATATTCAGTGCTTTCCTAATATATACATTTATATATACTGTATGTGTGTGTGTTGCTACCTAAAACTAATGTACAAATATTGTATAAAACCTAAATATGCCGCATCTCTCTAGTCATTTACAGGGAAGAGGCAATTTAGATACAACATATGTGCATGCCATATTGCAAATGAGTACTATTTTTATACAAATATTCCAGCAATTTTTAAATATTTAAAGTATAGCTTTTACATCTCTATGCAAGGATCATTCATATTTATTATTAACATGTTTTTACATATGATTTCTTGAAGATATAAATTTTGAATAAAGATGTCAGTTTCAGTTAACCTCTTATACATTCCTCTGGTTTTATAGCAGACACCATTCTATAGATCCACTCTCAGGCTGCTATTTTATAAATGCATACATTGGAAAATCACAAATAGGAATTAAATGATATATATAAATATATAAATTATATATTATAAATATATATATAAATGTATTCATAGAGGAGAGAAATTAACACATTATAGTAGGGCATATAACAGTTTTTGTAATTATATTCCTACATGTATACTGTATACTTCATATACGTTAGTGGCAGAAAAAATAGCGGGGTAAGTGGTTACTTTCAATTCTTGAGTTTATATTGATCCCTGTTTTTCCCAAAAAGACCTGTATATTTTTAATATACTATATAGTTGCCACGAAGTCAGCATAAATATATAATAAACGAGAGCCATAACTATCTTGAAAATATATCCTTACAAATTCTGCTTACTAATGTCATCAGTTATAATATGTGCTTAGCAATGTAATTTGTAGCAGATGACTCACTAAAGCCTGTGTATTATAAAAAAATAATGGTGTATCACATATTGTAAAATGCTGTATAGGGAGGTTAGAAGATGCTGATAAATATAGCATTCCAGCTTACACTATTGTGCCTAATCTATTATTTATTTAGGGTTTGATTTTTTAAAATACATTTCAGTCTATCTTCATCCTGAGCAAGATCTTCGGCTGTTTTGCTCCTGTTTTCTAAATGCAATGATTTGTGCACCCATCATGGTGAGCTATCATAGAAGAATGCTTGAGTGTAATCATTTATGAGAATTTTTTGGATCAAGATCACACTAGGCGATGTATGTCTTTTTGTGCTTTCTTGCGTCTTTTAAATTTCCTTGACAAATAAGTACAAAAGCTAATCTGTAAGTTATGAAGCTTTGCAGATACTATATAGTCCTTATATTTGCTTAAAAGGCTGCCAGCTTAAATTTTTATGAAATATACAGGACTACATAGGTTTCTACACAACCTGGCAAACAACAAGCCTTATCATTTAAAGTGGCAGCCATCTGTGCTGCACATAGAGATTACACATAAACATTTGTTTAGAATGTAAATTGAACTGCGTGGTGAGTAACCAAAGACAATTCTGGTTTATTACATACCCCTTGTTCATCTAACTTAAGCAATAGTTCTGTGACTTTGGTAGAGTTTGAGGCTTGCCGCAAACATTGTATGTTGAGCACTGGTAGTACATATTCCAGTATTTCTTTGTGAGGTAGTCCCCGTGTTGTGCCATGTTTGACTGTGGATGGTACAGCATCTTCTGAAACTGAACCTCGCAAAGTGGTGAGCTGCAGAAAAGAAAGTCATTTAATAATAATCCTGACATGTGCCAAAGATAAAGTAAAGCAATAACATCACAAACACATCGATCTAGTATATTAAAGGACCTGTCACCCTATGAAAAAATTCCAAATTCTTTTCTATTGTGTTTTTCAAGCAAAATAAACTCTACATACACAATATAAATAATATAAATTGTGTCTCCTTCAGTCTTGGAATTCACAATCACAGCAATTAGACAGATGCCATTTTGTAAACACTGTTATTAAGACAAGCTCTGATCTATGCCAAAATCATTTGTATGTGTCAGACTGGGAGACCTAATGCCCATGTCTATGCACAGGCTACACAATTATAGACAGTGAGGAAATTTAAGGTGTGCAGTGATGTTTTGCGTTTCATTTGAAAAGGACTATTATTATACAGCTTTTTATGTCTGGGTGACAATTCTCCTTTAATAAAATATGCAAATACAAAGATATATATCAAAACTTTTATTTTTATACAACTTAATTTAGTTCTTCAAAAATGTAATCAGTGAATAGCCTCTTTGAAATCTTTCAATACCTGCCACACTGGTTGTCCAGAGGTTAATAGTAAGGCTGCAACATCCCCTTAATTACTTAGATTTCCCTCACCTTCTGTAACCCACTCGGCCCTCCCCCTTGGGAATATGCTTTGATTCCTGACTTGCCAGACATGCTCAGTTGTTCTAAGCTCAGATTACTAAACACGCCCCCCAGTCTAGCAGCCAGTAAAGAGATGGCATTGCTGGGTCCCATAGAAACTCAGATCTAGCTGTCTGCTTCATGATTTGCTTTATGAAAATGTGATGGTGCTGGCAAGCGGAGGGGATATATGTATATAATTGTGTATATAAGTACAAATGATGCCATTTGAGTGGGGGATATACATTGTAGGCAAATGTAGGCTTTTTTTTTTTTTTTAAATCGGTAACTGAATATATGTTGTGTATTATAGTGAAGTACAGATATGGGACCTATTATCTGTAATGTAAAGATCAAAGGCTAGATAACATCAAAAAGGGCTTATTTCTTAAAGGAAAACTATACACCTAAACAATGTAGGTCTCTATAAAAAATATTGCATAAAACACCCATATGTGAAACACTGATTCATCTAAATAAACTAAATAGATAGGCTATGCAAAATATAAAAATCTTTTAGTACAGTTACCGAAAAATGGTATCTAAGTCTCAAGTGAACGGATGTCTAAAATAATTGCCAGAACACAGCTTCCTCCTTGCATCTCTCTTACCTGTTACTCAGTCAGCGATTTGAAGGGTGACCACATGGGACAAAACAGTTCAGTTAGTTTCCTTTTGATCCTAAGCATGCAGGCCAGTTATAGTTATAATAAGGTTATAATAAGGTTATAATAAGGTGGGCACATGAGACATAAGTAATGTATAAGTGTTTGCAGACACAAAACTCTGCCGCCCAGTAAATTCTAAATTCAGGATGTGGCATCCTTGCAGCAGAATCTTGACAAACTAGCAATCCGGGCAGCTAAGTGGCAGATGAGATTTAATGTGGATAAATGTAAGGTCATGCACCTGGGACTGCACTAGGCAAATCCATAATGAAGAAGGACCTTGGAGTCCTTGTAGATAATAAACTTGGCCATAGCAAGCAATGTGAGGCAGCAGCTGCAAGGGCAAACATGGTTTTTAGCTGTATTAAAAGAGGCATAGATTCACAGGAAGAGGGTGTTATTCTTCCCCTTTACAAAGCGCTGGTAAGGCCCCATCGAGAATATGCTGTTCAGTTTTGGTCTCCAGTGCTCGAGCGTGACATTATTAAATTAGAGAGGGTCCAGAGAAAAGCAACTAACCTGGTAATGGGTATGGAAAGTCTCTGTAATGAAGAAAGACTGGCCAAGTTAGGTTTGTTTACACTGGGGAAGAGGTGCTTAAGAGGTGACATTATAACTATGTATAAATATATAAGGGGGTCATATAATAACCTCTCTAATGCTTTATTTACCAGTAGGTCCTTCCAACTGACACAAAGGCACCAACTCTGTTTAGAAGAAAGGAGGTTCCGTTTAAATATTCGGAAAGGATTTTTTACTGTGAGAGCTGTAAGGTTGTGGAATTCTCTCCCCAAATCATATAGTTACATAGGGTTGAAAAAAGACCAGAGTCCATCAAGTTCAACCCATCCAAGTAAATCCAGCACACACAACCCACACCTACCAATCTATACACTCACATACATAAACTATATATACAACCACTAATACTAACTGTAGATATTAGTATCACAATAGCCTTGGATATTCTGATTGTTCAAGAACTCATCCAGGCCCCTCTTAAAGGCATTAACAGAATCTGCCATTACCACATCTCTAGGAAGGGTTTATACATTATATAGCTTCAAGAAGGGTTTGGATGGCTTTTTAGCAAGTGAGGGAATACAGGGTTATGGGCGATAGCTCTTAGTATAAGTTGATCCAGGGACTGCCATCTTGAAGTCAGGAAGGAATTTTTTCCCCTCTGCGGCAAATTAGAGAGGCTTCAGATGAGTTTTTTGCCTTCCTCTGGATCAACTAGCAGTTAGGCAGGTTATATATGCAACAGCAAAAAAATCCAGTAGCACACTGAAGATGTAAATCGTGAAAAAATTGTATTTTATTTGCCCAAGTACATAAAAACAAGCAAAGAGCAACGTTTCGGGACCCTCCGGACCCTTTCTCAAGCTTGAGAAAGGGTCCGGAGGGTCCCGAAACGTTGCTCTTTGCTTGTTTTTATGTACTTGGGCAAATAAAATACAATTTTTTCACGATTTACATCTTCAGTGTGCTACTGGATTTTTTTGCTGTTGGATATTGACCCCCATGCAAGGTGAGGTTCTTCCAGTATTTGCACCTGATACCCGTTTGGGGTAAGTTAACAGAGGGTTGAGCTCCCCAATACTGCTAAGGCAGGTTATATATGGGCATTAAGGTTGAACTTGATGGACGCATGTCTTTTTTCAACTTAACTTACTTTGTTACTAGGTTACAATGTTACCTTCAAATCACCAACTGATGACTACCTGGTGAGAGACATGTAAAGTAGGAAGCTGTGTTCTGGCTATTGTGTTAGACATCAATTCACTCCAGCCTCTACATGTTATATTTCTGATTTACCCCTCTACTTATCAGTGTAAAATTTTAAATTAATTCAGACATGAGTAAAGTGCACATTCTAGACTTTGCATACATTTCAGTTTCACCATGTAGAAATAACATAGTCCCCCTCATTTCAGGGGACCATAATGTGTGGAACAATTGGCTTCACAGGTGTTTGTGCTTACTCAGGTATGTTGCATTGCTTCATTATTGCAGGGATAAGATACCTAGGATGCTTTTACCATTATGAGTCTGTAGCTATCCCAAGTTAAGGAAGCTATTACAGTATGAGGCTGAAAAATACACTGTATGCCATACTTCTATTGCCTGGTTGTCTGCATCTACTGGTCACATTCTTGGGTGCCAGTACTCATTGTTGTATCTCTCTCATTGTATAATCTTCTTGCGATGCCAGTTAACACTACTGTTTACATGTTTTTAGGGGGCAAGGCCCACTACTCACATCTTATAATATGAAAGATATTTTCTCTTTGTATATTTGTCTGGCAGTTAAATGGGTTGTTCACCTTTGTAAAACATTCAGAAATGTAACCCTTCCCGTAAAAAAAAAAAAAATCTTTGCCATATAAATGGTTAACAGAAAATGTACAGTTTATGAGATATTCACCTCATACTGGATCACTGCTGAACCCTTACTTCATTATGTGCACACTGTGCATGATGTCACTTCTGTGATGTAAGGGGCATATTTAGGTCCTATGGTAGCACTAAACCTTAAATGTTCTTAGGGGGCACGGCCCACTACTCTCGTCTTATAATATGAAAGATATTTTCTCTTTGTATATTTGTCTGGCAGTTAAATGGGTTGTTCACCTTTGTAAAACATTCAGAAACGTAACCCTTCCCGTAAAAAAAAAAAAAAAAAAATCTTTGCCATTTAAATGATTAACAGAAAATGTACAGTTTATGAGATATTCACCTCATACTGAATCACTGTTGAACCCTTACTTCATTATGTGCACACTGCGCATGATGTCCCTTCTGTGATGTAAGGGGCATATTTAGGTCCTATGGTAGCACCAAACCTAAATACAACCTGTATTTTGCAGATCTGCTCTCATCCGCAGCTGATTGTAGCTCCCCTGACAGGCACAACATTGGCCTGAGTGCAGCTACATAGAGTGAAGATTGGCCTAAAAATGACTGCTTATCACACTTTTTGGACCAATCTCAGCTCTGTGTGGCGGCATTCAGGCTGTTGCTGTGCCAATGTGTCAGAATCTCTATAAAACAATACATAGTTGGCACTAGCACTTTCAGGAGACAGGGAACTTTCCAAGTCAGCTTAATTTTTGAGCATAAAATAAATTGTGTTTCTGATATATGTGTTTTAGGGATAGGGGTAGTTTTCTAACATATTACTCCTTTTATTTACTGCACTATATGTATATTTTTCTATTTGTAAATATTGTGTGCTGTGACCTCCTTCTAATAAATTCTAATTAATAACTCTACTGGTTTGACTGATGATAAGTACCTACAGTTTTATTCTTTTTGGTTTTTTTTTAATACCTTTGGTGGACGGAACAACCCCCTAGTTTACTCACATTTGCAATCTGTGAAAAGCAGGGGCAATTTTCTGCCCTGAGGCAGCTTACCTTTCCTGTGGTGGAGGGGATCCAAGGGGGCCACATCGCTAGTGCAGAGAGCACAATGTGGTGTGTTTCTCAACTCACCTCATGGCAGTAGCACCCATAAGGTTTCAGCTTTAGGTTCCAAAACAGGGAAACTTCAGGAGCAGAGGAAGAATGTACTTCCTCAGTCTGACTCACACAAAATCCAAACCTGCAACGGTCACCCAAATTTCAACCCTTGCACACGTTACCTAAAAGTAAACCCACAGGTTCCACAGGTTGCAGGTGAACCTGCACATTAATACTCTGTAAGGCTACAATTTTATTATTACTTTTTAATATTTATTTTTCTATTTAGGTCCAATCCTATTTATATTCCTGTCTCCCATTACGGACCAGTCCATGAGGCCTAACACAAATGCAAAGAATAGCTTTTGTAGAGGAAAGCTTGTAAGTATTACAAATCTAAGGGGAAAATCATAACAAAGTCTTGAATGGAGTTTTTCTGCACATGCAATTTCCAGCTAAGCAGGCATGCAGCAAAATGCCTTGACTTCCCCTCTACTGAACTGAATGGTACTCGCCTGGACCCTGCCACTGCATTTGTGCATAAGACAATTATCACTTAAATACTTGTCAGTTAGCAATTATTGCCTGACCGGCCAATGCATCTCTGACTACCATTCAAATTATTCAAATTAAGGGATGGGCAACTGTGAACATTTTGCTTTCAGATAAGCTGGAATTCATAAGGGCAGCAAAAAGCACAGGGAAATGCCTCATGTGCCACTGCACTTATTATACTAAGCACTGTGCCTGTTACAGAATCGTAAAATTTTAGGCAAAGGCACTAAAGATCTGGACTGCCTCAAGCTGTAAATTCTATGTTTATGCATTTCATTGCTGGTAATTAGAAAAACATGTTGCCTAGCAATAAATGGTGTTGGCTTGCTAGTGCAGTTGCAGTAATTACAAAAAAGATGTGTACGTATATATATTTGATAACAAAATCATTTTCACTTTGTTCACATAGGGGCAGATTCATCAAAGTACGAGTTCGAATCCCGAAATGGGTAAAATTTGGATTAGATACAATAATTTCTGATGATCGAAAATGTCACGAAAATGCTTCCGAAAATAGTCACGATAATATCATATTGGCGATGCGAAAGTCACAAAATTTTCGTATCCGAACGATCGTAAACGGCGGGAAAACCTTTCTGACTTTGGTCCTTCTGTGCATGTTTTTGGAAGCCTCCCCTAGGACTCAATGGCACTCTGCAGCTCCAACCTGACTCAAGGAAAGTCACAATAACGAAGCGTTAATGAATCCGAAACTTTCATACTCAGCACGACAAATACAAATTTGTCGCACAAATTGTCACAAGGTACGAAAAAGTTGCACAAATTAACGAAAAAGTCACAAAAAATACGCACATTATGAAAACTTAGAAAAAATACGATTTTTTTGTATTCGGATTCAATCGTACTTTAATGAATGTGCCCCTTAGTATTTATAATCATACCTCATACAATAATGCATTCAGTTTCAGAATGTGCAACTGATTTATTCACCATTATACTGGTTTAAAAACGTACCTCACTTGTACGAAAAACTATACGGTAGTTGAACTGAGATCCTTCTTTCTCTCTTATGTCTTCCACCTTCTCTCTTCGAATGCTTACTGCAACTGGTCCTAAGTTATCATCTATTCCAAAGTAATTCTGGTGCTCTATGCAAGAAATGGTCAATAAATACAATTACATTTGTTATAGGTTAGAAGTAATATATGAAAGACACCTAAGCAAATAATTAGATTAATTTTTTAACAAAAAAGTCGGCTTTTCACTTTACTGTGCATGCACCAGCCCAGGGATTTTGACAACAGAAGGAAGAGGAAACACTCACTGCAGGTACCCCGGGCTGGTGCGGTTTTCTCCTAACAGGGGCACCAGCCCGGGGTAAAAGGTAAGCGATTAAAGTCACTTGGGGATACCTAACATTTTGGCACCCCAAGTGACTTAGCCTTTCCTTCTCCTTTAAACAAAAAAAATTCACTGCATTAAAACATTTGTGGTAGCAAAATGCCATTTGCATGAAAACTTCAGCAATAACACCATGTAAACAAATGGTATAATTGAGTAATGGCGTAATTAAAAAAAGTGGTTCCAATATAACAATAAAAACATTTTCAAACAAACTATGAGATAAAATACAGTGTACACAATAGTAGAATTAACAATAATTATGTTAAATTCGAGTTTTAATTTACACAGGCTGAAGGGCGCGTTTTGCTTTCTTTCCCAGGAATATGATAAAGGATAAGGGCATACAGTAAGTATATGAAGAAATATTGGGCGTGGAATGGAGGGATTAAACACATGACTAGGCTGTTAATTTAAAGGGTTCCAACCTTTTTAGAAGGACAGAAAGATTAGAAAAAGTCTGAGAAGCCAGAAATAAAGCCATGCTATAAAGATATTAGGACAGCACTCTACCGAAGGGTAGAGATTTTAGCAGGATTTAAGGCTAATGTCCCTCGGAGAGATAAGTCACCCATGATAAATGGATTAATGGATTACTGGAGTAATGGGGTGGAAAAAATATGTATATGGTAAAAAAAAAAGTGGTGAACTTTAGTATTAGTGAAGAAAAAAGCAGATTTTGAAATGTTAATTTTTGTCTGTTTACACTAAGCAACCAGCTAATGAAGTCCGCGTTTTTAAGAGACCAAGTTCTTAAAATATAAATAATGATGGCTGGTTGCATCAGGAGAAAATTCAAAACAGATTAAAATTTATGAAGGAACCCAAAGAGCTCATCTCTATGACAAATTTTAGGATTCCTTGTGGTCTGGTATGGTGCTGAGAGATTGACAAATTGCTAATGTGGTGGCATCATGTATAAAGTAGGGATGCATGAAATCCAGGATTCAGTTTGGGATTCGGCAATATTCTTCCCTTTTTAGCTGGATTGGGCCAAATCCACGTTCCTGGCAGAACCGAATCCTTAAAATCATGTGACCTTTTTGTCACATAAACAAGGAAATTAGCATATTTGCATATGCAAACTAGGATTCGGTTTGGTATTGAACCCAAATCTTTTACAAAGGATTCGGGGTCCAGCCGAATCTGAAAATAGTGGATTCGCTACATCCCTAGTATAAAGCGATCCTGTTCTCACCCTGAAAACTATAGGTTTTATCTGTAATAGATCTAGCCAGATAAATGCCCTTTACAAGGACGTGAGCATAAGAGTGGATATTGGGGTGGCAGTGGATGTGATCTACTGGTGAAGGTTACTGATTGAGGAAAACCAGTCTGGAACCTAGTATTTGTACTATAGAGAACTGGTTAAAGGAAAAATTACAAAGAGTGGTAGTAAATAGACTCCAGTAGTTGCAGTGTCCGTCTTTGTTTGGCCCTTTGGTTGCTTTTTAATTTGTTTAGTAATGAACTTGAGGTGGGCATTGTAAGTACTGTCTCTGTTGTTGATGATACTAAATTGTATAAAACTACGAGTACCTTGCAGCATGCTGCCAATATGCAAAGATATTTGACTAAATTGAAGAACTGGGCATCAAATTGGCAAATGAAATTCAGAGTTGATTAATGCAAGGACCCCATATAAGTGAAGAGATTAAAGCCCAACTACTACTACAAATGAAGAACAATACCCCACAGTAATGGGCTGGCCAAGTCTAGCAGGTTTGTAAATATGCTAAATAACACTTTTTATTTTAGGTCATTCAAGAACCTACTAGGAATGATTGCTATTTGGACCTGTACAAACTAATAATACCAAACTCATCTCTAGCATTGGTGTGGATCAGCTTTCAGGGAATAGTGATTATTACATGGTTTCCTTTAACATTATGTTGCAGAGACAACTCTATAAGGGAGTAACTTAAACACTAAATTTAAGGCTTATCTGCGATATATTAAAATCAAATGTCTTAAAAATGTTGCTTGATAAATATTCAGTATGTCAGTATATTCCACTTATAAGCTAGGAAAGACACCGCAAAGCAAAACCTTTATGGTTCAATAAAAGTGTTGGTGTCGTGGCTGGTAAGAAAGGAAGCCAATAAAGTAAGCAAAAAAGCAATCAGACAAGCTAAAATAGAAATGAAAAAAGGTATTGCAGAAAGAAGTAATATGAATCCAAAATTAATTTTCAAATATGTAAATAGTAAAAAAAAAAAAATAAAGCAAGAAAGGATGGGACCCATATTTTCAGATGGAGGTCAGTTGGTAGATGAAGGAAAAAGGAGAGATTCTGAACTATTTTTCATCTGTCTACACAAGTAAGGAACCAGCTAATGAAGGATTCCTTTGTAACACACCCAATTCTAGTAATGTAACTCCTGATGCATGGGTCACTCAAGAGGAAATTCAAAAGAGACTTGAACATTTAAAGGTTAAACAAAGGTCCGGGACCAGATGGTATTCATCCCAGGTACTAAACGAGTTTAGCGATGTGATTGCCAAGCCTCTTCACTTAATATTTTAGGATTCATTGAGGTTTGGCATGGAGTCAAGATAATGGCAAATTGCTAATATGGTGCTGCTATTCAAAAAGTTTTCCCGTACTCAGCCTAAAAACTATAGACATTTTAGTCTGATATCAGTGGTAGGAAAGCTTTTGGAAGGGGTAATAATGGATAAGATACTTGAATACATTGCATCACAATACTATGGGGTAGATTTATCAAAATGTGAGTTTAGACTTTAATACATAAAAACTCACTTACGTTCTATTTAGTCCTATGGGATTTTTAGAAGCGTATTTATCTTTCAAAGTCATAACTCACCATTTGCTAAATACACTTCTAAAAATCCCCATAGGAATGAATGTGTGTGAACATGGGTGAGTTTTTATTTATTAAGCTCTTAAAGGAGAAGGAAAGGCTAAGTCACTTGGGGGTGCTAAAATGTTAAGCACCCCCAAGTGACTTTAATCGCTTACCTCGTACCCCAGGCTGGTGCCCCTGTTAGGAGAAAACAGCACCAGCCCGGGGTACCTGGAGCGATGCGCTTCCTCCTTCGTTTCGCTAAGACTAACACAATAGGCGCATGCACAGTAGAGTGAAAAGCCGACTTCTCTGTTAAAAGTTCGGCTTTTCACTCTACTGCGCATGCGCGCGCTCGCAAAGCAGGAAGAAGGAAGCTCTGCAGGTACCCCGGGCTGGTGCTGTTCTCTCCGTAAAGGGGCACCAGCCCGAAGTACAAGGTATGCGATCCAAGTCACTTGGGGGTGCCTAACATTTTGGCACCCCCAAGTGACTTTGCCTTTCCTTCTCCTTTAAACTTCATTTTGATAAATCTGTCCCTATGAGTCCATGTCAACATGGTTGTATGTGTAACAGATCTTGCTAAACTAATTTCATTGCCTTTTATGAGGAGGTTATCAGGAACCTCGATGCTGGAATGGCAGTGAATGTCATCTACTTGGACTTTACTAAAGCATTTTATACAGTACTGCACAGAAAGTTAAAGGACATGGAAAGGCAAAGTCACTTGGGGGTGCCAAAATGTTAGGCACCCCCAAGTGACTTAAATCGCCTACCTTTTACCCCGGGCTGGTGCCCCTGTTCGGAGAGAACAGCACCAGCCTGGGGTAGCTGCAGCGCTTCCTGCGTCCGTGCGCACGCATGCGCAGTAGAGTGAAAAAGCCGAACTTTAACAGAGAAGTCGGCTTTTCACTCTACTGTGCATGCGCCTATCGCATTGTCGCAGCTAAACGAAGCAGGAAAGAGGAATCGCATCGCTTCAGGTACCCCGGGCTGGTGCTGTTTTCTCCTAACAGGGGCACCAGCCTGGGGTACAAGGTAAGTGATTAAAGTCACTTAGGGGTGCCTAATATTTTGGCACCCCCAAGTGACTTAGCCTTTCCTTGTCCTTTAATGATAATATTTCAGAATATTTGCCTGGAACATAATATTTGTACTTGGATAGAGAACTGGCTAAAGGATAGATTACAAAGAGTGGTGGTAAACACAACATTTTCTAATTGGGCCAGTGTTGTAAGTGGGGTATTGTAAGTGGGGTCAGTCCTTGATCCTTTGCTTTTTAACCTATTTATGACCTAGAGGTGGGTATTGAAAGTATTACTTCTGTTTTTGCTGATGATACTTAATAGCGTAAAACTATAAGCTCCACGCAGGATGCTGCCAATGCTGATAAGTGCAAAGTTATGCACTTTGGTACAAATAATATAAATGCCAGTTATACAAAAAATGGTAGTGTGTTTGGAGTATCCATAATTGAAGGAGAGAAGGATCTGGGCATTTTTGTAGGTAACAAGTTCTTTAACTGCAGGCAGTGTCATTCTGTGGTACTACAGCAGATTAAGGGCTTGCATAAAAAGTCATGCATAAAAAGGGGCATAACTTGAAAGAAAAAACAAAATTATGCCTCTTTATATGCCTCTTTATTTTCGTGTCCCTAAATGATATTATGTTGGGTTCCTCCTTAATTGAGAAGGATTTTTGTGGATTACACAAATAAAACAATAAAACAAAAAAAGTACTGTTTTACTTAGATGAAAACATAACTTTGACTCTTTATAGATCCCTGGTTAAGCCTGACCTTACAGTAAATGTGCAATGTAGTAGAGGACAGTTATATTAAAGAACATTGTAGCAAGATAACAGGGATCTTTCATTAAAGAACCAGAGACCATCTCTTTAGAGCAATGAAAGATGCTATTGTCCACGGGAAATCTCCTCTCCTGCTGTCCATAAAATTCCCTAAAATACTACTAAAAATCCCAACTGTCAATCATATATTGCCTGCCCCACCTGCCTGCCTTAGGGCTCTGGCACACAGGGAGATTAGTCGCCCGCGAACAGGGAGATTTGTCGCGGGCGACTAATCTCCCCATGTGCCAGAGCCCTTAGGCACAGAGGTGGGGCTGGCAGTTACTTTCACTTTCAATTCAAAACTTCTTAGATGCTACTGCACTGCTTACATTCCCCCTCCCTTCTCACAATCTAATTTTGTAACCAGTGCATGGACATGGGCATCAGGTCTCCCCATACTGGCACAGAAATAAGATTTGACAGGATGCAAAGCTTGCCTCAATAACAGTGTGCACAAAATGGTGCCTGCCTGCTTGCTGCAACTGTGAATTCCAAAGCTAAATAAACTAATTCATATGGTGTAAGTGAAGTTTATTTTGCTTGACAAACACAATTGAAAACATTCTGGAATTATTTCTTAGGGTGACAGGTCCCCTTTAAAGCAGCAAATGTTTTTTTTTTTTTTTTACATTAAGGGCAGTAAGGTTGTGATGACAGATTCTATTAGTGCTTTTAAGAGTGGCTGGGATGACTTCTTGAACAAGCATAATATACAAGTCTATTGTGATCTTAAGAGCTACAGTCAGTTTAGTATAGGTATGTGTATATATAATTTATATATGTAGGTGTATTTATAACCTCCCAACATTTGAAAAATGTAAAGAGGGACAAAAAAAATGGTGTGTGTAGCGCAGTGAACAATTTTTTGACCATGCCTATTTTTGCGACAACACCCCCTAAATACCACTCCCATTTTACAAAATATGGCAGGTTATTTAAAGTTTTAACATTTTCTGTTTTGATAAAAAATGTGAAATTGCCCTTTAAAGGAGAAGGAAAGACTAAGTCACTTGGGGGTGCCAAAATGTTAGGCACCCCCAAGTGACTTTAATCGCTTACCTTTTAACCCGGGCTGGTACCCCTGTTAGGAGAAAACCGTACTTGTAGCGAGCGCTTCCTTCTTCCTTCTGGACCGGTGCATGCACAGTAGAGTGAAAAGCCAACTTTTTTGTTAAAGTTCGGCTTTTCACTCTACTGCGCATGCAAAAGCGCATGATGAAGGAAGAAGGAAGAGGAGACCACGCTCGCAGCTACCCCAGGCTGGTGCGGTTTTCTCCTAACAGGGGCACCAGCCCAGGGTAAAAGGTAAGTGATTAAAGTCACTTGGGGGTGCCTAACATTTTGGCACCCCCAAGTGACTTAGCCTTTCCTTCTCCTTTAAGCTGCAAGTCTCAGTTTCCCCAAGAGACCTATTTAGCTTATTAGTTACAATTGTACCTAAATGCAGGTGTGGCTTGTTAACTTTTCTGGGCTATCTGTCAAAAGCTACTTATTTAAGTAGCGTTCAGTGCAGGAGATGAAAGGGAAATGGGGGACTACGGCTGAACTGTTAAAATCAGGACTGTTCCGCTATTTTCCTCTGTATTCCTAGTATTTGTCTAATGGCCTTTTATATAGCTATCCTGAACTCTGCTTGCCCTACCTGTGCCTGAACTTGGACTTGAATTCTGCTCAACATCCTGGTTACCAAGCTTTGTTTGTCTATTAGCTTTGTTTGTCTTGACTGCTTCCCAGTACCAGCATTGTCATTCTTGACTGTTCTAACTTATCCTGATAGCCACTGGTCCTCACAGCATGAATTTTTTTTTAATGAATATGGTCACAATGATCTGTGAAAAATAAACAAAAGAACAAGTACATTTAGTAATTAGTAAATATAAAAATAGAATTTTATTTTTTGCGTTTCATACCTTGTATGCTTAACTGTGAAAATATTTGCAATTTTTTTGGTCTGAATTAAAGGACCTAATAAACAGTATTATGGGTTGAAATCTACATTTATATATATGGAACACACTATTGTACAAACCAGTAAACTATACAAATTCAAAAGAGCAATGGTTGGTAAAATGTATTATGACTGCATCCTAACTATCCTTAGTCACTGAAAAGAACCCCAATCCCCTAGTATAGCAGAAGTAATAGAGAGACTCAAAGAAATAAAAACCATGGAGTTTATATAGATTTATGGGGCAGGGTATACTATTTTAGGAAAGTTTGGGAGAACAAGGATATTTATATGGTCAAGAGAGGAAACAAAGTTAAAATCAAAGAAATCTATTCCCAGAAAGTACTATATACTCATTAGAAGGAAACCATAAAGTTTTCAGTTTTAACATATTTATCTGTTTATAATACAGCCATGATTATCCTTTAAATTATATCCTTATAAACGGTGCTTAGCAATGTCATCAGTTATAATCGGTGGTTAGTAATGTAATTTCTGTCACATGATTCACTTAAACTTGTGTAGTAGCCACGTTTATAAAATATGAGGATATTAGAAGTTACAGAAGAGTTTCACTTTTATAAAAGCACTTGGAACTCCTCAGTGATTTACAATATGCTTATATTTTACAATAGGTGGTACTTTATTCACTATATATTTTTGTTTGTATTTCTATGAGGTTCTTATGCACTATAACTTTATATTTATTTTAGCCTCTAATTTAATTATACTGTTTAAATATAATTAATTGCCAATGCAAATATGTTTTTTAAAGTGAACATAATGTATCTGAGACAACTGTAACAACTAATTAAAAAAATGTACATTGCTGAAAACCCAATTGTAAGTTCTGGGGGAAATTGGACAGATCAGAGAACCCATAGAAGCTGGACTAGCAAGGACTGCAGGCACTGAAGCACAACTAGGCAAGGATGACAAGTTACTGGATATACTGTGTATATAGAATACAAAAGTCAAAGTACAAGGCTGATTAGTAATTCAGATTCATACATGGCATCAACTTATATGACTGACAAACCTCATTTTTTGCTTGATGATCTGCAACAACTCCTAAGTTTGGCTCATCAGGGTAGTTTATTCCATGAATCATTTGTATTAGCAGATACTGTCTGCATAGATAATGTCTCCATTATGAAGAAAGGCTAAAAATGTTGGAACTGTTTACACAGGAGAAGAGGCACTAAGGGATATGTGATTCCTATGCAATAGTGATGCTTTATGCATCAATAGATTCTCTTGGAATCTGGTTATGGGTTTCATTTGGACAGAAAAGTTTGAATTTAATGGATGGTGGTGGATGGTGTATTTATGTGTCTTGTGTATACACCAGTTATTATGTAAGTATATATCTCACATGACAGCCACATTTTAATTTTGAAATATACAGTATAGAAATAAAACAATTATTTTGCAAATTAACATACCTTTTCCATAGAAATACTTTCTGTAGTAGTATGCTCCAAGGTCTACATGCTCTATAATATAGCGCTTTACTTTTTCCCTGTGAATAGGTTGATTTCCTCTTGGAACCTCTAATACAGACACACCAGCATTAGTGCAATGAGAGCTGAGAGATGATTCAAAGGAACAACTTTCACCAGTTTGCACAGAAGAGTTTGCCCTTGATAGTGCAATTCTTCTGTCTCCTTCTCCCCCAATCTCATTTCTAAAATAAGGACAGCTTAGAACAATGTCACTACTTTTGCCATCTCCTTCATCTGCTTCTGGGCTACAGTTAGGGTCTTCTTTACTTCCCTGAGGATACTGACAATTTCCAGCTTTGCCACTAGTTACTGGAGACTGGGATGCTGCAGATGCCCCAGTTGTTATATTTTTGTGCTTAGCAACACTAGTCTGTGAGTCAATGGCTTCATAAATGTTAAACAAAATACTCTGTACATCATAATGTGCGAAACCCTTTTCAAAGGTCCCCATTTGCATACATTTGTCCATTTTACCATCGTTAAAGTCAAACGAGAACTTTAAAGAATCATGGTCACTTTTTACAGCCCTTAGTCTCTTATACAGAGATGTTTCAACAGTTTCTGCTTTTAACTGACTTTTAGGTAGTCTCTCTCTTCCTCTTAGCAATGCTTTGTCCATATAATCAAATGGAGAAATTCTTACTATCTGCCCCTGTGATATCTGTTTGGCAGCCTGCAAGCTGGGAGAAATAGGCGAATCACAATCAAACAAATTTGAAAATGAAAATGGTGTTGTATTTTTCTGTTCCATGTTTTCAACCCTATACCCCTGAAGCACTGCAAAAAAGTTCTCTCCTGTTAAACTGTGTCTGTCTAATGAAGATGTGCTGCCATATTCCCTATGCAGAGCAGCTCCCGTATTTGGATTAACTGCATGCTGGTCAAGAACATCATCTGTATCAATATCACTGATGGTAACATCACTGTTGCTTCTTTGTCGTATAGTATTAAGTCCCCTGTGAAATGAATGGCAAAAAATATCTTTGGTTTCCCCAAATTCAAATGATACTTCTCTAAAGTCAGTTGGATCATTTTGTTCACTTGCAGACACCATATCACAAGTGCCTTCTGTTGTCTTTTTCCAGGCCACTTTGTTAGCAATACCCTTTGTGCAGTCTTTTTTAGGTGGCCATTCAGAAACTCTTGCTCTTACACCCATTTTGGGCACTGCTGGCATTCCACAAGAATCAGGGGAATTGATGGTGGGTGGAGGACCCATATTTCCATTGAAGGCCTTAAATTTCCATGCAAAGAAGTCATCTGACTGCATGCTCTATGCCTATTTTCTATTTTCTTCGTATTTCAGACAGATTTTCATTTGTATTCTTGATAAAGATGATGACTCACACATATGTGAGGCACTACTCAGAAAAAGATTTCCAACTTCAACACCATCTTGATCTCACCTGTGTGATCACACACACAGTTTGCTTGCAATCTTCTTAATTTCTCCAATTTTACAACCTGTTCAAAAGCAGAATAGATTATAATTTTATAGAATTTTTAATAATAATAAACTGGCAAAAAAATTAAATGTATCCATAAAATCAAGTTTACCAAATGTTTACCTACACAAAAACAAAATTAGAAATAACTGCCCTGTAGATAAAATGATTTGTTTAAAACATATATAAGTGTTCCCTAAATATCTTGTTCTGCTTGGGGAATTGAATCCACACTGTGATTCTACCTAAGCTGATCAGAAAACCCTGCACTACACTAATAAGCCTCAAGAAGGGCGAAATCGGTCTGTAGTTGTGAATATGATCAGCTATTATGCTGGCTTCTGCTTTAAAAATCCAACAGGGTGAGCTTTAGCCTATAGTTAAAGCTTTACCCATGTGAATGGTATTTTCTTGGAGTTTGTTTGGAATTTGTTCCCAGAATTCCTTTTGTTTAAAAAAAATCATGAAAATGCTAATTAAATCCAGTAGGATTGTTTTGTCACCAGTAAGGATTAATTATATCTCACTTGGGTTCAAGTACAAGGTACTGTTTTATTACTAAATACTGTATTTGTAATTACAAAAAATGTAATTTAAATCGAATAATTTAAATTTATAAAAATGGAGTCTATAGGAGATGGCCTTCCCATAATTTGGAGCTTTTTGGATAACTGGTGTCCAGGTAAAGCTTCCCATACTTGCAATTGCAGCCACCTGGGCCTGTTAACTTAGCAGTATGGGGTCCTGTGATTACTGTTTATTGTTTAATTACTCATAATTTGATTTCTCTAGCTTCTGTGGAGTGCTTACATTTTGCTTTCAGTTTCAGGCATAGAGAAGAATTATTCTGCCAGTCTCAATTTTTTTCATCATCACCCACAAATCCTTTTGCAGTGATATTAAACACTTACAAGTAAGATGTGCAGCATGGTCTAGTATGCAAGTACTGTGCTCTGATTAAAATGTTTTAAAGTAATGTAACATACTGTTACCTTAGAATGGCAAAAATCATGTATTTGTGCTGTGTAGCCATGATAGAAACTATTTAAGATGAAAAAGGGAAAAGGCCAGGCTTACTAGACAAATAACAGGTAAGCTCTTTAGAATACACTTAAGATGTAAGCTCTACTGGGCAGGAAACTCCTTCCACTTGTCCACTTGTAATATGTAGCACGTTTATTTAAAGCATTTATTTTCACTTTTTTCATTTGAAATTTTTTTTTATTTGTTTTTTACAGAAAAAAGAAGAAACAACAAAAAGAATAAGCAGGCATATTGAGAAAGCATACTGTACAGTTTGGTTAGTGTATTAGCAGTATTCTAAACAGTGCTTTTAATGTTGGGTCACAGGTAGACAGGTAAATAATCATACATTCCTCATGCGTCAGTTTGTTTCCTGCCTATTTGCCTCCTGCTAACTGTCAGCGTTTGGCAGTAGAGCAATAGCTCCAAGTTTTACATTTATGCATTAACCATAAAAAAATGCATTACAGAATAAAGAGAAAAAAGATAACATAACATAAAACAATAATAAAAACCTTTTTGCAAACGTTGTGTGGTATGTTTATTTCTACTCCTTGGTGGGTATTAAGTATCCATTAGGGTTCTTGTGCAGTTTTATTGTTTTTCTGAGTACATCACTTTGGGTCCTGATCTATACCCGTATTGATAGGATGTCTGCTTAACCCTTTCACTGCCAGCCGTTTTGGACAAAGCGGAACTTCTACTGCCAGACAGTTTTTGAACATTTTGCACTGTTTCACTTTAGGGGCCTTTCCTTGGGGGGACTTTTAGTTTACCCAGGAAAACTATATATTGTTTTTTTCAGGACAACCTAAGCTTTTAAAATATGGTAGAATTTTTGTGTAATTCCAATTCTGTAACAAGATATAGGCTTCTAAATGTCTAAAAAATGAAAAAAAATCATATTTTCCATAATATAAACACATGCACCAGAAACAAAAATTAGTTTATGCATGAAATTACAACTGATTTGGAAAGTCCCATGTCTCCTGAACGTGCCAATACCAAATATATATAGTTTTATGGAGATTTCTCACTTGTATAGGTCAAAAACTCCCAGCAGTACACTACCAAATTTCCAAAGCACTGCTCCAGAAAGCTGCATACTTTAGATTTCAAGGCCAAAAATTCCACTAACAGAGAGTTTATCCCAGAAAATTTTACATTTTTAGAAAGAAGAGATTCTGGGGAATCCAGAATAGGCACAACTGTTTGTCTACTCCAAACTATCAAGTCGCAATGCTTTCCTAAAGTTATTGATTTTTATCAAAATTTGTGAAATTTTTTTAAAATCGCTTCAAAGCTTCCAGTCTATAGTATGTTAACTCCTAAAGGTCATAAAGTAACCAAATAAAACACCCTAAATATGAACACCAGGGGTCCACTGAACAGTTTGATGCCCAATATGTATAGGTTTAGCTAAGTATGTGGCATGTAGGGGCCTCAATGTGAACATACCCCCATATGTACTGTCATTTCTGTCATTTCAGCTTCTGCAAAATCAACATTTACATCATTAGATGTGGGATAAAACTAGTAAAAAGTACATTCACCCCAGAAAGCCATATATTTTTGGAAAGTACACATTCCCCCGAATCTAAAATGGGTACCCATGTCTTTCTACTCCACAGTACCAAGCCGCAAAGCTTTCCTAAAGTTGGCAATTTTGATAACATTTCCAAAAATCCACTCAAAGCTTCCAGTTTCCAGCATCTTATCTCCCACATAGCATTAGGTACCAAGATAAAACACCCTAAATATGAACGCCAGGGGCCCACTGAACAGTTTGATGCCCAATATGTATAGGTTTACCTAAGTATGTGGCATGTAGGGGACCCAATGAGAACATACCCCCATATGATCTATCATTTCTGTCATTTCAGCTTCTGCAAAATCAACACATTTACATCATTATATGTGGGATAAAGCTAGTAAAAAGTACATTCATCCCAGAAAGTCATATATTTTTGGAAAGTACACATTCCCCCGAATCTAAAATGGGTACCCATGTCTTTCTACTCCACAGTACCAAGCCATAAAGCTTTCCTAAGTTTGACGATTTTTATGGCATTTCCAAAAATCACCTCAAAACTTCCACTATACAGCATCTTATTTTCTACAGGTCATTAGATACCAAGATAAAACACCCTAAATATGAACCCCAGAGGTCTACTGAACAGTTTGATGCCCAATATGTATAGGTTTACCTAAGTATGTGGCATGTAGGGGCCACAATGTGAACATATACCCATATGTACTGTCATTTCTGTCATTTCAGCTTCTGCAAAATCAACATTTACATCATTACATGTGGGATAAAACTAGTAAAAATTACATTCACCCCAGAAAGTCATATATTTTTGGAAAGTACACATTCCCCCGAATCTAAAATGGGTACCCATGTCTTTCTACTCCAAAGTACCAAGCCATAAAGCTTTCCTAAGTTTGACGATTTTTATGGCATTTCCAAAAATCACCTCAAAACTTCCACTATACAGCATCTTATTTTCTACAGGTCATTAGATACCAAGACAAAACACCCTGAATATGAACCCCAGAGGTCTACTGAACAGTTTGATGCCCAATATGTATAGGTTTACCTAAGAATGTGGCATGTAGGGGCCCCAATGTGAACATATACCCATATGTACTGTCATTTCTGTCATTTCAGCTTCTGCAAAATCAACATTTACATCATTACATACGGGATAAAGCTAGTAAAAAGTACATTCACCCCAGAAAGTCATATATTTTTGGAAAGTACACATTCCCCAGAATCTAAAATGGGTACCCATGTCTTTCTATTCCACAGTACTAAGCCATAAAGCTTTCCTAAGTTTGACGATTTTTATGGCATTTCAAAAAATCACCTCAAAACTTCAACTATGCAGCATCTTATTTTCTACAGGTCATTAGGTACCAAGACAAAACACCCTAAATATGAACCCCAGAGGTCTACTGAACAGTTTGATGCCCAATATGTATAAGTTTACCTAAGTATGTGGCATGTAGGGGCCCCAATGTGAACATATACCCATATGTACTGTCATTTCTGTCATTTCAGCTTCTGCAAAATCAACATTTACATCATTATATGTGGGATAAAGCTAGTAAAAAGTACATTCACCCCAGAAAGCCATATATTTTTGGAAAGTACACATTCCCCCGAATCTAAAATGGGTACCCATGTCTTTCTACTCCACAGTACCAAGCCGCAAAGCTTTCCTAAAGTTGGCAATTTTGATAACATTTCTAAAAATCCACTCGAAGCTTCCAGTTTCCAGCATCTTATCTCCCACATAGAATTAGGTACCAAGATAAAACACCCTAAATATGAATGCCAGGGGCCCACTGAAGAGTTTAAGGCCCAATATGTATAGGTTTACCTAAGTATGTGGCATGTAGGGGCCCCAATGAGAACATACCTCCATATGATCTATCATTTCTGTCATTTCAGCTTCTGCAAAATCAATACATTTACATCATTATATGTGGGATAATGCTAGTAAAAAGTACATTCACCCCAGAAAGTCATATATTTTTGGAAAGTACACATCCCCCCGAATCTAAAATGGGTACCCATGTCTTTCTACTCCAAAGTACCAAGCCATAAAGCTTTCCTAAGTTTGATGATTTTTATGGCATTTCCAAAAATCACCTCAAAACTTCCACTATACAGCATCTTATTTTCTACAGGTCATTAGGTACCAAGATAAAACACCCTAAATATGAACCCCAGAGATCTACTGAACAGTTTGATGCCCACTGTACATAGGTTTATCAAAGCACATGGCACTTAGAGACCCCCAAATATACCTTGTGCACACTAATTTCATGGCTTATCTTTACCTAATTCATAAACACATGGCAGTTTTATGAGGGGTGGAAGCTGCAGAAATGTAGGGTGACCCCTAAAAACCCTATATTTTTGGAAAGTACACATTCTGACAAATCCAACAAGGGAAAAGAGTCCTTTCTACACCAAAGTACCAATCTGCAAAGCTTTCCTAAAGTTAGTGGTTTTTATGACATTTGAGAAAAATGCATAAAAATGTTGCAGTTTGCCGCATTTATCTCACACAATTTCTTGCGTACAAAGGCAACACACCCCAAATAGGAACACCAGAGGCCTACTGAACAGTTTGATGCCCAATATGCATAGATATACCAAAGTCTGCGGTATGTACTGACCCCAAAATGAAAATAGCTCATAAGGATTTCTCGCCTGCCAGCTCAGTTTTTGCACACAGAGCCCCCTGACAGCCTATTATATGAAGTAAGACCCCCAAACTACACAGGGACCCCCAGAAAACCATATATTTTTGGAAAGTACACATTCTGACAAATCCAACAAGGGTAAAGAGTCCTTTCTACACCAAAGTACCAATCTGCAAAGCTTTCCTAAAGTTAGTGGTTTTTATGACTTTTGAGAAAATCGCATAAAAATGTTGCAGTTTGCCGCATTTATCTCACACAATTTCTTGCGTACAAAGGCAACACACCCCAAATAGGAACACCAGAGGCCTACTGAACAGTTTGATGCCCAATATGCATAGATATACCAAAGTCTGCGGTATGTACTGACCCAAAAATGAAAATAGCACGTAAGGATTTCTCGCTTGCCAGCTCAGCTTTTGCACACTGAGCCCCCTGACAGCGTATTATATGCAGTAAGACCCCCAAACTACACAGGGACCCCCAGAAAACCATATATTTTTGGAAAGTACACATTCTGACAAATCCAACAAGGGTAAAGAGTCCTTTCTACACCAAAGTACCAATCTGCAAAGCTTTCCTAAAGTTAGTGGTTTTTATGACTTTTGAGAAAATCGCATAAAAATGTTGCAGTTTGCCGCATTTATCTCACACAATTTCTTGCGTACAAAGGCAACACACCCCAAATAGGAACACCAGAGGCCTACTGAACAGTTTGATGCCCAATATGCATAGATATACCAAAGTCTGCGGTATGTACTGACCCAAAAATGAAAATAGCGCATAAGGATTTCTCGCCTGCCAGCTCAGCTTTTGCACACAGAGCCCCCTGACAGCGTATTATATGCAGTAAGACCCCCAAACTACACAGGGACCCCCAGAAAACCATATATTTTTGGAAAGTACACATTCTGACAAATCCAACAAGGGTAAAGAGTCCTTTCTACACCAAAGTACCAATCTGCAAAGCTTTCCTAAAGTTAGTGGTTTTTATGACTTTTGAGAAAATCGCATAAAAATGTTGCAGTTTGCCGCATTTATCTCACACAATTTCTTGCGTACAAAGGCAACACACCCCAAATAGGAACACCAGAGGCCTACTGAACAGTTTGATGCCCAATATGCATAGATATACCAAAGTCTGCGGTATGTACTGACCCAAAAATGAAAATAGCGCATAAGGATTTCTCGCCTGCCAGCTCAGCTTTTGCACACAGAGCCCCCTGACAGCGTATTATATGCAGTAAGACCCCCAAACTACACAGGGACCCCCAGAAAACCATATATTTTTGGAAAGTACACATTCTGACAAATCCAACAAGGGTAAAGAGTCCTTTCTACACCAAAGTACCAATCTGCAGAGCGTTCCTAAAGTTATTGGTTTTTATGACATTTGAGAAAATCGCATAAAAATGTTGCAGTTTGCCGCATTTATCTCACACTATTTCTTGCGTACAAAGGCAAATCACCCCAAATAGGAACACCAGAGGCCTACTGAACAGTTTGATGCTCAATATGCATAGATATACCAAAGTCTGCGGTATGTACTGACCCCAAAAAGAAAATAGCGCATAAGGATTTCTCGCCTGCCAGCTCAGCTTTTGCACACAGAGACCCCTGACAGCGTATTATGTGTAACACCCCCAAACTACACAGGGACCCCCAGAAAACCATATATTTTTGGAAAGTACACATTCTGAGGAATTCAAAATAGGTAAAGTTATTTTTCTACACCAAAGTACAGCATGGCAAAGCTACGCTAAAAACAGATTAGGAACAGTTATACAGGGATAAAAATGCAATGAAACCACAAAAATTGTGTAAATCGATGACACAACAAAATAAGTCACATGACAGTGTAATTAGTGGTCAGAATAATAGATCCAATAGTCATGGTGTCAAAATAAAATTTTTAGGGAAAAAAACTAAAGACAAAGGGGTAAAAAAAAAAGTAAAAAAAAAAAAATTTGTATACACAAAAAATTGTGTATACATGTGTGCAGACATCTAAAATGTGTGTGATAGTGTGTAAGTGTGTATATAAGTGTGCTAAAGTGTGCTAGAGTGTGCAAAATCGGACAAAAAAAAAAAAAGTTTGCTAAATTGTGTGTAGATGTGTGTGTAAATGTGTGTAAATGCCTGTAAATGCCTGTAAGTGTGTGTATTAGGCAAATAAAGAGTACTTACCAGCAGGGATCACAGGCAGGCAGTCCTCTCTGCAGTCCTCGCAGCACAGGAAGTGAGTGGGCGGAGCTAGGAGGAACAAGAAGCTGGGGAACAGACGTGACAAGCAGAAGACGCTGCGATCGGTCTGCTGCTGGGTAAGTAGGTCGTGCGATGCGATCGCATCGCTGGACCAACTTGCCAGCCCCCTTGGCTCCTTGCCGAGGGGGTTGGGGGCACAGCTGACTCTCTGCACCGGCGGCTTTTGCCGCCGGTGCAGAGAGAATTACACTAGTACCAAAAAACGTAGGTACTACGTCGGTGGCATACAACTGCTTTTTTTAAACCAACGTAGTACCTACGTCTTTGGCAGGGAAAGGGTTAAATATGGGTGCCATATTTCTCTAAATTTTTGTACTTTATTGTTTTTATTTTCACTTTTTGACATTATTGGTCCTTTAAAGTATGATATATACTCCAGAAGTTGCGCACCAAGAAACAAGAAGGTCCTAATTCTGTGATTGGTCATTCTACAAACATTGCAACTCTCGATTTACATCCTGTCAGTATCTAATATATATTTTTTAATGCCTTGTGTTTTCTGCCACTGGGGATTAATGGAAAAAATTCAGTCAATTTAGCAAGTCCAAAAATGTCAATTAGATGACGTATCAGTGTATAAGTAACCCATATCTGCCATATTCACAAATACCTTACAAACTTTCGCTTGTATTAACAATTTATATTACACTTGTTATTTCCCACATTTGTTAAGGCAAAGCAACATAGCTGGGTCTGCACTGATCACAATGTGAGTAGTTTGCACCTGTATGCCAACAGATTCCTGTGCACTTAATCCTCACATCAATGTGCCAAAGAGTTAATAGTCAGAATTCATGGTTAATGTTGACGCAGTAAGCAAACAATATTTATTTTTTGGCAGAATTAGCCCATCAAACAGAAATAGAATCCATAAGACTAGTTCCATCCATTAACAGTCAGATTTTATACATACACATACACTAGCACATTCTTACAAGTTATTATGTATCACAGACATAGGAAGGCTTCAATGACCAACACAATAAATTGTTTAAACAGGGGCATTCTTGTCAGAGGCCTGAGTTTTAAAATTTTGAGTTTTTATGACATATCTGTGCTTCTCCCTGTGACACTGTCACACAACTTCTACTGACCCATAGACCCATTTGCTTAGTTCCTCATTCTGTTATTAGTTACCCCACCAGCACCATTGCAACTCCTGACCTGCTGCTTGTATGCCCTGTGAATATACACAGGACATATAAGCAGCATTACTTATGTAGGTAATGTAACTGCTATATTTATCAATAACTTACGTAACTTGCTCTTGTATTAACAACTTCTATTACACTTATTTCCAGTACTTGTTATGGTGAGTCAACATAATTATATCCAGATCTCCATCTCTCATATCTCCTTTAGGGTGTTTCAAGTCTAATACTGGCCCGGGGGGGAGGTGACATCACTTGGGGTGGTGATGTCACTGGGCGCAGGTGGTGACATCACGGGGAAGTGAAATGGGCAGGGAGGGGAGGAAAATGGGAGGGACAGAAGAGGGTCCGTTACGGAGAGCTGCACCTAAATAGCTGATCAGGCAGCAAAAGGAAGGGAGTGATGTACAGGGTATTTCAATGCTGGAAAATTTGTAATACCGGCAGGGCCACCATAAGAAACTTTGGGGCCCTGTACAAATTATTTATAAGGGGCCCCCATGAACACAAGTGAGCAATACCAAAATTTTTGGCCATGCCCCTTGTGTGTGGCTGAACTTGTTGGATGTATTTTTTTCAAGCACAACTATTATGATAAAAAACTCACCTATCTTTTTAATAAAAGCAGGGGTGTAACTATAGAATAAACAGACGCTGCAACTGTTGGGGGCCAAAAACTATAGGGGGCCATGAAGCTGATAAACAGCTGCAAAATATGTTTATGAAAAGTGTCTTGTTTCAATGTTTAGGAGCCTAATGTCATTTCACTGCTGAAAAGTTCATGTTGCTAATAGTTAACATAGTTCAGTAGATAGATGCTAATGAAACAGCAGTTTTTATCCATAAAAATTCAACATTTCCAAAAATTTTATTCGCTAACTAGTCAGTCAGTTCATTGGAGGTCAGTAGAACTTCAAGAACCTCAAGTTTAACCACACACTTCTTCCTGCCCCTGCCATTGCTTGATAGATAAGTTAAAAAAGTTTCTTTGAAAGTAATGTAAATTTTTACATAAGTAAGTAAATTGTGCATGTTGGGGGCCCAATAAGTATCATGACTACTAAATGTTTCTGTAGGAGATACTCATATAACTCTGTAAACAGATTTCAATATAAATAGCTGAATTACTATAATAAGTAATACATATAAATAATTAAATTAATAATTAATGCACTAGTAAGTCAGTCAGTTTATTGAGGGGGGGGGGGGGCAGTGTAATTTATCCTTTTAAATGTATTGGTAGCTTATTTACCCTGTCATTGCTTGATACGTAACTTAAATAAGTCAGGGCAATTTTTGCAGAAGTTATGTAAATGATGATATAATGTCAATTTATTTGCATAAGTTTTGTGATGTGGCTGGGCCCCCCACAAAGATTACACTGGACCTGGGACAACAGTCCTCCCACTCTCCCTGATGGTGGCCCTGAGTACCAGCACTGACCCTAGCTGGTTTAGGCTAGTCAAATACTGGCCTGGTGGCAACCATGTATTTTGTCTATAACTTGAAAGTAGATATCCAGACACAACAGCTGTGTTTTGTCACACTTTGAAAATGTTTACAATTGTGAATATCTTATAGTTCATACATTCTCCTTTTAAAAGGTCTCTTAACTAAACTACGCGTAAACTACGTGAGTAGTCTTGCAATTAATAGTGTTTCATATTGTATGTTTCTTTCAGCTCCTTAAAGCTAAATTTCTGCATCTGAACTTCAAACTTGCTACAGTTGTCCCAGTAAAGAAGAAAATATTCCTGTAAAACTACAGAAAATGTATTATTTTTTTCACTTGCCTAGCAGAAATATAACATCAGATACAGAGGGCAAAATAATTGATACAATGGATGTGAGATTGACAGGACCATAAAATGAGGGATCTTGTAAATTCTATTTATGCCAATGATGCATCGACTAATAAAAAAGTGCATATTTATACCCCTTATATATAACTAGTGTCAACCAGTAATATAGTTCTTCTGATTTTGTTTGCTCTGAAAATGAATTAGTCCAGGACAAGCCATCCATAAACTAAAGGTCAGTGATATTTTCTCTGGTTGCGACTTCTTAAAATTGCACTAAAAGTGAAAGACTTTAGCCACAAATAACAGCATAGCAAACTCACATATAAACAAGTTATATACATATGTGCGCATGTAAAACAAACCTCTCAATGCACCCCCATTTAAATAGGATAGAATATAATATATGCATAGCATGTATACATACATCCACAACAGAAATGTTGATTAGGTAAGATTAAAAACAATTACCCACAGTCTTGCAATAAATGCAGTTGTACTAATTAACCTCTTTATAATGTAACCATATCAGAGATACTGAAAGTGATAGAAAAAAACAAAAACTTTGTACATTGAATGACAAATTCTTTGAAACTTCAATTTTAAGTGGAGGAGACTATAAGGGTCATTTACTTACACAAATGCAGTTGTGCATTGTGCAATTTTGTATGCCATTTTTTTAACCAGACTGAAATGTTTTTTCTAACAAATCCACTGTTTTTTGTCGAGCAAAAGTTGGTTTCTATTGTGTTAAGTCTAGTAAAATAAACTTTACTGACACAAAATAATTTAAATCTTCTTTTGGAATCCACAATTAGAACACACATACAGGTGCCATTTTGTGAACACTGTTCAATAACAGTGTTCACAAAATGGCACCTGTCTGTGTGTTCTAATCTGTGTATCAATCTTTGCATTATCCCAAAATAATGTGTATCTGATGCCCATGCCCATGCTACACAATTATAGATGGTAAGGGAGGGGGGAATTTGAGCAATACAGTGACCTCTAGGAAGTGCTGGATGGAAAGTAACAGTCCTGAGGCATGTCAGGCAAAATATGATTGACAGCTTGCAATGCTTTCAGAAATGCTTTCACAGTTTTCATATTAATAATAATTTGAAACTGACTTTTATCATACAGCTTTTTATGTCTGGGTGACAGGTCCCCTTTAATCAGGTGCATGTTTCAGATACAAGTTCACTAGTAGGAGAGGTGTCAATTCTGGTGTTTATCGTTAAATGGGATTAGAGTGGGATCCTTTGGGTGCATGTCTGCTGTACCTATCGAGGCAGCACAATAGGTGGTAGTTTCGGGATACTCTTGCGTTAATAGATGCATGATTTTTATAGCAAACAACTAACTTCTACCAGCTGTATACCAGCAAACTAATTATCTACATCACAAGGACCAAATATCAAGTAATTTCAGTTTTCATGTTTTCCCTATTAAGCACAAGAAATAACAAAAGACAAGTTTTAATTATTAAAGAGAAGGAAAGGTGAAATCACTGGGGGGTGCCAAATTTTGAGCACACCACTAGTGATTTTAATCAGTTACTTGATACCCTGGGTTGGTCCTCCTCTTAGCCGAAAACTGCATCAAGCTGGGGTTCTTCTGAGGGAGCACCATTCATTAGTCAGTAGCTCCTGGCTTGAATATGGCAGAAGCTCTTCACTCTTCAACACATATACATCTGACGCCAAGTGATTATAACCACTGGGGGTGCCTAACATTTGGCCTTTCCTACTCATTTAAAATAGACAAAGTATGGTCAGGTTAAGCTCCATTAATTGAACTAATGTTAAACAAGGGGTATACTGCATCTTTACAAGTTCAGCTGGTGAGTAAACAAAAATGCTTGCATCAGGAAAAAAATCACAGACCATCCAAACCGAGAAAAAGAAATTACTGTTAATGACTGCAGGGCACAACATTTTGAAGCAAAAGTCGGCAAATCTCATTGTGTGTCATTGCCCTTAATTCAGCTTGATATGTTAATGTCACTGATTCACAGATAGACAGCATTGAAAGCATGATGGAAGTTTACAGCTCACATGCCTAAGGTAATGCTTTAACCTAATGTCTGCCTGATGCCATCAATTCTTCCACACAGCATATTGCCAGATAGAGATCAAAGAGCAACACCAGAAAGAACAGTAAAATCTATGACCCTTGCTGTTCTTCACACCTAGCCAGGCAAAAGGTCAGAGAAAAATTAAATTGACTAAATTCAAGCAAACAAAAAAATTTTTTTACACAAAACTGCATGACAGTGTTAGAAGATAGGGTAATCAACTATATATTCATATATATTTCTATATATATATTCTAATCAATATGTATAGGCAAGCAAAAACTTATTGTAAACACAAACGGAAAAACAGGTCAAAAGAATACATAAAATCCTCACAGATAAGCATATAATGTAAATATATGTAAACTTTTTAGATGGTATTTTGTTCCTGCTTGCATAGTGAAATTTTTACCCACAGCTGACCCAAGATGCTTCTGTGGCTGTGATCTTAAAGGAACTATGTTTCATTTCTGGCGGTCCTGCCCTAAGGTTCAGAGGTTCTGGATCAAAGTATATACTATAGTCACACTATTTTTGCGATTATTATTCCTAAACACACAGCTACCACTCTATTATGTAAGAAACCAGACTCTCTTACTTCAACACAATTTCAGTTATTTACTGTTATTATGACTACTGCTAAAGCACCATTGCTAAAGCATGGAAGACTAAGCAAATTTCCATAGATTTTCTTAAAAACAAAATTGATGGGATTATGGTTTTGGAAAGATGTCTAGCATCTTAACGGATTCTCAGAAGAAGTTTCTTTGAATCTGGGAAGAATAGCTTATCTATTGGTACGGTATGGACTACACTATAACTCTCCTTTTGCTGTAAACATCTTTTTATTGACTAATGATAGTTAGATCACATTTAAGTTGCATCTGTACCAAACGGATAAAAGCACTAGGTTTAAGTGCGATGACATGGCCTGTCCATTGTTTTATTTTGGTTTTGCTTGATTTCTAATCAATGTTATTTCATTTATATTTTAAATAACTGTATGATTTAAGAAATTGGGACTAGAGAGTCCTTCTGATAGGCCCCCTTTGTATACACACAGACTAACATTCTGTAAGCATCTTACCCAGTGGGTGTGCCAGTGCTTCCCTACCCTTCAATCTGGCGGCGCATCCATGCGATCGGTAGCACGCATGCGCGCAAACACTCTAAGCATTGAGACACACGTGCATAAACGCTCAGCAGCAGCTTGACGCGGGCATGCGCACGTTTTGGCAAAGTGATTGTCTCTTTTCTAGTGTGACACTGAGCAACTTCTGGTCTGTTTATCTGTGTTTGGACTTCTGATACTTGCTGCCTGAACCGACCCTTGCCTGCTGATTTTGCTTCGATGCTTGGATTTACGGAACTCCTGCCACTCCTCCACTTCAACGTAGTCCTGTACCACCTTCAGTTGCTGCTGTTTATAGTGGGAGGTGTAGGAGAGGTCTACCTCTACGGGCTCTTCAATCAAGCATCCTGACACATTCACTTATTTAATATGTCATAATTCCCATTATTTACCAAGATGTCAGATTTTACAAAAACTGTCTGTCTTGATATGTTATATTTGCAGAAAAATTAATCACAGTCTGTTAATTTTTCTCTGATTCCAAATAAAAATGTATTGAAATAAAAAAGAAAATAACAATTATAATACAAAAATTGTATTTTAAAAATGTACGTAAGCATAATATAAGCTTGATCTCATCTTCTCAATTTAATCAATTAGAAATTTGGTTCTGTTTTTGAAATAATGAAATTACTCTTAACTATCCCCATCTCAGCGATATGTCATTCTTAATTCTGTCTTAATGCAGGAGTAGGAGTCAGATTTTGATTGACAGGTCTAATAGGTCTGGTATAATAATATCCTTTGCCTAGATTTTTCAGAGCTCACTCCTTTAAAATAACCAGAAAAACTCTATATGTGCAGGATTTGGGTAGAAGTCAGTTACTTTCTTAGAATTTGTTTTTGTTGAAGTCTTACTTGAGTACAAAGAGAGACAGAGTTGTTGAGAAGGGAATAGTGAAGCATAACTGAATATTTTATGAATGGGCCAACATTTTTCAATGATTATATTTAAAAAGATTATTTCCATGTCTTCATACCTGCTCCCATTTACATACTTCATACATACTGACGTAAAGTCACTTCAAATCCTTTTCCCAGATCCATTCCTCTCCATCCTTTCTACTTTTACTGGTTGCAGGGAATGTCTTTTACTTTTTAATCCCACTTTTATCTGCCTTAGCTCTCTTGATCCTGTAACTGTCTCTACTGTAAAGTCTTCCAAATTCTTTTGTCATCCCTACCCACAACTTGCTCTCTTGACCCTATGCTTTCCTCTCTATGTAAACACTGTGTTGGTGAGCTCTTACTTACAGCTTCAGTTCTTAACTGGTTTCTCTCCATTCAAAAAGGCCTATGCCAAGCCTATTCTTAAAAAGCCCACGCTTGGCCCATCTTATCTCCCTTCTACTGTTTGTCTCTAAAATCCTGGAACATATTTTTTCACCCATATTAGTAACTTCCTGCATGCCCATAATCTGTTAGACCCATTGCAATCTGGTTTCTGGCCTACATACTCTGAGACTGCCTTCTGCAGTCTTGTTTTGTGGTCTTTTGGTTGCCAAAGCCAAAGGTCAGTTCTCTGTCCTAATTCTTGACTTATCATCTGCATTTAATACAGCTGACCACTCCCTTCTTTTGCAAATTCTGTATTCACTTGGTATCCATAAATAGGCTGCATCATGGCTCTCTTCTTACCTTTCTAAAGGTGGCCATACACATACAGGCAGATTTAAACTGTCTATGTATGGGGCTCTCCACTGGGCCTCCTCAACTTATATTTAGCTGAACAGTATATCGGGTGAAAGATTAAGATATCGGGAAAAAGCAAATTTTATGGGCACCCTAACTAACTGTTTAGGGTCTCTTATGCTAACAAAACCACTTCATCACTTCTACTTAATGTAGCAGTGCTGCAAAGTTCTGCACTTGGTATGTTCTTATTCTCCCTATACCCTATCTTTGGAAGATCTCATTCATTTAGATATCACCTGCATGCTGATGACATTCAAATAAATTTATGAACCCCTTCATTAACAGATGAAACTGAGACTAACTGCCTCCTAGCAATCTCCAACTGGATGAACCAACGCCATCTCTAACTGAACTAAAAGGGGTGGTTCCCCTTCAGGTTAACTTTTAGTATAGAACTATATAACTTACAGTAGAGGAAATAATTATTTGACCCCTCACTGATTTTGTAAGTTTGTCCAATGACAAAGAAATGAAAAGTCTCAGAACAGTATCATTTCAATGGTAGGTTTATTTTAACAGTGGCAGATAGCACATCAAAAGGAAAATCGAAAAAATAACTTTAAATAAAAGATAGCAACTGATTTGCATTTCATTGAGTGAAATAAGTTTTTGAACCCTCTAACAAAAAAAGACTTAATACTTAGTGGAAAAACCCTTGTTTGCAAGCACAGAGGTCAAACGTTTCTTGTAATTGATGACCAAGTTTGCGCACATTTTAGGAGGAATGTTGGTCCACTCCTCTTTGCAGATCATCTCTAAATCCCTAAGGTTTCGAGGCTGTCTCTGTGCAACTCTGAGCTTGAGCTCCCTCCATAGGTTTTCTATTGGATTAAGGTCCGGAGACTGACTAGGCCACTCCATGACCTTAATGTGCTTCTTCTTGAGCCACTCCTTTGTTGCCTTTGCTGTATGTTTTGGGTCATTGTCGTGCTGGAACACCCATCCACGACCCATTTTCAGTTTCCTGGCAGAGGGAAGGAGGTTGTCGTTCAGGATTTCACGATACATGGCTCCGTCCATTTTCCCGTTAATGCGAATAAGTTGTCCTGTGCCCTTAGCAGAAAAACACCCCCAAAGCAAAATGTTTCCACCCCCATGCTTGACGGCGGTGGGGACGGTGTTTTGGGGGTCATAGGCAGCATTTTTCTTCCTCCAAACACAGCGAGTTGAGTTAATGCCAAAGAGCTCTATTTTGGTCTCATCAGACCACAGCACCTTCTCCCAGTCACTCACAGAATCATTCAGGTGTTCATTGGCAAACTTCAGACGAGCCTGCACATGTGCCTTCTTGAGCAGGGGGACCTTGCGAGCCCTGCAGGATTTTAATCCATTGCGGTGTAATGTGTTTCCAATGGTTTTCTTGGTGACTGTGGTCCCTGCTAATTTGAGGTCATTAACTAACTCCTCCCGTGTAGTTCTAGGATGCTTTTTCACCTTTCTCAGAATCATTGACACCCCACGAGGTGAGATCTTGCGTGGAGCCCCAGAGCGAGGTCGATTGATGGTCATTTTGTGCTCCTTCCATTTTCGAACAATCGCACCAACAGTTGTCACCTTCTCTCCCAGCTTCTTGCTAATGGTTTTGTAGCCCATTCCAGCCTTGTGCAGGTCTACAATTTTGTCTCTGACATCCTTGGACAGCTCTTTGGTCTTTCCCATGTTGGAGAGTTTGGAGTCTGCTTGATTGATTGATTCTGTGGACAGGTGTCTTTTATACAGGTGACTAGTTAAGACAGGTGTCCTTAATGAGGTTGACTAATTGAGTAGAAGTGTCTAACCACTCTGTGGGAGCCAGAACTCTTAATGGTTGGTAGGGGTTCAAAAACTTATTTCACTCAATGAAATGCAAATCAGTTGCTATCTTTTATTTAAAGTTATTTCGATTTTCCTTTTGATGTGCTATCTGCCACTGTTAAAATAAACCTACCATTGAAATGATACTGTTCTGAGACTTTTCATTTCTTTGTCATTGGACAAACTTACAAAATCAGTGAGGGGTCAAATAATTATTTCCTCCACTGTATATAGACCTTTTAGTTACAGAACTGCCTATTCTTAGCAACTTTTCAACTGGACTTCCTTTTTTTTTTATAGTTTTTAAATTATTTGTATTCCTTTTCTACATTCTAAAGGGGGTTAACCCAGCACAGCCAAAAACTATTCTTCTATGAGGCTACAATTTTTTTGTTATTGTTACCTTTTTTTACATATCTTACCATTCAGGCTCTCTCCTATTCTTATTCTAGACTCTTATTCACACCGCTGGTTGGTTGCTACGGTAAATTGGACACCACATTGCTGACGAAACTCCAAATTGGAGATCTGGTAAACAAAAGGCTAAATAATTCAAAATAAAAAAATAATAAAAAAGGAATAATAATTGCAAATTGCCTCAGAATAGCACTCTCTGAATCATACTTAAAGTTAATTTACAGAGGTACAACCCCCTTTAACAAAGACTGAATGAATCCTCTTTCTACCTACACCTGGTCCTGCTTCCCCTCTTTACTATCTCTGTAGATGGCATGCTTATTAACCCTGTCAACATGCCACGTTGTCTGGGGGTAGTCTTTCTTTACTTCTCTGACCACATCAACACCAATTTTTCTTACAAAATATTTTCAAAATCTATCCATTTATTTGACAAGCAACAGCCATGAAACTTATGCATACTCTCATCCTATCCTGTCTAGACTACTGAAACTTGTTACTAACTGGCCTTCCAAACTCCCATCTCTCCCCACTACAGTCTGTATTGAATACTGCTGCCAGATGTCTCCTTCTCTCATCCAAAGGTGTAAAGGCCCCTTTACTGCTGAATCCCTTATCACAGCGTGTCATAAAACAAGGGATACATTTTAAACTCTTTCTCACATCTCTCATGACTTCATACACTCCTGGGCGACTACTCTGCTCTTCTCAGAGCAAACTGCTGTTTTCTGCCTTGCTGCTTCTTACATTTGGGATGCCATCCCTGAATTCCTCCAGAGAGAATCCTACCTCAGTTTCTCGGAGAATTTGCATAACAACTGACCCAATTCTGACACTTATAGTGAGTGTCAACCACTGTAACATGTAGCACTTAAAGGGACAGTACACACCTAAAACACTTTTGCTTAATATGAATATAATAAAGAGGGCATGTTCAAATTCCTTTCTTCCAACTGTTTTAATTAAAAAAAAAACAAACAAACATATTTTCCTATATTTGCTGATATAATGCATGGAATTAAAAACGTTGGGCTATTTTCATTGAACTTTATGAAAAAAACAACCCTACCCTTATCTATGCAGCCTTCAAGTAGCTCATTATCAAGGGATTCTCAGTAAACTAATAGTTACTGTTATCAGTTTCCCTGAATTTCGGTTGGGTCCGTTACAGTTAGTGCTAAAGAGAGACTGGCTTCATGAAGTTGTTTAGTGCAAGAAATAATCAGAAAAAATTATACCTATATTAAAAAGCACCGCACCTTGGCATGCGGCCTCATGCTTTTATATGGTCACTTAAAGAATAAGGAAAGTTTAACTAAGAACTCCCCCCCTTAGGAATGTGTGATCTGAGCCAATCAGCAGGAAACTTCCTCATAGTCTTACTAACTGCGCATGTACACCAGTCTTGGTCTTGGTGCATGGCATTATGGAAATTTTCTTTACAGAGCTCAGCGTTTTTTTTTCTGAGGCTTCTGATCTTTAGATCTCCTTTAAGTATAATTTTATATTGATTTAATTGCTTTTTATGAGGAGGTGAGCAGGAACCTTGATGCTAGAATGGCAGTGGATGTCATCTACCTGGACTTTGCCAAAGCATTTGATACAGTACCACACAGAAAGTTAATGATTACCGTATATACTCGAGTATAAGCCGATCCGAATATAAGCCAAGGTACCTAATTTTACCTAAGAAAACTGGAAAAACTTATTGACTCGAGTATAAGCCTAGGGTGGGAAATGCAACCGCTACTGCTAAGTTTCAATAATCAAACAAATAACAGATAAATAAATAGATAACTTTAGGGAAAGAAAAATGCTACAGCAGCAGACAAAAGAAAGTTTGGGAAGGCTAAGGAAGCTGCCATACTAATTATCAAGTACTTGGACCCCAGTGTACAAGTCCCACCACAGTACTACAATAGTAGTTACAAGGGCAAAATAATTCTTGATGTTGGACTTAGTACAAATTAAATTTTTGTAAATACCAATTTTGTAAATATTGTACCAATTACTTAATCCGGCTCGTTGTGCAGATGGATGTGCAGATGTAACGCACTTGTTGCACGCACCCACCCTTCCTTCCTCCAATTAGCTGTAGGGATGTGGTGGTTTGCCCATGACCACATACTATGGAACCTACATAAGGGATAGTGTTTCTCTGCAGAGTCAGTGTATCCCAGTAATGTCAGATGATCCCTGGCCATATTTTACTTGGAACATCTTAAAGGAACAGTAACACATGGGGCTTATCTACTAGTTATCTGCTATGTAACCTGTGCCTTTTCTCCTTTCTTCCAGCTTGAATGGCTGCCCCCATGGCTACACAGCAGCTTATTTATATTGTAGCTTTTCTGTAGCAAAAACACCATTTTTTTTTGCAGAGCAACAGCACATTATATTTTAATTACTTTAAAACACTTTAATTTTTTGATGTTACTGTTCCTTTAATGAGAATGGAAAATGTATTTTTGTGCCTGAGTTTTGAAACCCCAAGTCAGAAGAAGGGAATACATGATTGAGCACTAGCTGGAGGCTGGTTTCTAGGTTCATACCTCCCTCCCTCCACTTGCGTGCATACCTGCCGTTGCGCTCACTCTGGCTGACTCTGGCTCGTTGCGCGCACCTCCCCCCGAGGATGGACGTAAGTAAGTGCGTGAGTGTGCGCATGCGCGCGCCGCTACGCACGCCCACACGTCCGTCCATGGGGGGTGGTGCGCACACGAGCCAGAGTCAGCCAGAGTGCGCGCAACGACAGGTATGCACGGACACATATACTCGAGTATAAGCCGAGGGTTACTTTTTCAGCACATTTTTAGTATATACGGTAAATTGAGAAATATTGGCCTAGACCTAGATCATAATATTTGGAATTGGGTAGAAAACTGGCTGAAGGATAAATTTCAAAGAGTGGTGGTAATTTGAACATATTCTAAATGGGCTAGTGTTGTTAGTGGAGTACCGCAGAGGTCTGTCCTTGATCCTTTGCTTTTTAACTCTTTTAATAATGACCTGAAGGTCGGCATAGAAAGTAGCTTCTATTTTTGCTAATTGCTGAAGTTTGATTCGAAGGATGCTGCCACTTTGAGAGCAATTTGACAAAATTGGAAAACTGGGCAGCAAGATGGAAAAAGTGCAAAGTTATGAACTTTGGTAAAAATAATATAAATATTATACACTAAGGGGCTGATTTACTAACCCACGAATCCGACCCGAATTGGAAAAGTTCCGACTTGAAAACGAATATTTTTTCGGATTCTGTACGAATTTTTCGGATCCAATACGCGAAAAGTTGCGCATTTTTCGTAGCGTTAAAACTTACGCGAAAAGTTGCGCATTTTTCGCGTAAGTTTTAACGCTACGCAAAATGCGCAACTTTTTACGCAACTTTCGTAATGGATACGAAAAACTCGCGTTTTTACGCAAAAATCGTATTGAATCCGAAAAAATCGCAAAACATACGAAAAAATCGCAAAGTACCGATCATTACGAAAAAAACGCAATCGGACTCCATTCGACCCGTTCGTGGGTAAGTAAATCAGCCCCTAAATGGTATTTTGTTGGGGGAATCCTTAATTGAGAAGGGGATTTTTGTAGATAACAAGTTGTCTAATTCCAGGCAGTGTCATTCTGTGAAACTAAAACAAATAAAGTGCTGTCCTCTTTTTTTTACCTCTTTTTAGGTCTCTGGTAAGGCCTCACCTTGAGTATGCAGTGCAGTTTTGGGCTCCAGTCCTTAAGAAGGATAATAATGAGCTGGAGAGAGTGCAGAGATGTGTAACTAAACTGGTAAAGGGGATGGAAGATTTAAACTATGAAGTTAGACTGTCAAGGTTGGGGTTGTTTTCTCTGGAAAAATTTACCTTGGACGGGGTCATGATTACTCTTAAAGGAGAAGGAAAAGCTAAGTCCCTTGGGGGTGCCAAAATGTTAAGCACCCCCAAGTGACTTTAATCGCTTACCTCGTGCCCCTGTTAGGAGAAAACAGCACCAGCCTGGGGTACCTGGAGTGATGCGCTTCCTCCTTCCGGCTTCGTTTCGCTGCGACTAACACAATAGGCGCATGCGCAGTAGAGTGAAAAGCCGACTTCTCTGTTAAAGTTTGGCTTTTTACTCTACTGCGCATGTGCGCGCGAGCGATACAGGAAGGAGGAAGCGCTGCATGTACCCCGGGCTGGTGCTGTTCTCTCTGAACAGGGGCACCAGCCCGGGGGAAAAGGTATGCGATTCAAGTCACTGGGGGTGCCTAACATTTTGGCACCCCCAAGTGACTTTGCCTTTCCTTCTCCTTTAAAGTATATAAGGGGATTATAGACAGACAGGGGATGTACCATCACACCCCACCTTTAGATTAGAGGAACAGAACTTTCATTTAAAGCAACGTAGGTGGTTATTCATGTTGAGGGCAGTCAGGTTGTAGAATGCCCTTCCTAGTGATGTTGTGATGTCAGATTCTGTTAAAGCCTTTTAGAGGGGCTTGGATGAGTTCTTGAACAAGCATAGTATCCAAAGCTACTGTGATACTAAAATCTACAATTAGTGATGTTGGTATATGTAGTTTATGTATGTGAGTGTATAGATAGGTCAGAATAGGTTTGTATGTGCTAGGTTCACTTGAAAGAGTTAAACTTGATGGACTTTGGTCTTTTTTCAACCCAGCTTAACTATGTAACTATGAGAGGGGTGTCTTGTTAAATGTGCTGAAAATTATATAAACAATTTTAAATGTATAATTATATTGAGCTGGGGTAAGCACCCTACAAATCATGCATTAATAATACAGTATGCCTGATGGCAACCACCCTTTAACAACTGACACCTAGTAAATGGACTGTTTTTTTGTGTCAAGACCAGAGCTGTATTGCGCTGGTATTATAAAGGTTAACCCTGAAATTACTTGGCTTTGGATTCACAAAGAGACCCTTAATTAGATATGCAATAAGGCACTGTGAAAATGTGACACACACATATCTGGGTTAGAAGACAATTTAGAGCCAACCATTTGGGTAAGGACACTGGGACAGTTGGTTTCTTTGATTTGTAAGAGCTGTGGACCTAGAGCTGCAGGGGGAGCAGCTATGAGAAAATTATGGATCAAAGGAATGGAAAAAAATCCCCTCTGCTATAAGGTTCACATCCTCATAAATCACATATTAATTATGAGGAGATCGCATGCTTCCTAATCATACCAAACAGGGCCATCCTATACCTGCCAATTAAAAGGGATTGTTTCTGGGATATGTTTCATATTTGGTATCATTCTGATCACCCACATATGGATCACCACATTCCCCTACTTTCATTATAATATTGGGTACTAGTAAGCCCCAATATTATATTGCAGAAAATGGAGCTAAAACCAACAACCACGTAAGAGGGGCATAAATTACACTTTCCTGGACACTCCCTGCTCATGCATAATGTAATCAGGGAATATATCAGCATGGGATAAAAGGCCTAAGGGTAAGAGCCCGCTATAGATCTCTGCTATCGTGGGCAACAAACTGCTCCGAAAAAAGGCTTTCCACCTGCAACAATAGGAATTGCTGGAGGAAAGCCCTTCACATCCCTTTGGTAATCTGAAGTCGAGCAAAATTGCTGCAGGAGGAAACTTTGCACATATTTGGATTACCAAACCAATGCAAAGGTGACTCCTATTTTTGCCGGTGGAAAGATCTATCGCAGGCGACTGAACCACTCTGTGGACTCTTACCCTAAAGATCCAGTATTCTATGTCATACAAGGAGGCTTCATAATCATGAATTGTATGCCCAACCTAGCCTCAGGGATATCAGAAAATACCAGGTAAAGTATTTTGGGTTTCTTAATGTTTTAAACCCTTTAATTTACTGTTTTGCGTGTGTATGTCTCTCCTTTGTATTATCTTTTTTGTATACCCACAGTTTACTTTTTGTAATATTAAATATGAAATTGAATACGTTTTGTCCTTTTGTTCTAAAATAACTCATCCCCTGTATGAAAGCTTGTGCCTAAATGTATTAACTCTTTGTCTGTATGTGGAAAGGGAAAGTTATCTGTTTATATGCTAACTCAGGGGTCCCCAACCTTTCTTACTCATGAGCCACAGTTAAATGTAAAAAGACTTGGAGAGCAACATAAGCACCATAAAAGTTCATGAAGGAGCCAAATAATGGCTAAGATTGGCTATTAGACAGCCTCTATGCATGCTATCAGCTTACAGGGGGCTTTATTTGGTAGGAAATCTTGTTTTTATTCAACCAAAACTTGCCACCAAGTCAGGAATTCAATAATATCTACCTGGTTTGGGGGCACTGAGAGCAACATCCAAGGGGTTAGTGAGCAACATGTTGCCCCCGAGCCACTGGTTGGGGATCACTGTGCTAACTGACTAGTCGGCTGCTAGCAGTAGAGAGTGCTTAATTTAACCCTTTGGCTGCTAGAGTACTTGTTACCTGTTGTAGAAAGCAGGGAAATACTCATATTCATGTTAATGATAGATGGTGAAAGCAAATACATTTTCTGGGGGTTGATATGTTTGGGGCATCTAAATTTAGTCTAACCTGTGTGAAAGGTGACTGAGTGTATCCCCCTCGTATCCAAGTCTCAGAGTCATGTGCGGCTGAGAGTGTAGTTTTCATGACAAGACCTATTTTTCCTTGTTCAGCTTTAGTACATTATGACTACAGACAGGTAGGTAAAGTGATACTGACACTAAAAAACTACTTTTCAAAATATTAATGTACAAAGTATGTTAAAAGTTACCTATAGGTCATGTTGATCATTTTTCGCTGATTGGGCTGCTTTTATAAGTAATTATTAGCTGAAGTTCTTAAACCTGACTGTTTTGCCAAACAGACTGTCCCTTCTAACCTATCAGTAACATACCTCCCAACTGTCATGATTTTCATGGGACAGTCCCTCTTTTAACAGCTCCACCAGCAGTCCTGGATTCTTACTGAAAAGATACCAACGTTTCTACTAACTAATTTTAAAGTATGCAAGAATTATATTTGGTTGATAACTGAACAGTTTATTGATGCAATTATATACAATTTTGTGTACCATTGATAACATTGCTATGTAACATATCATTGTCAATAAAAAAGTTAAGGCTGATGCCACACGTGCCGTTTTTACGCTGCGTATTTTCTAATTCTCTCAGCGGCTGAAAAACGCCCGATATCATCATCCATAGAAATAACTTGAAAAGACTCGAAGCAAACCACACAATGCGGAAATACGCTAGAAAATGCCTTAGCACGGATTTTTCAAGCGTTGGCTGAAATATGCCAGTATTTGCAAAGCAAGCTATTCCTATGTATACACAAAGGCAGCTGCCAGACCTAGCTGAAATACGCAGCGTTTTTTACTATTTTGCACTATTAGCACCATGGAAATGGGATTTGCTACGTTACCAGTACTAGGCTGAAAAACGCCATAGTCAGGGGCTGTGTGGCTTGTGCGGCGTTTTTAGGCTGAGAAAAAACGCAGTGTAAAAACGCCACGTGTGGCATCAGCCTAAAAGTCAAAAAAGAAAAAAAGTAGCTTTTGGCAGAGAACCCAGAAAGGTAACAAGCCACACCTGAACTGAGATACAAATGTAACTAATAAGCTAAACAGGTCTTTTGGTGGAACTGAGACTTGCAGCTTAAAGGGCAATTCCAGCTTTTTTAGCAAATCTGTAATAATACATAAAACAATACCCCAAAACCCCCAGAAATGTGTTAAAACGTTAAATAACCTGCCAAATTTTGTAAAATGGGAGTGGTATTTGGGGGTGTGGTAGCAAAAAAATGGGTGCGGTCAAAAATGTTCACCATTTCTTTTTGTCCCTCTTTCCATTTTCCAAATGTTGGGAGGCAGGGTATCAATATGGCAGCCAACTCATAGGGGAACAAGGGGAATTGATAGGTAATGTAAAAGCACCAGGCAAGTATTTTGAAGGCAAAATTATAAAAAGCATGCAAAGACACTGTGTTAGCATGAACAAAAATGGTCTAATAATGGTCTAAAAATGTCTCCTTTGATAGGAAAAGCCTGAAAGCCCTAGTATTAGTGTTTTTCAGTCCTAAACCATATTGACAGTGACTATTTTTGGCTTAAAAAGGCAGTAGTACTATCAAGCATTTCTATTTTATGCCAGTGGGAGCCACAATTTTGGCACCTAATTTGCTAGCTAAAATGTGTCATATGGGCTATAGCCTTAAATCATGAAATCAAATAATATTTGATAGCCCACACCACAAAAAATCAAATCAAAGTACACATTTTAAAAAGGTCTATAATATCTACCATAATAAAAAGTTAATAATAAATCATCTCAGCGAATCAAGCCCTACCTCTAAAAGTAGGGCAAGCATGGCATTTATGTAATCAGAAGCTTTTTTTAGCAATTAGAAAACAATGTTAAATCAACATGAAGTTCATTAACACTTGCAAATCAACCTCATTCCATGTTTTAAATTTAGACTTGCAATGTTTCTTAAATGTGTGAGTAAAGAGAGGATATAGTCTGTAGAATCATAGGAGAAAAGATGACAGAGGCTTATGTCAAAAGGGAATTGGTACATTGGCAAGAAACATATTACAGTTTCAATGTCTTGATACTAGGCTTTGATAACTGAACAGTGTTAAATAGTTGAAATAAAGTATCATTTGAGCCATATGTCCTTTAGAGCAAAATGAGACCTTGCGAAAATGTGTTTGCAACAACATAACTATCTTATACATGTTCTGTTTATAGAAACATAAGCCACAAAGGTGGCCAACCACCGATCGAGAGGTCGTGATGGCTCCAATATCAATGTAAAAATACTGCCTTTAGAGGGGTAAAAACAAAAGTGACAGCAGTCCTACCTTGGAGCTCCTACTGCTCAAAGGTCCACCCTTACTGCAACCCTCCAGCAGCGAGGGATCGATCCGACTGCACGTAACAAGAGGCCTACGCTGCAGACCTACATCAGTGGGGGACCCAACTAAAGGCCAGAGGCAGAACACTAAAGAGAAGTCCCTGTGTATGGTAGGAGACTTGTACTCCTTGCTTCATGAGCTGCTAGTCTTGCTAGGCACACTGAGAAGAACTCTTTGTGAGAATGACTCCTACTATAAAACTAAACACATGCAACAGTCCAACAAACGATCTAGAAAGTGAACACATGGTAAATTAAAGTTAAACGGAGCTCTACTCTGCTGTTATGCTGAATACATGTGCTGTTGATGATCCTACTAAATAATACTACAAGTTCCTAAGGTTACACCTTGTCACTGTCCTGCATTATTGGCAAGCAAATAAATTGAGATTGCAGCTGCAAAACTGCTTTACAGTTGTCACCTCTGCACTGTCCAGGATCAATTTGATTTTAGCCATGGCTGAGATACTCCAATGTGTAGATATTATTAATTATAGTACCAGAACCTGCTGTGACCACTCACCCCTTATACTATAGCTTACTCATGACCAGAGGAGCAGTAAAACCTTTTTGAGACTCCTACCTAAATGGATCACCCACCCCAAAATAGGTGAGAAATCTGATCCCAGGAATTACATTTCTTTAATTAAGGCTACTATAGTGGAAATAGAGGCTGATGTAACTAAGGTCCGTATGGAACTTAATAACTGTGAGACACGGTTGATTGATAATTGCTCAGAGGAAAATAAACAAAATATGTCACAGGCCCAAACCCAACTGAATTAGTTGCTCACAAAAAAATACTCCCAACATCAATTGTATAGGTCTGCCACTTGGTATAACAATAAAAATGGCAAATTATTGGCAGTACTGGCTAAAAGTCAGTCCCCCAAAATTAATTTCTGCTGTACGGGCTGAGGATGGGACCCTTCTAACACACCAGGCCCAAATAGTAAACCAGTTCAATAAATACTTCCAAAATACCTATGTGTCACGGTCGGCACCCTAAACCAGAACAGATGCCAAGTTCCTTTGTCTCGGCTCGGCTTCACCAGTAGTGTGACCACCTTTGGCTTCGGGAGGAGCCCTCAGCTACTCAGATGCCACCTGGACTTATCGAGAGGAACAAGGCGAGGAGTTCTGGCAAGCAAAGGGGCACGACTGTTGTTAAGTCAGTTAGGCCGAAGGTCACGGTACAAAAGGAATAGGCAAGTTCGTAGTCAAGCAAGCTAGGTCGAGGCAGGCAGATATCAAGGAGCGTCAGACAGGCAAGGGTCAATCGGGTAATCAATCAGAAGGATGAGACAAATCGGAATCAAAGTACAGGCTGAGGTCAGGTTACGGATATCAGAATAGTCAGGAACAAGCCGGGTCAAACACAGGAAACACAATCAGGATACAAGAACAAACACACAAAGGCTCAGGAAGGCACCAGGAATCAAATCCTATCACGGGCAATGAGAAATGGCAAAAAGTCCGTTTAAATGCTTTTGAATTTCGCGCCATTGCGTGCTGACGTCATCACGTCAGCGCGCATGCGCTTAACAATGCGGAGGTGCGCGCGCACTTAGGAAGGAACCAGCGCAGAGGGAAGACGGCGCGGTGGGCGTCCCCGCCGCGCCGGTAAGGCAGATTTTATTACACTATGCCTCGGTTCCCACTTACTCTACGTCCAGCCTCAAGGCCAACCTTGCCAATACTGACTTTCCCTCAATGTCCCCGAACAAGCAAACTGGCTTTACAGGGATATTTACCCTGACGAAAAATAATACGCTATTTCACATACCCCATCAGCTCGTTCCCCTGGCTTAGATGGTATCCCATTCAAGTGGTATAAAGCACATGTCGAAATTCTCTCCCTTATATTATATTCCCTATTCATTGGGGTCAATGAAACCACCACCCTCCGGACTCATGAGGTTTGGCACACATATCTCTTATCAACAAGAAAAGAAAGCCACCAGATGCCTGAAGCTCTTACTGCCCAATTTTGCTAAAATTATTGTCATAAAACTAAGCACTGTTTTCTGTGACCTCATCCACCCTGATCATACATAGGCTCTCCTCTAACCTTGCTCCCACCCATGAAAATGCTGGGCAGAGAATCATGTTTTCTCTAGATACAGCTACAGCATTTGATAACTACCAAAGGAAGATCAACCTACTTATAAGTTTACATATGCCTTCCAACTCCTCAGTTACCCCCCAAGCACAATGGTTTAACTATCTCAACAAAATAAATTGTGGGTTCCTCTGGGCTGAAGCTCACCCCAGCCTTGGCTTAAAGGTTGGGGCCTAGATTAAGCAATTATATAACTGTCCCCAAGCTAAGGTCTTGGTTATCAGGGTTTCAAGAATTCAGGTATGACAAGATTTTACTATTTCCCTCCCTGGCAGGATCAACCTACTTATAAGTTTACATATGCCTTCCATAACTCCTCAGTTACCTCCCCAAGCACTATCTCAACAAAATAAATTGTGGGTTCCTCTGGGCTGAAGCTCACCCCAGCCTTGGCTTAAAGGAGAAGGTAAGGCTAATAAAGAGTTAATCTCAAGCTGCATGCATACCTTCAGTTGTCTCAATAGTGTCATTAAGTCTCCCCATATTTCACCTGTTCAGATGATCAGAAGCCAAATAAAGTTCCCATAATGCCTCGTTCCTGCACAGACACCCAGACCAAGTGAACATGCTCAGTTAGTAAGACTATGGGGCACATTTACTAATCCACGAACGTCCGAAAAGCGTCCAAATGCGTTTTTTTTCGTAATGATCGGTATTTTGAGACTTTTTCTAACGCTCAATACGAAAGTCGCGACAATTCGCGAAAGTCGTACTGGCTATGAAAAAGTCGCGACAATTCACGAAATTTGTAATGGCAATGAAAAAGTCGCGACAATTCACAAAAATCATATTGGCAATGAAAAAGTCGCGACAATACACGAAATTTGTAATGGCTATGAAAAAGTCGTGACAATTCGCGCAAGTCGGAACGGCTACGAAAAAGTCGCAAAAAATACGAAGAAGTCGCAAAATGTTCGTTTTCCAATCTGAATTTTTCCCATTGGGATTCGGATTCGTGGATTAGTAAATCAGCCCCTATGAGTCAGCTTCCTGTTGAATGGCTCAGATTCAAATTCCTAAGGGGGGAGTAAGTTCTTAGCATTCTTGAGGAAGGGGGGAGCAGGAGAGAGGAGACAGCAGAGAGCTGCATGTCCCTGGCACATGAATTACAGACACAAGAAATCTTTTCACAGAGAAGTCAGTCAGAATTTCTGAGTGCTTATGGATGTATTTACATAGACCTTTCTGATAACGCTTACTTAGGTTTCACCTTTCTTTCTCCTTTAACCCTTTTACTGCCAACGACGTATGGCGTACTTCGTTGCAGTAAAAGGCTTTATCTGGCAATAACGTGCGCCGTACGTTGTTTGGCAGATAAAGATACTCTCTGCAGAAGCGGCACCTGCAATGACAGCCCCCTGGGCAACGAGCCCAAGCAGCAGACGCAATCACATTGCGTCTCCTGCTTGGTACCACTTCCTGCTTCCCCCCCAGCGCCGGCCCACTGAGTTCCTGCGACATGGAGGACAGCACTGCACCAGCACCAGGCAAGCTTCAAGACAGGTAAGGGTGATTTTTTTTTGCATTTATACACATTTATACACACTTACATACACTTCATTTACATGCACATACAGTACACAATTTCGCAGTTTTTTTTTGTTTTTCATTTTGCACACTTATATACACCTATATACACTTATATACACAATGTCACACAACTTTTACACATGTACACACATGTATACACAAACACTTTTTTAAATTTTTTTATTTATTTTTTTACCACTTTGTTTTTAGTTGTGTTTCCATAAAAACTGTTTATAATGACATCGTGACTATTGGATCAGATATTCTGACCAATAATTACGCTGTTGTGTGACCACAATTTTTGTGGTTTTATTGCATTTTTATCGCTGTATAAGTGTTCCTGATCTGTTTTTAGCATAGCTTTTCCATGTGTAACTTTGGTGTAGAAAAATAACTCTACCTATTTTCAGCGCCAGATTTCCAATGGGGGCACCCCAAGGCCACCCCCATTCGGCACCCCCCTATTGAACCCCCCCCCCGCCACACGAGCACCAAACTTAGAACTCCGTATGGGAGCAAAATTTTAAAATTTGCCTGCGGCAGGGTGGGGTGCCGCCCCTGTGTTTGTGCCACCACAAATGCGGGCCTGCCTATTTTGAGTTCATCAGAATGTATACTTTCCAAAAATATATGGTTTTCTGGGGGTCTCTGTATAGTTGGGGGGGTTACGGTACATAATACGCTGTCAGGGGGCTCTGTGTGCAAAAGCTGAGTTGGCAGGCGAGAAATCCTTATGCGCTATTTTCTTTTTGGGGTGAGTACATACCCCAGACTTTGGTATATCTATGCATATTGGGCATCAAACTGTCCAGTAGACCTTAGGTGTTCCTATTTGGGGTGATTTGCCTTTGTATGCAAGAAATTGTGTGAGATAAATGCGGCAAACTGCAACATTTTTAGGCGATTTTCTGAAATGTCATAAAAACCAATAACTGTAGGAAAGCATTGCAGATTGGTACTTTGTTGTAGAAAGGACTCTTTACCGATGTTAGATTTGTCAGAATGTGTACTTTCCAAAAATATATGGTTTTCTGGGGGTCTCTGTATAGTTAGGGGGTGTTACAGCACATAATATGCTGTCAGAGGGCTCTGTGTGCAACAGCTGAGTTGGCAGGTGAGAAATCCACATGCGCTATTTTCATTTTGGGTTCAGTACATACCGCAGACTTTGGTATATCTATGCATATTGGGCATCAAACTGTTCAATAGACCTTAGGTGTTTCTATTTGGGGTTATTTGCCTCTGTGTGCAAGAAATTGTGTGAGATAAATCCGGCAAATTGCAACATTTTTATGCGATTTTCTGAAATTTCATAAAAATTGGAAAACAGGAAAGCTTTGCGGCTTGGTACTTTGGAGTAAAGAGAAATGTGTACCCATTATAGATTTGGGGGAATGTGTACTTTCCAAAAATATATGACTTTCTGGGGTGAGTGTACTTTTTTTGTAGCATTTATCCCACATAAAGGATGTAAATGTGTTGATTTTGTAGGAGCTGAAATGACAGATCATATGGGGGTATGTTCACATTGGGGCCCCTACATGCCACATATTTGAGTAAACCTATACATATTGGGTATCAAACCGTTCAGTGGACCCCTGGCGTTCAAATTTAGGGTGTTTTATCTTGGTACCTAATGATATGTGGGAGATAAAATGCTGCAAAGTGGAAGCTTTGAGTGGATTTTTGGAAATGTCATTAAAATTGCTATGTTTAGAAAAGCTTTGCGGCTTGGTACTTTGGAGTAGAAAGACATGGGTATCTATTTTAGATTCAGGAGAATGTGTACTTTCCAAAAATATATGGATTTCTGGGGTGAGCGTACTTTATACTAGCTTTATTCCACATAAAATGATGTAAATGTGTTGATTTTGCTGGAGCTGAAATGTCAGAAATGATAGGTCATATGGGGGGAATGTTCACATTGGGGCCCCTACATGCCACATAATTAGGTAAACCTATACATATTGGGCATCAAACTGTTCAGTGGACCCCTTCTGTTCATATTAAGGGGGGGGTTTATTTGGTTACTTTATGACCTATAGGATATAAGATACTATAGACTGGAAGCTTTGAAGCGATTTTTTAAAAAATTTCACAAATTTTGATACAAACCAATAAATTTAGGAAAGCATTGTGACTTGATAGTTTGGAGTAGACAGACAATTGTGCCTACTCTGGATTCCCCAGAATCTGTTCTTTTCAGAAATGTGTAATTTTCTGGGATAAACCTTCTGTTAGTGGATTTTTTGGCCTTGAAATCTTAAGTATGCAGCTTTCTGAAGCAGTGCTTTGGAAATTTTGTAGTGTACTGCTGGGAGTTTTTGACCCATACCCCAGAAATCTCCATAAAACTATATATATTTGATATTGGCACGTTCAGGAGACATGGGACTTTCCAAATCAGTTGTATTTTTGTGCATTAAATAATTTTTATTTCTGGTATGTGCGCCAAGCGAGCGGATCTGCCCGTGTATGGCCAGCTTTACCCAGGCTACCTTATTGTGGTCCTTCTCCTCATTATGACATCACTGCCCCAATGGCAACAGTAATTACTGACACCACACCAAATATATGGCAAATATTAAAGAGCATTATAATTTTCATTGCAAAAATATGGGTGGCAAAGAAGGTCCCACCTTGTTTTGCTGTGATATGCCAATTAAAAACAAGGGAACTTATAAATAACATCCACATTTCCACTGTAACCTTGGCAATTACAGGGAGTTTACCTTAAAGGAGAAGGGAAGTCATTTTGGCATTTTGCTGCCAACCCACATTAGTGCAAACTAGAACTCTATATTTATTCTGCAGAACGTTTTACAATACTTGAGTAAAGAGCTCCCTCCATTTGTTTAAGATAGCAGCTACCATTTTAGCTTGGTCTCTCTATCTTTCTGCTACAGCTCTAGCCATTGGTACTGTAGCTCTGATCACACATTCTTATGGGAGAGGGGAGTGAAGTCTTATGAATGCTTATGGGAGGGGGGAGAAGGAAAAGGGTAAGAGGAGAGAGCTGTGCAGACTCCCGTCCTTGGAATGAAGGATTTTTCTGAGAGAGGTAGTCAGATACCAAAGTACATATATACACAAAAGAAATCCTGTGTTTCTTTGGATAGAGGACTCAGTGCAGCTTTTCTGTGAGTGTGTATAGTTGTATTTCTAATAAAGCTTACTTAGTTTTTACCTTTCATTCTCCTGTAAATTTAAGTAAGAGTTACACTTATTTTTTTATTTACACTTTTATACAATTTTTTTGCGAAGTGCTCTAGATGGAACAGGACATTGCAAAAACCTTCCCTAAAGGCCTACTCTGCTTCTGTCCCTGGATGTGGAGAAGGCTTTAGATAGGGACACAAACATTTAGGGGCACATTTACTAAGACATGAATTCGAATCAGAATTGGGAAAATTCCGATTGGAAAACGAACATTTTGCGACTTTTTCGTATTTTTTGCGAATTTTCAGCGCCTTTACGACTTTGCGGAAATTGACGCGACTTTTTCGTTACCAATACGATTTGCGCGAAAAAACGTGAGTTTTTCGTAGCCATTACGATGCGCGCGTATCTTGTCACGACTTTTTCGTATTGAACGCTCGTAAGCGGCGGGCGAAACTTTCAGACATAGCATGATTTTGGAAGCCTCCCATAGGACTCAATGGCACCCTGCAGCTCCAACCTGGCCCAAGAAAAGTCACCATACTGAAGCTTGAATGAATCCGAATCTTTTGTACTCGGCGCGAAAGCTGCGAAAAAGTCGCGACTTTTCGCGCAAGTATTAACGCTACGAAAAAATCGCCAGATTTTGCGCAACATTCGGAATGGCAACGAAAAAGTTGCGACAATTATCCGAAAAATCACAAAATACCGATCATTACGAAAAAAACGCAATCGGACGCATTCGGCCCGTTCGTGAGTAAGTAAATGGGCCCCTTAGTGTGGGTACATTTGACCTAAAGAACCATACCACAACTCTAGTTATTGCTAACAGCTTTTTGTCTTCTTCTTAATCACCAAAAGGACACACCAGGAATGTCTCCTCTCACCAGTATAAAATGAATGAAAGTAAAAACTACAAAAACTAGGGTTAAACCTTCCCCAGGATATTACCAATGGCCTAAAAAGCATATAGAAGGTTGACTGAAAAAACAATACACCCAGTACGGATTCAGATCTCACAGTTCACAAGCCTATTATTTGGTCAAAATTTTCATCAGTTTTATGACTTCAATAATTATATATTTACATTGCAATTGCTTAACCTATTCTGGACAGGTATGCTAAATACTAGCCCTCCTGAGGCTTTTGAGGTTGCCCTATCTAGAAGAGATAAAGGTTAATACCTGCTGTCCTTTGTATCAGTCATGCTGTGAGAGGCTTTTTATAGGGTCGGGATAGAGTTTCTCACTGCCCAAGCAAACAGGTTGCCTATGTGTTGGCAATGGTGTTCCTGAAACCTTAGATTTCTTCTGAAAACTGGCTTCTGTTAATTTTTTGGTTAAAACCTTTGGTGCTTTGTCTAGGTCAGTGCTGTCCAACTTCTGCGGTGCCGAGGGCCGGAATTTCTCTAACATACATGGTGGAGGGCCGCTAATGGAAGCCAGTTTTGTCCACTCCCCTTTTTTAACCCCACCCACTTCAAACCACACCCATTTTATCACAATGGTGGTAGTGCAGCAAAAACCCAAATGCTTGGTCCTCACTGCGGGGATATCAACCGTTATTCATATATGAAAGAATTATATTATGTCATATTAAGACACACTCTTAAATCCATATGCCTCCTTCTCCCCTGTGGATAGCACAGCAACCCCCAGCAACATAACTACACACCTTAGGGACCATTTAATGGCTGTTTCCAACTACTAACAAACTCCCAGAACAAATCCCTGCCAGGTTCACCTCTCACAGTCAGCATAGGGCAGGTAGAGTATGGCACACACAGGCAGCATAGGGCAGGCAGAATATGGCACACACAGGCAGCACTCTGCCTCCCTTATGCTGCCTATGTGTGCCATGCTCTACCTGCCCTATGCTGACTGTGTGTTCCATACCTTCCCTGTCCTATACTGCCTATGTGCCATACTTTGCCTCCCCTATGCTGCCTGTGTGTGCCATACTCTATCTGCCCTATGCTGCCCATGTGTGCCATACTCTGCCTGCCATATGCTGCCTGTGTGTTCCATACTTTCAATGCCCTATACTGCCTATGTGCCATACTTTGCCTCCCCTATGCTGTCTGTGTGTGCCATATACACAGGCAGCATAGTCCCGGCACTACATACAATGTCTGAGGTGTGAACAGTTGAACAATGTGGGTGATTACATCTTGAGCCTGAGGTGTGAACACTGCAGGGGGTGAACAATGCAGAAACTAAAAGGTGTGAAAAACACAGGGGATTACATGTTTAAACAATACAGAGGGATTACAGGCTGAATCTGAGGTGAGAACCATGCAGGGGGCCAGTTAATCTCAGTACTGATACCGTTTAAAGCTTACACAAAGGTAAGCCATCAAAGCAGCCAGACAGGTGGGGGGCCACACAGAGGGGGGTCGCGGGTCGCCAGTTGGACAGCACTGGTCTAGGTTATCAGTTTCCCCATTGTATGACTCGGCCTAGTAGTGGAGGACTCTTTACATTATATATGCCCTGTGCTCTGTTACTCACAGTTTCAAATACTAACCTCTCCTCCACCTGCAATGACTCACTAACCTGTAGAGAGCTCTCAACTCCAACTGCCAGTCCTCCTAATTAACTGATTTCAGTGAATCCATAGGTGGATGACTGGCTGGCTGCCTTCCAAGCTTCCAAGTTGTTCAGCAGTTGCATCTTGTAGCAAAGTACTATATCTACAAATCACAACAGACTTTTTCTGTCTCCATAAACGGGGTCCTTCTGAATTACAAATCTAACAAATACTTTTACTCTCACTTTTTATGGATTGTCAGAAAACTGAGAGCTTTAAGCATCTTTACCCAAACCAAACAGAGTATAGCAGCTCTAAACACCTCTATACTTTCATAAAAGTTTTGCACTTGGACAACATAACCTTCTACATGCTCTTGGGTACAAAGAAACACCTACATAAAAATAAACGCCAGTTCTTTTGAACAGTTTGATGCAACATATACATATGGTTACTCGAAACTACATGGCACATTGCTAATATTATATAAGTACTGCTATGTATTTTTAATTCTTTGCAGCCACATCAGTTTTTTCCAGAATGTAATGTCTTCTATTTGGATCTTCAGGCTTCTCAATATCATGTTCAAAACTAATATGATCACAAAAGCCTTCCCTACAGTTCAAAGACATGACTATTTCTGCTTCTCTGTTGTGCACCTCTCACATCAGTGCATTTGAATATCTTTTCTATGATTTTTGCCTTTGGTCTAAGTGCCAGTCTGTGTAGAATTTCTTGACTAACTTTTACTTTGTTGTTAATAAGGAGGCAAAAACATATATATGTCTTCATGGACAGCTCTAAAATTGTCCTTTCGTCATAATCTATGTTTTTGTCATATTATCTGTAGTCCTGCCATCATTTCACTTTGTTCTTTATAGAAGAAATAATCCCTTAAAACAAATGTGGATATAAATGCCATATTTTATATACTGAACTTACTGCACCAACTTCAGCATCTGTATACCAATGATTTAAAACTTATGCACAGTGCTTCACAATCTTGGATGTTGTTAGTTGTGTCAATGACGCTGCACTGCTCCATGTGGGTGGTCTGGGTAGCTTTTGAGAAGCTATATCATCAAACAGAAAATGTGGTTTACATGTCATAGAAGCTGATGTTTCAGTGGTGATTATTAAATTGTCATGCAAATTGCACTGGCTTCTAATGAGAATCTGAATTAACATCAATTAGCCTTGTATTGTGACTTTTATATTCTATATACCCTGTATACTGTGAGCCAATCCCTATGCTTAATGTAACTGACAGCAGCACAGAGTATATGCTGTGAAAGAAGATGGGGAGCTACTGGGGGTATATTCAGAGGCACATATTTTAACTGCTAAAAGGCTAAGTATGCCTTGGCCTGGTATAGAACCCCTTAACATAATGTGCAGCATTACTAGACTACTTTACATTACAAGCATGTTAAGCTTTAGTTCTCCTTTAATTTTCCTTTGAAGGGTCTTCAAATCTTCTCAAGTTAGGGAGCAGCGATGGATTCAAGTTGCAATACCTGCCCATGGCAGACAGTAAGGAGAGGGCTGGCCTGTTTTCACCGATCCTGGCTTGCAACCCAGGTGAGATTTTTTATCCACCACAACATGCACTTGCACTTCTGCTGTGGTCGCAACCCAGGTGAGATATTTAATCCACCACAACATGCACTTGCACTTCTGCTGTGGTCATAGCAAATAATCCCAATTGTCTACATTTTTTGAGGTAGCCATAAATGACTTATACACATAGGAAATGTAAATATCATTTATTGATATTTTTACAAGGTTTCAACAAAATTAGAATATTATCTCCCACATGCTTTCCAAATTAACAAGGCATCATAAATATGAATGTAAGTTATCCTATGTCTTCTGAATACCTTGATAGAACATATGTATGTGATTGCCAAAACTGTATATTATGAAGAAACTCTGGTGGACTACAATTTTTTAATGACAATGCAGTCCCAACAACCATTCTGTGCTATGTGTAGCCACACTCCCCAAATTTAAAACAAATATCTTCAACAATACAAATCAACTAAATATGCCTTTTCTAGGCAAACATAGCTTAAAACTATTTTTTGCTAAACAAAATTAATTTAAGACAGACAATATCCAAGCACAATAATATGCCTGGGTATAATACTCCAAAAAATACCAATAGCTATAAGCAGCATAATTTATATTTTATTTCTCAAGTCGAATGTACAAGGTTGTCCTACATCTTGCAGGGCCTGGTGCCCCTTAGCCTGAGCATCTACTATGCACATCTGGGCATTCCAGGGGACACCTACCATCCTCTAGGTGTGTAATGCCAGTACTGTCAGTGTTAGCAGTAATGGACCCTGCAGCAGTTGCAGTGTTTGCTTAATCTATAGTTGCATGCTTGAGAATTAGCATAGAGGCAAATAGATAGACCTTTGGATATATATTCCTATAGTTACCTGAGAGTTAGACTAGGGGCAAAAAGACAGGATATATATATATATATATATATATATATATATATCAATCCAAATGGTGTCCGCACTCCAAGGCTCAATATTCTGCGGGGTGCTAGCCAAAATTATGTCTGTATAGAAAATAATCATCTGTGGCCAGCACACCCTTCAATGTTTCATCAAAATTTTTTTATTTTAAATATATTGTTAAAACCAACGTTTTGGTCCTTATTAGGACCTTTCTCAAGGATCCTTGAGAAAGGTCCTAATAAGGACCGAAACGTTGGTTTTAACAATATATTTAAAATAAAAATTTTTTGATGAAACATTGAAGGGTGTGCTGGCCACAGATGATTATTTTCTATATATATATATATATATATATATATATATATATATATATATATATATATATATATAAATATCAAAATAAAACAGCCAGCACCAAGGGTCTTTGTGTTTCAAAAAATCTCTCGTGTATTAAAATTGCATGTACAACCGACGTTTCGGTCCCTTTTGGGACCTTTTTCAAGGTCCCTTGAAAAAGGTCCCAAAAGGGACCGAAACGTCGGTTGTACATGCAATTTTAATACACGAGAGATTTTTTGAAACACAAAGACCCTTGGTGCTGGCTGTTTTATTTTGATATTTATATGATATCCCGTGCACAGGGGCAACTGCAGAGCAGCAGATTTTGGAGTGTGGTGCTGTCGTGTGGACTGTTATATATATATATAGATATATATATATTTCACAGGAAAGATAACGCACTCACAGGTCTTAGTAGAGGAAAACGATGATTTATTTTCACAGCATACAACTGACGTTTCGGCTGTCTCCACAGCCTTTCTCAAAGTGAACACAAAGTATAACCACTCAACGACTGTCGCTTGACTCCACTACGGAGTGTTACAGTTCAGCCTGTGCAGGTTACGTGCTACACTGCGGATCATAACTTTCACCTTCCACACATCGTTGTTAGGTAATTCTTTACTACCTTATCTTATTTTTATAATTTATGTTTATGCTTTATTCGTTTTATGTGCTGTTTTATTTTGCTGTGTCTATACATGGGGGGGGGGAACAAGATATCTTGGGTGGTATGACGTCATCAGGCGGTTTTGGCGCCATAGTAGGTTTAAATGTTGAGTGGTTATACTTTGTGTTCACTTTGAGAAAGGCTGTGGAGACGTCAGTTGTATGCTGTGAAAATAAATCATCGTTTTCCTCTACTAAGACCTATGAGTGCGGTATCTTTCCTGTGAAATGTTTCCTGAATTGTTATATATATATTGCCCAGAGCTTACCTATATCAAAATGTGGTTCAATAAGAGTTTGATTAAAAAAAAAGCCATGATTTTGAGCAATTTATAGAGATTCAATCATAAGCTTCAGACATAAATTAATGCAATATACTGTGGGTTCAAACAGGGACACAAAGCAGAGCAGCACATAGAAAGAAGGGCAGCATACAGGGACATACTGTGCAATTTTAAAGAAGAATAATAGCTGCTACCTTTGACTACAAATCGCTGATGCGCATGTGTGAAAAATCCCTCTACTTTAGTGACGTGCTGGTTGACTATTAGTCGACCCACACCGACCCTACCCCTATCCCTTCTCCACAATAAGCCAGCACTGTAAGTTATACAAAAGGATGCCTTTATAATAAGAGTTTTTTTTTTAACCTTCCATTGTCCTTTACATAGTAACATAGTAAGTTAGGTTGAAAAAAGACATCCGTCCATCATGTTCAACCATAATGCCTATATATAACCTGCCTAACTGCTAGCTGATCCACAGGAAGGCAAAAAACTCCATCTGAAGCCTCTCTAATTTGCTGCAGAGGGGAAAAACTTCCTTCCTGACTCCAAGATGGCAACAGGACCAGTCCCTGGATCAACTTGCACTAAGAGCTATCTCCCATAACCCTGTATTCCCTCACTTGCTAAAAAGCCACCCAGCCCCTTCTTAAAGCTATAAAATGTATCAGCCAGTACAACTGGTTCAGGGAGGGAATTCCACAACACAGCTCTCACAGTAAAAAATACTTTCTGAATATTTCAATGGAACCTCCCTTCTTCTAAACAGAGTGGGCGCCTTCATGTCAGTTGGAAGAACCTACTGGTAAATAAAGCATTAGAGAGGTTATTATATGATCCCCTTATATATTTATACATAGTTATCATGTCACCTCTTAAGCGCCTCTTCTCCAGTGTAAACAGACCCAACTTGGCCAGTCTTCATAACTGAGACTTTCCATACCCATTACCAGCTTAGTTGCCTCTGGACCCTCTCTAATTCAATATCCCGTTTGAGCACTGGAGACCAAAACTGAACAGCATATTCTATATGGGGGAATTTTCCAGCTTACTTCAACAAGACAACTTTTGTAGTTTATTTTAATCCTCCTCATCTTAAATAATTGTAGTTAAACCTAAAACTGGCATATCTTTCTGGCACAGTTAAGTAAACATTTGTGCTAGATATCTATTTCTGGGTACTCTTTACAGACACTGGAAACTGAATTTCAAATGACAATAAACACAGATATCTAGAATCCAAGCCAAATTCCCAATATAAGCATTCTATGATGCAGCCAAAATGTTAAACAAAAACATGCATGTGGTGATCCATATGGTAGTCCTATGGATGTATATAACAGCTGCTCACTAACTACTAACATCATCAAGTATCATTTTGCGCTATATATATATATATATATATATATATAGGAACAGGTGAAAACAGGCACTCACGTATAATGAAGTAATAATTTGCCTGGGTGCAGTATAAAGTGAGCATACAAAATTAGAAAGAATATGCCGCACACTCAGGTCTTAGATGCAAAAAACAAAAAAAATTTTTATTTGGATCAAGGACTGACGTTTCGGCCACACAAGCAGCCTTTCTCAAAGTGCAGATGTGGCAATCAAACCCCCCTGATAAACCCAGCAGTGGCAAGCCTTGATGACATCATAGAGTGGGTGTGTCTAAACACCAGACACTGTACAGACACAATTTGAATAAAACAATTACAAAGGAAACCAAAAATGAGTAGAAAGTGCAAGAGAAGTGAATCACCCTGTGTAAAAGGAGCGGGAAATCCCAGTGAAATAAATAAAATGCAACAAGTGTGCAAAGAAAGGGCGCTTGAATCACTGTGTGGCTGAACTGCAACTCCCAGTACCCGCTCTGATTCGAAGGACGCTGTGGTAATTTGTATATGTTTGTCCATACTGTTAAGTAATACGCTCATCCACATAGGTAGGCTGGCGGCTTGGGGCACAAGGAAGCGATAAGAGCACCGTAAGCACAATATTGTGCTGCAGAGGGTGGCAATGTATCAAGAAAGGGAACCATGTAGTTCACATAGCGCTCCTCAGAGCGTCTAAGTATACTTATACCTCGGCATATAGCGGAGTGTACTGACATGAGTGTCATAATTCGCGCTGTGAGACAGTGCTCATTAGCGGTTTGTTGAGGTGCCTGCTAGCTGACATGAGTGTCATAATTCGCGCTGTGAGACAGTGCTCATTAGCGGTTTGTTGAGGTGCCTGCTAGCTGCAGGCACCTCAACAAACCGCTAATGAGCACTGTCTCACAGCGCGAATTATGACACTCATGTCAGTACACTCCGCTATATGCCGAGGTATAAGTATACTTAGACGCTCTGAGGAGCGCTATGTGAACTACATGGTTCCCTTTCTTGATACATTGCCACCCTCTGCAGCACAATATTGTGCTTACGGTGCTCTTATCGCTTCCTTGTGCCCCAAGCCGCCAGCCTACCTATGTGGATGAGCGTATTACTTAACAGTATGGACAAACATATACAAATTACCACAGCGTCCTTCGAATCAGAGCGGGTACTGGGAGTTGCAGTTCAGCCACACAGTGATTCAAGCGCCCTTTCTTTGCACACTTGTTGCATTTTATTTATTTCACTGGGATTTCCCGCTCCTTTTACACAGGGTGATTCACTTCTCTTGCACTTTCTACTCATTTTTGGTTTCCTTTGTAATTGTTTTATTCAAATTGTGTCTGTACAGTGTCTGGTGTTTAGACACACCCACTCTATGATGTCATCAAGGCTTGCCACTGCTGGGTTTATCAGGGGGGTTTGATTGCCACATCTGCACTTTGAGAAAGGCTGCTTGTGTGGCCGAAACGTCAGTCCTTGATCCAAATAAAAAATTTTTTTGTTTTTTGCATCTAAGACCTGAGTGTGCGGCATATTCTTTCTAATTTTATATATATATATATATATATATATATATATATTCATGTGTCACTTTTACACAAGAATGTATAAAGATGAAATAAATAGTGTGAAATAGCTTTTTTACAATGAATGTAGTATAATTTTCAGCACAGTACAGCTTAAATCAAAGCTTAAATCAAAGCTTAAATGCACAATATTTTCTTGGTTTGTAAATCTAAACAGTTTGTAGGTTTTCTGTTTTTTAAGAGGCTAAAAACTATGCATCTTTGCAAGCCAAACTTATCATCCTTAAATAAATTTAAATCAGGTTTCTGTAACAATTGACAAGAAATTTATGACAAATTGCTTTACCTTTTACAGAATAGATTGTTGTGTGAGGCACAAAGCCACATTGTTTTAGGTATAAATATAGTAAAATGAATCTGTTCTTTTTGTAGCAACTTTGGCTATTCAATAATGATAAGCTATTTAAATGTATTAAATAATAATCACTGAAACATTTTGAAAACAAAAACTAAAGATTGATAAGTAAAGCAAAATATACATTACCATTTGTGTTGGTTTAATTCCTTCTTTCGATAGGTAAGTTTTAAACTTACACTGGTTTAAAAAAAATTAAATTTTCTCTTTACAATGCAAAGAGAAACAAAGAGTGTTCTAAGGCCAAATGTTCCTCTTTTTAAAAACTGCTTATAGCTGTCCAAAGCAGCTTTTTAATAGAATGTAGAATCAAAGGACTGGCGAACATAGGAATATGATGTTAAACCAAACCTATTCTATATTTACTTACATTAAAAAGGCAATGAACAGTTGTTGTTTAGGTCTGGATTCTAGCTATTTAGAATCAAATCTGTCTTGTGGGATCAAGTTAGATACGGTGCATACAGCTGTCATATAATCCACTCTTTCCCCGCCCCTTCACACACAGCTACCAACTGCTAATGCAATCTGATAATTAGCATATGTAGAGAGAAAGGCTTAAACCATGACATCAGTGTGCCTGTTTCAGATTTAGAAATGCAGGAAAGGCAAAAAGAAAAGCAAAACAGTATGGATTTGCCTACAGCTTTTAAGTCCCTGAAAGAGTAGAAATGGTATCTAAAACAAGATATTTGATTGATCTCTCTGCTAATGTAGTTAACTATACCAAGTAGAAAATATGTTAAACAAACTTAAAATGCAGAGAGAATAAAAATGTATGTATTGCAGTTTTAAAATGTCTGTGCAATATGGCTTTCTTTGTGTGTAGAAGGGGGTGTAACCATAGCTGGTGGTGAAACAGCTGACATATTCATGTACACTCACTGTACCTTTCTCATAATTAAGACTTTATGAGTATAAACAAGTATAAACATATTTTCTTTTTTAGTAAAAATGTATTATCACTTATTTTCATAGCACATTTCCAGGGATGCACTGAACCCACTTTTTTGGGTTCAGCCGAACCCACCCCAACGGATTCTGCCAAATCCCGAACCGAATCCTAATTAGCACATGCTAATTAGGATTGGAAGGGGTTAAAAATTGCTGCACGCATCCCCCCAACCATTTAACCCTTTCCGCATGCTAATTAGCCTTTTTGAATATTATGATGGAAACCTCTTTGGACTCTCTCTAATTCAATATTAATTTAATATGATATTATCCTGTTTGATAGGGCCTTACCAGTGAACTATAAATTTAAAGATTTACCCTTTCCTCCCACAAATCTATATCCCTTTTGAAAACACCTTGTTTGCCATTACAACAACTGATTTGTTTTACTTGCTACAGCCAAGCTGAGAAGAGGTGACAGTCAGATTTCTCCACACGGCGCCCAGAATCAGCCCCCCTTCCCTTGATAGTGCACAAGTGCATTCTTTTATCTCACACGGAGCACTAGCGTCAGGAGGTGCCGAAATCTCCAGCATGCCTAGACCCCAGTGCTCCTGAGGTGAGCAAAGTTCAGCAGCAGCATGCCCCCTCTAAATTTTTATCGCCCCAGGCCTGGGCCTTTCTGGCCTTGCCACAAATCCAGGCTTGGTGACAGTAACACATAAGTGGTGAAAAGGTAAAAGTAGAAAAAGGGCATGTCATGCGCGTGCTGCCGGTGGGGGGGAGGTGGGGCCTGGTGTAGTTTTTGCACCTGGGTCTGTGGTCCCCTAGTTAAGCCACTGTGTCTCAGAGGTAGCTCTTGATTTTTTTTAGATCAGTGGAATGAGTGAAATGGGCGCTTCTAACATAAAAAAAGCTGTTTTGCAATTTGAAACTGGCTCTTCTGGTGCCAAGGTACTACTAAAACACCAACAGGGCATTTCTACCTTAGGCTTATAAAGAACAAATTAAAGATGTACACAGTATGTGGAACTCCCTGCTCACATTAACTTTTGTTGCTCGTGCACTTTTTTCCCCCATTTTTACCTTCTACATTTTAAAGGAATAGTTCAGTAAAAATTAAACTGGCTAAAACAGACTGTGCAAATTAAAAAATGTTAGTTACCGTATATACAGGTATCGGACCCCTTATCCGGAAACCCATTATCCAGAAAGCTCCGAATTACGGAATGCCCGACTCCCATAGACTCCATTTTAATCACATAATTCAGAGTTTTAAAACTGATTTCCTTTTTCTATGTAGAAATAAAACAGAACCTTGTAATTGATTCCAACTAAGATATAATTAATCCTTATTGGATGCAAAACAATCCTATTGGGTTTAATTAATGTTTTATTGATTTTGTAGTAGACTTAAGGTATTGAGATCCAAATTACGGAAAGACCCCTTATCCGGAATACCCTTGGTCCCGAGCATTCTGGATAATGGGTCCTATACCTGTACTCGAGTATAAGCCGATCCGAATATAAGCCGAGGTACCTAATTTTACCTAAGAAAACTGGAAAAACTTATTGACTCGAGTATAAGCCTATAGGGTGGGAAATGCAGCAGCTATTGCTAAGTTTCAATAATCAAAATAAATAACAATACAATTACATTAAATGAGGCATCAGTGGGGTATATGTTTTTAAATATTTATTTCAAAGAAAAACAGTAAATTAGCTCTGTAAGTGGAGAAGAGGGTCAACAAAAACAATATGGTATCAACAATGATACCTTAAGAGTACTACCCCCTTAGCTCAATCAGCAACCAAGCTGGTCCCGAGCATTCTGGATAACGGGTCCTATACCTGTATCAGAATTATAATCTGTAAAACTGTAAATTAGGCAGGCAATGATTGCTTTCATTTTGATGCTGTTACACAAAAAACTGATAAAAATAATGTTGAGAATTTTTCAAAGCAGTTTGATATTTTTGCAAAAGGGTATCATCTTTAGACATTTTTAGATCAAGGCATTGAGTCTCATGATAACCTTGCACACAATTTTACTCATTCCATGCCAAAATAAGGGGCACTAATAAAATGCAACATGGAGAGCCTCTGGCTCCACAGAGGGAATACTGTAGGAACATAATGCAGTTTTTCACTGGAGTAATATACTGTAGCAATCAGTTAAGAGTGTATATGCTTTATTAATGAACAACACAAGATGTAGATATCTTAGCACTTTCCCAAAATAAGGATCTGTTAAAGGTGAAATTAAGAAACTTAAAGGGAAACCCCTTGAGGAAGACAATATGAACTAATTTTTGTGCTCAAAATCAGTTTATGCAAGATTATAACTGCCTCTCATCAGCACACTGCTACACAGAAGACAAGGGAAGAGGATGTTAATACCTGTGAAAAGAGCAAGCTACAATGCCAATTTCAGCACTGGAAAAGGAGAGGGTAAATATAGTACAATTTACATAATGGGCTTTTACAAGAATTTGTGAATGACCCAGTACTTTTTAATAATTACATTTTTACATGGTAGTTAGCTTAGAAAGCTAGTATCTGTAAAACAGTGGAATCAGAGTTTGATATTTTTGTCTACATAAAGATTTTAACACTACACTACACTACACACAGTGGCTTCAAAGGCTAACAGAAGATTGGCATGTGCACTTAATTTAAGGTATGCAAAAGTGATGCTGACCCAAAACCTATAGGTTAAGTACTTTAGGCCATAGAGGGAGGGTGACTTTTTTGTTTGGGGAGGCTAAAGATGGGCCATAACTAATGTCCAAAACTAATGTAAGACTAAGTGGATTCGCTGCTGGCGTAAAAAAATAAACCTCCCAACAACTTTTGTGGTTTCCACTGGCAAAAGTGCAGGTGAGGGTGCTTTTTTCACCGTAAAATGTATAGGATGTAAAAGTATTCACATATGCACTTCAGTGATGGGTTCTCCATGCATTTGTGTTTGCGATCATTTAGCTTAAATGTGTTTTAGTTCATTCTATAGGGTGAAAGGCACTTGGTGCTAACATCCCAGGCACATTATATATAGTGAAATGCATTCTATATTTACAAAACTAGCACATCATACAGTGAGATGCAGTGGGCATGCCCTCCCTCTCACTGGCACTGAAACATAACATTTGTTATATATATATAAAATATTTGTTTTCCAGCTATGCATTCTCATGAGGTCTCCACTGTAACTAATTAAAAATGAACAAAACAATGACCAAAGTAAGAAAAAAAAGTAAGTGCAAAAAATGACAACAAAAAATATAGAAAAGCACAATTAGCTTTTTCAGGGAGCAAGGGTGATAGGGATATTATAGATGCTAGGTGACGAGGTGGGATGAAATCTGCAGCAAAAGTTCACATCTGGTGAGGTTCTTAGATAAAATTTACAGCCTGTAGATCCTTCTTATCAGTCTCCATTCTGCAGTGCCTATATCTGTAACTTGAAGCCACAAGAAGAAAGATCCAATCAGAGCATAGCTTATTACAACAGAACCGAAGCTTGCAGGAAGGAGGTATGCAAGAGGATTTCCCAATGTTAAAGGTTCCAGAGAAGGTGCCAAGCAGGTTTGGGGAGACTAAGCCTCCCTATTGAAAATACACCTATGCTTTAGGCAGACAAATCATTTTTTCAGTGGGTCATGCCGGTTGGCCTCCCCACCCACAACAAGTGTGTACTTTTTATACTCTTGTATGTCTGGTGTTGCTCTTTTATATTCTTGCGTCTGCCATGCACTCCCAGTGACATCAGAGATAAGGTTGTGTGGACAAGGGTATGAGCTGGAAGAGGGCAGATTGTCAACCCACACCTAACTAGTATGCAAATACCGTGTATAATGTATGTATATTTATATATTAGTATTTTATTGGGACTTTTCAGATAACATTGTTCTATACCTTTCCTTTTAATCTGCATATGTACTATTAGAAAGCATTCAAGAACATCTTGGGTATATGGATGTACTTCTGTGCACCGATGTTCATATAAAAAAGGCAGGCAAACCAATAACATAAATATCTAGTGTACTTAAATGAATATCTGGTTGCCTTAATATATTGGGATGCCACCTGGCCTGTACCTGGAACCTGCATATTTACTCATTTGTGAAAATAAATGATAATGATACATTCCTATAATTGATAGGAATGTGTACAGGTATTGGATCTCGTTATCTAGGGAGCCTGGATTATGGGAAGGCCATCTCCCATAGGGTACATTTTAAGCAAGTAATTCTAATTTTTTTTAATGTTTCTATTTACCCTGTAAACAGTACATAAAAATAAAAACAAACACAAATATCATGAGAAAAGTAAGATTTTGCCTGGGAGGAGGGGTTGTAGGAGAGAAAGGGGGGAAATATTTGGCCCTAAAGTTGGTTGGTATTGGTGTCAGAGTTATGGGGAGTAATGTTCTGTGGTGGTCTCTCTGCAAGTTATCCATATATGCCATATTTGGCAGAATTTGGTAGGGCAGCCTCTGCTCTCATACGTCAGTTTATACATGGGTAGGGCATTGTTCACATGTTTTTTCCAGAGTGGTATTGTAGGAGGCTCTTATAGTTTCCATTTAAGAGCAATTGCTTCCCTTGCATAAAATAGTAGGAGACAGAAAAAGTTGTGTATTGATGTGCAATTATGTGATCAATGTGTCCCAATAGGTATATTTCAGGGGACTGGCAAAATAAGGGGAAGGCAAAATAAGTTTGGAGAAATGTAGCAATCTCATCCCAATATGTGGCAATCACCGTGCATTTATTTAATATATTTAAATGTTATTAGCAGAATGTTTAGGTAACTTAAATTAGGAAAAACCCTTATCAATAAAGGACTGCAACTTTTTCTTTTTCTTCAAAACTTTCCCTAAGGGACCTATGTCAATGGTGATAGATTTTGCCAAGGCTGTGATTGCGTGTTTTGCCTTTCAACCCTATCACAATGATTTTTTAAATAACGTGGAACGGAAGACAATTCTTTGTTCTTAAAACAAATTATACACTGCAGGTACATAATCAACAATAAGTGGTATCTTTTCATAGCTGTCAGTTCAGTGAAAAATACACTCCTTTAAATAAGGCCCTTCTGACATCTATGGTCTGCTCAGCTCTGCCAAAGCCTAAAACTGGTCACAGATCATATCGCCACCTACGCCGAATGTCATTTTTTGTTAAAACAAATAGACAATAAAACACCCTGCAGAAATGTTTTGATATCTACATAAGCAAGAAAAAAATAAAAAGTGCAAATATGAAGAAAAAAATCAAGGGACTTCAATAATCGTTATGACAACATAAGCTGACTTTCAGTATGATAAAATATCACACATCAGCAGTAATATGATATAAGCTCAAATTCAATACAGGAGATGATTCATTCTACAGAAATTAACACTTTACTACTAAGGCTATCCACATATCAGCATTTTCTCTAATTTTCTGCAAAAAAAAAAAAATAGATTCATTCAAAGAGTTGCCATCTCTTCCAGAAAGAAAAATACTGTACTTCCTATCTGTTCCATTTCTTCCCATAACATTAGTACAGGTATAGGACCCATTATCCAGAATGCTCGGGACCAAGGGTATTCCGGATAAGGGGTCTTTCCGTAATTTGGATCTCCATACCTTAAGTCTACTAAAGAATCAATAAAAAATTAATTAAACCATATGGGATTGTTTTGCATCCAATAAGGATTATTTATATCTTAGTTGGGACCAATTACAAGGTACTGTTTTATTAGTACAGAGAAAAAGGAAATCAGTTTTAAAATTCTGACTTATGTGATTAAAATGGAGTTTATGGGAGACGGGCATTCCGTAATTCGGAGCTTTCTGGATAACGGGTTTCCGGATAAGGGATCCTATACCTGTATCAGCATAATGGCCTTTATGCACTTCACTTTATATTTAGAAATATAAAAAACAATACTTACAACAGCTAAGTGGAGTAGAAAGAAAGTGCATGTAATTATGCCAGTTGGAGGACACCGTTCTTTCTGCTCACAAGACACCAATATCTGTTTACATGATGGGGGAAAGGGGGTGGTTGCAAGAATTCTACTATATTTACAATTTCTCTGATTGAGCAAACGATAACATTAATACAGCACCATAAGAAATAATGTTCTATTCAAGACCCTCAAATCTAAGCACTGGCTACAATAATACGGGTACATTCCAGCACCTTTTCAGAATCACCCTTTGTAGAGGTTAAGCTATATTTATATGGTACATATAAGTCGAATTGTCAGTGAAAATGTAAATCTTTTTCACTGACTGAAATATCCTACCAAGAAACAATCAAATGACAAAACGATCTCCAACCAGTGACCATTCAGCCCCTCTAGAAACAGAATTAGCACCAACCCGAGACATTCTACGGTTGCATCGGGTCTTGAACTTTAATAGCGACTGAAGGACCGCAATTGGACATTCAAGGTTTAATACAAGTCTCCTTACCTTCAAGGATACATACGTTTGCTTTTACAGATAAAGATCCTGTCGCACCCAGGGATTTGTTACGTGTTGAAATATTCATATACAGCTCAGTACGTCCTGGTTAAACAGTGCAGGCTGACAACCTTTATGTCATAAGATAGCAAGTCATGCAGTATTCCTGATATTCCGCTCCCTCTGGCTCAAGTAACTATTACAGGCAGGTATAATAGGATGCATATAAACATCACAGAAGAAAGGAAGCCCAAGCCCAGCTTCAGTGATGCTCTCTTACACTTACAGACACAGCTGACAACCTTACACTCCCTCTGCTGGCTTGCAAAATAAAAGCTCAAATGCCGGCTCGGTTCTTCCCCAGGCACCGCCCAACAACAAACTAAACGCGCAGCTTTCCCCCTCCCATCAGATCTGCAGCATGTTACATAAAAGGCTGAGTGCAGTGACTACAAAAGAAGTCCCATAAGGGCTGTGTGGGTAAGCTGCCGGAAGAAACCAGGCTGGGTGGGGGGTTTTGTTGATTAGAAATGAATAGGCTGCTGGTACTACAGACACTAAAACAGTTAAACTAGTCTGGGGGGGTTAATTTTGTTGATTAGAAAACAATAAGCCCCTAGGAGAGTACTAAAACAATCAGACTAGCCTGGGAGGTTTTTAACAATAGGCTGCTTAGGAGGCGGGAAAAATCTTGGGGAGGGATTTGGTTTATCAAGGGTACTTAAAGTGGTGGCATACCGAAAGGGATCATAACTAACTTGTGTTTTTTTTCTTGCAGACAACTGCCTACTACCAGATCTTGGGATTCACCCAAAACATGGAGCAAAAGCAGCAGCAAGAGACCCAGCATGACCAAGAGAATGCTGTTTCCCCATAAGAGAAAGCAAGGAAGCGGTTGAGACAAAAATTGCAATGCCTCATCACTTCAAAGAGGCTCTTAAATCCCATACCACTTCCAGAAAGCTTAAGTGTACATTTCCCAACATCTCCAGTCCCCCCCAACATACTACCTTAGATTCCATCACAACCACTTCCCACAACCTCCCAAAACCCCATCAGTGGTGACCATCACTAATCTTCCACGGCATCATCCACCTCATTAGGGAACTTTTCTCCCACCCTCCCACCCCTTTTAAACATTCTGCATCATCATACATTGCCCTCCCCACCCCTGCCCCATATCCAATTGCACTGGCTAGCAATACCAGTCAGCCTGCATTCATCCCCTTTTCACCAGCAACATATTTTCCACAATTTGGCACACATATGCATGCCAATGGTGCCAAACCTCCTCCCCAACCATCCACATCTGGCACAGTTGTGCTCCCCTTTTTGTACTTCTCCCTGCTTTCTTTACTCTGATTGCAGGTACAACCCCTACAAATATGCCAACAACCAATCAGATCGGCAGCCTGCAGTATCAACAGGGCATCATAAGCAGCTCCAGGCAATGTCTGAATCATCCAATCCTTACAAGTACATAGCCAACTGCCAAACTGATCAACAGACTGCGGCAACAACAGGACAGCAGGTGCAGCTAAGTTTTTCTCCTTGGGCCAGTACTCCTGGTACTGCACTACGGCGCCATTTTACTTACTAAAATAAGGCTTACATGCCTATTTAATCATGATCAAGGGATTTACAAAGGGCAACTAAGCTGGTTCCAAGGGCATGGAAAGTCTCAGTTATGAAGATTGGCCAAGTTGGGGTTGTTTATGCTGGAGAAGAGATGCTTAAGGGGGTATATGATAACCATGTATAAATATATAAGTGGATCATATAATAATCTCTCTAATGCTTTATCAGTAGGTCATTTTAGCAGACACAAGGGCATCCATTATGATAAGGAGGTTTCATCTTAATATTTGGAAAGGGTTTTTACAGTGAGAGCTGTGAAGTTGTAGAATTCTCTCCCTGAATCAATTGAACTAACGGATACATAAAATAACTTCAAGAAGGGGGTGCATTTTTTTTAGCAAATGAAAAAATACCGAATTACTGAAAATAGCTCTTGATCCAGGGACTGATCCAATTGCTATGTTGGAGTCAGGAAGGTATTTTTTCTCCTTCTGAGGCAAATTGTAGATGCTTCAGAAGGGGTTTGTTTTTTCTGTTCCTATGGATAACTAGCAGTTAGGCAAGTTCAATACAGACTCAATGCTGTCCCTAAATTTATGCCGCCCTGGACCCATCGATTTTTGGCCTCGCCACAAATCCGGGCCTGGCTGTAGACAAAGGAATATGAAATGAACCGGGGGAAATATATTTCCCTTTCAAAAGTTCCCCGGTAATAAGCTTAGATACTGTATCCTCGCCCCTGTTAAGCTTGTAGGGCTTAGCACAATGAGCCACCAGGCAATATACCTTGAAATATAGTCTAAAATATATATGGGTAAGGGGCATACAGGTGGATGATCCAATTTTCTCTGCCTGTACATTGTATGCAAGTGGAGAGAAGTGGATCCGCCCCCATCAGTTTTGTGTAGCTCCACTGAGAGACATGGCATTAGCTATACTGAGTGTATTTCGTCCCTTTTACATTTTAATATTGAAATCCACTCCATTTAGCTGCACACAGGCCAATGCTGTGCTTGTCAGTGGAGCTAAACATTGAAGGGAATGTATTTTTCTCCTCCCCCGCATGCAAAACACAGGCAGAGAAAAGCAAATCATCTGCCCTGTGTGCCCCTCAATTAAGCACTGCATATAGTGCATCAATTCAGAAAGATCTTTTTACCTAGTGCTCATCAGATAGGATAAACCACCTTCATCTTAAAATCTATTTGCACAGAAGTTCTAGAATTTTCATAGAAATATAGAACATTTCATCTAAGCAATAGCTGACATTTTAGAGGCCCTTCCTCAGAGTATAACAACCACAATACAAACCATAAATGGAACCTGTTATGTATGCCAAATAAACCCATTAGGTACCATTACTGGTCAGATAAAAACTATAGAAGCAGAGAAAGTTGCATTCCACATGCGTGGGCAGTATAGTGAATACGGATACTATAGAAAACAATAGGCTGCATTTAACTTGTGTATTTCCTTGAGGTTGGCCTCTACATAGAATATACTTGAAAAACTTGAGCATAATTTTGTTTAGTAGGTCACTGGCATCTATATTTTGGATGTTTTATCTTAATACATAATGACATGTGTGAGATAACATTCTGTGAAATGAAAGCTGAGGTGATATTTAAACATATCACCAAAACAACTTAATTCAAGGAAGCTTTGCAGTTGGGTAGTTTGGACTCAGGAGAATATGTACTTTCCAAAAATATATGGCTTTCTGACCTGAACTTACTTTTTTTATGGGTTTACTGACATTTAATGGAGTAATTATGCTGATTCAGCAGTAACTGAAATCATAATAGCATATGGGGATATTTTCATTTTGGGGCCCCTACATGCTACATAAACTTATCCACATTGGGAATCAAACTGTTTGGTAGACCTCTGATGTGTAGTCCTAGATCTAGTTAGGACCTAATGAAATGTGATAAGATGCTGAAAATGGGGTCTTCAAGACGATTTTCAGAAATTTCATCAAAACCACCTTAAGAAAGCTTTGTGCTTTGTATTTGAAAGATATATTTGCCAATTTTTGATTCATTTGGCTTTTGTTTTGGAATATGTCTCATACATGTGACATATTCCAAGTCAGAATCAAAAGTGTGCTAGACATCTATTCCTCCCACCAGAAAAACTGTCCAAACACCATTAATCCTTTCACTCAAGTGCTGGCTATAGTGCCCAGTGTGGCAAAGAACGGGCCAGAATAGGTACCTACTGCCTCTCAGAACATAATCTCGCTACTGCTAGATACCCATACCCGTTGGCCCTTGCTCTAGATGAATGTTATTTGGCTCCCGTTTTGTGGTACTTTAAGTGTTGGAGAAAAGCAGCAGGGGATAGTAATTTGTTCCAGGAGAAAGCAAATCAGTAACGTACACCGATACTATCAAATAGGTTTTGTTGTTGGCAATGGAGATGCTTTTAGGGCAGAAGCTAATACGTACACCTGGCCCGGCTTAAAAGTTTAAAAGCGTTTTCTCCTGCTCTCTTACTGTTAATAAACTTCAGTTTTCGCCTGAACCCTCGATGTTTCCATGCACTGACCGTTCGCATTTCCAAATGAGCAATAACACCCATTCCTTTCTGACTATTCAACAAATTAGAAATCACGCACTTCCTAGTTCTCGCGTTAACTCACCAGTCACTAGGCAGCAAGCGTGTTGATCCTGACAACACAGAAGTGAACTTTGTTGCTTTTGTCTTTATACTGAATGTCGTCGGATTATCACTCGGACCCACAGTCAGAATGTCTGTTCTGCTTGGAGATTTTTGCCTACGATGTGAGGCTGGATACAACATATCTGGAACATCGGAATAACCTAGTGCCGGCTTTGGCCTTCCGTTTGCTGGATTTCCCAACCTTGCTTTTACATCCGAGACGTTATGAGAACAGCCCTCGGGATGCAGGCAGTGATTACCAAACCGATCCCTCTGGAGTTTTGTGTTGCACTTTTGGAACGGGCAAATCCTGCCTGTTTCAGTTGTCTATTGTCGCGCTGCATACATTGCTCGCACGGAACCCTCTGTATGTTTTATTTCTGGACTCGGGACCGTGTCGTCCTTCCCTGCTGGGGAGTTGCACGCTTTCATTATCTAATGCAGCGACAGCAATTAAAGAGGAATTTAAAAATAGCCGAAAGGACCGTTCTGCACCTTTTTGGAGGGGGTGCAGGGTAAATCATACTCTGCATGATCTTATGGGGAGAAACATAGGTACTATCTGCCTCAGTTACAGACTAGTCTGTTTAGGTTGTGAGAGAAAGGGGCATATGGAGCAGAACGTTTCTCAGACGGACGATCCCAGCCTCTTGGAGTGTAAGCAGGTTCACTATGCAAATCCACCTCCTATTCCCCAGCCACCTCCTTCTGCCTTGCCTTTGAGAACTTCTTCATCGATGACATCTGAAAATTCTTGTCTGAGAATGAAAGTGGCCACAGAGGAAACTTCTGCAACTAAAAGCAGTTACAAAGAAGTGGTGGCACAGGAATGCAACATAGTAAGGGATGAACATGTGCAAATGTCTGTAGCAACACAAACAGAACAGAAATCTAAGGGGTCCTTAGGCATAAAGCTGAAATGTATGGTGACGGATCAAGAAATAATTGCTAATGTGTCTTGCCCTCCCCCACTTTACTACAATAAAACTTGTGAGAAACCTATTGCAGAAAGAAAGATGCATGGTTTATCCCAAGATGTTGCAGAAAATCCAGTTTTGGGCAATATACCTGTAGTAAAACAACAAATGAAGGCTAGTAATAATAACATGTGTAATGTGTTCATCCAGTCTCAACAGCTGCCTGATAACGTCTCCGTTTTGAGCCAGTTGCCTTTGCTAAATGCCTTGTTCTTGGAGCTTTCAGTGCTGAATAACCAAAGTACTATATCTAGAAATAATAATTTCCATTCCCAACTGAGCTTAACATCTACAAATCCTGCAAGTTTGGAGGCAAGCAGAATTGGACAAAAACATATCATAGACCCAGTGTCCAAAATACATAGTGGCATGTTAAAGATAACAACTAAACAAGTTGGTACCTTAAAACCCCAATCCTATATCTCACCAGGCCCAACAAAGAACAAAAGTGTAAAAGATAATGTTCAAGCCAAATCCAAAGTGTTGAAAACCAATACAACTGGTAAGAAAAAAATAAATCATGGGTTTACAAATACCTCTAGACTTCAATTACAGAAGTCAAATCCACGATTGTCAGTTTTCAATGAGCAAAGAAAACAGCAAAGGAAAAATCTGCCAGACATGCAGCAGATGAAGAAATGGCAGAGCAGATGTAAAGTATGTAATAAAGCAACTCAAAGTTCATTAGAATATATTCATAATGAAAAAAACACAATTTCACATAAGCACAGGCCATTAGATAAAGATACTGAGACTTTGATGCAAAGTATTGATCTGCAGGAGAGCAAAATTATATTTCCACCAGTGTCTTTCCATTTTAAGGAGAGTGAAAATGCTGTCAGTGCCAAGCAGTCATTCTCTGATAAACAAAACCACTTGTTGATGCAGGATAATACATACAAACCAGGAGATAAAGATGTTGAAGACCAATATTCAAGATTATCAAGGCCTGATTCTGATATACATGATCAAGTACATACAAGCAATGCCATCAGTATATATAGTGATAACTTTGATGCAGAACTGCACAATCAGTATGATCTTAGCAGTCCAGAACAAAGAATATGCGTGGAACCTGGTAACCAGGATTACACAGGGTATTCAGATAATTTCACAAGTCCTGATTACACAGGAAGATATTCAGATACTTTTGAAAGCAGTTCAAAAACTGCAGCATTAGTTATAAATGCTATATCTAACAGCAACACTGAAAGCTACAATCAAAGTTCCAACTCATGCTCAGGAGCTTCAAATCCACCATCAAGTGGATCATCCATAAAAATACCATCAATATACAAAAATGAGTTAATCAGTACACCTTTAACTTCTTTTGATGACCTATCCAGTGAATATGTAGGAAACTGTGAACAATCTTATGAAAATCGGCATTTTTACAGTAAAGACCGTGGACTCTTAAAGGAAAAAAACACATCTGATGGGTGTAATGTTTCTGAAACCACATACACAACACAAATTAGTCCTAATATGTCAAATGTTGAACTCAGCAAACCGGAAAATCCAAGAAGCAACCAGCAAATATATTCAGTGGATAATAATAACGGTTCAGCAAATATTTTTGATCAATACAAGCACATATCAGAACTTCAAGCAAATCAGCTTCCTGGATATACATTGTAGTCAAAATATCAAATGCTTTTAGACAGTCTATTTGAAAAAAAAAAAAAAAAAAAGATTTATTTTACAATTTATAAAACTGTAAAATGTTTAGGTTGTTTAAAAATACTTCAGAGTTATCACATGCAATGTTCTTTGTAAGTATTAGCCAATAAAAATAATTGTATTAGGACACAGCCAGCTGTGCAGCATAACATGGAAAATAACCTTGCGCCTCTTGAGTTACAACCCCTGCAACCATAACTATGAGCTCTCCTGTCCTATATTTCTGCTTTGTAGTGTATGCATAGTGTGCTGCCATACATTGGTATCAAGCATCCTGGTGTGGCATGTCCAATATGCCCCCGCCTTGGAGCAGGAGGGCTGTGCAAGAGATATTGGATAGGGTGCTGTAATGTATTAATAGGCTGTATTTATGCTGGAATTAAAAGTCACAGATGCACAGCTGCAATTGATCAATACATATAAAATAATGTAATAGTTGTCCCCTATTTTCATTGGGAACTGGGCAGGTCTGCTTTATTTTCAGGGCTGTGGAGTCGGTAGATAAATTCTCCGACTCCTCAGTTTCTGATACTTCCGACTCCACGACTCCGACTCCTCTGTTTTTAATATGCGAATGTATTTTATACATTCATACAGTCAATGAAAAGCATGCTTCATGGTCACTCAACGTGTTCGTTTATGCACTGCGTGCATTGGGCTTTATTCTTATAGCAGAGAAGTAATTAATTATGACTGTTTGTGAATTGGGACATTTAAACTTGCTTTATTTTTTTTTTTTATTCCCATTTAAATTTAGTAGGTGTCGGAGTCGCTTCATTTTTTGCCGACTCCAGGTACCCAAAATTGCCTCCGACTCCTCGACTCCGACTCCACAGCCCTGTTTATTTTATAGATATTGATATATCCTGATATTATATGTAGTATTTTAACCATTTTTTTAAACCCCAACTAGCTGTATCCCAAGTCTGATAACATTACAGCAGGTTCCGAGATTCAGAATAGGACCTGGCATTTTAAGTCCCCCACCAGCCCAAGAGATAGTAACTGCCATGCTGTCACATGAACTTTGCTGTCATTGCTCAAGGAACCTCCTGAATATTTACTATGTGGCCCCCAAAGGTTGGCTGTGCCCACTGTATTAGGTAGTGTTTGCATGTGATATTGATATTCTAGCAGAAATGTACTGAAATGTTTCTGAGTTTTCAATAGGGAGCCTTAACTGCTTTTGAGACCCCATATTCACAGTTTAAATTAAATTTTCTTGCACCTAAAGGAAATTATATCTACAGATGTGATAATCTGTTGCTTGAAAATACGGGTATTGAACAGGGGCCCCATGTATAGCAGGGCTGTCATAAGGATAGAGCCTTTCTTCTAAAATAATATAGGCTATTACTGTGTTATGTATAGTGCAGCACATTCTCATGCTTTATACTTTCTAGTTAAACAGTACCCCCTATTTACACAAATATAGAAGCTGTAAGTTACTTTCTGGGCTTTTACAATAAATTAATTTTCTACAGATCTGGCATTATTACCTTGGCATCTGTATATTGGCTTAGTCTAGAAAAATAGCATACCCTTTCAACTTCCCCAGGTTCCCTTGGAGTTTTTGGGTTTAGGACTCTGAAAATCCCCTGTGCAACCTCATTACACAATTGGCATCTCTGAAACAGGTTTCTTTTCATTGATTATGCCTCCCCTCGAGAAAATTTTCTGCAGATGCCTATGGTTTAGGACCCATTCAGTCACAGTCAAACATTCAAAATAACATTTCAAGATGAGTTTAATGAATAGGACTTGTGCTGAAAATACTTTTTGCTTTTTTAATCATGTAAAATATAAAAATATATATTTATTGTATATATGTATATATATTTTATATAAGGGCCCTGGGACCTTATATATATATATATATATATATATATATATATATATATATATATATATATATATATATAGCAATCCAAGCTGCCGGCACTCACGAAACAAACCAGTCAAGGTCGCCTGGGTGCAAAAAATCAGCAAAGCGTACAGAAAAAGAATTCAGCAGTCGCACTCACAGGTCTTAAATGAAAATAAAAAGTTGTTTATTGCCAAAAAGGGTGAACTAACGTTTCGGCTGTTACACCAGCCTCACCACCAAACTTTGACAAAGGCTGGTGTAACAGCCGAAACGTTAGTTCACCCTTTTTGGCAATAAACAACTTTTTATTTTCATTTAAGACCTGTGAGTGCGACTGCTGAATTCTTTTTCTATATATATATATATATATATATATATAGAGTAGCTGTAGAGAGAGTCCGCACTCACAGGTCTTAAGAAAATATAGAAGTTTTATTCAAATCAATAGCCCCCACTATTCCCAGCTACAGTCAGGTGATCCCAATGGAGCCAATAAAAGGGCAACCATATGGAAGTTTTAACCTTATAAGCAAGCATGTTGCAGGTAAAACTTAGTCCCTTTGCTCAGTACTAATCTTAAATTACTTATATAGGTCAGTCAGCGTAGGACTGGCCAGAAGGGATGACTTTGACGTAGTTGGCCAGCTTGAAGTATATTGCAATGTACGGACAAACAATCCCTCTTTTGAGGTGGGGGGGGAAGGCATTTCTTAGTAGCTGAATGCACAGAAATGTCCTAATGTCCTATTTCTACATATTGATAATGGGTGAGTGCAGAGGATTTTTTGCGGTTGTTTATATATATATATATATATATAAAATGTAGAGTTGGTCGGCACTCACGAAAAATGCAAAAATGAACGCCTGGGTGCAGTCCTCAATACGTAGACAATCAATCAAAAGATGGGCCGCTCCACACAGGACTTATCACAAAATTCAGTCATTTATTGAAGAAATAGTGAAGAACTGACGTTTCGGCTACTCCTGTAGCCTTTATCAACTTTATTAACTTTGATAAAGGCTACAGGAGTAGCCGAAACGTCAGTTCTTCACTATTTCTTCAATAAATGACTGAATTTTGTGATAAGTCCTGTGTGGAGCGGCCTATCTTTTGATTGATTATATATATATATATATAAGGTCCCAGGGAGGACCAAAACATCACGTTGGCTGTATATGCGCATTTAAATATATATTTTTTATTTGCACGGAAATCCCAGTGTTGCCGGTCTTTTTTGCATGTTGAGTTATGTTTTTACCATGCACCTGGGTATATAATTAAAGCGGAGTTCCACCCTTCTGATAATATATATATAAATATATATATATTTTTTTTTTTACATTTTATTTTTTTATTTCTGGAGTTAAACAAGGCAAATAAAAGAATATGAAGCTATTGAAGTTTGTTCCTTGCAAGTTAGATAATTATGTAACCAGTGCTCAGAAAATCCCCCTGCTTATCTGTGCACTAGTAATCAATATATGCAACCCACAAGGACCAAAAATGGAGTAGCAAATAGGCAAAAAGTATTTTCATCCAAAGCCCTGTTCATGTAATTTGTATTGAAAAAGGGGTATACTGCCACAGCAGTTTTAAAAGTTAAGAATCCATATTTCAAAAGCCCCTTAATTTAGAACCATCCCACCATAGATGAATTAGGGAAAGCATTTTTGTTCAACTTCATTATGCCCTGTCTTCTGATACTCTTCTGTCAGTACTCTGACATGGATCTAGTGAGAGCATGCCCAGTCAAAGCTGGTTCAGGACTTAAATTCAACTGCAGATACTTCTGCAAGTTTCGTGTCGGCCTAACAAGAGCAGCTGAAGATGGGAAAATAGTGCCTTTGAACTCGGCTGGGGAACTCTGCAGATTTATGGGAGTTAAGCACACATGGACACTTAAAACAGATCAAATGCTGCAGAGTGGGAGCTTGGAAGGGGGGCTGATGATGTGCTAGATTTCGTTCTCTTTTTAGGCTAATGCCACACTGGATAATCAGTCCCAACACTAACATTAGCTTTCTTTGCCTGCGCCCAGAACCATTATGTCGGCCTGGGTGCAGGCACATGTGAAATGCAAACTCTCACGTTCGAGTGCCGATGTCCACCGTGGGTGCCTGCACCCAGGCTAACACAGTGCTTCTGGATGCAGGCAAAGAAGAAAGCTAATGTCAGCTTTGGGGCTGATTTTCAGTGTGTGCTTTTCTGCAGGCCCCCCATGTGGCATCTTTAAACAATACACAGAAAATATGTTGAGCACAGGTACTACTTACTGAACTCATGTTGAACAAAATGATATACTGCCCCTTTAAATGTTTTACTAATGCTTCCTTTTTGTCACCACAAGTTGACACCACTAGTACACGTCCATCAAGTTCAATTTAGGGAGTGGGAGAGAGGACATTTGCATATCTCCCCCTGATCACCCCTCTTAGAGTGCTGGTTAACGCAGGTCCCCTGCACTTCAAAATGGAGCTCAGAGGCCTGTGGCCATTTAGCAACAGTAGAACAAAGCTAAGTGCAAAAAAAAAATTCTGATGGCAACCTTTTTTGCTACGTAAATGACCCAGATTGACTTTAATAAAATAGTTAAGTACCATATTGTACTGTATATCAGCTACTGACTTGATTACACTGAACCATCTGTTCCCCTGCAGAGAGGGTCTTAAAACTCTGATCTCTGTTGTATACACTAAAGAAAAGAGCAGATTAAGAACATTTGGTTTTTTAAATTATTTCTATTTTCAGTGGACCAACACACACAACCTTCATCTTTAACATTAGATTCTGTACCCTTTACCCTTTGTTATTTTATTGTACAGTTATAGGCTCTATTATGCAAAATGATTAGGACCTGAGGTTAGGGTTGCCACCTTTGCCGGGTCTTAAACTTGGACAAAGGGGCATTATGACATTGCGTGATGAGGATTGTGTCCATCCATCCAAGGGTTTCTGCCCAGTTTTCAGAATGTTTAAAACTTGGCAGAAGGTTTTGACCTGGAAAAACCGTCTGGTGCCAACCCTACCTGAGTTTTTCCAGATGAGTGATTTTTTACATAATTTGGATCTTCATACTGTCTGCTAAAAACAAACCTTTAAATTTAAACATTTAATAGAACCAGTAGGCCTTCCTGTTATTCAGAGCTTTCTGCATAATAAGTTTTCCAATAAGGGAACCCATACTTGTAGTTTTAGATTCCAATAAACATTTACATTAACAGCATTGATGTGACATGTTCATCTTCCATTACATTAATTTTGTATTAATTGTGAGTTGGGTGATTCTGCTCAAGTACCAATTGTTTATGTTGGGAGCCACAATGGGTGTTAGACCCCAACAGCCAAAAAACTCCAGAGACCACTCTTTTGGTCTCCAGTGTTCAAACAGGACATTATTAAATTAGAGAGGGTACAGAGAAGGGCAACTAAGCTGGTAAAGGGTATGGAAAGTCTCCGTTATGAAGAAAGACAGACTAAGTTGGGGTTGTTTACACTGGAGAAGAGGCGCTTAAGTGGTCATATGATAACTGTGTATAAATATATAAGGTTACCTGTAATGCCTAGCAGACTTAAGCTGGCCATCCACGCACCGATATTATCATACGAAACCTAATTTCGTACAATATGCAGTGCATGTATGGCAGATCGATGAGGCGACCGATATCGCAAAGGCTGGGGCTATTGGTCATCTCGTCAATGGGGTGGGTTAAAAGATTTTGATCGGAAGGCGCCCAAACAAAATCTACATTTAGGGCTGAATGGTGTTGGTAGTATCCCTGTTGTTTCTACCTTCATATCTGACCATTCAGAAAATTTGAATGTTGATAAATGTGGCTTCAGAAGATGGGGTAGCAAGGAAAGGGAGGCAGATTTATTCATTTTTGAGGGAGAAAAAAGCCATTATGTTTTTTAAATTTTTGTAAAACAAGAGTATCCATGTTTTAATAAAAATGAATGTACATATTTTCTCTATGTCCCCTTCCATGTCAGTACACATGGGCAGTATTGCCCATTGCCAGGAGGTAGGACCTATACCAAAGCCAATCAAAATTAGTCCTTACTTTTAAGACCACCTGACTTCCTCTTCACCACTGTTATTTTTTTTGTTCTACTGGACAGAAGGTAGGATCTCCCTCCTCACTTATTTGTGATACACAGTTTTGATTCTTCTTTTTGTCTTTTCATTTATTTATTTTTGTGTGTGCACACAGAGGGTTGATTCCCAGGTAAAGGAGACTAATTTACCTGATGCCCCAATATGCAAAGTAGGTAAACTGTTGCCTATTGGGAAGAAATGCAGATGTGGGCATACTCATGGTCCTAGCCCTGTGCTAAAATAGTCCCCCTACTATGTGCCCATCTATGTACAGTATTTAAACTGGTGCTAATTGGGAAAGTATACAGGTGTGGGTATTTCCACTTTCCTGCCTGTTAATAATTGAGCCTCCCTTCTCCTATGGTGTTGTGAGCCTTGGAAGACTGACCAAGGGGCCATGGGTATGGATATAGACTAGTGATAACAAAGCCTGAATCCAATATGTTTCTTTAGTATCCATTCTGTGTTTGAAATGCTTATTGCACTGAGAAGCCTGCATACTAATAAACTAATTATGTCCCTCAGCTGAAAGCTGTCTGGGTTCTTGTGGGACTTTCCATACTGCTGACTACCCACTTCTATCTGGTAAGGTGCATTTAGGTCCTTTAGGTTTTTTTGCAGTTGCTGTTTGATAGCTAAAGTTTTATCTAAAGTAGGACTGACTGGGGGTTGCACTGCTGTAGCAGTATGGCATCTCATTCCTTTCTCACAGGGAGTTTGCACCTAATAAGCAGCCTTTCTCCAGGGTTCTGACTGAAGTTTGCATTTTGCTGACAATCCAATGTTACCTTCCATGACTGCTGGCTTTTGCTAGGGCCCTTGGCTTCAGTGGCCACTGGTCCTTTGGCTTGTGTGTCTGTTGGTCCATGTCTTTGTTATGGCCTTTGGCTCACGTGGCTGCTGGCCCCAGGTATGGCCATTGACTCGCATGGATGCTAGCCCTGGTTATGGCCTTTGGCTTGCGTGGCCACTGGTCTTTGTTATGGCTTTGGGCATGCGTGGTCCCTGTCCCCGGGGTATGGCTGTGGGCTTGCTTGCCCCCTGGCCCTGATTTGGGCTTGGCCGCTGGCCCCGGTTTTGGCCTTTGGCTCGTGTGGTTACTGGCCCCAGTTTTGGCCTTTGGCTCGCATGGCAGTTGGCCCCGGTTTTGGCTTTTTGCTTGCTTGGCCATTGGTCCCAGTTATGGCATTTGGCTCGCTTGGCCATTGGCCCCAGTTATGGCCTTTGGCTTGCTTGGCCGTTGGCCTCAGTTATGGCCTTTGGCTCGCCCTTGTTGTTGCCCTTGTGGGGGTCACTGGCCCTTGTTGTGGTCCTTTGCTCAAATAGCCACTGGCTCTTTTTATGGCCTTTGGCTAGCATGGTTATTGGCCCTTGTTATGGCTTTGGCTACAAGTCTTTCGGGTGTCTGCTGGGGTGAATACTGGCATTTCTCTCATGGCCCTTGGCTCATTGTTGGCTGGCGTCTTCCATGGCCCTTGGCGCAGGTGGCTGCGGCCCTTGGCCCAGGTGGCTGCCAGCCTTGGCTGCGGCCCTTGGCCAAATTAGCTGCCAGCCTTGGCTGCAGCCCTTGGCCCAGGTGGTTGCCTGCCTTGGCTGTGGCCCTTGGCGCAGGTGGCTGCTGGCCTTGGCTGCGGTCCTTGGTATGTATGTATGTATAACTTTATTTATAAAGCGCTACTTATGTACGCAGCGCTGTACAAGTAGAATACATTAATATAAACAGGGGTATTAAAATAGATAAATACAAAGTATTACAATAAGCACAAATAAATACAAGATACAGTTGCAATAAGTTAAGAGTCAACGACACAAGAGGATGGAGGTCCCTGCCCAGTAGAGCTTACAATCTATATGGGAGGGTAACTTACAGACACAAATAGGCAAATATAAGTGCTGTAGGTCACAGTGGGTGACATTACAATATAAGTGCTAGTTCCCTGGTCAGGTGCTGGGCGAGAGCTCCAAAAGGTAGTCTTTTAATTTGGTTTTAAAAAGACTGAGGGAGGATTCTCTCCAGAGGAAATCAGGGAGGGCATTCCAAATGTAAGGGGCAGAAAGGTTTAAGGCGGGAAACAGCAGTTGTAGTGGGGGGCGCAACCAAATGATTGCTCTGCGAGGAACAAAGGAGTCGGCCAGGAACGTACGGAGACACAAGGGAAGAGATGTAGTGAGGAGCAGACGAATGGAGGGCTTTGAAGGTTAAGAGAAGGAGTTTGTAAAATATTCTTTGTTTAATAGGAAGCCACGATAAGGACTTTAGCAGGGGAAGGGCCTGAACTCTCCTGGATGAGAATTCTGGCAGCAGTATTTAATATAGACTGTAGGGGGGAAAGATGGGAGTTAGGGAGGCCGATTAGTAGCAGGTTACAGTAGTCAAGTCGGGATAAGATGAGAGCATGCATGAGTAGCCTAGCTGTTGCAGTAGAGAGAAAGGGACGGATTTTGGCAATATTGCGCAGGAAAAAGTGGCAGGTTTTGACAGTGGTGTTAATATGGTCAGAGAAGGAGAGACAGGAGTCAAAGATCACTCCCAAACAACGCGCCGAGTCGACCGGGTTGATGAGGGTGCCATCAATAGAGATAGAAAAGGGGGGGTAGGACCAGGCTTAGGCGGAAAGATCATTAGTTCAGTTTTTGTTAGGTTCAGTTTGAGGTGGCGTTGGTTCATCCAATTAGAGATAGCCAGGAGGCAGTTAGAGATTTGAGTCTCAGTTTCGACTGTTAACGAAGGGGTCGAAAAGTAAATTTGGGTATCATCAGCATACAGATGATATTTAAAACCAAATGAACGGATAAGATCTCCCAAAGACAGCGTGTAAAGGGAGAACAACAATGGCCCAAGTACAGAGCCTTGGGGTACCCCCACATTAAGAGGAACTAGAGATGAGGTGTTGTTAGCGTAGGAGACAGTGAATGAACGGTTAGAGAGGTAAGAAGAGATCCAGGATGCAGCCTGACTACGGATACCAATCGAATGCAGAATCTGCATCAGGAGGGAGTGGTCAACCGTATAAAATGCAGCCGATAGATCTAGGAGGATTAGTATGGAAAAGTGACCATTGGCTTTGGCAACCTGAAGATCATTCGTAACTCTGCACAACGCTGTCTCAGTAGAGTGCGCAGGCCGAAAGCCAGATTGCAGCGGGTCCATTAAATTATGTGCATTAAGAAAGTTAGTTATACGGGAGAAGACAATACATTCTAAGATTTTGGAGGCAAGCGGTAGAAGCGAGACAGGGCGGTAGTTAGAGAGACAGGACGGGTCCAGCGTGGCCTTTTTAAGGATAGGCTTGACACAGGCCTGTTTGAAGGAAGAGGGGAAACTTCCAGAAGTCAGAGAAGAGTTGAAGATGTGAGTAAGAGCTGGAGTAAGTTCAGCAGCACAGTTTGAGCAGAGAAGAAGGCATAGGGTCTAGAGAACAAGTGGTGAGGGGAACAGACAATAGAAGCCGAGAGACTTCGGAGACAGTTACAGGACCAAAAGAGTTAAGACATGCAGAAGGGGGCTGAGGAAAGAGGAGCTGGTTAGTATTAGTAGAGGGGGGAATTTGATTGCGGATGGACTCCACTTTGTTCAGGAAGAAATCAGCAAAGTCCTGGGGAGAGTGCATAAAGTGAGGTAATGGAGTCTGTGAGGGACGCAGAAGGGTATTGAATATTGAAAACAGGCGTTTCGGGTTGCATTTATTATTGTTTATAAGGGTGTTATAGTATTCATGTTTAGCCTTCGACAGGGCAGAATTGAGGCAGGCCAATAGGAATTTATAATGGATAAAGTCGGCTTGCGTACGGGATTTCCTCTACATACGTTCCGCAGACCTCGCACAGGAGCGTAGGAATTTGGTGTGCACATTCAGCCACGGGCGTGGGTTTTGAACCCGAGTACGCTTAGGCTGAAGGGGTGCAAATGAATCAATGGTGGAGGCTAGTATGCTGTTGTACTCGCTAACCAGGGTATCAGGGTCAGACATCTCATTAAAGGAGGAGAGACTGGACCTGAAAGAGCGAGCTAAGGCCGGGAGGTCTATGTCACGTGTATTTCGGATTAGTAAAGCGGGGGAAGGAGCAGGTAGGGAAGGAGAGTGAGAGACTGAAAATGTAACCAGGTGATGGTCAGAGAAGAGGAAGGGGACACTGTTAAAATCAGAAAGGGACAGATTTTTGGTAAAGACTAAATCCAGAAAGTGGCCATCCTTATGAGTCGGAGCGTTTGTCCACTGCTGGAGTTCAAAGGAGGAGGTTAGGCGGAGTAAACACGAGGGCCAGGGTTGCGAGGGATCATCAATGTGGGAGTTGACGTCCTCAAGGATGATTGCAGGGCCGTCAGTAGAGAGGAAAAAAGAGAGCCAGGTTTCAAAATCAGAGAAGAAGGTAGCAGGGGAGGAGGCTGACGGGGGGCCTGTAAATGACAGTCACCCGTACAGAGAGAGGATGGAAGATCTGAAGGGCATGCACTTCAAATGAGTTAAATAAAAAAGCTGGGGGAATAGGAATAGATGCTAACCGGCAACGGGAGGAGAGGAGAATTCCAACTCCCCCACCGCGTCCATTGGTCTGGGGGGTGTGGGAGAAAGACCGCCATGAGAGAGCGCAGCTTCAGTGGCGGTGTCATTTTTCAAAAGCCAGGGTTCTGTTAGTGCAAGGAGATGAAATGATTTAGAGCAGAACAGATCATGGATTAGTGTAGATTTGTTAGTTAAGGAACGGACATTAAGAAGGGCACAAGAGAATGGAAGGCAGGAAGAAGGAAAAGTGGAAACCTGAATAAGGTTAGAGACAGCAGAGGAACGACAGGCTTTAGGCATGGGGACAGAAGGATGAGGACGAATGTAAGTAGGTATGGAGCAGGGCCCAGGGTTTGGAGAGACATCCCCTGCAGCCAGCAACAGTAAGAAAAAGAGTGAAGAGATGTGAGCAGAGGATTTAAAATGATTGTGCCTCCGCATACGGACAGTAACCGGGGGAGAGAGGCGTTGTAAGTAATTATAAAGGATGAAGGAGCTGGAGTATGTAGATGGGAGCAGGAAGGAGGATATGTGGATGGAATATGAACAGACAACAGGGGGGTTAAAGGAAGTGACTACCTTAGGGAGCACCATGCATACAATCAGCAGGAATGAAGTGAGTTTTGCCATTTGAAGGTAAAGTCCCAGGATGTTCACTGATGTTCCAACTGCTAGCAATAGCAGTATTGGGGAGCTCAACCCTATGTTAACTTACCCAAGCGGGTATCAGGTGCAAATACTGGAAGAACCTCACCTTGCATGGGGGTCAATATCCAACAGCAAAAAAATCCAGTAGCACACTGAAGATGCAAATCGTGAAAAAAATGTGTTTTATTTGCCCAAGTACATATAAACAAGCAAAGAGCAACGTTTCGGGCCCCTCCGGACCCTTTCTCAAGCTAATGGTGCACTATTTAGTGTGCAAGTTATAAAGGTTGTGAAATGGGTGGGGATAGAGAAAACCTCCCCTGCTCCAGTGATAGCATGGTTAATTACAACAATTTAACCCCATATGTGCATACTGATAACCAGTCCTTAAATATTCTTATATAAAAAAGTGTTAAAAAACATACAAATATACATTTAGTCCACATTTGTGCAAAATGCAAAGTCATTGTGTCAAATATCAGCATAGTGTATAACTGGAACACTCATCTCTGAGACGTATAGAGGACTAGTTCAGCACATCATACTCAGTACCTCCCTGAGACTCATTGTAGTATGCTGGAATAGCCTTCCTCCCTCCCTCCAACTGCTGTCCAACTCTGTCTAACTCATTAAAGTATACTTAAATTTGCTATACTTTAAGTTGCTATACTGCCGTGTGGCTGCCGGCCCTTGGCACATGTTGCTGCCAGTCTTGGCCCTTGGTGTATGTGACTGTTTGCCTTTGCTGTGGCCCTTGGGACATATGGCTGCCAGTTTTTGTTGGTGACTGCTGGCCTGGGCTGCAGCTCTTGGCATATGTGGCAGTTTTTGCTGTGGCACAGGGGGTTGCTGGTCTCTGTTGTGGCCCTGGGCACATGTGGGTGCCAGGCTTTGCTGCAGTCCTTGGGACGCAGAAGAAAAGGAGAATTTCACTTACCTTCATATTGTAAATTCCATTTTTTCTAGTCCTGACATGTCCGTACAGGGTTTCCCATACCAATTATTTAGTTCTTGTACAGCTTGGCAAATAGTGGTGAGGAGGAAGTCAGGTGGTCTTATAGGTAAGGACTAATTTTGATTGGCTTTGATATAGGCCCTACCTCCTGGCTGGGAGGGACAATACTGCCCATGTGTACTGACATATTGGGACTAGAAGAATGGAATTTACTATATGAAGTGAAACTCTCCTTTTCTTCTCCTTTCCCTTCTGTACACTTGCATGCATGCATGCTTGGGTTTTGTTAAATCTGCCCCAAAGTTTATTGTGAAAGTCACATTTATACTTATGGTATTTCTAAATGGCACTGCATCAGGGAGAGCTGGATAGATTTAATAAACGCAATTGAAGATTTTTTAATCTGTATTAATTCTCCTTTAGTTGGGATGGAGATTATTTTACTTGTTTCTCCATTTTTCTTGATTTAAGTCAGTAATTTATTAGTCCCAATGTGCTCTCCAGGCCAAGTACATACTGCAGTTATAAAGATGAGGTCAAGTGACGCAGGCATTCTATTTTTAACAGTGTCTCCAGCAAAGGTTCTCTGAGAGTTATTTATTATTCTCTCTGAGTTTATTTCGTCAGCATATACTAGTAGGGCATTTCCCACTGGAAAACAACAACAGAAAAGAAAACACCTCCACCACAAGCGATGAAATTGAAGAGAATTTACAGAAGCCAACCGGACTGTGCATTTCTGCATACAGCATGCAGTCTTTGCCAGCTTCTGGTAAATTATTCTATTAGTACATTTGAGGTGGGAACTGGAACTGAGTATTCCACCTGGCAAAAACTGTCTGGGGTGAACACTGGCTAAAGTTCAGTTATGTCCTTGGCATCCCAGATGATTGGGTCTGGGATTTGACTAAAGTGTTGGTAAAGCATTGCTGGTGTGTTGAATCAGAGTTGTAGACACCTTTGACTGCAATTGTAAGTAGTAAGGATGGTTGTATGGTGTATGGTGGATATTGTTATCTGTTTGTGGGCCTTTGAATGTCAGTTATATTTTTCAGCTAAGCCCATTATTTCTGCTTTGATAGAGCTCTATTGCACAGACTGGGTGCCATCATAGGTACAAATAAGCAAGCTAAGCTGCCAAATAATAATTCCTAAAATTGGGGCCAAGTCCTCCTTTTGGCTCATGTTGCTTTGCCAGCCAGGGCCTGTTTTTAATCGATTGTAGGGGCTGGAAGATTTTGTCTATGTTGGTGCACCGTTTAAGTGACACATATACTGGAGTATTAGTAATATTTTAATTCAATTAACTCCACCTAGTAATGAAAGAGGAAGGTTAGACCAGGTTGGAATGTTTGCTTAAAAGGGGAACTATTATGAAAATGTAATATAAGCTTTATCTACAGAAACAAAAAACTTCCTAACTATTGTAAATTCAAAATTCTTTACTGTTTCTGGGGATGGCATTCAAACCAGACATGTCTGTTTGAGCTCCTCACCAACCTGAATATCCCGATCATCACAGCAGCGGAGAACTTTACCAAATCCAACTTTACCTGTATTGAGATGGTGGAACACAACAACAGAGCTAGAAATGAACAGTCTCAAAACATGACTGACCATGTGACATATACTCCAGACCCATCCTCACCAGGCCAATTACAAATAACTAAAGCGGAAGCAATTTTGACCTCCAAGGATACTACCGTGCATTATAGCTCTATAACAATTGCTTATTGCAGAAAACCTGCCTGTCATGAACTGCTTTGCTACTCCTAGAGAACATGTATTTACAGTAAAACTTTATTTCTTGTGGGTGATTTAGTGTCATGCATTATAGGATATAAAGGGTTAAATTATTTTGAGATTTGAATAATAATCTTGTTAGAGGCACTGGTGCCATTCTATCTACTGAATCTAACACCTTTTAATGTTGGAGCTCTATTCTCTGGTGGGAGTATTTTTCTGCCCTACCTTTATTCTACTTCTTCACACCTACAGCCCTAAAAGGTTATAAGACAAATGGATGAAATAGAATACTAGCAATTACATTTTTCTGCATGAAGGGAGGCCTGGAGACTAACATTCCTCCCTATAATGCCCTTTGGACTCTTATGGAACCATCCACTCAGAGGTGGGCCAAGTCAGCCTGGCACCTCTTCTGGCTGACTTGGCCCGCGTGGCGCTCAAGGTGCTCAGATGCCGTGCAGGGAGGGAACGCCGAAAAATCAAATGTCTGAGTAAGAGATTCCGGACACTGTTGTGCCCTAGGCAGGTGCCTCTTCTGCCTACCCTTAGTTCCTGCCCTGCATCAGCCCCACTGGATCTATACAACCTGAAGGAACAATAACATCAAATACTGCAGTATAGCTGTGGCATGGCAACATATGGACTGTGGAACACTCTAGGTAAATCCTGCCAATGGGTGGCACTACCTGTTTTGAACTTGTGTCTTAAAATGGCACCAACATCTTGTGCTAATTATTAAAATTACTTGAAAATCTTATCCCTAACCTCTAAGTTCTCTTGCGTGGTAAATATATTGCATTATGGTTTATGACTCAAGAAGGACTTTTACACTGCCACCTTTATGGTTTAATAAAATTATTGGTGTTGAGGTTGGTAAGAAAAAATACTTTCTTTTAAGGACACTGGCACACAAGGAGATTAGTCACCCATGATCAATCTTTGCTACCATGGCAGTCCGAAATTTCCTTGTGAGAACTTTTATCTGGTATGGAAAGGGTTATTGCAGCAAAATGAACCCAAAATTATTTTTTAAATATGTAAAACAAAATAAGCAAGAAAGGGTGGGACTGTTTTTAATAGAAAGAGGCCAGTTGGTAGATAAGAACAGAGAAAAGCAAAGATTCTGAGCGGTTAATTTTTGTCTGTCTACACAACTGAAAACCCACTAATGAAGGCTTTTTTAACGGGATGTTCACCTTCAGACAATTGTTTGAATTTGAACAGGCCCTGTGAGAAAAAACATTTTTGTAAAGCATCTTTATTATTTAAAATGGTGTAGTTTTGAAGATACAGACCAGAATCAGTGCTGCTAAGCTCACTGCTCTCAGTAGGGTATTTCCCAGATGAGGCAGGCAGCCAAAAAAAAAAAAGTTCTGAAGTGGTTACTGGCATGCCTTCTTCTCCTGCTTCATTTGCATATCTTTGATACCATTGGCTGGCAAGATTCAGCCAATCTGATCACTGAAATGCAAATGAAGCAAGAGAGGGAAGGCATGAGTAGTAACCAGATCAGCATTAAATTCCTGTTTTGGGCAGAATGCAAGCTGGAGTCCGCAATCCCTTCAGAAGACGGAGGAGAAAACAGGGGACAGAGGCTGACAATAGCACTGATCCTGGTCTGTAGCTAAACAATTTAAATAATAAAGATTTATATTTCATAACGTACCAACATAAAACATTCTAAATATGAACGTCAGGGGTCTACTGAACAGTTTGATGCCCAGTATGCATAGATTTACCAAACTATGTGGTGTACAGAGGCACGCAAATTGATATATAGCAAACAAAATGTCCATGGGCAAACACAAGTAACAAAGAACAATGCGAAATGCAATAAAATCGCTAAAATCCCCCAAAAAATCACTAAAATCAATGGGGGTTTTTCTTCGCCTAGTGAAATCTGCAGTCAGAATCACAGTTTGAATATTTTGGCTTGGGCAAATTAGTTTTACAGACAAAGTCAAGCGTACAACACCTATGCATAACTGAAAATGCAATAAAATGGCTAAAAATGCAATAAAATGACTAAAAATGCACCAAAATTATAGAAAATGTAATAAAAGCACCAAAATAACATACAAAAGTTATGGCGCAGTGCGGTGGCGAATACACTATCCACAATGGCAATAAAACATTTTTTTCCAGGCAAAAAAAAACCAATGCGATAAAAAATAAATAAATCCTCAACATTGTGGAAGTATGAGTGTGTATTAGTGTGTTTGCATGTGTATGTGACACTAACCTGGGGACAAGCAGGCTGGAGATCCGCAGGAGGGACCCAGGAACTGGAGGAGCCATTTTCTCTGCAGATCCTGTGAGTGGGTGAGTGGGCGGCGCAGGGGGGGGGCAGGAGAGCAGGAAACGACAGGCACGTAGTAACCATGTATCTGTCGTTTCCTATGGGCCCCTCCCCTGGACGATCGCACCCCAGGGGCCACTCGTTCCCCATCTCTGCTTGTTGTCTAGGGCTGGGGAATGAGTGGGGAGCAAAGGAGCGGCTTTAAAGGAGAAGGAAAGGCAAAGTCACTTGGGGGTGCCAAAATGTTAAGCACCCCCAAGTGACTTTAACCGCTTACCTTGTACCCCGGGCTGGTGCCCCTGTTCGGAGAAAATAGCACCAGCCCGGGGTACCTGGAGCGCAGCACTTCCTCCTTCCGCCTTCAGCTTCCTAAACTGCCGGTGGCCGGGCATGCACAGTAGAGCGAAAAAGCCGACTTAAATGTTTAAAGGACGTGTCAACCATAAAAATCTTTACCATGTCTTTGGGTTGGGCACATATTCCCCTTTCAAACTGCATCAGTTTCTCTGTCTGATCTCCCTCCGTTAGCCTGAACTGTCCCATTTTCCAGATTCAAAGATCTGCTTTAACCAGGTGGCCATTTTCTATCTGCTACATCATCACTGACATTTGCATATCCAGACACGCCTGATGACCTTTCTCAGAAGTTTTTTTCTAGTGTAACTTTATTAGCAAACCTCATTATTGACATACATTCTCTTACTTTGTAAACTGAATTAAATCTTACCTCTGTTTGTAATCTATTTTATTATACTGTTACTATATATACTATTTTACTCTCATACAGGTAATCCCACTCACATGCACACCCAGTCACGCATATAATCCCACTCATACAGGTAATCCCACTCACATGCACACTCCGTCACGCATATAATCCCACTCATACAGCTAATCCCACTCACATACACACCCAGTCACGCATATAATCCCACTCATTCATGTAATCCCACTCACATACACACCCAGTCACGCATATAATCCCACTCATTCATGTAATCCCACTCACATGCACACCCAGTCATGCATATAATCCCACTCATACAGGTAATCCCACTCACATGCACACCCAGTCACGCATATAATCCCACTCATACAGGTAATCCCACTCACTTGCACACTCCGTCACGCATATAATCCCACTCATACAGCTAATCCCACTCACATGCACACCCAGTCACGCATATAATCCCACTCATACAGGTAATCCCACTCACATGCACACCCAGTCACGCATATAATCCCACTCATACAGGTAATCCCACTCACATGCACACTCCGTCACGCATATAATCCCACTCATACAGCTAATCCCACTCACATACACACCCAGTCACGCATATAATCCCACTCATTCATGTAATCCCACTCACATGCACACCCAGTCACGCATATAATCCCACTCATTCATGTAATCCCACTCACATGCACACCCAGTCATGCATATAATCCCACTCATACAGGTAATCCCACTCACATGCACACCCCGTCACGCATATAATCCCACTCATACAGGTAATCCCACTCACATACACATAATCCCACTCATACAGGTAATCCCACTCACATGCACACCCCGTCACGCATATAATCCCACTCATACAGGTAATCCCACTCACATACACACCCAGTCACGCATATAATCCCACTCATTCATGTAATCCCACTCACATGCACACCCAGTCACGCATATAATCCCACTCATACATGTAATCCCACTCACATGCACACCCAGTCACGCATATAATCCCACTCATTCATGTAATCCCACTCACATGCACACCCAGTCACGCATATAATCCCACTCATACAGGTAATCCCACTCACTTGCACACTCCGTCACGCATATAATCCCACTCATACAGCTAATCCCACTCACATGCACACCCAGTCACGCATATAATCCCACTCATACAGGTAATCCCACTCACATGCACACCCAGTCACGCATATAATCCCACTCATACAGGTAATCCCACTCACATGCACACTCCGTCACGCATATAATCCCACTCATACAGCTAATCCCACTCACATACACACCCAGTCACGCATATAATCCCACTCATTCATGTAATCCCACTCACATGCACACCCAGTCATGCATATAATCCCACTCATACAGGTAATCCCACTCACATGCACACCCCGTCACGCATATAATCCCACTCATACAGGTAATCCCACTCACATACACATAATCCCACTCATACAGGTAATCCCACTCACATGCACACCCCGTCACGCATATAATCCCACTCATACAGGTAATCCCACTCACATACACACCCAGTCATGCATATAATCCCACTCATTCATGTAATCCCACTAACATGCACACCCAGTCACGCATATAATCCCACTCATACATGTAATCCCACTCACATGCACACCCAGTCACGCATATAATCCCACTCATTCATGTAATCCCACTCACTTGCACACTCCGTCACGCATATAATCCCACTCATACAGCTAATCCCACTCACATGCACACCCAGTCACGCATATAATCCCACTCATACAGGTAATCCCACTCACATGCACACTCCGTCACGCATATAATCCCACTCATACAGCTAATCCCACTCACATGCACACCCAGTCACGCATATAATCCCACTCATACAGGTAATCCCACTCACATGCACACCCAGTCACGCATATAATCCCACTCACACGGGTAATCCAAGTCTGATATTTTATAAACCTGACTAATTTTACTACACACTCACTTTACCTTGGTAACAGCCTCTTCCCCTGATACCTTATTAGTTTATAATACCCACAATCTCTAGAATTTCTGTATGTGTAAAATAGGATATCTAGGTATAGTCCTGGATGTGAAAGAAATTTGCTGCTTCCCTGCAGCGCCGGATTTCTACTGGGGGCACCTATGTTTGTGTTGCCCTTGGCCTGGGCCTTTGCGGCCTTTCCAAAAATCCGGGCCTGCTTCCCTATGCTTCAAGCAAGCTTTTCACTTTTTTTGAATACATTGAGTCTAAACCAGCACAGACCAGCCGACCATTTTATCTGGAGCTCAGACTGTTAGCAGAGGAGGAGCAATATGAGGTGGGCGAGGCTTTCACACTTTTCCAGCATACTGGCCGTGTGGATGATAAGAGAGCTTCAATTTCACTGTCTATTCACGGTAAGTTAGATGTCAAATATATCTTTATTGATAGTTTCACCAAACTATTTTATATGAGAAATAGAGAAGGAGGTTCTTATTATACATGACACTTTCTAGTTTTCTTGGCCTACGTGTGCAAACAACATCTCCAGTTGCAATTGCTGTGTGTGTAACTAACTAAATCACATTTATGGGCCTATAACATAATAGTGTGTAAGTAAATAACATCACGGGGAGCACTCACCAAGAGCCAAGCACTTTCCACAGGTCTTGTGCTACCACATCCAAAATGGCCCCCGATCCAGGCCCGATAAGAGTGCAGCGAAGTTCGTGTTGGTAGATGGAGCACGCCAAGACCACTTCTCCATAAAAATTATGTTCTTTATTTCATGTCTTCATTAAAAGCATATAGCAAACAAATTACACCATCAGCTTAACGTGTTTCGTGGCCCACTGCCACTTCCTCAGAAGCTTCTGAGGAAGTGGCAGTGGGCCACGAAACACGTTAAGCTGATGGTGTAATTTGTTTGCTATATGCTTTTAATGAAGACATGAAATAAAGAACATAATTTTTATGGAGAAGTGGTCTTGGCGTGCTCCATAATAGTGTGTAAGCCTACATTACCATTGATGTTGTCCATAGCAACCAATCAGATCTTTACATGTTTTCTCTTGTAGGGGACTTTACAAGAGAAAATATATAAACATGTTAAAAACATGTTAATTGCCGATTTGTTGCCAGGGCCCCTTAGTGTATATGCCTCTTAGTGTCCCTTAGTGTATATTAGTACATAGCCTTCCAAAACCCCAAAATAACCTTCTGCCTATAACTAAACTCTGTTTTAATTTTTTTTAAGTAATATTTTAGTTCCTTATTTCACAGTACTTATTTTAATTGGGTTTTTTATAGGATATTGTGGAAATTAAATTACCATGGCGTCTGATCATGATGTTCCTTCGACATCAAGAACTGCTGCAGAAAGGGTATGAGACATTTAAATTATTTTTGTTAAAATTATAACATATAATTAATAATATAATATAATACATACTCATACTATATTTACAGTATGAAGAACTCATATTCAAGATGAGGACTCAGCCAGTGCTGCAAAAGGCAGGGGAGAGTTTCCCATATACTCCGCAACAAAAAAAGAAAAAAAATCCTGACATGGTTTCGCTGAGTGATCTACAATCAGCAGACAACCGGCTTGGAAACACTAATTGGTGTTTCTGTGGGAACTGTGTTCCAATGCCCACCACCACAGAGTCTATATGTTGCTTGGAGGAGCCTGCAATCGAAATAAAAATCCCTGAAGGAGGGCATTGTGTTACAGAATGCCAGCATTTTGACACACATTTTACTAACAAAGAGCAGGCAGATTTGAATTTAAAGATGCAGTGTTGGAATATGAAAAAAAAACCCAAAGAATCAGAATACTTGAGGTATATTCTTAATAAATTCTGGTATAAATATATCTATAATATCTAATCTTATCTAATCTTATTTTTTTTCTCACAGAGGTCTCAGAAAGGCAAGCTATCGGTGCTTCACAGCATGGGTTTACGGCTACCTGGGGAGTGGAATACGTAAACCAATACCAGCATGTGCTGTGAAAGCCATAAGGTCAGCCTTCCCTGACCCAAAGGGAAAATATATTGGTTTTTTAAGTGTGTGTGATTATGCAGCAGAAGACATGATTTTTGAATAAATTTGTTGTTCATTTTTTTGTGTGTGTATAAATGTATATATGTTTATTCAAAATTTTGTACATACACACCACTTACAAAAAACTTAGTTAGTTTTAAATTTGTTTTATTTGAATAAACATAAGTTTAATCTTTGTCTATTTTTTTTTTAAACTCATGAAAAATATATTTGCTTTAAAAAAGCATTACTAATCAATTGTGTAAAACTATAACTCATAAATATTAAAGGAGACATATCCTATAAAAATTATGAATGTACCAGTGAATTATACTCCTCTAGATATAGAAGGATTGTGCTTAAAAAGTTTTGTTTTGGACTGATTTTTTTGAGAAATTTCACCAAAACCCCACTAGCCCCGCCCATCTGTTCCACTTCCTGCTGGCTGAATTCTCTGGATGCGCAGGGGCGCTGGCGGCCCTCAGTATGCTCCACTGTAGGATAGGAACCAATCAGCAGCTAGGCTGACCTGATAGGGAACTGAAGCCTGTCTGTGCTTGTGTGAGTGCAGGGCTGTGATTGGCTCTCCCCCTCCTACTGTGCTTCTGGCAGGGACCGTTAGGACACGCCCACTCTCCATTTCAAACTTGGACAGAGAAGTGATAGGATCTATAGGGAGCTCCAATAAAGGGGCCATTGTTATAGATAGGGTTAATGTTTAGCCCAAAGGGAAACCAGCACCGGGTATTATTCATAATTGCCTACAAAATTAGCATTTTTTCCCATTTATCCATTATGTCTCCTTTAATAAGCAAATGAGAATAACTTTTTACAATATTGAAAACATTCAAAAAATATTTAGAGTAAAATGACATTACTATTCTCTCTCAAATCGAGACAAGTGCTTAGCAATCACTTCGGTTTTTTCAGGCCTTTCAGTCAATGCAATGTTTGCAGGGTACTTTGAACTTCGTGACTCCCATCGATGGACCAGTTCGCCATTGACAATTCTGGCTGAGTCCAACATGATATCAAATAAATGACTGTCAGTCACTTTTTCGTAAATGGGTTTAGCCACCCAATCTTTCTTTTGTTTGGGGTAAACTATTTTGAATCTCTTCTGCCCAAGTTCAAGACTACTTTTTGTGGCATCTTGAATTGTTGCTTGCGGTCTGCCAATATTCTTGTTGTGAGATAAAATAGCCAGCATTGTGCGTGCATGCATTGAATCCATGCCGAAATATATTCTTTTGGGCCTAAATTTTAACACTTTACTATGAAAATTTTCCAGCTCCCCAGTATGGCAAAATTTTTCTACTTTTGAAATATCTTTGATGAGTTTTGGATCTGTAATTATTTGCGTCAAGACAGTATGAGCAGGATGACTAGTGGTGATCCAATTTTTATCCTCGCTTTCTGAAGCAGGCAATCTTTTGTGATCACATTTGGTGTAATTTTTTAGACTTCTGAAAGTATGCTTGTTTGCGATATGAAATAACAGCGATTTCCACTTGTCAATTAAGAGGTTGACATCGTGGTCACAGGTTTGCGAGCACCACCACAAATGGTTTGTAATTGCTCCAATCCATGGTCCTATGTCTTTTCCATTTTTTTTTTTACTGGCAGCAGACAGTTTTTTGGCTAAACTTTTGCAGAGATGCCACACATCAAACTGATGATTGATAAGGTTGTATTTAGTTTTCATCAAGTTACGTATGGCAGGATGACGATCTGTGGCAATTATTCTGACGTCAATCCCCTGTTCTTGAATTTCGTTCAGGCACATTTCAAAAGCAGCAGCTTCTATTTGCCCGGATGTTTTTCCTGGGACTACCTGGTCAATTGTAAATGTGACAATTTTCTTAGTTAAAATGTCCATCATGGTATACGTGCAGAATTTAGCACTGTAGCCAGGACTATCGAATTGTCCATCTCCAGCTAGGACTACAGCTTGGTCAGACATCTCACTTATCAATTTTTCCTTTTCTTGTTTCCAGGCCAACTCTATAGCAGGAAAGACATATCTTTTTTGATATTTGTAATAGGTGGTGTTTGAAAAAAAAGGCATACCAAGTATTTCCAGAAATTCTTTGATTTTGGTAAAAGATGATCCACTCAAAAGAATAGCATTTGCAATTGCAACATTGCCCAGTGGCATTTGGCCCGCCAAGGGCTGTGATTTCCATAACGATTCATGGCCCTCTAGACATGTTAGCTGGACTTCAAGTATAGTCCCATTCAATTTCTTGTTAATCCCAATAATAGGTGCTTGACACGGTGAAGTAAATGAATGTTGGCATCTACACAAATATAATAATTGATTCAACTGATCTTCAAAAACAAGAAATTTTCTTTGCTGAATTTCTGGTACTTGTTGACTACATACAGAATCATCACCAAAATGCTGTTCCGATGTAAAAGTATCCATCGAAGGTTCATAAGTTGAATCCAGATTTTCATTGAGGTTTTCTTCTTCATCAGATATGGATTCTAAATCAATGTTTGATTCTTCTTGAGATGTGTATATTTCAGTATCAGGAATAGATACATTTGGAAGAACTGTTGCCTTTCTTGGTGTAGAAAATGCAACTGGATAAAGATGATCTTTCATAATCCTCCATTCTTCGGCCTCTACTGAGCCGTCGCCCGTCTGAATAGCTATTTCTTTGTTGAATATTGCATTTTCAGCTCCACAAGAAACATCTTTTGTAAAATATTTTATGTCGGTTGTTGTGGAATTATCTGTAAAATCTTTGAGTTCTGTTTGTGTCTGTACTGTTACTAGGCGAGAAACAATACGAACTATTGTAGAAGAAGTAGTTGGCATAGTATCATCTTCCTCTACTCTTCTTCTTTTTGCCGAGGGAATACTTGTACCAGTTTCTTGGGCTGTAACAACAGCAGTCACTTGACGACTTATAAACAGGGTGGGGATAGCGTTTGGTGTAAGGATTCGTCTATCTCCTTTCATAGTAAAGCAGTCTTGACTGAAATGCTGTGAACACATTCTGTAACTTGCAGTTTTCAGTCCCTTAAAAATTTTTTCTGCAAAAGAGTCAACTTGTTGTCCATATTGGCCAGTCTGACTAAGCCAGTTTTTTATTAGGTTTATATTGTTGGGAAAACTATGCAGAGTCACATCTGGATGTGCTTTTTTTTGTCCTGTCTTGTGTGGACAGCCTCTAACAATACAATTTGGCATGCTGTAGAAAGGACATAGGGAAAATATTTAGTTTTAATTAAGAGTATTTTATTTTTAAACAATAAGCACAATCAGAGCACTAATCACAGCTGTATCACTGAAACAGGCTAATACAGAGGGCTATTAAAAAAATACGGTCAGACAGCATGTACATTGGCAGTACTGCAGCTAGTATGCATCTGGAGAAAACTATTCTACATAATCAGAGCACTAATTACAGCTGTATCACTGAAACAGGCTAATACAGAGGGCTAGTAAAACTATACGGTCAGACAGCATGTACATTGGCAGTACTGCAGCTAGTATGCATCTGGAGAAAACTATTCTACATAATCAGAGCACTAATTACAGCTGTATCACTGAAACAGGCTAATACAGAGGGCTATTAAAAAAATACGGTCAGACAGCATGTACATTGGCAGTACTGCAGCTAGTATGCATCTGGAGAAAACTATTCTACATAATCAGAGCACTAATTACAGCTGTATCACTGAAACAGGCTAATACAGAGGGCTAGTAAAACTATACGGTCAGACAGCATGTACACTGGCAGTACTGCAGCTAGTATGCATCTGGAGAAAACTATTCTACATAATCAGAGCAATAATCACAGCTGTATCACTGAAACAGGCTAATACAGAGGGCTAGTAAAAAAATATGGTCAGACAGCATGTACATTGGCAGTACTGCAGCTAGTATGCATCTGGAGAAAACTATTCTACATAATCAGAGCAATAATCACAGCTGTATCACTGAAACAGGCTAATACAGAGGGCTAGTAAAAAAATATGGTCAGACAGCATGTACATAGGCAGTACTGCAGCTAGTATGCATCTGGAGAAAACTATTCTACATAATCAGAGCAATAATCACAGCTGTATCACTGAAACAGGCTAATACAGAGGGCTAGTAAAACTATACAGTCAGACAGCATGTACATTGGCAGTACTGCAGCTAGTATGCATCTGGAGAAAACTATTCTACATAATCAGAGCAATAATCACAGCTGTATCACTGAAACAGGCTAATACAGAGTCCTAGTAAAACTATACGGTCAGACAGCATGTACATAGGCAGTACTGCAGCTAGTATGCATCTGGAGAAAACTATTCTACATAATCAGAGCAATAATCACAGCTGTATCACTGAAACAGGCTAATACAGAGGGCTAGTAAAACTATACGGTCAGACAGCATGTACATAGGCAGTACTGCAGCTAGTATGCATCTGGAGAAAACTATTCTACATAATCAGAGCACTAATTACAGCTGTATCACTGAAACAGGCTAATACAGAGGGCTATTAAAAAAATACGGTCAGACAGCATGTACATTGGCAGTACTGCAGCTAGTATGCATCTGGAGAAAACTATTCTACATAATCAGAGCACTAATTACAGCTGTATCACTGAAACAGGCTAATACAGAGGGCTAGTAAAACTATACGGTCAGACAGCATGTACACTGGCAGTACTGCAGCTAGTATGCATCTGGAGAAAACTATTCTACATAATCAGAGCACTAATTACAGCTGTATCACTGAAACAGGCTAATACAGAGGGCTAGTAAAACTATACGGTCAGACAGCATGTACATAGGCAGTACTGCAGCTAGTATGCATCTGGAGAAAACTATTCTACATAATCAGAGCACTAATCACAGCTGTATCACTGAAACAGGCTAATACAGAGGGCTAGTAAAACTATACGGTCAGACAGCATGTACATTGGCAGTACTGCAGCTAGTATGCATCTGGAGAAAACTATTCTACATAATCAGAGCACTAATTACAGCTGTATCACTGAAACAGGCTAATACAGAGGGCTAGTAAAACTATACGGTCAGACAGCATGTACATAGGCAGTACTGCAGCTAGTATGCATCTGGAGAAAACTATTCTACATAATCAGAGCAATAATCACAGCTGTATCACTGAAACAGGCTAATACAGAGGGCTAGTAAAACTATATGGTCAGACAGCATGTACATTGGCAGTACTGCAGCTAGTATGCATCTGGAGAAAACTATTCTACATAATCAGAGCACTAATTACAGCTGTATCACTGAAACAGGCTAATACAGAGGGCTAGTAAAACTATACGGTCAGACAGCATGTACACTGGCAGTACTGCAGCTAGTATGCATCTGGAGAAAACTATTCTACATAATCAGAGCAATAATCACAGCTGTATCACTGAAACAGGCTAATACAGAGGGCTAGTAAAAAAATATGGTCAGACAGCATGTACATTGGCAGTACTGCAGCTAGTATGCATCTGGAGAAAACTATTCTACATAATCAGAGCAATAATCACAGCTGTATCACTGAAACAGGCTAATACAGAGGGCTAGTAAAAAAATATGGTCAGACAGCATGTACATAGGCAGTACTGCAGCTAGTATGCATCTGGAGAAAACTATTCTACATAATCAGAGCAATAATCACAGCTGTATCACTGAAACAGGCTAATACAGAGGGCTAGTAAAACTATACAGTCAGACAGCATGTACATTGGCAGTACTGCAGCTAGTATGCATCTGGAGAAAACTATTCTACATAATCAGAGCAATAATCACAGCTGTATCACTGAAACAGGCTAATACAGAGTCCTAGTAAAACTATACGGTCAGACAGCATGTACATAGGCAGTACTGCAGCTAGTATGCATCTGGAGAAAACTATTCTACATAATCAGAGCAATAATCACAGCTGTATCACTGAAACAGGCTAATACAGAGGGCTAGTAAAACTATACGGTCAGACAGCATGTACATAGGCAGTACTGCAGCTAGTATGCATCTGGAGAAAACTATTCTACATAATCAGAGCAATAATCACAGCTGTATCACTGAAACAGGCTAATACAGAGGGCTAGTAAAAAAATATGGTCAGACAGCATGTACATTGGCAGTACTGCAGCTAGTATGCATCTGGAGAAAACTATTCTACATAATCAGAGCACTAATTACAGCTGTATCACTGAAACAGGCTAATACAGAGGGCTAGTAAAAAAATACGGTCAGACAGCATGTACATAGGCAGTACTGCAGCTAGTATGCATCTGGAGAAAACTATTCTACATAATCAGAGCAATAATCACAGCTGTATCACTGAAACAGGCTAATACAGAGGGCTAGTAAAACTATACGGTCAGACAGCATGTACATTGGCAGTACTGCAGCTAGTATGCATCTGGAGAAAACTATTCTACATAATCAGAGCAATAATCACAGCTGTATCACTGAAACAGGCTAATACAGAGGGCTAGTAAAACTATACGGTCAGACAGCATGTACATTGGCAGTACTGCAGCTAGTATGCATCTGGAGAAAACTATTCTACATAATCAGAGCAATAATCACAGCTGTATCACTGAAACAGGCTAATACAGAGTCCTAGTAAAACTATACGGTCAGACAGCATGTACATTGGCAGTACTGCAGCTAGTATGCATCTGGAGAAAACTATTCTACATAATCAGAGCAATAATCACAGCTGTATCACTGAAACAGGCTAATACAGAGGGCTAGTAAAAAAATATGGTCAGACAGCATGTACATTGGCAGTACTGCAGCTAGTATGCATCTGGAGAAAACTATTCTACATAATCAGAGCAATAATCACAGCTGTATCACTGAAACAGGCTAATACAGAGGGCTAGTAAAACTATACGGTCAGACAGCATGTACATTGGCAGTACTGCAGCTAGTATGCATCTGGAGAAAACTATTCTACATAATCAGAGCACTAATTACAGCTGTATCACTGAAACAGGCTAATACAGAGGGCTAGTAAAAAAATATGGTCAGACAGCATGTACATTGGCAGTACTGCAGCTAGTATGCATCTGGAGAAAACTATTCTACATAATCAGAGCAATAATCACAGCTGTATCACTGAAACAGGCTAATACAGAGTCCTAGTAAAACTATACGGTCAGACAGCATGTACATTGGCAGTACTGCAGCTAGTATGCATCTGGAGAAAACTATTCTACATAATCAGAGCAATAATCACAGCTGTATCACTGAAACAGGCTAATACAGAGTCCTAGTAAAACTATACGGTCAGACAGCATGTACATTGGCAGTACTGCAGCTAGTATGCATCTGGAGAAAACTATTCTACATAATCAGAGCAATAATCACAGCTGTATCACTGAAACAGGCTAATACAGAGTCCTAGTAAAACTATACGGTCAGACAGCATGTACATTGGCAGTACTGCAGCTAGTATGCATCTGGAGAAAACTATTCTACATAATCAGAGCAATAATCACAGCTGTATCACTGAAACAGGCTAATACAGAGGGCTAGTAAAACTATACGGTCAGACAGCATGTACATTGGCAGTACTGCAGCTAGTATGCATCTGGAGAAAACTATTCTACATAATCAGAGCAATAATTACAGCTGTATCACTGAAACAGGCTAATACAGAGGGCTATTAAAAAAATACGGTAGGACAGCATGTACATTGGCAGTACTGCAGCTAGTATGCATCTGGAGAAAACTATTCTATATAATCAGAGCAATAATCACAGCTGTATACTACTGTTCTAATCATTTTTATTTGCCTGGCAAATATTATATTTACAATAAATGAATTACTCACTTTATGACTTTATGATTATTAATGAAAACTATAATAAATATATATATGAAAAATTCCTATACAAAAGACAGTTAAAGAAATATGATTAATTAATGATATAGCTGGTAAAAAAATTATAAATAGTTTTCATTAATAATCATAAAGTCATAAGGTGAGTACATACAAGTGTATACAAATAAAGTCAGAAAGTAATTCATTTATTGGAAATAAAATATTTTCCAGGTAAAGAAAAATAATTAGAACAGTAGTAGTAGAACAGTAGTAGTAGTAGAATACTACTAGACAATACTACTTACATGTCCTTTTGCCAGCTTTAAAATATGTGCTTGCAGGTCATTCAAATGCTCCCATCCACTGAACTGTGCCGGCACTGGCCACAGGAGCAAGGTACTGTACTTTTAACATTTTGGCGTTTCCATAGCAACGCGCGATGCACGATGTGGAGTGGCTGCAATGGGGGAAGCAAGTTACATTACATTTAAAATTCGCGCGTTGCCGTAGCAACGCGCGATGCACAATTTTGATTGGCTGCAAGGGGGGAGCGGGCGCGGCTTCAAGGGTCAGGAATGACGCGCCTGACATCACGTGGTCGGCGGCGTCATCGAAGAGCCGGAACTCACTGCGCATGCGAGTAATTTGGGAAATCACACAGCGCTTGCGCATACGCCAGAACGCCAGCGCTTCCCAAGGGGAGGGGGACTGGGGGACTCTCTGAAGGCAGCAGTTAGCTGAGGAGTTAGGGTAGTGAAACAGAAGACTGGACGATAATTCAGCGCTTAGAGATACAGCGATGTGAAGGTACTTTTCTGCCTTTTACTGTATTAAATTTTCATCTGGGGGGTTGACATGTCCTTTAAGTTCGGCTTTTCACTCTACTGCGCATGCGCGCGCAGCGAAGCCGGAAGGAGGAAGTGCCGACAGCTACCCCGGGCTGGTGCTGTTTTCTCCTGACAGCGGCACCAGCCCGGGGTAAAAGGTAGGCGGTTAAAGTCACTTGGGGGTGCCTAACATTTTGGCACCCCCAAGTGACTTTACCTTTCTTTTTCCTTTAAACACCGCTCCTCCACTTCCAAACCTGGAAGTACTGCAGTAACTTAAAGATGTTGCTGTTCTGGGGTATAATCCTGAGCCATTGTATTTCAGGGTATAGATCATGTGCTTTTATCATGGAAATAGATATCTCTACTTTGGGCCTTGCATGCACCCCAAGTTATTTGTATATTGATTACTATTTGCCCAACCTTCAGCATGGTATTTGAAAAATTCCTTTTTGATTACCCCAAGGGTAATCAATCGGCTTCCATTGTTGTTTTAAACTACCTGGGCCTGTTGTCATTACTTGAATTTCAGTGTAGAGCAGAGGGTGAAAGGTATTGTAAGTATAAAGTACAGTATGTGTTTGCAGGTAATACTATTATAGTCGATTACTTGCAATCAAGATGTGGTGTCTTGCAGCAGGATCTTGACAAACTGGCAATTGGATGAGATTCAATATTGATAAATGTAAGGTCATGTACCTGGGATGTAAAAATTTTGAAGCCACTTATACCTTCATGTTCAAATCTTATTAACCCACCAACAATGTTCTCAGCTTGTTAGAAAATCCATTTTCCATAAAAAAGTAAAAAGTCCGTTATAAAAGCTACTTTTTATACCATTTAGATCAGTCTTTCTTCTGTCTCTCTGATCTAGTTTCTGAAGGGATGGGAGTGGCCTGTTTTGAACCTGACACACTAAGAATTTTCTATATGCTTTTTTTTCCCCATCAGTGGTTGCTTGTGCACGCTAAACAGTTGCATAAATTGAAAGGGCATTGGTTAATTTCTCCCTTGCAATGGCAAAGGCAAATCTAACATACTGTTATGTTCAATTTGCAGCACTTTTGTCACAGGCATAGAAAGCAATGTCGTTGACAGGAGACACAGCCAATGGGAGACACAGCCAATGGGAGTTCAGTCTGCCGCCAGTACGATGCGTGACATCATATAAGGAAGTAAAAAAGAAACTGTAGTGTTTATATGGGTCACTGACACCCCCAAGCCCAAGGTCTGCAGTAGTAAGGGATCAACAGAGGGAAAATTCTGAAGTGAATATCTCTTCAGCTGTACATTTTTGTTAACTATGTTTATGGTAAAGATTGTTCTATTAATGTGAACTGTTAGACTTGTGAAAGTTGTACAAAGGTGAACAACCTAATTAATCTGGCTGCATGTAGGAAAATCCATAAATGAGAAGGCCCTTAAAGTCATTGTACATAATAAACCTGGCTGTAACAAACAATGCCAGTCAGGAGCTGCAAAGGATACAGGAATTCCCATTAATGAAACAATACATCGTCAGGTTCAGGCTAAAGTCAATGCAGGCAGCAATCAAGTATAGTCAAGTAATGGGCCTAGGTGCAGGCAGCAGTCAAAGTCAGGAAACAGGCTAGAGGAACTAGTATCATTAGTATAGGCAAAAGGTCAGCAACAAAAAGTCAACAGGAACAAAGGTCAGAGTCTTTAATAAAAGGTGCAGTTCACCTTGCAATGAACCACAGGCCTTGGAGTCTATTTAAAGGAGTTGCGCATGCATCAGAAGAGTCCCCACTGTGCGTGTGCTTGGTACTGGTGGCAGTACAAAAAACATTTACCTATTTTTAAATTCAGCAGAATGCATACTTTCCAAAAGTTTATATTTTTGGGGGGGTCTTCTGACACATAATTACATAATTTCATTTGGGGGTCTCTTCACACCACATAGTTTGGTAAATCTATGCATCAAACTGTTTAGCAGATCTCTGGCATTCATATTTGGTGTGTTTTATGTTGGTAATTTAAAATGCAAGCTTTGAGACAATTTTCAGATATTTTGTCAAAACCTCTAACTTTAGGAAAGCTTTGTCACTTGGTAGTTTGGAGTAGAAAAACATTTACGCATTCTGCATTTATCAGTTTGTGTATTTTACAGAACTATATGGTTTTCTGGGATCCACTTACTTATCTGCATTTTTTACCACACATAAACAGGCAGCATGTTTTTGCAGTAGTAGAGCTATATGCAATAGAATATGTCTGGCCAAGTTACAGTTTGGGGTCTCTACATCTGGCATTCATATTTAGGGTGTTTTATACTGGTAACTATTGATATATGGGTGATAGAATGTTTGGAGTAGAAAGGCATATTTACCCATTTTGGATCCATCCAAATGTGCACTTTTTAAAAATAAATTTTTTTACCTTAACCCTTTCCCTTGCACTCGTTCTCTGCACTCACCGCTTAATCCGAGTGTAGAGAATGAGCGCAAGATAATGAACCCCCTAGACCAGTGCTGTCCGGCCCGCGACCCCCCTCTCTGTGGCCCCCCACCTGTCTGGCTGCTTTGATGTAAGCATTTTGAGTAAGCATTAAATGGTATCAGTACTGAGATTAACTGCCCCCCCTGCATGGTTCTCACCTCAGATTCAGGCTGTAATCCCTCTGTATTGTTTAAAAATGTAATCCCCTGTGTTTTTCACACCTTTTAATACCTGCATTGTTCCCCCCCTGCAGTGTTCACACCTCAGGCTCAGACTGTAATCACTCCCATTGTTCACTTCTTCACACCTGGCACATACAGCCAGCATAGGGCAGGTAGAGTATGGCACATACAGCCAGCATAGGGCAGGTAGAGTATGGCACACACAGGCAGCATAGGGCAGGTAGAGTATGGCACATACAGCCAGCATAGGGCTGGTAGAGTATGGCACACACAGGCAGCATAGGTCAGGGAGGGTATGGCACACACAGGAAGGGTAGGGCAGGCAGAGTATGGCACACACAGGCAGGGTAGGGCAGGCAGAGTATGGCACACAGAGGCAGCATAGGGAAGGCAGAGTATGGCACACACAGGCAGGGTAGGACAGGCAGAGTATGGCACACACATACAGCATAGGACAGGCAGAGTGCTGCCTGTGTGTGCCATACTCTGCTTGCCCTATGCTGCTTGTGGGAGGTGAACCTGGCAGGGGTTTGTTGTGGGAGTTTGTTAGCAGTTGGAAATAGCCATTAAATGGTCCCAAAGGTGTGTAATTATGTACAGGGGGTTGCTTTGCTATCCACAGGGGAGGAGGCATATGGAATTTAAGGGTATATCTTAATATGACATAATTCTTTCACATATGAATGATGGTTGATATCCCCACAGTAACGACCAAGCATTTGCTGTGCTACCACCATTGTGATAAAATAGGTGTGGTTTGAAGTGGGTGTGGTTTCAAAAAGGGGAGTGGTCAAAACTGGCTTCCATTAGTGGCCCTCCACCATGTATGCTAGAGAAATTCCGGCCCTTGGCACCGTAGAAGTTGGACAGCACTGCCCTAGACAACAAGCACATAGGGGAACTTTAGGAAAGCATTGCGATTTGGTAGTTTGGAGTAGACAGACAGTTCTACCTATTCTGGATTCCCCAGAATCTCTTCTTTCTAAAAATGATATATATAATTTTCTGGGATAAACCTTCTGTTTTTGGAGTTTTTGGCCTTGAAATCTAAAGTATGCCGCTTTCTGGAGCAGTGCTTTGAAAATTTGGTAGTGTACTGCTGGGAGTTTTTGACCTATACAAGTGACAAATCTCTATAAAACGATATATATTTGGTACGGACAGGTTCAGGAGACATGGGACTTTCCAAATCAGTTGTATTTTCGTGCATAAAAATTTTTTTGTTTCTGGTGTATGTGTTTATATTATGGAATATATTATTATTTTCATTTTTTAGACATTTAGAAGCCTATATCTTGTTACAGAATTGGAATTACACAAACATTCTACCATATTTTGAAAGCTTAGGCTGTCCTGAAAAAAACAATATATTGTTTCCTGGGTAAACTAAAAGTCCCCCCGAAGAAAGGCCCCTAAAGTGAAACAGTGCAAAATGTTCAAACACTGTCTGGCAGTAGAAGTGTTCCGCCTTGACCAAAACCGCTGGCAGTGAAAGGGTTAAACCTACATAAAACACAGTAAACAGTGTTTATTTTGAAGTAGCTGAAGCCACTAATAATTTGCAATTATAATCTCAATTGTCTCAACTAATCATTTATGGAAAATGTATTCAAATTCATTACCAAGTAGATTGCAGCTCATAAATGTAACTATAGTAAATAAAACTAATTATCAAAGTAGCCGTTAATAAATTGCATGGGTCATTAAACAGGTCAAATATAATATGAGAGGATGTGATAGAGAATGTGCCTTGGACCTTTCGGATGTACATTTTAAACTTCTTTGTTCTTAATGGGTTCATTATTAAATGTTTTTTGCAACATCTAAATAAACCATTTTCATAGTTTATTTTTAATTAAATAGTATTTGCCATTGTGTAAACCTACATAGGAGCGGTAAATACACCTTACAAGCTTACGTCACATGCATGTGCTTAACAAGCAAGTGCCACAACTCTGTGTGCCCCAACATAGCCACCTGCACCAGTAGCTTCCTCCCGGTGTGGGTAGGGGCTATTTTTTTTTTAAATAAACTACTGTTTTGTCTTGAGTATTGGAGGCTCACAGTACACCCATGGCTCCAAATGTACTTGAGTACACTGCAGCTTGTGGTGCACGGTGAGGTGGATCCAGGCAGCAGATTGTGGGCAATGTGCAGCATGGCCAAAGGCGGATTTTCAATAAGGACCCTGCTTGGCACCTTCAAAAAAAAAAAAAAAAATCACTCCATTTCTGCATTGCTCTGGAACATTTAACATCGGGGAAATCTTATTGCATTCCTGCAAGTTCCAGTTCTGTTGTAATCAAAAAAATATAACCCCAAAAGAATCAAATCCAAAGTAAAATGATAACTATATTATGAAGTATATTGGGATGGTAATGTAAAGCATACCAGTCACTCGTAGAGGCTCGGGTGTATAGACCCCGAGCCTATCTCAAAGATATTGAATCCCAAACCAATTGAAAAGTCAGCAAATCAAACAAAATTCAAGTGGCTCACCCGGGTCCAGGAGTGGTCCGGGTGCTCAAGGCCCCAAACCCGTAGCTGAAAGGAAGATAACAAGCTGTAGAAGGAACTTCACACACACCGGACGATGGAGTCTGCTAAAACACGATCTTTATTTTTCCATTTAAATGGAAAAATAAAGATCGTGTTTTAGCAGACTCCATCGTCCGGTGTGCTTGAAGTTCCTTCTACAGCCTGTTGTAATCAGCTGTGCTCTGATTGGAGCTTTCTTCTTTTAGCTTCTCTAATCAAGGCACAGCTGTAGGCAGGGCTGTGGAAATATTACAAACTGAAGGCACTGCAGAAATGAAGACTGATAAGAAGGATCTACAGGCTGTAAATTTTACCTAACAACCTCACCAACTCTGAACTTTTGCTACAGATTTCATCTCACTCTCTTTTTTTTTGTCACTTGGCATCTATATTATCCCTAATACCTTTGCTGCAGTCCTAAATTAACTCTTTCCCCCTGAAAAAGCTAACTGTGCTTTTATAAATTTGTTGGGCTTTTTTTGTACTTACTTTTTTTCTTATTTTCGTCATTGTTTTGTTCATTTCTAGTTAGTTATAGTGGAACCCTCATGAGACTGTATAGCTGGGAAACAAACCAATATTGTTTTTCAGTGCCAGTGTTATAGTGCCAGGGCACTGGCATCAGTGCCCACTGCATACAATGTGCTGGTTTTGTAAATATAGACTGCATTTCACTATATATAATGTGCCTGGGATGTCTGTACCCACTGCCTTTCGTGCTATAAAACTAACTAAAACACATTTAACTACACAAAAAGAGGTTGTGGGAGCACTCCAAAGCTAAATAAAGTATACAAATATAATGGAAGTGCAACTGATCTGGCCAAATTAACTACAAACATACAAAAAGAAAAAGGGATTGATCAATGCACATTCCCTGGTCCCCTGTTTCATAAGTAAATTGTCTGTTAGTTTCATGCTAGTGCATACAGTATATAGACAAAAAACAGGGGTTTTTAGTTACAAAATTATGATCATAAGATTGGTAAGCCACCATACCACTTCAAGGTAAACCCCGTATGGTGGTCCTATCTATTTACCTCTGGTCATATATTTCAAAGGCTGGCACTCCCGTGCACTATTGCCATTCTTGACCTGGGGGCTGGTTTAAACACATTTAAGCTAACTGATCACAAACACATATGGATGGAGAACCCCTCACAGAAGTGCATGTATGAATAGTTTTACATTCTCAGCATTTTAGGGTGAAGAAAACACTTCCACCCACACTTTTGCCCAGAATCACGAAAGTCAGTGGGAACCACAAAAGGTAATTTTTTATACTAGCAGCGAATCAACTAAGTCTCACATTAGCTTTAGGTCAGTCTATGTATGGCCCATCTTTAGCCTCCCCAAACAAAAGTCACCTTCCACCTATGAGCTTGGCTATATAAATCAGTGTGGGCCAGAGGAAATTCAACTCGCACATCACTAACTGCAACACCTCCACCTACTGGGTGTAAATGCACTGGATCTGACAAGGCATGGCTAATACTACTGGTTCTCCACCAATTTTTCTGTCATAGATGAAAGTGCACTGTTTTCTAGCATCACTGTACAAATTACCCATTGTTAGTCCAGTAAAAATTATAATGGAGGTGCTTCAACTTAATACGGAATAGTAAACGGTATGTGTGATCTAAAATTCAGCTTTTTGTGCAGACAGAGTACATGCTACAAGCACTTCCTCTTAAGAAATTTTGACGTCACCACCACTTGATGAAGATGTAGGTAGAAGACAATAATTTCAGGGGAGTGACTATACAAAAACACGTTCCTCAGGGCACAACACTATTTGTGAAAAAACGTTCTTCCGTCCAATCAGAGAGTTGTGGGCGAGGGACAATTATATAACTGTGGAGAATAATGTTGGAAATGGCAGGTGAAAATGCCAGACTGGTTAACAGGTGAGGATTTCTGTACGAGGAAAATGGAACTGCAAAGTGAGCGGCAGTGTCTGCAATCACAAAAGGGTATTCTTCTTAGTGCAGGAATGCACTTTCATCTATGACAGAAAAATTGGTGGAGGACCAGTAGTATTAGCCATGCCTTGTCAGATCCAGTGCATTTACACCCATTAGATGGAGGTGTTGCAGTTAGTGATGTCTGAGTTGAATTTCCTCTGGCCCACTCTGATTTATATAGCCAAGCTCATAGGTGGAAAGTGACTTTTGTTTGGGGAGGCTAAAGATGGGCCCTACATAGACTGACCTAAAGCTAATGTGAGACTTAATAGATTCACTGCTGGTGTAAAAAAATTAACCTCCCAACTACCGCTTGTGGTTCCCACTGACTTCCAGGGATACTGCGCAAACGTGCAGATGGGAGTGCTTTTTTTTTTTTACCCTAAAATGCTTAGGATGTAAAAGTATTCATACATGCACTTCTGTGAGGGGTTCTCCACCCATTTGTGTTTGTGATCAGTTAGCTTAAAGAGGTAGTTCACCTTTAAATTAACTTTTAGTATGATGTAGACATATTTTTAATGGTTTTTCAGTTATTTAGCTTTCTGTTCAGCAGCTCTCCATTTGATATTTCAACAGCTATCTGGTTGCTAGGATCTTATTTACACTAGCAACCAGGTAGTGGTTTAAACAAGAGATGAGAATATGAATAGTTAAGGGACTTGCATGTAAAAATAAGAAATAAAAACTTACAATAATAATAAAATTGTATCTTGCAGAGCAATACTTTTTGGCTGCCGGGGTCAGTGACCCCCATTTGAATGCTGGAAAGAGGCAGAAGAGAAAAGCAAATTATACAAGAACTATAAAAAAATTAATTAGGAAGACCAGTTGCAAAGTTGCTAGGAATAGGCCATTCTATAACATACTAAAAGTTAACTTAAAAGGTAACCACCCCTTTAGATGTGTTTAAGTTAATTTCATAGAGATTGAGTCAGCGGGTACTGCTATCCCATGCACATTATATACAGTGAGATGCAGTCAATATTTACAAAACTGTCACATTATATACAGTGAGAAGTGAGTAGGGACAGCAAATATTCAGGTATGCCCTGGAACTGATACACAACATTGGCCCCACTATAACTAACTAGAAATGAACAAAACAATGACAAAACTAAAAAAAAAAAAAATAGTAAGTGCAAAAAAACAACAACAACTAATATATACACAGCACAATTAGCTTTTTTAGTTGTAAAGCGTTAACTTACCATCCATCTGTTAGGATAGATGATAGGGATATTACAGATGTCAGGTGACAAAAAACAATTTAATTTCAGCTAGTGATTCAGCCTTTAGAACTGTATAGTACCTGTGGGAGTGAGATGAAATCTGCAGCAAAAGTTCAGAGTTGGTGAGGTTCTTAGGTAAAATTTACAGCCTGCAAAATTCTTATTTTTAGTCTTCATTTCTGCAGTGTCTTAAGTTTGTAATATCTCCCGAGCCCTGTCTGCATCTGCGTCTTGATTGGTCTTCATTTCTGCAGCGTCTTAAGTTTGTAATATCTCCCGAGCCCTGTCTGCATTGGTGCCTTGATTGGTCAATTCTCCTGTCTGTCAAGAAAGCTGTGCTCTGATTGGAGAATCCACAAGAAGAAAAATCCAATGAAATCACAGCTGAACCGGAGCTTGCAGGAACACAAGAAGATTTCCTGACGTTAAGGGTTCCAGGACAGAGACAGTAAAATGTCTAAACATGTCTTCTTAACGGGACCCCCAGGTAACCATAAAAAAAAACTTTTAGTAATGTAGCAAATTCCTTTTTTGCTGCAGCAGAAAAATGGAATATCCCTGTGTAATGCTAGTGCAAACGTTAGCTCTAAGTGTAACTGTGTTTATAATGTTTTTCACAATGCTTTAAAAAGATTCCTGTAAACATTTCCCTGAAGTATTTTGATAAACTCCAGTCAGCTTTTGTTCTATTTGTTTGTAAACAGTGGATTCTTCCTGTGTCTCTTACTACAGAGCTTATGGAGCAGGCAGTGTGTGCTGCAGGTTTATACTGTTATACCTTATACAGATATGATACCTATTATCCAGAATGCTCAGGACCTGGGGTTTTCCGGATAAGCAATCTTTCTGTAATTTGATCTTTCTGTAAATCTTACCTTAAGTCTGCTAAAAAATCATTTAAATATTGAATAAACCCAATAGGATTGTTTTGCCTCCAATGAGGATTGATTATATTTTAGTTAGGATCAAGTACAAGGTTCTGTTTTACTATTTATATAGTATAAGGAAATAATTTTCAAAAATTTTAATTATTTGCTTATAATGGAGTCTATGGGAGACAACCTTTCCGTAATTCGTAACTTTCTGGATAAAGGGTTTCTGGATAATGGATCCCATACCTGTATGTGATTGTCCACGCTGTCTGTCAGTTTTAATCTTGCTGCCTGAGCCAGTTCTCTGCTTTTATGTCTTATCTCTGGTATATATATATATATATAATATATATATATATATATATATATATATATATATACTTGCTTTCTTTTGCCTCCTGACGAAAGTACCTGTGGGGGACTGAAACGTTGAGGTTTGCAATGTTCCTTTTTTTATATTTCAATAAATGCTGATATATATACATACACACAATAATGATAGTAAAAAAAAAAAAGGATCATTTATGACCCACAAGTGCAGTTGCAAAGCATAGCAGTAGTTATGTGGAAATATGGCAAAGATAAACTCAAAGGTTTATTTTACACCCCCCAGGGAGTAGGTATTTTTTATTTATGGTTTGGTGCTCCTCTTCTTCAGAAAAATGCACCAGCCAGGGGTTATCAAACGCTCCTTTGGGTATGCTCTGTAGGTTGGGGAGTGCATGTGCAGTACAAAGACTGAAAGCTGTCTCCCCTAGGTACATTTTTGAAGAAGAGGAGCACCAGCTCTGGGTAAAAGGTAAGCGACTTGAATCATTGGGGCATGAATGAAATAATAGTTCAGACTTTTGCATTTCACTCACCCCACTGTGACCCAGTAATTGCCTTGATCCACTTTAGTTTACAACAGGGTTGCAGATATGTAGAAATATTTTACTATAAAACAACAAAAAAATATTGTTTAGTTTTGTTCATTATGTACAACTTTTTTTCTCTTTGATAATGGTTTGACAGTGGCATTGGCACACATGATGCTTTGCATAGATGCAGAATTGCAGAATAACCTATTCCCACATAGCTTCAACCTTGGTCTGTACCTTGTTTATCAGGCTCCTTTTAGTTGTTTTTTTAGAGGTTTCTGTCCCTTTTTTCTATTATCTGTTTCAGCCTTACTCTGAAAAACTATGTTATTTACCTTTTGTGGGAGACAGTTCCCATCATTGGCCCCTTGTGTCATCTTAATTAGTTTTATTATATTTTAGAGTTTTGTAAATTGTAATCTAATTTATTTATTATTTTACATGACAAAAGAACATGGATCTGCATAACATAACTTTAGTTTTTATGTTGCCACGTTTAAAGCTGATACAACAATAAGTATAGTTATTAGAGGGGAATGGGGGTTAGAACAGAGCGAGAGAGAGAAGAATTGTATATAACTTAATAAAAATATAAAAAGCATATGAAATTAACATGCATTTTTGTATGTTTAAATCCGGACATGGTTCACGCCTCAATGGATGTGGTGCTCTGCTTTTCAGCTCAGGGACTAGTTGAGGGACCAGTAGGGATCTTTTTGATGAATATCTACATCTTAATGGAATAGATCAGTACTGTCCAACTTTCGTGGTACTGAGGGCTGGAATTTTTCTGGCCTACATGGTAAAAGGGCCAATAATGGAAGGCAGTTTTGACCACTCTCCTTTTTTAAACCGCACCCACTTCAAACCACACCCATTTTATCAAAGAGCCATACCCACATTAATGGTGGTGGCGCAGCAAACATGGTACAAGAATGCCTGTTATTAACTATTACATATTTAAGGTACTTTTTATTTCAGAGAAAAAAGAAATAATATATGATTTTGAAATTAGCTTAAAGGAGACATATCAATTAAAAATTATGAATGTACCAGTGAATTATACTTCTCTAGATATAGAAGGATTGTGCTTAAAAAGTTGTGTTTCTGACTGATTTATTGAGAAATTCCCCCAAAACCCCACTAGCCCTGCCCATCTGTTCCACTTCCTGCTGGCTGAAGTCTCTGGATGAGCTGGGGAGCCGGCGGCCCTCAGTACAGGCACTGTAGGATAGGAACCAATCAGCAGCTAGGCTAACCTGATAGGGAACTGAAGCCTGTCTTTGCTTGTGTGAGTGCAGGGCTGTGATTGGCTCTCCCCCTCCAACTTTGCTTCTGGCAGGGACCGTTAGGACAGAGAAACTCGACAGAGAAGTGATAGGATCTATAGGGAGCTCCAATAAAGGGGCCATTTATACAAATAGGATTAATTTTTAGCACAAATTGCCTACAAAATGAGGGTTTTCCCATTTATCCTATATGTCTCCTTTAAAGGTATTGTTCACCTTTAAATTAATTTTTGGTGTGCCATAGAGAGGGTCCAACTTTCCTTAGCAACTAGGCATTGATTTAAATGAGAGACTGGAATATCAATAGGATATGGCCTGAATAGGAAGATGAGTAATGAGGAATAATAAGATGAGTAATAATAAGTAGCCACACAGAGCATTTGTTTGTTTAGATATTGGGGTCAGTGACCCGCATTTAAAAGCTGGAAAGAGTTAAAACTAGAAGTCAAATAATTCAAAAACTATACAAAAGAAAAAATAAACGTCAATTGAAAAGTTGCTTAGATTTAACTTAAAGTTAACTTAAAGGTGAACCTTCTCTTTAAAGGAGAAGGAAAAGCTAATAAATAGTTAATCTCTAGCTGCAGGCATACCATTTACAAAAGCACGAACGCTCGAGCGTATTTTCCCTGATTTTTTTCGGGCGTCCACATGACTTTTTCGTACGCCGCACGACTTTTTCGTACGTTTGCACGAAAAAATCGGAAAGGTTTTACCGCTGTTTACAATTGTTCGGTACGAAAATTAAGCATTTTCGTGATATTTGCGATCTTACTAAATTTTCATTTCCAATACGATTTTTTCCCATTCGTGATTCGGATTCGTGGATTAGTAAATGTGCCCCTATGAGTCAGCTTCCTGCTGATTGGCTCATATTGACATTCCTAAGGGGGGGAGTGAGTTCTTAGCATTCTTGAGGAAGGGGGAGCAGGAGAGACGAGACAGCAGAGAGCTGCCTGTCTCTGGCACATGAATTACAGACACAAGAAATCTTTGCACAGCGAAGTCAGTACAGCGTTTCTGTGAGTGCTTATGGCTGTATTTACATAGACCTTTCTGATAAAGCTTACTTAGTTTTTACCTTTCCTTCTTCTTTAAAACTGATATAAAAGATAATGTATTTATAATAAATAGATAAAAGACATCCCCAAAATTTGTGAATTACAACTCTCACCAAAAGTGAACAGAGCTTTTAAGGTGTTTACAATGAGAGAGGTATACCAAGGCAACTACCATTCTCCAATTTTTTATCTCTTTTTTTGCTTTCATCCTCTCTCATTATAAACACCTTAAAAGAACTGTTCACTTTTGGTGAGAGTTGTAGTTTACCAATTTTTTATGTTAATTAAATGAAGCACAATAATCACTACAGTATTAACTTCAAATATTTTTTATTGAAGTTGTGATCACATTTTCTAAGCTGCTTGGTACATAATTATTTAAAATTGCACATTGTCACTTTAATAGCACAGTTAACACTGTATTGTGGGTTGCAGTTCACCAATACGTATTTAACAAAGGAGTAAACCAATATAGAACTTTTATTTAGCAATCAGAGAAGGGGTTGTCTTTTATCTATTTATTATAAATACTTGCAAATTATACCCTTCCTGGTTGTTTTGTGTGGAGAAAGGTTGTGAGAAGATTGAAGCAACGCATCCCTTTCCCTGAGCTCTCCAGAATATAAATAAGTATTCCTGGGCCAAATCTCATTTTGCTTTGTTTACCAGTTACCAGGCCCGGATTTGTGGCAAGGCCACAAAGGCCCGGGCCTAGGGCAACACAAATTTAGGGGCAGCATGCTGCCTCACCACACAGAAGTTTTGCTCCCATACGGAGCAATGGAGACCGCTCCCCACTGCTCCGTATGGGAGTTTAAATGCTCGCTGTTTTGCATGCGCGCGGGGTGTGTGTTTCGCGCGGGGTGTGTGTTTCGCGCGGGGTGTGGAGGGTGGGGGAGCGGCCTTGGGGCTCCCGGTCAAGAAATCCGGTGCTGCTAATTACGTCACCTGGCCTGGTCACTGGTGGGGGTGTAAGCTGATTGGTTGTTCCCAAGGGACATATGGGAAGGATGAAAGAGAAAGTGAGTCCATTTGCCTGCAAACCTGATTTGCCCAGGAAACCAACCTGCTTTGTATTGGTTAGATTATAGGTGTACCATCATACTGCGAAACGCTGCGTGCTTCAGTTAGGCTATACATATATAAAAAAAAAACCTAAAAAGATCCTTTAATTATCACCCTTAATTTAATTTTAGATGTAGTAATATTTAAGGAAATGCTGGGAGATAAAATATAAATAAAAACAGTTTGCTAAATAATTTGCTTTGTTTTCCTTTGCAGGGATTGGAAAAACTACTCTGATTCAGAAAACTGTAGTAGTTTTGAAATCACATGGCTATTGCATTCATGGGTTTTACACAGAAGAAGTAAGAGCAGGTGGAAGAAGAGTGGGATTTGATGTTGTAACCTTGTCTGGAAAACGTGGTAGCTTGTCTCGAATCAGGTATTAATATTAACACATACTGAATTCCTAAAGATTAGGTGTACATTAATTTCAGCAGAGAGTCTCTGTAGGCACTCCAAAGTTTTTTTGTCATAATAGCACACAAGATAGTATTATGTTATAATCTGTTATAAATTTTTTTTGTTACAGCGCTGGTATACCAAAAGAAAAGTGTAAATATATGGTTGGACAATATGCTGTAGACCTTATCTCTTTTGAACAACTGGCACTTCCGGTACTTACAGATGTAAGTAAAGACGTAAACCTAAGTTATGAGCAAGTTGCTATGCACTGCTAAATGTTTGGCCACAACAGACAAACAGTGTAAGTTATTTGAATGCAGATACTACATCCCAGGGGTCTCAATAAAAAATATGATTGGTATACCTTTATTTAAAGGAGAAGGAAAGGAATGCATTTTATTCCTAATAGATGAATCACAATAGTGAATGTTAGAACGCTATATTTATTCTGCAGAATGCTTTACCATACCTGAGTAAACAGCCATAGAATTTCTATCTGTTTGTTTAAAGGAGAAGGAAAGGTAAAAACTAAGTAAGCTTTATCAGAAAGAAAGGTCTATGTAAAAACAGCTATAAGCACTTACAGAAACGCTGCACTGAATTCTCTGTCAAAAGATTTGTTGTGTCTGTTTTCCTCTGCCAGAGACACGCAGCTCTCTGCTCTCTCCCCTCTCCTGCTCCCCCCTCCCTCAAGAATGCTAAGAACTCACTTTCCCCCCCTTAGGAATGTGGATCTGAGTCAATCAGCAGGAAGCTTCCCCATAATCTAACTAACTGAGCATGTACACGGGTCTGGGTCTTGGTGCAGGAGTGAGGCATTATGGGAACTTTCTTTACACAGCTCAGCGTTTTTTCTTCCTGTTTGGCTTTTGATTATCTGAACAGGTGAAATATAGGGAGACTTAAGGGCACTATTGAGAGAACTGAAGGTATGCCTGCAGCTTGAGATTAACTCTTTATTAGCCTTTCCTTCTCCTTTAAGCTAGCAGCTGCCATTTTACCTTGGTCTGACTTTACTTCCAGGCAGCAGGTTACAGGCATGGAACAGCTTTTAGCTCAGATTACACAGCAGAGATCGGAGGGGGAAGAGCAGAAGGGAGGGGGAGAGAGGAGCAAACTGAACAGACTCGTACTGTGCCCTAAATGATTTTTCTGAGAGCAGAAAGTCTAACACAGAAGATCATGTGTACAGAATATAAGGAAAGAAATGTACAGAGCAGCAGTTCCGTGTTTATGGCTGTATTGACATAGAGCTTTCTGACAAAGCGTACTTTCCTTCTACTTTAAGAATTTAAGTGCTGGGGGGAGGTTTGGGACTATTAGCGATCACACCCATGGTTATGTCAGTTTGACCAACCTATATGTTTGATTTGTAACTCATTGTTTAACATACTTTTCTTGGCAACATTTCTGTGTTATGTTTCAGCGTATATGGAGGGAAAATGATGGTACATGGAACTCAGGAATCTGAATTATAACACTTAATTTTGTGTTTGTACTTGCTTTAGTGGGTGGGTCATGTGACTTTACCTTTTAAATGTTCCAGGATCCTTGTATGCTTATCACTGCATTGTTTGAATAAGAGACGGAAGCCTTGAAATATAAAAAAAGCCTTGTTTTGCAAAATCATATGTATGTAAATATATATATATATATATATATATATGTATATAGAAATAAATATACTGTGTATATATATATATATATATATATATATATATATAGATTACTGTAGAAGGAACGGCACTCACAATAATGTAGAGGATCAGTGGCCTGGGTGCAGTCCAAATCACAACCGCATAGATACTTGAACAGAAGGACCGCTTCACACAGGACTTATGAAGAAATGTAGTTTTATTCACGCATCACAAATGGAGACTGACGTTTCGGCCGGACTCCCAGCCTTTCTCAAAGTAACATATTGTGTAAACTGCACACCTAAATACATTCAGTGGCGGGAAACAAAGTAATGACGTAGGACGTGACGTGTATCCAAACGGACCAAAAGTGAAATATTCAAACACCAACACTTAATAAAATCAATAAACATATACAAGTGCATAATATACAAATATCTCGAGGGTTGTTCTAGTGATTCTTCTCTATATACATGTTCAATGGCACCCGTAATTTCTGCAAATATATTAGTGGACCTACATAAGTAACATCAGGTTAATCATATCGAACCGACAGATGTAGGTCATTTATGTGTACACAAAACTATTTCTTATTGTAATGTCTATATGCTAGGTTAAAATATATTCGTTCCTATATAGATAGTTATAGGGCGGTCACACCTCCGTGTGATGTAAGTGATACTACCGTTGTTGCTAGGACTGCGCTTACTTAGTAACTGAAACACACGATATAAATACCATATATAGAAAAATGGAGACCTAAAACTCAGACTGACTGGCTATCTACATATAAGAAATTAGGTTGTTACAAGTGTCCCGATTGTACCACTTGTAGATGTCTGCTCACAGGTCCTGACTTCCCTCATCCCCTTACTGGCAAACGACTCAGGATCAACCATAGACTGACATGCACCTCCACATACGTTGTGTACATCATTACCTGCCCGTGTGGACTTTATTACGTGGGCAAAACCATTACTACCCTACGTGAACGCATTGGAAATCACCGCTCTGCAGTGAGCAGAGCACTAAAAGAGGGCAAAGCAGACCAACCGGTAGCGAGACATTTCCTTAAATTGAAGCACCCTTTACCCACCTTTAAGTGTATGGCCATTGACTTTCAACCCCCTCTGCCAAGAGGAGGGAACAGGGACCAAGCATTATTGCAGAGAGAATCAAGATGGATCCACAGATTGGACTGTGTATCCCCCAAGGGCCTTAACGAAACATTGCCATTAGGATGCTTCATCTAATATCACTCCGTCTACACCTGTGTACACTGATGGCTACTTTGTATAAAACCAGTTTACTTTCAATGTAATATTTGCTATTGTATCTCTTCGCCCTTAAACTACAATGCATATCTGTCTCCTCTTTGCCTATATTATCGGCTAAGCTGTAACCTCTTCCTACCTGGAATATAATAATGGTGATTTGCTCATATTGTCCGGAAAAGCTGCATGCTATTATAATGTTATAAAGTCAGGTATCTTCCTGCTCATTTTAATACCTTTTTCTTTCTTTTCCTTGAGATGTGTGCTTTTGGTGTATACTCTGCCTAAACACCTTCTATTTGCCCAATCCGATTAAGGGGTAGCAGGCTGTACCCCCACATGCCCGCTCATAGTGCCTCATGCGTATGAGGCTGTTCGTTTGGACAGTGACACCTATTGCATTTACCCCTTTGGGGTTAATAACTTTGGGACGTGCATTACTTTGAACTTGCCCCGCGGGGGGCATGGATAGGCCTGGGATGCGTTGTCTAGTGGTGGCATTTATCTCCATTGAATACCCGCTATACAGGACAAGGGACTGTGCACATCTACTCGGCTGTTACCAAGTATGTGCATTCCCCGAGGTCTGCAAACGGAGCGCTGCGTGAGCGCTATACTTGGAGCGTATTCACCTAAATGTGCCCAGGAGGGGGAGCACTGCCTGCTCGCAGCACGGCGTCTCCACCACTCACGGCCCCCTAGCAACGCTGGCCCCTCTGCTGCCGTCCCGACTGCGTGCGCACGCAATGAGCTCCTGCCTGTCAGGAGCCGATCACTGTCTGACGATCAGGAAGCGATGGGCTGTAAGTATTTTTTAGTTATCGCTTTAATGGCGCTGGGATGACAGGCGGATCTATGACACCATACACACTCTTACCTTATCTATTCTCTTTATTCATTTACCTTTTACTCTGTACACTAGCACTGTTTTGTTTTGTTGATGTTCGGTTGCTTAGCAACACTATGTCTTGGCGCCAAAATATGTTTAAAAAACGCCAATGTCTTTGCCTTCCTGCACTCCCTGACGAAAGTCCTAGTAAAGGACTGAAACGTTGGAAACAATAAATCTCACCACTTGCATTTGAAAAAAAACTTTACTTTTTTTGCCTTATTGTGGAAATCCTAAGAGTGCCGACATCCTTTATTTATATATATATATATATATATATAATGTATAGAACAAGAATGGATCGCATCACACAGGACTTATAACCAAATACATGATTTATTGAGTGTAAAACTGACGGTACAGCCACAACTGCAGCCTTACTCAAAGCAACTTTGAGAAAGGCTGCAGTTGTGGCCGTAACGTCAGTTTTATTTGTTTTACACTCAATAAATCATGTATTTGGTTATAAGTCCTGTGTGATGCCGTCTGGTGCAGTGTACGTTGGCCTGGGTGCAGTATTAGAAACAGAAATCCAGCATGCAAAAAGTAAATGCCGCACTCACAGGACTTAATACAAAAAAATAATTTGTGTATTTCAAACGTCAATCTAACGTTTCGGCTGCTTCCTTGTATATTTTGCCTGTCAAGAAGACATACAAATTATATTGAAAGCATTAAACAAATCTGCTTTAATGCAGGAATCTAGTAAAAAATTGATTAATATGAGTAATTATGTTCCCCTGCAAATGTCTCTTCTCCAGGGAAAACAACCCCAATTTCATTTTCTTTCCTTATAGTTTTATTTACTCAATTTCTTTTAACAGTTTGGCTTTGCATCTCTCCAACCTTTCCAGGTCAGAACTATCAGTAAATATTGCCCCTTTACATCCTTTCCCTTGATCCACCATTTAGTGATGGGCTGTGTAGCCCCTCAGAGATCACATGACCAGGAAAAATGCTGCTTTAACTCTAAGAGGAAGAAGTGTGGAAGAAAAAGACAATTAATCAATTAATTGGCTGGTGTGACTTAGCAACAATCACACAATCCCATTTAGTGTATAATTTTTGTTTTAAAAGTCTGCATATGCTTAGGATATATAAGTGTATACTTATATCCCAACAGGTTGCCAAGGAAAAGCAAAAATCCATATGCATCATTGATGAGATTGGAAAAATGGAACTCTTTAGTCAGTCATTTATTCATGCTGTCCGAAAAACTCTGGACTGTGATACTGCTTTCATATTTGGGACTATTCCAGCCACCAAAGGGAAGCCGCTTCTACTTGTTGAAGAAATAAAAAATAGAGCAGATGTGAGAATATTTAATGTAAGTGTGAATTTAAGGGGCACATTTACTAAGCTATTTTGAGAAAATTTAGTTTTGTTTTATTTTATGTGTAGATAATTTTGAGATTTATGAATGGGTTTTTGCCAGCACGCGATTTTTCCGATATTTTTTCACAAAAAATATGTTTTTTTAAATCTTCACCAAAAAATGCGCATTTTTCTAATTAAACTCCCATAATTCGTGAATTATTAAAATGTTAACTTTTATTTGCCAAAAAAAATTCAGCATGATCTGTCAAGTACCATTGAGTCCTCTGGAGGCTTAGAATATTAGAGGAATAAAATAGTCAGTGACAGCCTGTCCTTGACACATTTTCAAGGGGAAGTTAATCCCATAATTGTTTTCTATTTCACACGGTTTCAAGTGAAACTTAACACATTATTGTTTTCCAAGAATGAGTGCCGGTGCTCCTAAAATGGCGACAGTAATTATTTTTTTGGAAAAATAAAGAGGATTCATGGCAACGAATATCCGTTTAAATTTTTCGAAACAAATTTTTCGAGTTTTAACAATACTGGCTCAAAAAATTTGGGATTTTCAAACTGGTAACAGCATTATTGTGACATTTTATAAGTACAACAATGAGTTTATTTGAATTTATACCAAGTCGAGTTTATACAACTTTGAAGGCCAAAAAAAAATGAATTTTAGTAAATCAGCCTCCTAGTTGTCAAAAAAAAAAATAGTTAGGGAAATTTAACGTCCCAAAGAAATACTGTGCAAATACTTGCAATTGCTGTGCATATCATCTTCATAATTATCCCACAGCTCATAGTGGTTTCAAGAGCATGATCTTGCCCCTTAATTCCCAGACACTATATATTGTTTAGTTTTTGCCACAAGCCACACACACGGGTTCTTGTACAGTTAAATTTTTATACTTGATTATTTTTTGAAGAATGGGTTTTCATCTTTTAAGGAAAAGTAAACACCTCTGCAAATGTTATGCTTTACCCTGAGAGCACAGCCCCTTTTCAGCGATCTTCAAGTAAGAGGCTTAGTGCACATGCTTCTGGTCAGCTCAGCTTATTTGAAGGGGACATTAAATTCCGGTGTTAGTGCAAACATAATCAGGTGTGAGTGTGAAAGGCCCTGCCTTTAAAGAACAGAAATCTGGGTTTTTTCCTGGTCAGGTCGGATCTTAACAACACAGGTTTGTGGAAGCATGTCATAGCTTGAACAAAGGAGACTTTTGAATATTTCTGAAAAACAGTTATTAATGCTTACTATGATGTTGAAGGTTACAAAACTATACCAAAAAAAAAAATTTCTGCACTTCGCTGAACCATGTGGATAAGTAAGAAGGCTATTGGATTGATGAGACCAAACATATAATTTTTTGGCTTGAATGAAAATAATTTTGTTTGATAAAAGGCAAACCCTGCGTTCCTGCAGAAGAACCTTGGTGGTGGCAGTATCATGGTTTAGGCCTGCTTTTGCTGCCATGATTGATGAAACTATTTTGAAGTGTACCAGCAAATTCTGCAGGAAAATGCCAGGATATCTGTCTGTGAATAAAGCTGAATAGAAAGGGCCCCAAGCAGCAAGACGGTGACCCTAACCACACAAGTCAGTCTACCGAAGAATCCTATAGAAAGGTTGTGGAAGGACTTGAAATGTGGGCAGTCCATACAGGGTCGAACTGGGGGATGAAGGGCCCACTGGGGTTTCCGCCCCAGGGGCCCTGCAGGTGCCTCTGCCGGCCGTGTGCCCTAATTCCCTCCTCCCCCCTTTGCAGGGGCCCCCCTGACCCCCCTCGCAGGGCCCCTCACCCAACGTCCTCCCCCGAACGCGCGTAATTTAACGCGTTGGGGCAGGAGCGGTTGGGTAAGGGTCGGGTTTGGGCCGCCGGGGCCCACCGGTATTTTTCCCGGTGTCCCGGTGGCCCAGTCCGACCCTGAGTCCATATCTTCTCATATGGACTGCCCACATTTCAGGTTCTTCCACAACTTTTCCACCAACATCCCTGAGTTAAATAAGTTCTTTAAGGAGGAATGGGCTTAAATTCCTTTAAGCCAATGTGCAGGTGTGGGCAACAGTTGCCAAAAAGTTTATCTGCAGTAATTACTGCCCAAGGGGCTCACTAGTTGTTGAAAGCAAAGGGTAACATACTTTTGACACCCACAAACATGGAACTTTGCATCATTTTTGTCAATAAATAAATGAACACGTATACTGTTTTGATTTATTTGTTTAATTAGGCTTTCCAGCTGCAAAAGGGATAATGAAGATGTGATTTCAAAACTTTTTTAATTTTATTTCTTTGGGTATTTATATCAACAAAAGTAAAGGTTGGGGCTGGCCAGTCAGGCCCGGATTTGTGGAAAGGCCACAAAGGCCCGGGCCTAGGGTGGCACAATTTGGGAGGCGGCATGCCGCCCCGCCGCACCAAAATATTAAAGTTTTTCTTGTATACGGAGCAATGGGGACCTCTCCCCCACTTCTCCGTATGCAATTGAAAAGACCCGCGCATGTGCGATCACCAGTCGCATTGGGGGGGTGCGCGCATGCGCTGGGAGAGGTGATGGACAGGGGGCAGCCTCGGGGCGCCCGGCTTACAAATCCGGCCCTGTGGCCAGTGTTAGCCATATAAAAACTGGCACATGTGGTTGTAGGTATTCATCTTTTTAAAAGAATAATGTCATTGTATGTAAAGTCACTCTATAGTCAAGTTCATTTAGGGAAATTATTATTGCATATGAAATAAATATTAGTGTATATAACTAAGTATTCTTTTTAAAGGATTGTTGTATATAATAACTATTTTTTTCTATCATACTTTAGATTACAAGAGAAAACAGAGGTGTTATTATGCAAGAAATAGTGACTGCAATACAAGAATGCTGTAAATAAAGTTTATGAAATTAAGAAAAAAACACCTTAATTTGAAAAGTTTTGCATATTCATTCCTGCAGAGCGCTGAAATATACAATAACACTGAAGCAGTACTTACCTACAAAATTAGAATTGTAAATACGTTTTAGTTTGTACACTTCATGTGAAAATTAATAATTTACTTAAATAAATTTTTACTCAGCACCAAAATGGTTGTCTTCTATTAAAAAATCTATTAGAAAAAACACTTAATATATTCACTTAAAGAAGTGAAATTCTCCCATTTTCCACATGAGCTCATCTCAACCCTTTGCCTATTTTTTAGTAGGCAATATCTACAGTTTTTCTTTCTGCCACTAAGCAAGAAAATTAACCCTTTCACTGCCAGCCGTTTTGGTCAAAGCGGAACTTCTACTGCCAGACAGTTTTTGAACATTTTGCACTGTTTCATTTTAGGGGCCTTTCCTCGGGGGGGGGGGGGGGGGGGGACTTTTAGTTTATCCAGGAAAACAATATATTGTTTTTTTCAGGACAACCTAAGCTTTCAAAATATGTAGAATTTTGGTGTAATTCAAATTCTGTAACAAGATATAGGCTTCTAAAAGTCTAAAAAATGAAAAAAAAAATCACATTTCCATAATATAAACACACATACCAGAAACAAAAATTATTTTATGCACAAAAATACAACTGATTTGGAAAGTCCCATGTCTCCTGAACGTGCCAATACCAAACATATATAGTTTTATGAAGATTTCTCACTTGTATAGGTCAAAAACTCCCAGCAGTACACTACCAAATTTCCAAAGCACTGCTTCAGAAAGCTGCAGACTTTAGATTTCAAGGCCAAATAATCCACTGACAGAAGGTTTATCCCAGAAATGTATACATTTCTGGAAAGAAAAGATTCTGGGGAATCCAGAATAGGCACAACTGTCTGTCTACTCCAAACTATCAAGTCACAATGCTTTCCTAAAGTTATTGGTTTGTATCAAAATTTGTGACATTTTTAAAAAAAATCACTTTGAAGCTTCCAGTCTATAGTATCTTATCTCCTGTATGTCATAAAGTTACCAAATAAAACTCCCTAAATATGAACGCCAGGGGTCCACTGAACAGTTTGATGCCCAATATGTATAGGTTTACCTAAGTATGTGGCATGTAGGGGCCCCAATGTGAACATACCCCCATATGTACTGTCATTTCTGTCATTTCAGCCCCTGCAAAATCAACACATTTACATAATTATATGTGGAATAAAGCTAGTATAAAGTACGCTCACCCCAGAAATCCATATATTTTCGAAAAGTACACATTCTCCTGAATCTAAAATGGGTACCCATGTCTTTCTACTCCAAAGTACCAAGCCGCAAAGCTTTTCTAAATGTAGCAATTTTGATGACATTTACAAAAATCCCCTCAAAGCTTCCACTTTGCAGCATCTTCTCTCCCACATAGCATTAGGTACCAAGATAAAACACTCTAAATTTGAACGCCAGGGGTCCACTGAACAGTTTAATGCCCAATATGTATAGGTTTACCCAAGTATGTGGCATGTAGGGGCCCCAAAGTGAACATAACCCCATATGATCTATCATTTCTGTCATTTCAGCTTTGGGGTTTACCCAAATATGTGGCATGTAGGGGCCCCATATGATCTGTCATTTCAGCTCCTGCAAAATCAACACATTTACATCCTTTATGTGGGATAATGGTAAAAAAAAAAGTACACTCACCCCAGAAAGCCATATATTTTTTGAAAGTACACATTCCCCTGAATCTATAATGGGTAAACATTTCTTTTTACTCCAAAGTACCAAGCCGTAAAGCTTTCCTGTTTGCCGATTTTTATGACATTTCAGAAAATCGCCTAAAAATGTTGCAATTTGTCCCATTTATCTCACACAATTTCTTGCGTACAAAGGCAAATCACCCCAAATAGGAACACCTAAGATCTACTGAACAGTTTGATGCCCAATATGCATAGATATACCAAAGCCTGTGGTATGTACTGACCCCAAAATAAAAATAGCGCATATGGATTTCTCGCCTGCCAACTCAGCTTTTGCACAGAGCCCACTGACAGTGTATTATGTGCTGTAACACCCCCTAACTGTACAGAGACCCCCAGAAAACCATATTTTTTTGGAAAGTACACATTCTGATGAATTCAAAATAGGTAAAGTTATTTTTCTACACCAAAGATACACATGGCAAAGCTATGCTAAAAACTGATCAGGAATACTAATACAGGGCTAAAAATGCAATGAAACCACAAAAATTGTGCAAATTAGTGAAACGGCAAAATAAGTCACAGTGGTCAGAATATCTGATCCAATAGTCACGCTGTCAAAATATACAGTTTTTAGGGAATAGAAACTAAAAACAAAGTGGTAAAAATAAAAAAAAAGTGTATGTGTGCACATGTGTAAAAGTTGTGTGACAGTGTGTAAGTGTATATAAGTGTGCAAAATGAAAAAAAAAACTGCTATATTTTCTGCTGTGAGTGTGTGTAAGTGCAAAAAAACCCCCACCTTACCCGTCCTGAAGCAGGGATCGCAGTCCTGGTCCTCCTGCTTCAATCTACATCCGGGGCTGGCGCTTGGGGGGGAAAACAGGAAGGAGGAAGTGAAGACGAAGCAGCAGACGAAATGCGATCACGTCTGCTGCTTGGTCGCAGGGCCAACATGGCAGGGGGCTGTCATCCGCTTCTGCAGAGAGTACCTTTATCTGCCAAACAACGTATGGCGCATGTTGTTTGCAGATAAAGCCTTTTACTGCAACAACGTATGCCGTACGTTGTTGGCAGTGAAAGGGTTAAACCATTTTCACTTCAGTACTTCCTGTCACTTCCTGATCCCACAAAACACAGAAGGAGTTGATATAAAATTAATTACCAGTCCACTGAAATGCCACTGGTAATGAAATGCTCAAGAAAATGTAGCATGAAGCACCTCACATGGAAGGAAAAAGGAAGTATTCAAAAACTACTTAGAGGAGATGCATCTTTTAGGACCAATATATTTTAGAACAAGTTCTATACAGCAGCAACTGAGCAAACTAAAAGTTGAGGAATTGATGGTTTTAGTTCTAAACCATAGTGCCAAGTAAAATTTGATTCTTAAACAGTAAAAGAATAGGGATGCACCGAATCTACTATTGTTGGGTTCGGCCAAACCCCATATTGTTTGTAAAAGATTTGGCTAAATACCAAATCAAATCCTTTACAAAGGGTTAAATAGAATTAAAAATGTTTTTACTTCCGTGTTTTTGTGACCAAAAGTCACATGATTTTAAGGGTTAGGATTCAGTTCAGGCACTTGGATATGGCTTGATCCGAATCCTGCTGAAAAAGGCTGAATCTTGGCCGGATCCTGAACCGAATCCTGGATTCAGTGCACCCCTAAAAAAAGATCTGTCCATTAAAAAATGCAAATATTGGTTATAGGGAATAGGGAAATGTATATATTTAAAAATGGTTTTCAGTTTGAGCCTGGCAATTATGGCTCTGTGTTTGACATCTATAGTTTGAAAATTATTTGAAGGTTTGTTAGGAGCTCATATTTTAGATCAGCATACACATCATAATATTGTAAAGGAAACTGGTTGACTAAGTTTAATCACATAGTGCCAGAGCACTATCTGCAAGGAGTTTATATGTGTCTGTGTGGGTTTCCTCCTACACTCTTAAAACATACAGGCAGGTTAATTGGCTTCTATGTCTGAATGTGGTAAGAACCTTAGATTGTAAGCTCCTCCGGGGCAGGGACTGATGTGAATGAGGAATAATCTCTGTAAAGCTCTGCTGAAATGTGTCAGCACTATATAAATAACAAGGAATAAATAAGGTAGTGGAGATTTGCTTAAAATTACTTAAATACTCATATATTTTTGCAAAGAACACATTCTCCCAAATCCAAAATGGGTAAATATAACTTTCTACTGCAAACTACCAAATTGCAAACCTTTCTTAAAACTGGCAGTTTTGAATACATTTATGAGAATCGCCTCAGAGCTTCTACTTTGTAGAATCTCCGATATTATTATGTACCAAAATTAAACATCCTAAATAGGAATGCAAGGAGTCTACTGAACATTTTGATTGTGCTTAGGTTTATTGAAGTACATGGCATGTTGAGACCCCAAAATATACCTTTTATACATACTTATTTCACAGCTTACATTTCAATTAATTCAAAAGCACCACCACCTGTATTATATGGGATAGAGCTGTGAAAAAGTACACTGACCCGTGAAAACCATATTTTTTTTGGAAACTCATTCTCCTCAATCAAAATGTGTAAATTTCTCTTTCTGCTACAAACAACCAAAGTTACTAGTTAACTAAAGTTAGTAGATTTGTTGAAATTTCTAAAAATTGGTTCCATTTTTTTCTCAATATATTTTTAACAACAGTTTTACGTTTACAATACAGTGTGTGTATATATGGCCTCAATGAGGCCTTCACGAAATAGTAAATGTTGTTGAAGTATTATAAACCATTAAATAAAACAACTTACTAAACAGTGTTCTGTGACCTGATTGTTATAGTTTACAGATATTGAAATAAAGTATATTCACAGTTTTCTACATTTTAAATACAGAATATTGGTTGAACAAGTTGAAAAAGAAACAGAGAAATAAGAAAAGAAAAACCCTTATGTAATTTATATGGAAAGCCGCGTTTGGGATGAGGCATCAGGTTGTCTATAGTCAAGCCGTGGTTGTCAGGTTTTTAAAAATTTAGCAACTGGTAAGCTTTTCAATCATCATGGTCCAGTTGATTTTTTTTGTTTGTTTTTTTTTATTGTTGTTTTTTATGCTGGCAAAAAGATTGGCAGTTTGTGCTGATGTTTTGTAAAGCCAATGCATTTTCCATTCAATAAAGCTGACATTGGGTCATCTTTTACATTGATGTAAAATACAGAAAAGGTTACATTGTACACTCTACTCCAAAACCAGACCATCATGCGTCACGTTCAATAAATATAATACAGGTATCGGACCCCTAAAACAGGGTCACTGATACCATGCTTTCAGCAGTTCTCTTAGGTTTTAGAGCTGCAATCTGAAAATTACTTTATAAGCATCCAATAGAATAGTATTGATTAAACTTGATTAGGTTATATCCCAGCAAGTATTTCAGGTTTCAGGCTCATGGGTGACCTTTAAATATGTTTCCCACACCCAAACATATAAATGTTCTCTTGGATGCAATATTTTATAAAAAGGCTGGGTAAAATATGGGGATCATGTGTGCCTGGTTAGAAAGGTGAATACAACAGTGTTCCAAAAGGATATATTGCCATTGGCTTTTTCCATTGATCTTTTAAGGACATTACATAGTGTATCAACTTGGAGGCTCTAAAAGGTTGTGACGGGGGTGCTTGTATTAATCTTGCAATTATGATAGTATCATAGGGCTCTCAACTGTGAAAAAATTATTAACTTTAATAAATCAAAGGGCCAAAGGTGGCCCTTTGGAATACTGCATAGTTTTGCACTGGTACAAACTCGGAATTACTGGAGCCACTAGGGCCTGTGGATACATCAGACCAGAGGAATATTTTAGTATATCCCAAATTTTCAAGCTGGTGTTTAAACATGGGTTAGTAGTGGGGGTCTGTTGTCCTGGAGAAGACCAAAACAGAGCTTCAGCAGTAAAGGGGACACAAAAGTGATTTCCAAGTGATATGCACTTGGGGCCCACTGGTCCTAAATTGATATGGAGGCCCAAGCCACCCTGACTTCTATTAAAACAAGGTTTGAACTAGTATAAAAGACAGTTTTATACAATTAACCCAAGCTAATTATGAAATCTGGTATCTGTTCCACTCTTCTATCAGGTGAGAATATTGTGCTGAAATTTTGACCCCCCCAACACAAAAATAATCTGACTGTCATTTATAGCCAAAGTTATAGGATAAGGAAAGTTACAATCACTAGGAGGGTGACAAAATGTTAGGCATGCCCCCCAGTGACTGTAATCGCTTTTCTGAAACCTCCAACGGTGCTCCTATTAGGAGAAAACCGCACCGGCCAGGGTGTATGCGAGGAAGTCTTCCTCCTTCGGTCTTCGTGCATGCACAGTAGAGAGAAAAGCCGAGCTTTAACAAAAAAGCCAGCGTTTCATTGTGAAAGGAAAAAGGATCACTTGTCTGGCGCTTTCTCTGATTTCAGATTTTTTATAGTAGAACAAATGTCCTACTGTATATGGTTATTTCTTCATCAGTAGTCATAAGTTTATCTTAAATAATCTTGGGGAGTTGCATTCATATTGTGTAGGGCGGGAGGAGGGATAAATCAGGGATGTCCATACAAAGAGACTTTGTGGGTAGGTTTTTGACAATTACTGGTAAGGTGTCCATTAGCTTGTCTGAGGGGGTGTATTTGTTAATCTCTTTTGCAAATATTTTGGCATTAGTGTAGATTTTTTTTTCCAAAGGTGTTTATTTATGCATTTGTAACATAAAACAACATAAAACATTTGACATTGGTTCTACAAGCATGTTATTTTCATGCCAAGATATATATGGTACATTGGTTTAGATAATCAATAATATCCTACTCAAGATAATGTTCAGATTCCTGTTAAAGAAGGGGAGGATTTGGGATTACCAGTGGAGGTGGTTCAAATTCCCAGGGAGTTATTCCATGGCTTCAACCCATGTTCCCCATACCTTGTCATACTTTTGAGGGCATCCCCTTGCTATGTAGGTGAGTTGTATCAGTGGAAGAAGGGCTTTAAGTAAATTGAGCCAGCTGGCAATTGTCGGGGGAGAGCGTGCCATCCATTGAAAGAGGATACTTTTCCTGGCATAAAACAGTAATGTTCTATAGAGGATGCGCAATGCTGATTTGGGAGTAATGTCATCCACAATGCCAAAAAAGCAAACCTTGGGATTAAGTATTTTAGGTAGGACGTTGTGTTTTGGATGTGGTCTAGGACCTGGTTCCAAAAGTGATGTATTTGTGGGCATGACCACATTAAATGAAAGTTGTTGGCCTCGGAGATTGGAGGGTGGAGAGGAGCAGGGAGTATAGTGTGGTGATCAGCTTTTTGGAGGAGGAGTTTCGGAGGGTGGTTTCAAGCTTAGTGAGCACAAAGGGAACTATGGTTCTTTGAAATTGGTGTCTGAAGTCTTGTTGGAGTTGTAGGTATGAGAACCAGGGTAACAGCTCTCCTGTGTCTGTATGTCTGATCTGGTTTCTAGGTAACAGGGCCCCAGCATTGGTCACATCTCCCAGTGTACGTATGCCCCAGTGAGGCCACACTCGGTATGGGGCAATTTGTTGGAAATTGGGTAAGTAGGAGTATCTTTTGCCATGCTTTGTAGGGTGTCACGATGACTGGGTGATTGGTTTGGATACCTGATAATTTACGGAATGGGAAATATTTCAGTCACTTTATTGAGCTAGCTAGGGTTGCCTGTAATGGAACATAGTAAACCTGTGCGGCTAGGAAGTAAAATTGCTAGTGTGGAAGGCCTTGGCTGCCTTCTGTAATTGGTGCTCTAAGCTTGGCTCTAAAAAATCTGGGAGATTTATTGGCCTACAGGAAGGCAGTCTGTGTTTTGTCTAGAGAGGTGAAAAATTTTGGCGGAATGAAAATAGGTGAGAATTTAGAAAGGAATATCATCTTTAGCAGGTTGATTCTGCCCCAGAGAGATAGGGGGAGATTGCCCCATATCAGCAGTTTCTCTTTCATGGCTTTAAGAATAGGATCTTAATTGTTGGGAATAAATTCGCTCAGCTCCTTTCAAATTTGGATGCCCAGGTATTTAAATGCATCAACCCATTGCAGGGGACTTGGATTAGTGTAGATTGTTGATGCCACTAAAGTGCCTTTTCGGCCTCATGCATTAAACTGGCCATAAATGTTAACAGTTAAACAGTTGTATGATTTAGAATATGATTTGTCTACCGACGAAAAAGACCATTTCAAGCCATATCATCTTGTTGAAGCTATGAAAACTACCTGCTTGGTGCTGCAAACAATTGGACAATGAGAAAATGTCATTGCTAATGATGAAAATGTTAAAACCTGACCGATGTCAGATGAAAAATGGGTAGGTGTGCAATTCTTCAGTGCCCACTAGCCTTACGTTAATTTGACGGATTTGTCGGATCGCACTGAAATTGGTTGTTAGGGAGAAAAAAATCCTAGCGCGTATTGCCACCTTAAGAGCTAGATTCAGGTCTGAGTGGACTTGGTCTATCTTATTCCTAAAATCTATGGTAGCATTGTCACACTGCTGGTGTCAATATGTTAATTATCTAATTGCATTTCTTTTATGTTGGAAACCTAACTGAATAACTCTGCCCCTTGTGTGCCTCCTATAATGTACTGATTTGGTATTTTCCTTGAAATATTGTGTTAAAGGATGTTTCTATATCCTCTTCAACTGCATGAATCATTAATAATAAGTTGTTACGTTTTCATTAAAACTCTCTGGAGGATGGAGTGTAATCCAGAAGGGTCAACGGGGGGGGATCCAACCATGAAACATTGTGAATATTGACTTTTGACAGCTTTTGCAATTTGCCGCATTTATCTTGCACACTTTCTGACATACAAATATAAATCACCCCAAATGTAAGACAAAAACCCCAGAGACCTATATATTTTTTTGAAATTGCACATTCCAGTGAATCCAAAATGGGTAAATATATATTTCTACTCAAAGCGTTTCAAAATTTAGCGTTTTTTATGATGTTTCTAAAAATCACCTAAATGTGTTGTAATTTGCAGCATGTGTGTTGTGTGTGTATAATAAGTGCCACTTACTGTTTCTGGAGCAGGTGGTATGCTGTCATCAGTGGAGGGGTGAAGCAGGAAGTGAGTGGGTTGCGCTGGGTGGAAGGAAAGGCGATGTCAGCTCTGAAATGATTGTGTTGCAGGACTCACATGACAGTCCCCTTGGCTTGTTGCTCCTAACCTGTTGCTGCTGGTGCAAAGATAATACCTCTAACTATGAAGAAAGTATCAGATATGTTCGTGGCAGTTAGAGCCTTTCCTGTAAGCATGTTGAAGTTATGTACTTGGCAGGCAAAATGTTAAGGGAACTACGCAAATTGTTGATGGAAAAGGAATTTGGAAAGGAGCAGGGCCAGCAAGATATTGCAATCTTTTAAAAGGGTACAAATTTAACTAATTCAGCATCCCTTTCTTTACACAGGTTTATAAAGCTGCCTATAGGCTACAGCTAATGTGATGATGGGAATTAGCTTTACATCTTTATGCAGTTTTGGTATTTCAGAGGAAAGATAAGTCACAGTCAATAGTATACGTGCCTTTAAAATTTATTCAGATAATTCAGGCAAACTCTTCTGATCATTGGAAATTAGACATGTCCATGATAACACAATTAATAAGTAACACAGTTAAAACATTACATTAAGATTGGGCAACAAATCTATCTCATGGTTTCTTCCATGTTTTGTTTTCTACTCAAAAACAGAAGGCTCCATAGTTTCATCTGATGGCCCTTGATCTGCTTTCTGTCCAACATTTTTCGTATCAGGTGTATCACCATTCTCATGGAGTTTCTAAAACGGATGCAAACATAGAAATATCAGGATTATATATGGGATAGCATATAAACAAGACTTTATCATTTGTAAATTTGTCAATGTTTTGTGGCCTATTTAAGGAAACTAACATTTTAGAAGTGATGAAGTTAAGGCATCATTTCAGAAGGTTAGCAGCAATAAGTTCTACAACAGTGTTCTAATATTCTATTTTTTTTCCCATACATAAAAATGTCTTTGAAACCTCACCAGAGGCGGCACAGCAATAAGGGACTATTTTATCTAAAATGAGGTTGTGTTATTTTCTGGATTCAAGAAAAAAGGGTAAGTATTTTCTGAAACCTTGAATTAAAGAAAATAATTGCAAAAATTTGCCAGAAAAAACTCAGCAAGTAAAAGCTGGTGAGGTTGTACAGAAGTCATTGGGAATATTTTCCAACTTTATTTCTTTATTTTCCCAGTTTATTAAAATATTTGAGTTTTAGCTTCATTGATGGAACCAACTGTGTGATAGAAAATTCTGTTGTGTTTTGTCTTAAATAAGGTACTGCTTATTGATAAAAATAGGGAAAAATGCTTATGATTTGTCTGCATTTTTTTTTCTGCAAATTTTAATAAATAAGTGTTGAATGTTAAGGCAATGTGCCCAAATGCTTTATAAATACAGTATATTAAAAAGCTTAATAAGGGAAAGACATTTTCACTGTGCAGGCACATTGGAGATAGAGATGGGGTAAACAAGATTTGTTACAGGAACAAAGGCAATTAAAACTGGGTAAAACAGACTGCGCAAAATAAAAAATGTTTAGTTATAGTTACCCAAAAATGTAATCTATAAAGGCTGGAGTAAACGGATGTCCAACATAATAGCCAGAACACTACTTCCTCCTTTACAGCTCTCTAAGCTGTTAGCAGTCAGTAACCAATCAATAAATTGAGGCGAGGCCATATGGCCTCAGTTTGCTTTTAAATCTGGTCTGCCTGCTCACAAACTAACTAAACAGTTATGTCCCATGTGCCCCCCCCCTAAAGTCCCTCTAAACAAAATCCCATCTGCGATCTGTAGATAGATCTCTAGAGAAAATTTCTTATTTGGCTCTAATCGGGCCAGTCCCTATTTTTAGTAACTGTATTTTCAAATGATATCTATCACTTATTATTTTAGACTAAATATTATTTACATATATACATTATTGAATTGTATTAGAGATTCATATACAGCCTGTACTGAGAATAAAAACCCCTCAGAATCAGCCATAGAAAGTAGTAAGTATAGGCTTACCAGCTTGGTTTGATTGTCCAATTTGGAATGTGGGCATATTACAATGTTTACACTAGTAGATGACAGAGTGTCTGCTGTGTTGTCTCCATCAGCAGCCGACAATCCTGAAATAACCAGTGCACTTGAAAAGCTTCTCTTCCCAAACAGAAGACTTAGTGTTGAACTTGTAGATGAAGCTTGGCTAGACTGCTGAATCCTACTTGTCTGTTGATTTAAATTTTTGCGTGCAGCAACAGAAATTGCAGGACTATGTTGAAAAGGTGAAGAGGATGAGTTGTTTAAAGAGTGCTGACTTGCAGAAACTCTCCTGGACATTTTGTAGTTGGATGTAAATTGCTCTGAACAAGAATCAAGTTTTTCTAAGTCAGGACCAGACACACTTGAAGCAGGTGGCTTCTGACATAAAGATGCACGTGTTTGAGCTGACTGACTTCTGTGTTTTCTCTTTCCTGTTAAGTCATATAAAAACATTTGTATATAAATAATCCATGTTATATAAAATACTATTTATACAACTGAATGTAGCCCAACATACAGTATACTCATTTGCAAAATTGGTAAATTAAGGATTGCCAATTTATTTAAACATCAATTAACCCCAATAGGATTGTTTTGCCTTCAATAACAATGAATTAGATTTTACTTGGGATTAAATACAAAGTACAGGTATGGGATCTGTTATCCAGAATGCTTGGGACCTGGGGTCTTACGGATATGGGATCTTTCCGTAGTTTGGATCTCCATGCTTTAAGTTTACTAAAAAATCATTTAAAAATTAAATAAACCCAATAGGATTGTTTTGCCCCAATAAGGATTAATTATATCTTAGTTTGGATCAAGTACAAGGTACTGTTTTTTTTATTACAGAGAAATAGGAAATAATTTCTATAAATTAGAAATCATTTGTTTAAAATGGAGTCTATGGCAAATGGCCTTTCCGTAATTCAGAACTTTCTAGATAATGGGTTTCCAGATCCTACAGGTATGGGATCCCTTATGTGGTAACCCGTTATCCAGAAAGTTCTGAATTACAGAAATGCCATCTCCCATAGACTCCATTATAAGAAAATAATTCTAATTTTTTAAAATAATTTCCTCTTTCTCTGTAGTAATAAAACAGTATCTTGTACTTGATCCCAACCAAGGTATAATGAGTCTCTATTGGAGGCAAAGCAATCCTATTGGGTTTATTTAATATTTAAATGACTTTTAGTAGACTTAAGTTATGGAGATCCAAATTACAGAAAGATCCCTTATCCGGAAAACCCCAGATCCCAAGCATTCTGGATAACAGAGGTCCCATACCTGTACCTGTACAATCTTATTATTACAGAGATAAAGAAAATAATTTTTAAAAATTAGAATTATTTTCTTATAATGCAGTCTATGGGAGATGACCTTTTTGTAATTCAGAACTTTTTGGAAAACGGGTTTCCAGATAATGGAAATGGATCCCATTCAGAAGGATGTACATAAAATATGTGTATAGTAAGTCTTTTTAACACATATTAAAACAGAAGTCACCATCGGACTAAATATACTTTTTAGAAAGTTTGATACGATAAACTGTCAGGAGGACCCCTCTTACCCAAAATATCTTTTATTGTCTTGGGGCTAGAGTCTGGCATATGGTGGTAAAAGTAGATATATTACTAGGAGGGGCTGGGGAAGGGCAGTGGTTGTGGTACATATAAAAGGAAATCTATACCCCCTGAATAAATACTTAACAAACAGATAGTTTATATTCTGTTACGTGACCTATTAAAGAATCTCACCATACTGGAATATATATATCAGTAAATATTGCCCATTAACATCCTTTCCCATGATCCACTATTTAGTGATGGGCTGCGTGCTCCCTCAGAGTTCACATGACCAGAAATAATGCAGCTCTAACTGTAACAGGAAGAAGTGTGGGAGCAAAAGACAAAACTCTGTCTGTTAATTGGCTGATGTGGCCTAGCATGTATGTGTGCCTTGGCTTGTTTGTGTACACTGTGAATCCTATGATCCCAGGAGGCGGCCCTTAATTCTTGAAATGGTAATGGTTTATTTAGATGAAGCAGGGTTGTTTATGCAATATATTTTACTGAAGGTCACGACATTTTCCCAACATTTGATTGGACAGGTTTAAAAATGTTTGTCGTAAAACAATGAAATAATCATCATTAAACAAATGTTCACTATACATGCTTTCATTTTGAAGGGTTGGGTTATATACAAAAGTACACAAAGGGACAGAAAGCCAATGCTTAATATATATTTTCTTGCAGCCAACATGACAAAAATATAACAAAAGTTGCCTCACATATAGTTTCCCATTTATGGATGAATTGTTTGTTAGAATGTTCGGTTAGCCAATAAGATCAATAGCAGGGTGGCAACAAAATCTGCCTGTGTATTGCAGCTTTAGCTAAGTTCCTGCATGCTTTTCTATTATTGATATTCCAGTTTTTGGCTCTTTGTATGATCCTTTACTATTCTGATTGCTGCATTCTTCATTTAATTGTAAATGCTGCACTCCAGCATTGCCTAATTTCTGACTGCAAGTTTGTTTAACCCTCTATAAGCTTCACTATACATATTCTCAATGGGGCTTAAAGAATAAGTAAACCTTTTTTTCTATCAGTAAAATTACTCTAAACAGCCTCCAGAATTACCTACCTTTGTCCCAGCATTCTCTCTGACCTGGTTCCTCAGTTAGAAGTTAATTGTTTTTCTTTACTTCCTTGTGCAGAGTGAAGCCCCGCCCCACTTCCTGTTCAGTTCTCTCTTCAATTGACTACCTGTAGTTGACCAGAGAGCCTTCTGCGCATGCCTGGAGGCAGCAGGAGCCAGTCTGTGCATTAGCAGGGTTTTTTTTTTTTTGATGAGAGACCTGAACAGGAAGTGGGGGCGGGGCTTCACTCTACACAAAGAAGCAAAGAAAAACAATTAACTTCTAACTGAGAAACCAGGTCAGAGAGAATGCTGGGACAAAGGTTGGTAATTCTGGAGGCTGTTTAGAGTAATTTTACTGATAGAAAAAAAGGTTTACTTATTCTTTAAGCAGTGCTTTGTAAAAGGGATGAATTACCCTCTTCTCCCATGAGTCATTGCCAGTTATTAATACAGAAAAAATCTTGCTGGCAGGCATTGTTTGCTACAGCTATGTTTATTATCCACAAGTACCCTGTGGTCCATTTCCATCAATGACTTCTTCTTTATAAAAGCTGGTTCAGAGAAAATGATAAAAACTAGCTATTTCTACCCAAAACCCAGCGTGAGTTAGCATGTGGGTTTTCCTTTATAATTGATTGAGCCTGAGTCCCCAAACAATCATAACTAAAGTCCTAAATCAGATCTGCTTAAATTATGTACGTAGATTGGGATGAGTGAGATATTCTTTTGATTCTGCATAAATAGTTTTTGGATGGACTTCCACTTTCAGAAATACAATAATCCAAATGATACATCTCTACTAAAACCTTATTGACATAAATTTAAAAAGTATGTAGTTGAAATTACAAAATCCATTGTTTTCTAAATTGACCAAACCAGAGACAAAAGTGCTTATTTTAGTTTGCCACAATCAAACAGAAACTCACCTATTGCTTCATGGGTGAATATATCTAGAGAGTTCCTATGTGACATCTCACTACAAATATGTTCTGGGTTTCTGATGCTTTGATTAATATTGCTTGCAGATTGACTGTCAGTAGAATATGAACGACCTCCACAATCCATTTCTTCAATGTTACCTCCAGTATGGTGGCTTGTGTCACATTCTTTTCTCATCCTCCAATAACATAATAGAGGTATTGGTGAATGTATTAGATATAATACACATTCATGGATATTAATACAATGAGAAGGAAGCCATTTAAGTTATAACAAGTGAACCTAAATTCAAGCTATCATTTAAAGAGACTTGGTCAGTCTATTTTAATGCAATTTATCCAAAAAACAGAAACCAGATCCTTAAAATGCTTCATATCTAAATTTTGACTTGTGATTTATGAATCTCTCACACTTTGGTCTAATATTGTTTAGTTGTCTTTCCCTGTCTTTGATGCATGTAGCACTGTTTAGGAGTTACATGTGCAATTACTTCAGCAAGGGGCAAGCTGCAGTCTCTTTATAGTGCAACATGACTCATCTATTTTTCACCATTGTAATGGTTCTCTGGAATACATTTCATATGCTGAGCTTCTACTAAAACCAGAAAAACCACTGTGTGATATACTTACAGGGTGATCTAAATTAATTTTGGAATTAGGCGCAAAAACAACTTACAGAATCCAGTAGTTATACACTACATGCTTCTATACTGGCCCCTTTATCAAGAATTATTTCAAAGTTATATTAACAGATCATGCAGAAATAGATAGTTTTAGTTGCTGCTTAAGCAAAAAAAATACAGAAAGACATAATTTTGCTGTTATGTACCTATGAAACTTACCTAATCCACTTTTTCTGAAACCAGGTTCTTATACTGTCGAAACTTATTGGTTCCCCCCACATATTTCTAAGACGTTCATGAGTCCCTAGGTAAGAAATCGTCAAAGAAGACACATACATTGGATAACCCAAAGGCTGGTCACAGGATGAATTAATAAGATTTCTCAGAACTTGTTTATTGTTCTGGATGCTGCCTCTCTCAGGGTCACGATTACGTAGAAAAATTAATTCCTGCTGCTGCCCGGCCCACAGTCCTCGTACACACTCCTTGTTTACCTATAGCAAACAATTTAAAATTCTGTTAGTTATGATGATTATGCATTTCTATCTAATTTGTGTAACACTTTATTTTTTTATATGTGTTCCAACTACATTAAGAATATTCTGGTATGGTAACAGGTGCATTTAAGATATATTTGAAGCTGATATTTCTTAATATTAGAATGGAATATTAATGATGCTATAGTGGGTACTAAAATTAAACCTTTAAGTGCCAACAGAATTTCTCATTTCATTTGCTCTAAGTGCCAGACTTTTTTTTTTTTTAACCTTTTGTGCTCTCTCACTTTAGGGGCATTTCTAAATCTGCCCGAGTTTTTCCACTTCTAGATGATAAAGAGCTCTAAACACCAAAAAAAAAAATTATATTGGGATTTATACCAGAAAAATATTTTATTTTATGGACAAAAATTGAACCGATTTGGAAAGCCTCATGTCTCTCGAAACGTGCCATTACCTGATATGTATAGTATTAAGGAGTTTTCTGACTTCTATAGATCTAAATTAAATAGATTCTAAATTAACAAATCTTCAAAGCACTATAGGATAATAATTTAGATTCCAAAGCTCCAAAAATCCTGGATTCTAGTTTACACCCAGGATTGGTATTGATGACTCCTCACCACCAACCATTCAGAATTTTAAATCATTTTTCCTTTCTTCTCTGTAATTACAAAACAGTACACTGTACTTGATCCCAGCTAAGATATAATTAATCCTTATTGGAGGCAAAAAAATCCTATAGGTTTCTTTAATGTTTAAATGTTTTTTTAATAGGCTTAAAGTACAGAGAGGTAAATTACGCAAAGACCTCTTATCTGGAAAAACCCAGGTCCCGAGCATTCTACATAACAAGTCCCATACCTGTATAGGAAATACAAACAATTAGATGATAAAGAACTTATATTAACTAATCTTTAAGCATTTAATGTACCTTGATAACTTTAAAACTGAGGTAGCTTTTGTGCAGCATAATTACTTTGTATTCATCAGTCCCTTCATCAACAACATGCCGCAAAGTCAGCAGTTCTTCTCTATTAGATAATACAGCCTTACGCCAAGCTGGATCTCCTTCATGACAAATGACAACTTTTTTTTCAAATTGCTGAATTGCATCAAACAGTGCAGAGAAGTCATCATATTCTTCAGGGCATGCAAACTGATTCTGAAGATGAAAAAAAAAATGTTTTAGTTTACTATGGATGTGTTAAAGTTACAAAGGTAAAGTTGTAAAAACCAAGCCATCGCCAGACCTTTTGTCTTGTTATATTAATCCCTTAATTGTACCGACATCAAGTATCAATTGTACTGGTAAGGTAGGTAAATTACCAGCCAGGAGTTATCCAAACTGACTTATATAACCAAGCAAATAATTTTTAGTAATAACAAGTCTCTCATTGGTTGGTGTATTGCTTTTAAATTGATGATCCTGCAAGTTTATGCAGAGAACTTTAAACAGTCACAAGGGAATGGCTAGTTTTCTGGATGCTTCTGTGCATAACCTATTTAACAACAATTATACACTCATGTGAAAAAATTAGAAAGCCTTTGGCATATGGATATTTAATCTCAATTTTAACAATACTGGGAGATTCAAGTAATATAACTAAACAATTAAAACTGAAAAAAAGACTTTTCGAATGTAATTCTACAAAAATGCAGTTTCTGGTGAGGAATAAATCAGGACACTCCCACATTTAGTCCCACTTAATATGGCATAAATCACACACTGATGTATACCATCAGGTGCACATGATTAGAACATTGGAGGTTTGCCCTATTTAAACCTCAGACATTTAGTTTGGTGTGCTCCTGACTGTTGAGGTGAGATCAAAGGAGCTGTCTGAGGCCTTCAGAAAGAAGATTGTAGCAGCTTATAAGTCTGACAAGGGATTTAAAAGGATCTCAAAATAGTTTAAAACCAGTCAGTCCACTGTCCAGAAAATAGTCTACACGTGGAGGACTTTCAAAACAACTGCCAACATGCCGAGGTCTGGCTGTCCAAGGAAGTTTCCCCCGAGAGCAGACTGAAAGATGCTAAAAAAAGTCTCCAAAAACCCTAAATGTCATCACGGGACTTACAGCAGGCTCTTGCTACTGTTGATGTGAAAGCACATGCCTCTACAATCAGAAAGTGATGGTACAAGGTGGAGGTGCAAGGAGGAAACCTTGGGTCTTTAAGAGAAATATTAAGTCCATGTGTATGCTGTTTAAACTGTACTTGTCTACCATATCTATAGAATCTCAAAAGCCATGAATAGCCTGTAAATTATTTTCTTGTTAATGTTGTTTATTGATTTTGCACTTTAGCCTTGTCAGATCAGAGCTAATATAGCAAAGTACAACAGGACATGTAACAAGAGACAGAAGTCAATCTATGTAAAATTTAATTTCAGTTCAGTTTATTAATATGTTAATTAGACACCAGAATAATTACTCAATATAACATTCTGTTCTATTTTAGATACAGATGCAGCTAACAAGTTTTCGCATTTGTCTCACCATTTTTGAGTGTTAAATCCTGCCTCTAGATGAGTGCAGCAAAGCAAAATAGAAAACGCTATAGACCATTTGTGCTGTATTTTTCCCCTTGTGTAAAATGGAAGAGACATAACACGACAACATGATAAAGGAACTTGGCTGTATATGTATGTCAAATGAATTGTCCTTCCAGGCCAGTTATTGTGTCCAGACCAAGGATAGATTACAGTTCTTTCTGCTTCTAGGAAACTACTTTATGGAAGTCTATGGAATTTTGATGAATACACGTATTCACAACAAAATTACATGAGATGTTGGTAGCGCACAAAGAGGGATGCTTTTCATTTAGTATTATTAGTAGTGGTAAAGGGGGATTTTGGCTGTTGGAGCAGAAAGGCAGGTTTCACTTTGACAAGAAGAATGAACTTGAGTAACTATGTATGTGTTGTCCTCAACTTTGCTGAGGATTTATCTGTATTATGTATGTTGCCCTATGTTATTTGACAGGCACATTTAATACATACCTGATGGAGTTTCAAGGACATTCTGATTGCTGGTGCAACAACTGTATGGAGTAAGTCCATATCAGCAAACACCCATTCATCTCGAGCAGCTATTCGAAAATCTCCCTTGAACAATGTATGAAGTCCATGCAGAAAAGAATCCAAGCTGAAGATAAAATTATTATATTTTATTCGCTGCTTTAGTGAGTTTTGTATTTATTTACAGTACATCTAAGGATAAAGCCAGCTGACTTCTAAATAATAATTAATTTTTGTGTTTTACCTAAATGACTTGCAATAAATTCACTTCACTCATTTAGTTCCACTCTAACATCTACTTGATTTTAAAGAAGAAAAAGGAAAATTGTATCACATATAGGGCCCGATTCACTAAAGTGCGATAAAATTTATTGCACGCTTTTTTGCGTTAAATAAGTCGCGATAATTAGCGCGGGATTCACCATAGTATTATCGCATGCGATAAGTCGCCATTTTTGCATGCGGTATTTTTCGCACTAGTTTTAACACATGCGTTAATTTCCGCACTGAAAAGAATACTATCGCATGATTCACTATAACTTAGGCGCGCTAAATATCGCATTCGGCTATGCAAAAATTAACTCCTACTACAGGCAGGCGAAAAATTATAGAAAAGTACAGTAAATGAGTTTTTGCCAATAAAATATGGACTTACAGTGTTATTTATTCAAGTATGTGTCTTTTTACTCAATTTCACTAAAGTCTTGGCATGTATGGAATTTCGCTACTAATATACAGTACTATAGTGGTGAATATTTTGTTGCGATAATATACTGTATTGTAGCGGTGAAAATTTTGTCGCGCAAAATACATTACTATGTATATTTTGGCAATTTTTTTTTTGTCGCGATTTTGTAATCTCGCGACTTGCGGACATTTTGTAATCTCGTGACATGTGCGACTTGGGGCCATTTTGTGTCATTGAGCCTGCAGCCACACTACAGAGAGGATCATGCCTGGGGTTTCTTATCTGCTACCAGGGGAGAGGCGCTATATTATCAGCATGCTCCTGCGTTCAGGATATGACGACCTGCCGCTGGGGGACTTAGGGGTCCACGAGAGGAAGAGGGCAATCCTGGGCGAGCTAAGAGAAGGTTTGCTCGCCGGGTTTGCCCTTGATGTGGACCTCCGCCAGCTCCAGTGTCTGTGGTCTGACCTGAAGCGCAGGAGTCCAGATCTGGTGGCTGAAATTGCGGAAGGTAATTATTGTACTTTATTATGCTTTTCAATAACTTGAGGATTGAAATACCAGTAGGAGAAAGTAGGAATAGCTAGAATACAAGAAAGGAGGTTCCATATTATGGTGCAAAAAAGTGTTAGTTTTTTTTTTAATACAGGGAGAGCTGTGAAACTGTAGAATTCTGAAGAACATGTCAAAGCCATGGATGAACATTTTTATGAAGCAGAACAATTGCCCTGTACCTTCTCAGCCTTTGACCATTTTGAATTGATTAGAAATTGAAGACATCAGAGTCCGATTCTCTAGGCTATATGTAAGGTTGATGCCACACGTGGCGTTTTTACGCTGTGTATTTTCTAATTCTCTCGGTGGCTGAAAAACGCACGAAATCATCATCCATAGAAATAACTTGAAAAGACTCAAAGGAAACCACACAATGCGTAAATACGCTAGAAAACGCCTTACCACGGATTTTCAAGCGTTTGCCGAAATACGGCGTTATTTGCACAGCAATCTATTCCTATGTATATACAAAGGCAGATGCCAGACCTAGCGGAAATACGCTGCGTTTTTTACTATTTCGCACTATTAGCACCATGGAAACGGGATTTGCTACGTCACCAGTACTAGGCTGAAAAACCCCATAGTCAGGGGCTGTGTGGCTTGTGCTGCATTTTTAGACTGAGAAAAAACGCAGCGTAAAAACGCCAAAGGTGTTATCCATTCCCATATTAATACATTGGTCTATGTTCCTATACTCCAAAATGGACCGTCCAGTATCCAGACTACAAAACAATCTCTATCCCCATGGCAGATGCAGTAACATTTAAATTCCTTATTGACAAGCACCTAGAAGGATTCTGCATGTCAGTCTTAACTTCTCTTCAGGAGCAGCATTTGACACATTTTCTCTGGAGGTGTTGTTAGAACACCAATCTTCCCACATTGTAGATTGTAACACCTAAGTGTGTGACATGGCCTTAGATGCAGCCAAGTTTGTGGCTAAAGCCTCAGCTGAATCCGTAGCAGCATACTGATTTCTTTGGTTAAAGTCATTGTCTGCTGACCCTACTTTCAAAAGATCCCTGTCAGACAATGTTTTCTAGGGTAGTTGTTTAGAGCTAAAATTAAGAAGTTTATTTCATAGGCTACTGGAAATAAGAGCATGTAGTCAAAGCATCCATGGTCCAATAAAGGACCAAAATATTTGATAAAATAAAAGTTATATTTTGTCACTTTAATTTACAGTAGTGTGTTAGCTTTTTAAAATATTTTGCTTTTGTTAACCAGCAACCTAACAGAGAAACCCTTTTATTAACAACTGTATTATTTGTGTATGTGCGTATATCTATATATGTGTGTGTGTATATGCATTGCCCCTGAGGGCAGTGAGGCTGTAAAATGCTATGCTTGCTGATACTGATGACAGATTCCATTAATTCTCTTAAGAGCAGTTTGGAAATGTTATTGGACAGTCAGAATATCCAGGGCTACAGGGCTTTATAGTAATACAAATATATAAAAGTAGCTTTAATCCTGGATGTTTTGCCTGTCCAAGAATATATCCAAAGTGCTCTTAAGGGAATTAATGTAAACTGTCATCAGTATCAGCAGGCATAGGATTTCACAGCCTCTCTGCCCTTAGGGTGAAGAACCATTTGCTTCGCTTCAGATAAAATGCCATTCGTCCAGCTTAAAGGAGGTGGCCTATTGTTCTTTTGTTCATTTCTGTATGAAAGGAAATCAGTGCATGTAATGCAATAAATTCTGTGTATTTTCCCACACAAATACATTTTCTCTAGTGCAAACAAACCAGGAATGCTCTGAATTTAGGATGCAGATTCAGGATTATGTGACTTTAAATCTCTGGACATGTTGATAAAAGTAAGGCCATACACCTGGGATGTAAAAATATGCAAGCTACTTATACCCTTAATGGGACTGCACTTGGCAAATCCATAATGGTGAAGGACCTTGGAGACCTTGTAGATAATAAACTTGGATGCAGCAAGCAATGCCAGTCAGCAGCTGCAAAGGTAAACAAGGGTTTGAGCTGTATTAAAAGGGCCATAGATTTGCGAGAGGAAGGAGTCATTCTTCCACTTTAAAGAGTGCTGATAGGCCTCAGCTAGAATATGCTGTTCAGTTTTGGTCTTCAGTGCTCAAACTAGATATTATTGAATGAAAGAGGATCCAAAGAAGGGCAACTAAGCTGGGTATGGAAGGTCTTAGTTATAAAGAAAGACTGGCCAAACTGGGTCTGTTTATACTGAAGAAGATGCACTTAAGGGAGATATGATAACTATGAATAAATATAGAAGGGGATTATATAATATCTCTCTAATGCTTTATTTACCTGTGGGACCTTCAAGCTAACACCAGGGCATCCACACCGAAAAGATGAAAGGAAGGTCTATCTAAATATTCGGAATGGGTCTTTTTACAGTTAGAGCTGTGAAGTTGTGGAATTCTCTGCCTGAATCAGTAATACTGGCAGATACATTAGAGAACTTTAAGAAGGGGTTGGATGCCTTTTTAACAACTGAGAAAATAAAGGGTTATTATAAACAGCTCTTAGTACAAATTGATCCAGGAAATGGTCAGATTCATCTTGGAGTCAGGAAGGAATTTTTCCTCCTCCGAAGCAAATTAGTGTCAGAAAGGAATTTTTACTTTCCTCTGAATTAACTAGCAGTTTAGGAAGGTTTCCTATAAATATATATATGTATCTACTATGACAACTGAACATGACAATATATTTTTTTATTTATTTAAAAAACATTTTATTTAAAAAACATTTTCTCAGATATCATTTTGCACATTAGTATTCCAGTTTTGTTTACTAGGCTTCGGTATTAGGTCAAATGAAAAATTATAGGTTCAAGGCATGTCTAAAACAAAACCAATTTAAAAAGCTGTTCCTCATAACTCAATTGCTCAATTGCTTTAGCTAGTCAAAGCAATTTGGATGGAAGAAAGAGTTTTATTAGCTTTGATACATACTGGCTGGAGTTGAAAAGTATGTTTTCCACACGAATCCCCATGCCCTTTTCAGTTACAGAAACCCCAACACAATATCACTAACTAACATTAATGTTGTTTTTGTCTGAATGCATAATCCTGCATTTATCAACAATAAACACCATCTGCAGATTCCTTGCATTTTGCCTTCTTATTCTGCCTCTTTACAGCTTAGATACCATCAGTCACAAAAATATTGCTTTGTTAGGCTACAATTTAACTCATAATTCTATTTATCTACAACCTGTCACTTAAACCCCTGTCTGGCGCTAGGGTAAACTAGACCATAGCAACCAGATGGAATTATAAACTAAAAATAAAAAAGAGTTCACTCATATTTTGGGTTGCCACCTGAAGTTGCAATATGTCAAAGCTCTGTAACCAAGTAGCTCTTATAAAGGGTATGGCTAGGATATTGCAAACCAATAAGGCATAAGTGAATGCTTTCTGGTGCTGTATGGAGAGTACACTTTAGGTTAATTCTCAGGTGGGAATGAGGCTTCTTATTGTAATGCAATTATTAATATACTGTAAGTCACTCACCTTGAAAGATATACACACATACACAAATAATACAGTTGTTAATAAAAGGGTTTCTCTGTTAGGTTGCTGGTTAACAAAAGCAAAATATTTTAAAGCTAACACACTACTGTAAATTAAATAGTGTTATGAAAGGAATTCTTTCATGGGAATACATGCTTTTTTACAAAATGCATCTGTTGATAGTGTTCCACCAGCAGAATCCTGTGCTGAAATAAATTCTTCAACAGAGCAAACAGATATTTTTTGTATATAATGTTGAGGCTATTAACAGAACAATCGAAGTATGGAAAGCAGCACACCTCTAAATTCTTTCCATAAGCACTTTAGATGTATTCTAAAGTGTCTCCTCCTAAAGAGAGTTGCAAACAGTTGACTTAAAACCGGAAGTATGGCACAGTCGTAATTATGCCAAACACAGGTTATTTACCAAAAATGAGTGACCATACTGACTATACATGAAGGAGACTAATGCGGGAGGCCACCAAAAGACTTATGGAAACTCTAAAGGAGTTACAAGTTATGCATACAATATGCTTACAACAACTTTTGTTTGAGTGCTTCACCATTTACTGATTTATGGGATAATGGTAAAAAAATCACCATTAACTTTAACATTAACAACACTACATGACATTTTGACTGCAGTTTGCAAGAATGCATGAAAGAAGTCCAGTTATTATAAATGCAGAAAAATACAGTGAAATGTTGAAGGAAAACCTGATGATGTCTGCAAGAAACATGAGCCTTGGGTGCCAGCAAGTTAATGACCCCAGAATAACATGAAAAATGTTTTTGTATGTCAGAGTCCTGATCTCAATCTAATAGAGAATTTGTGGCTGAACTTAAAGGACAAGGAAAGTCAAAATCTATTAAGCACACTATTAAATAGTACTACTATTGCTGTGTAAAAATGCTATATTTCTGGCTTGCCTAATGAAAGATTTACAGAGATACACATACTAGAACCTACATACTTGTTTCAGTGAACGGCGCCGCCATCTTGTCCAGCATGTCACAGAGTGTCCCACCCCACAGCATGTCACAGGGTGTCCTCCTCCACCCCCCCATTCACCGCTCACCTGCCACAACCCGCCCCCCCCCCCAGCACGTCACAGATCATCCGGCAGCACCCCCCCCCCCCCCGTCGCCGGCTACTCGTATCTGCCATACTACTGCCATATCACTGCCATATCTGCCGGCTACTCATATCTGTCACTCACCCCCCCCCTTCCCCGCCGCTCCCGCTCCTGCTCCTTGCTCCTGCCATGCTGCTCCCTGCTCCTGCCATGATGCTGCCACAAACCCCGCCGCTCCCCGCTCCTGCCATGCTGACACAAACCCCGCCCCCGCTCCTGCCATGCTGCCACGAACCCCCCCCGCTCCTGCTACAAACCCTCCGCCGCTCCCCGCACCTGCATGTCACAGAGTTCTTGTTGCTGCGTCGCCATGGCAACCAGATGCTCCTGCTGTGTGCGCATGCGCCACCTACAGTAACAAGTCGCCAAGTCTGGGAAGGAGCGATGCATTATGGGAATCTTCTCTACACTGCTCAGCGTTTTTTTTCCTGTTTGGCTTCTGATCTTCTGAACAGGTGAAGTATGGGGAGATTAAGGGCACTATTGAGACAACTGAAGGTATGCCTGCAGCTTGAGATTAACTCTTTATTAGCCTTTCCTTCTCCTTTAAAAAAGGCTATTCACTCATGATATTCATGCAACCTGTTGGAGCTTGAGTTTGCAATGAGTAATATAAAAAAATTGCAGTTTCCAGATTCACAACGCTATGGGGGTATATTCTTTAAAAAAAAGTCTGTATTTTTTATGCTATTGTTTTAAAACCACTTTGCAAAGTATTTGTTTCCATGTTGACATGAAACTCCATTTCTCTTAAACAAAAAAACATTTTTTATAGGCACATTTCTTAGAAAATCTAAAAAATACCTGAAAGACATATGATGGGCTGCTGTTCCTAGGACTCTTCTACCCAAAATGCAAAGTCCAAAACAAAGTGTTATCAGTGAGGAATCTTCGTCACACGCCACTTTCTAGAATATTAAATGATAAAGTCACTACTGCATTTTAAACCTTGCATTATATAAATAGACTATAATCAATAATACAATAATATATTAGTAATATGATATATATATATATATATATAACTGCCCAGTTATCTTTGTATGTATACAGTGGATATAAAAAGTCTACACACCCCGGGTAAAATGTCAGGTTCCTGTGCTGTACAAAAATGAGACAAAGATAAATTATGTCAGAACTTTTTAATGTGACCTATAAACTGTACCACTCAATTGAAAAACAAACTGAAATCTTTTAGGTGGAGGGAAGAAACCCAAAAAAACTAAAATAATGTGGTTGCATAAGTGTGCACACCCTCTTCTAACTGGGGATATAGCTGTGTTCAGAATTAATCACATTCAAAATCATGTTAAATAGGAGTCAGCATACACCTGCCATCATTTAAATTCCTCTGATTAACCCCAAATAAAGTTCAGCTGCTCTAGTTGGTCTTTCCTGACATTTTTTTAGTCGCATCCCACAGCAAAAGCCATGGTCCACAGAGAGCTTACAAAGCATCAGAGGGATCTCATTGTAAAAAGATATCAGTCAGGAGAAGGGTACAAAAGAATTTCCAAGGCATTAGATATACCATGGAACACAGTGAAGACATTATCAAGTGGAGAAAATATGGCACAACAGTGACATTACCAAGAACTGGACGTCCCTCCAAAATTGATGAAAAGACAAGAAGAAAACTGGTCAGGGAGGCTACCAAGAGCCCTACAGCAACATTAAAGGAGCTGCAGGAATATCTGGCAAGTACTGGCTGTGTGCTCCATGTGATAACAATCTCACGTATTCTTCATATGTCTGGGCTATGGGGTAGAGTGGCAAGACGAAAGCTTTTTCTTACGAAGAAAAACATCCAAGCCAGGCTACATTTTGCAAAACACATTTGAAGTCTCCCAAAAGCATGTGGGGAAAGGTGTTATGGTCTGATGAAACCAAGGTTGAACTTTTTGGCCTTAATTCCTAAAAATATGTTTGGCGCAAAAACAATATTGCACATCACCAAAAGAACACCATACCCACAGTGAAGCATGGTGGTGGCAGCATCATGCTTTGGGGCTGTTTTTCTTCAGCTGGAACTGGGGCCTTAGTTAAGATAGAGGGAATTATGAACAGTTCCAAATACCAGTCAATATTGACACAAAACCTTCAGGCTTCTGCTAGAAAGCTGAACATGAGGAGGAACTTCATCTTTCAGCATGACAACGACCCAAAGAATACATCCAAATCAACAAAGAAATGGCTTCACCGGAAGAAGATTAAAGTTTTGGGATGGCCCAGCCAGAGCCCAGACCTGAATCCGATTAAAAATCTGTGGGGTGATCTGAAGAGGGCTGTGCCCAGGAGATGCGCTCGCAATCTGACAGATTTGGAGTGTTTCTGCAAAGAAGAGTGGGCAAATCTTGCAAAGTCAAAATGTGCCTTGCTGATAGACTCATACCCAAAAAGACTGAGTGCTGTAATAAAATCAAAAGGTGCTTCAACAAAGTATTAGTTTAAAGGTGCCCATACACCTTAAGATCCATTCGCTTGGGGATGTCGCCAAGCGAGCAGATCTTCTCCCGATATCCCCCACCTACGGGTGGGCGATATTTGGAGAATCCAGGCTAATTCAATCATTTGGCCCCGATCCGACTAGATTTTCTAATTTGCCCTGGGTAGTCCCCATTAGCTGCTGAATCGGTCTAAGGGAATCGGCTCGTGTATGGGGGACCTTAAGGGTGTGCACACTTATGCAACCACATTATTTTAGTTTTTTGGTTTTCTTCCCTCCACCTAAAAGATTAAAGTTCGTTTCTTACAGTTTATAGGTCACATTAAAGGTGGAAAAAGTTCTGAAATTATTTATCTTTGTCTCATTTTTTTTTTTTTTGTATATATGTTTTTATTAATTTTAACATGAAATAAAGAAAAATTATTTTGTCATACAGCATAGCAGGATTTTTTCGTAACAATATCACATGTTGCGGTAATTGTAAGTCTGCTTTATATAATTTCAAAATACTAACTATGTACAATAATACAGGTATACATATCAGTAGCATCTTTGTCTCATTTTTGTACAGCACAGGAACTTGACAATTTACCAGAGGTGTGTAGACTTTTTATATCCACTGTATACATACAAAGATAACTGGGCAGTTTACCAAACCAGCACAGCAACTTCACAGCTTAATCTTTTATGTGCCTTGAGTCAAAAACATCTATCCACTTATCTCAAGGGATCCCTTAAACACACACACATATATATACAGTAACTAAAATAATGCCAGTCTTAGAGCATATGACTGTAGTCTAAGATGCCTCTGTCCAGCTTATTCCTAAGCAGGTGTTCCCACCATAGCCCATGAATCTAAAGGTAATTATATTTGGTCACTGTGCAAACACTAAAAAGGCACCAACAATTCTATGTTTTAAAAATGCACATTTTAGTCCATCCAAAGTTTTAGAATTAGTTGCGGATAATTACATGTTCATGTGAGATGATAGCATTTTACTGAATTTGGGCTTTTCTTTTCTTAGTTTTATTAAAAAGCATACTAACCAGCAGGATAACAACTGTATATCTGAAACTCCTACCATTTTCCCCTTATTTGCACAGAACTGAATCCAATCCAGATATACACTGCAGAAACTTGCTCTTGTAATACCTTGCAGGCAAGGTATATAATCTTCATCAACATTGATGCTAAACATAGCAAGATCATTTTCAACGTGATGCCACCTAGTATACGGTTGTAGAGCTTTCTGTATTGATTCATCTTTAAGCCACTTCATGATCTTAGGTGAACTTGCAGTAAAATATATTATGCTCTGCAAACATAACAAATGCATTATAAATATATAATAGCAAATACAAAGTCAAATAACTTATTTTACCACAGACAGCACCATAAATAAACATTTTTGAAAACTTCCTAATAATAGAATAATAACATTTTATAAAAACTTCTAACTGCTAAATATAGAAACGATTTGCAGAGCACACCCCTTAGTGCTCATTTAACAGCACTTGTGCCCCCTGGAGTTGCTGCACAGAGTGCTGGATTGAGACCTACATGCCCCCCCACCCCTTTAGTATTGAGAGCAGCCTCATGCAAGCTACACTGCATTTTAAGTGTAGAGCGCAGGTCTCTGCGTTCTAAAATGGAGCATAGAGGCCTGTGGCTTCTTGCACTATGCCCTACTCAATAGCCAAAATTGTGACTTTTTTTTGCACTTTACACATTGTGTGGGACATAGTGAATGCCCCTGGTGTTGTGTAGTTACCTTCCTATAGAGACTTTTACTACACTAAAACACAGGTAGTGTGTTGTGTTTGTAGTAGGTAAAGACAGCTATTACAAAGGTAATGTACAAGGTACATTTTGGGGGCCCTACAGTGCTTTGCAAAAGTATTCACCCCCCTTGGAATTTTTCATGTTTCGTTACATTCCAACCTATGATTCAAATGTTTTTTAATCTTATTTTATGTGATGGATCTGCACAAAATAGTCTAAGTTTGTGAAGTAAAATGAGAAAAACATGTATAAAAAAGAATTTAAAAAAAATAAAAAACTGAAAATTTTCATTTGCATATTTTTTCACATCCTTTGCCATGAAGCCCCTAAAAAGCCCTGGTGCAACCAATTACCTTCAAAAGTCACATAAATAGTGAAATGAAGTCCACCTGTGTGCAATCTAAATATCACATGATATATAAACACACCCTTTCTAAAAGGCACCAGAGGCTTCAACACCACTAAGCAAGAGGCATCACACCATGAAGACCAAGGAGCTCTCCAAAAAAGTCAGGGACAAAGTTGTTGATAAGTACAAGTCATGGTTGGGTTATAAAAAATAACCAAATCTTTGAGGATCCCCCAGAGCACCATCAAATCCATCATCTTCAAATGGAAAGAACATGGTACTACAACAAACCTGCCACCCACCAAAACTCACAGACCGGGCAAGGAGGGCATTAATCAGAGAGACAGCACAGAGACCAAAGGTAACCCTGAAGGAGTTGCAGAGTTCCACAGCAGAGACTGGAGTATCTGTCCATAAGACCACAATAAGCTGTACACTCCATAGAGATGGGCTTTATGGAAGAGTGGCCAGAAAAAAATTACTTAACGTTAAAAATAAGATGGCACATTTTGAGTTTGCCAAAAGGCATTTGGGCGACTCCCCAAATGTATGAAGGAAGGTGCTCTGGCCAGATGAGACTGAAATTGAACTTTTTGCCCACCAAGGAAGATTCTATGTCTGGCGCAAACCCAACACATCCCATCACCCCAAGAACACCATCGCCACAGTGAAACATGGTGGTGGCAGCATCATGCTGTGGGGATGTTTTTCAGCAGCAGGGACTGGGAAACTGGTCAAAGTCAAGGAAAACATGGATGGTGCTAAATACCGAGATATTCTTGAGTAAAACCTGTGTCAATCTGCCTGTGATTTGAGACTGGGATGGAGGTTCACCTTCCAACAGGACAATGTCCCGAAGCATACTGCTAAAGCAACACTCAGGTGGTTTAAGGGGAAACATTTAAATGTGTTGGAATGGCCTAGTCAAAGTCCAGACCTCAATCCAATTGAATCTGTGGTCAGACTTGAAGATTGCTGTTTACAAGTGAACACCATCCAACATGAAGGAGCTGGAGCAGTTTTGCCTTGAGGAATGGGCAAAAATCCCAGTGGCAAGATGTGGCTCTACAAAGTACTGAATTTAGGGGGGGGGAGGGGGTGAACAGCACCTGAAGTTTTCTGTTATTTTGTCCTATTTGTTGTTTGCTTCACAATAAAAAAAGAAAATACATCTTCAAAGTTGTAGGCATGTTCTGTAAATGAAATGGTGCAAACTCTCAAAACAATCTATTTTAATTCCAGGTTGTGAGGCAACAAAACATGAAAAATGCCAAGGGGGGGGGGGGTGGTGAATACTTTAGCAAACCACTGTACATGCTACAGAGTTGGGTGCTAAACTTTACTCATAAGAAAATGATATTTTGTTGTCAACTTAATTTTAGGAGATTTTACTACACATAAAACTCAGGCAGTGTTTTAAGGTTCCACTAGCTGCAAGTGCCATTCCAAAAACTGGTCTGTGTTATTTTTATTTTGGGTTCTCTGCATGTCCTTGGCATACCTGGCAATCCTATGCAAATTTTTAGTAGACCCCTGATGCAGTAAAGTGCAAACTTTGAGGCAATATTCAGAAATTTCATAAAAGCATAGGCATCGGAGCAGCCAAAAAAAACAGCATGTAGAATAGGGGTCATTAAAGTATGGAAGAAAAGACTAGCACAATTAAAGGACAAAAAAAGGATAAATATAGGAGAGAAAAGATAAGGGGACAGATCATAATAATAACAGGAGTGCTTTAGAGAAGAAATAATAAGATAAAAAAAAAAAAAAAGATAAGACAAGAAAGGGACGACACAGAGGGTAATAATTTGTGTAATTTGTGCTGTTGGAGAAACCTCTAATACTGTCCAGGCAGGCTATAATTTGCTTGAATGATATTTAAGCCACTGACAAGAGGCAAAGGCAGTACTGGCTCTTTTCCAACAAAGTGTGTCAAAAGCCTAACGAAGAGAGCACAAAGATAAGGAGAACAGAAAATGAAACATAAATGGAAGAGGATTTTGATGGGATAGGTAGAGAAAGGCACAGATGAATAAGTGCAGAGTAAAATGTAAAACATAGACAGAAAAGGGGATCAGAGAGTGTTATAAAAAATGAGAGAGCAGAAGAGAATGGTACAGAAAAAAGACAACATATGTCTCTCTAAATGAGAACATAAGAGAAAAGTGGCGAAGAGGGGAGAAAATTGAGGAAAGGGATAAGGAAAGAAAAAAAATCTGATGCTAGTAAGCACTTAAGTCTCATTGCATACAGCACCTTGCAAAAGTATTCACCCCCTTGCATTTTTACCTATTTTGTTAAATTCCAACCTGTAATTTAAATGTTTCTTAATCTTATTCTATGTGATGGATCTTCACAAAATAGTCGAAGTTGGTGAAGTGAAAAATTTCCATAAAAAAAGAATTATAAAAAACTGAAAATTGGCATGCTCATGTGTATTCACCCCCTTTGCCATGAAACCCCTAAAAAGTCCTGGTGCATCCAATTACCTTAAAAGGTCACATAATTAGTGAGATGAAGTCCCCCTATCTATGTGTCACATGATCTCTCAGTATAAACACACCCTTTCTGAAAGGTCCCAGATGCTTCAACACCACTAAGCAAGAGGTATCACACCATGAAGACCAAGGAGCTCTCCAAAGAAGTCAGGGATAAAGTTGTTGAGAAGCACAAGTCAGGTTTGGGTTATAAAAAAATTTCCAAAACAAACCTGCCAAGAGAGGGCCGCCCACCAAAACTCACAGACCGGGCAAGGAGGGCATTAATCAGAGAGGCAGCACAGAGACCAAATGTAACCCTGAAGGAGTTGTAGAGTTCCACAGCAGAGACTGGAGTATGTGTCCATAGGACCACAATAAACCGTACATTTCATAGAGCTGGGCTTTATGGAAGAGTGGCCAGAAAAAAAGCCATTACTTAACGTTAAAAATAAGAAGGCATGTTTTGAGTTTGCCAAAAAGCATGTGAGTGACTCCCAAAATTTATGGAGGAAGGTGCTATGGTCAGATGAGGCTGAAATTGAACTTTTCGGCCACCAAGGAAGATGCTATGTCTGCCGCAAACCCAACACATCCCATCACCCCAAGAACAGCATCACCACAGTGAAACATGGTGGTGGCAGCATCATGCTGTGGGGATGTTTTTCAGCAGCAAGGACTGGGAAACTGGTCGAAATTGTATATTTCCCAGATTGCTGGAATTCATTTTTGTGAGAGATAAGATACTGTAAAATAGATAAAAAAAAGTGTTGCAGTTTGGCAGTAGAAAGACATAGTTACACGTTTTTGATTTATCAGGATGTGGTTTGTTGCCATTTGGGCTCATTTACCAACAATGAAAAAATGTGCCTTGGAGAGTAACCTTTGGCAAGCAGCCAGTGATGAGCATTTTTTAGCCAGCTGCAGGTAACATAGTGAAGGCAAACATTTGCCCAGTGTTGATAAATGAGCCCTATTAAATTCTATAAGAGCCTGTAGTACAATTTTAGACACTAGAGGGTCATTTACATTAACACAGGAGACACGGGTAAAGCACTAAAGGGCACAAATGCATAACCCTTAGTTATTATTTAATAAACCATCTGGGGTCTACCTGTGCTCTACACCTAGTGCTGGAACCCCCTAAGTTGAGCATCTGAATAACACCTACATGGCTCCCAACACACCTTATGAACAGCGCTGCTGAATGCAGGCAATGCTCTATTAATAGGGTGAAAGCTGGCAATTCTTAAAAAAGAAAAACTTTTCTTAGAAAAAGTTAATGATTTTTTTTATTATGTAAATACTTAAGATTTACATTCTCTCTAGAGCGATAGAGACACTACTATTCTTAGACCATTTTAGCGCAATTCTTTTTTTATTTTTGAATTATTGACATTTTTTTATTTGTACTAGCAACTGGGTAGCAGGTTGGAAGTCAATAATGGTACAAAGCGTGAGGAAAAATATTATTTCTTACCTTAATATAATATTTTATGAGAACTTTGCGCAGGTCAAATACTTGCAACATGGTTGCTGCGTTATTATCAATAACATTGTAGCCTTCCAGAATAAACCGGGTTCTTGTAACTTCCCAAGTCAGCCACCTTAAATTAAATGCTGCATTACAGGATAACATATGCGGCAAATGTCCAGGCTTGCAGCAGCAACAGTCTTCATTGTCCTCATTACCCTCAGTTATGGCTTCAACTTCTCTTTGTTGACAATATGTTCCTTCAAAAAAAAACCAAAAGTTTATTTTTCAATTAAATATAGTTCAATTTGTTAGAAAACATATAACATTTCAGTCAAATTTCTTACTAAACATAGATATAGCTTATGTAATTATAATCTGATTTGAGATATAAGTAGAGATTTTTAAAAATGGTTTAATACATTGTTTTTAAATATGAATAAATAAGTTTATTAATTAGAAAAGTATTGGAAATGCATAGTTAATGATTATTTGATATATGCACAGAAAATGTTTAAGTTGAGGTTACACACAACTTTGCATAAACTCGCAAGAAAAACAGCACTTAAGACAGCTTACAAAAAGATAAAATCTTTATTATTTTCAATACAAAAAGCAAGGCAATATTCTTTAAGGAGACATAAACGTGAAAGACTAAACAAGCTGGTCTGTAGCCAGATTAGTGAAATTAAGCAACACACTTCAAACAATATGTCTATAAAGATTCTCATTCATCCAGGTCATTATATACAGTATCTAGTAGAATTAATTTTAAAACAACTGGAGGTAATACAGTCACAGATATCCAATCACAATGGTTCCATTAGATTTATTCAGTTAGGTGTTGGCTGAAACTGACAGGTGTAAGAAGGTATGATCCAGTCACAATGGTACCATGATTCTCATTGATGCAGGTGTTAATTCTTCAATGTACATGACTGGAAGTGTTAACTGTTGTGAAACCGCCAGGGTAAGGATGCAAAGGGACTAAACTTTGCAGTGGCCCCACAGAATGTCCCAGTGGTAGACTTCATCACAGCCACAGAATTATCCATCTACAACAATAAGATACCAGTGGATGAGGCTGAAAACATCCGGTTGAAAGTATCAGCAGCCTTAGCTAATGCTAAAGTTACCCCTTCCAACCTAAGTTTGCAGGAGAAAAAGGGCTCTGACATCACTTGCCAAGGACTCAAGTGTCTCAATCCTGCCAGCGAATAAAGAAAGGTGTACAGTGGTACTGAATACATTAGACTTCCAGACCAAACTGTTCACACTGCCCAACGATTCAGATACATATGAACAACCTAAGAGGGATCTAACAAGCAGCTACAAGAAAAAAGTTATAGGCAGCTTGCAACACCTTGAGAAGGAAAAAGTCATCAGTCCAGCTTTGGACCGTCGCCTTTACCCAGGCAGAGAAGGAATACAAACATCTAAAAGGAGCTCTGAAAACTTGTGGGTAACCAGCCTTGGCCTTTATCAAAATTAAATCAAAGATAAGCAAAAAGACAAGGCCAACAGACAGAAGGGAGGAACACAGCAGGTAAAGCAACATAGTCATCCCATATGTTGCTGGAACATCAGAAAAAAAGATTTTCAGACAGAGGGCGACTTTGCCCGTCTCTGTGTCATTCCATGGCTACTAAAGCACTGTCTTGCATAAAAAATGACATTAACTTAAGGGATGAAAACATAATTTTGCCTATTTATAGGACTTTGGTAAGGCCTCACCTTGAGTATGCAGTGCAGTTTTGGGCTCCAGTCCTTAAAAAGGATATTAATGAGCTGGAGAGAGTGCAGAGGCATGCAACTAAACTGGTAAAGGGGATGAAAGATTTAAACTATAAAGTTAGACTGTCAAGTTTGGGGTTGTTCTCTCTGGAAAAAGGTGCTTGAGAGTGGGGGGATGTTCTTTTTCCCCATAAATACTATCAGCGCACCAGAGGCTACCCCTTGAGATTAGAGGAATCAGCATTGGTGGTTTTTTTATGGTGAGGGCAATAAGGTTGTGGAATGCCCTTCCGAGTGATGACAGATTCTGATGATTTCTTGAAAAAGCATAATATCTAAGGCTATTGTAATACTAAGATCTACAATTAGTAGTAATCTTGGTATATATATAGTATGGATAGGTAGGGTTGGTAGGTATTGGTAGATATAGATTTTGTATGGGTCTGTGTGTGCGCGCTGTGGTTCATTTGGTGGAATTATTGCTCCGTGAATATTTTTTACTTTGAATAAAGGACCTTTCAGCTATTGCCACCAGTGACTGGCATTGTTTTCTACAGCTAAGGTTATTGTGCATTTGCAAATGAAGTGCTTAAGCTTATATTTATGTATATTGAATGTCATCTGTGACTTAGCTGCCAAAATGCAAGTTAGTCAAGATCCTCCTGCAAGAGTGACACATATTTCTTCTGCATAAATCTGTGCTTTTCATTTTCCTGTGCCAGAGACACGCAGCTCTCTCCTCTCTGTTAAGAATGTTAAGAACTCCCCCCCCTTAGGAATGTGTGATCTGAGCCATTCAGCAGGAAGCTTCCTCATAGTCTTACAAACTGAGCATGTACACCGGTCTTGGTCTTGGTGCAGAAGCAAGGCATTATGGGAACTTTCTTTACAGCGCTCACTGTTTTTTTTCTCATGAGGCTTCTGATCATCTGAATGGGAGAAATATGGGGAGACTTAAGGGCACTATTGAGACAACTGAAGGTATGCCTGCAGCTTGAGATTAACTCTTTATTAGCCTTTCCTTCTCCTTCAATAACAGACTGAATTAAAGTGAACCTGATACAGAATCCTGTGGCACACAAATTAGAATATATGGCCAATTAGTGAATGAACCAGTGAAAAACACTCTGTAAATCGTCCTTTAGCCAGTTTACTTTTCATATATCAATTAAAGACCTGACATGAAGACCTTAGTAATAGAAGATAATGGATAAAAACTTCATACAGAATTGTGTAAAGACAGAGGTATTCAATGACACATTCTGTACTTTGCATAAAGTTCTTAGTGCAGTCTCACAAGGTTCTGTATTGGATCCAATTTTATTAATTAATTAATTACCTTAGGGGAACGTATTTTAAGTAATTTATCAGTGCTTGCAGATGCCTGCAATGTGCATAACAGTGGGACTGCATTAGAAATAATAGAGAAGGACCTAGGTTTCCTTGTAGATTATAAACTTGCCACCTCTGAAGAAGCTGCCCTCAGTGAAATGCGTCAGGTGTGACATCACTTCCGGTTGTGGCAGTGAGTGAATGCACAGGTGAAACGCATGAGAGAGGGAGATGCCGGCAGAATCCGTCTCTTTGTACTGCAAAGGTTCACTACCATGACCTGCATCATAACGCTGGAGAAAGTGACTGTTTGATATGTGCTCAGAAATCTGACATAGAAAAAGAGAACTCTGAAGTTGGTACTGATATGCTGTTTTCAAATTAGGAATTTTGTAAATTGCTAATCCCACAGGAGAGCAGAGAAGCCACATGCTGAGTTTTGTTTTTTTGGAGAAAACACTATAGCACTTTGTTTTACTTACTTTTATTTTTGGAAAAAAGCACAATAGCACCTTGTTTTGTATCATGTAATGCCCAGAGAAAGCACTATAAAACTTTGCAATAATTACTACAGCACTTTAAAACACACAGAAAAATCTGTGTATAGACTTTCTATGGTTCTGGACACACACAGAATCGGGTTTCAACACCCTGGTATTTGTACTGAGTGTTAACAATATTGCTCTAGGTTCTGTTATTTGTTTTTTTCCACAACCTGTAGTGCTGATCTGTATTTTGTCTTGAAATGCCAATCAGCAGCTGCAAGGACAAATAAGGTTCGTCATTTTTTTCCCTAAGAAAGCACTGGCACAGAACCATCTAGAATAAGCTGTGCAGTTTTGATCTCAGTGCCCAAATGGGATATACCGTATTTTTCGCCCTATAAGACGCTCCGGAATATAAGACGCACCCAATTTTAAATGAGAAAAATCTAGAAAAAAAAGATTCTGAAGCAAATACTGTAGTAAAATATTTTATATCAACTGTATAAAGTTAATTGTCTCTGGGCTCGCACATAATGAGGCTTCCCCCAGGGCCCCCCCCAAGTATCCTTCAGCTTCCCTCAGGGCCCCCCCAAGTATCCTTCAGCTTCCCCCAGGGCCCCCCCAACTATCCTTCAGTTTCCCCCAGCCCCCCCCCCCAAGTATCCTTCAGCTTCCCCCAGGCCCCCCCCAAGTATCCTTCAGCTTCCCCCAGGCCCCCCCCCCAAGTATCCTTCAGCTTCCCCCAGGCCCCCCCAAGTATCCTTCAGCTTCCCCCAGGCCCCCCCCAAGTATCCTTCAGCTTCCCCAAGGGCCCCCCCAAGTATCCTTCAGCTTCCCCCAGGGCCTCCAAGCATCCTCCAGCTCCCCCACGGCACCCACAGCATACTTCAGCTTCCCCCCCCCCGGGCCCCCAAGCACCTTCCATTTCCCCCCAGCGGCCTCCGGCTCCTGTGATGTCTTCCTCTGTGCCGCGGCTCCCAGCGGCTTCTGTGCTTTTATAAGGTTGCGCCCTGTGTGTGTGACGTCATTACGTACGGGCGCAACCTTATAAAAGAGAGTATGCGGCAGAGAGCCGCGGCACATAGAGGAAGGAGCATTCGCCGTATAAGACGCACAAACTTTTCCCCCCAAGTTTTGGGGAAGAAAAAGTGCGTCTTATATGGCGAAAAATACGGTAAGTGGATCAGAGAATTTCTTGTGGAACCATGTGGTTCCTTGGCTCTACATATACCTGTTGAGTAGTGATGGGCGAAATGTTTCTCCAAGCATGGATTCACGGCAAATTTCCGCGTTTCGCCATTGGCGGATTGTTTCGTGAAACGGATGAAAAAATTTGCTGTGCGTCCAAAAATTTTCACCCGCATCAAAAGAATAGCCGCACAACAAAAGAATAGCCGCGGGCGACAAAAGAATATATAACTAAACTTACTATTTAATGATATTTATTCTAAACCCAAATTAGAGATTCTGAAACTGTTCCATAGTTATCCATAGAAGTTATTTAGCAAACTTTTAAAATAAAATTATTGTATGTCAAAATATTATGCTTACCTCTAAACTCGAGTCCTCGGAGCTGGAATGTGACAAAGCCATTTCCAATTTCAATTAGATGAACTAATGCATTTAAATAATCAGATGTCAAAATAAAACAATCCCCAGAACTATAGTTCCCCCATCTTCCTAGGACCAGATCTCCACATAAGGACTTCTGGAGTGATCTTGTAAGATGTTCATAAAAAATAGAGTTCAGATTATTGTCATCATTGCCTAACATAAAAAAAAAATTGCCATAAATATGCAGTTCGACAACATTTTCATTACTATCACCAAAGTGGGGGGCCACACACAGGGGGGTTGCGGGCCACCAGTTAGGCAGCACTGATGTACATGAAGTCTTCTTTCCCATTGTGAAAAACTCCATGGTGGCCAGCCTACTAAATTAATTCTTTCCTTTTTTTAATATAGTTGACCTTCTTTTGAGTCTATCAAGTTCCATGTTCTTTTTGTGTACTCAATGTAACCTGTCCCTTACCACTTGATTATATAAACACCTTCTTTTAGACATTTCAGATTACATATTTACTACTCTCCAGTATAAGTTGTGCTGTAAAGTCAAATATATTAAAGGAGAAGGAAAGGTAAAAACTAAGTAAGCTTTATCAGAAAGTCTATGTAAATACAGCCATAAGCAACACAATATCATAAGAAACACAGGATTTTTTGTCTACTTTTCTGTGAACATGTTCTTGGAGTATATGACTTTCTCTCTCAGAAAGATCCTTCATACCTGAGGCCAGAGTCTGCACAGCTCTCTCCCCTCTCCTGCTCCCTCCCAGTTCGACAACATTTTCATTACTATCACCAATACATGCCAAATTATTTCATTCTGACTCACAGGACAGTGTTAATTCAATTTACTATAAACATACTTTTTGGTAAAACCCATGTGCAGCATATGTATAGTTCCATATGAGGCAGAAAATTACCAGTCCGTGACTTCAATGTAGTTGGACCTTGCACTAGATGCACTATTCTTTTTTTATTATCTTTATTATTGCTTTTAATACAAACAATACACTATACATCTCAAAATGGACCCATGACAAGAATCTAGCAGCACTGACCTGTTAGTTGACACAATCTACATCTGTTAAAACGCAACTTTTATTGATTCAAATCAGATAAAAAATGTTTGAAAAAAAACCCAGTACAGTTGCTTAGGTAAATGTGCTATTATACTTTTTTCTGTAGGCAAGACTAGAGGTTTACTTTGCTACTATTATGTCCCCAGTCTGTCATGAACTTTATAATACTGGCTGGAGTCAAAAGTTGCTGTCGCTTAAAGCAGACTATGTATAAAAAACAATGGTAACAGTGGAAAGTGTCTCAATCTTGATAAAGTCATGGCCAGAGGCCATTACAAATAATCCTCTGGTAAATGGCAATTTAGTAGAGATGCACCAAATTCAGGATATGGTTCGGGATTCAGACAAGATTCTGACTTTTTTAGCAGGATTCAGATTTGCCCAAATCCATGTGCCTTGCTGAACCAAATCCTTTAAATCACATGACTTTTTGTCACATAAACACAGAAGTTAAACATTTTTCACCAAGCACACAGACCTTTTTAACCTTTTTGTATATGGGGATGTCACGTGATGCACTCGTGAACAGAAGCTAGATAAGAGATCTTTATTCAGCAAATACTGTAGTGTCCCCTATATATACACAGAAATCATGTACATCAGTGCTGTCCAACTTCTGTGGTGCTGAGGGCCGGAATTTTTGCATCCTACATGGTGGAGGGCTGATAATGGAAGCCAGTTTTTACCACTCCCCTTTTTTTAAACCACACCCACTTGAAACTACACCCATGTTATAACATGACCATACCCATATTAATGGCGGTAGTACAGCAAAAACCTGCCATACTCTGCCTGCCCTACCCTGCCTGTGTGTGCCATACTCTGCCTGCCCTATGCTGCCTTTGTGTGCCATACTCAGCCTTCCCTACCCTGCCTGTGTGTGCCATACGTTGCCTGCCCTACCCAGCATGTGTGTGCCATACTCTGTCTGCCCTATGCTGCCTGTTTGTGCCATGCTCTGTCTGCCCTACCCTGTCTGTGTGTGCCATACTCTGCCTGCCCTACCCTGCCAGTGTGTGCCATACTCTGCCTGCCCTACCCTGTCTGTGCGTGCCATACTCTGCCTGCCCTACCCTGTCTATGCATGCCATACTCTGCCTGCCCTACACTGCCTGTGTGTGCCATACTCTTCCTGCCCTATGCTGTCTGTGTGCTGGCACTGCTCCTACAGTCTGCACAATAACTATATATTAAAAAACTTTTAATTGCAGTACCACCTCAGTATATGTTCTTTTTGTAGTGTGCAGGGTTTATTTGTGGGTTTCTACTGCACCTACAGTCTGAGGTGTGAACAGGTGAACAATGTGGGTGATTACAGTCTGAGCCTGAGGTATGAACATTGCAGAGGGTGAACAATTTAGGGATTAAAAGGTGTGAACAACACAGGGGATTACAGCTTCAATCTGAGGTGAGAACCATGTAGGGGGCCAGGTAGTCACAGCACTGATACCATTTAAAGCTTACACAAAGGTAAGCCATCAAAGCAGCCAGACAGGTGGGGGGCCACACAGAGGGGGGTTTACTGGCAGGCCGCCAGTTAGACAGCACTGCAAAGTCAAATATATTAAAGGAGAAGGAAAGGTAAAAACTAAGTAAGCTTTATCAGAAAGTCTATGTAAATACAGCCATAAGCACTCACAGAAACGCTGCACTGAGTCCTCTATCATAAGAAACACATGATTTGTTGTCTCCTTTTTTGTGAACATGTTCTTGGAGTATCTGACTTTCTCTCTGAGAAAGATCCTTCATACCTGGGGCCAGAGTCTGCACAGCTCTCTCCCCTCTCCTGCCTCCCCCCTCTCTTAGGAGTGTGTGTTCTGAGCTAAAGGCTAGAGCTGTAGCAGAAAGCTACTTAAAACTGCAGCTGTTGTCTTAAGCAAACAAAAAAAGCTTCTAGAGCTGTTTACTCAGGCATGATAAAGCTTTCTGCAGAATAAATATATTGTCCTAGGTAGCATTAATGTGGCGGATCAATTGGCAGTAAAATGCCAAAATGACTTCTCCTTTAAGTCATTCTATAAAACCTTACTAAAACTACAACAACTCTAGTTAACAAATACTACCCCAAATGTGTTAGGAATTCTGCATTCCTAACATTGTACACGTTTTAATCCCATCTATAATAAGTCTGGAAGGGTGCACCCATGCCCTGGAATTACCTGCATCCTTTTCAATTTGATTCACCAGTCTGGTATTTGAATGGTCAACTCTTTTTGTGCTGTGAATGAATCAGAAACAACACAGTTTAGTCATCAGCCAATATAATTTAAAGAAAAATAATATTAAAGTAAAAATATAAGGTTGAATACCCACCATGTTTTTATCAGATTTTAAGGTGATTTTAATGTGATGCCATCTGCAAAATGACTTTAGTCAGATTGTAGCTGTAGCAAAAATATTGTACATGTATGGGACCTGTTATCCAGAATGCTCAGGATTTGGGGTTTTCCGGATATAGGATCTCTCCATAATTTTTATCTCTATACCATAAGTCTACTAAAAAACATTTTTAAAACATTAATTAAAACCAATAGGATTGTTTTGCGTCCAATGGATGAATTATATTATAGTTAGGATTAAGTACATGGTGTGTTATTATTACAAAGAAAAATTTATAAAAAAATAATTATTTGATTAAAATGGAGTCTATGGGAGATGGACTTCTCATAATTTGGATCTTTCTGGATAATGGGTTTTCGGATAATGGATCCCATAGCTGTACCTACATTTCAAATAGAAATGATTCCAGGGATGTTTAAGTATGTCACAGTGCTGTTGTTGCCACAGGGACAAAATCTGTTCCTTATATACAGGGAGGCCCCTGGATATGAATGTTATCCTGCAGGTTACACAAATTGTTACCCTAAATGAGGCAAAGCAGGTATGTCCCTGTTTAGATGAATAAACAGCAGTGTAAAAGTTGATAGGCATTCCAAAACTAAAAGTATAAGATTCAGCCGTATGTCTGCAATTGTTTGGACATTTTCAAATATTTGTTAGGAAAAATAATTAAAGGCATTTAGATCCTAACGCCTAGTCAGTTTCAGTGAGGCCTCATGAAAATTAATTTTAAGGCTCACTCTAGGCAATATGAGCTACACTTTATCTGATTTTAGCAGTATGTTCTACTGTGTTCTTAATAAATCTTTGAGGATCACTGAAAAGTGGGCTTAATTGGCATACAGCAGAGATTCCCAACCTTTTTCACTTGTGAGCCACACTCAGATGTAAGAAGTGTTGATGAGGGGATGCCAAATAAGGACTGTGATTGGCTATTTGGTAGCCCCATGTGGACGTCTAGCCTACAGGAGGCTCTACTTGGAGTAAAACTGTGTTTCTGTGCTTCCAAAACTTGTCCCCATGCCAGAAATGTAAAAATAGCCAGCTATTTTGAGGCCAATGGGAGCAACACAAAAGCAAAACATGTTGCCCATGAGCCACTGGTTGGTGTACAGGTTTTAAAGTAATAGCGCATGAAAAATAATTTGAGTATATTCAAATTATTTAAACATTTCTAACTGATCCACAGTAACATGAATAATGTTTGTTCCCTTTAATGGCAAGACAGGTATTTACTTCTTGGGACCCTGGGTTTTCTGCTACATTAAACAGTAAATGCACAACACAAAAACAGGAAAAGACACAGTGTAGAGAGGTTGAGGTATAATTTACATTAAAAGCAAGTGTTAGATCAAAATTGCAATACATCACATATGATCATTTATAGATGCGCATGATCCTAAGAAATATATTGCTCTAGGGAAATGGTTGTTTTTCTTCCTGCTTTAAACAGCACTTCAAAGGAAACACATCAAAGTCAGTCATGAAAGACTCATACAGAAAGTGCCTTCAAGTAGATAACGGCTAGACTGGCATAAAGCAAATACCTACACTGAATTATAAACCATTTTGCTACAAATGTCAGTTCCTTACACAAGGCTGAAGGAGTCATTTTCAAGTACAGAGGAAAACTTATAATAATAATAAATAATTATGTATGCTGCATAAGTTTATTTATTTTAGCAATGGATACATAGTGCTTTATATAGGGAATTGCTACAACTATAGATACATAAGGGTTGATTCACTAAGGTGCGATAAGTGTTAAAAACACGAGATTCGCTTAAGTATTATCGCATGCATTAAGTCGCATATAGCGTGCATTAAATAGCGTGCAACCGACTGAATTAATTTTAACGCATTGCGTTAATTAGCAAATGAAAAGAATAGTAACGCATGATTCACAAAAGCGCATGAAGTGTTAAATGCTTTAATTTGCGCGCGAATGTGTGCGTTTTTTAGAGCCTAATTGGGGGAGGCGTTGTGCAGACCACATTTTTCATTTTTTGGTGGAAAAAGGCAAGATGGAGTTTGCAATGGGGTTTTTGCTCGATTTGGAGGAGGAACATCAAGTCCCCGAGCCTTCCAGAGCCTCCCTTTTTTCAGGGAATGGGGCACTTTAGAGAGCTTAAGCGAGGATGAAGTGGTCAGGCACTACAAGCTCAATAGCACGGCAATATCCAGCCTGTATGAGCTGCTTGAGCCTTTCCTGCAGCCACTGACTCGCAGAAGCAGTGCAGTTCCCGGAATGGTGAAACTGCTGTGCTCCCTGCACTTTTTGGCCACTGGCAGTTTCCAGAGGGTTGGAGGGGTTTACTTGGGGGTGTCACAGCCTACCTTTTCACGGTGCCTTGGCCAAGTCCTGGATGCCATACGCTCAGTGTCTGGGAATTTCATCTCGTTCCCCAGAAATTGGAACAAGTGGAACGCTGTGAAAAGGCAGTTTTATGGGGTAAGTGGCATCCCCAATGTGTTGGGTGCAATTGATGTTGCTCTGTCAATTGCGCACCACCAGCTTCCGTGCTCTCCCAGCGCAAATGCGCAAAATGGTGCTAGTTATGTGGTACCACGTGCGTCAATTACCGTGTGTGTGTAAATTAGCGCGCACACGACAAGTAGCGCGTGCACGTTAATTAGTGTGCGTTGCGTCAAATACCACACGGAAATAGTCTTCACAATTTAAATAACGCAAACAGCATCGCATCTAAATTAACGCACGTATACTCTTAGTGAATCGTGGGTTAAGACACGAAAAACAAGATGCGATAAAATTTAAACGCATGCTATAAATAGCACTCATTTTAACGCGCCTTAGTGAATCAACCCTATAGATACTACATGGTGCACGGCAGACAGGGGGCCCAGACCATGATGTCTGCCCTAGCCATTTCTTCTCCTGCTTGGGCCACTTCTGTAAACTAGTGGCCGGGCTATGGGGGACTGTGTGCAGGCCCCCTGAAGATTTTTGCGGGGGTTGGGTGGTGGGAGGAGTCTGTTCATGTTATGCTACTGTAATAGATATATAGCTTAAAAATGCCACTGCATAACAGATACATATAGCCTAAAAAAGCCCTATTTGTCAGCTTTTGGTTCAGATAATGATAAAGAATCGAGCTGAATCGACCGTGCTGGCAGCACCATGGTAATGAAAATAAATGTTATTTACTTAATACATAAAACTGAAAATAATACAAACTCTGTAGGAAATGGAAAAAATAGTTTTACGTTAATTTGGAAATCCAAACCACATTCCTCTGAAAATTCAGTTTATTTACAAAAAAGGTAGATCTGTCAAGATACTTACTTGTAGTTCTTCTCCCAGAATTTAACTGGTCTCACGTATGATGCAATAAAAATGACACTGCCTAGAAATGGGCTCAGTGGAGTAGAAAATATTGAAGTGGCAAAGATTTGCAGGAACAGCATAGCAGAGTCTGAAAGGTTTATGGGTTAAGATGGTTCATTTAACATCAACAAGGAAATTTTGTCTATAAATTATTTTCCCACAAACTTTCCACAAACTTCATTCACCTTTTGTTGTGTGAATTGCAATCTCTCTTAGTAAAAGACAATACAAGTTAACAAATATACCAAAGCATGAATATGTATGGCATGTTTCCAAAAAGAGAAGATTTTCAGTGCAATAATTATTCTCTTACTTACATGTCTCTAATTAATAGAATGCTACTTCTACTTGGTTAGCGTATAGTTTACCCATTGCAACTTTAAAATAGCAGAAACATCCCCACATATAAATTACATAGTTACATAGGGTAAAAAAAGACCAGAGTCCATCAAGTTCAACCCATCCAAGTAAACCCAGCGCACACAACCCACACCTACCAATCTGTACACTCACATACATAAACTATATATACAACCACTAATACTAAATGTAGATATTAGTATCACAATAGCCTTGGATATTCTGATTGTTCAAGAACTCATCTAGGCCCTTCTTAAAGGCATTAACAGAATCTGCCATTACCACATCTCTAGGAAGGGCATTCCACAACCTCACTGCCCTCACCGTGAAAAACCACCTACGCTGCTTCAAATGGAAGCTCCGTTTCTCTAATCTAAAGGGGTGACCTCTGGTGCGTTGATTGTTTTTATGGGAAAAAAGAACACCCCCTATCTGCCTATAATCCCCTCTAATATACTTGTACAGAGTAATCATGTCCCCTCGCAAGCGCCTCTTTTCAAACAACCCCAACCTCGACAGTCTAAACTCATAGTTTCATCCCCTTAACCAGTTTAGTTGCACGCCTCTGCACTCTCTCCAGCTCATTAATATCCTTCTTAAGGACTGGAGCCCAAAACTGCACTGCATACTCAAGGTGAGGCCTTACCAGGGACCTATAAAGGGGCAAAATGATGGTCTCATCCCTTGAGTCAATGCCCTTTTTTATACAAGACAGCACTTTATTTGCTTTAGTAGCCACAGAATGACACTGCCTGGAATTAGACAACTTGATCTACAAAACCCCCTAGATCCTTCTCCATTAAGGATACCCCCAACAAACTACCATTCAGTAGATAGTTCGCGTTTATATTACTTTGCACTTATCAACATTGAACCTCATTTTCCAGTTTGCTGCCCAGTTTTCCAATTTTTTCAAATAGCTCTGCAAAGCGGCAGCATCCTGCATGGAACTTATAGTTTTGCATAATTCAGTGTCATCCGCAAAAATAGAAACAGTACTGTCTATGCCCACCTCCAGGTCATTAATAAACAAGTTAAAAAGCAAAGGACGAAGGACTGACCTCTGCGGTACTCCACTAACCACACTGGTCCAATTAGAAAATGTTCCATTTATCACCACTCTTTGTACTCTATCCTTCAGCCAGTTCTCTATCCAATTACAAATATTCTGTTCTAGACCAATATTTCTCAATTTGATCATTAACCTTCTGTGAGGTACTGTATAAAACGCTTTAGCAAAGTCAAAGTAGATGATATCAACTGCCATTCCAGCATCGAGGTTCCTGCTCACCTCCTCATAAAAGGCAACTAAATTAGTCTGGCAAGATCTGTTACACATAAAACCATGCTGGCACAAACTTATAGTATTGTGAACTGCAATGTATTCAAGTACCCTATCACTTACTACCCCTTCCAAAAGTTTTCCTACTACTGATGTCAGACTAACAGGCCTATAGTTTTCAGGCTGAGAACAGGATCCCTTTTTAAATAATGGCATCACATTAGCAATCCGCCAGTCTCTCGGCACCATGCCAGACCTCAACGAATCCTGAAAAATTATGTGAAGAGGCTTGGCAATCACAGCGCTCAGCTCATTTAATACCCTTGGATGAATCCCATCCGGCCCTGGACCTTTGTTTACCTTTACATGTTCAAGTCTCTTTTGAATTTCCTCCTGAGTGACCCATGCGTCAGTAGCTAAATTACTAGAACTGGGCATATTAAAAGGGAAGCCTTCATTAGCTGGCTCCTCAGATGTATAGACAGATGAAAAATAAGAGTTCAAAATTTCTGCTTTTTCCCCCTTCTCATCAACCAACTTACCCCCCCCCCCCCGTGATAGTAAGGTTCCCACCCCTTCTTGCTTCATTTTTTTACTATTCAATAATTTTGGATTCTTTTTACTCCTAGCTGCAATATCCCTTTCCATCTCTAATTTAGCTTGCCTGATTTTTTTGCATGCTTTATTTGCTTCCTTGTACCTGATGAAAGTTTCTGGTGTCCCAGCTAACTTGAATGCTTTAAAAGCACATTTTTTCTTACCAACCTCAACACTAACACTTTTATTCAGCCATAAAGGTTTTGCTTTGCGATGCCTCTCCTTGCTTACAAGGGGAATATACTGTTGTGTATACCTGCAAAGCAATGTTTTAAAGATGTTCCATTTTCCTTCTGTGTCTAACCCTATGAAAAGCCTTTCGCAGTTGACACATTGCAGAGATGCCCTTATACTGGCAAAGTCTGCACATCTAAAATCGAGCGTTTTAATTACTCCCTTATAGAGCTGTCTCTGCAGCATTATCTCAAAGGAGACCATATATCTTTCACTGTATGTCACTCCTTATTTAAACCTGTGAACATTTTCTAAGATCAACACCAGTGTCGGACTGAGATGGCAGGGGCCCACCAGAAAGCCTTGGAGCCTCTTCCATCTATCAAGTTTCCTTGTTCCCATACAGAAATAGGGAAAGACCATGAAATAGAAGTAAGAGGGCCCACTGACACCTGGGCCCACCGAGAGTTTCCGTGGTATCCTGGTGGGCCAGTCCAACACTGATCAACACTGTGACTGTGGCAATAAACTTTACATTTCGATTGCTTTGCAAACAAGACTTTCTTCTCCTCTGTAAAAGTTACACTTCCTGTATATTATTGTTTAGTACAATTATTTCACACTGGTAGAAATGCATATTTCTATCATTTTAGAATGATAAGTATAATATGTATAATAATGAAGTATCATCTGGGTAAAAAGTTATTCTTTGTGGTGAACTCAGACTATTGCCCCCACCCGTACAAGGAGGTAGGACCTGTAACCTGTAAAAATTAAACAGTACCTATAAGCTGAATAGGGAACCAACATCGGTATTTCTATGATACACCTTGTGCTGGAATCAAGGGATTAGGAAGAAAAGATGGATATAAGTTGAGTGAAATTATGGCTATATTGGCTTGTGTTGGCCAAATATAGCTATCAATACATATAAAATGGCACATGCCACACTGACAGATACAATACAGGTTTTGAAATTTCAGCAACTGAACTCTGAAGACAGCATATGGTACATGGTTAAAAATACCATCCCTGACTCAAGCCACAAAACACACCCCAAAACTAAACCCAGTTATAAACACTGGGCGTGCATTATAATGTCATTGTACTTGACTATAAAAGACACAAACATAGGCAGAACCTAAAGGGAACCAGCTATCAGAACGATTTTCAGAACGCTTGCTATGGTTATTTAGTTAGCCAATACAGGTATCACCTTTATAACACTTTTGTTATTTTTTATTTCAAAAGGGTTTCCCTGTAGCAAGGCTGTTAGAAGAACCAAAATTGTGGCAATACAAGGGAATAACAATATCATTAACAGAAGCTACATAAGCATAGCACTTAACAATGCTGATATCTTAGCACTTATAAAAAAGACACACCTGGACAATGAAAGAAGCCATTTATAACAAAATCCCTGCATGCCTCAGGTTGCTAACATTTCTCCAAGGCACAAAGGGCCCGATTCACTAAAGTCCGAAATAAGGAGTGCTATTTATAGCATGCGTTAAAAATCTTATCACTTCTTATGTTTCGCTCGATTCACTAAAAGGACACTTGTCATAATTAAGAAGCGATGTTCTTGGCGTTATTTATCTTGCGACGACATATTTTCAAGCAATATATTACGCAGCGCACAACATATTACGCAGCACGCGATATTTTACGCAGAGCGCAAAATTTTCAGAACGGTAGTCTTCAGAAAGTAATGGTTACGTGGGTAATATATTGCGCTCTGCGTAAAATATTGCACGCTGCGTAATATGTTGTGCGCTGCGTAATATATTGCTTGAAAATATGTCATCGCAAGATAAATAATGCCAAGAACATCGCTTCTTAATTATGACAAGTGTCCTTTTAGTGAATCAAGCGAAAAATAAGAAGTGATAAGATTTTTAACGCATGCTATAAATAGCACTCCTTATTTCGGACTTTAGTGAATCGGGCCCAAAATGTTTAAAACCTCAAACTAGGAAAAAGCAGGTGAACAATGTTGAGACTGAAAGGCAAGGCAATTTATATCAGAGCCACATACAGTATCTATGGATATATAGTATTCAGAGTTCATAAATAATGACACTCCGCATTGTTCTGCCCATTGAAGCTATAATAACCCATACATCCTGCTTATAAGGTAAAAGACACATGAAAAAATTCAAGAATTCAGGAATGAACATACTTAAGAACATTCCAGACATACTGGAGCTAGTAAGAAGTGATGAGTAAAATTTTTCCCCAGACATGGTTTCACTGCAAAATTCTGCATCTCGCTATTGCCAATTTTTTTCACAAAACTGCTGCAAAAATTTGCTGCAACAAAAATTAACCAAGAGTGGGGTAAAGTCGCTGTTGCAGCAAAAAAGTTGCATTTGCGTCAGTTGCAGTTGCTTCACATAAGTCATTGTCATATCAAGTTGCAATCCTGAAAAAAAGTGTGCAGTAGCCACAATTTGTGAATTTGTTTCCCATTGTAGGATGCGTTTTGTCCATCCAAAACCATCCCACAAAATCTCCCATAGAGTTTAGCCCTTACTCACAGTGGTGCTCTTCACTGGATCACTCTGTCTCTGAACCTGACCACATACAGCTGATGCTGGCGGATGACACCCCAGAAATGAACCATTCTTTTCTCCTTGTTGAAGCCCCTGACTGCTCTACTAACTACCCCCAGCCTGATTCTTACTCCCTTATTTCCCTGACAATGGCTACTGTTACTTAGGCCTCCTCAGGCTCTCTAGACCATCTATTCCCTCCAGAAAACTGGTTCCAAACAGACAGAAGACGTGGTGACTTTTTTAAGACTAGGGATGCTTGACATCCCTGGTAAATTACAGAACTGCCAAAGAAACAGCTCCTCACCCCAGCTCCTGGCTAGATTAACCCTTCTGTGGACTACTAGAAGTGAGAAAAAAAACGTTACCCATCTTCATTTATATTGCACGACTCACAAAACGGGGGAGGAGATTTATTTCATCAACAGCATTTTTTCCTCACTTGCGCTCATATTTTTTAACATTGATATGACAATTTCCCTTCCCGAATTCTTAATAAATCAGCCTAATAAATTGAGGCTTAATGCTATAAAAATATTACTTATCTTTCTGTATGACAGTTCCTATGTGTTTTGGAAGGAGGGCAAAATAGCATAATGGACTCAATATTAAAATTCTAATCAACTCTAAAAAAAAATATTTTGATATTAGATATATAATATATAAATATACATTTATTTATGGAAGGAAACAGGTAAAACTTAGTCTCTGCTGTAAAATCTATAATGAAGCAATAGAATTTTTAACGATTAAAGTGAATGTAGGACTGACCAGACTGGGGGGGTGACTTTGATGTAGTTGGCCACTGGCCAGCTTTAATAAACAGTATTGCAATATATGAACAAATAATCCCTGTTATTGTTCGTTCAACAATAAGGACGTGTATTTCTAAGTAGCTAATTGGGTTAGTCTATGTATACACTGTATATATATATTTTTTTCACATATCTATCTTTAGATAATGACCATTATCTTTTTTAATAATTTAATTAAATGAAAAAAAAACCCATATATTTTATACTAATGCAAAATGCTCTTTTCTAAGTGTGTTTTATAACAATGTAAAAGGATACGAGGTATAGCTAATAGCTGTGCGAAAACATGGAATGATGAACCCCAAGCAATTTGCCATGGGGCAATATAAGTAAAGACATACTGCAGTTTCTCCAGTAGGTCCCAAAGCTAAAGAAAAAAAAGGACAAACCTATAAGAAAATGGATTAAAAAGAACAACTGAAATGTCAGGTTGATGATCAGATTATTAATAAATATGGTTTTCATTGAGAAGACTAACATTTCAGCTATATCACTAGCCTTTTCCAAATTGACTCACACATCAAATTCAGTGTCTAATAAACATTTAGTGGCAGGAAAAAGTGGGGATGACATCATCTACACATGTCAATCATTATGTTAATCATATATATATAGTGAAAAGAATGTAGTAATCTGAGGTGAATATTAAAGGGATCCATGCATAAAATATACAGCTTGCACAACATACAAGATAAAAGTATGTGAAAATACAAGTATTTATTGTAATTATTTGTCATTTATATAGCATTGACACATTTATGCAGAGATTTACACATTTGTAAAGTTTGGGGAAAGATTAACTTTTACAGTAAAATGGTAGGCAAGCAGGTCTCTTATGCAGAGAAAGTGACACAAAAAATGCAGACTTAGCCTTTTCTTTATTCAACTGAAAAACACATTAACAAGATGCTTATCTTTATATGGCATAAAAAATAAAGAACAATCTCTGACAGAGATGAGATTATAGTCTTCCTGACTTCCAGGGCTTATGCCAGACTCTGGACCACCACAAGGTTAACACCCTGTTACTCACAGTTTAGAGATAACTTCTCTCTATCAGCCAGGACACACAGCTAACTGCCAAATCAGTGTCACTGATGCACTTTTCCAAACACTGCCTTTCTCCAGTCACCAGTCTCAGGCTCCACAGGCCCCTTGGTTTTCTCTGATGCTTCCTGTTACTCAGTAGAAACAGCCAGAACGTTGTCTCTCCTCCAGCCACACAAGAGATACACAAGGTATTGAAGCACACCACTTTTACCTCTACAGGCAGGTCCTTCCTCAACCATAACCCTGTCTGCACTAGGTATCCCCCTGCAGCCCATATCATGCATCTTAAAAGCACACACTCCTGTACATTTTTAGGCCACACAGATGTGTTTTCTAAACACACTGTCACACATTATTCACATAAAACATACATACAAACATACAAGCAGGTTACTTGGCTCCTATAAAACACTAGGTTACAATATGTTTTCTAAACACTTCACTTCAGCTGCACTTAGAAACATTGTTTCTCACATTTAATTAAATAAGTGGCTTTTGGCAGAGAGCCCAGAAAGTTAAAAAGCCACACCTGCACTAAGATACAATTGTAACTAATGAGCTAAATAGGTCTCTTGGGGAACTGAGACTTGCAGCTTAAAGGGAAATTTCAGCTTTTTTAACAAAACTGTAATAACACATAAAACAAGACCCCAAAACCCCCATGTGTTCAAATTTTTTTTTATTTTCACTAACCTGCCAAAATTAGTCAAATGGGAGTTGTATTTAGGGGGTGCGGTTGCAAAAATGGGTGTGGTCAAACATGTCTTCTTTTTGTCCCTCTTTCCATTTTCAAAATGTTGGGAGTTATGATAGTGCCCAAGCTGGAACTGATTTAGGACCCCAGAACTGCACAGAAAAAGTGCTGACCAGTATGGAAATAAATAAATGAACTAAAACTAGGTTTGCTAGTTTTGTGTGTAGGAAAGTATAGGTACTTTGAATTGCTTAGGATGCGAATTTTAAATAAATGTCCTGCTGTAAAGTTAATGTTGTATCGGCAAAGTCAAATAATCATTATCAAGGCAAAACTGAAAATGCAATAAAAATACTAAAAGTAAATTGAAATCAAAGTGAAAAAAAATGCATATGAATGTAAAATTAAATGTACTTTAGGAGCAATGTGTAATTTATAACCAAAATGACGGAGGGGGGGCTCACTGGGGGACTAAATCAGTGACCGCATCAAACACATTGTTTCTACTGTAGCCCGGGGCAGCCAGGATCCAGGGGACACTTTTCCGCAGTCTGTTCATTGCATGAGGGTGGGGGTTATGAATCTACAATCTGTGGCACTTGTTTACCTTTTACTACAGACTGTGGGTCCTGTTATAAAGATGAATTTAGTGCCACTGGGCCTTGTTGTGTGTCTGTTGACCCATTGTAAACAGAGCTGTGTACAATGGGTCAACAGGGGCAAAGTGTACTTGAAAAAAGACAATCATAAAACTGCAGCGGCCTAGTAACATTAAAGGATCTATACACCACTTAGTTACTCTATTAATATGGAGTATTAGTGTACTTGTCAGAAGTTGCCTAGAATCAAAGCCTGGTCTGCAAGCTGCTATGGCTGCACTAACCTTCTCAGCCATGTTACTTCTCTCTGCTGATCAATGTCAAGTGTTCTCAAATTATCAATTAAGAGACTTTATAAGCCTTTTACAAACAACTCCTAGTTGCTGGATCATTGAAGCCTTTCAGCCTGAACCAGCCAACTTGTGCCTTGAGCAGTTTTCTTTAACTTTTTATTTTTCAACCTGGGTATCTAAGTGCACCAACCCTTGGCCTTGGGGCATCAGTCTCTGACCTCAAGCCCTATGCTGCTATTGGGGGAGGGATCTTCCAAGGTTGAAAGTTGCCAGGTGAACCCAAGACTAATTCTGTACTCCCGTCCTCGCAGGATGAATGGGGAATACTTGATCCAATGGGTGCAGGTGGTGGAGGGGAGCTCCACCAGAAAATACCAAACTGAAGCTGATCAATGCAGGGACGCGCCGTGAAAAAGTGCACCACATAGCTGGCTCTAAGAGAGGGCATGCCTGTGTCCCCTTTTCAATGAAGAGAGAAAATGATTTTACAGGCAAGACAAAAATCCCTCTTTCTTTATCATTTCAGGGGGACATAAGGGATGTTCAAAAGCAGTCGCAAGGCACAAGTAAGGATGGGAGCTGGAATCATGTCTGAGCCTGCACTTTCCTGCCAAAAGCAGCCTCCACTGAGGATGCCATGTGCACCTAATAGAAACATGTAAAGGTGTGGAAGGAGGAACAGGTGGACATCCAGCAAATCTGCTCCGCAGAAACAAGGTTCTTCACGGCCAAGGAAGCAGCCACAGATCTGGTTGAATGAACCATAACCCTGAGGGAGAGGGCTTGCTAAAGGAAGCTGAGGATAAGAAAACGATTGTAGTGAAACAATTCAGGGGGAACCCCTGGGCTGAGCACCAAGTCTGTCATGTGTGGTAGTAAATTTTGGAAGATTACTGTTTTCTAGCCAGTCATGATGTAAACAACACTTTCTTCAAACGCATGTTGTCTGTGCACTACGGTTTAAATAGCCAGCCCAGGGATATGGATTCTCTTCTCTTCTGCCCAGGTGAGGATGCCTGAGACCCCCTGTATTGCACCCATGCTGCGAGTGCCCCCCTGGTGATTGACATATGCCACCACAACGTCCAGTTGCAAACCCTCTATAAGTTAAATGTATTGGTCATTTTAAAGACCAGAGTCAAGTATGTTAATGTCTTTAAGAGGGGCTTGGATGAGTTCTTAAACAAGCGTAGTATCCAAGGCTATTGTGATACTAAAATCTACAGTTAGTGTTGATGTTGGTATATATAGTTTATGTACAGTATATGAGTGTATAGAAAGGTAAGTATTGGTTTGTGTGGTTTACTTGGAAGGGTGGAACTTGATGGACTGTGGTCTTTTTTCAACCCTATTGGGCCGATTCACTAAAGGTCGTTAATGCATAACACAAAGTGTTCGCTAATTAAGTACCGACCCATCAAAGTCATTTCGCATGCATTACTACATATCGCATGTGCAAAAATCCTGATTATCGCATTGAGGTAATAATTGAATAGAAATAATACTAACACATAATTCACAGACATTTTTGAAGCGTTAAAAGCATAAAATGTGGCAATAATTACTGTGAAACTTAAAGGAGAAAGAAAGGCAAAAACTTAGTAAGCTTTATCAGAAAGGTCTATGTAAATACAGCCATAAGCACTCACAGAAATGCTGCACTAACTGTGAAAAGATTTCTTGTGTCTGTAATTCCTGTGCCAGAGACATGCAGCTCTCTGCTGTCTCCTCTCTCCTGCTCCCCCCTCCCTCAAGAATGCTAAGAACTCACTCTCCCCCTTAGGAATGTGGATCTGAGCCAATCAGCAGGAAGCTGACTCATAGTCTAACTAACTGAGCATGTTCACTTGGTCTGGGTGTCTGTGCAGGAGTGAGGCATTATGGGAACTTTCTTTACACAGCTCAGGGTTTTTTCTTCCTGTTTGGCTTCTGATCATCTGAACAGGTGAAATATGGGGAGACTCTATTGGGAAGACTATTGAGACAACTGAAGGTATGCCTGCAGCTTGAGATTAACTCTTTATTAGCTTTTCCTTCTCCTTTAACGCCTCCCAGGAGTAGTCGTTACAAACAAAATTGCAGCTGGTGATTGTCTGTGGTGGAGTATGCAGTCGGATTTTTTCAAGTATGTGATCGTCCTAGAGTGATGCATCCTCCAGTTTTCAGGGAAATGGTAATTTTCAGAACGGTAGTTTTCATAAAGTCATGGTTACGTGCGTAATAGCGTGCGCTAATATCATGTGCTACGAAATATCGCATTAATATATTGCATGCTTTAAAATAACGCTTAAAAATATGTCATCGCCAGATAAATAACGACAATAACATTGCTTCTTAATTCAGACAAGTGTTAATTCGCAAAATATAAGAAGGGATAATGTTTTTAACGCATGCTATAAATATCACTCGTTTTTTCGGCCTTTACTGTAGTGAATCAGCCCCTATGTATGTAACTATGTTGAAGAAAATAAAAAATGTTCCAGGTACTTTTTTAGTCAAGGGAGGACTGACAAAGGAACTTAGAGACCTCCTTGATGTGTTCATTGTAAAATAAGTCCGTGGCAAAGGTGCCCGAGATCTGAGCTGGAAGCAAAGAAGATGGATTTGCAGAAGCCCTCTAGTTTATTGTCTATTGGGTCCTTGAATCCTGCAGCATAGGGAACTGGGATAGTGGTAGCCAATCTAGAGATTGCTGGATCCACTGTAGGTGAAAGAGACCAAAGATTCATGTCTTCCTTGGGAAAGTAGTAAAGTGAGAGGTGAGATGTGTTAGTCTTATGATTGAGAATGGCCCATTCTTCCTTAACTACTGAAAAGAGCTGATCCTGTGAGTGAAATACTTTGGTGGTCTTTTTTAGTTGCTTAAAAAGATCCTTGGAAGGATCTGAAGAAACAGCAGTGGAGACATTGAGGGAAGTTAAAACAGCCTCAAATAAGCCATCCATGTCAGAGGAGGAAGGGGAAACCCTTCTCTGTGTATGTGTGCTAGGGGCTTTGCATTTGCCAAAGACACCCATAGGAGACTGGGAAGCAAGTTGGGTAAGGAACTTGTCTAGGGATTCTGAAAGCCTGCCCAAACCTTGCAAGGAAGCAACAGAATTTGCAAGTCCATGGGGATTCTGGAATGGAAGCAGAAGAACTAGAAGGGTCTGTGGAGGAGCTTTGAGGCTCAGAGTGTCTAGTGGAGAGCCTAATGCAACAACAGGCGCATGCAAGGAATGGGACCTGTGAGACCTATAATGTAGTGTGCTGTAGGGGGGGGGGGCTAAGATGTGACTTCACATGTAAGTGGTATGACCAGGACCCCAATCTGTGGAAGGGAGCCTAAAAGAAGACGAAGGAGTTCACCCCAATGCCACCCCCTTGCTGAAAACCAGGGATGAGCAGAAAGGGTACTGAGCTGAAGCTCCTGCCCTTCTTCAGACTCTGCCTTGACTGGGGACTGAATTGTGATTCCTGCTGCAGAAAGCCTGTAAAAATTAAGTAAGAATAAACTGAATTAAATTATATATAAAATAATATACAAAACTCCCCTAGGAGGAGTTGTTTCCTCCTCCCATAAGGACACTAAAAGAACTTGGTGGTTTCAGCCCCCTCAAGGGGTGTAGCTTGCCGGGAGCAGCAGGCCAGCTCCCTGGGAGGGCTGTCAAAACCTTGTGCTCTTTTTTTTTTTTAAAAGGCATTTATAACATAAAACCAACAATAAACAATACAGCCTGCTAGAGAAGAGGGGGTACTTTGGGGTTCCCGGTGGAGAGGTTATGAAATTCAAGTTTACCTGCTCAAAGGGAATACTATCACAAATGTATGGGGGTGGTAGCAGAGGGCCAACAGCTCAAGGAGGAGGATTATACCATGGATGCAAGCAGGCACTCAATATATCCATGGACAGGCAAAGTTAAAGAAATGGCAAACTTTATTTTAAGTCTGTCCTAAAATGTATTATATATATCAGTAACTTTGCATTTGGCTAACTCCTCAGATGTCACAATTCTTTTTAATCTACTGAAATGGGATACTACATTGTCACTAACATAGGATATGCTATTTTGAACATAATGTTGATATAATGTCTGATCACTTTGTCCACAAAAAATGCCTGAAACGGTCAGTGCTTTCATTGAGTCTTATGCGAGACATGTTAACAGGGACAACTGCAAAAATCCAAAAATAGGAAAAAAAAGCTCCAGCAGATTAACTGCAAAACATTTATTATGGGTAGTGTTACCACTACCCATAATAAATGTTTTGCAGTTAATCTGCTGGAGCTTTTTTTTCCTATTTTTGGATTTTTGCAGTTGTATTTGGTTGCAGCACAGAGCAACAACTAGGAGCTAAAGCATTTTTCGTAAGTACTTTATACAAAGTTCACCAATAATTTTTCATTTTTGAATGTTAACAGGGACGTTAAACAACTGGAGGATAAATTGCCGTGAAATTTATCAACTCCCACATAATTATGTAAATGTGTAAAGTTTCAGTCCTCAATAGGACCTTTCTCAAGGATATATTAAAATATATATTAAAGGTCCGGGAATGGTGCACACAGAAAACTCCAGGTACTGCCTGGGTGCATGGTTAACATAACATAATTAGTAAGCCCAAACAAACCGCACTCACAGGACTTGTATGAAGCAAAGAAATGGTGTTTGATTCAATGTTTTGGCTTAGACTCAAGCCGTCTTCAGGACACACAATTACAATGTGATCAAGTGATGAAACATATAGCCGAAAACAGTTTGTGTAGAGCCGTCTCCCAACACTGCCTCATTCCCTGATCGTGACATCACTTAATGAGATGACGTAAAACAGCTGTGTAGAAAGACCTCCCACAAGTTCATTGGTAATACTGTAGAAATCAAGGGCTCCCTAGCCCTACATAACTGTGACCATAACCCACCTAACATGAAAAATAAAAGTGAAAATCAAATTAAAAAACAAGTACCGAACAAGCCACACACAATTATGAAGGACATGTAAACCTTCCCAAGGACCTGTGTAGAAGCACATAGGGGAAACTTCTCTTGGGCTCAAGAGCCCTTACGCTCATATATTGATATATCGCCCTTTTGGAACAACAAACTGCTGCATATGGTACTGAAGCTCAACTCATCAACTCATCGCTCACTCCGCAGTCCCGTGCGTCCGCTTCTCTCTCGTCTCCCTAATAGTGCCATAGCAACCATCCATCATTTCTCAGACACATTCTTTCAGACCTATACTTAACCGCAAGTCACGTTAGGCACATTTACCCTTTTCAACCTTTAAACTATAGCTACCTCCGGATCGGGTGCTGCCTCACAGCAGCTACAGTATCCACGGGGCTAAAGTTACTGTGAGTGTTAGGGCACCAGGTAGATGTTGAAAGCATCTGTACCTTCATGATGAAGGTGGAGGCTGTTACTGCTGTGTTGTTTTAGATGCACACTTGAGGGATCTCAGAGGAAAAGTGTAGTACAAGGCCTAGAAATATTAATGTGCAATAATAGATTTCAATTTGAAGCTTATTTATTTATATAGCTACATGGCACAGTGTAATGCAACCCCACATATGCAAATATTTTCATGAACCAGTTTGAAATAAAATTCATATATGCAAATTAAGTGAGACATTTTTGGATACTTAGTTATATATTAAAAGATGACCAACTAAAAATCTGTTACTTCAGTTCTTTCATCTCTGCAAAAAGATTGTGACATCTGCAGAGAGAGGCAATCTTAACTTACTGAGATACATAATACATTTGTAACACTTGTTACTCAAATGATTTATTGGAAAACCAAATGAAGGAGATCCAAACTGAAACAGGACAGAGATGTTAAACAAAAAGAGAAAATTTAAACTTTACTCTACTTTGAAATGCTTAAAAATTTTGGCAGACATTAGTGTCTACTACTAACAGATCATTAACCACATGTTGAAGTCTTTAAAAGGCCTTCAGTTTTAGCATATAAAAAGTAAGGAACCTGGGATGTGCTTGTGATCCACAATCCAAGATGGAGGCTGCATTGTGAACTCACTGCCACCCACTGGGCTTGGAAAACCCATCTTGCAGATGCTGATTGGCATTCTTTGCTAAAAATGTACATTATGGGCAGATTTATCAAAATTCGAGTTTTCTCTCAGAAAAAAAAGTCACACTGATGAGAATCACATTGTTTTGAATGTTTTAATAACATTAAATTAAATAAATTGAATGCACCAATGTGGATACATCAACCCTGTGTTTCCACTATATTAATCTGTGCAACATCAATTAGTAGGGTTTTCTTTTACAAGACAACATTTGATTAAAAATTAAATGGACTGTGCTTAAATTTGGAGTTAGAAAATCCCTAAAGTAAGAAAAGCCCTGAAAGCTGACAGAATTGTCCCATGGTGTTGCATTAGATAAATGCTGTGCTTTGCTTTCATCAACTATGTAAGGTAAATGTATGATATATTTGAATTCTATTTTTTTTTTTTTTTTTTACAAAAATTCAACTTACCTTGTCAAACAAAATTGACATAATAAAAAAGTTAATAAGAAAGCTCTCAGATATGCTACTGTAGTCAAACTGGAAAAATAATAATGTAAATCCCAGAATAATATATTGATGGAGGCTATTGCAAAAAGAAGATCGTAGGAGCTTCATTCCAGCAAGAGTTATCAGAAGTGTATCAAAACTGTTGAGAATGAAAAACAAACAAACATAAAGGACCATAAATCTAAAATATTCTAAAGTGGTATGGATTAAAATTTGTAATATACAATTAGAATTAGGGGTAAAATAATCACTTCAATAATAATAGTAATAATAATTGTAAAATGTGATCATGATGCAATATTTATTTTAGAAACATGAGTTTATTTTAGTACATTTCAAGGATTCATTAGTTTTTAAACACAGATTTCAAAACAGAAGAAGATGACAGCAGCATTAATATTACATGCACTTGTTATTCAACATTGTGGTATAGGACTCATAGGGACTCAAATTGCTAGTAAGGCCATACATTCCTTCTATGACCCACATACATATTGTCAGATAACTGCTTAAGTACTTAGACAGCAGTATTAGACAGCAGTGCCAAGCCAAATGCTAACTACCTCCAAGGCACCCTTTCCACCATATGCCCCCTCATCAAGCCCCTTCCCTGGCTTATCACCACCCTTCCAATCATGAACCCCCTTGTTGCCCTCCTCCTTAATGATGCTCGCTAAAGTGCCGTGCTGACATTATGCACTACAGAGGGGCTGGAAAGTGGATGGGGCAAGCAGAAGAGGTACTTAACCAGTGCCCCACACACTATTGCCCCCAAGCCATGTGCCTCTTCTTCCTACCCCTACTTCACCCCTGTTAGACAGAACTGATTGTATATTTAGTTAGTATGCAAAGTACATTATGGCCAGAAGTGGTGTACACCTGCTGAATTTCTTTAAAAGGGAGATTTTTTTCACAGAGCACTTGTGCATATTTAACATTGTTATTATGGGTCTTGATATTGTATAATATTATCAGAAAAATTCCTTCTATCATCCAAGTTAGGCCTACATATTAGCACATGCTGGCAGCTGCACTGCATAACATGTACAGATACTCCAAATTCATCTATGTGCCTGCTGCTTAAGGGCAATGACAGACAGGGAGATTAGTCGCCCTGGTGCAAAGCAAATAACTGTTGTTGATCTACAGATACCTGCATCCACTATTAGAAGCATTAGGGAGGTGACAGACAGGGAGATTAGCCGCCCTGCAACAAATCATCGTTGCCGCGGGCAACTTAGCACCCCTCAATGCCATCCCACCGGCAAGAATGTAAATCACCGGTGGGATGGCATACGCGCCGCTGCAATTTCCTCTTAAGGCAACTTCAGGTGACATTTGGAAATTGCAGCGACACGTATGCCATCCCACTGGCATTTTAAATTCTTGCCGGTGGGATGGCATTGCGGAGAGATTAGTCGCCCGTGGCAACGAAGATTTGTCGCAGGGCGGCTAATCTCCCCGTCTGTCACCTCCCTAATGCTTCTAATAGTGGATGCAGGTATCTGTAGATCAACAACAGTTATTTGCTTTGCACCATCACAAAACAGCAATATAATATGCCAGTCTTTGGTGTGTTCAGAAGATGCAGTAATGCAACTTACTGTATTCCAAAGCGTTTGTACTTGCTGATTGAAAAGGCATCAACTGTCACAGCATTCAGAATTATTGAGGGGTACAGAAAATATTTCTCAAAACACAGCAGCCACAAATAGAGTTTCTCAAACCATGTTAAATGTGCTGCATCTAAAAATAATGAATAAGTAAATATTGTAAGATAATATTTCAAAGTATTACAATAGACAACCTTATTTTCATGCTTAAATACTGTAAAAGTCTTAACAAAAGTCTTACAAAATTGACAATAATATGAACTGTAAACAATTTGCAGAACAATTTATCATTGGGAGATCCAAAATCTTCCATAACTCATTTGGGAGTGGGTATGTGCAATATTTATACCACTTGGTACCACTGGAACAGCATTTTTTATTTTTTGTAATATATTTGTAGAACAGATGCCTCCTCTCTGCAAGTTTAAGAGCATGCCTCCTGCCCAAGACCTCTTTCCCACACCTCATCACTGATAAAGAAAAATTACAACACTGTATAGCAGGGAGCCCCAACCTTTCGCACTTGAAAGCCACTGTCAAATGTAGAAAGGCTTGGGGAGCCGCACAAGCATCATTGGGGCTGCAAATAAGTTATTTGCTCTTTGGTAGCCTCTATGTAGACTATTTGTAGCCTCTATGTGAACTATGTGAATCAGCCTACAGGAGGCTTTGCTTGGTAGTACATCTTATTTTTATTCAACCTAAACTTCAAAAATTAAAAAAAAATCCAAGGGGTTGGGGAGCAACATGTTGCCCACAATCTACTGGTTGAGGATCACTGCTGTATAGCTACAATGACTTTAATATAATTGTTTAAAGTTTCATCTTTGGAAGATTGCCTTTCAACAGTGATTAAATTGGCCTTAGCATTCTTTAGTTAAAATAACTCCTGAAACAAAGTGATCTTAAATAAGCTTTGGGCTCATTATGATTTTCAAAAGCAAGAAAAGAGCAAAATGCAGCCTGCCTCCCTTTCTGTTTTTCCAGTGCTGCCAGACACAGCTCTTTGCATCGCTTGTATAAATGCAAAGCGAGGCATCTACCATGGAAAAGACAGTTTGTTGATAGGAAGTAGGTGTCCACTTGGATGAGCCTTACTGTATTCACAAGGCTCCTTGTGCTACTTGCAATATCAAGTTACAACCTGCAAAAGTCACAGATCATAGGATTCATCCTGAGAAAAAGCACTATAGGAACTGTCTCCTGGTTTGCTCTTATGCACATGTAAAGTCCTTGCATTTGTCATTGTTAATGTATCTCTTATATGCTATTTTTGTTATGCTGCCATGGGATCTAGATTTCAAACCCATTCAAGAGAACAGAAAATGAAGATGGCAAAAAATAAGAATGCAATGGTATTCACATATATATTATTTTTGCGCAATGAAACAACACAAAAAGCTGGCTAAAATAATTGACTGAATCTTATTCCACCCAAAAATGGATTAGACAAGTTATTCTCTATTTCAAGTTATTCTCCTTGAATTTTTAAGGAAACTCATCTGGGATGAGTTGCAGGTGCCTGCATAGTGGCATAACGATGAGGAGCTGGGCTCCTTAGCAGAAGAGTTTTTGGGTGACCCCCCCAGGCAGTGTATATGTTTGTGGCTGCAAAAATGGTTGGTGCTTAATGTGACACAAGAACCTTAATGTTTCACCTTGAAACACAAGAACCTTAATGTATCCACTTAATGAAAAGTTATCAAGAAGTCTAGGCATGAATGCAAAAGGCCAGGCAGGCATGGCAGCAAGGCAAAGAGCCTAACAAAATGTTATTAGCTGTTTTCGAGTTCAGAAGGGGCAAAGAAGCAGTAATATTCACACATATAGGGGCAGATTTATCAAAACACCAGTTCGAATCCTGAATGGGAAAAATTCGGATTAGAAACGAAAATTTCTGAAGATCGCAAATATCGTATTGTATTGCTGATACGAAAGTCACAAAATTTTCGTACCTAACGGTTGTAAACAGCGGCAAAAACAATCCGATTTGTTCGCGCTAAAAATATGAAAAAGTCACGCAAGCGTTGAAAAAGTCGCGGAACATACGATTAGACCGATCGAACGAACGCTCGGAGCGTTCATGGATAAGTAAATGTGCCCCATAGAAATGGGAAAAAAAACGCGTGGAGGTTGATCTTATTCTAACTCGATGAGAATATGTAAAAACATTATAATCAATAGAAGAAATCATCTGTTGGCACCAAGAGATTAACCTTTATGCAATATCTAAATACAAGATCATTAATGAAATGCAAAGTGCATTTATGTGACTTTCCAATTGGCCACGCACAGAATATTATTTGTAACCAGTGAAATCCAGCTATGTTGTTCACGTGTGGGACTTTCCATATAGCCATGTGTGAAATACTAATCATTATGATAACCAGAATTTCTAAAGATTTGAGCTACATACCAAGGACTTCGCGCTCTTGGTGTTCCTTGCTTTGAAGAATTGGGTGGGAAATCCATAGCCAAGGATGGTGTTTTCGGAGTTGAGGAATTATGTAATGTATAACTAATCCCACAGTTAGTGCTAGGCCATACAGTACATAAGTAAGGAATGGCTGCAAAAAACAGAAGAAAAATTATAGCCTCAAACATTTTTAATGTCCCAAAATGTATTAACAAACTCAATGTGGGGATGTATCCCACTATCAGCAATAAAACATAACATTATGAATAGAAATAATGTTTATTCTGCCAGCACAGAATAAAAATCCCTATCCCATAAAAACATGACATGACCATTTAGAGGGGCCCCTCATGTGGTTTAAATACAATCTTCATTGGATATATGCCATTACTATATTTTAAGTGCACTTGTACTTATCTCCAAAGTGGTACTGCATAGATTTTAGTAACACATGGATGAACTGAATGCCAGCTTGCGTTCGGCTTTCTCACAAATAACAGCACACAGTCACCTCCTGCAATATCCACACATTAGTCATCACAATAGAGTGAAAAGAGTGAAAAGAGTGAAAAGGAAAGGGCCCATCTTCTAAATGGTGCTTGTCTCAAGTCTCAACAACTGTTTTGCTACCAACGGAGCTTTCTCAAAAGGCTGGATATTCGGAAACAGTGAGTTCTTAAAGGGAAATGCAGTGATGTCAGGCTCATCATACCAGATGTTGCCAAAGAGACCTGCAATGCACTGTAATTCATAAATTCTCACCAGGGCCGGAACTAGGGGTAGGCAGAGTTGCCATTTGCCTATGGTGCAACCATTGGGGGGGTGCATTTTTAAGGGGATTTTTTCTGGTTTTTCTATTTTTAAAAGTGGTACTGCAGAAGTGCTCCCCATCTCCACCCCTCTTTTGCGGGTGTGTAAGCTTTATTTCAATGCTCAGGGCCTCTGGCACTCCTGATGATGTGCTAGTGCTGCAACGTATGCGCTGTGGGTGGTGGTAAATGCACACACCAACATAAAAAAAAGGCTAGGCAGAGAGAGCTGACGCATTGGTGTGGCTTGCACGGAACATTGGAAGAAACAGCAGGAGAAAACCTGGTCTTATTTTCTTACACTTGTTGCTGGCTGCTGGCCCAGGTACATGGGGCAATATGATGGCTGCTGGCCCAGGTACATGGGGGCAATATGATTGGTGCTGGCCCAAGTACATGGGGCAATATGATGGCTGCTGCTGGCATAAGTACACGTGGACATTATGGTGGCTGCTGGCACAGGTACATGAGGGCTATATAGTGGCTGCTGGCACAGTTACATGGGAGCTACATAGTGGCTGCTGGCCCAGGTACATGGGACAATATGGAAGCTGTACATGTACAGGTGTACATTGGGGCAGTATGGTGGCTTATGGCATGAGAGGCAAGACAATTGCACTTTATTTTACTTCTTTATATTTGCTGTATTTATTACTTTTTTACTTGAACATTGAATGTATTAGAACTGTATGTTAAATATCTTTGTGTTTTTGCCACAGCCACATGAGCACTTTTCATATTTGCAAAGTTCAAAGTATAAATAGTGGCAGAAGGGTTTGCTGAAATATCTGCAGCTACATATTAAGCTACCTCAAAAATAGGCATGATGGAAATGGAAGGCTTATATCATCACTGAGGAAGTTTCAGCTTAGACAGATATTGCAATATTTTCATAGGTGTTGTGTTAAAAATAAAATGTTTTTTTTTCTGACATTTTTAGCATTTTGTTTCTTAACATTACATATTTATATAAAATGAAAGCTCCATTCATAAATGTGTTGTAATATTTCTTTATTGAAAATTGAAGCTATTCTTTGTATTGCTACCAAAAAAAAAAGAAACTGTGGAAATGGTACCTTCTGCCAGGCCCTGGTTCATACAAATGAAGAAGATTAATAATATATGGAAGATATTTAAATAATTATGCTATAAAATAGAAAGCAATTATAATATGATTATACAAATAATACAATCGATGATTCAGTCAATGAGAGATCTCATTATAAGAATTTGTCAGGAAGGAATTTTTTCCCCCTCTGCCAAAAATTAGAGAAGCTTCATATGGGGTTGTTTGCCTTCCTCTGGATCAACTAGCAGCTAAGCGTTAAGGTTAAACTTGATGGACATGTCTTTTTTCAACCTAACTTACTATGTTACTATGTGAACCATATCACAGATATCAGTAAATGATTCAGCATATTACCTCCACACAACTCACTGTTCCGCAGAATGTCAGTGCTAGCAGAACCATTATGCCATATTGAATCAATGATTATAAACCCAAATTTATTAATACAAAACCAAAATAATAAAGAAAAAATATAGCTGCTTATATTGGGAAATGAGGGGCCCGCCTTAAATGGTCATGTCAAGTTTTAAGGGGTTAGGAATTTGTATTCTGTGCTGGCAGAAAGTTTAAGGGAATCAACACCATTTTTATTTATAATTTTGTGTTTCATTGCTGATAGGGGCATAAGTCCCTGCCTTTAGATTGTTGTTTATAACAGAAGAAAAATTCTTACTTTAGCAATAATGCAATAGTGTAAGTGCTTTTTGTATATAGTTAATTTCAAATCTTTTAAAAGAATACACATTTAATTGCATGCTGCCACCTAGTATTCAATAATGTATGAAATAACCACATTAAAAAGTCAATATCTGAAATCAATCTTTCATACAGTGTTGTGTTTCTATATAGGAACCCTATATAGGAACAAAAATGTCCACAGCCCACTGCTGGACATAAGGCTCAATCCAATGGCAGAGCTGACTGGAAAGAAGGCATCCACTTCTTTCTTCCAACAATCTGCACCTGCACTAATCCCCAAGAGTAGGGATCAGGCTAAGATCTGGTGCTTTGGGCAGCACTGGACCTAAATACTGACTTGCTTACATGCACTTTACCATCTACCTTGCACAATCTTGCAAATATGTTAAGATGCACAAACCAGCGATCCCTTTATCTATTCCCCACACCAGGTTTTCTTACTGTTACCCAACAAACATATATTATTGTGCAGTTTTAACTTTTTTTCTTTAGCCTTTTTTGAAAACAAATAAATTTGGGACAATGTAGTTTGTCCAGAATCTAGATGTGTCTTGAATGAGGAAAGCACTTTGACTGGTAATAAATGGTTGATAATATCCATTAACTTTAACCTCTACCTGGAGCTTCTGGTTACTTATCTTTGGGCCAGTCCAAATGAGAGGTATTATAAAGCATACTGTTGTTCCAGGCCAATTAATGAATACTGGTCTGCAACACGATATTTGTAATTGTATAGAGAACTGGCTGCAGGATAGATTACAAAAAGTTGTGGTAAATTGGCATGACTGTTTAAGTTATTGTAACTGCAGTTATATTCAGTTGGTTTCTGTTTTGCACACATAACCTGAAACTCTACAACAATCAAGGCCCCCACTATCCCACTCCATACCTCTGCCACACTCCCCAGCACCTTCTGGGTCTGCTGTTTCTATTGTTTTCCATAAGACCAAAAAAAACCCCACCACATGCTTTACCATAGCTATTTTTTTAAAAATTAAGTGAAGTATATATAAATATACATTACTTACCCTTAACGATAGAAATACAGTACTTGCACTGATAGCATATGATAAAATAGCAACTATGATGCAGATGATGAGATCAGACTTCAGAATTTCTTTCTGCAATTTAATGAAAACATCACATGTTTTTGAGCTGTTCAGCTTTCATTTGTCTCTGTAATAGTAAAACAGTACCCTGTACTTTATATTGACTAAGGTAACATAAATCCATACTGATGACAAAACAATCCTATTTTTTTACTTTTAATGCTTTTTAGTACACTTAAGATAACCTTATCTTAAAAAACCCAGATTCCAAGCATCTAAAATTTAACAACCACATGACATGCTCTATGAAAGTGACACTAAATGCAGACAGACTATTTTTTGTATGAGTGATGAAGGTCTGGTAAAAATGCGTCACCTACTTTTTAGTCAGCATTGACCTTACAAGATGAGTAAAATCATCTACATCCTACTTATGCACCTAAGCGGGCATTTAGGACTGCACTAGTTGATCTAAGAACCTACTAGAAATGTTTCTGTTTCAGACTTGGTGATATCTAATAATACTGAACTCATCTCTAACATTTGTGTGGTTGAGCATTTAGGCAATAGTGATCATAACATGGTCTCCTGATAATGTTGCAGAGTTCTATATGGGATTAACTAAAACATTAACTTTTAGACGTGCAGACTTTGCTAGTATAAGGGCATGTCTGCAATGCATCAAATGGGAAAGGAATTTCACAGAGTTAATCACAGAAGGAAAATGGAATATCTTTAACCCTTTCCCTGCCAAGACCGTAGGTACTACGTCGTTTAAAAAAAAGCAGTTGCCTGCTAACGACGTAGTACCTACGTTCTTTGTCCCTTAGCGCCTCTCTCTGCATCGGCGGCAAAAGCCGCCGGTGCAGAGAGACAGATGCGCCCCCAACCCCGACGAGGGGGTTGGGGGGGGATGGTCCTGCGATGCGATTATCGCAGGACCATCCTACAAGCAGCAGATGCGATCGCATCGCATCTGCTGCTTGTACAGCTTCCTGCTTCCCCCCCCCAGAGCCGCCTCCCACCTACTTCCTCGGCGACTGCAGGAAGGAGAAGCAGGGAACCGATCTGACCTTCAGACAGGTAAGTGTGACTTTATTTTTGTTTATACACACTTTTACACACACTTACACACATTTATATACATTTATACACACATACAACACAATTTAGCACAGTTTTTTTTTTCCCACTTTGCACACTTATATACACTCATATACACTTATATACACTCATATACACTCATATACACACTGTCACACAACTTTTACATGTGCACATGTATACACAAACTCACAAAAACTTTTTAAATTTTTTTAAATTTTTTTTTTAATTTTACTTCTTTTTTTTTTTTTTATTTCCCCCCAAAACTGTTTATTTTGACAGCGTGACTATTGGATCAGATATTCTGACCACTAATTATGCTGTCGTGTGACTTATTTTGTTGTTTCATTGATTTGCACATTTTTATCCCTATATTAGTATTCCTGATCTGTTTTAGCGTAGCTTTGCCATGTGCAACTTTGGTGTACAAAAATAACTTTACCTATTTTGAATTCATCAGAATGTGTACTTTCCAAAAATATATGGTTTTCTGGGGGTCCCTGTGTACTTTGGGGGTCTTACTGCATATAATAGGCCGTCAGGGGGCTCTGTGTGCAAAAGCTGAGCTGGCAGGCGAGAAATCCTTATGCGCTATTTTCATTTTGGGGTCAGTACATACCGCAGACTTTGGTATATCTATGCATATTGGGCATCAAACTGTTCAGTAGACCTCTGGTGTTCCTATTTGGGGTGACTTGCCTTTGTACGCAAGAAATTGTGTGAGATAAATGCGGCAAACTGCAACATTTTTATACGATTTTCTCAAATGTCATAAAAACCACTAACTTTAGGAAAGCTTTGCAGATTGGTACTTTGCTGTAGAAAGGACTCTTTACCCTTGTTGGATTTGTCAGAATGTGTACTTTCCAAAAATATATGGTTTTCTGGGGGTCCCTGTGTAGTTCGGGGGTCTTACTGCATATAATAGGCTGTCAGGGGGCTCTGTGTGCAAAAGCTGAGCTGGCAGGCGAGAAATCCTTATGCGCTATTTTCATTTTAGGGTCAGTACATACCGCAGACTTTGGTATATCTATGCATATTGGGCATCAATCTGTTCAGTAGGCCTCTGGTGTTCCTATTTGGGGTGAGCTGCCTTTGTACGCAAGAAATTGTGTGGGATAAATGCGGCAAACTGCAACATTTTTATGCGATTTTCTCAAATGTCATAAAAACTACTAACTTTAGGAAAGCTTTGCAGATTGGTACTTTGCTGTAGAAAGGACTCTTTACCCTTGTTGGATTTGTGAGAATGTGTACTTTCCAAAAATATATGGTTTTCTGGGGGTCCCTGTGTAGTTTGGGGGTCTTACTGCATATAATAGGCTGTCAGGGGGCTCTGTGTGCAAAAGATGAGCTGGCAGGCGAGAAATCCTTATGCGCTATTTTCATTTTGGGGTCAGTACATACCACAGACTTTGGTATATCTATGCATATTGGGCATCAATCTGTTCAGTAGGCCTCTGGTGTTCCTATTTGGGGTGAGCTGCCTTTGTACGCAAGAAATTGTGTGGGATAAATGCGGCAAACTGCAACATTTTTATGCGATTTTCTCAAATGTCATAAAAACTACTAACTTTAGGAAAGCTTTGCAGATTGGTACTTTGCTGTAGAAAGGACTCTTTACCCTTGTTGGATTTGTCAGAATGTGTACTTTCCAAAAATATATGGTTTTCTGGGGGTCCCTGTGTAGTTTGGGGGTCTTACTACATATAATAGGCTGTCAAGGGGCTCTGTGTGCAAAAGCTGAGCTGGCAGGCGAGAAATCCTTATGCGCTATTTTCATTTTGGGGTCAGTACATACCACAGACTTTGGTATATCTATGCATATTGGGCATCAATCTGTTCAGTAGGCCTCTAGTGTTCCTATTTGGGGTGAGCTGCCTTTGTACGCAAGAAATTGTGTGGGATAAATGCGGCAAACTGCAACATTTTTATGCAATTTTCTCAAATGTCATAAAAACTACTAACTTTAGGAAAGCTTTGCAGATTGGTACTTTGCTGTAGAAAGGACTCTTTACCCTTGTTGGATTTGTCAGAATGTGTACTTTCCAAAAATATATGGTTTTCTGGGGGTCCCTGTGTAGTTTGGGGGTCTTACTACATATAATAGGCTGTCAAGGGGCTCTGTGTGCAAAAGCTGAGCTGGCAGGCGAGAAATCCTTATGCGCTATTTTCATTTTGGGGTCAGTACATACCGCAGACTTTGGTATATCTATGCATATTGGGCATCAATCTGTTCAGTAGGCCTCTGGTGTTCCTATTTGGGGTGAGCTGCCTTTGTACGCAAGAAATTGTGTGAGATAAATGCGGCAAACTGCAACATTTTTATGCGATTTTCTCAAATATCATAAAAACTGCTAACTTTAGGAAAGCTTTGCAGATTGGTACTTTGCTGTAGAAAGGACTCTTTACCCTTGTTGGATTTGTCAGAATGTGTACTTTCCAAAAATATATGGTTTTCTGGGGGTCCCTGTGTAGTTTGGGGGTCTTACTACATATAATAGGCTGTCAAGGGGCTCTGTGTGCAAAAGCTGAGCTGGCAGGCGAGAAATCCTTATGCGCTATTTTCATTTTGGGGTCAGTACATACCGCAGACTTTGGTATATCTATGCATATTGGGCATCAATCTGTTCAGTAGGCCTCTGGTGTTCCTATTTGGGGTGAGCTGCCTTTGTACGCAAGAAATTGTGTGAGATAAATGCGGCAAACTGCAACATTTTTATGCGATTTTCTCAAATATCATAAAAACTACTAACTTTAGGAAAGCTTTGCAGATTGGTACTTTGCTGTAGAAAGGACTCTTTACCCTTGTTGGATTTGTCAGAATGTGTAGTTTCCAAAAATATAGGGATTTTAGGGGTCACCCTACATTTCTGCAGCTTCTACCCCTCATAAAACTGCCATGTGTTTATGAATTAGGTAAAGATAAGCCATGAAATTAGTGTGCACAAGGTATATTTGGGGGTCTCTAAGTGCCATGTGCTTTGATAAACCTATGTACAGTGGGCATCAAACTGTTCAGTAGACCTCTGGGGTTCATATTTAGGGTGTTTTATCTTGGTACCTAATGACCTGTAAAAAATAAGATGCTGTATAGTGGAAGTTTTGAGGTGATTTTTGGAAATGCCATAAAAATCATCAAACTAAGGATAGCTTTATGGCTTGGTACTTTGGAGTAGAAAGACATGGGTACCCATTTTAGATTCGGGGGAATGTGTAATTTCCAAAAATATATGACTTTCTGGGGTGAGTGTACTTTTTACTAGCTTTATCCCACATATAATGATGTAAATGTATTGATTTTGCAGAAGCTGAAATGACAGAAATGATAGTTCATATGGGGGTATGTTCTCATTGGGGCCCCTACATGCCACATACTTAGGTAAACCTATACATATTGGGCATCAAACTGTTCAGTGGGCCCCTGGCGTTCATATTTAGGGTGTTTTATCTTGGTACCTAATGCTATGTGGGAGATAAGATTCTGGAAATTGGAAGCTTTGAGTGGATTTTTGGAAATGTAATCAAAATTGCCAACTTTAGGAAAGCTTTGCGGCTTGGTACTGTGGAGTAGAAAGACATGGGTACCCATTTTAGATTCGGGGGAATGTGTACTTTCCAAAAATATATGACTTTCTGGGGTGAATGTACTTTTTACCAGCTTTATCCCACATGTAATGATGTAAATGTTGATTTTACAGAAGCTGAAATGACAGAAATGACAGTACATATGGGTATATGTTCATATTGGGGCCCCTACATGCCACATACTTAGGTAAACCTATACATATTGGGCATCAAACTGTTCAGTAGACCGCTGGGGTTCATATTTAGGGTGTTTTGTCTTGGTACCTAATGACCTGTAGAAAATAAGATGCTGCATAGTGGAAGTTTTGAGGTGATTTTTGGAAATGCCATAAAAATCGTCAAACTTAGGAAAGCTTTATGGCTTGGTACTGTGGAGTAGAAAGACATGGGTACCCATTTTAGATTCGGGGGAATGTGTACTTTCCAAAAATATATGACTTTCTGGGGTGAGTGTACTTTTTACTAGCTTTATCCCACATGTAATGATGTAAATGTTGATTTTGCAGAAGCTGAAATGACAGAAATGACAGTACATATGGGTATATGTTCACATTCGGGCCCCTACATGCCACATACTTAGGTAAACCTATACATATTGGGCATCAAACTGTTCAGTAGACCGCTGGGGTTCATATTTAGGGTGTTTTGTCTTGGTACCTAATGACCTGTAGAAAATTAGATGCTGCGTAGTGGAAGTTTTGAGGTGATTTTTGGAAATGTCATAAAAATCATCAAACTTAGGAAAGCTTTATGGCTTGGTACTGTGGAGTAGAAAGACATGGGTACCCATTTTAGATTCGGGGGAATGTGTACTTTCCAAAGATATATGACTTTCTGGGGTGAATGTACTTTTTACTAGCTTTATCCCACATGTAATGATGTAAATGTTGATTTTGCAGAAGCTGAAATGACAGAAATGACAGTACATATGGGTATATGTTCACATTCGGGCCCCTACATGCCACATACTTAGGTAAACCTATACATATTGGGCATCAAACTGTTCAGTAGACCTCTGGGGTTCATATTTAGGGTGTTTTGTCTTGGTACCTAATGACCTGTAGAAAATAAGATGCTGCATAGTGGAATTTTTGAGGTGATTTTTGGAAATGCCATAAAAATCGTCAAACTTAGGAAAGCTTTATGGCTTGGTACTGTGGAGTAGAAAGACATGGGTACCCATTTTAGATTCAGGGGAATGTGTACTTTCCAAAAATATATGACTTTCTGGGGTGAGTGTACTTTTTACTAGCTTTATCCCACATGTAATGATGTAAATGTTGATTTTGCAGAAGCTGAAATGACAGAAATGACAGTACATATGGGTATATGTTCTCATTGGGGCCCCTACATGCCACATACTTAGGTAAACCTATACATATTGGGCATCAAACTGTTCAGTAGACCGCTGGGGTTCATATTTAGGGTGTTTTGTCTTGGTACCTAATGACCTGTAGAAAATAAGATGCTGCGTAGTGGAAGTTTTGAGGTGATTATTGGAAATGTCATAAAAATCATCAAACTTAGGAAAGCTTTATGGCTTGGTACTGTGGAGTAGAAAGACATGGATACCCATTTTAGATTCGGGGGAATGTGTACTTTCCAAAGATATATGACTTTCTGGGGTGAATGTACTTTTTACTAGCTTTATCCCACATGTAATGATGTAAATGTTGATTTTGCAGAAGCTGAAATGACAGAAATGACAGTACATATGGGGGTATGTTCACATTGGGACCCCTACATGCCACATACTTAGGTAAACCTATACATATTGGGCATCAAACTGTTCAGTAGACCTCTGGGGTTCATATTTAGGGTGTTTTGTCTTGGTACCTAATGACCTGTAGAAAATAAGATGCTGCATAGTGGAAGTTTTGAGGTGATTTTTGGAAATGCCATAAAAATCGTCAAACTTAGGAAAGCTTTATGGCTTGGTACTGTGGAGTAGAAAGACATGGGTACCCATTTTAGATTCGGGGGAATGTGTACTTTCCAAAAATATATGACTTTCTGGGGTGAATGTACTTTTTACTAGCATTATCCCACATATAATGATGTAAATTTATTGATTTTGCAGAAGCTGAAATGATAGATCATATGGGTGTATGTTCTCATTGGGGCCCCTACATGCCACATACTTAGGTAAACCTATACATATTGGGCATCAAACTGTTAAGTGGGCCCCTGGCGTTCATATTTAGGGTGTTTTATCTTGGTACCTAATGTTATGTGGGAGATAAGATGCTGGAAACTGGAAGCTTTGAGTGGATTCTTGGAAATGTTATCAAAATTGCCAACTTTAGGAAAGCTTTGCGGCTTGGTACTGTGGAGTAGAAAGACATGGGTACCCATTTAAGATTCGGGGGAATGTGTACTTTCCAAAAATATATGGCTTTCTGGGGTGAATGTACATTTTACTAGCATTATCCCACATGTAATAATGTAAATGTTGATTTTGCAGAAGCTGAAATGACAGAAATGACAGTGCATATGGGTGTATGTTCACATTGGGGCCCCTACATGCCACATACTTAGCTAAACCTATACATATTGGGCATCAAACTGTTCAGTGGACCCCTGGCATTCATATTTAGGGTGTTTTATTTGGTTACTTTATGACCTTTAGGAGTTAAGATACTATAGACTGGAAGCTTTGAAGCGATTTTAAAAAAATTTCACAAATTTTGATAAAAACCAATAACTTTAGCAAAGCATTGCGACTTGATAGTTTGGAGTAGACAGACAGTTGTGCCTATTCTGGATTCCCCAGAATCTCTTCTTTCTAAAAATGTAACATTTTCTGGGATAAACTTTCTGTTAGCGGAATTTTTGGCCTTAAAATCTAAAGTATGCAGCTTTCTGGAGCAGTGCTTTGGAAATTTGGTAGTGTATTGCTGAGAGTTTTTGACCTATACATGTGAGAAATCTCCATAAAACTATATATATTTGGTATTGGCACGTTCAGGAGACATGGGACTTTCCAAATCAGGTGTATTTTCATGCATAAAATATTTTTTTTTTCTGGTATGTGTGTTTATATTATGGAAAATATAATTTTTTTTCATTTTTTATACATTTAGAAGCCTATATCTTGTTACAAAATTGGAATTACACAAAAATTCTACCATATTTTAAAAGCTTAGGTTGTCCTGAAAAAAACAATATATTGTTTTCCTGGGTAAACTAAAAGTCCCCCCCAAGGAAAGGCCCCTAAAGTGAAACAGTGCAAAATGTTCAAAAACTGTCTGGCAGTAGAAGTTCCGCTTTGTTCAAAACGGCTGGCAGTGAAAGGGTTAAAAAGTAGCATGTATACAGGTCAGTATATTCCCCTTGTAAGCAATGAACGACATTGCAAAGTCAAACCTTTATGGTTGGATAACAGTATAAGTGTTGAGGTTGGTATGAAAAAACATGCTTTTAAAACATTTAAGGAAGCTGGGACAGCAGAAACTTTCATCAGGTACAAGTTAACAAAAAAAAACACTAAAGAACCATGAAGTATCATGTTTACTTCTTATTGAGGGTTTATGGCATGTTTTAAAATTGGTCTCCTTTAGGAATGTGATATCTAATTGTTCATAAGCAGTTCCCGTAGTATGTTTTTTATAGGGACTGTTTATCAGCTGCTCACTTTTTCCATTTTAAGATGCCCTTGGTGCAAGATCCAATTTAAGTCTACCGCCAGTTCCACTACATGTCATTATAGTTGGTAATAAATAATTTTGTACAAGCTGGCAGTGCAATCACCTTGACTGATCTGCATATGTTAGGACAAGCCTGCCACCACGTGACCTGATGCATGAAAGTCTCTGGAGAATATCTGCAGAAATGAGCTGCCATCATTAGCAAAAGAATCATTCTTTTTAAAGAGAGTAAATGCCCAAGCTAATGTCTCATCTGCCAACAAGGAAATAATGTAACCCACCTTGGAACACTCAGTAGCAAAATGGAAAGGCTAACACTTGACTGAATGAGATCAAATGCTGATGTAACCCCTACAAGACTAAGCATTAAGGTGGTGAGATCTGGGGTTCCCTTAGTCGAAGGGCACCTTGAAATCTGCCTCTAGACGATGCAGACAAGAGTATTTCACTTATATTTGTTTTTATTTTTCGTGGAGGTTGCAGGTGGTGGGACAGAAAGCAAAACTAAAATATTACACAAGATAAAACAGAGGTTTTTTGCCTAAATAAAAGGAGTTCCTTTTTTTGAAAAGAACTTAAGATACAATAAGAATAATATAAGAAATATGCACTATAATGCATTAAGATTTAATACAATTTGTAATATTGATTCAGGGAACAATTTTATAGCCAGTATAGCATCAGCAATTTTACTCATTGCAACTGGTAGCTGGCCTACTGGTGGGGCCGGAACTAGGGGTAGTCAGAAGAGGTACCTGCCTAGGGCGCAACGATTGGAGGGCGCCAGGCAGGAACTTCTCCTGCCTACCCCTAGTCCGCGCTCCCTTGTCATTGCTCCCACCGGTTGCAATTTGAATTTAATATCAAATCCTTTTTACCCATATTCTCAAAATTGCAGCACTGTCTATACCCCCAAAGTGTAATTGTGCTCTGTTGCAATTTACAGTTTGCAATTTACAAATGTAGCAGTCTTAAAATGTGTGTAATCATGAGAAACATTATACTGGCTTAGTTTTATGTACAGGCTGCTTTAAAAATGGATGAGGAGTGTTGTGGAATTTCAAAAGACAGGAGATCTCTGGAGGTAGAAGTGAAGTTTATTGTCACAGCACGTGGATTCTGAACAGAAGATAGTTAGAATAAAGCATAAAAGGATTGGGAGGGTTATTATACCCCTCTTACAAACATAGTTATACCAGGCTCTGTAGAAGGTAGTTTTATGGAGTTAACTGTGGGGTAGAATAAGACAACCAAAAAGGAGTTTCAGGACTGTGTACTTGCTGCTGGGCCGTATGACAGTTTAAAACTGCCCATAAAGTATGTCATCGGCCACTGAATGGGTGCACAGCTCTGCAGGTTAACCCCTGCTGTACTGGCTGACCCATAAGAGGAGGAAGTTTAATTGTTCACCCAGAAGGAACTATATAACTATATACTGCCCACCTGTGAAACAGAGTGGGTCTGGAAAATTCTTAAACGAGTGGTTAACCTTTCAATTAACTATTAGTATGATGCAGATATTCAGATTCTAAGACTGGATTGGTTTTATTTTTGTACTATTTGTGGTTATTGAGTTAATTAGATTTTTGTTCACCAGCTATCTGGCTGCTAGGGTCCAGTTTACCTTAGCAACCAGGCAATTGTTTGAAAGAGAGACTGGAATATAAATAAGACTAGGACTGAACATAAAGAAATCACAGAGCAATATATTTTTGGCTGACAAAAGAATACAAATACTGTAAGAACCAAAAAATTAAAAACCAAAGCAAAAGCACTTATTGTTGAAATATTTTAAAATCATTATTGCAACTAATATATTGGTATGATTAGGAACTTACCAGTGACCTTTGCATCTTCTCTGGTAATGGATCATCTTGCTCTTGTTCTGAACTACTGCAGTGCTCTTTACAAACTTTTGATAATGACTTACACTTAATAAGAGATCTACAATGCAAAAAATGTTTTAATGTTTAATGCAATGTCTATGTATAAAGTGATGAAAACACAAAAGACATGAAAGCAGGCAATATATAGTTATAAATATAACATGCCAAAAAATAAGACAAAACCAAAGGCAAAGTCATAATTTTTCCACTGCTTCACCTCCACCCTCCTTGTCTCCTTCCTTACCTTCTCCTTTTCACCAATCCCGACTACCTACATTGTACATTATAAAAACACCATTGTGTTTCTCTTTTCTTTTTCACTGTATGTCTATATGTCTGTAATGGTTAACTAGGTACAATTTATGTGATTTCTATTTATTTATTTTGAATACCTACAAATATATATGCATATTATATTCTTTCTTTTTTAAAATCGTAAAAACCATGAAAAAAATCTAAGGCAGTAATCAGCCATTCTTTTAAAATACAAACATATTAACAATTCTCCCTTTCCAGCATAACAAAACACACACAATCGTTATAGCTATGCAGTTGGGTGCAGGTAGATGTGGCTTGTATGATATACTATACATACTACCCCACTCCACTATATAACTTTCAGAGATAACTAGATCCTAATATTGCACACATTTAAGGGAAAATGCCCACATATAGTAAAATGAGACACATTTGGTTACATTGTTGTACAAAGCATGCATAAACTAATGCGCCTCAATAAGCCAAACTTGATACCCTGGCATACTCTATGCTATTGGCTTCAGTGTATTAAAGATGGAAGCTGTAGCCAGACTGGGCTAAAAATTTAAGATGGTCTACAAATTGGTCCTTAAATCAAGGCCTACAGTAATATAAGCTCTGACAAAGAAGCAAGGAAAAAGAGATTTTAATACATTGTACTAGCTGTTTTCTTGTATTGGATAAGGCTGAGAGCCTCAGTTATGAGGGTAGTTTTTTGGTACACATCTTACATCAAATCTTTAATCACATCGGTCTAGAATCGTATCCTGTCTGGGAATAACTGCAATATTAGCATTATGTGATACAGACCCAGATATACAGAAAAAACTTTGCAATTTCGGTGAACAAGCACATTTTTATAATTGTGGAATATAAATGACCAAGGCATCTGAGAGAGTAATTTAAGAAAAACACATATAAGATGAGACAGTCTGCAGGTAAATTAGGAAAAAAAATGGTTCTACACTTTAAAGCATGAGTTTAGAAATCTAGAATCTAAGCTAAAGGAAAGATATTACTTATTAATCCCAATCTTCTAAAATGTTACTTTACTTTTTCCACAAACGTTAGAAAGGCAGCTAGTGTTTTTTTGTTTTGTTTTAGTGCTTTGCAGTAAAAGCTTTCTTTCTGCCCTGACAGCTTTTGCTGTCGGCCCAGAGTCTGATGCACCCCCAACCCCCCAGGTCAGGGCTACCCAAAAGGTAGATCGCGGTCTACCAATAGATCACTTTAAAGTTTCTCGTAGACCTCGAGGTGAAATGCAGTGGGATGACGACCCGCCACTTCTTTCCCCCCCCCCCCCGCTCATACAGGAGCTTTTACTGCATTTACACACATACACATTTTACTAAGGTTAGCGTTTTATTTGTATCTCTGTTTTTCTTCTTTGTGCAAATATTTACACACACACATACACATATACAAACATTCACATACATTTTAGAGGTGTACAGAAGCATACTCAAACAAACACATATACTTTTGTTTGCTTTTTTATTTTTTATTTCACAGCATGACAATAAGATCAGGTTACCTGACCACTAACTACTCTGTCTAATCATTAATTTTTTTATCTCATTGGTTTGCCTAAATGTATCTCATTTTAGTGGTTTCATTGCAGATTTCTTCTTGTATTGTTGTTCATTGACTTTTTTTAGCATAAGTTTGCCATTTGGTAGTTTGGTGAAGAACGATATCTTTACCCATTTCGGATTGGTGTACTTTTCAAAAATATATGGTTTCTAGGGGTCTCTTTACAGTTAGGGGGTCCTACGACACATAATACCCAGTGGGGGGTTCTGTTTGTAGAAGCTGAGTTGGCAAGCAAAAAAATTTATAAACACTATTTTCATTTGGGGTCAGTATGTAACCAGGTATGTTACTATATCTATTCTTATTGCATCAAACTGTTCGGTAGACTTAAAATAGAGGAAAAAGCATGCAGTAGAACTTACATAAGAACCGATGGATCACTACTTTGTCGACTCAAATGATATGAAAGTGCAATTAAAAGACCACAAAAAGCAGAAAAAAGTGCTGGGGTGTGTCGAATATCCCACGGTTCCTGAGAAGATTGGGACAAAAAATATTTACTTAACTGAAAAGTTCAATTGCAGTTTACAAACACGTCTCCATTACTACATTACTTAATTATACTTAGAATAATTAGTTCCCTAAAGGAGAAAGTACCTAGCCCAGAAGAAGCCTCCTTTTCAACTCCCAAAGTCAGGTCTGGTTTTACTCCCACATGATCGGTGTCCCCAATGTTTAAGTAGTGTGAGATGGTGCCTACCAACAAACGGGGACGTGCAGTGGTGTGGTTTGGGAAGGGGGGAGGTAGGCCTCTTCCATAGAGGAAATAAATAAATGACACTAAAATTCAACTTAAGGTTCGTGTTTTAAATTCAGAAAGCTTACTAAACAGTAACTCAAACACTTCATAGAAGAACGTCATGTTATTGATTTTTATTTTTTTTCCACAGGACTTACGCAATTCAATTCAATTAATTCAAGCTTTTTCCCCTGTGTCAGCTCCCGGTCATATTGATTTCAAACTAAGACAGTTATTTTAAGCTGCAACTATGTTATGCTTACAGAATAGCTATAGGTCAGCTGGGGGTCATTTATAAACACTGGGAAAATCTGTACATGGACAGTAACCCATAGCAACCAATCAGTGATTGTTTTTTTCAGCCAGCTGCAGGTTGAACAATGAAAGCAAACATTTGATTGGTTGCCATAGGCTACTGCTCAGCTGCACAGTGTTAAAAGGCATTCTGGCCTTGTTTATTATTTAGAACTTTGTTGACAGATAGACAACTACAGTATGTACACAGTATGCTCTGCACACTATAGAAAATCCAATAAAAATAAACAAAGAAAGGCCAGGCACAAACTTCACGTTTAGTAAAATAACCAGCATTTATATACATGGGCTGTATATATGTTTTAACTATTCCAATTCCAACCAATCTGTATAATTGACTCGTTCTTTTTTGGCAAGCTAACTAGTTTTTGTGCAAAAATGGACACAAGTGTTGCACTTATTGACCATTATTTATTTTAATTCAAATGCGCCTACTGATGCTGTGGAACCCTAGAGCTAATGCATCAATATGTGCAGCAGACTTAAAGGACATGTAAACCCTATAAATCTTTACCATGTCTTTAGGTTGGGCACATATTTCCCCCCCCCCCTCAAACTGCATCATTTTCTCTGTCTGATTTCCCTCCGTTAGCCTGACCTGTCCCATTTTCCAGATTCAAAGCTCTGCTTTAACCAGGTGGCCATTTTCTATCTGCTACATCATCACTTACATTTGCATATCCAGACACGCCTGATGACCTTTCTCAGAAGTTTTTTTCTAGTGTAACTTTATTAGCAAACCTCATCATTGATGTACATTCTCTTACATTGTAAACTGCATTAAATCTTACCTCTATTTGTAATCTATTTTATTCATATCTTGCTATATCAAATATGGATGCATAAAATTAATTAAATATAATGAATCAATTATATACATATATAATTATAACATATAATCCCATTCACACATGTAATCCCAGTCACATGCACACCCAGTCATGCATATAATTCCACTCATATATGTATAATCCCATTTATACATGTAATCCCACTCACATATACACCCAGTCAAATATATAATCCCATTTATACATGTAATCACTCTGACATCTACACCCAGTCACACATATTATCCCACTCATACATGTAATCCCACTTACATGTACCCCCATCAAATATATAATCCCACTCATACATGTAATCCCACTGACATATACACCCAGTCACACATATAATCCCATTTATACATGTATAATCCCGCTGATATATACACCCAGTCACGCATATAATTCCACTCATACATGTAAACCCACTCACATATACACCCAGTCACACATATAATCCCACTCATACATATAATTCCACTCACATATACACCCAGTCACACATATAATCCCACTCATACATGTATAATCCCACACATACATGTAATCCCACTGACACATACACCCATTCACGCATACACATATAATTCCACTCACATATACACCCAGTCACACATATAATCCCACTCATACATGTATAATCCCACACATACATGTAATCCCACTGACACATACACCCATTCACGCATACACAGTAATCCCAGTCATACATGTATAATCTCACTCACATATGCACCCAGTCACACATATAATCCAATGTATACATGTATGATCCCACTCATACATGTAATCCCACTGACATATACACCCATTCACGCACACACATATAATTCCACTCACATATACACCCAGTCACACATATAATCCCACTCATACATGTATAATCCCACACATACATGTAATCCCACTGACACATACACCCATTCACGCATACACAGTAATCCCAGTCATACATGTATAATCTCACTCACATATGCACCCAGTCACACATATAATCCAATGTATACATGTATGATCCCACTCATACATGTAATCCCACTGACATATACACCCAGTCACACATATAATCCCATTTATACATGTAATCCCACTGACATATACACCCAGTCACACATATAATCCCACTCACATATACACCAAGTCACACATATAATCCCACTCATACATATAATTCCACTCACATATACACCCAGTCACACATATAATCCCACTCATACATGTATAATCCCACTCATACATGTAATCCCACTGACATATACACCCAGTCATGCATATAGTCCCATTCATACATGTAATCCCACTCACACATATAATCCCACTCATACATGTAATCCCACTGACATATACACCCAGTCACTCATATAATCCCACTCATACATGTATAATCCCACTCACATATATACCCAGTCACATATATAACCCCACTCATACATGTATAATCCCGCTCATACATATAATACCACTGACCTATACACCCATTCACGCATACACAGTAATCCCAGTCATACATGTATAATCTCACTCACATATGCACCCAGTCACACATATAATCCAATGTATACATGTATGATCCCACTCATACATGTAATCCCACTGACATATACACCCAGTCACACATATAATCCCATTTATACATGTAATCCCACTGACATATACACCCAGTCACACATATAATCCCACTCACATATACACCAAGTCACACATATAATCCCACTCATACATATAATTCCACTCACATATACACCCAGTCACACATATAATCCCACTCATACATGTATAATCCCACTCATACATGTAATCCCACTGACATATACACCCAGTCATGCATATAGTCCCATTCATACATGTAATCCCACTCACACATATAATCCCACTCATACATGTAATCCCACTGACATATACACCCAGTCACTCATATAATCCCACTCATACATGTATAATCCCACTCACATATATACCCAGTCACATATATAACCCCACTCATACATGTATAATCCCGCTCATACATATAATACCACTGACCTATACACCCAGCCATGCATATAATCCCACTCAAAAACCTATTCTAAACAATTACAGCAATAAACACAGCAATACAGCATACATATATATATAAGGATAGATAAGGAGAACTCAGAGCCCCAGTAAATGTCAAATGCATCCTTGAGGTTACTATCCCCCCACAATGTATACCCACAGGAGTGGTTATATAGAACTGTACCCTGGAGAAATCTTGCAGTGATCCAATTTCATGGTGGGTCCAGTGTAGCTGCAGGGGTGGCCATGGTGTTAATATTTATCTAACTAATAGTTGTTAATACATTATATAAGAATATACATGGGGGCCAGGGGACAAACCATATATACATACCCCAAGGGGGCTAGAACATAGAAGTGGCGCTAGTACTCACATTCTTGTGGGACATTTAACCAGGTGGCCAGTGTACATGGGCAGTTTGTAAGACTATGAGGAAGCTTCCTGCTGATTGGCTCAGATCCACATTCTTAAGGGGGGGAGTGAGTTCTTAGCATTCTTGTGGGGGGGGGAGCAGGAAAGGAGAGAGCTGCGTGTCTCTGGCACAGGAAAACAGAGACAACAAATCTTTTGACAGAGGACTCAGTGCAGCGTTTCTGTAAGTGCTTATGGCTGTATTTACATAGACCTTTCTGATAAAGCCTACTCAGTTTTTACCTTTCCTTCTCCTTTAACACATTCTGAACCCCAACCACCAACAAATCACAATAAAAGCAAAAGCAATCAGATTGGTAAAATATAAAGTAAAGCATAATAAAAACATGCACCAAATTTTTCAGAAAGTTGCGGGATATATCCTGAACCATAAAAGACTCCAGGCACTAATGAGGCCACAGAGGAGCCATACATGAACCAGAGACACCAACAAAGGGACATACATTAAGGGAAGTGGAAAAGAAACAAAACACCAGTGAAAAGAAATTATATGCATACAAAAATCATATATAAGAAAACAGTAGGCAGAGAACAGACTCAAGTTATACCGCAGGCATAAGGACTTGCTAGAGCACTAGTACCCCAAAATTCTATATCAAAAAGGAGTAGGTCGAAGCAAGAGAGGGGCTAAAGTGATCCATGCTGTGTTTACATGGGCAGGGTTAGTCAGAAATTATAGCAGATCTACGGACTGTTGCAGCTTGTAAAAAATTGACTATTACAACTTGAGATCATAGTAGCATATTGATTACAAATATATAGAGAAAAGGCGCAGTCCCTCCACACCACCACTGTTTTGTGTATATTAATATTTATGAATAATTCATATAAAAAAAATATATGTCAGGTAAATAAATATGATTAAAGATATTGAAAGTAATAAAAATTATAGAAGTAGTTTTCATTACACTCAGGTTAATAAAATGAGTAATTCATTAATTGGAAATAAAATAGTTGGCAGGCAAACAACAGTAGAACAGTAGTAGTAGTAGCACAGTAGAAAGTTTTTTAAGTAGTATAGGTAAAATGATCAAAATAGACAATACTGCTTACATGTGGTGTTTCCAGGAATAAAACATGTGCTGTTATATAAACTCACTGTTCAAATGCTCCCATAGACTGCACTGAGCAGGCACTGGCCACAGCAGCAGATACATTAAAAATTGAAATTTGCGTGTTGCTATAGCAACCAGCAATGCGCGATTCGGAGTGGCTGCAAGGGGGGAGCGGGCGCAGCTTTCAGGGTCACGGATGACGGGGCTGACATTATGTGGCCAACCACGTCATCAAAGGGCCGGTACTAACTGCGCATGCGTTTATTAAGGCATATTACAAATGCGCATGCGTATACGCCAAGACACCAAAGAGTTTCCAAGGGGACTGCGCACTGTCTGTAGGCAGCGGTTTCTGAGGACTGATAGCCATGGAGCACAAGACTGCTCAATAATTCAGCACAGCTATAAGAAGGTACTGTTCTGCCTTTTACTATATAAAATTTTCATCTGAGGGGTTGACATGTTGGCATCCCTTTCATGCCCTTTCTTTTGAGTCACTTAAAGGAGAAGGAAAGTCATTTTAGCATTTTACTGCCAATATTTGTCACATTTGTGCCACCTAGAACAATATATTTATTCAGCAGAAACCATTAACAGCTTTAGAAGCTCTCTCCATTTCCTTATGATAGCAGCTGCCATTTTAAGTTACTTCCTGCTACAGCTCTAGCCTATAGCTGAGATCACACATTCCTAAGGGAGGGGGGTAGGAAGTTTTTAGCATTCTGGTGGGAGGGGGGAGCAGGAGAGGGGAGAGAACTGTGCAGACTCTAGCCCAGGTAATTAAGGATGTTTTTTAGAGAGGAAGTCAGACAGTGGAACAACGTGTTTACAAAAAAAGACAAGAAAAAAGACAAGAAATCCTGTGTTTCTTTTGATAAGTGCTTATGTAAGTGCTTATGGCTGTATTTACATAGATAACAACTTACTTAGTTTTTACCTTTCCTTATCCTTTAAGGGCTCTGGTACACGGGGAGATTAGTCGCCCGCGGCAAAACTCCCTGCTCACGGGGGCGACTAATCTCCCCGAGTTGCCTTCCCCCTGCCATCCCACCGGCGAATATGTAAGTTGCCAGCGGGATGGCAGACGCGGCGGCGCGATTTCGCGCAAATCGCCGAAAAAGACTCGCGAGGCTTTTTCGGCGATTTCCCGAAATCGTCCCGCCGCGTCTGCCATCCCGCCAGCGACTTACATGTTTGCCGGTGGGATGGCAGGGGGAAGGCAACTCGGGGAGATTAGTCGCCCGCGAGCAGGGAGTTTTGCCGCGGGCGACTAATCTCCCCGTGTACCAGAGCCCTAAGAGGCACAGGGAAAGAATCCAAGGAGCTCTGGAGGCATGCGTCATGCATTCACATAGAGCTACGAAATAACAACGTTTTACACCTAAGTTTTTGGGGGTTTTGTAATATTTTTTACTGTAACCATTTCTAGCAAGATGTTCTCTGGCAACATATTTTGGTTAGGCCAAAGAAGCAGGAAAGTTTGTTATTTGAGTTAATTAAGGCTTTTTTTCTGCTTCCTGATTTCTTTAATGAAAAAGAACTTCCTTTTCCTATACTGTTTGGTTCTAGAATGACAAATTATGATTTCATAATTTAACATTGGCCTCTATGTTATTTATCAATTTCATTTTTCTTGACTCCAATTTTCTTAAGGTATTAGTATTAGAGTTAAAAGTTTTTGAACTTCAACTGGGCATGCTCAAGCAGGGTCTGTATCGGCGGTGAGACCCGAAGCATTTTCTATCGTATGGAAGATGGAGCCCAAGTACGCTGCTCCACTGCTCTACGCTTTTAGGTTGGGTTTTTCTATAGGGCTGGTTATAGACTATGCGAGAAGGGGGGGTCAATTCAGGCCAGTTAAGAGGTCTTTTATACCTGGGGGGGGTGAAGTTCTCCTTTAAGCACATAATAAATGTTTTTATGTGTGGCACTTCATATTCTGTTTTGTGATTTTTAAAAAAAATGAATATAGCCTTTTGGGATTTAAATAATAACAAAATGGGACCTCCGCCAATAAACTGTATTTTCAAAAAGAAAGAAAAGATATTTGTAAGCTACTTTCCACTATATATTAATTAAGCATATTCGGAGGTTTTAAAGTTGCTTGTAGATGAAATTGCAGTAGATATCAGTTTTTGTTCAACACTTGCTGTTTTAGGAGTCAAACTCAAGCATGCAAGCATGCAGAGTTTGCAGTTTTCAATAGCAATTAAAATAAATAAACCACTGAAAATTTTAATGAAAGAAAGCTGCATATAACTGTATTTTATTTAATGATACAAAAATATATATTTTTCTGTGGAAAACCCCTTTAAAAAACAACAAAAGGTTAAACCATTAGGGGGTGCCAATATGTTGGGCTCCCACCCCTTGAGTCAAATCGCTAACCTTGCACGCTTGCTAAGTATGCATCTTCCATAAAAGCAAATTCTCCATTCTCTTTGTATCCATGAACAAGCTGCAACTTGGTTCTCTTCCTACCTTTCTAACCACATGTTCTCAGTTGCTTTTATAACAAATCCTCTTCTCCAGTCTAATATTGGGGCTCTGAGTTAGCCCTTTCTTCACGATTCAGAAAAAAGTGTTGAAAAAACATGGATGTGGAAACAACGTGTGTGTATTTTTAGATTTATTTAAACAACAGCAATAAGTCACCAGAAAAAAACTCAGTAAGTAAAAGCTAGGGAGGTTATATAGAAGTCAGTGGGAATCTTCTCTTTTCATTTATTTATTTTCCCAGTTTATTAAAGACACTCAGTCTTTTTTCCCCTGCAGACTCAAATTTTAATTAAAAAAAAAGGCCGCTAGTGTGGAGGTGCTTCAGAGTTCTGTAATCTGAACACTCTGCATGCCCTCTTTAGGCCTTAAAGTGATACTGACACTAAAAACCTACTTTTCAAAATATTAATTTACATTAAAAGTTACCTATAGGTCATGTTGATCATTTTTCAGCAAAAGGTTTGCTTTTGTAGGTAATAGTTACTTAAAGGAATACTATCATGGGAAAACAAAAAAGCATCAGTTAATAGACCTTTTCCAGCGGAATTTTAAATATTTAATTTTGAAATTTCACATGGGGCTAGCCATAGTCTTTAGCCGCTCTAAGTAAATATAAGAATATCACTCAATAGTAAGAAATCCAAGTCTGGCTTGGGACTCCTCCAGTTACATGGGAGTAGGAGAAACAATAGGTTACCTGAAAGCAGTTCTAATGTGTAGGGCTGGCTCTTTCTGAAAGCTCAGACTCAGGCACAAAGCAATGAGGTGGCTGCCTACACACCAATATTACAACTAAAAAAAATACATTTCCTGATTCAAGAATAACATTTTAAATTAAACTTATAGTTATAGCTATAGTCAGTTATAGCTTCTCATGCTAACAGAGTACTGCAGCACAATTATGAGGAACATGGGGGGAAAGATAGGTAATGTAAAAGCACCAGAAAGTAATTTTATGGCAAAATAATAAATAGCATGCAAAGACAGTATTAAAAACAGTTTAATTTCAGGTGTCAGTATCACTTTAAATAGAAATATAACTTAAATGCAGATGTAATGTAAATACACTTACACGCTCTTTCATTAACCACTGACATTCAGACACGGATTTTAAACCCAAACCTGGCACTTCTTCTTTTACTCTTATTACTGTAGGCCACCATTAACCATGCTCATTCAGCAAGCAGCCTGGGGGTAATCTTAGACCAGTTCCTATCTTTCTTAAATCATGTTACTGCCATGCCAAAACATGCTTTTTTTCCTTTGTAATGCACCAAAAATACTTCTCTTCCTTTCTCAAGCAATTGCTAAAACACTCATCATGCCCTAATCCCATTTCCCTACCGCAATCTCCTAGTAAATAGTCACCCAGTCTACTTGTCTACTCTCCCCTGCAATCAGTTCTAAATTATGCTGCTAAAATCCTCCTGCTATCTCCTAAAAAGGAACTTGATCATCCCCTGGTAAAATATTTATCATGTCATTTTTTGTTTCCAAATTCCTTTGCTCCTACATTTCAGGTCTCACTGCGCATTCCTGGTCTTTCCTTCGCTTTCCTCAGAACCACTATTTTTTCACACAACCACCATTTGGAGCACTAGATCATTATCTGGTCTAGTTGTGGTACTTAAGGGCCAATGGACATCCTATTATTGCCATTATGTTATCCACCCACTTAGACTGCAAGCTCTACAGGGCAGGGGCTTTCTTCCTACCATGTCTCTTACCACATGGAACTTCTCTGTATATTTACACTTATTTATATCAATGCTTATTCATTAGTGTAAAATTGTACAGAGCTGCGTATCATAGTATTCGTATATAAAGGAGGTTATACATAGATACAAAATCACACCATCCTGGGCTAGATGTAACTTTTGATTGACCAAGAGTTCCCTGGCCCAAATGGACAGGTACATATTCTGTATAGTAAACTCAACAAAAGTTTTGTACTGCACATGTGTCTGTACAGTAGCACAGAGAAAACAACAGCCCAGGGTGCTTTATTAAAGAGCTACGCACCCCCACCTTGCTTTTAATTACCTATGTATTCCCTGCATCCTCTGGGCAGGAGCATGCCCATTATAGTAATATACTTATAGCTTACTATACTGTGCATGCATCTAACCAGGCAGGTGTAGGAGATACTTGGTTAATTGTAAGGTAGATGGTGGGGCTCTTCACGAAATACCCCATGCCCCCCCCCCAATTGTGCCCTTTTTTTGGCACGACCACAACTAATTTTTGAAGTGTGACAAATTTTTCCACGACAAATTTTCATGGAAGTTTTGCAAAACAATTCGCCATTGGCAAAATGCGGAAATTTGCTGCGAATCCATGCCTGGCGAAAAAATTCGCTCATCACTACTCAGAGCCATATGGACAGTTTTATCATTTAGATGCTTACATATAATAAACAGTACTTCTGATATTATTTCAATTTAATCTGAATATTTCCTCTGCTGCAGCACACTCAAGACATAAAACAAAAGTTAAATTACAATGTGGTCCATTAAACTAAAATTACAAGTTAACTTTTGTTCAAATCAAAGGACAAGTGGTTACACATTTATTACATGGTTTAAATGTAAGGTTGATGCTTATCACAGCATGTTGAAACCTTCCAAGCTCACCTTTACTGCACTAAGGCAAAATCCATAAAGGATGGCTACTGCTAGAGAACTGCGGCATAAAGCATACAATGCTGAAGCTAATCCAAGGGCAGCTAGAAGGAGACAGAAATACAATTAAGTTTCAGTTATAAAAAGTAAAGTATTACCTGGCATTTTTATCAAGTCCTCAGTCTAATTTTTAAAAACATGAAACATAGTTGTAAAACTGGAATTTTGCAAGTGCAAGGCTCATATACTGTAGTTTTTCCTTTGACATGCCTCTGACAGTCCATTCACTAGTTTCTACTATTTTCAGGGTAATATTCAAATTCTACTGATCTACTCATCAACACCTGTCTAATTATTTCTAGCTAGAGCTGCACACCATCTTTAGAATTCCCTCCCACATTTCACCAGACTTTCTCTCAATCTCTCTCCTTTTAAACAGTCTCTTATCTGGCCTAGCATTCTATCAGTATACACGTTAGGGCACAATACTGAATAATGTAAATCACTAGTAAGAAAACATATGTGCCACAAAGTAGCCTAAAGCTTCCTTGTGAGGCAGCTTTGGGCTACTTTAAATTGTAAGCGACACATGTTTTCCCAACAGTGATTCACATTACTGCCAGTGGGAAGGAAACTAGGGATCCTTACCGCGGATCCTTGCACATACCCAAATGTGTGTCTGTGCACTTGTGATTAGCTGTTTTTTTATCAAAATTTTACATTTTAACTTCAGGTACCTGCCATTTTGACTCCCATGCAAATAACTCATACGTGTTGAATATGAAATTATGGAATGATAAGAATTTCCCATAATTGAACTGGTCTTTATTCCCCCATTTTTTATATGAATAATAATGACCTCATACAGTCTTATCTGAAAACCTCAGTGGGGCATTATTATCTTACAACACTGAAGATGAAATACTGTACTTTGCAGCAAAACATAAAATAACAATTACATAATTTCGCTGTTTTGCTTATCATTAACATATTCTGTTGTTTAAAGCCAGTTCCTAAGCCATGGTTTCAGCAGATCTTTCTAGCTGCATGTGATAAGTATTGGGGAACAAGAATTTAGACGTTTTTAGCAATGCTGAGCACTATCACTGAGTAGCTCATAATGATGTTATTTCTTTAAAGCAGTTGAACACACATTCTGATTTGCTGACACAGATATCAGGTTTGATAAATGTGTCAAATGTGTAAAAACAAACTCTTTTGATTGGCAAAAATAATTAGAAATGTTTTGATAAATGGAGTAAATATTAAACTATTCTCTACAGTTCAATATTTGATAAATTATCCTCCTAATTGCTGCCTACCAATTTTACCATGCTGATAATATTATTATGTAATACTAATTTGTAATAATAATGTAAATTTAATTTTTCTATATAACATTTTAAACATATAATTTTATTCTTACCTGAACCACCAAAGATCAGTCTGTCAATCTGCTCCATAAAATAAATGCTGAATGTGTTGATTTGAGGAAAAAGTCCCAACAGAGAAATGAGTGGAAAACAATGTACAAGCACTGAAACGAAAAACTATAATTAACTGTGGACAATACAAAAAAATTTCATTTTCAGGTTTTAGTTGTAGAGTATAAAGAGCTTAGAGGGTTAATGTAGAACTGGAAATTTAAATGCTGTGTATAGATGCAATTTACTTGTACTTGTTCTTCAACACACTCCTGCACTTGTTTGTATTTGCACCAGTGCCACTGTGCCCACCTAGTCTGGGCCTACTGGCACAGGAAAACCCTGGAGCTACCATCACCTCTAAGGCGGAGGCAATTCCAGGGTTCCCACTATGGCCTACCTTAATATGCACCACACATCTGCGTGTACAATTGTCAGGGGCGGTTCTACCATGAGGCAAGGTGAGAACTAATATTATTTAACTCACCTTTAAAATTTGTTCCTACCAAGCGATTTTTTTTTATTATTTTGAGCTGGTTATATATTGTTTTAATTCTAATTATTTCCAAGTTTTGGACCATCTGGATATATATATATATATATATATAAAAATCTTTAGAAAGTAGGCCGCTCCACACAGGACTTTCTTGTTGCGTAAATGACACGTAAATGTTTTTTATTATGATGAGACACGTTACATTTCTCTATAAATGCTGACTTCTGATATCTGTGCCACATGTAAAATTATGTACCTTCATATTGATTAGGCCTCAGGGTTTAATATATGTAACTCTTTAATTTTGGTTTTTATTTTATTTTTTTTAATTTTTATCTGTTATTTTTCGTTTGATTTTGTCCTTTTGTTATTTTGGGTTTCACTCGTCAGTCATTAACCACGTCACGCCCACGTCACAGTCTTTGTTTCCCGCCACTTGATGTATTTAGGTTCACTGCACTTGTAGATTTGTAACTTTGAGAAAGGCTGGAACGCCAGCCGAAACGTCAGTATTTGTTATATTCTACAAATAAATCTTTTTGTTCACCATAAGTCCTGTGTGGAGCGGCCTACTTTCTAAAGATTTTTGTACATATTCATAAGGACTGCACCCCGGCAAGTTTGACCTTTGGAAATCGTGAGTGCCTACCCTACGGATTCTATATATATATATATATAATCGTTTGCCTTTATAGCAAAAAAATCAGTTAAATATTTTCCTGATTTAGATGTCTTCACTGTGACTGGGGTATGGCTAAAATCTAAAGCAATTGTTGACTGGTACAGTGAAACCTCCATTTTACATTCCAGTTTTAAATTTTCCTGCATTTTACAGTTTTTTCGTGGTCCCATGATATATACTGTAATACATTTTAAAGAGACTGTTAACCTTTAAATAAACTTTTAGTATGATGAAGACATTCTGATATTCTGAGACAATTTGCAATTGGTATTTATTTTTTTTAACTTATATGGTTTTTCAGCTTTTTTATTTTCTGTTCAGCACCTATCCAGTTTCATATATCAGCAGCCATCTGGTTACTAGGGCCTCATAATGAGAAATGAAATATGAATAGATGAAACTGAGCATAGTAAGTTAAGTAATAAAAAGTAGCAAAACAATAAAAATGTAGTCTCACAGAGAAATAATTTTTTGGCCGTCGTGGTCAGTGATACCTATTTGAAAGCTGGAAGGTAGTCAAAAGAAGAAAATAAATAATTCAAAAACTATAATAAATAAATAATGTTATCCAACTGCAAAGCTGCAAGAAATAGGGCATTTCATAACATACTAAATGGTTGGCTGGTGACCCCACAAGAGAATTAAAGGAAGAAATTAACATTATATTATATTCAGCTTCTAGGGAAAGGATTGTAACTGAGAAACTGTAAAAAATACTATACTGTGATCATCCTAAATTAACCAGATATATTTTCTACATAAGTAGCGTTGTTTTATTTTCCCTAATGAGTACAATCAGAATACCTGTATACAATTTTGTATACACTATGGGGCAGATTCATAAAAGTACGAGTTTGAATCCCAAAATGGGTAAAATTCGGACTAGATACAATAATTTCTGATAATCGGAAATGTCACAAAAATGCTTACGAAAAAATCGTAATAGTCACAATTATATTGTATTGGTGATCCAAAAGTCCCCAAATTTTCGTATCCGAACGATCATAAATGGCGGGAAAACCTTTCTGACTTTGATCCTTCTGTAGCATGATTTTGGAAGCCTCCCATAGGACTCAATGGCACTCCAACCTGGCCAAAGGAAAGTCACGATAACGAAGCTTTAATGAATCGGAAACTTTCATACCCGTTGCGACAAATATGAATACGAAAAAGTCACACGAATACGAAATACGAAAAAGTCACGCAAATTAATGAACAAAAAAATGGAGAAAATACGCACAGTTCTATAAATTAGAAAAAATATGAATTTTTTGTATTCGGAAACAATCGTACTTTGATAAATATGCCCCTATGTTGACAACACCTTTTTTTATCAGTTATTGGTTTATTTTAATAATATTCACAGAATAAAATATTTAATTTGGAATGCCATACTATGAAACTACACTTTTGGAATGTAAGAGTGAGATTTAAAGGCGATGGGTTTATGACTACCATATACTCAAAGCCCACTGATAGAAACAATTTGCTATCTTATACCTACTTCCATTCTCAAGGCTTACTGGGTTTGCCAAAAAAACTCCAAAAAACAGGTACATACGATTATGTCCATGGATGGTCTTTATAAACAGAAGGCTGAAAAGTGGGGTAAAAAATAAGGTACACAGAGGTGAGCTTCTGGGAACACAGAGGTGAGCTTCTGACAACTAATGATAGGAATGTAATTAGGTCAATAATAATTCATTTTGTATCTATATATGATACAGATGCCAAAGCAGTAAACATTAAAAAAATTCCAAGTCCTGGGGTATTTTACAATCAGGCATAAAATAATGGAAATGTGTGCACCCACCAATGTTTTCCTACAGAAGGGATAGAAATATTGGTGAACAATTAGAAAAAAGAAACAGTATCTCATTGATGGCTGAAAAAGATTAGGGAACACCCCCTCTGCACATATTCCAGCATTAAGTGCATTCACTGGAGTGGATCAGTATGGGGCGAAACAATAAAAATCAGGGTTGTTTTTTTTTTGTTTTGTTTTTTAAGTAAGCCATGAAAAAGTTTAGGTCAAAGAAGGACAAGAGCAAACAGTTAAAGTTGCCCCAAAGAGAGTGCAAATGGATTTGGCCCTTGCAGACATTACTTTTACTGGGTTTAAATAAAGAATTTAATAGTTCATGTCATTAAAATGTCATATACAGGTATGCATTAATCTGATGTATTTTTTAAGTTTGTGGGATCAGATGTCATTTGGGTATCTTGGTTTTCAGTCCCTAAAGTCCATGTAGCCAAAGCCATACTTTTCCTATTTGTGGTGTACCAATGCTGACAGTTTTTCCATCTCAGATATCCACCAGATTTTAGTAGGGTTGTTTTCCATTTTTTGACTACTCTGCATCTGGTGGCTAGGCAAATTTGAGAGCATAGCTTAAATCCTCGTTTGCATGCATTAATCCACATATCGTATGCGAAAAAAAAACACAACCGCAAACCGTTATTTCTAACGCATTGCGTTAATTAGCGAATATAAAATAGTACTAATGCATGATTCACAAACACACATGAAGCGTTAAACGCGCAAAATATCGCTTCAATCTGTGCAAATATTAACACCTACTTGGGGTAGGTGGTAGTTAAAGAAGACTGCAGTTTGTGAATGTTTGGCAACACAACATGTAGTTTGCAGTCAGATGTCAGGGCCAAGTACAGTGGAGGAAATAATTATTTGACCCCTCACTGATTTTGTAAGTTTGTCCAATGACAAAGAAATGAAAAGTCTCAGAACAGTATCATTTCAATGGTAGGTTTATTTTAACAGTGGCAGATAGCACATCAAAAGGAAAATCGAAAAAATAACTTTAAATAAAAGATAGCAACTGATTTGCATTTCATTGAGTGAAATAAGTTTTTGAACCCTCTAACAAAAAAAGACTTAATACTTAGTGGAAAAACCCTTGTTTGCAAGCACAGAGGTCAAACGTTTCTTGTAATTGATGACCAAGTTTGCGCACATTTTAGGAGGAATGTTGGTCCACTCCTCTTTGCAGATCATCTCTAAATCCCTAAGGTTTCGAGGCTGTCTCTGTGCAACTCTGAGCTTGAGCTCCCTCCATAGGTTTTCTATTGGATTAAGGTCCGGAGACTGACTAGGCCACTCCATGACCTTAATGTGCTTCTTCCTGAGCCACTCCTTTGTTGCCTTTGCTGTATGTTTTGGGTCATTGTCGTGCTGGAACACCCATCCACGACCCATTTTCAGTTTCCTGGCAGAGGGAAGGAGGTTGTCGTTCAGGATTTCACGATACATGGCTCCGTCCATTTTCCCGTTAATGCGAATAAGTTGTCCTGTGCCCTTAGCAGAAAAACACCCCCAAAGCAAAATGTTTCCACCCCCATGCTTGACGGTGGGGACGGTGTTTTGGGGGTCATAGGCAGCATTTTTCTTCCTCCAAACACAGCGAGTTAATGCCAAAGAGCTCTATTTTGGTCTCATCAGACCACAGCACCTTCTCCCAGTCACTCACAGAATCATTCAGGTGTTCATTGGCAAACTTCAGACGGGCCTGCACATGTGCCTTCTTGAGCAGGGGGACCTTGCGAGCCCTGCAGGATTTTAATCCATTGCGGTGTAATGTGTTTCCAATGGTTTTCTTGGTGACTGTGGTCCCTGCTAATTTGAGGTCATTAACTAACTCCTCCCGTGTAGTTCTAGGATGCTTTTTCACCTTTCTCAGAATCATTGACACCCCACGAGGTGAGATCTTGCGTGGAGCCCCAGAGCGAGGTCGATTGATGGTCATTTTGTGCTCCTTCCATTTTCAAACAATCGCACCAACAGTTGTCACCTTCTCTCCCAGCTTCTTGCTAATGGTTTTGTAGCCCATTCCAGCCTTGTGCAGGTCTACAATTTTGTCTCTGACATCCTTGGATAGCTCTTTGGTCTTTCCCATGTTGGAGAGTTTGGAGTCTGCTTGATTGATTGATTCTGTGGACAGGTGTCTTTTATACAGGTGACTAGTTAAGACAAGTGTCCTTAATGAGGTTGACTAATTGAGTAGAAGTGTCTAACCACTCTGTGGGAGCCAGAACTCTTAATGGTTGGTAGGGGTTCAAAAACTTATTTCACTCAATGAAATGCAAATAAGTTGCTATCTTTTATTTAAAGTTATTTTTTCGATTTTCCTTTTGATGTGCTATCTGCCACTGTTAAAATAAACCTACCATTGAAATGATACTGTTCTGAGACTTTTCATTTCTTTGTCATTGGACAAACTTACAAAATCAGTGAGGGGTCAAATAATTATTTCCTCCACTGTATGTGTTGGCCCTAGAGTGATGCATCCTCCAGTTTTCAGGGAAATGGTAATTTTCAGAACAGTAGTTTTCAGAAAGCAATGGTTACATGCGTAATATCGTGCGCTAATATTGCACGCAGCGAAATATATCGAGCAGCGAAATATATCGCGCACAGCGGGAAATAACGCACTCGCCGGAAAATAACGCAAGAAAATCGCTCATCGCGAGTTAAATGACGCAAAAAACATCGCTTCTTAATCATGACAAGTGTCCTTTTAGTGAATCGAGCGTTAAGTCGCAAAAAATAAAAAGTGATAACATTTTTACCGCATGGTATAAATAGCACTGGTTTTTTCGACCTTTAGTGAATCGGCCCCTATGTCTCAATATTGGATTTGTTTTTGTGACTTTGGATTTGGAGGTTTGTCTAATCCATAACAGAGTTCTTGGGGATTGAGGAGTAAGTAGTTGTGTTTCTAGTGCGACCCATCTGACAGCTGAGGGTTTGCAATGTAGTTTGACCATCTGAGCTAACTTGGCTGCTTTCCAGTAGTTGAGTAAGTTAGGAAAATTCAAACTTGTGATCTCATAAGAACTTGTTTACTCTGTGGGGTTTGTTATCCCAGAAAAATTTGAGCATTTCTCTTTGTAATTTATCTATATCTGTAGTGTTGATTGGAATTCAGAGTGTGTGGATTAGGTATAAGATTTTTCTGGACTAACATCATTTTCAAAGTGAGGAGTCTCCTTAATCATGAGATGGCTTTTTTTCCCCATGAGTGTATTAAGCTGACCAGTCTTTTGATCATTGGGGGATAATTTTGTCTGTATAAATCTTTGAATTTTGGTGTCAGATTGATTCCTTGTTTCTTTGCGTCATTTGAATCCGAAGTTTATGTTGATTTATAATCAACAATGCTAGGGCCTCTGATTCTGAATTATTCACTTTGAAGCTGGACACCGTTGCATAGTTGGTTATCTTGTTAAATATATTTGGCAGGGATGTTTGTGGGTGGGTGATGGTGAATATCGTGTCATCTGCAAATAAAGCTACCTTAAACATGTCCTTTACTACATTTATACCTTTTATGTCTGGGTTCATGCTGATCCTTTGAGCTAATGGCTCTATGCATAATGTGAAAAGTAGAGGTGACAATGGGCACCCCTGCCATGTCCCATTGTGGATTGTTGGTGGGTTATATAGGGCCATTATTGCTTTGCTAAATTGGGAGCTGCATCCTGCAGCTTCAAGTGCTGCTCTTAAGAATTGCCAATCCACCATGTCAAAAGCCCATCTAGCAAAAGAAAAACACTTGGTATTGACAGGCTTTCAACATGGTGGAGCAGATGTGTGATTCTTTTGATGTTATTGGTGGCATCTCTGCCTGTTATAAAATCCCTCCTCATCCGGATGTATGAGCTGTAGCATAACTCTGGCTAGTCTGTCAGGATTTTTGTGTAAATTTTAGGTGGAAGTAGTTACTTAAAGTAAATTTATTATAATGAAGCATTTTGTGACCGTTTGGTTTCCTGGGTTTTAGATTTTTTAATTACTGCTTAAATTTTATCCCTCGTAATTTTTATTTCTTTCCAGATATCTTTTTAGTTTTGTAGGGGTTGCTGTGGTAGGAGATACTTTATTTCCACTACATAAATTTGCATAGTATTGTGCAAATTGGTTTAAGATACAGTCATATGAAAAAGTTTGGGAACCTTTCTTAATTCTTTGGAGTTTTGTTTACCATTGACTGAGCTTTCAAAGTAGCAACTTCTGTTTAATATATAACATGACTTATGGAAACAGTAGTATTTCAGCAGTGACATAAAGTTTATTGGATTAACAGAAAATATGCAATATGCATCATAACAAAATTAGGCAGGTGCATACATTTGGGCACTCCAACAGAGATATTACCAGAGATATACCAATATCAATACTTAGTTGAGCCTCCTTTTGCCAATGTAACAGTCTCTAGATGCCTCCTATAGCCTCTGATGAGTGTCTGGATTCTGGATGGCGGTATATTTGACCATTCGTCCATACAAGATCTCTTGAGTTCAGTTAAATTTGATGGCTGCCGAGCATGGACAGTCTGCTTCAAATTATCCCATAGATTTTCAATGATATTTTAGTGGGGGGAGTGTGACAGCCATTCCAGAATATTGTACTTCTTCCTCTGCATAAATGCCTTGTAGATTTCAAACTGCATTTAGGGTCATTGTCTTGTTGTTATAATGCCTGCGTAACTTCAACTTTGTGACTGATGCTTAAACATTATCCTGAAGAATTTGTTGATATGGGGTTGAATTAATCTGAACCGCGACTTTAACCAGGGCCCCAGTCCCTGAACTAGCCACACAGCCGGGTAGCAGGTGTTTTTCTTGGAATGCAGTGTTCTTCTTCTACCATACAAAACGCTTTTTGTTATGACCACATAACTCAATTTTGTCTCATCAGTCCAAAGCACTTAGTTCCAAAATGACAGTGGCTTGTCTAAATGAGCATTTGCATACAACAAGCGACTCAAGTGAACATGCTCAGTTAGTTAGACTATGAGTCAGCTTCCTGCTGATTGGCTCAGATCCACATTTCTAAGGGGGGGGGGGAGTGAGTTCTTAGCATTCTTGAGGGAGGGGGGAGCAGGAGAGAGGAGACAGCAGAGAGCTGCGTGTCTCTGGCACAGGAATTACAGACACAAGAAATCTTTTCACAGAGAAATCAGTGCAGCGTTTCTGTGAGTGCTTATGGCTGTACATAGACCTTTCTGATAAAGCTTACTTAGTTTACTTTTCTTTCTTCTTTAAGAGATGAGTCTGCATTGGTGTCTGGTATCACTGTTTTCATGATAGATGTTGTACCAATTGTTGGGGGGCTATGGTACAGTATCTCAGCCTTTCGGGATTAGTGGAGGAGATGCTCCATATCTGGGTCCAGAGAGAGAGAGTGCTATTTACTGGGGTCCTGTTATTGTGTGGTTTAAAGGTTAGGAGATTTGTGAGTGAGGTCAGATATTGTATGTTTATATTGTTGGTCCCAACAGTTTCTTGTTGTCTCTGGGCTGGTAGACCTGTGGATGTTCCGCAATCAGGTGTCCTCTACAGGGTTTGGGGGGTTTTAGACGGCCTGGACTCTTTTCTGATGGTTAATCATTTGAGAGATGGAGATTGTGGAGCAGTTTGTCGAAGTCTTCCGTATGGTGAGGGTGTGGTTCTGGTGGGAGACTTAAAGTGAAAATGGATACCCCTATCTATAGATGATCTCATGCTGATGGAGGAGTTCTGTTAGCAGCTTGATCTCTCTGCGGTATATCAAGGTTGTTGGTGCAATGTCTGGGTAGAGAGCTATTTTGTGGCCTTCTTCCTCCAACTCGCTGGCTGGCATACACACTATCACATTTCTTGGCCGTTCTTCCAGGCTCGGTTTAGGCCTCAGGGCCCTATGTGCTCTGCCATCTCAAGCTGCTCCAGTGGGGTGTCTGGTAAAAGCTCTTGGAACATATCTGTTAGTAAAGTCTCTAGATCTGTGACTCCGGTATACCTCGCATCCTGATGTTATTCCTGCGAAACTGGTTTTCTGCATCCTCTTGGGCATAATGGATATGTTCTAGTTGTGAGAAGAGCACTGTTATAAATTTGTCCACTTGGTGCATGTAATCAGTAATGTCATCGAGAAGTTTCTCTAGGTCTCCGACTCTAGTTCTTTAGTCATTTTTTTTATGTTCTGCCTTCACCATTTTCTCTGTATTAAGGAACAGCAGTTGGAGATCTTGTTCCCCTTGTCCTTTTACTTTTAACACTTTGGTTTATTATTTTTTCAGATTTGTATGTACCTTGCCCATCTCTGGTTTAGCCTTCCCCAATTCCTCCCACCTGAAAAGGGTAAGATATTTCTTATTGGTATAGGTGATTGGTTAATGTTTCAACTTGCTTACCAGGTTTGTTTATCAGTTTTGTATTATGGTTTCATTATTTAGCTAATCTAGTGGCAGGTTTTCCAAGTGGTTTAAGTGTACAGTTCCACCAACAACATGTAAAGAAATTAGCTATTTTTACAAGTTACATGCCTAGTCATTAGATATACATCCCATGTAATACGTCATGACTGAATAAATGTAGGAGAGACCATATATTGCATTGTCTTGTGCCAGTTACTTGTATTGTTAATGCTTGGAATTGTCATTATAGTTTTCAACTCCTTGCCTATAAAGATAATTTGCATACATATTTGGACGGCAACATTTAGTTTGTCAAATACTGCTCTGTCAGAGCTGCCCAGTCAAGCATAAGTGATTGTGAAGTGGAAACAGCAGCGACAACCGAAAGTATGTAGTACGTAAAAATCGCATCCCATCATTATACTCTGGAACAGTGTAAACCCATTTTCTGGAGTAATGACTTCAGGTACACCATCTGCCAATTTCATATGTGAGCCTGGGTTTTGGTAGACACCAGGAGAATTATGCCTGCCTGAACACATTTTCTAAACGAAAAAACAGTTTTGCAAATTTCAGAATTGGTTTATTGAGAAGGGTATAGACTGGCTTGCATACAGCCCTGACCTCAAAACAAGGAAACAAGAGTGACAAAGTGGAAAGCATCAGAGTCTAACTTCAAATAATGCTGTATTTGCTAAAGGGATGCACATTTTACCATTCTAACAGAGGAAAGCCTTTCCCAAAGAGCAGAGGTTGCAAATGGAGAACCAACTTCATATGTATACTCTAGGTTTGGAATGAGCTGTTAGAAGGCAGGTACTTTTGGCCATATAGTTTACAGCCCATTATATGAACTCTCCAGGCACTTCTGTAATATCCATAAATAACAGCATTATTCATAAAGTGTTTTTCAGTACTAGAAGTGTTTAGGAATGGCTTACTTTCTTTAATTTACTTGAACTGAATATGCCTGTTACCACTAGATTCAGTCCGTAGTAAATGACAAGCTGTATGGCTATGTTTGGACTCTGATAGACAGAGATAAGGCAAAAGGGGTAGATCCTCAGTGGCAGACAAGGCAGTATGGTCCTGCACTATTTTTCAGAGTTCTTAATGACCAGGCCATTCTTGTTTTCAACTATTTATGAAAGGTATAATCTGACAATACAACTGCAAATTCACTGTGTTAAGATTTTTCCATGTAAGCTTACAGAAAGAACATTTTGATAACAGATTTCTAATTGGTATTTCATCAACTTACTGATTACAAAGTCCCGGGCGATTCCAAAAGAATTAGATGAAAATAGATATATGCCATACAAAACGGGCAGATGCATATTTGTTGTTTGGGCTCCAGAATCGAGAAGTAAAATAAGACCACATAATATACAAAAGTATACTGGTCTGCTGTAAGTAATTATTTTATTGTATCCCTGAAAAACAAATAAACAAGCAACAGAAGAATTAGTTAACTATCTTGTAGTTTTCTTTTTCAAGTACAGGCATGGAATTCATTATCCAGAAACCTGTTATCCAGAAATCTCTGAATGGCAAGAAGGTCATCTCACATAGACTCCATTTTCATATTTTTTAACAATTATTTCTTTGTCCTCTATAAAAAACAGTACCTTGATTTGCTTTATAAACTATATAAAAGCCAATTGCCAGGAATAGGTCTGGAATCTAAGAAGGAAAGAATCCAGCCTACCTGCAACTACTCTATTAACAAAGAGAACCAGGACACAAAAATGGGTCATCAAATTTTGGTTTATTACACAAAACTATGCTGTAAAATAATCTTTTCAACAAACCAGTACCTCTGTATATATTGTGAAATCTTCAATAAAAGTTTAATTAAAAAATAAAAAAATGCGAATTGCCCATTGGATTAATGATGGGCTTTCCAGCACTTAGTACCAATAAACAGATCTCCCCCTCATTACTCATCAAGATTTTTTTTGTCAGTGACAGCAGCTAAAATAAACCTAAATATTACAATGTGATAAGTTCCACTTAATCAAAGATCCCTTTAAAGTTAAATCACATACATTGGGCTAAATAGCTGTGTATGTGTCTTAGGGTATATAAGTATATAAGGGGTATACATGTGCACATTAAAGTTAAATATATATGACATTCTGTGCCTCACTGTGATCATTTTCAAATTATAATTACCTGACCCACAATTATACCAGCAGACTCAGAGTGATTACATTTGGAGTCTATGAAGAGGGATTGACATCCATATGTGAGCTATAAGTCAGAACTTTGCTTTGCACTTTGATCATTGATTAAAATATAGAACTTACATGTATCGGTGAAGCAGGATCTGGTTGAACACTCTAAGGCAAAGAAAAAATATTTTAGAATCAATGGATTATAGAACAAAAATATATCTCACTACAGTATACTGAAATTAAAAATAATTGCAATACATAAATAAAGAAGGTCCCAGGTCAAACTAATTTACTTTGGTAAACAACTTGCAACAACAAAGCATAAATAATAAAACTAATAACCTTAAAGGACATGCAAACCCCACACACAAAGATTTAATCAGTGAACAGCCTCTGTGAAATCATTCAATACCTGCCACAGTGGTTGTCCAGTGGTTATCTCCATCTCCTTAATCACTTAGATTTCCTTCTCCTCCTGTAACCCACTCGCCCCCCTCGGGAATTTGCTTTGATTTCTGGCTTGTGGGCATGGTCAGGTGTTCTAAGCTCAGATTACTAAACACGCCCCCCAGTCTAGCAGCCAGTAAAGAGATGGCATTGCTGGTTCCCACAGAAACTCAGCTCTAGCTGTCTGCTTCAGTTTTTTTCTCCTGAGCTCAGCTTTACCATTAAAGTGCTCAAACAAAGCAGAACTTTTATCAAAAACAGTTGTGCCTCAATAGCATTATTAAATACTGATTTAAAACTATACTCCAAGATTTTGGCACAGAGATTAAACCGAATCCTTCCCTCGTTGATACATACCGACCAGGTAGGATTCGTATTAGGACGACAGGCCCCAGACAACACCAGAAAGATCCACGCATTGCTACAAATAATAAAACAACAAAAAATACCAACTTTACTGCTATCCTTAGATGCCGAAAAGGCTTTCAACAGGATACATTGGGGATACATGATGCAAACCCTCAAAAAATTTAACTTAGGAAACAATTTTATAAAGGCAGTAATGACCCTGTACTCATTACCATCAGCCAGAGTAAATGCAGCGGGGATCCTGTCTGAAACTTTTAGTATCACAAACGGTACGCGCCAGGGCTGCCCCCTCTCCCCTTTGATATTTGCCTTAATGGTAGAACCAGTAGCGTGCAAAATAAGGGCAAACGCCGACATAACAGGTATACACACACAAGCGGGCCCCCAGTCTATAGCCCTGTTTGCAGACGACATAATACTTGCACTAAGCAACCCCCACATATCAGTTCCAAACCTGCTACAAGAACTAAGGGAATTCCACCAAATATCATGGTACAAAATAAACGGAAGCAAGACACAAGCCCTCCCAATAAACATTCCAACAACAGAAACACAATATATGAAAGAAAATTTTGAATTTGACTGGCAAGACCAATCAATAAAATATCTAGGGGTTAAAATTACAAGAGACCCAGAAACACTCTACAAAGCTAATTACTTACCATTACAGAAATCCCTCCAGAACGACTATCAAAAATGGAAAACCCAGTACATCTCATGGCTAGGCAGAATAACAGCCACAAAGATGAATGTCCTTCCAAGAATTTTATATTTCTTTAGAACAATTCAGGTACAACTCCCAGTAACATACCTTAAGACACTTCAGACACAAATGAACAATTTTATCTGGGCTAATAAAAAGCCGAGAACAGCTATTAAGATTATCCAGCAGCCAGTAGCAAGAGGTGGTTTAGGGGTTCCTAGCCTGGTGCACTATTACAGAGCTACCCTCCTAGACACGGCAGTACAAATGCATAGTCCTCAATATACTAAAAGCTGGCTGGATATTGAAAACAGCTTCTTAAACAATATAACTATACCCCAATTATTATGGATCCCAAAGGCAAAAAGACCCGAAACACCTCAAATACTGCCAATAACCAGAACAATAATCTCAAATTGGGATAAACACAATAAAAAAGGAGAACTGGGAGAATTCCCCTCCCCTATAACACCAATAGAAGCGTTAGCCCACATGACTAACAACCTCTCGCTAAATACATGGAAAGCAAAAGGGATCCACAAAATATCAGACTTATACCTAATAAACACTTACAGGACGTTTAAAGAACTCCAAGAAAAATACCAAATTCCGAACAAGGAATATTATACATATATAAGGATAACGCATCTTTTAAGCAAGAACATGCCCACACACAAAACAATAAGACACAAAACCTTGATGGAACAAATATGTGCACAAGAAGGAAGGAGAAAAGGATCCCTGTCGGAGTGTTACAAACTACTACTAGAAACCCCACAAGACCAAAAACATCCCTACATGGTCAAATGGGAACAAGACTTTCAAAAGGCTTTTACACAGGAGCAGTGGCAGGAAATAAACGACATAACTAAGGGATCCACAAGGTGCACCAACCACATAGAGACACACAAAAAAACCTTGCTAAGATGGCATATGACCCCAGAGAAAATAAACCGAATAACGAGCAATTACTCAGACAACTGTTGGAGAAACTGTAACCAAAAAGGAACACTACTCCACATGTGGTGGGAGTGCCCACGGATAAAGGAATTATGGTCACAAGTCTTTCATTGGATCAACACAGAACTTCAGATAAATATTTCCTCAACCCCAGAAACAGCACTACTACAATATTTCCCAAAACAAATACCGAGACATAACAGAAAACTCCTTTTCCACATCCTCAACGCCACAACCACGGAAATATCAAGAAACTGGAAAACAGAGAGACAGAGCAACTTACAACAAATCATATCAAATATAGACAACAGAGCACTAATGGAAAAAATGTCAGCAAGGAAAGACAATAAACTTACCAACTATGAAAAGATATGGGACCCATGGAATAAATATCAAAGCAAAAGCCAACAAATAAAAACGCAAACTGCCTGTAGCTCAGTAACCTTAACGCAACCAGCACCAGAACCATTATCTTTTAGCTTAAAGTGATACTGACACCAAAAAACTACTCTTTATAATATTAATGTACATAAAAAGTTAACTATAGTTCATGTTGATTGTTTTTTGCTGATAGGGCTGCTTTTGTAAGTAATTGTTACTTGAAGTCTTTAAACCTGACTGTTTTGCCAACCTGACTGTCCCTTCTCCACTAGTCAGTTATTGCTTCTAATGCTACTGGACTCCTGCTGCACAAATATGGCAGCCCCCTCACAGGAATTGGATAGGTAATGTAAAAGCATTTGGTAAATACTTATATGGCGAAATTCTATAGCTCATGTAAAGACAATGCTATGGTAGTTGTAAACATTTAATTTCTGTATGTCAGTATCTCTTTAAGGACAGACCCGGTGAAATAGTTAATAGTTATTAGTTAACAGTTTATGAATGACAAAGCCTAAAAACTCTAAACGTGAGTTACTACAAGGAAAATCTTAATGCATATATGTTTAAAATAAAGGTAATGCAATGTACACCTTCTCTCCCGAGTGAAAGGGTAGAGAAGGCACTAGAAATGTATTCTCAAACATGCATGTAACCTTTTACGCTAACTTGCAATAAAAGAAGTTTAAAAAAAAAAAAAAAACAGTTGTGCCTGTTTGAGCCTGTATTCTTGATGAAATGTATGATGAATGACTTGCAGATTTAAATGTATCTGATTATGTATCAGAGGAAAAATGGCCACCGGGTGAAAGCTGCTATTTGCTTTAGGAAAATGTGATGGTGCTAGCAAACAGAGGAGATATACAGTACAAATGATGCCATTTGGGGGGGAGATGTGCCCAACTGATATACATTGTAGGCAAATGTAGGCTTTACATGTCCTTTAATGAATAAAAGAGAGCTATCATGAAATTTAAATGCAAAGTATAAATGGTCGGAATACGAAGGGGAGTATGAAATAAAGCCTCCTTAAAGTGATACTGACATGAAAAAACTACTTTTCAAAATATTAAAGTACGTAAAATGTTACCTATAGGTTGTGTTGATCATTTTTTACCGATAGGTGTGCTTCTAATGCTACCGGACTCCTACTGCACAAATATGGCTGCCCCCTCATAGAGTAACTTTGGGGGTCACATAAGGAATGTAAAAGCATTTGGCAAATACGTTTAAGGCAAAATCATAAAACTCATGCAAAGTTACGATACGTTTAAAAAACAGTTTAATTTCAGGCGTCAGTATCTCTGTAAGGATTAATCCAGTTTAGGGGTGGGCCTATTCAAAGTTAGGAGGGGTGCTGTTTCCTTATCCAGTAATGAATTTAGTATTGGCCAGCGGGTGTCGCTAATCTTTAAAAGGATATTTACCATGAGGTTCTGTCTCTTTGGACCCCACTTGCCAAAGGGGGTGGATGGTGCTGAAACACCCAAGGTAGTAGGCCTCAATAGGGCATGCTAGGATTAGTTTGTTTGAGAATTGGTTTTGTACTACCTCACTCTAGGAGCGAGGGTTAGTCTCAGGATGGTTAACAGAGCACCAAGTGGTCCCAACAAGTAGAGCAAAGGTTAGTGTTAGTTAGTGATGTTGCCCATAGCAACCAATCAGATCTTTGCTTTTGTTTTCTAATTTGTAGGTTACTGTTCAAATCTAATTGCTGATAGGTTGCTAAAGGCATCATTACTGGTGATGTTGGCTTACACACCAGAATATATGTTCCCCTGGGTGTCATCTGTCAGAGTACAGACATATGGATTAAGAGACATTCCACAGAAGTTCCACTGGAATGACCTTGTACTTGGGAACCTTCAAGTAAGAACTATACACTAGTTGTAGCTACTATCCTTCCTAGGCAGATACCGTCAACAAAATGTAATTGATTATTGTTAGAGAACTTTAAGAGGGGCCTGGATGAGTTCTTGAACAAGCATAGTATCCAAGGCTATTGTGATACTAAAATCTACAGTTAGAATTGATGTTGGTATATATAGGTTATGTATGTGAGTGCATAGATAGGTCAGCATAGGTTTGTGTGTGCTGTATTTACTTGGAAGGGTTGATGGTCTTTTTTCAACCCCATGTAACTATGTAACCAGTGGCACACAAGTTACTTAAAGATCGGTATTTGTGTTAGATCAGCATAGATAACCCTTCCTCCACCTATTCTGTAAGGCCCACCTGAGAGTCCTGTGAAATGCATACACTACTAGGGGTTGCATTACTACGAATGTTGGGTGTTGGTAATAATCTTCTTGCGGTCAGTCTTAAAGTGCCCATACATGGTACGTTCTCTGCTCATTTGGCCCTAGGAGCATGGGGGCAGTTGGAGCCGATGCGGTCCCCAATCCGTCGGAAAATCAAAACTGCCTGAAAAAAAAGATCTGGTCCATTTTAGGCCAGATATCAGTTGGGTCGGCCCGTCGGGGGTGTATCTACACAGGCAGATAAGCTGCCTAATCGGTCTGAAGGACCCATTCTGCACGTATGGCCACCTTTACCTTTAGGGACCAAAAGAAGATGGAGGACATGACATATCCTGCTGCCCAAAATATTGTGGAAAGTATCAGAAGCCTGCAGGAGCACATAGAGAGCATGTTTTTAAAGGTTACTGCACCAAATATCCTAATTAACCATTTATCATGCAAAGATAGGTGGACGGTTACATTTTTAAAAAACTAGTCCTGTCTCTTACCTTTAGAAGTGAATATTGACAGCTAGCTATCACAATACAGAACTGTAATATCCAGATGTCTTTACATAGTCCTTGACTCAGAACCAAATATCCAAGAAAAGAAACAAGAATGGCTAATATGACGCCCAGAACATTTTCTCCAACATCTTCAGTTCTGCAAAATATATAAAAAAATACAAACATTATAGAAGACTTGATTATTTAATGGTTTAAATACAGAAAAAAAATTATCTAGGGTGGATGAGCAATATACATTGCAACCAATTAAGTTCTAATAACTATTCCTTCTAGGTTTACTAAATGTTGTAGGTAATACAACCTCTGCCAGAATAGGGTTACTATTTATTCAAAAATTTCTGTGCACATTTATATGTTAGCTGCTTCAGTGATGACTCGATTTAAAAATAATTTGTGGTTGTTGGGGTTTCCCTTAAAAGGGGACATGATTACTTTTTACATACACATAAGGAAAAGAAGACATAGAACTTTATTTTGAAGGAAAGCAGGTGGTTCTTCATGGTGAGGGCAGTGAGGTTTTGGAATAATTTATAGGATGCTAATATTAATGATATTAATTGTTTACTTATAATAAATAAGAGGTTTCCAGATAACGGATATTATAACTGTAGTTACAATTCTTGATACTGTTTAAAGAAAAACTATACCCTCAGAATGAATTCTTAATAAACAGATATATATCATATTAAGTGCCTGTTAAAGAATCTCTCCAAACTGGAATATATATTTCCATAAATATAATTCTCTTTTTTATTCTTTCCCTTATTCCACCATTTTGTGATGGGCTGTGTGCTACTTAGAGATGACCAGAAATAATGCAGCTCTAACTGTAACAGGAAGAAGTGTGGGAGCAAAAAACAGAACTCTGTCGATTAATTAGCTGATGTGGCCTAGCATGTATGTGTGCCTTGGCTTCTTTGTGCGCACTGGGAATCCTATGATTCTTAAGAGGCAGCCCTTAAAGGAACAGTAACACCAAAAAATGAAAGAGCTTTAAAGTAATAAAAATATAATGCACTGTTGCCCTGCACTGGTAAAACTGGTGTGTTTGCTACAGTAACACTACTATAATTTATATAATAAGCGGCTGTGTAGCCACAGGGGGCAGCCATTCAAGCTGGAAAAAAGGAGAAAAGGCACAGGTTACATAGCAGATAACAGATAAGTTCTGTAGAATACAATAGTGTTTTATCTGTTATCTGCTATGTGCCTGTGCCTTTTCTCCTTTGAATGGCTGCCTCCATGGCTACATAGCAGCTTATTTATATAAATTATAGTAGACTTTCTGAAGTAAACACACAACTTTTACCAGTGCGGGGCAGCAGCACATTATATTTTAGTTACTTTTATACACTTTCATTTTTTGGTGTTACTGTTCCTTTAATTCTTAAAATGCCAATGGCACATATTACTAAAAAGGTATATTTTTATGAAAATGGTTTATTTAGACAAAGCAGGGTTTTACATATGAGCTTGTATATACGATACATTTTTATAGAGACCTACATTGTTTGGGGGTACAGTTTTCCTTTAATGTCAATAGCCGCAACTACTGTAAATGTCAGAAAGTTGATAGCAAAAAAGTACCTGTCTATTAGTGCCAACAGGGTCAGCCGATCAAACCAAACTTTTATCCATTTGCCAGGAAAGATTCTACATTTATATAACTCTTCCCTTAAAGAACTAATCTGGGATTTGTCACATAAAGATTCTTTAATTTCTTGACTTAAAGGCTGCAAAACACAAACACAAAAACAGATTTGCTTTTATTTTAATAAACTATATTGCTTTCTTACAGTTGATTCTTTATACAAGAGTAATAATTAATGTTTCATTAATTATGAAACAGATGGATTACACATTCATTGTGCCAGTAACACAGGGGATTCCATACACCTGTAATATACTTTATAAAAATATTTATATGTTTATAAGTTGACATACAGGGGCAGATTAAATAAAATTTGAAATAAGTAAATTCCCCCATTCTCTATTAATTTGTAAGTGATTTTTAGAGGTGTATTTCAATTTCACAATCAATTTTGAAAGTCAATTTGTGATACAGAAGGTACTCTCAGGTCCCTTTATTTAATGGCTGCTATAGGTGGACAGTAAGCAGAGAGCTCCCAAATACCTTAACTGGCACTGGCTAAGGCTTTTAGAATCCAAATGACTTTTAAGTTAGGGAGCCTTTCAGGGGATGCCCTTTAACTGCCTACCTATTTACCATTCAGAATGCAGTGCCACTGAATGCAGGCACTACTGGTTTCTAGAAGTCCAAGGCAGGACTGCTTGCATCTGTTTATATGATTCTGCAGCTTCCCCAAGGCTTTGTAAACGAGTCCTAGTGTGTGAGTGTTTATGCCTCTTGTGTTAAACAAACTGCGATCTGCAAATGTAACATTTGTACCTACTGAAAAATGTAGGGATCCCATGTTCTAATGACGATTAAGAATAAAAATAAATATGTAATGAACTAAACTTGAAGCACTGTAAGGTTGTGTATGTTGGTGTGTGTGTATACATTTTTTGTTGACGTGACTACACACAAATAGACAGTAAGGGGTAGATTTATTAAAATTCATATTTGCATGTTTTTTTTTCTACCATGACTAAACTCACTTTTTAAAAAAGCATAAATGTCTATTCAAAAAATATAAATATAAAAATCGAACAAAACTGAGAAATAAATATAAATAATAATGCGATAACCTAAAAATCCCGTCTTTGTAAGAATTTTTGTGCAGTTTTAAACAACCAAGTTACGAAAAACTTATTTTTTTTAGTAATAAAAAGTTCAATTTGGGAAAACAAAAAAAATACAAACATTAATAAATCTGCCCCATGGTCTCAGCACAACATAATATCAAACTTTGATTTAATATAATAATATGACATATAATAAAATAATTGAAAGGAACACTACTCACCTCTGGTGTTTCAGAATTAGCTTTTCTTCCAAGTATGTGTGAGACTTCTTGGGAAGATAATGCCTCAGAAACACCAGAAATATGCTCTTCACTTTCTGAGGCAGAGCTCAACTCCAACTCACTACAAAAGGTAAGAAAACAATTACCAACTGATGTTCCTAAAAAAACATGTTAATTAAATATTTACTCTGAGAAGATACATTCTGCATGTTTAACCATATTACCCTATTAGAGACAATGATCTGTAGCAAAAAGTCTTTAAGTACACATATGGTAGATGCTACAATCTGCAAAACATCTAGGTTCAGAAGCACAGCACTGGCTGTCATTTACTTCCTGGATTCTTTGATCAGGTCCAGTGATTTCTGTGGAACAGCCAACCAGGAATTGCAGCTTACAGGTCTATCTTTAAGCCTTAAAGGCAATGTTTTACATCTAGCACATCTTTACAAGTGCACTACCCCCCACCCCCCTGGTGCTTTTCACGAAGGCATTTAAAGTACAGTGATGCTCTGTTATTGTTTAAGAACAATATCAACCAACCCTTTGATTTGAGAGGAGTGGATTTAGGGGGCATCACAGAATGGCCGATGGAGAAGTAGAAAGCTGTACACAAGTGATGGCTTTAGAGGTAGACAGGCACTGCAAAGGGCATTGCAAATGAGCCCCACTGACTTTGAGAAACACTAAAACAGTGTGTTTATGAAAAAAAATGAATGTACTTACTGTTCCAAAGAAATACATTCAGGGTTTGCATTTTGACATTGTAAATCACTAGGACTTCCAGCCTTCACAAAACATGATATTTTATCTCCTAGAAATTAAATGTAAAATAAATTGAAGAGAAACATTTGCATATTTCATTTAATGTCGTTTCTAAAAGGAAAAAAAGTTTTGCAAATAGTGAAAATGAAAAAAAATTGCAGTTTAAACCTTTGCTTGCCAAGCAAGTATGGCCTATGTTCTTGTGAGGTAAAAGCTCTAAGTGCTAAAAACATATCGATTACATTCTTTGGCACTGCTGCATTTTCACTGCATATGTGGCTTTCTCTGTCTCCAGTGTAGAGTCACATATCACATGGCAACCCCTAGGCAACAAATGTAGGAGGCAGCACTGCCCTGAAAATGAATTGTAGAAACTGTAGAAACTTACCATGGTTGTCAACATACACATTCATTTCTTCTATACTTTTGCCTTCTGGGATGGAGGCCTCTGATCCACTTAGAATTTGCAAAACAGAACTGTCTTGTTGTGAAGGATGAGCATGGGTTAATTGATAGATAATTTTCCTTGGATTACTGCTCTGACTATAAAATAAAATATTTAAATTTTAATGAAAGGTTAACACAGCACAGAAATAAGAAAGGCAGTTAATTTTACAAGCCAACAAAACTGTGTATATAATACACATCTGCTATAATTATGTTGGGTTGAAACCCCAACATACTGTTCTTCGACTTTGGCTTATTCTTCCGCTTCTTCTTATTCTTAGCGCTCCCCCCCAATTTCTAAACGCTACTCCTCCTACAGTTTTAGGGGTACAACACCCAAACTCTCCACACTTCTTTGCCCTATAGCGGAGCAGGTTGCTTGTGCTTTTCTAAGTGATCCCACCCCCCCGTCTTTTTGTGGCACCGCTCCGAACACCTCAATTTTCCCATTGACTTTGACAGGGAAGATTTTCAAACTGCTGCCAACTTACAGCTTTGACGCTACACCCCCAAACTTGAATAACGTAATAATGGGGTCACCCCAAATGAAACAGCGACTTTGTTGGATGACCCCAAAGTGGAAGGGGCCAACAACAGCCAATCAAATTTCATCCATTGACTTTAATGGGGGCCAATCTTACAGCTACACTCCCCAAACTTGAATCACAGAGTCATGGGGTCAGCCTGAATGAAAATATGATGACTGTTGGATGCCCAAAAGTGGGCGGAGCTGTGAACAGCCAATCAGATTTTACCTATTGACTTGGTCGAAATTCAACCTGCTGCCATTCTCACAGTAATAACACCGGGGTCCCCAAACTTTGCAGGGTTAGGCACCAGGTAACTGTGATTCAAGGTTAGAAAAAGAAGGCGGGCCACCAGATTTTACCTATTGACTTTCAATGGGGAAATTCAACCTGCTGCCATTCTCACAGTATTAAAACCAGGGTCCCCAAACTTTTCACAGATGGTCACTAGGGGACTGCAGGTTTAGTTTTGAAAAGTAGGTGGAGCCACCAACAGCCAATAAAATTTCACCTATTGATTTTTATTGGTTTGATGCCAGAGTTCCCAAACTTTGCACAGTCAGTCACTGGGTAACTACGTACTCAAGTTTCTTTTAAAAAAAGCAAAGTGAGAGGGGCCAACAACAGCCAATCAAATTTAATTTATTGACTTTTATGGGGAAATTGAAACTGCTGCCAATCTTACAGCTTTGAGGCTACACTCCCCAAACTTGAATCACATACTCATGGGGTCAGCCTGAATGAAAATATGATGATTGTTGGATGCCCAAAAGTGGGTGGAGTTGTGAACAGCCAATTAGATTTTACCTATTGACTTGGCAGAAATTCAACCCGCTGCCATTCTCACAGTAATAACCCCAGGGTCCACAAACTTTTCACAGTTGGTCACTAGGGGACTGCAAGTTTTTGTTTTGAGTGGGCGGAGCCACCAACAGCCAATCAGATTTCACTTATTGAATTTTATTGGTTTGATGCCAGGGTTCCCAAACTTTGCACAGTCAGTCACTGGGTGACTACATACTCAAGGTTAGAAAAAGTGGGCGGGACCGCCAAAAGCCAATCATTTTTCTTTCATTGTTTTCACTGGGGAAATTTTAACTGCTGCCATTCTCACATGTTTAATGTCAGGGTCTCCAAACTTTGCACAGTTTGTCACTGGGTGACTACATACTCAAGGTTAGAAAAAGTGGGCGGGACCGCCAAAAGCCAATCATATTTCTTTCATTGTTTTCACTGGGGAAATTTTAACTGCTGCCATTCTCACATGTTTAATGTCAGGGTCTCCAAACTTTGCACAGTTTGTCACTGGGTGACTATGTTTCAAGTTTAGAAAAGTGGGCAGGGCCAACAACAGCCAATCAGATTTCACCTATAGACTTCTTATGTTTAAATTTAAACTGCTGCCATTCTTTAATTATTAATACTAAGGTCCCCAAACTTTGCAGAGCTAGTCATCGGGTAACTGTGGTTCAGCGGTAGAAAAAGTGGGTGGAGCCACCAACAGCCAATCAGATTTTAACTATTGAATTTCAATGGGGAAATTCAACCTGCTGCCATTCTCACAGTATTAACACCAGGGTCAATTTTTTTTGTTTAAATTTGCTGCCTTTCTCACACTATTTATGTCAGGGTTCCCAAACTTTGCACAGTCAGTCAATGGCTGACTACATATTCAGGGTTAGAACAAGTGGCGGAGCCACCAACAGCCAATCCATTTCCACCCATTAAATTTCATTGGTTTATATTTAAACTGATGCCATTATTTCAGTATTAATTCCAGGGTTGTTAAACTTTCCAAAGTTAGTCACTGGGTATTTGCCGTTCAAAGTTAGAAAAATGTGGGTGGAGCACCAACAGCCAATCACATTTCACCTATTTACTTTCAATGGTGAAATGTAAAATGCTGTCAGTCTCACAATTTTTATGCCTGAGTCCCCAAACTTGCAAAGTTGGTCACTGGGGGACTGCAGTTCAAAAATAGGAAAAGTGGGTTGGGCCACTAACAGCCAATCAGATTTCATCCATTGAATTTTATTGCTTTAAATGTAAAATTATCACACCATTCTCACACTATTTATGCCAGGGTGCCCACTATTTATCACTGGGTGACTTTGACTCATGGTTAGAAAAAGTGGTTACACTTACACCCACCAATCACAATTTACCTATTGACTTTAATGGTTTAATTTAAAATGCTGCCGTTCTCTAACTATTAATCCTAGGGTCCCTAAACTGCAGTTCCAGGTTAGAAAAAGTGAGCGGAGCCACCAACCACCAATCAGATGTCACTCATTGACTTTCAGTGGGGAAATTTAAATTGCTGTTATTCAGAAACTATTAAAACCAGGGTCCCCAAACTTTGCACAGTGGTTTTTACTATATAACTGTGGTCCAAGGTTAGAAAAAGTGATCGGAGCCAACAACAGATCAAATTTCACATTTTTCAACTCAATATGAAGTTTGTTCTTAAACTTCCCTTTCTAGTTATCTAATATAATGCCCATATAGCAGGTTTATAACTTTAGTTATGTGTCATAATATACATATGAACAAATATGTATAAACAGAGGAATTTTTTCCCCTCTGCGGCAAATTAGAGAGGCTTCAGATGGGGTTTTTTGCCTTCCTCTGGATCAACTAGCAGTTAGGCAGGTTATATATAGGCATTATGGTTGAACGTGATGGACGTATGTCTTTTTTCAACCCAACTTACTATGTTATTATATATACAATATTAGAAACTGTACTTATCTATGATTACAAAGCTACAGTAAAGCTACAGTAAATCAAGTTTATATATATATAAATTCATAATTCTTACAGCTTTCTCTCTTTATGAATTAATCTCCCTATGCTTCCTCTGCCTCTCTACATATCTCAATACAGTTCACAATTTATCACTGGAGAATAAATGCCACACTGTCAGTAAATACAGAGAAAATGTTCGCCCCAGATTTATTACAGTTTCCTCTTTTATATTCAGGGGCCAAACTTTTCATTCAACTGAATGATTTAATTAATGATAACACTTAACAATAACACTTACTCTGGATGCATGTTCACAGAATGGAGGTCTTGATATAAGCTGTCTTTACATTTCTCTGATGGGAACCTTTGTTCAGGAAGCAAGTCACATTTATCTTCTTCTGTCACTCTGACATCTTGATCCATTGAAGTACTATCTAAACATTTACAGGGAGAAAACAATGAATAGGCTGATTAAAATGTCACTTCTCTGTAAGTTTAACACCTAATTTTGATTGAGGTATCTTTTTAAAACATGCTATTTTGTCATTATCCAAGAGCACATATCAAAATGTGGCCCTCAAGCTGTCCCTAATAAACTACTTCCAGCCAAGGATGAATGTTGGTATTCAGGTTGGTATTCAGGTGGCCCTCCAGCTATATTTTATTAACTACCTTCAGGCAAGGGTATAGAAAGGTCTAATTATGTAAAAGCTAGGAAGCCAACTGCTCACATGGAGTAACATGAATTTGGCCCTCCAGCTGTTTCTGAATAACTATTTCCAGGCAAGGGTGCCTGGTTCTATAACAGCTTGGGGGCATTGCTCACATGGAGGAAAATGCATTTTTTTATCATTATGTGGATCCTTTATTGCATAAATATAGTACACGTTTGTAACTTGTACTTAAAGCTCCCAGTGTTCTGACCTAACATTTATCAAGGATGGGATAGAGACATATTATGGGCCATATGCATCTACAGAAGCATCCTAATGAGGAATTTATACTTTCTTTTCATCACTTTTCTAATCTGAAATGTTTGAAAAACAATACAAATAACATTTTAAAAAATGAGAGGAATTCAGGAAATTCAGTGTCAGGAAATACTCCCCCATGAAAACATTCACCTTTAAAAAATGTTTTTAGAACTATCTGAAATATTTCAAAATTATGCTATTTTACATATTGCACATTAAACAGAGAAGTTTGAATGAATTGATGGAGTTTAGAGGGACTGCCAATAACTGAAGTCTAATACTTAAAAAACTGACTCACACTGTAACATGCTAATACAGTAACATAACAGATTTTTTTTTTAAACCTGCCTAACTACAGTGATTCAGCGGAAGGTCCCTGCAGCCTCTCCAATGTGCTTCACAGTGGGAAAATATTCCTTTCATGACTCCCAAGAGGGCAATCAGACCAGTCCCTGAACCAACTTCGTACTACAGGTATAGGACCCGTTATCCAGAATGCTCGGGACCAAGGGTATTCCGGATAAGGGGTCTTTCCGTAATTTGGATCTCCATACCTTAAGTCTGCTAAAAAATCAATAAAACAGTAATTAACCCCAATAGGATTGTTTTGCATCCAATAAGGATTATTTATATCTTAGTTGGGATCAATTACAAGGTACTGTTTTATTACTACAGAGAAAAAGTAAATCAGTTTTAAAATTCTGAATTATTTGATTAAAATGGAGTCTATGGGAGACGGGGTTTCCGTAATTCGGAGCTTTCTGGATAACGGATTTCCGGATAAGGGGTCCGATACCTGAACTGTTTATTCCAATATTTTCTTATTTTCTGTAAAAGGCATCTGACCCTATCTTGAAACTATCTAATGTATCTGCCAATACATAAGCTTGAGGAAAGAGTTCCACAATTTCACAGTCCTCACTGTAAAAAATCATTTCAGCATCTTATGATGGAAACTCCTTTCCTCTAATCGGAATGGATGACCTTGTGTTCGTTATAAGAACCTACTGGAGGAGAAAGCATCTGATAGCTGACAGTACATACATTGCTTACAATGCCCTACCCAAGTCATTAGTGAACAAATTAAATAAAAATGGGCCCAATACAGACAATGATCCACTGACTACCACCCTCTGTACATAAAGTCAGTTTTCTATCCATGTGCAAACTGCAGTACTAATTCCAACAGGCCTTCATTTAAAAAGCAAACATCTACAGTATGTGGCACTGTATTAAAAGCTTTGGCATAATCTAAGTAAACCACATCTACTGCAACCCCACTGTCAAAGTTTCTACTTATCTCATCATAAAAGAGATTCAGTTTGTCTGACATGATCTATTTTTTAAAAAGCCATACTGATTTAGTACTTATAATGCCATTCTTCAGAACATAACATTGAATGTGATCCTAAAACAAACCTTCAAATAGTTTTCCCACAACCAGCCTGATTATTACAGGCCTGTGTGTCTAAAATTTTAATTCCTTTTTCAATATTGAATTCAATTCAATTCAACTGAATTGCCTCAGTTTTCTTCCAATCCATAGACATCATACCTGATGAAAACTAGCAGCTTTGTATTTGGTCTTTATTGTTTATTTATTTTATAGTGTTTTAATTATTTGCCTTCCTCTTCTGCATTTTACTAGTTTTCAGATGTAATCACTGACCCCTGCAGCCAAGCGGTACTTTTCATTCCTTAGGGCCGATTCACTAAAGTGCGTTAAAACGAGCGCTATTTATAGCATGCGGTAAAATTTTTATTGCGTCTAATTTTTCGCTACTTAACGCACGATTCACTAAAAGCATACTTGCGTTAATTTACGCGCGATACTGTATGCGTTATTTTAGTTGAGAAGACTATTCTCGTGCGGTATTTGACGGTACATACGCTTATCAACGCCCTGCGTATAAATAGTAGCCCCATATAAATAGAAGCCGCATATAAATAGTGGGCACATATAAAAAGTAGCATATAAATAGTAGCCGCATATAAATAGTCGCCACATATAAACAGTAGCATATAGTCACCGCATATAAATAGTAGTGCGAATAAACACACTCCATGTTAGCCATACACGCCAATACTTGCGGAAAATTACCGTACTGAAAATGCCCAGTTCCCTGCAAACTGGAGGCTGCATCACTCTAGGGCCAACACAGACTTGAATAAGTCCCACTGCAAAGTCCATATTGTGTTGCCAAAAGCTCATGAACTGTACTTTTCTATAATTACTGCCTGCCCCAAGTAGGTGTTAATTTTCGTATAGACTAATGCGATATTTAGCACGTCTAAGTGTTTGTGAATCATGCGGTAGTGTTATTTCAGCGCGCAAATGAACGCATGCGTTTGCGCGCAAATTAACGCATGCGATGTGCAACTTAACGACCGCGGTAATACTGTAGTGAATCGCGCGTTAATTTTTGCGTCTATTTTAACGCAAAACAACGTGCGATAAAAATTAACGCACTTTAGTGAATCAGCCCTCTTATCTTTCTAATCAGTTCCTCTCCATATTCCATTCTCTCATTTAGACCACCGCCTGGTTGCTAAGATAAACAACACCATAGCAACCAGATAGCTGCTGAAATTCCAAACTGGAAAACTGCTGAACAAAAAACTTCATAACTGAAAAAACAGAAGTAAAAAAACAAAACAAAACAATTGCAGATTGTCTCAAATATCAATGTCTATGCCATATTAGAATTTACATTATAGGCAAACAACCTCTTTAATATACATCTCTACTGCTGTCTTTGGAATTGATAAGAGCCTGTTACATGCACAGCGGAAATGTGAAATAAAGATTTGTGTTATTCTTGGATAGCAGTGGTTTCCATGTTGCTGCTCATACATGAATTTATTGAGGAGTCGTTAATGCTCACTGTAGCTGAGCCTTGAAAGCCCTCCAAGTTTTTAAAATTTTCTTCTGGGATGTTTTGTGACTTGGATGAGTTGTATCAGTTTCCTAGGAGTAATTTGAGGAGACTGGCTGCTTCTGCAAAGTTATGTCACTGCTTCAAGTCTTCAGTTGATTTGACAGAAGTCCCAGATAGTTTATATGGATCTGTAACACTTTCTAGACTGAAGTATAAAAAAAAAAAAAAATGTTCTCATTTATTCTGAAATTTTCTTTGATTGTGGCATTTGTTCTTGTGGAAATGTTGTGATGACTACTTCCTTCTCATGATAACTTTAATATATAGTGAGGTTTAGGGTAACTGCAAACAGGGCAATTGGAGTGTTCATGTTGCTGAGCATTTTTAGCTAATAATCAAGTGCACCAATAGAAATGAATGGGGTATTGCTGCAATAAAGCCTGGATGTGTTCATTTCGCTGAATCTAATTATACATAAATTTGGTTAACTGAGCAATTAAAGACAGATTTTTTTTATTGTTTCTGGTAGGTAGTAATTAATTCATGTTTATTAGCAAATTCAATGAAAGACACCATTTTAAAGCACCTTAGAAGGTAAAAATACCTAAATGAGTCTTTCTTATCTTGCACAGAAATTTTCCAGGAGCCTCAGGAGCTAGGATGTTATGCGGGAACTACTGAAGTCTCTGGTGTATATAAAAGCAGATCACATTCCAAAATAACTTGTGTTCTGTAAGGATCAGCCAGAGAAGTAGCATAGCTCAGGGACAAAGAACAAAATCAAGAACAGAAGCATACGTCACATCCCGAGCCAGGCATAGGAAGGTGTCAACTGCCTACATAGCCTCAGTCCCTCCACACTATCACCTGACCTAATGCGACATTCCACTGGCTCCATGGCCAGAGCTAAAAGAAATAGGTCAGCCTATTGTAGGTCCTTCTCTTTCTAGGAAAGGTTTGTGAGATCTTACAGTTTGCTTTAACTCATTATATTGGCTTTGCATATAACACCTAGAACCACTGAACGAAATGTGGGAAGATGAATGCCAAATGTACCCTAGAGCAATGCTTTGATGAAAGCTTTTTTGTGGCATGCCCAAGATAATATTGTAATGCTGAAGGCAATTCTCTAAGTCAGGTCTTGGCTTCCAGCAGATTCATTTGCTTAGAGAGAGTCCATGCGGCCTAGCAGGGACCATGTTAGGTCCTTAAGGTCAAATCCTCCTTTCTGCCTCCCTAGTACTTTCTCTTATTTTTTGCAAGTCCTGTCTGAGTATTGCATAGTCTGTGCGAATTTCATCAACTTTAGTAACCAAAGCAGAGTGTTCACTAGTGATAATATACTGTACTTCTGTCAGTGTTGGTTCTGCTGGATATGGGTGCTGTCCTGGGGTGACAGCAGGTGAGGGGAGTTTCCCTAGCTGTAGTCTCCTTCTCTGGATGGAGAAATATACCTTGTGGCTGAGTAGGAGGTAAGGGATGCCAGGCAAATTGTTCAAGTTTATTGACTTCCACTTAGCCCAAGTTTGTCTGGGCTCTGTCGGCCATTGGTCCAAATTTTGGAGTGGCCATATCACCATCTTGATCACTCTTCAGAGGAGTGGAGGGTCTGGTAGCCTGCCTATTTCAGCCCATTCAGTCTACAGAGAGGCTCAGGGTATTCCAAACTGAAAAAGATGTGCCAGGATTGCAGCAGGATTATTAGAGATTCCCAGGTGGATCTTACTAATCTTACCCGGTAAGCATGCAGGCCATGCCCCAATTACAAATAAACTCTGCCCTTTTTTTGTTAAAGGAGAAGGAAAGGCAAAGTCACTTGGGGGTGCCAAAATGTTAGGCACCCCCAAGTGATTTTAATCGCTTACCTCGTACCCCGGGCTGGTGCCCCTGTACGGAGAAAACAGCACCAGCCCGGGGTACCTGTAGTGGAGCGCTTCCTCCTTCCTTTCTGAAAATGCCAGTGGTCGGCGCATGCGCAGTAGAGTTAAAAGCTGACTTCTCTGTTAAAGTTCGGCTTTCACTCTACTGCGCATGCGCGCGCAGGGAACCCGGAAGGAGGAAACGATCGCTGCTACCCCGGGCCGGTGCGGTTTTCTCCGTACAGGGGCACCAACCCGGGGTACGGGGTAAGCGATTAAAGTCACTTGGGGGTGCCTAACATTTTGGCACCCCCCAAGTGACTTTGCCTTTCTTTCTCCTTTAAGTCCTGTGCTGTCCCAAAATTATTTGCTGCACTATACTGAGTGTGCCCTACTTTATTTCCTATATTATGTATAAATACAGTATATATATATATATGTATACAAAGGATGACACACTGCTACATACCATTCCTTGGGTACCCGGTAAATGGTTCCAATACTACAAAAAAGACCAGCAACACTGAGATTTCTTGTGAAAAACAAAACGTGTATTTAAAATAGCATAAACAGCCCACGTTTTGTTTCGGTTCACATTGGGACCTTTTTCAAGGTAACTATGTCTATACTACACAAGTGCCGAAAAGTCTTAAAATCACATATAATATCATATATAAAAAATACAGTGAAATGGTGTTATCCAAAATATATACAGCAAAAATTGCCTTTACAAATCTGTATGAAAGTGCAAGTGCAAATCGCATTTCCACAATAGAATCCCAAAATAAAATAAAAACATAATTATCCATTACGCTGCGCAGGCTGATTAATCTAATAGCTGTTTATGCTGTTTTAAATACACGTTTTGTTTTTCACAAGAAATCTCGGTGTTGCTGGTCTTTTTTGTAGTATTGGAACTCTTTACCGGGCACCCAAGGCATGGTATGTAGGGGTGTGCCATCCTTTGTGTACATATATTATATGCTGCGGTTTGCAGTTTGGTGTGCACCTGCCATTTTTGACTTTTCACTATTTTGCAATATTTATATCAACGTTTTTTATCCAAGAGGCCTGAATCAATATAGATAAAGCAAAGAAGCAAGATGTGGACTACAGGCCATATACAACTGAGGAAGTGGACAAGATTTTATTCACAGAGACATTTCAGGATAAATTTGGTGACCTTGGGGTTAAGGAGACCTACTACGTCTGCGTAAGAAAGAAGTGGAGCTGCACCTTCATGGGGTATCCCTCTCTGAATACTACAGGGAGAAGAGGATCCCACATGGCTTTCGCATTAATAATATACCGACCATTGGACGTAGCGGCCCAGGCTTCTATGATCGGTGGTGTGCCATACTAGACAGATGTTCATTGGAGCGTATGCTATCAGTAATAGAGGAGACTGGCCATGAACTGAAATCAGTCTGGAGTGAAATTCTACAACTTGAAACGGTCAATCTTGACACACTCAAAATCGATAAGGATGATTGGCTTTACAAACTATAAGACCAGATGGTAAAGTACAAAACCGAAATGCTTGCATTTAAGCGCTCGAAATTCTTGCGTGTGCAGCAGGACTACAGGGAGGATAATGTGTATAGATGGCGCCATGGAGGGAGACCTGGAACACAGCGACGCAGGATGATTGCACAACGAGTGAGGAAGCCGCCTGGGTATGTGTCGAGCAGCGTGGAATCGGAAGAGGAGCCAGCAGTAGATGTGCAAACAGCACCTATGTTTTTTTTAGAGAACGAATGGCCCAGAGTCAGAAATATTTTCCCGCCTTTTCTGATTGTCAGATATGAAATATTCGTTCTTTGCAGAGCAAAGTAAGAATTTTTCGTACTACCATATATGATTTTTTCAAACTGTAAAAAGCACGATACAAAAAAATTGTATTTAATACGAAAATCGTACTTTGATAAATCTGCCCCTAAGAATGACTTTGAACCAGTAAACCCTAATATGTCCTTACACACATTTCCACGGATGCTGGATGCATCAGTAATCGATTTTCCCAGGCATTTGCAATACAGGGGAAATCTTACAAAAGAACAACACTTAAGGGTTTGTGTGACAAAAAGGAGATTTCTATCAAACCTGCAGATAAGGGCGGTGCAGTGGTCGTTTTGGACTGTGAATACTATAGATCTGAATTATTGACCCAATTATCTGACATTGACTGTTATTGTAAATTGACCTTCAACCCTACCTCTAAATTTCAGCTCAAGAAATTGGTGGATGAGGCTTGTTTAAATGGATGGATAACGGAAACTCTAAGAGATGGACTTGAACGTGGAACACCCGGTAAGACCAGTCATTTATTCTTTACCAAAAATACACAAAGATTTGTTGCAACTGGAAAAATAGCTAGATACGTGGATGGGCTTTTGCAACCATTGGTTAGGGAACTGGGATCTTACTTATAAGACACAGATTTCTTGAGATTGGTTTCCAGCATAGAATGTAGTAATTTGGACTTTCTGTTTGTAACCTTGTATGTCCACAGCCTGTACACGTGCATTCCACATGAGATGCGGATCCATGCGGTAAGGGACCTTCTGAGTTATAACTCTATATATGAGGGTGCGCCTACAGAATTTAATCTTTCCCTTCTGGAATTCATACTATTTAACAATTATTTTAAGTTTGAGAACTACTTCTTTCTGCAGCTAGCTGGAACAGCAGTGGGGTCTTACATAGGGCCCACATATGCCAATAAATTCATGCATTGGTACGAAACACAGAACCTGTTAAGTCATCCACTCTTTCGTAAAGATGGAGGTTATCTTAGACGCTACATAGATGACCTATTTTTTCTCTGGAATGGATCTCACAATGATCTTATGGCCTTTGTAAATTATCTAAATGGGTTACCCTCCACTATTAGATTTACAGTACACAGGGATGTGCACAGTATTAATTTCCTGGATGTATAGGTATACAAGGATTTGACATCACAGCAGTTTTTCAAAAACCCACAGACAGAAATACATTGCTGCATTACACAAGTAGCCATCCGCAGCATCTTTTGGATTCCTTACCTAAATCCCAGCTACGGGTGGTTCGGACAAGTGAGAAGGAGGAGAGAGTACGGACTCTCAATAATATGGCAGCACGATTCCTGGAGAGGGGGTACCCAGTTAAACTTATCATGGATACCATGGTATGGGCTAAATCTTTGGATCAGGAAGTAACAGTATTTTATATGACTACGTATGAAGCACGTACCCCATTGATAAAAAAATCTGTCACAACACTGACCCATTGTGAAATCTGATATTGAATTGATGGCAATCAATCGTAAAAAAAAATCAGATTTGGATATAGGAGGAATAGGAATCTTAAGAAACTTCTCTCTCTAGCTGACCCTGTAAGTAAATATACCCCACAAATAAAAGTGGACAGAAAGGGGGTTTTTTAATGTGGCAATTGCATCATGTGCAATACTTTGAGCACCAGTGACACTTTTTTCACCCATATACGGGAAAGGCTTACTCGATTAGGCACAGGCTTACATGCACTTCCCGTAATGTAGTATACCTAATTAAATGCCCATGTGGGCTGCTGTACTATGGCAAAACATGTAGACAATTAAGGGAGAGAATCAGCATGCATCATGTGACCATTAGGGCAGCCTTGGATCCTAATCCAAAGAAGGATGTGAAAAAAGATGGCAAGCAGGACATCTCTAAACAACCTGTTGCACAACACTGGCTTCAAGCTAAACATCCTGCTTCCTCCTTTAAATGTATGCCCATTGATTGTGTTTCAGATCTGCAAAGAGGTGGGGATATTGATCGTATTCTACTGCAAAGACAAACTTTTTGGATGAAGTGAATTGTGTGGTACCCAAAGGTCTAAATAATTAGTTATCTTTGAGCTGCTTTTTGTGAACTAACTTGTCCAACAAATACTTAAACCGTTCATCGCTGTGATTTTATATTTGTATGAACTGATATATATATATTTTTTTACTTTAATGTATTGTATTATATGACTGTTGTATCAATACATTTTGCTTTATTAATGATATTAAGCACCTGGCAAGTAAAGGTACCTTTTAAGAATCAGATAGTTGAATCGTAAACCACTGGGGGCCCCGAATAGCCAGGATAGTAAAGTTAAGCTATTAGATTAATCAGCCTGCACAGCGTAATGGATAATTATGTTTTTATTTTATTTTGGGATTCTACTGTGGAAATGTGATTTGCACTTGCACTTTCATACAGATTTGTAAAGGCAATTTTTACTGTATATATATTTTGGATGACACAATTTGACTGTATTTTTTATATATGATATTATATGTGATTTTTAGACTGATAATTCTTATAAAACATACTAGGGGCACATTTACGAAAATGCGTTTTTTTCTGGCCTTGAAACATGATATGGTATAAATTCGAAGTAACCACGATCATTTCTGTAGTTCTAAAATGTTTTGACAACGCTTTAATCTTGCGTACGAAAATGTTGCAATTGCGTTCCGAAAGTCACAAAATTTTTGGACCGTAAAGTGCCACGAAAACCTTTCTTGCGTTGAAGCCTTCCATGTCTGGCTTTGGAAGCCTTCCATAGGACTCAATGGCATTTGACAAATCAAACCTGAATTCCTAAATGTTCGTATTCTTTGCTCAAAGTACGATTTTTTTGTGGAAATTTACAGAAAACTACAAAAAGCTTGTGGAATTTTAACGAACTTTTCGCATACATTCCGAAATGTTCTATAATTTAGAAAAAATACAAATTTATCTCAAAATTTTTAGTAAATGTGCCTCTTAGTCACTTTATCATGCTGATCTTTTTATAACACTGGAAACTTTACAGCACTTTCACTTTGCTTTTTGGCTTCAGCCTTTTTTGGCACTCCTCCTTGAGGTCACTTCCTATTGGTTTGATGGTTTTAGATAATTAAGGATGTGAGGTATAGGCATAGTTGCCTTGAAAAAGGTCCCAATGTGGACAGAAACGTAACTTTGGCTGTTTATGCTGTTTTAAATACACGTTTTGTTTTTCACAAGAAATCTTGGTGTTGATGGTCTTTTTTATAGTATATATATATATATATATATATATATATATATATATATATGTATAGAACACTCGTACAGCACCCACTTTATTTTACACTGCCCTGGTGCATCATCAAAAAATGTGTTAACGTATAAATAAGCTTGCAGTAACACATTAATATGCTTGCAGTAACAGTCAGAGCACATATATATCTTACATAGTTACATAGGGCATTAACAGAAGGGCATTCCACAACCTCATTGCCCTCACTGTGAAAAACCACCTACACTTCCTCAAGTTCTGTTCCTTTAATCTAAAGGGGTTGCCTCTGGTGCTCTGATCATTTTTATTGGAAAAATAAACACCCCCTTTCTGTCTATGATCCCCTCTAATGTACTTGTACAGAGTAATCCAGTCCCCTCACAAGCACTTTTTTTGCCAGAGAAAGCTACCCCAACCGTGGCAGTCTAACCTCATAGTTTACTAGGGATCTATAAAGAGGCAAAATTATGTTTTCATCCCTTGAGTCAATGCCCTTTTTTATGCAAGACAGCACTTTATTTGCTTTAGTAGCCACTGATTGACACTGCCTGGAATTAGACAACTTGTTACCTTCAAAATTCCCCTGATCCTTGCCAATTATGGATCCCCCAACACACTACCATTTAGTGTATAACTTGCATTTATATTATTTCTACCAAATTGCATACCTTTGCACTTTTCAACACTGAACATCATTTTCCATTTCTTGCCCAGTTTTCCAATATTGTCAAATAGCTCTGCAAAGTGGCAGCATCCTGTATGGAACTTATAGTTTTGCACAATTTAAAATCGGCAGCAAAAATACAAACAGTACTTTCTATGCCCACCTCCAGGTCATTAATAAACAACTTAAAAAGCAAAGGACCAAAAACAGACCCCTGTGGTACTCCACTAACAACACTGGTCCAATTAGAAAATGCTCCATTTAGCATCACTCTTTGCAATCTATGCATCAGCCAGTTCTCTATCCAAGTACAAATTTCATGTTCCAGGCAACTATTCCTCAATTGTATCCTTAACTTTCTGTGCAGTACTGTATCAAATGTTATAGCAAAAAAAAGTAGAGGATGACATCCACTGTCATTCCAGTGTCAAGTTCCTGCTCACCTCCTCATAAAAGGCAATTAAATTAGTATGGCAAGATCTGTTACGCATAAAGCCATGCTGGCACAAACTTTTAGTATTGTGATTTGCAATGTATTCAAGTATCCTATCCCTTATTACCCTTTCCAAAAGCTTTCCTAACACTGATGTCAGACTAACAGGCCTATTGTTTTCAGGCTGAGAATGGGATCCCTTTTTGAATAACGGAACCACATTAGCAATTAACAATAGTCCCTCGGCACCATGCCAGAATTCAATGAATCCTGAAAAATTAAGTGAAGAGATTTGGAAATTACAAAGATAAGCTCGTTTAATAGCCTGGGATGAATACCATCCGGTCCTGCACCTTTGTTTACCTTTACATGTTCAAGTCTCTTTTGAATTTCCTCCTGAGTGACCCATGTATCAGTAGTTATATTATTAGAAACAAGTGTATTAAAATGGAAGGCTTGATTAGCTGGCTCCCCTGGTGTGTAAACCGATGAAAAATAAGAGTTCAGAATTTCTGCTTTTTCCGTGTTCACATCAACCAACTGACCCCCCCTGTTATAATAAGGGACCCCTTCTTCATTTTTTTACTATTTATATATTTAAAAAACAATGTTGAATTCATTACCCCTTTCCATCTCTATTTGAGCATGCCTAATAGCTTTTTAGCCATAAACGTTTGGCTTTGTGATGTCTTTCCTTGCTCACAAGGGGAATATACTGACCTGTATACTTGTTAAGTAACATTTTAAATATATTCCATTTTCCTTCCGTGTTTAACCCTGTGAAAAGCCTCTCCCAGTTCATACCTTGCAGACATGCCCTTATAATGGCAAAGTCTGCACGTCTAAAATTTAATGTTTTAGTTAATCCCTTATAGAGCTCCCTCAAAGAAGACCATGTTATGATCACTATTTCCTAATTCTCACCCACACAAATGTTAGAGATGAGTTTGGTATTATTAGATATCACCAGGCCCAAAAGGGAATCATTCCTATAAGGCTCTTGAACTGCCTGAAATAAAAAGCTTAGTATATTTAAAAACCTGCTAGCTTTTTCAAACTTGGCCACCCCATTACTCCAGTCAATGACTGGATAAGTCCCTTACAATAACAACTTGACCTAGTTGTGAGGCCTCCTCCATTTGCAATAGTAGCTGGGCGTCATCTTCCTCACTTATACAGGGAGGTGTATAGCATACACCAATGACAATTTTCTTTGTTACCTTTAGCCCTGCTGAAATCTCTACCCAAAGGGATTCCATACATGTCTCTGGTAATATCTTTAGCACATGGTTTTAAATCTGGCATTACATAAAGACAAACCCCTCCACCCTTTTAATTCCTCTGCCCCTCCTAAAAAGGGTATAACAATTTAAATTCACATCTCAGTTGCATGTTTTGTCCCACAAGGGCTCAGAGATACCAAATTGTATCATAATTGTCAGTACCTGCAAGACTCCAGCTGTGCAGCAGAGGTTACTACTTTCCCTCTGATATTTACATTAAGCAATCGAGAGTTAGATCTAAGGTTTTACATGTAACAGAGGAATCTCCTTAGCTGGTAAACTGTATGCCCCTCTCATGACCTCTTGCTAATCCCACTGCCAGGTCTACACTAGTTTACCTATAAAACTGTAAATTCTTCTGCACGGATGACACATCCTGGATGAAAGTAATTGGGCTGCATTGTTTTGTGTCATCTGCAATCATTGATATATGGACCCAATACAAAATCTTACTCAAATTAGAGAACAACCACCCTCTGTACACGATCCTGTAGTCAGTTTCCAATACATTTACAAACAACTTTTTTAAGGCCTTATCTTTGAAAACAGTTCATGTCTACTGCAACCCCACTGTCCAATTCCTATTAACCTAATCATAAAAATCAATCAAATTTGTCTGATGTGACCTATCCTTCATAAAGCCATGCTGATTACTGCTCATAATGTCATTCAGCATAATCACTTTTTAAATATAGCAATTCTACCAGCTTTCCTCCAATCCATAGGTACCATACCAGATGAAAGCAAGTCTGAGAAAATCAGAAATAGAAACCTGGCTAACCAAACAAAGCTCTCCTAGTACTCGAGGGTGTATTCCTTTTGGCCCTGGGGCCTCGTTTACATTAATTTTGAGTAAACCGTTATGTACCATATTCTGCATCAACCACTGACTAGACTGAGCAGAGCCATTAGTGTCTCTATAAGGTAGTAATTAAAATCCTGACTCCTCAATTTCATATACTGAGGAAAAGAACTGATTTAGAACATTCCCCTTTTCTGTATCCTCTCTAAATATTTTTTTTCCATTATTTAATGGAGCCACACTCCCAACCTGCATCTTTTTACTATTAATACACTTAAATATTTGGTAGTTAGTGTAAGCCTCTGATTAAAGGGGCTTAGCATACTCGAAAAGAGCTAAATTACTATATATGTGCAACTGAAAAACTCCTATTGGTAGATGGTGTTAAAATTAGTAAAGTAAGTAAGTATTAGTAAACAGAAACTAGCTAAAGTTGCATTATATGGCACTCTCAAACCCATTATGTGTGTCCTTGCCTTTCTAAAATGTAACACTCACCTTTTAAACATACAAATGCAACATCTTTTAAACATCTGTCTCCTTTTGATTCTTTAAGCTCTCTTCTGAAGTTGAAAGGTGGTGCTTTAGAAATGTTGATGGATTCCAGTAATGATATAAACTCTGTTACATTGGATTCATTAGGAAACTGACCTTCCTTTGCTTCTAAGTCAGATTTTGATAATGGCAATGTTTTGGGCTTATCATAAAAAATGTTATTGCTGTTCTTGTCATCAGTTCCACTGTCCAGACTTTGGACTCCCGTATGTTGCTTTTCAGTAGCTGTTTTAGATACACAATCATGGGGATTCATTTTAAGGTCTGTGCACACAGTCACTTTACTCTCAATTATAATGTTAAAGTCAAAATCTCTGGATACAAACTTTGGCACACCCTTACTTGAATTAGCTATATTTGAACAGTCCAGGTTGCTTGATTCATAGCCGGAACATGGACTACAAGATGTGTTTCTGTTTAAACAGTCAGATGATTTGTGCATATGGTAGACAGCATAGTTATCCATGCATGTACTCTTTATGGGTAATTCAGATTTGATTTTTGAATTGTCTTTTCCAGTGAACTGTTTATTTCCTTGTTTCACTCCAGAATCCAATCTTAAAATATTATCTTTCCTTAAATCATTTAAACTGAGGGACCTCTTTAAGCCACTCATCATATCCAAATCATTATTCATTGTTATTAATATTTTTATCGGCTCCTCCACATTTGGCATAGGTCGTGGAAATTTGCCACACACATCGGTTTCAACCACTTCTTCCATCACATGTACTTTAACAGAGTTCTCCCTATATTTATCATTTTCATTTTCTGCTTTCAAATAATTTTTTGAAAATTTTACATTCAAATGTTTTTCATTAATTCCTTTAAAATGCTCTTCTCCACTGGAATTTGCTTGGCTTGTATTTTCATTAATAACCAACTGTGCCTCTGATGGCATACCAGATCCCACGATATTATATCTTGAATGAGCATTGTGGGACAATTCCTGAGTTGCAGGATGTATACATAATTCTTGGTCAACAATTCCATCCTGTCTGTTTCTAATAGTTTTATCTGCTTTAACTGCAGACAGGAGAGGAGAAATGTATTATTCAGGATCAGTCTGGACTGCAAGATCACCAAAAAAATATGTTTTGTTTTAAATGAACATACAATGCATGATGTAATATATTTTGATCAAAAAGCATGCTTATTTGTTATATTACCTCACTTTAACACAAATAAAAGTCACAATGCAGGACACAACACATTTAATTTTTTTTTTGTTTTGTTTTTTCACTCTCCATGTGGGCTAATAAAACATTTAGAAGTAATCACAAATAAAAGTCAAATAAAAACTACTGGAATGACCCTAATTGAGTGTTTATTTGTTTGTTCCATTGCACAAGGACACATGAGTTAATTAGCCCATTTTTCCCTGTGCTCTCTGCACAGGAACCCATGAATAATCAGTTATTCAGCCATATATACACAGATCAATACTAACAATTTTGAACAATTGCTTCCAATTTTTTTTTGCACTAGAAGGCCCAGAAATTCACCCTTTTTATTTAATTCGAGAAGCCCACAAATGCCTCCTTTTTCTTAATCTGCCTCCAAAAAAGTTAATCTGTGAACATCTTTTTTGAAATCTTTAAACACCTGCCACTCTAGTTTAAAAGTTAATAAGGCTGCAGCATTCCCTTAGGATTTCTTCTCCTCCTCTAACCCACTCAGACCCCTCTCTTGGGAATTTACTTTGACTGTTGACTTCTTGGCATGCTCACTTCCAAGCTAAGGCAGTGCACCTTCTCAATTAAGATTACTCACAACCCCCTCCAGTCTAGCCTCCAATGAAGAGATAGCAATACTGGTTTCCATATAAACTCTGCTCTAGCTCAGAGGGAAAATGGCCACCAGTTGGAAGCTGCTATTTGTTTTAGAAAATGTAACTGCGCTGCTGGAAAAAGGGTATATGTGCAGTACAAATTATTCTGTTTGGGTGGGGGAGATGTGCCTAACTTATATAAATGGTAGGGGAAACAAAGGGTTTTTAATGTCTTTCATTTCCTGTACTAAATTTGTTTTGTGTCTTTTTCTTTCATTCTGTCCCAATTAAGGTGATGAGAACCTTGCCTCATAACTATCTTTTAATATTGAATACTGCAATTTGCTGCTTGTTGCTAAACAAAGCTAAACAAAAACTGTACTGTTTTTTTCATTTGATGAGAACCTTGCCTCATAACTATCTTTTTCTAGAACTATCTTTTAATACTGAATACTGTAATTTGCTGCTTGTTGCTAGGCTTGAACCCAGAGATTGTCATTGGATTGTGCACAGTCTGTACTGCGCCTATAGGGAAGGGACAGATGGAGGTTGGTGCCAAGGGTAGGACTGGACAGACATGCATATCTGTCAGACTTATGGGACTTATTAAAAAAACTGTACTGTTTTATTTATTTGTGTCCTTCCTGTTCCTGGATTCCTATTGGTCAGCATTCTACCTGCCTTGTTTCAGTGTGTTCTGCCTGTTGCTCAAATATACTGCCTTGTTCCTTAGTGTCTTGCCTGTTCCTAGATTACTTTTGCAAATTTCTGTCCTGTATCCTAAACTTTACCTGCCATTAGTGTAAAACTTGTACTGTGTCTGTACCAAAAAAACTAAAGACAGCCTGGCCTGCTTAAACCCAGTACCAGTCGTGCTGGTTGGTCTGTGCCCCTGTATTTCCCTGCTCCTAAGTCCTTATTAAACCCACCAAAAGCCTGTCATGTATAGGTGATTCAGAAGGAAGTTCAAAGAGACTAGAATATATACAAGTAACCAAAGGTTCAGACATTCACCACTGGGTGCTAAAGAAAGGTAACTGATTAAATTGATATATACAGTAAATAATGTATAAAATAACAAGATAAACAAATATACTATCTCTACTTGGATAGAGAAAGTTAAAAGGCAGTGATAAAAAAGGCTACTTAAAGGAGAAGGAAAAATGCAATCACTGGGGGGGTACCACAGGCACCACCCAGTGGTTATAATCGCTTGCCTGAAACCCCGGGCTGGTGCTCCTGTTAAGAGAAAACCGTACTAGCCTGGTGCAGCTGTGAGACAGTGATTCTCTTCCTCTTTCTTTGGACCGCTTGTGCTTGCGCAGTAGACTGAAAAGCTGAACTTTAACAAGAAAGTCGGCATGCGCTGGCCCCAGAATTTGGAAGAACGAAATTAGCCGAAGAGGATCACTCCCTTGCAACTTCCCCAAGGCTGATACGGTTTTCTCCCAACAGGGATGACTGGCCCGGGGTATAAGGTGAGCGATTACAATCACTGGAAGTTGCCTGACATTTTGGCACCCCCCCCAAGATTTTACCTATCCTTCTCCATTACTGGGTATATGTCTTTCATCTACTTTGTAATTAAGAGGTGTCATTCTGTGTCAGCTGAGGCCAATAATTTAAATGATAATGTTGTAATGGAATATGTCTTTGTATGTATGTAAGTATCTATACACATTTGTATGTATTCACACATATAAACAGGTTCAAATTGTTGCTTTATAATGTTGTTGTTTTTTTTAAAGGGAATTTATACCCCTCAACACTGCAACTTTCTATAAAAAATATATTGTATAAAACAGCCCATATGTAAAATACTTTTTTATTTGTAGAAAATAAAGCTTTTTTAAGAAAAATGCACTTTTCAAGTATTTCATATGTGCCACTGGATAATCTCAAATAGAAAAACTACCATTTTGAGGTAAGGTTCCCACTAGTTCAGGTCCCAAGGAAGAGGCCCTTTTTAGGGACCATTGCCATAAAACGTCCCTCTGCAGTGTGTTCTGCAGAAAGTAGGGGAAATGTACTGTTTCTAAACAAGGGGGCACATTTACTGAGCAATTTTGGGAAAAAGTCAATTTTGAGAAAAGTCGATTTTTTTACTTATAGATATTTTCGAAATGTATGAATGGGTTTTTGCCAGTACTCAATTATTCTGATATTGTTCGAAAGTAACAATTTAATTTGTGATTTATTAACGTTTTGTTAACTTTATATCTAGTATAGGTAAATCTAAAGCAACTGGACTTGCTAAGTAATCATTGAAGACGTTTCACTACTCATCCGAGCAGCTTCTTCAGTTCAAGTGACTGGTATGGGAAGTCCTTGAACTGAAGAGTATATACTGTATGCTGAGGACTTCCCATACCAGTCAGTTGAACTGAAGAAGCTGCTCGGATGAGTAGTGAAACATCTTCAATGATTACTTAGCAAGTCCAGTTGCTTTAGATTTACCTATATTAACCTATTACTTAACAAGTCCAGGTGCTTTAAATTTATTTATACTAGATATACCATGACCTGGATGAATGAAAATCTTCATAGACATACTAGGATGAGTAGTAAAATGTCTTCAATGATTACTTAGAAAGTCCAGTTGCTTTAGATTTACCTATACTAGATATACCATGACCTGGATGAATGAAAATCTTCATAGTCACACACAAAACACATTTCATTTTTCACAGAAGAACATAAAATATGTAGTTGTAACCTTGAATGGACATGGTTTCAGAGGGGAGTATTGCAAAAGTGGGCATGTTCCAAAAACATTTTTTTAGTTTCGTACTGTAGACCCACTCCTCCTTGTATGTTCCTGGATTTTACTGAAATTCTAGTTTTAAATTTAAAGGACTAAAGTTCATCTTCTGGCTTGTATTAGCCACCGTGCTCACACACAAACCATGGGTACACATACCATGCTTGGTTAGATCAGCCAACATATGGACAGAACTATGTATTTCACTCCTGTACTTTTTCTCTTACAGTTAGAATTTCCGATCACAGATGACCAGTGAGTGACACACAGAACATCACAAAATGGTGGCTTAGTGTAAAATATGGACAATATGGGGCTCATTTACTACCTTTGCATTTTTAATTTTCATGAATTATGGGTTTTTATTGGTAAAGATTCTGCATTATCCTTATAACAAAAATGTTTTACATGAAAACTCAAAAAAATTGTAATTTATTAAGCAAAAACAAAACTAAACAAAAAGACAAAAAAACTGCCATCTAAAAGCTGTTGAGGTCATGTATAAGTCAATGGGAGCTGTCCTAGGCAAGTTTTGTGGTTTTATGTTTCATTCTTTCTCAATTCAGATCTTTTAATAAATGAGTAGACATTCATGGTTTTAGTAGAAATTAGTTTAAAAAACTCTAACTACTTAAAAATTATCAATAATAAGCTTTTGATTATGTTATATGTCTTACCTTGGCCCAAAAGGAAAAAAAATCAAATTAATCACCCTTTTATTGTACAGAACTGCAAAATATGTTGCCACTTATTATAACAACCTAACAGCCCCTCACAAATATTTAGCATGGTTAAAAAGTCACTTGGAATTGAAAACACATATGATGAAATTCAACATGTTTAAAGAGCTAATGACAATAGAAAACATTTTATAATTAAAAAAAAAGAAACATGCTGATGAAATTCAAACCTACCTAATGATTAGTTGAGGCAAAGTAAGATGAAAAATCCATCTAAAGCGTATAGGCAACCCATCTCAGTTGCCTATATGCTATAGAAGGTGACAAAAACTTACATAAAAACTCACCCACTTTCTATTCATTCCTATGGGATTTTTAGAGGCATATTTATTAATGGGTGAAAGTTACAGTTTACCATTTGGTAAATACGCTTCTAAAAATCCCATAGCAATGAATAGAATATGGGTGAAATTTTTTATGTATTAAGCTCTAAACTGTCTCTAAAAGTCGAGTTTCAAGTAATTTATGTCAATTAGCTAAATTCCTAAATCAGAAGTACACCTGGGTCCAACAGAGGGTGACAGAATATATTAAAAACATTACAGGGCCTTTAAATAAATTTATACTCAGCAAACAAAATGCATTTTACTCAAAGGTTACCCAAGGTCTGCACCTCTCAAAATACCCTAAATTGTATACATTTGAATGTTGTTTCTGACATTTCTAGCACAGAAAACATGCTCTATGCATTTAACACTAAGATAATTCAAAATATCTAAGTGGTATATTTATCATGCTGTGTAAAAAGTGGAGTGAAGCTTTACTGTTGATGTTGCCCAGGGCAACCAATCAGCAATTAGATTTCAACAGTTAGAAAAAAGTGATGTTGCTATGAGCAACAAAAAGCAAATCTTTGATGTACTTGTGGTTTTTACAAATTTCCAGAGATTAAATCAAAGTTACTATTTATTGCATTATCTCTTTTTTTTTTCCTTGGACCCAAAATGTTGTAAGAATGTTTGACATCTCCTGAATCTAATAAAACATTAATTGGGTACCAACATATTTGGCTTGATAGTAACATAGCCCTTGAACACTATATATTTTCTTTTAAAAAGTGAGTTAAATTGAGTTATTGTGTCCTTGTATACAGCAGTAAAAAATATTACATCTCTGCTAAATGTAGTGATTATTACAAAGTTTCAGCAAAATCAACTAAAAGTTGGCATTTTGCAGTAATTTATCTCCTACATCATCTAGGACAGAAAGTCAAAATATCATAAGTATTAATTTTACAGGTATTTTTTATTACACATGCGAAAGATAAGGTGCAGGTACAGGCCTGAAAATATTAGTGCATTTTGTGTTAATGATGTTATAGCCAGTGCAAACAAAGCACGTGGAGATAAATTTATACATTACAAAAACCAGCAGAAGCAAGAAAATTCAAGGAAAAGCTATATTTGCAATACAGATATCTTGGAATAATGAGTAAATATGGTTTACTATAAACCATCCTGACTACCAGTTTGGTGCGCAGATTCTTTTTTCTTAATAACTTTAATATAATCAACAAACAACTTTTCATGCCTTCCTCCAAGTCATTAAAGAACAGATTATATTATAATGGGCCCAACAGACAATGTGCAGCAAACATTAAAGCCCTAGTCGATTTAGAACCATTTATTACCCTTTGCATAAACCTTTAGCCAGGTATATCCATGTAAAAATAGCACAATTAAGAACAACAGACTTTTGCTTTGATAGCAAATGGTTTTGAGGCCTAGTATCCATAGCATCAGTGAAAACTAATTAGACCATATCAACTGCAACATCACTGCCCAACTTTCTATGGATCTGGTCTTCATAAAAAATTTTCCAGAACATTCCCACTACTGTCAAACTTGCTAGTCTATAATTTATATAATTAGACCATAAACCCATTCTGAATTTTAGAATAGCATTCCTCCAATTCAGTTGTTCAAGTTGTATTAACATACAAATTTTACCAATCATGTTTCTTTCAATAGTAAATATACTCTTAATTCTACCTCATTTGAACATCAATGCTATATCTGAATGCTACAGCCTTAGTTTACTTATTATGTAAGCTAACCACATCCACCACACCACACCCATTTTCCCATACTATGGCCAGTTTCCTATCTCACCATTCCTACCTGTTATTTGCACAGTTATCTAGAAAACTTAATGATGCCTCTTAAGGGCTCTGGCACACACCACACAAATCTACTGTGTCTCGGGCGACTAATGTGTTCCATGTATCCCTTGTATGTATGTATATATGTATAACTTTATTTATAAAGCGCCACAAGGGTACGCTGCGCTGTACAATCTTACAGAATACAAAATTACACAAGGAGGACAAGTGATATAATAAATAAATACAGTAAATATATATATATATATATTAGTGCCATGTGGTATGAGACACAGTGGGAAGGAGGTCCCTGCCCCATAGAGCTTACAATCTAAGCCCTTATCAAGCCTGCTATCTCTGTTTCTCCTCGGGGCATTCTCCTCCTACTTTTGTCATTGTTTATGGCCAGCATGAAGTTGAAGTTAAAAAAATTCTGGACTCAGAATTCAATGGAAAGGCTTTGGGTCTGAGGAATGTTCCTGGGCGAAGCACTCAGATGCCCACACCCCATGACTGATGTGAGAGTTTTATAGACAGTTTCCACTGAAACCTCATCATGGTGGTCCAGTGGCCCCCCCGGGGAGGGGGGGTTGTAAAGAGAGCGCTCCAGTTAGCACGTAGTACCATGCTGCCGGTGCGTACTGTCATTGCGCATGGTGTGAAAATTTTAAAAAATACACGCCAAAGACCCAGGTTCGATGCCAGAGTATAGGACCTCTATAGGAAGCACCTGGGCGCTCTAAATTACTCTCTTCTATTGATCTTCAGGTGTTTGAACGTCCTGCCTGTTTCTGATCATCCTGTTTGCCACGTGAACCGACCTTTGCCTGGAATACGATTTGAGACTGTTTAACCCTTCTTGTACTGCATTTTTGGACTGAACAACTGCCTGTACTTAAGCTTCCCCCTTTGTCCCTACTACAAACCTATCCAGAGTCAAACAGGCCCTTTCAGTGACCGACTGAAATATTAGACAAATTTATCATATTAAGTTTACAGAGCAGAAGCCAGACTATACATAAGGGATTATGAATCAAGCAAATATTAGATAATCAAGAAAAATAGATAATAGATAAGTAAAAACCTTTGAGGTCCTGGAGACTATCCTGACATGGGTGCCCCTGTAAGTTCAAACACAGAAAAAAAAATCAAGAGTAGTCTTCTGTAACTATTTAAAAAAATATTTTAATTCTTTAATTAATCCTTATGTAGCACTTTTAAAAAAACATTTTTTTCTTAAAAATTGTTACTATATATAAGCATGCTTTTGTATTTCCTATCTTCTGTTCTGCCACATATTACTCATTGCACACTTTGAAATTGTTGTTTTATTTTAAATGTTATGTACACTGTAGCGCTTTTTTTCTTTTAGAAATAGAAAACATTACAAGCATTACAGCTTTAAACTAAAACTTATTACCCAAAAATGCATATTTGTGAGTTTTTAGGAGGTAATTGTGGGTTCAAAACTTAGCAAATTCTTTATACACTGCCACTTCTGCTTTTTTTGAAAGGCAAGTTTTAACGTTTTTCTCTTTACATTTAGTTACCAAAAGGGGTGTTTGATGAGACCTTCTGGTGTAAAGGTGATGTGATGTATCTAAAATAGTATTCTTTACTATTTAGTGACCGCATATCACCAAAGGTTAAATAGCAATAGTATTAGTTTTACATATGTGCCTGAAAACTAAGAAACAAAACAAAAAAATACCCATCACAAAGCTTCTTCTTACTGTACTGCTGTTCAGTGGCAAAGGCTGTGTGTTTGCTTCATAAAGACTATTATAATTTATATAAACACCCTGCTGTGTAGCCATGGGAGCAGCCATTCAAAATGAAAAAATAGAATAGGAACAGTTTCACATAAGCAGATAAAATATTAGCTCCGTAATAGAATACAATGGCATTCTACAGAGATGATCTATTATGTGACCTTTACCATTTCTCCTTTCTCAGGTTGAATGGATGACCCTTTGGCTACAAACAGTGTGTTTATATAAACTGTAGTCTTTCTAATGTAAACACATACGTTTTACCACTGTTGGGTAACAGTATATTTTATTTTCTTTACTTTTACATTTATTTTTTGTGTACTTGCTTTTTTAAAGGGCACCTACCATCGAAAAATTTAGTTTTCCCCACCAGAGGTGTGTGCTTATAGAACCCTCATTCTTGCTGGGGGAAACAATATTTTTTTGGAAAAAAAAAAAAAAAGGTGCTAAGGAGGGAGCTCCTGGTGAGGACAGTCATATAAGAACAAAAGCATGTGCATAATGAACGATTGCCCCAGTTTGCTCATTATGCACATGCGTGTGATGTCAGATCAGAGGTGTGTCCACTGCTCTTACCTTGCAACCCATGTTCATAATGAGAGCTGGGAGACTGGCTCTTTATCTACATTTAAGTAAAAAAACATGGACTCCTGCATTGGAAGTTTCTCTTGGTGTGGATGACACAGGGAGCAAAATTGAGCACAGGTTTTATTAACCAATACCTCTAAAGGGGTAAACACTTTTTTGATGATAGGTGTCCCTCTGCCTTTGTCGAAAACACATAAATAGTGGATTCTTTAAAGAAGAAAGAAAGGAGAAAAAAAAGTAAGATTTATCAGAAAGGTCTATGTAAATACAGCCATAAACACTGTAAAAAGAAACACTGCATACCCTTTCTTACACATGACCTTCTGTGGCAGACTTTCTTCTCTCAGCTCAAACCTTTCAGGGCCTGTACGGCTTGCCCCTCTCCCCCCCTGCCCTTTTCCATCAGCAGCGAGAGAAAAGTCAGCAGGAGAGATGCAGGCAGGGAAGTAATGTCAGACCAAGCTAAATGGCCACTGCTATCTTAAACAAACAGAGAGAGCCTCTAGCGCTGTTTACTCAGGTATGGTAAAGCATTCTACTGAATAAATATAGCATTCTAGCTTGCATTATTGCAGCTAATCTATTGGCAATAAACTACCTCAGTAGTGTTCCTTCTTCTTTAAAGTAGCTGGAACTAGATAATTCTTGAAATTTGGGTTATAAAGACTTAGGAACTAGATAACCTACTACATGGATTTTTGTTGGGATAAACGTGTACATTAATTTGTACAGCTGTCCTTGGTAAATACATAAAGTTTTGTGTTCAAATGTTAAGGTGGCCATACATGGCCTGATCTGTTCATTTGGGCCTGATGATGATCTCATGATGATCTGCTGGCTTAAGGGGCCAAACCAGCATCTTTCTTGTGTCCATGCAATTTAGGCACCATATGTATACACAGATAAATTAAATTAATCTCACATATATCTGCCTGATTACATGCATAGGCCCCATACATATTGCTACCATGGAAGAATAATAAAATCATGGAGGTGACCAGAAAAATTGAGAAGCACTGGAATATGTTAATAGGTTTACAATACCAGGTGGTATCAAAGAGGTGTAAAATGGGAGATAACCCTGCCAGATAACTTTATATTACATGGTCTCAACAAACAAATAAGCCTCTCCACCCTTTGGTAACAATCCATGACAAATGTATTACCTGATGTTGCATCAAAACTAAATGAAGGAGTATACTACAATATTTACACATTGATAATTCAGCTTGTGGTAATTTTGAGTGCCCGAGGATATACTTTCCAGATATCACCAATTTATGGGAGAGTTTATATTACTTATTTTAATGTGAGTTTTTATTTTGAGTTTATGGCATATAGGTATGCATTAATGATTTCTAGAAAGTCAGGCATAATATGGACACTGAACATTATTTATAATTCTGGGATTACATGGCAAAAGATACTGCAATTAAGTGATAAAGCATCTGATTATATAACAGTGCTATCAGTCAATATAACAAAGTCCCAAAGTGTTGTAGAAATATACTGTATTATACACAAAATACTACAGTATATTGTTCTTGCCTTATGGACTATATGGGGTGACATTAAAAATATATGTATATAGTATGAGTATATAGTATGAGGTATATACCATTATCTAATATATGATAATAGATATGCACATAAAAATTGTATAGAATACTGATACTAATATTAGAAATTGGTATTTATAGTTAAATACCAATTTCTAATATTAGTATTAGCTTTATGTGCATATATATTATCATATATTATATAATGGTTTTAATTTAGACGTATGTGTACTTATGCTACTGCATTTATTTGTCACATTTAGTAGTTGTAATAAAATCTATTGCAAACACACAAAATAAAATCAGGGCCACAAGAAAATAATATTACAACAATATAAAACAATCTTAGATTACGGGCCCAATTCAAATCAGTCAGAAAAAGGTTTGTCATGTGAAAACTCATGGACAAGATTCATTTTGAGATGCAATTCAATTCAGAAAAACTTGCATTTCAAACTAATCTAAATAAGGAGAAAGTTTTTTATCTCCTCTAACTGAATCTCGTTCATAAGGTTTCACTTGATGAACCATAAGGCTAATGCCACACGGGAGTATTCTTTGCAAGCCAAAAATAAGAATACGCCCGATACTGCCAATTCGGCCTAACTTGTGCCTGCACCCGAATGAATGGAATATGCTTGGGTGCAGGCACGTGTAGCCGCTATCGGCTACATGTCCATTCATTCCATTCATTTGGGTGCAGGCAAAGGTAGGACCATATGGCGCATATTTTCAGCAAGCGTTTTTCGGCTTGCCAAAAATATACGCCATACGGATGGTGTGGCATTAGCCTTAGATAACTTTTTTTCACTAAACTGAATCTGGCCCTATGTGAGTTATGCCTATCAAGGAACAGTTGTGAAAAAAGAAATACTATACATTTGAAGCGCATTAAATAACAGTGCTTTTTTACTCTGACCTACATTGTTTATAAGGGTGCAGTACTAACAACCCTTGTTGTGTAGTTAATTTTAACAAATTTATTAACTGACCACAGAACCAGAAGAACTACAGCAACTGGTTTCCTGCCATTTTGCACTGCTGTGGTTAGATAAAGCAATGTTGTGTCGGATGCCACCTCCACCATTTTCTGCATTGTTGCTGTAAAAAAAGAAAAAATGTAATAAAGAGAAACACAAACTTCACAGTACAAAATATATTTAAGGATGGGCACTAACACTCCCTTTAATTTAGTGTGTGCAAAAATTATCCTGTGTACATTTATAAAACTGTGTGTGAACAGAGGAGGTGGTAAGATCACTTCTAAATGAAAGAACTAAACCCTAAAAATGAATATGGCTAAAAATGCTACATTTTATATACTGTACTTACTGCACCAATAGCAGCAATGATCCACGACTTCAAACTTGTCACAGGAGCTCTCTAACTTGGAAAGTGTTTGCAGCAGCTGTTGCAAAGCTGCTAAGGGGTTATCGCAAAATCACCATCATGACAGATTTTTAATTCAGGCAAATGTGGATCTTATATGGGTATGACACAATGGGGTGTATTTATTAACAATATAGACAAAATTACCAGTGATGTTGCCCACCACAACAAATTAGCAATGATATTCTATGATATGATATAACTGTCACCTACAAGTTAGAAGACCTGATTGGTTGCTATGGGAAACATCACTGGTGATGTTTGTCCCCAATATTAATAAACCCCATAATACACCTCAATATGTCCTGTTTAATAACCCTTTTTCACAAATTGTCTTTATTTTTTTTTCTTGTCATAATTTTGAGATTCAAATATGCTTTCTAGACCTAATTTTTTATCCTAATACAAACAACTCAATTATTTTTGTTTCTCTGTAGTGCATTTCAAATTGCTGGCTTATGCCAGAATCAGCCAGTCAGAGCAAGTGAAATCTGTCAGTGATTTAAAGGACCAGTAACACCATAAAAAAAAAATGTTTTAAAATAATAAAATATAATGCACGGTTTCCCTGAACTGGTAAAAGTTGTGTGTTTTCTCTGGAAAGACTACTATAGTTTATATAACCAAAGCTGCTGTGTAGCCATGGGGGCAGCTATTCAAGCTGGAAAAAGGAGAAAATGCACAGGTAACATAATCAGATAACACATAGGTTTTGTAGAATACAATGGGAATCTATGCAATATATATGTTATCTGCTACGTAACCTGTGCCTTTTCTTCTTTTTGCTTTCTAAATCTTGATTTTGCATTTTTCAAAATCATATTGAGGGTACAGAAGGGAAGAGGTGTGGGGGAACAACACACAAAACAGCAGAGAAAGGGGCCCACGAGGGCTCTAAACAATTAAGAAAAGGTTCAGTTATAACAAGGAACTCTCTACCTTTTATAACCTTAGATTATTATATTCCATATATCATAATATATAATATTCTGTGCTTTTGTGCCTGTAGTTATCTGCCACAGCTTCAAGGCACAGTATGTGTAATTACTTTGGGTATGCATTGGTTACTGGCATAACAAATATGTGTCTTTATGTTCATTTAGACTGCCTATTGACATTCAGTCATTACAAATTCTGGAAGTCAGGGGGTTGCTGAGCAAGGTATATGCTACAGTGACCAGGCTGGCCTGGAAAAACACACTGACTGTGAATGATGGTTTTTTTTTTTGTAATATTATGAAAAAAAGGCAAATGTGTCTTACATATGTCCAATCAGGTAGCTGGTATATTATCTAGAGACTCAATTACTATGTTTTAGGTCATTAAATCTTTAACCCTTTCTCTGCCAAGAACGCAGGTACTACGTTATTTTATAGAAGTCAGTCCTGACTTCTAACAGTGGACACAATCGCACTTGTGTCTGCTGTTAGTGCTTTCTCCTGCAGCCCCCCTGCGCTCGCTCACTCCTTTCTTGCTGTGCAGTCAAGGACCCTCCTGCTCACAAAAACGGTACGTGACCTTTTTTTACCTATATAAAAACACATTTACACACACACACATACATGCATTTACACACAACACACCTTTACTAAATGTAGCTTTTTTCTGCTTTTCTGCCTTTTTTTGTTTTCTGCCTTTGTTTTTTTCTTTGTACATATTTACACACTTAGGGGCCCATTTACTAAACAATTCTGAGATAATTTCATATCTTTTCTAACTTTTTTCTAACTTATAGAACATTTAGGAATGTATGTGAAAAGTTTGTTAAAATTCCACGAGTTTTTCGTTAAAGTTCTGCGAAAAAATCGTACTTTGCCAAACAATACAAACATTTCGGTATTCGTTAATGCTTTGGTTACAGTTTCCTCTGGACTAGCTTTTCGCCAGGTTTTATCTGTCGATTACCATTGAGTCCTATGGAAGGCTTCAAAAGCCAGACATGGAAGGCATCAAAGCCAAAAAAGGTTTTTGTGGCATAACGAACTTTTCGGCATGAAAATATTGTGGCTTTTGGAACGCAATTGCAATATTTTCAAAAATGATCGTGGTTACTCAGAGTTTTTCTATATCATGTTTTAAGCCCAGAAAAAAATTGGATCTTAGTAAATGTGCCCCTAAGACACACTTTTTAGAGGCATACACATAAGTATACACACAACAGACACACATACACTTTTTTTGCTTTTTTTTAGTTCCTTATATTCTAATTTTGTCTTTTTTTCCCTAAAAACTATTTATTTCACAGCGCAACCATTAGATCAGGTATTCTGACCACTAACCACACTGTCAAATAATGAATTTTGTTATTTCATTTGCCTAATTCTATTTCAATTTTTTAAATTTTGTTTGCATTGTTTTTTATTACATTTGCATTGTTGTTCATTGCATTTCTTTTAGCTTTTGCTGTTTGGTAGTTTGGTGTAGAAAGACATCTTCACTTGTTTTGGAATTGTCAGAATGTGTACTTTTTGTACAGTTGGGGGGGGGTCTTACAACACAATATAAGCAGTCTGGGTGCTCTGCAAAACTGAGTTGGCAGGCTAGAAAATTCACATGCATTACTTTCATTTGGAATCCGTACATAACCACCTCCTTAGGTAAATCTATGCATATTGGGCACTGTTCAGTAGACCTTTGGCATTCATATCATCATATGGGAGCACAAAGACCAGCACAAAATAGTAGTTCTAGTGCTTCTGGGTCATGTATTAAAGAACTATGTGTTAAGTATTTATTGTGAAAGTATAGTTTTGCTTTAACTGCAGAAAAAGGCCACTCATCCTCCTCATACAACACTTCCTGACTTGAAACATGTTGAGGAATGGGAGTTGTTTATTATAAGATATGCTGCATATCCAGCCCCCAACCATCCCATGAGTTTAGTAAAAGGAATAAATTTAATCTGATTGTCACTGCACATGCGTTAGAATTTCAACTTGTGTCTGCATTTTCTGATTGGAATCTACCTTGTGTGCAGAGTGACATTCATTCTGTCACCACATGCACACACAGGATACTGCAGGACAGATCTGCATTTTACGCTGCTAAATGCAATGTGTGTTATTAGTCTCTGGTCTGTCTCTCTTAGAAATGCTATTTACGAGAGTAGTAACACCAGGGATTTCCGGACTTTTCTTTTTTTACTGTTTCTTATGAGGAGGTTTAGCAGAAACGTAGGCTATAGATTTGCAGATGTGAGAGCTGTAGAGTTTGCTAAATCATGATACTGCCCCACACAGAAGGTTCTAAAATCAGCCATGTTCTTTACAATTTGCTGCATGTATATGTTGTCTACTGTTCATTCACCTTTCCTTGTGATTGTACACTCTAACCTGCAAGGCCTGTATACTCTAATGTGCAGGGCCCTATTTAACTCTTGTTTTGGTCAGTATTAATATGAAATATGTATGATGTACACATTTTCCTAGTTGGTCTTTTATGAATACATGAAAATAATAATTGTCCTTATTTCTTTTTCTGCTAGAAACAGATCTGCATGTGGTTTGTCTGCAGCAGTGAAATTCAAATTGCTTGCTAAAATAACCAACAGAATGTCATACCAAGTCTATACAACTCTTACCTTAATAAGGTGTGATTAATTGTAATGTTGGTGCTGCTGATCTCTTTTTCTTTTGATCTTGTAGTTTTTTTCTTTTTTTTATGATTTGTCTCAATTCCTTCATCAAACATCAGATGTAATCGATATATTACACATTTTATGGCTGCAAAGAACACTGTTGTAAAACCACAATAGAGGCATAATGTGAATACAGTTGGAGGTAATCCCTGTGGGAAAACACAGTCAGATTATAAAACAACCATACAAAATTATAAAGAGACAGTAAGGTACATGTACATTTTTTTGCACATTTATAAAAGGGTCGGTATAACCCCTTGTTGAAGACAAGTTCAATAAATTAAAACATTAGATAAAAAGTACATTTTTGTTATTTCATGAGTAATCTAATCTTCTTTGCAAGGACCAAACATGAAGTAGCTTCAATTTCTCTATTTACCCTGTTAAGCTGAAGAAATAACAAAAACGATATATTTTAAATGATTATGATATATGATATGTTATATAAAAATAATATTATATATTAAATAATTGGCAAATAATAGGCAAAAATTATGTTCAGCACAAACCCTATTGATTGGACTTGTGTTAAACAAGAAGTATATTTCCCCTTAAAGAAGAATTTTAGGATCCAACGGGCAAGCACAGAAATGGTAAAATATTATGATATCATTCACACCAGTGCCCCAGTGGAGATTACCATCTATGGTAATAACTATAAGGGGATACATGGCCCCTAACAGAAAGCTGACCTCTGAAAATAATGTACTACACAGTCCAACTAATTTAAAATGGGTAAAAATATCTTTCTACGCCACACTATAAAACTAAGTCATACAGAAACCCCAGTGCACATAAATATTTTTTTAGGCAAAACAAGTAATTAAGAATAATGCAAAATGTGATGACGAAAAAAAGTATTAAAAAAAAAAACAATTGAAAAAATTCTAACCCACTGTAAATTTGGTGGGCAAACATTGTGCTACAAATGATGATATGACCAAAACTGCAACAAAAAAAAATAAAAAAAAAATACCAATATATAGCAACAACACTGTTATTAGTGCTCACATTAGTCACAAAGAGTTTTGAAGGCAAAAAATACTTAATACAGTATTAGTGATATTAGCGACAAGGGAATCAGGCTTAGACTTATTTGTTGTGCGTCAAATTGGGTGCAGTCGCATCAAAAAGGGCGCGGACACGTGAAATTGGGCGCATTTACCTCAAAAAAGGCCCGCTAGCGTCAAAAAAGCGCGGGTGACGAAAAAATAGACGCAGGCGACAAAAAAAATTGTGCAACAAATGAGTTTCGCTAAATTTTCGCCGTTTTGCTAATTTTCTTGTCATTTCGCAAATTTTATGGCAAAGCATTGTAAACCTGCATCTAATTATCTGCATCTGCTTTGTGAGTATAAACCTTGCCTTGGATCATTTGTCTTGGACAAATTAAATTCTGTTCCAGTTCTGTTGCAAAGAGCTTTTGGTGTCCTTATTTCTATTTTTCTGTTACTTTATTACATCTAGCAATGGGAAGGTATAGTACAACAACCCTATCCAAGTATATTCCTTCACACAGAGAAGGACCATCCTGTGGAAAGGGATTCCAATGTATCCCATGCTCTATCACTAGCTGGACATTTGTCTGTTTACAGCCAAAAAGGGGTTACATAAAGTTTTAATATGGGCGTTAGTATAAATAGTTTGTCTTCTACCTGGGTGTAAAAAGGCAGGCACAATATGCTGAGCTACATTTATAGAAAGAGGGCCAAAATTTAAGATCTCCTACGACCAAACAATGCTGCAGATCACATCATTTACAATCATGCGCAGATTGTAAATGTTAAACTTATCATATCACCTAAAAAAAGTTAATTTTTTATCTTTTTTTTCATCAGGCTGTACTGAATTAATTTTTTGCCCATGAGCTATAAATACATATAATTTTTTTAAAGAAAGAAATAGTACAACATAAAATAGAGAGTTTTTGCAAGTTTTAATGTCTACCTTCTCATATTTTCCAGAAGCAGTTCAATAAGTGTGGGTCACCAATTCTTTAAAGTTCTCTGTTAAAATGTAAAGGACAAATCAATTCATAGCCACTGGGGGGTGGCAATGCACTAGAATCCCCCAGTGAATAAAACATTTACTTTAGACCTCAGGTCTGTGCTCCTTTTCACTAAAAAGTGCACCATGTTGCCATCTCTGCTGATGTTCCTGTGATCCTTTTAAACCGCTGTCCTGAACAGACTGCATGTGCAGTAAAGTGAAAAAATCCCATCTTCAAAGTCAAAGTTTGGGTTTCTACCCTACTGTGCATGCATGCAATAATATTCAGGACAACTGTTTATGTTTGGTTTGCTTGCCTCTGTGGAAGTCTCTGGATTCTCGTGTGGTAAGACCTGGCGGCACCCAAATAGCTGAGGGCCAGGACCAAAGCCAAAGGTGGCTGTAACTGGCAAAAAAACATGCATAAAACAGAATAGAATTACTCCCCTTGAGTTTGGGTATGTCTTACATGACCATTGGCTACAATACCTATGCACTCCTCTAATACATGCAACATAAGTTGGAAATTCTATGTATACTAGCCATAAAATTGTTCAGAACAGAAAATAAGATGCTCTAAAATGAAAGTGTTAAAGCAATTTTCAGAAATGTAATAAAAAACATAACTATAGCTTGCAGTTTGATAATTAGGAGTACAGAGCCAGCTACTGATTTTGATTTACAAAAATAAATGGCCTGGGGTCAACTATGGGGCTTTTAGTACACATTAAAGGAAACTTTATCCCTGAACATTGCAGGTCTCTTTAAAAATATAAAACGGCCTATATATAAAACACTACTTCATATAAATAAAGCATTTTCTTAAAAATAATATTCCTCTGCAGTTACATCTCTGTGATGAACAAGGGGTTAGACTGCCTTTTAGGCAGTCCTGGGAAAACAATAGATGGTTTTCCTAGTAAATGCCCCTAAGGCCAATGAAGTAAACTGCAATCTCCACATTCACCTGTCAGTGCACACATGGTGCTGGTTTTGACACAGAAATAAACACTTTTGTGTTTTGATGCTTAAATCCATAGTTTGTGCACTGCATCAGAAACCCAGCATGTGATGCTAGCCTAAAATGCTCAAAAAGCAGAGGGAATGTATGACATTGTGAGAAATTCAACTAGGAATGTAAGGGTTAAAGTACAACTCCCAGCATTCTAAAGTAAATGCGATGAAAGTTATGCAGTAAGTTGCATTTTATATTTACCTAGTGGGGGTCCCGGGTTTGCTTACCCTACTGTTTTCTGCGCTAACCAATATAAAATAACATACAACAAAACGTTATACTGTTTTCTGCTAGCCCAATTACACTGAACTTCTCCCAGACATTATATTCACATGGGTATGCGTCTCAGCACTTACCAAATACATCCCAAGAGGTAATACAAGGAGAACAATCCACAAATATAGATGGCAGGTGTTATTGAACTGACTTGATTCTGGATCGTGGTACCATCCTCCAGTAAGTGCCGCCCAAACACCTTGCCGGAGTATCTGCAGTACCTGGGAAGCCATGACTGCAGCAACCTCCCTCCTCTGTCACAGGAGCGCAGCTTTCTGATTCCGGATACTTAACACTGCGGGATTCCAGTCACTGCAGAGCGAGCCAAGGATGCCTTTGCTCCGCCTTATTTTTGCATAAAGCAACTCAGCTCTTTTCGTTATGAGCAGGGCTGCTTTAATTATAGGCCTCTATTTCCTATAATCCCCATTAATATATTTGAATGCATGCTCACCCTGCCTGCCTGCTGTCGGCCCTGGCTCTCCCATCCACAGATTGTTATCTCTCCCCTACAGCGATTAGAGACGGCGCATGATTGATATCTGGTTACAGCAAGCCAGGAACTAGAACAGTGCGGGGGTAGGGCATATATTTACTAACTGCACATGTGCTTTTGTACACTAAATGATAGCCAGTAGTACCATGGGCGCGTTTAATGAAGGCCAAGCAGTGTCAAATATCCTTATAAACAGTAGTGCAGAACAAAATCTGATTAAATCAGGGCCCGGAGGCAGCAGTGCGGGAGGGAGGAGGGCGCTGGGAGGGAACTGCTGAGGCCTCAGTGTGTTAGGGAAGATCTGTGCATGGGATGAGCTGATGAGAGAAATAGATTTGTTTCTGGGTGCCTTTATGTGCGTATCTGAATTGTTCATTGGTGTCTATGTATGTAGTGCCTATGTAAGCTTGAGTACTGTATATAGGGGCTGATTCACTAAAAGTCGATAATGCTTATCGCATGTTTTTTTGCGTTAAAAAGCATGCGATAAATAACAACCGATTCGCCAAAGTAATATCGCGTTCCTTTAAGACGCATATCACATGCGGATAAATAGCGAGCTACCGCTATGAGTTATTTTTAACACATTGCGTTATTCAGCGAATGAAAAGAATAGTAATGCATGATTCACAAAAGCACATGAAGCATTAAATGCGCTAATTAGCGTGCAAATCTGTGCGTATATTAACACCTAATTGGGGGAGGCGTTAGGCAGAGCACATTTTGATTTCTGAGTGTGTGTAAAGGCAAGATGGAGTTTGCTATGGGCTTTTTGTTGGATTTGGAGGAGGAACAGCAAGTCCCTGAACCTTCTAGAGCAGTGCTGTCCAACTTCTGTTGTACCGAGGGCCGGAATTTTTCCGACCTACGTGGTGGAGGGCCGATAATGGAAGCCAGTTTTGACCACTCCCCTTTTTGAAACTGCACCCACTTGAAACCACACCCATGTTATCACATGACCATACCCATATTAATGGTTGTAGTACAGCAAAAACCTGCCATACTCTGCCTGCCCTACCCTGCCTGTGTGCCATACTCTGCCTGCCCTACCCTGCATGTGTGCCATACTCTGCCTTCCCTACCCTGCCTGTGTGTGCCATACTCTGCCTGCCCTACCCTGCATGTGTGCCATACTCTGCCTTCCCTACCCTGCCTGTGTGTGCCATACTCTGCCTGCCCTACCCTGCCTGTGTGTGCCATACTCTGCCTGCCCTACCCTGCCTGCATGCCATACTATGACTGTGTGTGCCATTCTTGGCTGGTTTGTGCCATACTTAGCCTGTGTGTGCCATACTCTGCCTGCCCTACCCTGCCTGTGTGTGCCATACTCTGCCTTCCCTACCCTGCCTGTGTGTGCCATACTCTGCCTTCCCTACCCTGCCTGCGTGTGCCATACTTTGACTGTTACATAGTTACATAGGGTTGAAAAAAAACCAGTGTCCATCAAGTTCAACCCATCCAAGTAAACCCAGCACACCTAACCCACACCTACCAATCTATACACTCACATACATAAACTATAAATACAACCACTAGTACTAACTGTAGATATTAGTATCACAATAGCCTTGGATATTCTGATTGATCAAGAACTCATCCAGGCCCCTCTTAAAGGCATTAACAGAATCTGCCATTACCACATCACTAGGAAGGGCATTCCATAACCTCACTGCCCTCACCGTGAAAAACCACCTACGCTGCTTGAAATGGAAGCTCCTTTCCTCTAATCTAAAGTGGTGACCTCTGGTGCGTTGATTGTTTTTATGGGAAAAAAGAACATCCCCCATCTGCCTATAATCCCCTCTAATGTACTTGTACAGAGTAATCATGTCCCCTCACAAGCGCCTCTTTTCCAGAGAAAACAACCCCAACCTCGACAGTCTCACCTCATAGTTTAAATCTTCCATCCCCTTAACCAGTTTAGTTGCACGTCTCTGCACTTTCTCCAGCTCATTAATATCCTTCTTAAGGACTGGAGCCCAAAACTGCACTGCATACTCAAGGTGAGGCCTTACCAGGGACCTATAAAGGGGCAAAATTATGTTCTCATCCCTTGAGTCAATGCCCTTTTTTATACAAGACAGCACTTTATTTGCTTTAGTAGCCACAGAATGACACTGCCTGGCATTAGACAACTTGTTATCAACAAAAACCCCTAGATCCTTCTCCATTAAGGATACCCCCAACACACTACCATTCAGTAGATAGTTTGCGTTTATATTATTTCTACCAAAGTGCATAACTTTGCACTTATCAACATTGAACCTCATTTTCCAGTTTGCTGCCCAGTTATCTAATTTTGTCAAATCGCTCTGCAAAGCGGCAGCATCCTGCATGGAACTTATAGTTTTGCACAATTTAGTGTCATCAGCAAAAATAGAAACAGTACTGTCTATGCCCACCTCCAGGTCATTAATAAACAAGTTAAAAAGCAAAGGCCCAAGGACTGACCCCTGCGGTACTCCACTAACCACACTGGTCCAATTAGAAAATGTTCCATTTACAACCACTCTTTGTACTCTATCATTCAGCCAGTTCTCTATCCAATTACAAATATTATGTTCTAGGCCAATATTCCTTAATTTGATCATTAACCTTCTGTGAGGTACTGTATCAAACGCTTTAGCAAAGTCCAAGTAGATGACATCAACTGCCATTCCAGCATCAAGGTTCCTATTCACCTCCTCATAAAAGGCGACTAAATTAGTCTGGCAAGATCTGTTACGCATAAAACCATGCTGGCACAAACTAATAGTATTGTGAACTGCAATGTATTCAAGTACCCTATCCCTTATTACCCCTTCCAAAAGTTTTCCTACTACTGATGTCAGACTAACAGGCCTATAGTTTTCAGGCTGAGAACGGGATCCCTTTTTAAATAACGGCACCACATTAGCAATCCGCCAGTCTCTTGGCACCATGCCAGACCTCAATGAATCCTGAAAAATTAAGTGAAGAGGTTTGGCAATCACAGCGCTCAGCTCATTTAATACCCTGGGATGAATCCCATCCGGCCCTGGACCTTTGTTTACCTTTACATGTTCAAGTCTCTTTTGAATTTCCTCCCGAGTGACCCATGCGCCAGTAGCTAAATTACTAGAACTGGGCATATTACAAGGGAAGCCTTCATTATCTGGCTCCTCAGATGTATAGACAGATGAAAAATAAGAGTTCAAAATTTCAGCTTTTTCCCCGTTCTCATCAACCAACTTACCCCCCCGTGATAATAAAGTTCCCACCCCTTCTTGCTTCATTTTTTTACTATTCACATAATTAAAAAATAATTTAGGATTCTTTTTACTCCTAGCAGCAATATCCCTTTCCATTTCTATTTTAGCTTGCTTGATAGCTTTTTTGCATGCTTTATTTGCTTCCTTGTACCTGATGAAAGTTTCTGCTGTCCCAGCTAACTTTTTCTTACCAACCTCGACAATAACACTTTTATTCAGCCATAAAGGTTTTGCTTTGCGATGCCTCTCCTTGCTTACAAGGGGAATATACTGTTGTGTATACCTACAAAGCAATGTTTTAAAGATGTTCCATTTTCCTTCTGTGTCTAACCCCATGAAAAGCCTTTCCCAGTTGACACATTGCAGAGATGCCCTTATACTGGCAAAGTCTGCACGTCTAAAATTGAGCGTTTTAGTTACTCCCTTATAGCGCTGTCTCTGCAGCATTATCTCAAAGGAGACCATGTTGTGATCACTGTTCCCCAAATGCTCACCCACACAAATGTTAGAGATGAGTTCATTATTATTAGAAATCACCAGGTCCAAAATAGCGTCATTCCTAGTGGGTTCTTGAACTGCCTGAAATAAAAAGTTGTCATTTAGCATATTTACAAACCTACTAGCTTTTTCTGACTTAGCCACCCCATTACTCCAGTCAATGTCCGGATAATTAAAGTCCCCCATAACAACAACTTGACCCAGTTTTGAAGCCTCCTCCATTTGCAACAAAAGCTGGGCCTCATCCCCCTCATCTATACGGGGTGGTTTATAGCATACACCAATGATCATTTTCTTTGTGACCTTCAGCCCTACTGAAATTTCTACCCAAAGAGATTCGACGTTTTCATTGGTAATGTCTTTATTACATGGCTTTAAGTCTGACTTTACGTAAAGACAAACCCCTCCACCCTTTTTAATCTCTCTGTCCCTCCTAAAAAGCGTATACCCATTTAAATTCACAGCCCAGTCGCATTTATCATCCCACCAGGTCTCAGTGATACCTATTAAATCATAATTTTCAATACATGCAATAGCTTGCAGCTCCCCTAATTTACCCGACAAGCTACGCGCATTAGCCAGCATGCAGCGGAGATTATTACTTCTCCCTGTGTGACTGTGTGTGCCATTCTTGGCTGGTTTGTGCCAAACTTGGCCTGTGTGTGCCATACTCTGCTTGCCCTACTCTGCCTGTGTGTACCATACTCTGCATTCCCTACCCTGCCTGCATGTGCCATACTTTCACTGTGTGTGCCATTCCTGGCTGGTTTGTGCCAAACTTGGCCTGTGTGTGCCATACTCTGCCTGCCCTACTCTACCTGTGTGTGCCATACTCTGCCTTCCCTACCCTGCCTGTGTGTGCCATACTCTGCTTGCCCTATGCTGCCTGTGTGTATGGCACACACAGGCAGCCTACAGTGACACAATGCTGGCACTGCTCCTACAGTCTGCTCAATAACTATATATTAAAAAACGTTTTAATTGCAGTACCACCTCAGTATATGTTCTTTTTGTAGTATGCAGGGATTATTTGTGGGTTTCTACTGCTCCTGAGGTGTGAACAGGGGAACAATGGGGGTGATTACAGCCTGAGCCTGAGGTGTGAACACTGCAGGGGGTGAACAATGCAGAGTGTGAACAGTACAGGGGATTACATATTTAAACAATACAGCCTGATTACAGCCTGAATCTGAGGTGAGAACCATGCGGGGGGGCAGTTAAATCACAGTACTGATACCATTTAAAGCTTACACAAGAGTAAGCCATCAAAGCAGCCAGACAGGTGGGGGGCCACACAGAGGGGGGCCGCCAGTTGGACAGCACTGTTCTAGAGTGATGCGTCCTTGGATTTTAAGGGAAAGGGCCACTTTAGAGGGCTTTAGTGAGGATGAAGTGGTCAGGCGCTACAGGCTTAATAGAGTGGCAATATCCAGCCTGTATGAGCTACTGGAGCCTTACCTGCAGCCGCTGATTTGCAGACGCCGCGCTGTTCCCGGTATTGTGAAACTGCTGTGCTCCTGGATGCCATCCACTTGGTATCTGGGAATTTCATCTCATTTCCCAAAAATCAAAACGAGTGGAACACCGTGAAAAGGCAGTTTTATGGCATAAGTGGCATCCCCAATGTGTTGGGTGCAATTGATTGCACCCATGTGGCATTAAACCCCCCCCAAGACAGGGAGCACATTTTCCGCAACAGGAAGAGCTACCACTCCCTCAATGTACAAGTGGTGTGTGATGCACACATAAATATTCTCAGCATCGTGTCTGGCTTCCCCGGCTCCTCTCGCGATGCTTACATCTTAAGGCAGTCCGGGCTTTATGATGCTTTTGAAACCAGACAAATGCCTCACGGGTGGCTGTTAGGTAAGTATTTGTGTCACCTTTCTAGCACAACTTGCCCCCGTTTGCTTTCTGTCTCCCACTGTCAAACCAGGCCCTGCTTGCCATAAACTTGTTTTGCAATTTGTAAAGTGCCCTCATTTGCTAGTGGGAGAGTCAAAGCAGCTATCACCTATCAGTCTCACACTGTCACATCTGTTGCAAAAGGGCCGTGTTTTGACAGAGGGAGACTGGAAGCAGCTTATTTGTTTGCAGCATCTTATTACATCTTATTTTATTTCAGGAGATGCTGGCTACCTGTGCTCTAGGTGGCTCATCACCCCCATTCACAGGCTGCGTACACGAGCTGAGCGTGCTTTTAATGAAGCACATGTCAGAGCGCGGTCTGTGATTTCCTTTTGTGCTATGGTCTCTAGCAATAAAATCTGTTTTTGATTTGCCAACAATGGCACTTTTTCTTGTTGAACTTTTAAATGCTCCTGGTGCAGGCTTAACATAGCGGCCTCATACACAGCTTGTCGTGCCTGACTTTCATTGTAGGCATTAGTGGCAACACAAAAGTCCACATGTAAAGTGTCCATCTTTTTCATTAAAGATTTGTGGTGCCGAATTAGGGATCTGTGGAACCTATCTTTCTCCAATAAGCAAGCCATAACAACGCAATCACTTTTTGTTACTCATTGTTGCGCCAATCAATCCATTTACTTTTAAGTGTAACAATACTAAGGCATGCTCTGACACAAACCCTACTTAAATGCTGCAAGTTGCTGCTAAGTGGCCTCGCTAACTCCCAGGGCTCTCCCTTATACTCTGTATTAAACATTGCTTCCACAATAATCCTCCTTCATAAAGAAGAGTACAGGGCATTAACTATTTTGGGCCCTGAAGGAAAAGCAGATGAGCAAGTGTTAAATAGAAAGATGAATGTAAGATATTTACCTGTATCTGGAGTCTTCTGACAGTTTTTTCTTCAGGACCCTTTTTATGTACTGATACCGCTTTTTGCAGTGTTGGACACTCCGCAAACACACCCCAACACTGTTGACATGGTCCATGATTGTCCTTCCATGCCCTGTTTTTGTGAGCTGTCGGTGTCTTGGCAGCATTTTTGCAGATGATTCTGCCAAACACAGGCACAATTTTCTCCACGAAAGCCTCATTTTCAAATTCTGAAAATTTGCTGTTTTGTAGCCTGCTCTCCTGTTTTTTTTTCTAATCCTTTTTGGTGATGGGGGGGGGGGCTCCTCACTTTCCTCTCCACTGGCTTCCTCTGGATGGTATTCTTTATCAGTGCCCTCCATCTCAGACACATCTGGGCTGCTGATGAAGCCAGGCCTCTCTCTGTCAGTGTCACTGCTGGAGCTGTGTGACAGGGCAGTACTGGGAATACTTGCAGGTGTGGGTTGGTAAAGTGTCCCTTTCTCTGCAGCTTTGGTGGTGTGGGTTCTGACATAAAACCTGCTTGGTTCCTGTAGGCTTTTGCTTTTTGGCCTCTGCTGATGTTGCTCAGTGTGCCTGTGCCTCCTGTGAGATTCCTCAGGCCCCAGCCTATCTTGATGTTTTGCCACTTTCTCAGCCTGCAACTGCTGGCTTCAGCATCGCTATCATCACTCCTCTCCATCGTTTTTTTCACCTTGAGTTGCACACCTGCACCTTGCACGCTCTCCATCTCTTCGCTCACAGTGCAACTGCACAAAATGGTGTTAGTCATGTGGTATATGACGTGTAACGCTTGCATGCAGAATTTCACACGTTAATACAGCACGTGCATTAATTATCGTGCATTGCGTAAAATACCACACGAAAACGCTCTTCGTGAGTTAAATAACCCAAACAGCATTGTGTCTAAATTTTGATGCGTGTCCTTTTAGCGAATCGTGCGTTAAGTCGCAAAAAATAAGAAGCGATAAAATAGCTTAACGAACTTTAGTGAATCAACCCTATAGTGTGTGTTTGTGTGAGTATTTTCATTTTATGCAGTGTTCTGTGGTATTATACATCAAGTCAACGCTACATTTATTTTACTTTGATAAAGTTGTGTGCCATTTTACTTTTAAAAACTGCAAAATATTGCTTTTAACTCTCCACTCATGGCAAGTTCTACCTCATCAGTGTCGGACTGGGAACCCAAGGGCCCACCAGAAAACCTTACTCCATAGGCCCACTCTCCAAATTATTTTTCCTCTTTTCTTCACCCAACCTCTTTATTCTCCTAATCTCTTTTATTTACATGCTAGCATAACTTCTTCCATCTATTTCTCCTCTTTCTTCCCATTCAGAAATAGGGAATGACCATGAAGCAGGCCAAATGGTCAGGAGCAGGAGGGATCACTGACACCTTGGCCCACCAGGAGTTTTCCTGGTATCCTGGAGGGCCAGTCCAACACTGTACCTCATAGCCCTTACCTGCATGTGTCCTCCTGCCTCTCTGGTCAATATACAGTATGCCTAGCAACACACACATACACACAACATACACATAAAATGTTATGTATGTGAGTTTGTACATTAAATTTTAGGGTTGACAGCAGAAGGACAAGCTAGTGACTGGGCCGCTGGACTGTCAGTAGATCTCTGTAGAGCATTCAACAAAAAAACACAAAATAACTGATTGCATAAGTATTCACCCCATTTAATATTACTGCTAAATCATTATCGGTGCAGCCAATAATTTTTCATCATAAGTCATTTAGATCACCTACGTATACTCAAGGAGTTTCAAATTAATCTGCCAAGAACAGGTTGTCTACCTTTTTTGCTTGGATCCTACTGGCTGTCTAGACTAAATGGAGTGCAGATTAACCATTTTTGCAGTCATCTTACTGGCTTGTCTGGAGTAAGTAAAGTGCTCAATGAACATTCCTACAGTGATCTTAATGGCATACCTGTGATTAATATACTGATTATTCATTTTAATTTAAATTACTTTACAAAGATCTGTTTTCTTGTTGACATGAAAGTCTATTTTTTATTATGTTAATTCCGCTGTGATTTCATGTTTAAAGACAATAGAACATGAAATCATTAATACTTTGTTTGATAATTGTAACGTTTTTTGCAGTCTCTGATCCAAAAACCCGTTATCCAGAAAACTCAAAATTACAGGAAGGCCATCTCTCATGCACTCCATTTTAAGCAAATTATTCAAATATTTAAACATTATTTCCTTTTTCTCTGTACAGATATAGGATTTATAATCCAAAATGCTTGTGACATGGGTTTTTAAACATAAGGGATCTTTCTGGATTTTGGATCACCATACCCCTAGTCTGCTAAAAATCATTTAAACATTAAATAAACCTAATTGGATTGTTTTTCTACCAATATGGATTCACACAGCTTAGCTGGGATAAAGTACAAGGTACAGGTATGGGACACGTTATCAAGAAACACATTATCCAGAGGGCCCCAAATTACAGGAAGGCCATTTCCCATAGAGTCCATTCTTATCAAATTTTTTTGAAAAATTTTCTTTTTCTCAATAAAACAGTAATTTGTACTTGATCCCAACTGAGATATAATTAAAGGACACATAAACCACCCCCACAGAAATTGAGTTATACAAAAATCCTCTTTGCAGTCTTTAAATGCCTGCTACTTTGTTTAAACGGTCATAGTAAACCTGCAGCATCCCCTTAATCAGTTTGCATTACTTCTCCCTGGTTCACTCACTGTCCCCCCTTTCTTTGGAATTAGCGTTGGCGTTGTAAGCATGCTCACATCAAAGGTATTTTCCCTGAGCATGCACAATTTAAAGAAGCTACAGCTGTTGATAAAGTTACATTGTACAAAAAATTGTGTGGGTGGGTGAATGCACACATGCACATTTAGAACAGGAAACTGAGAAAATGCTGCTGGGTGAAGGTGGAGGGCCAATAATGGAAGCAATTTTGACCACTCCCCTTTTTTAAACCGCACCCACTTCAAACCACACAAGAGCTTTTAAGACCATATCCACATTAATGGTGATAGTTCAGCAAAAACCCAAATGGTTGGTACTCACTGATGGGATATTGCCCTTCACTCCTACAGTATGTGAAAATGTCTATAAAGTCATATTAAGCCACACCCTTAAATTCATATGCCTTCTCCTCCCCTGTGGGAGTAGCACAGCAACCCCTAGCACACACACCTTAGGGACCATATAATAACTATTTCCAAATGCTAACAAACTCTCAGAACAAACCTCTGCATAGGGCAGCCAGAGTATGGCACACACAAGCAGCATAGGGCAGGATGAGTATGGCACACACAGGCAGTATAGGGCAGGCAGAGTATGGAACATAGAGGCAGCATAGGGCAGGTATTACATACAGAAACACAATGCTGGCACTGCTCCTGCAGTTTGTCTGAAGTGTGAACAGGTAAACAATGTAACAATGGAATTGCCAGCAAGAAAACACATAACTTGTTATTTCTGTGCACAGAGCACTGCTGCTGGTATAGAGGAGGGCCAACAGCATATATTGCAGGAGGGAAGGAAGAAGGCTGACAAGCAACACAGGAGAAGAGAGAGAGGAGGACTGACATGAATATACTGTATGATAACTAATGTAGGACAGGGCAGGGTGGACCACTTTACTGTGCAACAGTGCAGGAAGTAGGGTGAACGTGTGTGACACCTGAAGAGGACAGGCAGAAAGAGGAGCCAGGTGAAAGCAGATTATATAGGAAGGATGGTGCTAAAAACATTGGAACAGCTGGAATAGGAAGGATTGATTGGGGGAGAGAGCACAAACTCAAAAAAAGTGAATAGCGGCAAGAAGTTAATAGGGAGATCAGTTGGTAAAGTGGCAGTAAGAGAACAGCACATTAAATGGGGAATGAAGAACTGGACAAGGTAAAGGGAAAGCAAAAAAGAATGCAAGTGAAGAAGAGAAGAACTGAGCATAGGGAAAAGGGTGAGCCAATGTAAAGCATAAGGGCAAGGGCAAAAAGCATAGGGTCCATTTCTCTCTGTCAGTACTTTGTAGGCAGGCAGAGAGAACCATATATGCTCCTGAGTCTAGCTGCACCAACAGGCACAGTGTTAACCTGAGTGCAGCTACACAGAGTAGAGATTGGGCTGAAAATGCGAAAGCTTGCACTTTTGGGGCGATCTCTAATCTGTGACTTGCTGCACTCAGGCTGACGCTGTGCCTTTCATTGTAGTTAGACACAGGATTGCATAAGGAGCATATTCACTTCACTACGCTTGCTTACAAAATGGCAGTAAAGTGGCTCTACACTTTTTATGCCCTTGCCCTAAGCTAAAAAGAATGGGGCAGAGCATTGAAGGAAGATAAACACCCCCGGCAGGGCACAAGCAGAGAGACACAGAAGGAGGAAACTGGGAGGGGTTTTCCCTGCTACTGTTGAGTAAAGCCTGTCAGTCAGTGCTGTGACCACTTCCTGTGGGAGACTGAAGGGACACTCCCACCTTTCATTTCACTCTGGCTTCTGACTTGAGAGGTTGTGTATGCCGCTCTCATATCATGACAGTTTTAGGAAGTAAAATGCTCTCTAAACATCTTTTTTCTGCATCATTTCACATTTTGAGGGAGGATGAATATTATAACTGAATATGAACTTTAAAACATTTATTATTTATTAATATACTAACATATAATAACAGTAAGCAACATTTTTTTAAGATGTTCTTTATTGCAGTACTTCCATTGATAACAGTATTTTGAAATATAGCTTGTTGCATTTACTTAAAAAGTGGACCTTTATATTTGAAAACTAATCATATAGTATGTTAATGTAAACATGTACTTAATATTCTTTTACACGCCTCATATGGCTAAAAAAATCTGTACAGAAATTTACATGTGGTGATTTTTCTTTTGTACTGAATAAATACACTTATTAAACAGTATATAAAATATAATTCTTAATGTGTGAACGATGGTCGTGTTCTGTAGCATCTGAATTGAACTACAGTTCCATTTGCTTCAGATGATTCTTCTTTCTTCCTCACTTTTAGACGTGTGAGAAGTTTTATAATCCAAACATCCCAATCTTCTGGTAATAAGAGTAAAAAAAAACCTAATCCAATTATAACTATGGCAATAACCCGGACACTGTTGAAGACAATTTCACTGGTGTAATGATCCACAACTGTTTAAAAGAAGAATATTTTTTAAGAACATGACCATTTACATTTTTACAAATATAACAAAATATAAATGTAACATAAACCATAGTAAAATGAATACGCTGATGAATCAGAATATGCAAGGTAACTGGGAAAAAACATTTCTTTGCTACAAAGCCTTTGAAGTGGAAACCTCTAATGAACGCACACAATAGACAATTCACATTGCATCTATCTTGTATTTATACCACTAGATGCAATTGCTGATGAGCACAATGACCCACAATTACTGACACCCCAGACAAAAGTGCTCAATTAAAAAGCACTTGCATTCAGGGTCCGGCTGAGCTCTTCACCTTGTCCCAAATAAAACTATCTGCCACAAGGCGCAGAGTGCAGTTCTGTCATCAGACCTGAACTGTGGATTCAGGCAAATGCCATAGGCAGTCACTATTTTTCGAGCCTGTCTGGCAGAAAAAGGCTTTACCTGCCAACGACGTATGAGACACTTCACTGCGGAGAGTTTCTAGCAATGACAGCCCCCTGGGCAATGAGCCAGGGGGGCTGTCATGCCGGTCCTGTGACGTGGTCGTCGCAGGACCATCCTAGAAGCAGCAGACGCGATCATATCGCGTCTGCTGCTTCTTCCTGCTTCCCCCAGCAGGGCCGCCCACTGAGTTCCTGCAGCGTGGAGGACAGAGCCAAGCGATCCGTGCTTCAGGACAGGTAATGTGTATTTTTTTTTTAGCACTTACGCACTTACACACACGGCAAATTGCGACATTTTTAGGCGATTTTCTGAAATGTCATAAAAACAAATAACTTTATTAAAGCTTTGAAAATTGGTACTTTGGTGTAGAAAGGACTCTTTACCCATGTTTGATTTTTCAGAATGTGTACTTTCCAAAACTATATGGTTTTCTGGGGGTCTCTGTGTAGTTATGGGGTTGTTACGGCACATAATACGCTGACAGGGGGCCCTGTATGCAAAAGCTAAGTTGGCAGGCGAGAAATCCATATGCGCTATTTTCATTTTGGGGTCAGTATATCTATGCATATTGGGCATCAAACTGTTCAGTAGACCATAGGTGTTCCTATTTGGGGTGATTTGCCTTTATCTGATCTTTATCAAGAAACTGTGAGAGATAGATGCGGCAAAGTGCAACATTTTTATGCGATTTTCTGAAATGTCATACAAATCTGCAAACTTAGGAAAGCTTAACGGCTTGGTACTTTGGAGTAAAAAGAAATGTGTACCCATTATAGATTCGGGGGAATGTATACTTTCCAAAAATATATGGCTTTCTGGGGTGAGTGTACTTTTTACTAGCTTTATCCCACATAAAGGATGTAAATGTGTTGATTTTGCAGGAGCTGAAATGATAGATCATATGGGGGTATGTTCACATTGGGGCCCCTACATGCCACATACTTAGGTAAACCTATACATATTAGGCATCAAACTGTTCAGTGGACCCCTGGTGTTCAAATTTAGGGTGTTTTATCTTGGTACCTAATGCTATGTGGGAGATAAGTGGAAGCTTTGAGGGGATTTTTGGAAATGTCATCAAAAGTGCCAAATTTAGAAAAGATGTGCGGCTTGGTACTTTGGAGTAGAAAGACACGGGTACCCATTTAGGGGGAATGTGTACTTTCCAAAAATATATGACTTTCTGGGGTGAGTTTACTAGCTTAATCCCACATATAATGATGTAAATGTGTTGATTTTGCAGGAGCTGAAATGACAGAAATGATAGATCATATGGGGACATTGGGGCTCCTACATGCCACATACTTAGGTAAACCTATACATATTGGGCATCAAACTGTTCAGTGGACCCCTGGTGTTCATATTTAGGGTGTTTTATTTTGTTACTTTATGACCTGTAGGAGATAAGATACTATAGACTGGAAGCTTTCAAGCAATTTTTTAAAAATTTCACAAATTTTGATAAAAACCAATAACTTTAGGAAAGCATTGCGACTTGATAGTTTCGAGTAGACAGACTGTTCTACCTATTCTGGATTACCCAGAATCTGTTCTTTCCAAAAATGTATAATTTTCTGGGATACACCTTCTGTTAGTGGAATTTTTGGCCTTGAAATCTAAAGTATGCAGCTTTCTGAAGCAGTGCTTTGGAAATTTAGTAGTGTACTGCTGGGAGTTTTTGACCTATAAAAAAACCTATGAGAAATCTCCATAAAACTATATATATTTGGTATTGGCACATTCAGGAGACATGGGACTTTCAAAATCAGTTGTATATTCGTGCATAAAATAATTTTTGTTTCTAGTATGTGTGTTTATATTATGGAAAATTTAAAAATTATTTTTTTTTTTTCATTTTTAGACATTTAGAAGCCTATATCTTGTTACAGAATTGGAATTACCCAAAAATTCTACCATATTTTGAAAGCTTAGGTTCTCCTGAAAAAACGATATATTGTTTTCCTGGGTAAACTAAAATTCCCCCCCAGGGAAAGGCCCCTAAAGTGAAAATTGTTAAAAAACTGTCTGGCAATACAAGTTCCGCTTTGACCAAAACAGCTGGCAGTGAAAGGGTTAAATCCCGGTTCAGACTCGTTTGGCATCTGCAAGGCATGGGACAGTGGGCAAGTAAAGGGCTCCATTGTGGCTGGCACTCTGAATTGTTGTGAATTGGCATGCAGGGATGTGCTGTATAAATAGCTGTCCTTTCCTTTCTATCCATTTTCATGTCTGAATATTCACATTCTATGCATTACTCTGCATTGTTAATAAAGCAAAATGTATTATTCATTGCATTACTTCTTATATTTATAGACATTTGTGCATTGTGCACATCTAAACTGCACACAAGCACTCCAATTATTTGCTGAAAAGCACTTGTTAAACATTATCAATTAAAAGCACATAGCATAACAAAATATCTTTTGGAACTTACTAGGTACTCTAAAACAAACATAAGCAAGGGCTCATTTACAATTGTAGCCACATGTTTGGTACTTGTCCAAACACGCTCCTGCATTTCTATATAGCCCCTTTGGCCATTGCGTTTGTTCTGCCACTGAATCACATGCAAGTGTCCCTAATGATGCACAGGAACCATGAAGCTACCCTAGCTTGACTATATAATAAAAGGAACCACAGCAACATCCTTGCAGAATAAAATAAAAACTGTTCTGAGCAACTCTTTTTGGATGATGGGTTGGGTTATGAACCCTTGCCCAGTACCTAGGTCAGGCTCTCTGCTGTGCTAATTAGGCTCAGTGTGTGTATGTGCATCTTTGGGTTGCCTAATTCTATATTTGCATTCATTAGATCACCCAAACCAAAATAAGTAAGGGCTGGCTTTAAGAAAAATATTTTGGTCATTCTCCCCATGCATCCATGGCATCCATTCACTCAAAAAGTGAAATGGTTCATTTATATGTAGTTGATGGCACTGTTTCATGGGACAGGGCTATCCGTATTAAGTATATTTATTTACATTCCCAACTCCTCCATGGCTGCTGGTACTGTACTTCCATAGAAACTGTGATATGTTCCCCTGGCTAAGGAGTAGAGGCTGAGGTCACAATTTACAGTGGTGTGAAAAACTATTTGCCCCCTTCCTGATTTCTTATTCTTTTGCATGTTTGTCACACTTAAATGTTTCTGCTCATCAAAAACCGTTAACTATTAGTCAAAGATAACATAATTGAACACAAAATGCAGTTTTTAAATGAAGGTTTACGTTATTAAGGGAGAAAAAAAACTCCAAATCTACATGGCCCTGTGTGAAAAAGTGATTGCCCCCCTTGTTAAAAAATAACTTAACTGTGGTTTATCAATTTCAATTTTCAATTTCAATATCAATTTCTGTAGTCACCCCCAGGCCTGATTACTGCCACACCTGTTTCAATCAAGAAATCACTTAAATAGGAGCTACCTGACACAGAGAAGTAGACCAAAAGCACCTCAAAAGCTAGACATCATGCCAAGATCCAAAGAAATTCAGGAACAAATGAGAACAAAAGTAACTGAGATCTATCAGTCTGGTAAAGGTTATAAAGCCATTTCTAAAGCTTTGGGACTCCAGCGAACCACAGTGAGAGCCATTATCCACAAATGGCAAAAACATGGAACAGGCCGGCCGACCAAAATTACCCCAAGAGCGCAGAGACAACTCATCCGAGAGGCCACAAAAGACCCCAGGACAACATCTAAAGAACTGCAGGCCTCACTTGCCTCAATTAAGGTCAGTGTTTACGACTCCACCATAAGAAAGAGACTGGGCAAAAACGGCCTGCATGGAAGATTTTCAAGGCGCAAACCACTTTTAAGCAAAAAGAACATTATGGCTCGTCTCAATTTTGCTAAAAAACATCTCAATGATTGCCAAGACTTTTGGGAAAATATCTTGTGGACCGACGAGACAAAAGTTGAACTTTTTGGAAGGTGCGTGTCCCGTTACATCTGGTGTAAAAGTAACACAGCATTTCAGAAAAAGAACATCATACCAACAGTAAAATATGGTGGTGGTAGTGTGATGGTCTGGGGTTGTTTTGCTGCTTCAGGACCTGGAAGGCTTGCTGTGATAGATGGAACCATGAATTCTACTGTCTACCAAAAAATCCTGAAGGAGAATGTCCTGCCATCTGTTCGTCAACTCAAGCTGAAGCGATCTTGGGTGCTGCAGCAGGACAATGACCCAAAACACACCGGCAAATCCACCTCTGAATGGCTGAAGAAAAACAAAATGAAGACTTTGGAGTGGCCTAGTCAAAGTCCTGACCTGTATCCTATTGAGATGTTGTTGCATGACCTTAAAAAGGCGGTTCATGCTAGAAAACCCTAAAATAAAGCTGAATTACAACAATTCTGCAAAGATGAGTGGGCCAAAATTCCTCCAGAGCGCTGTAAAAGACTCGTTGCAAGTTATCGCAAACGCTTGATTGCAGTTATTGCTGCTAAGGGTGGCCCAACCAGTTATTAGGTTCAGGGGGCAATTACTTTTTCACACAGGGCCATGTAGGTTTGGATTTTTTTTCTCCCTAAATAATAAAAACCCTCATTTAAAAACTGCATTTTGTGTTTACTTGTGTTATCTTTGACTAATAGTTAAATGTGTTTGATGATCAGAAACATTTTGTGTGACAAACATGCAAAAGAATAAGAAATCAGGAAGGGGGCAAATAGTTTTTCACACCACTGTATATCTACAATGAGTGTCCACTTTCGCACAAGGTGTATGGAATGGAGTGCAATGTCCTAATCCCATACACTCCCATACACTCCCATACTCAGTAGGTTTAATAACCTTTTTCTTTAACATAAAATTGAAGAGTGGTGGTAAAGAGAACAACGTCCTGTTGATAGGAGGCTGTGAGATCCCCCATTTTTTAACAATTTCCAAACTGGGCTTGAAACAAGGAAAGGGGGGTTCAAGGTGTGAGGGCACATGTCAGTAGCATCTTAAGTAACATAATGAAACAGAAATGCCTATAATGCAACATTCTCTAACACATCCAAAGCAAAATAGATTTCCTTACCAGCATTAACAGGTACACTCAGGACAATTCCACATGATATCAAAGTAGGGTATGTGATAGCAATTCCAAAATTTACCAAAATATTAAATGCTAGGAAAGAAATTAAAACACAGTTAGTATTACAATCTATTAAATGTTCAAAAATTAGGGGTTCTTGGATTATACAGCTTTTTTCACTCCCATGTAAATATATACTTTAGACATATCCTGTACATACATACAGTAAATATAAATTATACAGAAACACACATACAGATGTGATTGAATGTAATGAAATTTTTTATCAGTACTCTGAAACAAGCAATACATTTCCCGGTCACATGTCTGTAAATATTTCATTGGTTAAATTTTAATAAACATGGAACAAGCTTTGCAACTCATTTTGCATAACCCTCATAATGTGAATCATAGTTAGTTTATGGCAAAAAGAAGCCTCAGCAATAACCAAAGCTGTTAACTAATTTCAATTTAAACTAGTAATTAACTGAAGCATTTTTATATTTATCAATATATCACTATTTTCTGTCTTTCTGATAACTATTTTTCGTCAATTTACACAGCTGGTAATGAAGGCTTCCTTTTTTAATCGGCCCAAATTTTGGTAATTTAAGTACTTATGGCTGGTTGACTCAGGAGGAAGTTCAAAAGAGACTAGAGCAAGTGAAGCAAATGAAAAGAGCTTAGCTCTGTAATTTCCAAATCACCTAATTTTCCAGAATTCATTGATGTCTGGCATGATGGAGAGAGATTAGCAAATTGCTAGTTAATGTGGTGCCATCATTTAAAAAGTGATCGAGACTGTATTCGAGAATACATTTCAAATCAATACTGTTAGTTTGAGCCAGCATGGTTTTATGCACTATTAAGTTGCCTTCTATGAGGAAGTTAGCAGAAACCACTTAGTTACAATGGATGTGATCTACTTAGATTTTTTGTAAATAATTTGTTACAGTACCACACAGAAAGCTATTGATTAAATAGAGGAATATTGACCTTGGACATAATATTCGTATAGAGCCTGAGGGATAGATTATGAAGGGTGGTGAGAAATGGAAAATTTTGTAATTGGACTATTGTTAGTAAAGTACCTCAGGGGTCTGAGGCCTATGATTAAGTGCGCACGCGCACGAAACGCGTTAGGTACCCGTATCTTAATGGACGAATAAAGATGAAGTTTTTTCCTTTTTAATCCGGTGTGCTTGGAGCTTCTTTCGTTTGAATACCTCAGGGGTCTGTCCTTGGTCGTTTTTAATTTGTTTTGCAGAGGATACTAAATTGTGAGTTCTATGCAGAAGTTATCTATATCCACTTTGCTGAGATTTGATGGATAACACACTTTGCAACTCTATGTAGTGTCAGGCAGTACCTACTTAAAGGAGAACAAAAAGAACTAAGCCCTAAAAATTAATATGGCTAGAAATGCCATATTTTAAATACTGTACTTATTGTACCAGCCTAAAGGTTCAGCTTCTGTATAACAGTAATGATCCAGACCTTCAAAGTTGTCATAAGAGCTCCCCATCTTGGATTTTTTTTAGGCGTGTCAGTGACACACACATGTTCAGTGCATTCTGAGCCGCTGTGGAGAAGCTAAACTTAGGGGTTGTAGCAAATTATCAAGCAAAAAATGATGTTGGTCTGTAATATAAACATATGATACAGGGCTGATCATTATTTTTTTGTTAATTACACTGGTTTCAGAGCTACCATGTAATTAGAATCTGGATTAATTACTAATCAAACTTATATTGTGTATTTATATTTTATATATACAATATATTGCGAGCATGTGCGCCACTGGAGCAGTGGGGAGGACGTGCTGAAGTTTCTGCGTGTCCTCTCCCCATTGCTCTGTATGCGGGCAAAATTCCAATGCGGCTATACTTATATAAACATATTGCAAATTGGGTTTTACACATTTGCAGCAAAAGTAGGAGACACAATTAGTTCTTTCTAGGAAAATGTTAGATGCCTTTTTAGAAATTGTGAAAATGAAAGCTATTTAAAGGGGTAGTTCACCTTTAGATTAACTTTTAGTAAAATGTAGACAGTGATATTCTGAGACTTTTTTTTATTTTTTATGGTTTTTCAGTTATTTAGATTTTTGTTCAGCTTTCCAGTTTTTCAGCAGCTGTCTCATTCAGGGGCACATTTACAGTGGAGGAAATAATTATTTGACCCCTCACTGATTTTGTAAGTTTGTCCAATGACAAAGAAATGAAAAGTCTCAAAACAGTATCATTTCAATGGTAGGTTTATTTTAACAGTGGCAGATAGCACATCAAAAGGAAAATCAAAAAAATAACTTTAAATAAAAGATAGCAACTGATTTGCATTTCATTGAGTGAAATAAGTTTTTGAACCCCTACCAACCATTAAGAGTTCTGGCTCCCACAGAGTGGTTAGACACTTCTACTCAATTATTCACCCTTTATTAAGGACACCTGTCTTAACTAGTCACCTGTATAAAAGACACCTGTCCACAGAATCAATCAAGCAGACTCCAAACTCTCCAACATGGGAAAGACCAAAGAGCTGTCCAAGGATGTCAGAGACAAAATTGTAGACCTGCACAAGGCTGGAATGGGCTACAAAACCATTAGCAAGAAGCTGGGAGAGAAGGTGACAACTGTTGGTGCGATTGTTCGAAAATGGAAGGAGCACAAAATGACCATCAATCGACCTCGCTCTGGGGCTCCACGCAAGATCTCACCTCGTGGGGTGTCAATGATTCTGAGAAAGGTGAAAAAGCATCCTAGAACTACACGGGAGGAGTTAGTTAATGACCTCAAATTAGCAGGGACCACAGTCACCAAGAAAACCATTGGAAACACATTACACCGCAATGGATTAAAATCCTGCAGGGCTCGCAAGGTCCCCCTGCTCAAGAAGGCACATGTAGGCCCGTCTGAAGTTTGCCAATGAACACCTGAATGATTCTGTGAATGACTGGGAGAAGGTGCTGTGGTCTGATGAGACCAAAATAGAGCTCTTTGGCATTAACTCAACTCGCTGTGTTTGGAGGAAGAAAAATGCTGCCTATGACCCCCAAAACACCGTCCCCACCGTCAAGCATGGGGGTGGAAACATTTTGCTTTGGGGGTGTTTTTCTGCTAAGGGCACAGGACAACTTATTCGCATTAACGGGAAAATGGACGGAGCCATGTATCGTGAAATCCTGAACGACAACCTCCTTCCCTCTGCCAGAAAAATTAAAATGGGTCATGGATGGGTGTTCCAGCACGACAATGACCCAAAACATACAGCAAAGGCAACAAAGGAGTGGCTCAAGAAGGTCATGGAGTGGCCTAGTCAGTCTCCGGACCTTAATCCAATAGAAAACCTATGGAGGGAGCTCAAGCTCAGAGTTGCACAGAGACAGCCTCGAAACCTTAGGGATTTAGAGATGATCTGCAAAGAGGAGTGGACCAACATTCCTCCTAAAATGTGCGCAAACTTGGTCATCAATTACAAGAAACGTTTGACCTCTGTGCTTGCAAACAAGGGTTTTTCCACTAAGTATTAAGTCTTTTTTTGTTAGAGGGTTCAAAAACTTATTTCACTCAATGAAATGCAAATCAGTTGCTATCTTTTATTTAAAGTTATTTTTTCGATTTTCCTTTTGATGTGCTATCTGCCACTGTTAAAATAAACCTACCATTGAAATGATACTGTTCTGAGACTTTTCATTTCTTTGTCATTGGACAAACTTACAAAATCAGTGAGGGGTCAAATAATTATTTCCTCCACTGTATATTAAGGCACCTGAGGGCCATTGCCTAGAGCAGCATGTTTTGGGGGGTGGCCCTCGAGTGCCTATTTTTTTTTTTTTTTTTTAAATGTAAAAAAAAACGGAAAATGCCCCCAGCCTCCGCCACGTATTTCCCTAGGAGATCCGTCAAAGGAGATGGTGGGTGATGGGGGTAGGGGTTTGCAAGCTTTTGGGGGAAGTAACATTAGTGCACGTGACGTCATACGCATGACATAGGGACGTATTTATTTCCAGTGCCTGGGGCACCGGACCTAAAAACACTCCTGATCTCATTGTTAGGGTCTTATTTTTCCTAGTGTTTTGAGTGAGAGACTGGAATAGGACTGAATAGGAAGATAAGTAATAAAAAGTAACAATAATATTGTAGCCTAACAAAGCAGTAGTTTTTTGGCTTACTCCTATTTGAATACTGGAAAGAGGTAGAAAAGGAAGGCATATAACACGAAAACCATAAAGAAAAGTTGCAAAGTTGCTAGGAGTGGGACATTCTATAACATACTAAGGGGCCAATTCACGAAAGGTCGTTAATGCTTATCGCCTACATTTTTGCGTTAAAAAGCATGCAACAAATAAGTACCGATTCATCAACGTAATTTCGCATGCATTATCACTCATATCGAAAGCTCATTATCGCAAAGAGTTATTTTTTTTTCGCATTGCGGTAATTTTCACATAGAAATAATACTAACGCATGATCCACAAACACATATGAAGCGTTAAACGCATAAAACGTGGCGATAATTACTGTGAAACTTAATGCCTCCCAGGAGTAGGCGTCACTGAACAAATTTGCAGCTGGTGATTGTCTGTGGTGACAAGATGAAGTTTGCAGTGAGATTTTTTCAAGTATGTGATCTTCCTAGAGTGATGCATGCTTGTGTTTTCAGGGAAATGGTCATTTTCAGAATGGTAGTTTTCAGAAAGTAACTGCTACATGCGTAATAGCGTGTGCTAATATCAAGTGTGGCGAAAAATATCGCACGCAGCGGAAATTATCGCACATGGGTTAAAATATCGCTTAGAATCGCTCATCGCCAGATAAATAATGCCAAGAACATCCCTTCTTAATTCAGACAAGTGTCCTTTTAGTGAATCTATCATTAAAGTGATACTGACACCAGAAACTAAATCTTTTTTTACATCTATCATAACATTGTCTGTGCAAGAACTTTATAATTTTGCCATAAAAATATTTGCCCGAGGCATTTACATAACCTGTCTGATGCCCTGTGTTCCTCTATGAGGGGCAGCCATATTTGTCTGTTAGCATTAGAAGCTATAACTGACAAAATAAGAAGTGATAAAATTTTTAATGCATGCTATAAATAGCACTCTTTTTCGACCTTTAGTGAATCGGCCCCTAAATGTTAACCTAATGGTGAACCACCATTATTCTACATTATACAGGCACTGGTCCAATAGCTCTGAATCAGGAACAGGGTTGTTCTTCAAAACACCTCAGGGGGCAGTGTGTGGCAGATTACCAAGGGCAGCAAAAGCTTTAACTTTAAAAATCGGTGCAAATTTGTACCAAGGGAGCACTGGGACAATGTTACACTGTGGCATTTACCATCAATATTGTTGATGAGATGTAAAGTGCAGCGTGCAGATTGATGGACACAAATCAGCTGCATTGTGACACTTCCAATAGAAATCTAAAAGTAGTTTTTAAGCTATTTAGAAATGGAGACAAGGCAATAAGTGATGGAAAACTAGGCAAAATGTTGAGGACTTCCAAGGTCCTCATATCCTCTTTGGCCTCACATCCAAGGTGGTGGCGCTCGTGGCTGACACATGGGACACAGCTATGGCATGGTAATGTCATCACATAGGCACGTGATTCATTGCGCGGTGCTTGCAACAAAATTTTAAAATAAAAAGGCTACAAAACCCAGGTTTAATGTACGAATATAGGTCTTTACTTGTTAAGTTCATAAGTGTGTTCAAATTAATGCTTTGGCTTGATCTACCGGTTCCTGACTTTCTGCTATATTTATGACTGTGCTGATTTCTGCCTAAAACAATCTTTTTCCTGAATTCAACTTAGAGACTTGCTTAACCCCTTGTATACTGCATCCTGTATTTTCTGAAACCAGCTTCACCTTGGTCCTGACCTTAACCCCAGTAAGGGCCATCAGACCCTGACAAGGATGGCTAGAAAGTTGGACTTGGTATAGAAAAGTGGATGGAGAGATCATATGTGGCAGGAAGGGCTATACGTTTTACAGTACATACACAATGTAAAAATGGTTCCAGTATTAAATATATGTTTACAAATCCAAGGAGCTTAGCTAATAAGCACCTTCTGATCTGGAAAAAACCTAATGCAACATGGCAACTCACATGGAGGCTTATAAAGCTCAGCAGGTTTGCATAGGGCAAGTCCTGGAGGCCCTCCTCTCTCGGATGCCTACAGCTCCTTCGTGTCTGGAAGTACCCCGGCCACATCAGTTTTCCCACCTCCTGTGACAACTCCCAAGGAACCCCATATTTCAGCACCTCCATGCTACAACAGGGTTTCTCAGGTCTGTAGGGGCTTTGTGAAACAGTGCCTTATACAATTCGAACTGCAGCCTTCTCATTTTGCTTCTGAATATGCAGGAGAGAAAAGTACTGGGAATCTTATCTCTAGGAAAAGAACTCTCTCCTCATCAACAATGCCAAAGCCTTCCTCCAGACCTTCTGGACTGTCTTTGATGCTCCTGGCAGTAAAATGGTTAACTCAACCATTGATAAATACTGTATGCTTTTAAAAATATATTTTTTAGGAATGAATATGAAGTGGGTGAGCTTTTCCTTGGTGAACTGTAATCTCACAGTAACCCCACAGTGTAATGCAAACCCTCCTGCACCTTGTTCCATTGTGAATGTTGGACTCTGGGACTTCTTTACAACAAAAGTAGTAAATGCAAAAAGCAATAGAACCCCAAAATACCCCCATACAGGCAAATCATAATACAAATAAGCGAAAAAGGGGCTTGCACTCAAAAAGAGATAACTTTATAGTGTGTTTTTTTTTTTTAAAGTATCACAAACAGCACAATATTGTACATATTTTAGCACATTCAAATACATATAATACATACCACCATAAGCACAAGAAGAATAAAACAGTAAGGAAAGGATACCATGGGCAAAATGAGAATGCCCTGACAGCTTTTCTTAAGGGGAATACTGGTAAGTGATAGCTTGAAACTGAATAAATACCTTCTGTAATTAGAACACTAAGGGGCCCAGACCAAATGAGTACGAATGAGAAAAATTCGTATTTTTTCTAACTTTTAGAACTGTGCATTATTTCCACAATATATTTGTTAATTTGTGCAACTTTTTCGTGGTTTGCGTCAATTTCGGCGACAAAATCGTATTTGTCGCAATGAGTACGAATATTTTCAAATTCATTCAAGCTTTGGTATTGGTATTTTGACTTTCTTTTGCCCAGGTTGGAGCTGCAGAGTGCCATTGAGTCCTATGGAAGGCTTCCAAAATTATGCATTGAATTTTCAAAGCCAGAAAGGTTTTGCGCCGTTTACGATCGTTCGGATACGAAAATTTTGTAACTTTTGGATTACAACTACGATATTTTCGTACAACCACAACACAAATTTTGCAGCGAGATCCTCGCTGCGAGGTTCATGACACCACATCCACTTACGCCACTTCCGCAGTCTCCGTGTACTGCAGTGTGACGTAGCACCCTAGCTTAACATGTCGCCCTGGCAATGCTCATACATTTACACAGTCTGGCTAACCTTCAAAGCTGTCGCCTAGCAACCAGTACTGATCGGACACACAGCATTATTATCACTTAGCACTATTTTCACTGTTGCAAAGCACAAAAACGCTAATAAGAAAATACAATAACTTTAAAGGGGACTGTACTATTACTGTTGCTGAAGATGAAAAATGCATACAAGTGCATTATATAATTTGTAATGTTATTTCTTGATTTTATACTTTTGCAGATTCCAAATATTTTGATGATACTGTATTGGGAACTGTATGATGTTACTGAATCGATACAGAGAAAAAGACGACTCAGTGATAGGATCTTACATGTGGCTCTTCAAGTAGTAAAATTGGTCTTTTGTATAGCTTTCTATGGCATTTTTCTTTAAATGCACTTTTATTAAATATCATCATGTCATTTAAATATCATCACATGATAAGTGTGGTTTTATGTTGAAATTGTATATGTTGCACTATTATCTAGATACACAATGATGACTGTATGTATGTGCATAACTATCCTTGTGCACTATTATTATTGTATTATTATTATTATTGTATTGTTACTTTCGATCACAACAGTAACTTTAAAATTCTATTAATTTAAGTACACTGGTTTTTTATAGTATCTTCTATAATTGCTTTTTATGATTTTGTAATTATATGATGGTGCGAATATGCACTGCCATTTTGGAATATGGTTTCTTTGTTTCTTGATAACTTTTATGACATCTTAACTTACTTATATAAAATGTTTTTATAATTATTGATTGCACTTTATATGACTTTATGCCACAATGCACTTTAATATGCCACATATGAAATGTTCACTGTGTAAATGATATAGTACACTTTGCGCTTTGCGACAAATCTAAAGTGAAATAATGCTGTGTGTCCGATCAGTACTGGTTGCTAGGCGACAGCTTTGAAGGTTAGCCAGACAGTGCATAAGTATGAGCATTGCCAGGGTGACTTGTTAAACTAGGGCACTACTTCATACTGCAGGACACTGAGCTTGCGAAAGTGACGTAAGGGTATGTGGGGTCACAAACCCAGTAGCGAGGATTACGCTGCAGGCTGTGCACACTTAGGGGACTATTTATTAAAGTACTACAGGTACGAAATACATAAAATTCATATTTGATCATACTGTGTGTATTTTCTGTGACTTTTTCGTATAGTTGCGCAACTTTTTCGTACTTTGCGACAAGATTTGTGCAACAAAATCGTATTGTCGTGCTGAGTACAAAAGTTTCGGATTCATTCAAGCTTCGGGATCGTGACTTTCCTTGGGCCAGGTTGGAGCTGCAGAGTGCCATTGAGTCCTATGGGAGGCTTCCAAAAATATGCACAGAAGGATCAAAGTCAGAAAGGTTTTCCAGCCATTTACAATCGTTCGGATACAAAAATTTCGTGACTTTCAGATCATAAATACGATATTATCGTGACTAACATGATTTTATCATAAGCATTTTCATGATATTTGCGATCATCAGAAATTATCGTATTTAATCCGAATTTTTCCCATTTCGGGTTTCGAACTCTTACTTTAATGAATAGACACCTTAGTGTTCTAATTACATAAGGTATTTATTCAGTTTTTGAGCTATCACTTACCAGAATTCCCCTTGACAAAGGCTTTCTGCTGAAACGTCTGGGAATTCCCATTTTGGCCAGGGTATCCGTTTCCTTACGGTTTTATTCTTCTTGTGCTTATGGTGGTATGTATTATATGTATTTGAATGTGCTAATATATGTACAATATTGTGCTGTTTGTGATATATTTAAAGATATCTCTTTTTGATAACATCACCTGTTTGTTTCAATTGTTTCTTTGAATGCAAGCCCCTTTTTGGCTTATTTGTACTCTTGGACTTGTTCTACATAGTGAGTTGGACATACATTTTTTTGGAAAACAAAGAGATTTTAAGTTCCAGAATCCATCACTAGACAATGAAACAAAGAGAGAAGCTGCATTTAACTATGAGCCTAAGGGGACAGGGTAACTAGCCCCTGCAGAACTGGCAAACTATAATGATTAATTTCAGTCTGTGGAATTAGGTATGTCTGTGTAAAAAAGAAAACATTGATTCCCCACATTCAATCCCTTGCAAAATCTTGCTGACTACATTTTAAAATTATTGCAAGAATACATCCCTATCTCAGTCAGAAAACAACAATACTAGTCCCCTTATTAATCATGTCCTGTTAGACTGGCTTTTAATACATTCTCACATCAGATGTAAACTTCTCACCTCACCTACAAAGCTCTCAATAACAATGTTCCACCATACTTTTCAAGCCTCATTTCCAAAAACTTTCCAAACAGACCATTTCACCACATGCATGCCTCCAAGAGTTCACCAGAGCAGCTCCCTGCCTGTGGAATTCATTATCTCGCAGCATTAGACAGTGATGAGGGATATACCATAGCACTGTGCTGTCCAACTTCTGTGGTACTGAGGGCCAGAATTTTTCCGACCTACGTGGTGGAGGGCCGATAATGGAAGCCAGTTTTGACCACTTCCCTTTTTGAATCAGCACCCACTTGAAACCACACCCGTGTTATCACATGACCATACCCATAATAATGGTTGTAGTACAGCAAAAACCTGCCATACTCTGCCTTCCCTACCCTGCCTGTGTGTGCCATACTCTGTCTTCCCTACCCTGCCTGTGTGTGCCATACTCTGCCTGCCCTACCCTGCCTGTGTGTGCCATACTCTGCCTTCCCTACCCTGCCTGCGTGTGCCATACTTTGACTGTGTGTGCCATTCTTGGCTGGTTTGTGCCATACTTGGCCTGTGTGTGCCATACTCTGCCTGCCCTACCCTGCCTGTGTGTGCCATACTCTGCCTGGCCTATGCTGCCTGTGTGTGCCATACTCTGCCTGCCCTACCCTGCGTGTGTGTGCCATACTCTGCCTGCCCTACCCTGCCTGTGTGTGCCATACTCTGCCTGCCCTACCCTGCCTGTGTGTGCCATACTCTGCTTGCCCTATGCTGGCACACACAGGCAGGGATTATTTGTGGGTTTCTACTGCTCCTACAGTCTGTCTGAGGTGTGAACAGGGGAACAATGTGGGTGATTACAGCCTGAGCCTGAGGTGTGAACACTGCAGGGGGTGAACAATGCAGAGATTAAAAGGTGTAAACAACACAGGGGATTACATTTTTAAACAATACAGAGGGTTTACAGCCTGAATCTGAGGTGTGAACCATGCAAGGGGGGCAGTTAATCACAGTACTGATACCATTTAAAGCTTCCACAAGAGTAAGCCATCAAAGCAGCCAGACAGGTGGGGGGCCACACAGAGGGGGGTCGCGGGCCGCATGTGCAGGCCGCCAGTTGGACAGCACTGCCATAGCACATTAATTTCTGTACATTACGTTCTACTGACCCATTATCTCCTCACTAACACTGTTAGTATTTTCCCAACATATACTTTCCCTTACAACTACATAAGTTTATACCTTGTAATGTATCACTTTGTAAATAATGTATCACTTTGTAAGTTATTTTACCTGTACGTACATATTACAATAAATGTAATAATCATAATAGATAATTCGTTTGCACATGGATAGAAAACCGGCTACAGGATCGGGTACAGAGGGTGGTTGTTAATGGTACATTCTCTACTTGGAATAAGGTTCTCAGTGGGGTCCCTCAGGGTTCTGTACTGGGTCCACTTTTGTTTAATTTGTTCATAAATGACTTAGGGGAGGGTATTATAAGTAATGTATCAGTGTTTGCAGATGACACATAACTCTGCAGACCAGTCAGTTCTATCCAGGATGTGGCATCCTTGCAGCAGGATCTTGGCCAACTGGCAATCTGGGCGGCTAAGTGGCAGATGAGATTTAATGTGGATAAATGTAAGGTCATGCACCTGGGATGTAAAAATATGCAAGTCACTTATACCCTTAAAGGAGACATATCCTATAAAAAATAACAATGTACCAATGAATTATACTCCTCTAGATATAGAAGGTTTGTGCTTAAAAAAGTTGTGTTTCTGACTGATTTATTGAGAAATTCCACAAAAACCCCACTAGCCCCGCCCATTTGTTCCACTTCCTGCTGGCTGAATTCTCTGGATGAGCTGGGGAGCTGGCGGCCCTCCGTACCCTGCACTGTAGGATAGGAACCAATCAGCAGCTAGGCTGACCTGATAGGGAACTGAAGCCTCTCTGTGCTTGTGTGACTGCAGGGCTGTGATTGGCTCACCCCCTCCTACTGTGCTTCTGGCTGGGACCGTTAGGACACGCCCACTCTCCATTTCACACTGGACAGAGAAGTGATAGGATCTATAGGGAGCTCCAATAAATGGGCCATTGTTACAGATAGGGTTAATTTTTAGCCCAAAGGGAAACCAGCACCGGATATTATTCATAATTGTCTACAAAATAAGCGTTTTTCCCCATTTATCCAATATGTCTCCTTTAATGGGACTGCACTAGGCAAATCCATAATGGAGTGGGGCTTTGGAGTCTTTGTAGATAATAAACTTGGCTGTAGCAAGCAATGCCAGGCAGCAGCTGCAAGGGCAAACAAGGTTTTTAGCTGTATTAAAAGGGGCATAGATTCACGGGAGGAGGGGGTTATTCTTCCCCTTTACAGAGCACTGGTAAGGCCCCATCTAGAATATTAACAGAAAAAGCCAAACTAGGAAAAAATCAATCAAGGAAATTTAAATTTAAATAAAGTATACTAAATCCTGCAGACTCAGCCCTCTAGTGTCCAAAAGAGGGAAAAATGCATTACTGAAAAATTAAGTCTGCAACAGAATAAAAAATTAAAAATACAATTCTTTATTATAAACAATTAACAAATCATACCCGATGTATGCAGCCTAACTCATGTCATGCTAATCTAGCACTTAATCATAGGCTCAACAAGATTTGTTTACACATCTATATATACATGGTAAAGGATGCTTAAAGGGTATGGAAAGTCTCAGTTTACACTGGAGAAGAGGGGCTTAAGAGGTAACATGATAAAAATGTATAAAAATATAAGGGGATCATATAATAACCTTTCTAATGTTTTATTTACCAGTTCCAACGGACACAAGGGCACCCACTCCTTAGAAGAAGGGAGGTTTAAATATTCGGAAAGGATTTTTTACTGTGAGAGCTGTGAAGTTGTGGAATTCCCTCCCCGAATCAGTCCTGCTGGCTGATACATTATATAACTTTAAGAAGGGGCTGGATGGATTCTTAGCAAGTGAGGGAATACAGGGTTATGGGAGATAGCTCTCAGTACAAGTGAGGGAATACAGGGGTATGGGAGATAGCTCTCAGTACAAGTGAGGGAATACAGGGTTATGGGAGATAGCTCTCAGTACAAGTGAGGGAATACAGGGTTATGGGAGATAGCTTTCAGTACAAGTGAGGGAATACAGGGGTATGGGAGATAGCTCTCAGTACAAGTGAGGGAATACAGGGGTATGGGAGATAGCTCTCAGTACAAGTGAGGGAATACAGGGGTATGGGAGATAGCTCTCAGTACAAGTGAGGGAATACAGGGGTATGGGAGATAGCTCTCAGTACAAGTGAGGGAATACAGGGGTAGGGGAGATAGCTCTCAGTACAAGTGAGGGAATACAGGGTTATGGGAGATAGCTCTCAGTACAAGTGAGGGAATACAGGGGTATGGGAGATAGCTCTCAGTACAAGTGAGGGAATACAGGGTTATGGGAGATAGCTCTCAGTACAAGTGAGGGAATACAGGGTTATGGGAGATAGCTCTTAGTACAAGTTGATCCAGGGGCTAGTCCAATTGCCATCTTGGAGTCAGGAAGGAATTTTTCCCCTTTGTGGCAAATTAGAGAGGCTTCAGATGGGGTTCTTTTGCTTTCCTCTGGATCAACTAGAAGTTAGGCAGGTTAAATATAGGCATTATGGTTGAACCTAACTTATTATGTTACTATAATGTAAACTTTTACATTAAAATGTACATAGATGTCTATATAATGTATCTATTTTTTATAAAAATATATATAATATTTTTGTTAAGGCAACAATTATCATTAAAATTCCAATTGAAGGCCTATGGAACACAGGGAATTTTATCCACCACTAATCTCTTTAAATGATTTTTTTCTAATATAAAAATGTATTAAATATGTTTGTGCTTAATCCAAATACAGTCCAACAAGAACTAACAATCTAAACATAGGTGTGTCCCCTAGTTTGCACCTTATGGATAATCACAAAGGACTGAATGCAAATGTCTATAAATTCCAAGAATAACCTAAAAATGATTTATATACAAGCAGACAAAAGGAATCTGTGGTATGCTGACAGGGATCCCTTGCGCCAGCCAGGGGCAGCATATGGACATTATCATTTGGTTTTAATATTATACTGTACATATGGCAGACCAGGGAAGGAAAAACAAATGTAAGGGGAAAGTGTAATTAAATGTACTCAGCTTGTATTTATTGAATTTTTTAGCTGCAGTCTGAGATACCAGGTTAGCAATTAGAGTTGCTAAGGGACAGATGACACATTTGAAAACCACATATACATTTTTGTGATCCATATAAAATATTCAGTGACATTGAATATTAACTCACTGTGATGAATGCGCTTATTTGCAGAAGGAGTGGGCATTCCCTCCTTTTGAGGTCACCCCAACACCTTTGAAGCTCTCTGAAAGCTCTCTGAATGTCTTCATTAGCCCAGTTTTATTCTGGATTAGCTTCGGGCCTACTTGATTATATTTAAGTGCACATACTGATAATTTAGTATGAACCCTGGCACACGGTCATACCTTTGAAAAGAATAATGAATAATTGTAAACATTAATGTATTTCTATAAAATGGTGTTTGATACAAAAAGATCATGACAATCATGTCCTTTTACATCAAAAGTAGTGTGTGTATCTGTCGAAATAGAAATAAAGTATACCACTAATGAAGCTGAACTAGCTCATTCAGCAAGACAGTGTAGTGGTTAACACAGCTGCCTTAGTATAAAAATGGATCAGACTCAAGTTATAAACAGTTAATGTAGATGTCTAAAAATGCCCTTTTACTTAAAAAAACAGTTGATGTGGATCTCTGAAGTTTGACTAGCTCATTCAGCAAATTAGTGTAGTGTTAACACAGCTGGCTTTGGCAAAACAAGATTTCAGGTCCAAACCTGAGTAAAAAAAATAGTAAAAAAAGTAAAGTAAAAAGTTAAGTAAAGTAAAAAATATTCTTTTACATCAAATGCAGTGGATATTTGTCTCAATAGAAATAAAATACACTGCTGATGAAGCTGGATAGTGGATAACAGCTGGTTTGCCATAACAAGGTTTCAGGTTCAAATTTAAATCTGTGTAAAAATTTAATTTTACATCAAATGCAATCTATGCATCTGTCTATATACAATAAATCAAGCTACAATGATGAAGCTGAACTAGCTCATTCAGAAAGAGTGTAGACTTTGTAATACATTACACTGTTACATTACATTGTATGTTTTGTAAGTGACACATAAATAACAACTTTATCAATGACTTTGCATATTTGCAACCGATTTTCTACAGCAGACACAATTTAGCATCTATATTAAGGCACACCACTCAAGCTTTGATTAAGTCAGCTTTGTGTGAGTGCAATGACAATGGAATTCTGGGTAAGAATGTAGCATTATGGGATTATAACATGGCAAAATGTGGCCATATTTTGCAATTTACACATTGGTGAAATTTGATCATACTGATAATTACTGACTGAGTGTAGCCAATTCAATTTTTTTTTTAATTAACATTCACAACAATGTCCCGTAACAATGTAAGTTAGGTGATGGGATGCCCCTTATGAACAAAGAATAGGATTCGATACAAATTTAAAGAAGAATCTCACAAGCTTCTCCGGTCAGTGTAGTCCATATTGAGTACACTTGAGTACAATACACAGGCTGATAAGCTGCCAAATCTGTCTGAAGGACCTGAATTGGCAGCTAAAATCTGCCAGCGTATGGCTACCTTTAGTGTACAAAAAAGTTGAGTTTGTACATTGAAAATATCCCCCTTGTAATAGGTACAAAATTTAGTCCCTTACGCAATCTAGTATGTCAAGGATGGGATAGGAAAACACAAATCAGACATTGCCACAAATAATTATACCCATGTAGCACAACACTTTATGAAAAAAGGTTATAATCCAAAACAATTGAGGATTCCGATACTTGAATCCGATACCTAGGAGGGGGAGCAACAGAAAGTGGATTCTTTTATAGCGTAAAGCCAGATGGACTTATAAGCTGAACAGTTACACCAAATGGTTTAAATTAGTGTATTGAATATCACTGGTTTTTATAAAGGGTTTCCTCTAAGTGCAAAAATAATACTGTATGGTGTGTAGTTACTTCTTAACAGTATCGGACTGGCCCAAAGGAATACTAGTAAAACTCCTGGTGGGCCCAGGTGTCAGTGTGTTCTCCTGCCTCTTACCATTTGGCCTAATTTATGGTCATTCCCTATTTCTCTATGGGAACAGAGAGACTAAATATAAAGAAGAATAGATTTTAGAATGTAAAGTTAAAAGACTAGAAATATATAGAGGTGGAGTGAGGAGTGAATGAAAAATAGTTTGGGGAGTGGGCCCATGGTCTTGGGTTTCTAGTGGGCCCCTGTCATTCCAGTCCGACACTGTTTCTAAATCCATTTATCAGGTATTCTTCAGTTTGGTGAGTATTTCCCCTCCAGTCTATTCATTTTTCCCACTAGAAGTGGTTTTCTATTTCTTTGGGTAGGCAGTTCTCAGGAGATTTGTAAAAATATACAAATTTGTACAGTTCTAATTTTATTTTTTATTCTTTATATGGGATATCATTATCTCTTTCAATGAATATATAATTGTGTGGATTATTACAAATACAACATGTCTTTGGGAAAATATTAAAATGTAGTGATATACAAGCTATTATGCTTATTGTTTCTAGTCACACTGCGGTATATGGGAACTGTATACAGAGTGTTTTAATTTAGCTCCGAAGTAACTTGGTTGGCAAGATGGCTGAAACATTTGGATATGTGGTTGGCATAATGACTTTCCACCCTATGGGCTGGTTGACCAATCAGGGTTTCGCTGTCTGAGGCCATAAACAAGTAAGGGCAGTATTCACTGAAATCATCCGCACATCTGAGACGGACGCCTTTTGCAAGTAAGACGAGGTGAATGCTTACTAATAGCGCCCTCAATTGTCAACATGTAATGTTGCACATGATGTAAGATGTCACTATGTCACAAAGTGAGGTGCTAATTTTAAGTAAAGGGACTTTCACACTGTAATTGTTTGTGTGCTGTTTACCACTGACAAAGGGAGCGTGAGGCTCCTGAAATGTTTGGCTTTCTCTTACACTTTGCAAATAAACCATTTGAAGGTACTTTGCTACAAGTCTGTTGTAAATGTGTATCCTTCTACAATTCTTTATGAATACAAAACATTGGATGTATTCATGGAGATTCATGGGGTAGAGATCGTCTTTGCTCTCCAGAGTGAAAAAGACCTGGACCTGTGTTGCATAGTCATAAATAGGGTGCAAACATACAAAGAACATGGTGGTCTGTTCTAGTTTTCTGCACTTTTTAAATGAGGCCCCATATCTTTGATTATAAACATTTTGCAAAATTTTGCCAGGACAGATTTGCTTATTGCTAGTCCTATTTATTAGGGATGCACCAAATCCAGGATTCAGTTCAGGATTTGGGCAAGATTTGGCCTTAATGCAAATCAATAAAATCACGTGACTTTTTGTCACATAAGCACAGAAGTTGAAAAATCATTTTCTCTCTTCCTACAGCCAGGCATCAATATAGAAGGATGTAACAGTAAAGATGGATCAGAAGAAAGTAAAAGACCCAAACAGGACCCTTTTACCCTTTCTTCATCGTAAAAATTTGAGCCACGCATATATGGAAATCCAAGATGACGACAATGACGCTCGGTAAGCGACTCAATGAGGGGTATGGAAGATTAACCAGGGCTACGACAGACTTATTACAGACAACTGGAGACACCTCAATTGCAGTCAACAACGCAACTCCAATCCCTACTTGACAAATCTCCCATACAATTAGTCAGCCATTTCTGAACTAAAAGCAGAAGTAGACACATAAGATGACTGAACTGATAAACTCAAAACAACTACAGATGGCCTGTTAAAACCCCAAGCAGTTCTCGAAGAGGAAAACACATCACTTAGAGAGGAGACAAAGTACCTCAAAACCTTGCATAAGGACTTGGAGTGGAGACAAAATCTGCGGATTAGTGGTATCCCCAATAATGTTTCAGCACCCAATCTATTTACCTACCTTAGAGGCCTGTTTTTCTAAATTAACCCTGATATATACCTCCAGAAGTGTGGAGAATGGACAGGGCCCGCAAGGCCTTGGGCGATAATACCACTAACCTACCTTAAGACATTGTGGTCCACTACTTTGAGAGCAACACCTTTCACACAACAACACCTTTCCTACCAAGGAGCCATCTTGCAAATATTTGCAATGATCTTTCCCTAATAACTCTCACAAAGCAAAGATTACTAAAGAAGCAGTGGGGACTGTCACCTCAAGCACATTTCATAGTGAAAGCAGGGAGCACAGCCATCTAAAGCACATTATACTGAGAGATGAAGAAGGTACTGCCACCTAATGCATATTATACACAGCAAGAGGCGGTGGGGACTGACACCCCAAGCACACTACATACAGTAAGAAGCAGTGGGCATTGCAATTAACTGCACATTATATAAAGTTAGAGGCAATAGATACACCCCAATCACTACCCAACTCCCCCTACCAAGAAGCAATGGTTTTAAAAGCAGAAATTTGAAGTATAATTTGATTTTCTCATGCATGTTTAACAACATTGTTGGATTATAATTGTATAGTTCTACTAGCTGTCTAGTATTTAAAAAATTCCGCTGTATTAGCAATCGGGAACACTGCTAGGCCCACAAATATACAAGTCATCATACATATTTATGTATGGAGCTCACCTTCTCTTTTACTTTTTTCCAGATTTCCTATTATGCATCTGTTTTTTAACCATTTCACTTAGAGGAGAAGGAAAGCGATTTTGGCATTTTACTGCCAATAGATTTGCCACATCACTGCAACCTAGAACACTATATTTATTCTGCAGAAAGCATTACCATACCTGAGTAAAGAGCTCTAGAAGCTTTCTCTGTTTGTTTAAGACAACAACTGCGATTTTAAGTAGTTTCCTGCTACAGCTCTAGCAGTTGGTAGCTTAGATCACACATTCATAAGGGTGGGAGGAGGGTGTTCTTAGCATTCTCGTGGAAGGGGAGAGAGGAAGTCAGATACCCTAAGAACATGTTTACAAAAAAGGAGACAAGAAATTGTGTGTTTCTTTTGATAGAGGACTTAGTGCAGCTTTTCTGTGAGTGCTTATAGCTGTATTTACATAGACCTTTTTTTGATAAAGCTTACTTAGTTTTTACCTTTCCTACTCCTTTAAATACTTTTATTTTCTCCCTCCCTTTTTCTTGTCTCCCTCCTCCTCACCTCTTCTTTCCTCTTGCTAGCATACTTTCATTTCCTTCCTTGCCTTTTTCTTATTTTAGATCTCATAATTTTTCCCACCATCTGCACAACTCTTTCCATTTTCTCCCATTGCTCAAACACTTACTCGCTCTGCTCTGCAGTAAGATTGTGCATCTCCTTCCTGTGTTACTGTTTCCTTCCTGTGTTACTGTTTCGAATTTCCCACACAGCAAGTAGGTGCGCAATCTTCTTGCAGAGCAGAGCGAGTAAGTGTTTGAGCAGTAAATAGAAAGATAATCAGAATTGCAACCATAACCCCCCCCATCGAAAAAAAAAAGAAAAGAAAAAGATACTGCCTGCTGTGCTGCCCCCTGGACACTGCCGCCCTATGCACTGGCCCTCAAGTGCCTTACAGTAAATATAGCCCTGCCCAGAGCGTGATATCCCTGGTGCCTGTAAGGGTTAAAACACACAAACCATTTCTCTATCACTTTAAATGTTAAAGGCCTGAACTCTCCAATTAAGCCTGCCCTACTATATCGAGAACTAAATTCTGTGGTCCCCTCTATCTATTTTTTTACAAGAAACTCTTAGAAATGTGTTAAAGGATAGGGGATTTTACTATAAGAAAGCCAACAAACCCCATACACTCTTAGCAAACAAATTGAAAGCTAAACAAGTACTTAACAACCATCAGACAATCCAAACATCCAAAGATTTGATTTGTTCACAACAAGTTATAGCCACAGAATTGAACTGTATAAACTCTTCCCTAAAGAAGAGAACAAACACTCACTTTAGAAACAAAAGGAATTTCTTGCCAAAGCCAAACTTCCTAAAATTAGCGAGATGGCTTTGGCTACACTTAACTAATTAATTTATGAGGAAAAACTAACAGATGTGTTAAACGATATGCCCATCAACAAAACACCTGGAGCAGATGGGCTACCTTATAGATATTACAAAACATTTAGAGACCTCCTAGTACCTTATATGACACTGTTATTCAACAGTTGCCTAAAAGGCTCTCCACTTCCAGTCCTCAATTTCTTTATTACCCTTATCCCTAATATGATACAGATTCTAAATAAGTAATTGTTGAAAACTGTTTAATTAAAATATAATTTAAAAAAAATACACCTAAGTGCACTGTAAATAAGGGGTGGCAGTGGATACTAACAACTACAACCTATACAACATGTGGGAAGGTGGCAGCCTCCTGGAGAAACAATGGCAAGTTGATAAGTTACTTACTGTTTAATTTTGATATTGGGTATACAGTATAAATGTAGCAACTTGTTTGTCTTTTAACACTGCCAATAATTTCCCACTCTGTCTGGAATCCCATGCAAAGAACATTCCCGCATTTAGTTCATTCAGATAAAGTGGACATTGCTGTATTTGTATATGTATTTTCTTTACTCTCTTTTATACTGGAACCATGCATTTCAGCACTTCCTCTACCACTACTGGTGTATGTCATTATTTATATAAGCTTCCATAAATATTAAGTATTCCTTTTTTATTTTACTCAGACAATCTGGAGCCACCAAAAAGGATTAACTTAATTTCGAAACCAAACTCTTTTTTTTTGTCTGAATGGGCCCAGGCATAGAGCCAAATACTTTAACTTTCCATTCAGCACTTCCTAGATGACACTGCACTCCACACATTCCCCTTCCCTTCTCTTAGGTTCCCTTTAAATCTGCTTGTGTATTGCCACCTTTTGTCATGTTTGATCAGAAGGGCTTTAATGTGATCTTTGAGTACTATAAAAATATTATCTTGAAGTAAGAAAAAGAGAAATTTTCTCTAGTCTGTAGTTTAGTGTTCATAAAATAGTGGCTGAATGTCTGCAGTTTGCTTTGCAAAGTCATACATTGTTTTTGGGGCACTAAATGATCTGGTATCTTTACATCTTTCATTTTTTGGTTTTATTTTTGGTCTGTCTCCCTTAAAGGGGTTGTTCACCTGTGAGTCAACTTCTGAGACATTTTGCAATTTTTTATTAATGGTAGTTTTTCAAGTATTTTACTTTTTGTTCCGAAGCTCTCCAGTTTGGAATTTCAGCAGTTATCTGGTTGCTAGGGTCTTTCTATAAAGGAGACTGCTTAGAAGATAAATGATAAACAGACCTAATTTGCATAATCAAGAAAAAGGAGATATCACCAATAAGACAGAAAGGGTTTCTTTACTGTGTGGACAGTTAGGTTAAGAAATTTCCTACTAAGGGAAGAGGTAATAAATGATTTATAGGCAAAGTGTTTAGAAAATTTGAACTGAATTTTTTTAACAGCATATTACTGTGTGTTACAGCACTGGGAGAGATTTGTAAAGCCAGCACAAAATTGTTCAGTGATTCCACCAAATGGGGTCAAAATGTCACCCAACTACTAAATAAAAAATACACACAGGCAGTTTTTATGGACTGGTATTCTCAACAGGCAAGTGTGTCACATATTGAACTTCGGGTCACAAATCAGCCTCCCTGGCAAGTATTCTTTCCTTCATGTTTCAAAAATGGTCATTCACTCAGGAATGGGTTGTGATCTCCCAGAATTGCTGCCCAGATGTTTTCAAGCTAGCCACATTACTCTCTGCTTGTTAACCCTCAGTGATGTTCTGCTGCCCTGGGACAGCTGGGTAATTTAGGATGTGAATAAGGGGGGGGGGGTAAGTACACAATGTTTGTGTTTAATATCAAATAAAGTACCGGAACACATATATTTATAAAGATGTAATATTTTACTCACTTAGTTGAAGAAAAGAGAATCCACAAAGGCTGCACCAGGGAATTTTTTCAAAAGAACCCCAGTATTCCACTTTTGTGAAGTAAAGAATTATAGGGATGCAGGTGATAAATAAAACATTAAATATGCCTAGAACTGATAAAAATAAGGCTGCTTCACCAAAACTGGCACCACCTAGGATAAGCTTAAACAACACCTGCAAGAAACAGAAGAAAATGAATAAATGGAGATTATTAAATATACAGGAATATACTGTATCTATATGCTGGACTAGTGATACAAGCATTTGCAACATGTGATTATGGATGTATATGCATGACTGTAAAAATCATTAGTAAGCTGTATATATTGAAGATCATACATCTTACTTATAAGTGCTCTGTGCTGCACTGAAGGAATTGCAGATTCCATAAGGCAAGGAAGAACTCTGTCCACTACTCTGAAATATATTTAATTGCAGTTACCTGCTGAAGTTATTTCTTGCCTTCAGGGACGCCGCTCCCTATAAGCAGAGTACTCTGCATAGGGCACCAACTCCCAGGGGGGCACCAACTCCCAGGGGGGCACCATCCCAGCTGCTCCAAAAAAAAAACATTTTTATATATTATAACATACCCCTCAACACTGTCCCGCCGGTTTTTATAGCGCATCCCGCTGTCCCGGATAGTTCAATCAATCTATGGGGGCTATTGGGGGCACTTACTATGGGGGCATTGTCTATGGGGGCAATTGGGGGCACTGTGTGTGGGGCCCCTATAGTAGGTGTTTTTTTTAATTATTTTATTTTTACTTCCGTAATATTTGGGGGAGGGGGCACAAAAGTAAATTTCTGCTTAGGGCACCCATTTGGCCAGCAGCGGCCCTGCTTGCCTTATGGAATTTGAAATTCCACTAAACTCAACAACAGAATCCCAGTTTTTATTTTCTGTGTTGCTTCAAATGAGTACCAACATTTCAACATGTGCCAGTTACACATTCATCCAGTTCCAATGTACCAGACACAATTCAAGGGACCTCTGTCCCCAGGAAACATTGTAACTGTTATGAGTTCCATCCTGCTCTCACAACCCAATCATATCAATCTATAAATCTTCTAGGAAACAAACAGACCTCTGGGATATTCTTTAACAGAACATTTTTGCCAAAGGGCTGCTACCAGGGCCTCATTTCTAAGACCATTCTCCACAGCATGAGTTCTAAATTCCATGGCATACCGGCAGGTGGTGCAGTTGTCCTGGCATAATGGTTGAGGTTGTAGCCGCACAAAGAAAAACATCAAAAACTTTACAGTATCATTCAAATAGAGTGTTAGCATTGTAGAAGAGTTTACTGTTGTTCTCACAAAGGGCCAGATTCAATTCAGTGAGAACATTTTTTATCATGTGAAAACTTATTGATGAGATTCAATTTGTAATGCAATTCATTTTAGAAAAATCTTAAAGTTTATCATGTAAAAACTCTATTAAAGTCTATGGGAAAAAACTGGAACTGAATTTTGGAAAAAGGTTTTTCTCCTTGAATTTAATCTTGTCTATGAGCTTTCACATGATAAACCACAAGATAACTTTTTATCAATGAATAGAATTTGGCCAAGTGTTCCTTAGCCAACGATTTGCCTGTCACCAATGAATTATATACCCCACAATGGTTTACTTGGAAAAGAAGGTGGTGGGACCGGAGTTCAAACTGTACGACCACTTTTCTTTCTTTGAGAAAGGCTGTGGATACGGCCGAAATGTTAGATTGACGTTTTTTCACAATAAATGCATTTTTTATTTTTCCACTAAGTCATGTGAGTGCGGCATTTGTTCTAATTGTGCTATATATATATATATACAGAAAAGAACAGAGCACACCCTAATAGTAATCAAATGCCCCAGGTTCTTGCAAAAACCATGTATATAGCAAGACAATGAGCCGCACACGCAGGGACTTTGTTAGAAAACAAAATTTTTTTTAATGAAAACGATCCAACGTTTCGAGCACCAACTGTGCTCTTCCTCAGGTTCCTGAGGAAGAGCACAGTTAGTGCTCGAAACGTTGGATCGTTTTCATTAAAAAATGTTTTGTTTTCTAACAAAGTCCCTGCGTGTGCGGCTCATTGTCTTGCTATATATATATATGTATATAGCATTTCTAGCCATATATTGTTTAGGCTTTAAAGGCAAAATGTACCTCCCCCCTTTTTTGACATGAGCCTTCCAACCGGGCTCATGCTCATGTGTACTTTCCAAAAAAATATGCAAAATTGCATGCACATGTGGCCCTTGTCTAGTATAAGATTTGGATGCGAACTGATGCAGAATAACAGGTATAGAGAAAGGAACAATGTAATCACTACCAGCCTTTGGCAACACTATACCTGTTAGAGGTATATATGATTTTAAGCATTATTCAAAAGCCTCTCACAATATATATACCAAAACTGTGATTTAAAAAAAATGAAATGGGGCAGGAGTATATGATTTTGCCAAGTTGAAAAACAGAAATGTTGTAAGCTTGAGTTTTGATATGTTGAATAATGTTGTTTCAAAATAAATTAAGAGTTGTCAGGCCCCTGGCCCATAAGTCATATATAGATGTGAACCATATATGGCCATACCGTATATACTCGAGTATAAGCCGAGTTTTTCAGCCCTAAAAATGTGCTTTAAAAGTAACCATCGGCCTATACTCGGGTATATACGGTAATTGCACTCAAACTTCATGCAATACGGTAGTTGAGCGTGCCGGCCTCCAGCAGCGTGTTACTGTTGCTACTGTTAGTGCCAATATTTGGCAGAATGACAATGACAGTAAGTGACACAAAGAGCAGTGCTGTTACTCCACACTATTGAGATGCTTGGTTATGATATCCTTGTGCTAGCCGTGGTCCCTAGCCTTGCTTAATACACTCATATTTGTTTATATTAGGGCTGTTTGCTGGAAAATCCATAGCCTGAATAAATTGAGCTTTTCTTTAAAAATTAGTAGTCCTATGAATTACGGACCTCCAACCTCCATGCAGTGAAGTGAAGAGCAATTCTATTTTATCTGCTGCTTGCAATTTGGTGCAATTTGGCGTATTTAAAGAATACAGAAATGCCATATTTACTTATGGGATTAAAGATTTTGTATACCGGTATATGGATACTTTTCATGCTGCACCATTGAGGGGCTTATACTCGAGTCAATACATTTTTCCAGTTTTCTTAGGTGAAATTAGGTACCTCGGCTTATATTCGGATCGGCTTATACTCGAGTATATACGGTATATAGATGTGAACTAATCCCGAATGAACCTCACTGCAACTGTTTGGGGTACCTTAAAAAGGCAGCCCTGAAAAATGTCCAAGTCTGTTTTCCCAAAAACATTATTGAGGAGTATAAAATCACCCCTAGTATATTTTTCATTATTTCTGTGTATAAGGTACCTTGTAAAGTGCAGACATAGATGCAGATCCAACCACCAATGCAATTCCTATGACTGAATGACTGTGAAATCCATCTGCATAAGTCATCATCACAATTCCTGCAATAGCAAAAATAGCAGCTACAATCTAAAACAAAGAAAAAAGTAGTTTTAGACTTTAAAGTTACTATATATCTATACAGTTCATCCCTAAAGACTGGTTGCAATATGCTAAGTTGTGAAAATACAATTATGTAGATGTCACAAAACATTTTTGTGGAAATGTTATTAAATAATATTTGTCTAATGTGCATGACATCAGCACCTTATTATGAGCATGTACTGAAGTTAATGCTTGTTGAAATTTACTGCCTAACAGCAAGTAGCATGTGCTCTGTAAGTACTGATCAGATCTGAGAAGAGTGCCGAGATAACCATAGGCATTAAGTTGAAATGGGACCTTAGCAGTTCCACTTATTATTCCATACAAATCTAAGCAGCTCCAAATGTATTGTGTTGGCAATACAAATAGCAGACTATAATGGGGTGCATCACTAGGTATTTTGTACAGGTAAGGGATGGGATCTATTATTCATAATGCTTGGGACCTGGGTTTTTTTGGATAATTGATATTTTCGTAATTTGGATGTCCATACTCCATACAAAATAATTTAAACATTAAACACATCCAGTGGAATTATTTTAGCAATATGGGTTAATTCAGTTTAGTCAGGATCAAGTACAAGGTATTGTTTTATTATAATAAGGGAAAACATTTTTATTAATTAAAATTACTTGCTTAAAATGGGCTCTATAGGAGATGGCCTTCCTATAATTTGGAGCAATTAAAAATATGCTGCAGAGTGCAACAAGGTACAGCTTTGACCCTTATTTCCCTGAGACATAATTTTACATTATGCTACATTTTTTTTACTTCAGAGAAAGTAAATGATGAAAATTAAGTAACAAAAACTTGTCAAACCAGCTTTAGTACAGATACAGACAATAAATAATTGAATCCAACATTTTATTTGACTTACCCTAACACCCATAAACTTGTCCCGCAGGATAATCCAGGAAAGTAAAAATACAAAGGCTTTATTGCAGCAGAACAAGGCAGAAACATCAGTTGTGCTTATTTTTTTTATAGCATGTAAATAAAGATAATTTGTTAGTATCCAAAGAACACCGAATGGAGCTGCCTTTGTAAGAAATGCCTTTAATGTCAGTCCATTGTCTCCAAAAAATCTGCAGCATTCCCTAAAAAAAATATAGCAAGAAAATAAGGAGATAATAGCTTGCTAGAACATTTACTATATTGTTATAAAGGACAATAAGAAGGCAAAAGGCTGCAGGCAGAATGATTTAATACAGGTCATAAATATATTTTTAAATACTGTTGTCTAAGGGGCTGATTTACTTACCCACGAACGGGTCGAATGGAGTCCGATTGCGTTTTTTTCGTAATGATCGGTACTTTGCGATTTTTTCGTATGTTTTGCGATTTTTTCGGATTCTTTACGAATTTTTCGGATCCAATACGATTTTTGCGTAAAAACGCGAGTTTTCCTATCCATTACGAAAGTTGCGTAAAAAGTTGCGCATTTTGCGTAGCGTTAAAACTTACGCGAAAAGTTGCGCATTTTTCGTAGCGTTAAGTTTTAACGCTACGAAAAATGCGCAACTTTTCGCGTAAGTTTTAACGCTACGCAAAATGCGCAACTTTTTACGCAACTTTCGTAATGGATACGAAAAACTCGCGTTTTTACGCAAAAATCGTATTGGATCCGAAAAATTCGTACAGAATCCGAAAAAATCGCAAAACATACGAAAAAGTCGCAAAATATTCGTTTTCAAGTCGGAACTTTTCCAATTCGGGTCGGATTCGTGGGTTAGTAAATCAGCCCCTTAGTTTGTAGGATAACTCTAATATGGGTTGTGTGAGTACTTTCTGCTGTGTAAAGTATAATGGGAGTACAACTGATCTGAGCTGTTCTTTGCTCTGCTGAACACAGTAAAGAAGTGTGTTTACACCACCCTCTGTAATGCCCCCTAACATGCATGCTATTAAGAAGCATAGGTTGGGAAGAGTCAGGGGCTGCAAGGCATGGGTCTTATCTATATCTGCCTAAGTGTTTATATTCTCTATATCAGGGGTGCCTGGTATAGACTTTGTCACCCTGTGATCTACTCTTGCCACCTGGCATCCGTCATGAGATCTACCACAGTTAAAATAGTGTGATGTCTAGCATTAGGGGCAATAAGCATCAATCGATGTTTAACAAATACACATAGCAATATATAAATGCAGTGCTAAATTCACATTTAATTCATTATTCAAGTGCCAAATTCAAGTTTAATGTGAAAGGATTGTAGTAGTTTTTACTTCCCTTCTACATGGCCCACTTTGTAGTCTGTGCACAGAAACATATATAAGTGGGAACAGATATATACAGCAGCCTGGTGGGGGGGGGGAGGGGGGGGAGTGTCGGGATGTCATCCCACTGCATTACACCTCGGGGTCTACCAGAAACTTTAAAGTGATCTACTGGTAGACCGTGATCTAACTTTTGGACACCCGTGCTCTATATTTTTCATTCTGGCTTCAGAAAGAATGTAGCTACCAAACGTGAAGTAGAACAGACTCTGCTAAACTGTTTCAAGAATCACAATCAGAAAGGAAAGGGCTGGACAAATATTTTGTTGCAATTACATTTACAAATAATGAAAAAAAAAATGTTAAATATATATTGTATGTAAATTGTTTAGAATGACATTTGCTTTCATTATGCAAAAAAACAGTAGTTAGTGGGTCTCTTAGCTCCTCTTTATGTATCCCTGGTACTTCACTCCACTATTGGAGTCTATATTACATTAAATAGGAATGGTTTGTGAAAGGTGTAGAAAAGCATAATTTTAAATAAAAAAAAAGTCAGCAGGATTGGGGTGTTTGAAAGGTTAGTCAGCAAAATGCAAAAAAAAATGTAACTGCTTCCCTCACTGTAAAGGCCAAAATAGAATGGTTTTTACAGCAACCAGTAGTACTGTGTATTCAAAAAAATGTGCAGTCCTACCGGCTCTTCTTTAAGGGAGTGATGTAAAAATTTGTCATATAAAAGTTTGCAAGTTTATATAGAAATAAATGGGAGTTGCCATAGACAAAGTCAAACCATATTCTCAAACTCAAGTTTTTTGAGCTCATAAACTTGAAAAATTTAAGATTTTAGATTTTTTTATTTAAATGAGGTTCCGAATGGGATAAATTCGGATTGGATACGATAATTTTTTTAAGATTGCAAATATCATGAATATGCTTACGAAAAAATCGTATTAGTCACGATAATATCGTATTGGCGATCCGAAAGTCACAAAATTTTCGTATCAGAACGATCGTAAAATGCAGGAAAACCTTTCCAACTTTGCATGATTCTGGGAGCCTCCCATAGGAATCAATGGCACTCTGCAGATCCAACCTGGCCCAAGGAAAGTCACGATACCGAAGCTTAAATGAATCCGAAACTTTCGTACTCAGCGCGACAATACGATTTTGTCACAACGTATGTAAAAGTCGCCAAAAATACGAAAAAGTTGCACAGGTACGAAAAAGTCACCAAAAATTCACCGGTCGAACGATCGGAGCGTTCGTGGATTAGTAAATGTGCCCCATAGTGATGAGCAAATCTGTCCCAAAAATCTGCCAAAAGATTCGCGAAACAGCAGAAAATTTGCGAAAAGGGAAAATGTTGTGCATCAAAAAATTATTTTCACGGGCGTCAATACTTTGGACGCACGACAATTCTTTTGATGACAGATAATTCTTTTTGGCTTGAGACAATTCTTTTGATGAGAGACAATTCTTTCTGAAGCAAGAGACAATACGTTTGATGCGCGACAATTCTTTTAGACGCGAGAGACAATTCTTTTGATGAGAGAGACAATTCTTTTGATGGGAATCATGACAATATGTTTGGGCCTATCATTTCTCTCATATTTCTCTCCTTTTGTGTCTCATATACAGTTTTATAAGCCTGTAGATCAGTGCTGTCCAACTGGCAGCCCACTGGCTGCATCCAGGCCACAGTCCCCCTAGTGTGGCACCCCACCCGTCTGATTGCTTACCTTTATGTAAGCTTTAAATGGTATCAGTATCAGACTGAATTGTTCACACCTTAGATTCAGGCTGTAGGCACCTACATTGTTCAGCTGTTCACACCTTGGGCAGACTGAGGAGCAGTGCTGCCATTGTGTCACTGTACATAGTTCAGCCCAAAACATTAATCGTGCAGTAGTCTCATTACTTACTTTGCCTGCCCTACTCTGCCTGTGTGTACCATACTTAGCCTGCCCTGCCTGTGTATGACATACTTTCCCTGCCCTATGCTGCTTTGTGTGCCACACCCTGCCTACCCCATGCTGCCTGTGTTTGCCATACTCTGCTTGCCCTATGCTGCCTGTATGTGGCTATACTCTGCCTGCCCTATGCTTCCTGTGTGTGCCATACTCTGCTTGCACTATGCTGGTTGTTGGAGTTGAACCTGGTGGGGTTTGTTCAGGGAGTTTGTTAGCTTTTGGAAATAATTGTTAGGGGGTCCCTAAGGTGTGTTATTATGTGCTGGGGATTGTTGTACTATCCATAAGGGAGGAGGAGGCATATGGATTTAAGGGTATGTCTTAATATGACATCATAAACTTTTTTTGACATATGAGTGATGGTTGTGCTACCACCATTAATGTGGGCATGGTTTTAAAAGCTCTTGTGGTAACATGGGTGTGGTTTGAAGTGGGTGTTGTTTTAAAAAAGGCAGTGTTCAAAACTGGCTCCCATTATAGGCCCTCCACAAATAGTCCAGAAAAGGTCCCTCCCTTGGTATCACAAAAGTTGGATAGCATTTTCTCAGTGTGTCTCTAGGCAGCACAGGAAACAATAGGGTTAATGTGCTCTTCCATTTAGAAGACAGGATGGCATAACAACAAAAAAAGACTAGGTCGTACTCCTAGGCTTTCCCCTTTTCCCCGTGTTAACCCTTCCCCCAGCATTTTCTTGCTATCCTGCTTCCTGGAGGTAGGAAGCCAGGGAGCCCTGCTCCTTTGATTTTTATTTCTTTTATTTTTCATCTTATTTCCTTACAAGTTTATTAGGCCTTGGTTTCCTTTATTGGGCATATTTCTGCACTGCCTTTGGAATCTCATACCATTACCCCCATATAAGCATGCTTCTGTTCTGCTGCGCCATGGGATTTCAATATGCTATATACCTTTCCACCAGTTCCCATGATACATCTAATCCTGTGCAGGCTGCTGCAGTTCAGGACGACGGCCCATTGCAACTGGACCATCTGGTACAAGGCTGCACTCAGCATTCTGGTGCCATCATCCAATGAAGTTAATTATTAGTTAAAACCTCATTAGGATTTCCATTCTTTAGCTTGAAACCTTAAAAATTTGAGGCTGAACAGTAACCTGTAAAGTGAGTGCTGCATGTGGTCTAAGTGTTAGATGTGAATAAGGGTTAAGAAGGTGTTAAAAACAAAAGGAATTAGACAGTAAAATTTGCATGCAGTTTTGGAGCAGCCATCCCATGGAACATTACAGAGTGTAAGGCATTGAAGGAGACATGCAAACTTAAGCATAAACAGACTAAGGTAGATGAGCTAAAATGGCAAGTAAGGGATTGAGGGGTGGGTTGTTGGTCATCAACTTGTACACAACACCAGATTTGCCATTTTGAGTGATTATGCTGGGGAAGGCAGCTCTAAAAGGCATATATGTCACAAGCTGACAACCCAGGAACCCTGTGGTGAAGGCACTCTAGTATAGGAGGGGCACAGAGTAACAGGATGAAAAAGCAGGTTGTAGTAACAAGGGGTTCAGTTATAAGAAAGGCTAATAGGGTAGTCTGCCACAAATCATGCCAAACTGACTGATTATTGGGAGGGGGTAGGAAAGAATTAGGGATCAAGAAAGACAAATACCAATAACAAAGTTAACTGCAGGGAAAAGTCTATAAAAATGATTTTAGGAAGCTAGGCGAGGATTTCCCAGGGATTTATCTCAGATATACTGCCTGTGCTACATTATAATGGTAGTGGGAGCTTAGGGAAATGTATGGATAAGAGACTGGTGTAAGCAGGAGGGCTTTGTGTTTTTAGAGAATGGGAATGATTCTTCTAACAGCAACAGGCTGTTTACCGCAATGATAATGGGCAGCAGAAGATTGCTAGAAGGCTGAAGGAGATTTTAAACTAGGCAAGGCAGAGAAGAGATCAGTCACACAATTGGGCAGTAAATACAGAGGGCTATTCCTCCTTGAGGTGGTATAGGGAAATTAAAAAGAAGGGGGTATATATTTGTATTTTAAGCATGATTTAAAACCCAGTATAAATTAATAAGTTCTGAAGGAGAATGTAAGGCAACGGACAAGTTAATACTAGTAAAATCCTACAGACCTCCACAGTAAGGCAAGAGGAAGAAGCACAGCTGCTGTTGCAAACAGAAGAGGCAGCAAGTTTGGAGCAAGTATTATAAATGTGATTATGAATAACCCAGATATTGACTGAAACAATAAAAATGGCAGCACAGTTAATTGAAACAAGGTAATAAATGTGTGGCATTATGATTTCATGTTACACATTGTTGAACACCCAACAAGGAATAATGCTAAATTTGGTTCCAGTGACCCAGAACAAATTACAAATGAAGAAATACTGGAACCAGCTTAATATGACCATACTATTAACTAATTTAATATTTGTAGTAAAAAACAAACATATATTGTGTAAACAATGTAAACAATGACTACAATTAACAGGAAGAAGAACAGAAATGGTTGTCATTCAAAATTATTTTAAAGGACATGTAAACCCCACACACAAAAATGTAATCAGTGAACAGCCTCTTTGAAATCTTTCAATACCTGCCATACTGGTTGTCCAGAGGTTAAAAGTAAGGCTGCAGCATCCCCTCAATCACTTAGATTTCCGTCTCCTCCTGAGAGGAGCAGAATTATTCAATTCTGATGCAAATACCCTGGTTTTAGATCTGTCATGTAATGTGAATCTGAATGAATTACTAATCAGCTTTTTACTGTGACATTTATATTCTATTTATGTAGTATATTTTGAGTCTGTCCCTTAACTCAGTAACTGACAGCAGCACAGAGCATGTGCAGGGAAGCAGCAGAAAAGAAGATGGGGAGCTACTGGGCATCTTTTGAGGCACAAATCTTCCCTGCTAAAGGGTTGTGGTCACCTTGGGCAGGGTCTGCCCTACTTCTTTATTTAGGCTTTAGTTCTCCTTTAAATACATTTTTCTTACCGACTCCAAACCTGTTTTCCAGATCCTAATTTTTAAATTTATTATTCAAAGAACAGAAAAGCAACTGCCTTATCCAAGGCCTTTTCTACTGAAGAAACCACTGCTGTCCCTCTCACCCAAATTATATCCCCATATAAATAACAAAGATTTTGTGGCTGTGTCTTCTTCTGAACCCTTCGGGTCAAATTATTTTCATTCCAAACTTCTTGGTGCCTCAAGTCCTTTACTGGTCCCATTTATCCAAACTGGACAAATGTCCTGGCATTAGAAAGAGTAATCACTTTCTTTTCAGGTATTGTAGGTGGGCATCTCTGGCTTATGATGTTTCCAAATTTGTTTCCTCCTTTTTATTCTGTGCCTATCAAAAAGTTTCCTTTTTTAGAGGCGGTGACTGATATACGTTTGTCAAAGAAACTTTTTAGTTACATAGCTTTCCAACTTTTGTTTCTGATCATGGATATAAGCTTGTTTTTAGCTTTTAAAGTGCATTTTGTAAACATCTGGTCAAATTACATTTCCGCCTTTTACCCTCAAACTCTGCTCAAGTTTATTATTAAGACTGTCATTTCTTCTGGTCACAACAGGTGATCAGAAGTGATCTGATGGTCAACAGAAATTCCAAGTTCAATGTATTGTAGACCCTTGAAAATCTAGAGGTAAAATATTTTTATTAATTGGAAGGGTTTTAGTTCTAAAGGAAGACCCTGGCTGGATGGCAAAAAATATTTATGCTCCATGTCTGCTCAGATCTGTTGTCCTTATCCTTATCTTGCTATAAAACTTGTCTGATCTCAACAGTGGAATTGCTTCTCTGCCAGTACTGCCTCTGAATATTCCAGGCCCCCAAAACTCACAAACTACACACTGTCTTCTGTAATGGCCCCTAATATCCCTTCATCTTTCTTTATTATCCAGTCATGTACACCAAATTATTCTTCTAAGCTTTATATGGTTGGAAAATAAATACTTGGAAAATATTGCAGATTTTTGTGCGAGCAATACTTTAAATGCATTCTTCATGATTCTCTTACTTACATAGTAAAATTAATTTTTGAACTACAGAGTGAAATCAAATTACTTACTAAGGGATCTAACTGGAATCATTGGAATCTGGAGTTTTCCAATTAGGAAGACCATTTCTTAAGGCTACTAAAAACATTTAAACATTAAAAAAATATAGGAATATTTTGCCACTAATACTGACTTCTAATTTATGCTAGATTTTTTACTAGCAAGTATAAGGTAGAGATAGGTACATGAAAAAGTAACATTGGTTACTTTTAGAACTTTTGGACAGAGGACTAGTTAAAAAATAAAAGTAATGTGTACTATTAAAAATAAGAGAGTATAGAACTTACTGGTATTTTTGCTTTGGAGACTGTTTTTCATTAGATTTTAGGACATATCCAACATAATATATAGGGAAGAAGAAAAAATTCCAGTTGGTTGAAAACCATGTAAGAGTAAATGGTGCATCAAACCGGCTGAGTGTTGATTTTGCAAGTTGTGTTGACCCTGACCAAGATGAGCAAACACACAGGATTATGGCAATCCCCCAAGAGCACTTTTTTATCTGTGTAACTGAATATTTCACAAAGCACTGATGACATGGTCCATTTGCTTCAACGGCAGCCTGTAAATGTGCTTCAGTAGGAGCAGGAGATGCTGGAGAATGATCTTCTGTTATACAAAAAAAATGTTAGGAAATCACATGTTCTTGTTTGAAATGTAGCATTATTTTAATACACTAAACGTGTGTTTTTTTTTAGTTATGTGATGACAGTGTCTCTTACCAACCCCTCCTAAAGGAATTCCAAACTACCATGGTCTATAGTAGTTTCATTATTTTTATTTAAAGTGGATGGAAACTCTTGAAATTCTTTGACACAGTTTGGATCCCAACATTCTTACCCCAATTGTAAATCGGTTGTGACAGGCCAGCTCAGAATTAAATGTTGAGTTGAATTAAAATAAAATCATAAAACTGTCAGACAACTGAATATTATTTAACACCCTAACAATATTTATTGCTAATTTACTAAATTGCAGTATATATATAAATTAATAATATAGTAATGTTGCATTTGTAACTTGAATATACTAAAGTAAAAGTTATATGCCCAGCTTTACAGTAGCAGCATATATTTTTATTTATACAGTTCAGATACTGTACCAGCGGAGCTTAAAATCTAAGGTCACTATCACATTCACATACACTATGGTCAATAACTGTACATCAAGAGCCAATTAACCTGCCTTTATTAACTTCAAAGGCACAAAAATGTATCTTTACTTCTGCTTTAAATGTCTGCAATTAAATTACTATATAAAATATATAATTAAATAACATCTGTTACAGTTAATTTAAATATTAAATTGCATTATATATTAGAAAAATGTTATGATGGCAGTATTGTTCAAAAACTCCCTTTACAGTTCATTCACTGCAAGCACTTTCCTGGGTGAGGTTGCAGCTCCTGCAATTTGTGCTGAACACACCTGTTCTTTTTTTTTACTTTCTTATAAGGTCTCTTACACATGGGCAGTTCAGCCTGCGTTCCCCTGTGGTGGAAAGCAGGAAGAAACGCAGCCATTTCGTTTAAATCACATTGTACTCACTGAGGAGCGTGCAAGCATTAAAGATCCACCACATGGGGAAGGCAAGCTAAATTACTCATGTGTAAGAGCCCTACAGTATATCACATATTGCTTTTCCAACCATCAATATCAGCAAGGGCAATTCTAATAAAGTAATTTCTTACTTTACCACAGTTTTTTACCTAATTATGGTTTTTATTTATAACTAGTTCTGAGCCTGTTTGTGGGTTGCCAAGTTGTCATATTTTTCGGGTCCCTGGAGAAAAAGCTGAGAAGCATTATACAGGTATAAAACCCGTTATCCAGAATGCTCGAGACCAAAGGTATTCCACATCTTTCCGTAATTTGGATATCCATGCTTTAAGTCTACTAAAAAATAAATAAAACATTAAACCCTATAGCATTGTTTTGCATCCAATAAGGATTATTTATATCTTAGTTGGGATCAATTATAAGGTACTGTTTTGTTATTACAGAGAAAAAGGAAATCAGTTTTAAAATTCTGAATTATTTGATTAAAATGAAGTCTATGGGAGACAGGCTTTCCATAATTCGGAGCTTTCTGGATAACAGGTTTCCAGATAAGGGATCCCATACCTGTACTACTGTAAAATAGTTGTTTATAAACCTGTATAATAGCCCTTAGCACTTGACCTTGTACCCTAATTCATACCGTATCTTCATCAATAGTTCCCCTATTCAGTTGCCCAGAGTTTAAAGTCACAGGAAAGCTGAAAGGCTCGAGCAATCATAAATGTGCCCTGAAGTATTTGGTTGAATCTAAAAAAAAAGATTTGCCAAATTTGAAACCAAACCCTGGATTGGATCCTACAATTAAAACATATGTGTCACGAGGTTGAAAACATGCTTTGTCAAAACCTTATTCAGAAGGTTTCAAGATGTTAATTTTATTTTTTAAAAATGTAATAACTAGAATACGGTAACTAGAAATACTTTTCTCGAATTAAAACTAACCAAAATTGGCTAACCTATCTTTAAGATATATCCTGCACCATTTTTTATGTTTAAGTACTGTACAGACTTTCACTGCACCAGTGATGTAACTTCAGTAGTATAGAGGCTTTTCTGCCAGTGGCATAACTAAGGGGGCCCGGGTCCCCCTGAAAAAAATGTTTGCTTGGCCACCCAGCTGAAATCCCAGGTGACCCGCACCAAGGAAAAAAAATGTTGATTTATCCATGGGCCCCCCTACAGAGTTAGCAAGAAAAGCTTTACTCAAAACTGAATAAGGATATACCTGTTATCCAGAATAACCTGTGGTTTTCCAGGTAAAGGAGTCTTTTCAAAATTCACCATACTTTAATTCTTCTATACATAATTGAAACATTAAACACATTAATATTTTTCCTACCAATATGGATTAATGATATCTTAGTAAGAGGCTGGAGGCATGTTTAAACTAGGCAAAGGTGTGGGGGGGGTGAGCTAGAGTATTATGGGGAAGCTAGTGTAGACTGAGCAGTAGCTAGGGGTCAGGGAGGGGAGTGAGGGGGGCATACAGTTTACCAGCTAAGGAGTAGCCTTAGCGCTAACTCTCTGTAACGTCATATATAAATAAGAGGGAAAAGTATAACCTCCACTGTATGCTGGCAAATGCACAGAGTTAGTCAGATAAATTAGGAGAGCTGGAATTTATTGCATGTGCTGAAAATGATAACATTTTTGGTATCACTGAGACCTGGTGTTTTGAAACATGTGACTAGGCTGTGAATTAAAATGGTAATACACTTTTTAGGAGAGATTTAAAAGGGTGGAGGAGTTTGTCTTTATGTAAAGCCAAAATTAAAGCCATGTGCTAAAGAAATTACTAGAGACAACAACAGCGAGGGCCTGGAACCCCTTTGGGTAGTGATTTCAGCAGGACTAAAGGTTACAAAGAAAATTATCATTGATCTATGCTATAAACATCCTGTATATGTGAGAAGAATACCATTACAAATGGAGGAGGCTTCACTACGTCAAGTTTTTTTTAAGTTATTTAGACCTTGACTGGAGTAATGGGGTGGCCAAGTAAGAAAAAGCTAGCAGGTTTGTAAATATGCTAAATGATAACTTTTTTTTCAGGTACTTCAAGAACCTACTAAGTTGGACCTAGTAATAATAATAATGTTGCAAAGACAGCTCTATAAGGGAGTAACTAAAAAATATTAGAAGTGCAAACTTTTCCAGCATCTCTGCAATATATAAACTGGGAAAGGCTTTTTGAAGTGTTAAACACAGAAGGAAAATGGAATACCTTTGAAATGTTTTTTAATATGAATACATGTCAGTATATTCCCATTGTAAGCAAGGAAATACATCTCAAAGCAAAACCTTAATGATTTGATACAAATGTTGGTGTTGAGGTTAGTAAGAAAAAACATGATTTTAAAGCATTCAAGTTAGCTGGGACAGCTGAAACTTTCATCAAGTACAAGGAGGCCAATAAAGAGTGCAAAAAACTATCAGGCAAGCTGACTTTCATTTGAAGCATCGTACGTGTTTTTTGATAGTGAGAACAGTGAGGTTGTGGAATGTCCTGCTGCGTGATGTTGTGATGCCAAATTCTTAATGCTTTTAAGAGGGTCTTGGATGATTTCTTGAACAAGCATAATATCCAAGGCTATTGAGATAATAAAATCTACAATTAAACAGTTTAGATATTGCTAGATATAATTTATATATGTGAATGTATAGATAGGTTGGTAAAAGCGTGCGTATAAATGTGCACTGGGGGTCAGTTGGAGGTGTTAAACATGATGGACTTTTGTTTTTCCAGATGTACAGGTATTTCCAAAAAAACTAACATTTACGAGAAATAATATCAGAAAAATAAAAAAAAAATTTCAAAATTGCTTAATAAATGTGCCCCTTAGTGTTGGACAGTGTTCCAAGGTAAGCCTGTTTCCCTCACCAAGGGTCCGAACCAATGGTAGGCATACATAAGTATAATATGTAAAAAGTATGTGTCTATCGCCTTCATGTCTTAACCCAGTGATTCCCAACCAGTGGCTCAGAAGCAACATGTTTCTCACCAACCCGTTGGATGTTGCTCCCAGTGGCCTCAAAGCTGGTGATTAATTTTAAATTCCCGGCTTGGAGGCAAGTTTTGCTTGCATAAAACCGGGTGTACTAACAAACAGAGCCTCCTATAGGCTGCCAGTCAACACAAAGGCTACTAAACACAGTAGCCAATCACAGCCTTTATTTGGCAACCTCAGAATTTTTTTAATGCTTGTGTTGCTCCCTAACTTTTTTTACATTTAAATGTGGCTCACGGGTCAGAAAAGTTAGGGCCCCTTGCCTCAACCTTTTCAGTGACAGACCATTTTGTCTATCTTTAAGGGAACTTCCAGAGGGAACTTTTAATTTACCTAGAAATTCTATACATTATTTTCTTTTAAGCAGTGGTGGGCCAACAGGTAACAGTGCCCCAACACATACTATGCTTACCATCAACAGGCATTCCCAACCCTAAGCCTTATAGCCCACACACACATGGCAGCGGGCAAAAATTCCACAATTTAAACCTCACCAATGCTAACTAGCAGAACCAGAGTTAGGAATGCAGAATAGGCACATGCCTAGAATCTTAGAGCCCCCCACACGGTGGTGCCCTAGGAATGTGCAGTTTCTGCCTACCCTATTTCCATCCCTGTTTTCAAGGCAACCATAGCTTTCTAAAATTGCCTGTATGTTTGTGTATTTCCACCTTTATAGCAAGATTTCAGACTGAAATAACTAAAAACTAAAATAAAGAGCTATATAGTATATTATACATACAAAATACATTTGCAATTTGATATGTAGAGTTTTATGGAAATAAAATCAAATACCTACAGCACTACACTATCAAATTTTCAAAGAACATAACCAAAATCAGCATACTTGAGATTATGAATCCAAAAATGCCACAACAATAAATTCACCCCACAAAAATATGAACTCCAAACTCAAGCTACCATACCACTACATTTTTTGGGAATTTTTTCAAAAACACCTCAAAGCTTTCATTAAACAGTATCTTACCTCCAATATTTCCCAAGAAACATCCTAAAAAGGAATGCCAGTGGTCTTCATGCTTGGTCATCATTTATTTATAAAATGCCAGTAAATTATGTAGTTCTTTCCATTAATTTATAACAAACAGGTCATACAATAATTTAACTGCCCAGTATGCATAAGATTACCCAATTATATGGCATGCAGAGACCAAATAAAAATAATTTCAGCTTCTGTGACGAGAAATGTTTGTATGACATTACAGCATTACTGTACCATAACAGCAAAAAAAGTAATCTGACCCAAGAAAAGTTTTTATTTTTTAAAAAGTACAGTGTGGTTGGAAACTGGGATACATGGAGGAATCCCTCAGAAATAGGGGGAGTTCCAGAGAATATATGAGCTCCAATTATTTTTAGTGCTACCGAAAAAATGGAACTACAATTCTAAAAAGGAAATAAATACAGAAAAATATGTGAATACTTTTCTTACAGCAACTCAAATGTATGTCTCAATTCCCTGTAATTGAAATTGACCTTCTAGTGGAGCATGACATCCCTGCCGCAGTAGCACATCAATGCCGATACAGACAAGCATAGATAACTGAAACTCAATTTTTGAGTGAAGTTAATGAAGTACCCATGCCACAAGATAACGAGCATCTATAAACTCAGAGTTCCAGAAAAATCAGCAGTGAAAGTGGCATTTGTTATTATTTTACCAAGACGTGTTTAAATGAGCAATGGGAACTAAACATACGTCTCTTGTATAACTGTGGACTGGTATTACTACACATTAAAAGTAAACTGCATTTTGTGACCCATAGTCTATTTAGTAATAATAAAAAAAATATATATTTTTTAGTTCTATTGTTCAAGTGTTCCAAACATACCAAGTTCATCACCCCCAAGTATCCAAGAATTAGATGTTGATCTGACTGCAGATGTCCCACAGGGTAATCTTGTCCCCACCTTCCCATTTTCGCAGTTGCTGCGGATACAAGAATTACCTTCCACTCTGGTGAGGGTAAGAACCGGACTGTTACAAGCGCTGAGAGGGGCCACTCGTGCAGAATGTTTCTTCATTGTGATACTGTGGACTCACAGGAGCTATACAGCTAGTCACCTACATTTTGATGTTGGCTGCTGCAGGCTTTCCCGCCCCCTCCCTTACACTAGAAGGTTTTTAATGCTATGCCTTGCTCACTTTTTCTGGTTGCTTCATCTTGTCTGTCTCTGCAGCAGCCAATTACTATTCTTTCTCCTCCCATCAACTCACTCATTGCCTGCCTCCCAGTCTACAGTGTCTGCAGCGTCCCTGAACTGTCTGTCTGTCATGCATGGATGTTGGTGCAAAGGAAAACGTCACAGGCCCTGCAAAATTTACTGAAATAACTTTCATTTCCAAACACAGTATTTTATGTCAATCCACATATTTCCATTGTGAAATAAGAAATCATTATTTAGCTCTTACAGTGTGTATAATATTTTGGTTGCTTTACTTTGCTGCAGCAAAACATAAAATAATTTTATTTAGTGGTTGGTTTAATAGTGTTTATTTAATGTTTCTTTCATAAATTAAGCAACATAGTTAAATATGACATTGTACCTGCAAGTTACACACCTTAACACCTGGCCACTAGATACACGGCCAATCACCTGTCATTATATTGGCCCCATGTATGGGCTTATAAACTGCCAATCCATTTTGGAGTAGCCAAGTTGCTAGCTTTGTTCCTACAGACATTGATAAATGGAGGAAAGACATCCAGATCCACAGAAGCATGGAAGCAAGTGTTTATAAATATTGTGATGTTAACTTTACCCCATCTTCCTAACTAAATGTAATGTGCACTGTACAGCACCATATAGTGAGTACAGGTTATTTGTGAGTACCCACCAGTTGTCAAATTACTTTGTATTAAAATCTGATTTACGATTAGTTTATTCGTCTTATTTTATATCTGCTGTGATATACCAAAGCCATTTAGCATTAATTTAGTATTGTTTATGTGTGGCTTCGTAAATACCTGCAAACTGTATTCTTATATGTCTAAAAATTAGCTACAATTGTTCATTCTTCAGTCAGAGGTCTGCCGTTAGTTTACTTTCTAGGGGAACTGACTGCATTAGGGAAGCCTGCTCCAACATCAAACAGAAATAAGTAAAAATATCCATTTATTTTTTGATGCTAGTAGTATTTAGTTATGCCCAATGTCCTGTGCGATTCCTCCATAATGTTTATAGAAATGGCTGCTTATTGGAGTTATTAATATTTTTCTTTACTTTTGCATTTAAGATACTCAAAAAATGTTCCAAAACAAACATTTTTAAAAATATCTTCTCATTGAAGGAATTTTTTGATTTACCTACATACTACATACATGTTGCATGACAGGTAATCAAATTACTCCCTGAGCAAATAATGCATTGTGTCATCTGATGTTTTTACTAAAGCTGTTCTCTATTTGACTCAAATAATAATGTTTTTATGTCATAGAATTGCCAATTCTTAATAACTTTTCAATTGGTCTTCAATTTTTATTTTCTAAAGATTTTAAATTATTTGCCTTTAAAAATTCTCAATCTTTACAGCCTTTAAAAGGGGGTCACTTACCTCTGTTACTTTGTATTACTTATGTCTCTATTCAGGCCCTCTCCCATTCATATTCCAGTCTCTCATTCGAACCACTACCTGGTTGCTAGGGCAATTTAGACCTTAACAACCAGATGTGGTGTTGAAATTCCAAACTTAGCTGACAAATAATAAAAAAAAAGTGAAGATCAACTGTAAATTGTCTGAGAATATTATGCTCTACATAATACCAAAAGCTAATTTTAAGGTGGAAAACCCCTTTCAAGGTTACATTTTAATTTGGCTGCTATGCATAACTAAAACAGGGGGGTGCACTCAGTAGATCAGTTTTGGAGTCCTCTAGTACATTAGATGCACATTGCACAGCTGCATAGAAATCAGTACAATCAGTATGTAATCAGCAATGCAACCTGTGGATGTTATCTCTTTTTTTCTGGATTTAAATAGATGGTGTGGAAATCATAAATGAAACTGATTTAAAATTATTCATGGAGGGAAGTATGGATTTAAAAGAAGAGCACAACAAGCCATTTAACACTAGCAAACTATGTCAGTTGTAAGATTTGGCTATATATAATAATAATAATATTATATTAATCAACAATTCTTCACCATGCACAGCTTGTCTTGCCACTCTTTAGTCTGGTGACGCCATGCACACATCCAGTGTGGCCCGCCAGGATACCAGCGAAACTCCCGATGGGCCCAGGTGTCAGTGGGCCCTCTTGCTTCTAATTATTTAGCCTTTTTCATAGTCATTCCCTATTTCTGTATGGGAACAAGGAAGCTTGATAGATGGAAGAACAGAATATAGTATGTAGAGAAAAGAGACTAGGATAATAAAGGGTTTGAGGGAGGAGAGGAGGAATTAAAGTTCTGAGAGTAGGTCCTTGGTCCAAGGCTTTCTGGTGGGCCCCTGTCATCTCAGTCCGACACTGCACACATCCAGATTTAAACATGTGCATTTGGAACCTACAGCCTAATGCAGCTAACTATGCAGACACTTTGCCCTGGTGAAAGGAATTAGATAATTGCCAGGGTCAATTAAAAGGTGTCAGAAGAATAACATTTCTTCATAGGGCTGCTGTACTTGAAAACTGGTTTAGCAACCCTGTAGCCAGCTACTTGACATTATATATCAGAGTTTGGAATAATGTACATTAAGGGGCACATTTACTAACCCACGAATCCCCAATTGGAAAACGAACATTTTGCGACTTTTTCGTATTTTTTGCGATTTTTTCGGCGCCTTTACAACTTTTCGGAAATTGACGCAACTTTTTCGTTACCAATACGATTTGCGCAAAAAAACACGAGTTTTTCGTAGCCATTAAGATACGCTCGTATCTTGTCGCGACTTTTTCGTATTGAGCGTTCGTAAGCGGCGGGCAAAACTTTCAGACTTAGCATGATTTTGGAAGCCTCCCATAGGACTCAATGGCACCCTGCAGCTCCAACCTGGCCCAAGAAAAGTCACCATACTGAAGCTTGAATGAATCCAAATCTTTCGTACTCGGCGCAAAGGCTACGAAAAGTCGCCAGATTTTGTGCAACATTCGGAATGGCAACGAAAAAGTCGCGACAATTTTCCGAAAAATCGCCAAATACCGATCATTACGAAAAAAACGCAATCGGACGCATTCGGCCTGTGAGTCTGTGAGTCTGTTTGCATATGAACCAATAAATACTTTTCAGAAAGTCTGAACTGGGGAGAAGTGATGTTGGACAAAAAATGAAAACTGAAAAAGAAAACTGCATAATGGTCAATAGCTAAAAACATAAAAAGGAGGCGTTTTTTGGAAAAATACAGTGATTTAGGAAAGCATAATGAAAATTAACATGGGTAAAACTACTTTTCATTCTCCTTTAAAACAATCAATTCTCAAGTTAATCCTAATGTAGGGAAAGAAGGAGTAACAACCACTGCAAAGAGGTTTAAATCAAAATCTAACTTTTATACTGTATATTTGAGAGATCACACAATGAATATGTTCCAAAGGAATGTAGGATAAAGAATTAAAATCAGAGTTTACCTTGCTACATAAAGAATTAGAAAATACTCCCCATATAAGCAGACTCAAAATTTTTTAGAGGGTTTTTTTTAATAAGTGTTTTAAATAACCTTAAAAAGATATTGCCATAAGAAAAGCTGATAAGGGAGGTTCTTTATAGGGAAGATAATAGACAATTATCTGATATATCCTCCTGTAAGATCTTACCAAAGCTTCTAGACCTAATGTCACCTGAGGCGGCTTTCGTGATGCCTCACCCCTGGCCCCCCACACTTAACTTTATTGCGCTAGAGGGGGTCTAGGGTGGGCCGCATCGCTAGTGCAGACAGCACAATTACACTCAGACTACAAAATCTGAATTTCTAGTTTAAAAAAATGCTAATTCAGCTCTTAAAGTTACCAGTTGCGGCTTTTTGCTGCCCTGGTAATTTACGAGGCGCTGCTATTTGAGGCAAGTTTCTCCACTCAACTCATGTGCAGCAACGCCACTGTACCAAAGAATTTAAAAGAGAATTAGAGACTCTAAAATCAGAAGCATTTGAACATAATATTACTGATGAAACAATGGCTTCCTTCTTAAGAGTCTAAAAACCCTAAAAAACACAATTTTTAAAAAATTCACAAACCTGATAGACCAACACTTGCATGCCAATTATAGCAGGCATTGCTATTTAAAGGAAAGTGTCCGTTTAATACATGCCCTTGGTAAATTTTGCTGGAAAACTAACTTTAAATCAGACTCTGTTGATGTTGTTTCACTATATTCATCCATTCCTCATCACTTGGGATAAGGGGCTAAGCAACAGGGAAAGCAACAGGAGCTAAATTTGCTCCCTAATATGCCAATCCCTTTTTTTAGGTTGGTGGGAAGAATTTAATATCTTACAAGATGGCAATCCTTTTTCAGAATATATAAAATACAAGGTTAGATATATTGATAATGTTTTACTCATGTGGTTGGGTGTCTGTGACCAATTCATTGATTTTGTTTCACTTTTGTAATCCCTAGACTACACTTAATTTGAAATTCACATGCAAAATTAATATATGTTCTATAAATTATCTGGATTTCACTTTGTGTAGTGAAGATGAAAAAAGTGGTCACCGCTATTTATAGAAAAAATTGCTGAGCCAACAACATTTTTTATGTCACCTCCTGTCACCATAAAAACCTCTTTAATAACATCCCTTATAGTCAATTTCTGTGTCTATGTCATATATGTACTTGATGAAAGGAACTAACTAACAAAATGTTATTACAGAGGGGATATAGTAATAGCTCTTTAGGCAAAGCCTTTAAAAGAGCAGCTGAAACAAACAGATCTAGCTTTTTTTTTAAAAATACAGAAGATCATAACAATCTGTCCAATGGAAACTCCAAATATAATGGAATTGCAATTGTGACTAAAAGGATGATACTGAGGTGTCCTCACCCACAGTCCACAATATAGTAAAATAAAGAATATCATAAATAAAAATGTTGTTATTCTTAAGACAGATCCTATCCTAAAGATAATTAACTAAAGAGGATATAAATTTGTGACCAGAAGAACAGAAACTTTAGGTAACATTAACATTTATTTATGTAGCACACTTGTCACCTAATCTTGTTCAATCCACACACAAAATACATGGTTACACACAAAAGGCATGTTAAAAACAATACATTACATACTGTATAATTTTGTACAAAAAAACCTGTCCTTTACTTGAGCAAATAATAATAAAACTTTGAACATTATATAAATCGCAATCATAAAAATGTAGTTTACCTTTTTAAAAATACATGTCAAACAAGACAAACTAGTCTTAAATTAAAAGAAAGGATTAGGAAACATGTACTAAACATTACCAATAAAAACTGTCAAACATCTGTTGCTAAACATTTTGCAGAATGTAACAAGAGTACCCTCTCTTATCTTAATGAAAAAAAAAAAAGTAGGTAGGGATTGTAGTGCCTGTATTTCTTAAGGGCTCTGGCACACGGGGGAGATTAGTCGCCCGCGATTAACTCCCTGTTCGCGGGCGACTAATCTCCCCGAGTTGCCTACCCCTGCCATCCCATGTTCGCCGGCGGGATGGCAGACGCGGCGGGGCAATTTCAGGGAATCGCCGAAAAAGACTCGCAAGTCTTTTTCGGCGATTTGCGCGAAATCGCACCGCCGCATCTGCCATCCCGCCGGCGACTTACATGTTCGCCGGTGGGATGGCAGGGGTAGGCAACTCGGGGAGATTAGTCGCCCGCGAACAGGGAGTTTTATCGCGGGCGACTAATCTCCCCCGTGTGCCAGAGCCCTAAAGGAGAAGGAAAGGTAAACACTAAGTAAGCTTTATCAGAAAGGTCTATGTAAATACAGCCATAAGCACTTACAGTAATGCTGCAGTGCCCACAGGAAACACAGGATTTATTGTCTCTTTTTTTGTAAACATGATGTTCTAGCGTCTAACTTCCTCTCTCAGAAACATCCTTAATTCCCGGGGCCAGAGTCTGTGCAGTTCTCTCCTCTCTCACATCTCCTGCTCCCCAGTGTGTGATCTCAGCTATAATGGCTAAAGACTGCAGGAAGGAAGCTACTTAAAATGGCAGCTGCTATCTTAAGCAAACAGAGAATACTTCTATAGCTGTTTACTCAGGTATGGGAATGGTTTCTGTAGAATAAATATATTGTTCTAGGTGGCACTAATGTGGCAAATCTATTGGCAGTAAAATGCCAAAATGACTTTCCTTCTCCTTTAAGAAGAAAGCAAGATGGATTTTTCAGTTGCAGGTCTTAATTTGTAATTTGTTATCTTGTTATGTTTAAATGTCATGACACTACCTTTTTAAACATTTTGTTTGCCACAGTACGTGTGGAATCCAAAAACAAACGCATTTCAAAGTAAGAACCCCTTATCTAACAGTCAAGTAAGTTTATAAAGGACCCATCACATCATAAAGTGTAGCACTGGGTAATGTTTTTGTACTTTTGAAATGGTGTTGCCACCTTTTAAACCAGTATAGTCTGTGAGGGGGGCATCAGGGGCAGGTAACAATTTGTGGGCTAGCGGTGACATCAGGAGGCAGGCTATAACACAGCAATTGGTGATTGGTATTTTGTTAAATAATGTAATATCTGCTTGGAGTAGACAACTAAAGCTTTTTGATTCATTGGTAAAGAATGGTCCTTCTCATCTGATTGCATAACCAATACTGAAATTGATTTTTTCTGTTTCTCTGGTATATAAAAACATACATGCGTTATTATTCTCATAGACATATGGATTAAATGCCTTTTCCTTCAGATAAATGGTGTTTCATGGAGTTTTCAGTACTACTAATGGACAGTTGTACCCATTATAGGCAATTATCATCAACTAAATAAAGCATGATGAGGATAATAAACTTAGCTGTAGCAAACTATGCCAGTCAGCAGCAGGAAGGATCAGCAAGGTATTGAACTGTAGTAATATGGGTATAGAATCTCAGGAGGACAGGTCCACTCTTCCTCCTGATCTAGAATATGCAGTGCAGTTTTAGTCTCCAATCACATAACAGAATATTAATAAAAAAAGTTAAAGTCTACTAAAGAGTTACTAAGAATATTCTTTAAAACCACAAACACAGTAGTTGTGATTAATCAAAGAAAAATACAGCAAAAAGTTCCAAGAAAAAACTCAAGGCTTTATAGCTAATAAAAACAACAAATACGAACAAAATCAACAATAAACCATAATCCAAATGGTACTCATATAAACAACAACATGAAATGGTTTTGATGCTTTTTATTCAGATCTCAGCAGAAATCAAGAGCACTTGAGATCTGAATAAAAAGCATCAAAGCCACTGCACATTGCTGTTTATGTGAGTGACATTTGGATTATGGTTTAATGGAGTTATACAATTGTTGTATGAGCAGCAGGAGCACAAATTGAGCACCACTTACATGTATACACAGGTATAAGTCTATATGCATGGACTTGTGTTTCTGAATTGTCTCTAACAACTTTATTTATACCCTAGTTTATTATATATTCCTTTGTGTGTGAATTTCCTTTTGCAAAAAAAACGCAACCACATATATTCTTTTGTGTTTTTTCTTAAATAAGCTAGTGCTCAAGAAAAAACAGTTCCATGCTTTGTTTTTTCCCTCAACCACATAAATGTGTAAATCGCATACCCCTTTGGTAAAAAGTATGGACATACGAAGATGAGTTGGGATTTGCCCTCTTGAAGTTAGAAGGGTTTTTCCCCCTTTGAGTCTACATCCATTATCTACCAAAATTTCATGAACAAGTTTTTTCCCTGGCCATTAAAGGGTTCAGTTTTACAAAACCTTGACTTGGGTCTTAGTTTCAATACCTTAAATGTGCAGGTCCTAATTCACAGGCCATAAATGGGTGGAGGATCTACTTGTCAAGATATTTTTATGGCAGTGAGTAAAATTTGTACAAAGACAAGAGTTCCTCTGCACTTACCCATTATGTGTTAAGGACATTAAGACATTTTGGAGTTATGTAATAAAGGACACTAAGTTTGCCCATTTGCAGTAACCGATCAGCAGGTAGCATTTATTAGTCACCTGTTTAAAGGACAAGGCAACGCAAAATATAATTTTTTGCTTAATAAAAGATACCAAAATTCTAAACAGCTTTGCAATATACATGTATTACAAGTTTGCAATGGTTTTTGAGTTATTTGTATATATAATTGCTATTAGAAGCAGTGTTTGGTTGTCCTTTTCTATTTTCTACCCTGGGGGCTCTGACTGTTGAAACAATGTAACCCAAGCCAGCAGACTAACAGACCTGTATTGCTGGAGAAGCAAGACCTTTACAACATTGATTAAAATGTAACAACCAGGAGTTCAGCAAATGCTGCTTTCAATAGCAATACATTTACAAATAACATTTAAAGCGCTACAAATTTGTAATTATTTCATATTTGAAAGTTGCTTAGAATTATGTTTCCTTTCATTATGCAAAAAATTATTTTTGGGGTTGACATGCCCTTTAGAAGCAAACATCTTATTGGTTGCTATGGGTTACTGTTCCTGGGCAAACTTAGTACCTTTTATTACATATGGGGGTTTGTGCATTGCAGCTTTCATAATCTAAATATAGCTAGAACGCTATATTTAATCTGTAGAAAGCTTTACTTTACCTGAGTAAACAGCCCTAGAAGCTCCACCTGTTTGCTTAAGATAGCAGCTGCCATTTTAGCTTGATCTCAGTAACTTCCACACTGAAGCTCTAGGCCTTGGTAGCTCAGATCACACATTCTGATGGGAGGGGGAGTGAATTCTTGTGAATTCTTATGGGAGGGAGGAGCAGGAGAAAGGAGAGAGGAGAGAGCTGCACTGACTCCAGTCCTGGTTATGAAGAATTTTTCTGTGAGAGGAAGTCTGATAACGAAGAACATGTTTACACAAAGAAAGACAAGAAATCCTGGGTTTCTTTTGATAGAGGACTTTTTTGTGAGTGCTTATGGCTTTACTTACATAGACCTTTCTGACAAAGCTTACTTAGTTTTTACCTTTCCTTCTCCTTTAAAGACTGGAGCCCAAAACTGCACTACATACTGAAGGCGAGGCCTTACCAGAGACCTATAAAGAGGCAAAATTATGCCCTTTTTATACAAGACAGCACTTTATTTGCTTTAGTAGCCACTGAATGATACTGCCTGGAATTAGACAACTTGTTATCAACAAGAATCCCCAGGTTCTTTTCAATTAATGACCCCCCAAAAACACTACCATTTAGTGTATAACTTGCATTTATATTATTTATACCAAAGTGCATAACTTAGCACTTGTCAACATTGAACCTAATTGAAAGTTAGTGGGAACAGCAAGGGTTACAGGTTAATTTTTTATGCCAGCAGCAAATCCACTAAGTCTCATATCAGCTTTTGGCCTATCTTTAGCCTCTCCACACAAGTCAGCCTGTTGCTTTTTCACCGAAAAAGCTACAGAATTCTTAAATCTGGGCTTTTAATGCCCCCTACATCTCATATTAAAGAAACAGCAACACAAAAACATGAAAGTGAATAAAAGATGACAATTTAATGTACTGTTACCCTGCACTGGTGTTTGACTCATAAACCCCTATAGTGTATATAACGAAAGCTGCTCTGTAACCATGGGGGTAGCCATTCAAAGGAGAAAAGGCACAGGTTACTTAGCAGATAACAGATAAAACCCCATTATATTCTACAGGGGTTAGGCTGATGCCACACCAGGCGTAGGGCTGATTTTTTCGGCAAGCGGAAAAACGCTTGCCGAAAATTCAGCCCTACGCCTGCTACTTGTCCGCGTTTTCATGCGTATATCGGCTACATGTGCCTGCACCCGAATGAATGAGATACGCTCGGGTGCAGGCACTTGTAGCCGATATACGCATGAAAACGCGGACAAGTAGCAGGCGTAGGGCTGAATTTTCGGCAAGCGTTTTTCCGCTTGCCGAAAAAATCAGCCCTACGCCTGGTGTGGCATCAGCCTTATCTGTTATGTAACCTGCGCCTTCTCTCTCTTTTCCTAGCTTGAATGGCTGCCCCCATGGCTACACAGCAGCTTAATTATATCAACTATAGTAGCGCTTCTGTAGCAAGCGCACCAGTTACACCAGTGCAGGGCAACAGTATATTTTAAATACTATTTTTTTGGTGTTACTGTTCCTTTAAGGGAGACATATTATCCGTAACTCCGTAAATCCGTTTAACTCCGTAAAGCCGCTACTAACGTGTTCTTGCGCAGTCTTATTACAGGACGCGATAAAAACACTGAGTTCAGTCTAGAATATTAATATTTTCTAAATAAATCGTGAACAGTGTAACAAAACGACGCTTAGTTTCGGCTTTACAAACTATGGAACTGTACGCAGAGCATAGCATTACAAGCCCGGTATGATACAACCCACACGATTGGTTAGCTTCCCAAACTGCGCACCGCCTTCATCTCAGTTGTGACTTGCGTGCAAGGAGGAGGCTGTGTCTGTACGTTATTTGTGTGATTGGCTAGCTGTCTTATTGCACAACGACCTCCTCTACCCCGTGGGCTTCTTGGGCCAAGTGTCTAGCTATGTATCGCTGTTTGTGCTCCCTTCGACACGCTGCGCGGCACAGGAAAAACCTTTCTGCGCTCGCTGTACAGTCATTAACAGTGAAACAGGGGAGGATGGTAAGAATGCGTTTCCCGAATGATTTTATAAATGCTTGTAAGGTCACCTTCTAGCTTCCAAAGTGCCCTTCTAGGTCGTGTTTGAATGCGCATGGTACAAGCCATATTTCAATTTCGGTAAGAAACTATAAGAGTGTTTGATGGAGAGCAGTGTCTCCTACCTTGCAAACAAGAATTCTTAACCCAAACCCGTTTTTTGCATAATACAGAGGACATGGAACACATTCTCTAAAATGTGGTTATTTTTTTATTGTTATGCAAAAAAACTGTTTTGGAATATAGGTGTCTTTCAGTGAAAATTACTGACAAGTTATTAAGGGCATTGTGATCCAGAGAGCACAGAAGTGGTAGAAAATGACCAGTGTGCCAAAGGCTTTTAGTGTGATTGTACCCCTTCTCTGCACTTGGAAAGTCAAAACATCAGATCCCTGCCTGTCAGTGACTAAATCACTATAGGAAAGACCTGGAAGCGGCAAATGTGACTATTTGAGTTCAGTTCAGCCCCACATGTCCCCAGACAATGCAGATTAGCACTAAGGTACTACTGAGGAGGAGTGGGGTTTGGGATTGTTGGCCAGTCCTGTCATACAAATGCATATACATTTTTACAGTAGGGTCATACATTTTCCTGTGAATCTCTTAGCAGCTTTCTAATCATTTATTTAGTACCAGCAAGTTATGCAACATTTTAGGGCAGCACTTCCACCTTTACCTGCATGTATTCAAGGGAATACCCCCTATGTCAACCATTTTAAAGGGCCTGACAGCATCAAATGACCATGGCACTTGTCTCTACTAAATATTCAAACTGCACATTAGGTATGCAAGGGCTTTTAGGACAAACAAGATAATTTTAACTTAACCTTTTTCAGTTTTCTGTTATCTGCTTTTCATTTTACATGTCCATATCAGATTCCTACGTTGACGGCTGATTAAAATTTTTAAATATTTCTCAAAAACGTGCATTTTTACATGTATCGGCTAATAAACTGTACCAGGCTACCATAAAACATATTTATTCTTGTAAACTATGACTAACAAGGTACATCAGACTACTACTAGTTATATATTAAATAGGGGGTGCCATAATTTTCAGTGTCAATATGTAGTTTTAGTTCCTTAATATTTGTGCATAGACTGACCAAAGACACTTTACAAAAATACAGGTCACTGTTGATTCTGTTCAACTCCTTTGATCTCATTCCAAAAGTCAGTGTTGTCTTGCCTTGTGATCCACATGTCAGTGGTTGACGTAGTGAGCACAACTTTATAAAATAGGGGCATAGATTCTAAGTATTTTTGTGTATTTTTGGTAGAATGTAATTGACTGGTATTGAAGGGTTTTAGAACATGAGGGCAGATCTTGAATCAGGTGGGATAATCTCTTTCATTATAAAGACATCAGTAAAAGCATTTTGTCTTTTCAATTGATAATTGTTAAAGGGTTTTAGTTTTGCTTCAGTTAATTTTTGTTAGCAGTACTTTTTCTTATGGCCCCCACACCTAAATCATCATCTGCGGCTTCTGAAACCCCATTGTTAATCAGTTATAGAAGAAAATCTGGGGGTGTGGAATCATTCATACTGAATCCTACAAACTTTATAGTTGACTTTGCATTGTCAGTAACTGATTAAACTGCAGTTTTTAAAACTTTTAAGAAAACCGTTCAAAATTATATCTAGAGTCAGATTGCTTTTAAATAAAAATTTAACTTAGAAGGCATGGTTTGTTTTTGTACTTCCAGGCCAGCTCATACAGAATTGAAAGTGATACATTTGGAGAACTCCAAGTTCCAAATGATAAATATTATGGGGCACAAACTGTTCGTTCAACAATGAATTTCAAGATTGGAGGTGTAACTGAAAGAATGCCAGTAAGTATGCTCTATTGAGTTGCTGGTGAGTATGTAAGCATATATTAGAAAACCGAGGATCATCTATTGTGTTAACCATGTTCTAAACTCTTGAGTACAGGGGATAAATATTACAGTTTGCCAGTACGCTACTTGGTTTTTCAATTTAGTCAAATTTCTCGCCAATGCAGCAACATTCTGCATAAAATAAGGTTTCCCAATTTTAAAATCATCAGTTAAATTAGAAACTTACAGTGCCAATGTAAAAGTTATTTATGAACAAATTAAAAGCAAAGGACCAAGGACAGACCTCTTTGGTGCTCCAATAGAAAAAGTGTTTCTAACTCTGATGTCAAACTAACTGGGCTATAGTTTTAGTGGCTATAGTGGCTGAGAATAGATTTTTTTTAATTATCTGTATAACAGTAGCAATTTGTCTCTGCACCATGTCAAACTTCAAAAAACCCTGAAAAATTAAGTAAAGAAGTTTGACAAACACAGAACTAAGGTCTTAGTACCCTGGGTTTAATACCATCTGGTCCGGGATTTTAGTTTATTTCGAACTTTCTTATGTGTCAACTAGCCATTAGTACTTAAATTGGATCTAATTGAAGGAAGTCTTCAGTTGTTCCATAGTTGTTTAAATGGAAGGAAAAAACAACCTTTAGTTTTCCTTTGCTCAACAAATGTACCCCTCTTTAATACCGGTGTTACGTAACAATAAACTTCTTTTGTCACCATCTAAATTAACAAACCAGTTTCATCCCACAAGGTCTTTGTAAAACCAATTATATCATTTTTTTGTACAAGCAATTATATCTAGCTCTTTCGTTTTCAAGCTCTGTGCATTTGAAGTTTAATTTATTTTTGTTCTGATATTTACATTATTCATTGGAGAGTCAGATATATAGTTACTATTAGATTTCTTTTTAACAGTGGTATCTTATTAACAGGTAAATTGTGCGCCTGCTTACTCCTCCCCCATAACCCCATGCTCTAACATCTCCTGCCTAGTTAAAACACTTTTCAAGTCTCTTCTTTTGATCATGAAAAATCTTTGTACAGGTATGGGATCCCTTATTCAGAAACCTGTTATCCAGAAAGCTCCGAATTATGGAAAGCCTGTCTCCCATAGACTACATTTTAATCAAATAATTCAGATTTTTAAAATTGATTTCCTTTTTCTCTGTAAAAATAAAACAGTACCTTGTAATTGATCTCAACTAAGGTATAATTACTCCTTATTGGAGGCAAAACAATATTGGGTTTAATTAATGTTTTATTGTTTTTTAGAAGACTTAAGGCATGAAGATCCAAATTACGGAAAGACCCCTTATCCGGAATACCCTTGGCCCTGAGCATTCTGGATAACAGGTCCTATACCTGTATATTGTTATTTCTTGAACAGGGCATACAGGATATATACTGTAAAGCTACACCATGTTTGGTCCTTGTTGGTAGATAATTATTTGTAGAAATAATATTCCTTATGTTGGGCATAAATAGTCCTTTTGCATTAAAAGAAAGTAGTCGTATTAGGCCTTTGTCATATCCTGGCCTACAGGCCAGGCATTTTCCCAGTCACAGGTCAGCAATAGTTACAACTAAAAATAAACCATCAATGACTAATATAGACCTTAGTGATCTTAGTGCTCTCTGAGCAGAGAGGTTAAATTAAATGTTATGAGCTAAAACAAGTTTGCTTTTCAGCGGTCTGAATTGTTAGGACTCAATGTCCTTTGGAGCTCCAAATAATTTTAAATATTTTTTGATGAAAATTTTCATGGGTATTTTATTTATTTGAAATTCACAGTCTAAGTCTAAATTTAACAGAAGAGCCTCTGATTTATTGTGTGGTTTATTAGGTTTCCCATTTCCATTTGGGAGCCAAGCCCCACCACCAAAAAATTATTTTTGGGCCCCCACCCTCATCAAGCTGCCCCCTCTGCACATGTGTGCTGGCAGTGGCAGGTGGCCAGAACTTTACAACAGACCCCACAACCGTCCAGGTCCCCTTCTCCCAGGTCCCACGCTGTGTCTGCTGTGTAGTGGTTACGCCACTGGCATAAGAAAGCTATTAAGTATATAAATAATAAAGAAAAATTGAGCAAGGGTGGAAGGTACAGTAGCTGATGAAAGATGGGGAAAAAGTAGAGATTGTTAGTGTTATTTTTCCTCTATTCGCAACTAAAATATTAATTACTGGTTGACTCAGGAGGAAGTTCAGATTAGAACATAAATTGAAAATAAACAAAGGTTCAGGACTCAGTGGTATTCATCTAAAGGTACAAGTAGAGCATAGCTATGTACTTGCCAAACCACTTTACTTTATTTTCCAGGATTCTTTGGTGTCTGCAATGGTACTAAGAGAATGTCCAATTCTTAGTTTGACATCTGTGTTGGGAAAGCTTTTGCAGGGGATAGCATGCTGCAATGCATTTCAGTTCAGAATGCTAATTGGTTCATTTGCGTAAATCACATAAAAAGCAAAAGCATCTTGCCACCTAAAACCTGTGCAGGTTTTAGAAGTCGCAAAAAATCACGATTTAGAAAAATTGACGGGTTTTTTTTTTTTTTTCTGGAATTTCTAAAACTCTTTCCAAACAAATTTAATTGCCTTCTGTTAAATATTTTGTTTTAAATATACACATCATATAAGCTGTGCAGCAGCACATTTCCATGCTGGATGTTGCCTTTTTCCAGAGATTTTATTAGTTTGGGCAAGAAACTGGCAGATGAGGTTCAGTGTTAATAAATGCATATTGCGCTAAATGGAATTGTATTATGGGGTCTCCTTAATTGAAAAGGAATTAAAGGTTTTAGAGGATAACAGAGTGTCTAACTCTAGGAATTTTTTTATGGTACATTGGCATAATAAATGGGGTAAGCTCCCCAGGTGAAATTTTGCTTGAGTGCAGTCTCTGTTTCTGCTTTGTTCTATACATTTGTGGTGCTGCCATACATCTAGGAGACTTTGCACCAAAGAAAATTGCCTAAGGTGAGTGCAGCTGTGATTTTTTTTGTTTGCTAACTCAAGCATTGTCAATGAATGTCTACTAAAGCAAATAAACTAATCCCTTGCATAAAAAAGGGCATTGACTCATGGGATGAAAACCTAATTTTCCCTCTCTCTTCAGCCCCCTAGACCTTAAAGGAAAACTACACCCGAGAATGATTACTTGACCAAGAAGGGCACACTCCCTGGTGTAAAACATTCACATACATTTATTAAGTGATCAAATTGCACTTACAAGATTGCAGTGACAAACTCCGTCATCAAAAATCAATGCAGCAGTTCCCAGCACCCATCATAAAACAACTTCATCAGGGAAGAAAGTTTTCTCCAAAGAAAGTGCAGCTTTACAGAAGTGTGCAGAGTGCAATGGGATATACCTTTAACAAAAGTGGTTTTAGACAATTCACTGCAGGGAAAACTTGCCCACTATGTCTGTGAATGTAAATGAGCCCTTTTGTTTGCAGCCATATTTTGAAAGAGGAAATCCTTTGTTTTTGTTAAAACAATTATTTTACACTTCTAAGTATCATAGTAACAAAGTAAGTTGGGTTGAAAAAAGACATACGTCCATCACGTTCAACCATAATGCCTATATATAACCCGCCTAACTTCTAGTTGATCCAGAGGAAGGCAAAAAAAACCCATCTGAAGCCTCTCTAATTTGCCGCAGAGGGGAAAAAATTCCTTCCTGACTCCAAGATGGCAGTCTGACCAGTCCCTGGATCAACTTGTACTAAGAGCTATCTCCCATAACCCTGTATTCCCTCACTTGCTTAGAATCCATCCAGCCCCTTCTTAAAGTTAAATAATTTATCAGCCAGCATGACTGATTCAGGGAGGGAATTCCACAACTTCACAGCTCTCACAGTAAAAAATCCTTTCGGAATATTTAAACGGAACCTCCCTTCTTCTAAACAGAGTGGGTGCCCTCGTGTCCGTTGGAAGGACATAGTTATCATGTCACCTCTTAAGCGCCTCTTCTCCAGTGTAAACAGACCCAACTTGGCCAGTCTTTCTTCATAACTGAGACTTTCCATACCCTTTACCAGCTTAGTTTCCCTTCTCTGGACCCTCTCTAACTCAATAATGTCCCGTTTGAGCACTGGAGACCAGAACTGAACAGCATATTCTAGATGGAGCCTTACCAGTGCTCTGTAAAGGGGAAGAATAACACCCTCCTCCCGTGAATCTATGCCCCTTTTAATACAGCCCTGTTTGCCCTTGCAGCTGCTGCCTGGCATTGCTTGCTACAGCCAAGTTTATTATCTACAAGGACTCTAAGGTCCTTCTCCATTATGGATTTGCCTAGTGCAGTCCCATTAAGGGTATAAGTTGCTTGCATATTTTTACATCCCAGGTGCATGACCTTACATTTATCCACATTAAATCTCATCTGCCAGTATGTTTCATGTGGTTTATTAGCTGACTGTTCTTTTCATAGTTGTTAATTAATAGAGCTGTAATAGAAAACTAATCATATAAGCTGCCAAAAACCTAAATGTGCTATAACATTGTACCTTATATTTTTTATATTTCTTTTTCATTCTAGGTTCCTGTTATTAGAGCTTTTGGCATCTTAAAAAGAGCTGCTGCTGAAGTAAACCAAGACTATGGACTTGATCCCAACATCGCCAATTTTATTATTAAAGCAGCTGATGAGGTAGGAAATAATTTCTCTGACAGTGATGGTATGCGTTTGTTTAAAGATACAAAAATTATATATTCGTAAGGTACTGACTTACTTGTGGTTAGTACCTTTCCTTTTTTACTAATGTTACACTTAAAGGGGTGGTTCACCTTTAAATTAACTTTTAGGATGTTATAATGTCATTCTTAGCAACTTTGCAATTGGTCTTAATTATAGTTTTTGTAATACTTGCCATACTGTTTTTAGCTTTGAAATGGGGGTCATTGACCCCAGCAGCCAAAACTTTTTTCTCTGTGAGGCTACAATTTTATTTTTATTGTTACTGTTTATTCCTTATCTTTAAATTCAGTCCCACTTCTAGCTGCTAAAATACCAAACTGAAAAGCTGCTGAAGGAAAAGTGAAATAACTGAAAAATCACAAGAAATAAAAAATGAAAACCAGCTGCAAATCTCAGAATATGAATGTCTGTGTCATAATTAAAGTTAATATAAAAATGAACAACCCCTTTAAATATTTATTGAGTATGAAAAATGATACACTTCCATTGTTTTCATCCTGTTGCACAGATAATTTCTACTTACCTTTATTTAACTTGTTACATAGCAATTGATGTTTAAAAGAAAAAAAAACACATTAAAAGAGAGAGAAAACTTCTGAGGCACGTTATTGCCAACTGATTAACCACAACAGTGCAAGCTAGAACATTCTGTTTGTTTAAGATAGTAGCTGCCATTTTAGCTTGGTCTGACATCTCTACCCTACTGCTGCTCAGAAGCTCTTGGCTCAGATTACAACAGGTAGGGGAGGAGGGGGATGCAGAAGGAGAGAGGAGCATGCTGCACAGGCTCATGCTCCTGCTCCTGCCTTGGAGGTTTGAGCTAAGAGATGGTAGTCTGATACAGAAACACATGTGTACAGAATAGATGCAAGGGAATGCAGTTTTTCTTTTCACAGAAGACTGAGTAGCATTACTGTAAGTGTTTAAGGCTGTATTTACATAGACCTTTCTAATAAAGCTTTCTTAGTTTTAACCGTTTAAGTGCCAGCAGAATTTCACATTCCTGCTCCACATAATGCCAGACGTTTTTTAAACATTTTGTGTTTTCTCATTTGGTATAGTTTAGGAAGAAAACCATACAGTGTTTTCTTTAGGAGAACCTGAATCTGCTTTCTAAGATTTTGTGTATTTTCACTTCTGAAACAAGATTTAGAGCTCTAAATACCAAAAAAAAGAGAGATTTATTTTTTTATGATATAGAAACTTATACCAGAAAAATATTTTATTGTGTGGACAAAAATGTAATCAATTCAGAAAGCCTAATATCTCTCAAACATGCCAATACCAGATATTTATAGTTTTATTGAGATTATTGACTTCTATAGATCAAAAATTTTTTTAAAGCACTACAACAGAATACCGTATACTTTAGATTCCAAAGCCAAAAATCCTAGAACATTAGGTTTACTTAAGGAAACCATACATTTGTGAATAGTACAAATTCTGACATCAGTGTCTTTCTACTCCTAAGTGCCAAACATCAATGCTTTTTTGAGCTTAATTCTAAAAAAAATCACCTGAAAACATTAAACTTTCAATCATCTTATCTCCCACATAGCATTAGGTACCAAGACAAAATATCCAAAATATGAATGCCAAGTGTCCACTGAACAGTTTGATGCCCATTGTGCATAGGGTTACCAAAGCATCTGGCATGCGATAGTTAGTTGAAGTTAGTGCATACGAATTGCCCCAGAGTTTAGCTTCTGAAAATTCAATACAGTTACTGCATTTTTGTGGGGTAAAAAAAAAGTTGACCCCCAAAACCCATATATTTTCCGAAAATACACATTCAGTCGAGTCAAAAATGAGTACCTAAGTCTTTCTACTAAAAACTACTGTCGCAATGCTTTACCAAATTTGGCAGGTTTAGTTGAAATACTGGAAAATCGCCTCAATCCATACTTTAGATTCCAAAGTCAAAAATCCTAAAACATTAGGTTTACTCAAGGAAACCATACATTTTTGAAAAGTACACATTCTAAAGAATCCTAAATGGGTAACTGTGTCTTTCTACTCCTAAGTACCAAACATCAATGCTTTTCTGAACTAAACAATTTCCATAAAAAGTCTAAAAAATCACTTCAAAGCTTTCACTTTGAATCATCTTATCTCCCAAATAGCCTTAGATACCAAGAAAAAACATCCTAAATTTGAATGCCAAAGGTCCACTGAACAGTTTGATGCCCATTGTGCATATAAGTAAGTAATATAAGTATCTGGCATTTAGAGACCCCAGAAGGAAGTTTGTGCATACAAATTGCCCTAGAGATCACATCAGCACATTAATGACACTTTGCGGGGTAAAAACACACAAGAATAATTGAATGGAAATACTGCATTTGAATTTTCATGTTTGACACTCTAGCTGCTGCAATATAAGCACTCATTATGTGCCATAAGATCCCCACTAACAGTATGGAGACCCTAGAAAGCCATATATTTTCCGAAAGTACACATTCAGAAAAAGACAAAATGGGTAAATATGTTGCAAAGCTTGCATTTTGCACAGTTATACACCCCAAATTTGGGAACATACCTACATAAAACATTCTAAATTTGAATGCCAGGATTCTACTGAACAGTTTAATGCGTTGAATACAGTACGGAGACCCTAGTATATTTTCCGGAAGTACACATTCTGAGGAAACCAAAATGGGTAAATATTTGTCATTCTACTGCAAACTTCCTACCTGGAAAGCTATGGTAAATCTAGAGGTTTTTATGAAATTTTTGAAAATTATTAGGAAGCTTGCACTTTACTCCAATATATACCCCATGTTTTGTAACGTACCAACATAAAACATTCTAAATATGAATGCCAGGGGTCTACTGAACAGTTTGATGCCCAGTATGCATAGATTTACTGAACTAATTGGCATGCAGAGGCACCTAAATGGATATATAGCAGACAATTTCTATGGGCACAAAAAAGTAACCACTAAAATCAATGTTTTTGTTTTTTTCTCCTAATGTAATCAGCAGTCAGAATGAAAGTTTGAATATTTTAGCTAAGCCAAATAAGTTTTACAGACAGAAACTTGGTGCATTTATTAAATTCAAAATAAATAAAACCAAGTCAACCCTCTTCTCCCTTAAGACTCCCTGAGTAAGGAATGATATTCATGTTCTTAAGTGGGTCACTAAATTCAGGTACCTTGGTATTATTGTGTCACAAAACCTGAATTAATGTGCCAGAGACACGCAGCTTTCTGCTGTCTCCTCTCTCCTGCTCCCCCTCCCTCAAGAATGCTAAGAACTTACTCTCCCCCCTTAGGAATGTGGATCTGAGCCAATCTGCAGGAAGCTGACTCATAGTCTAATTAACTGGGCATGTTCACTTGGTCTGGGTGCCTGTGCAGGAGTGAGGCATTATGGGAACTTTCTTTACATAGCTCAGCGGTTTTTCTTCCTTTTTGGCTTCTGATCTTCTGAACAGGTAAAATATGGGGAGACTTAAGGGTAATATTGAGACAACTGAAGGTATGCCTGCAGCTTGAGATTAACTCTTTACTAGCCTTTCCTTCTCCTTTAACTTAACTCTGATTCTACAAATATGCCACAAAACTGATGTTTATACATAGCTGGTTTAACCAGGATATGGACAACCCCCTTAAAATCCTGCAGGCCTCATGTGCTGGGTGTATGGCACAGGAGACACGCCTGAGTCCTCCCCAGTTATTAAAGTTCCACAAAAACTATGGTCTCTGACATTAAAGTCAGCCCCCCTGCCATCACCTTGCTTTCCACTATGGAGAAACTCAAACTTTAAACACCTACTGCACCTCCCATACTTTCACTACTGGCCTAAGTTCGGGGTCCGCCACTTACAAGATCTTTTGATCGAGGGCCATTTCCCAAACCTGTTATGTTGATGCAGATATCGCTAGCTCTCCTAAACTGACCTGTACTACCTCTTCTCTATGGTCATAGCACTATATACTTCAATATTGTTGTTTATGTTATGAAAATAAAATGATTTAAAAAAAAAAAAATAGAATTATTTGTTTATAATAGACCTTATGGCAAATGGCCTTCCTGCAATTTGGAGCTTCTTGGATAATGGGCTTTCTTGATAAAGGATCCTTTTCCCAATCTGCTCACCCCAAACAATCAGATTACAATTACAGTAAATGCAAGCTGATGTGGTCCTTGCCCCAACAGGATTTTTACGCCTGCCTGATCAATATCTGGACAACTTTTGCCAAGATATCAGTTGGGCAGGCCCCTCGGAAGGACCTATATGTGGGACAAAAAGCTGCGGACTCTGTCCAGAATGACCAAATCTTAAACTTTTATCAACCCATGTATGTCTTCCTTTAGTCTAATGAGTAGATAATATGTATCAGTTAGCTGAGTGACCCAGAACTGCACAGGCCTTCATTTCTAATTAAACAGTTCTAGCTATCTATCTTGGTATCTGGTCATGGTGTAGATATTGCCTAGCTTTGTTTTATGCACATACTTTATTTATTATTGATTACTGAAGCAGAACTTTTAACTTTACGAAAGGGGGTCATGAAAACCCACCATAAACAACATGGGTAACATTTTCACTCCTAACCCACAGGTTAAGAATCATTGGTTTAGTAGAAAAGTTCAGTGAGGTTTTAGTCCTGGGACCTCCCTCTGTGAATAGGTGATTTACAGGCTTGAGCTCTAATTCAGAAGTTATTCTAATAGATCACTCTAGGAGTGACAGGCAGGGATAGTAAGAATGGGCAATCCATCGCCAGAGTTCAGGGGGTGTAGTGTCTAGTTTAGGTGGAGCAAGTGACCACCAGGGAGATTCCTAATCGAAGGGTGCTCAGGCATGAGTACCGGGGTGAGGTCTCAGGGAGGATCTCCTGGTGAGAGTACCGGGGGGAGCTCCCAAAGAGGATCACCTGGCGGGAGTACCATGGGTAGCCCAGAGAGAGAGGTTCTCCCAAAGAGAAGTAAAGTAGTGTGTACCCTGAAGTGTGTGTGACATACTCTTGGGTCCCCTGTCTGCACGCAATAAAGCAGTTCATCTGGTTCACCATTACAGCCAGTGTCTTGTCTCTTCCTGCAGAGTGGATCCTCAATTGCTCAGTAAACAGCTACCCAAAGGGAGGGGCAAGGTACCGGGAGTTGCAGGGAGTCCCTGTCCAAGGAGGACATTACAGAGTTTCCCAGGGAGGGGAGTTATAGTTCTGCCTAAACCTACCCTGGGTGGAGGCATGCCAGTAATATTGTACCTGCTCCCTCATAGTAAGCGGGGACAACAGGGCTCCTGTTAGCGCCAAACGCATACAATTGCGTGGTAGAAGTAGCAGCACCGTATAAAGTGGGCTACATACAAATACACATTTAAAATGGTTTAATCTATATTAAACCATTTTAAATTTGTATTTGTAATTATTGTTTCTACTGAAATGTAAAAGGAAATTCCCTTAGCATTTGCATTCATCATCCAACAGGAAATTTATTTTCATTATTTAGTATCTGTCAGTACACAGTGGCATAATGAAAGACGTATAGCACAGAAAGGGTATAAATAAGGAAATTCAATTTCAGCTTTTCTGTATCCTATTTTTTTCTTTCTTATAGATTGTGTGTACTTTGAAAAAAGGGGCACTGCATTGCTCTGAAACGTCAGTAATTGGAGAAATTTCTTTCTAAAAGGCCTGAGGGTATTGCCTGCTTGATCCCGTTCAAGTCCCCTAGATAATTGTTATGCAGGATCAAAAGATGATCAAAGATGATCTGTCTGCCTTGGATCAAAACTGCATATAAAATGCAGATGTGCACAGGCTTTAGATATTTTTACACATTTTTATAGTCTCTTTCTGTATTATACATATTTGTTGTGATATGTAAAATTAAAGGTCCTGAAATATGCAAACAGTTAATGCCAAAGTATATTATGTTTTAGTAAGTTAAGTTCAAATAACATTTGTAAGTATGGAATACATGTTTTTTATTTAACCCCTCTGAATTTACTGTTTTACTGCTTTACTGATAACACGGGAATTTCCAAAAACTGTTTTTGTATGTAAAAGGATCTTGTAATTTAATGCTAAGTAAGGGTAGTAGGGGTTGTAATTTAAAGGTATGCTATTATGTAAAATATTTTTTTTTTGTATTTATAGGTTTCATCTGGCAAATTGGATGATCACTTTCCTTTGGTTGTCTGGCAAACTGGATCTGGAACACAGACAAACATGAATGTAAATGAAGTAATAAGTAATAGAGCCATTGAGATGATGGGAGGAAAACTTGGAAGCAAAGATCCTGTGCACCCTAATGATCATGTTAACAAAAGTCAAGTATGTATTGTAATTAAATAGTTGAACTAAATGGCATTGCAATGTACTCATGGTGAGATTCTATGTGCCCTGGAAAACACACCAACTCAACAAAAATAGTTTCTTTAGAAGATTTTTACTGTAACTTTTTATGTTTTACTTAGTTGGCCACTTTTGGGGGGAAAAAAGGGCATTGCAGAACATTTTTCAAAAGCGCAAACAGATTTTTTTATATTTAATTATGAAATTTCACATGGGACTAGCCATGTTTTTAGTTTCCCAGGGTGCTACAGCCATGTGACCTGTACTCTGATAAACATTAGTCACACTTTACTGCTGAGCTGCAAGTTAAAGTGATATCACCCCCCCTCCCTTCCACCCCACAGCAGCCGATCAACAGAACAATGGGAAGATAGCAAACAGAAAAAGTTGACAGTTGCACTCACTTTAGGCAATTTTCTGTGGTGCAAAGTCTCCTATGCCCCAACAATGTATATAAAAAAGCATAAATAGAGACTGCACTGCTGGGGAGCTTACCCCATTTATTCTGCCAGTTTACCACATAGAATCAACGTTACGGGGGCACTCCCTTTGTCAGGAATGGGGTCACAAGATAGCAACTACCTGACACATGTATTGCTAAAAGTGTTAGATATGAGAATAGCACTCAGTAGTAAAAAATTCAAGTCCAGCTTGGGACTCCCCAGGTTACATTGAGCAGAAACAAGAAACAATAGGTTATCTCAAAGTAAGGGATGCACCGAACCCAGTTTTTCGGGTTCAGCCGAACTCCTGAATCCATTCCAAAGGATTCGAGCGAATACCAAACCGAATCCGAATCCTAATAAGCATATGCTAATAAGGATCCGGAAGGGGTAAATGTCACGCGTGGTGAAAATTTTTTCACTTCCGTGTTCACGCGGGCATTTAACCCTTCCAAATCCTAATTAGCTATCCTTGAACCAACAAATGTGTTTTTTTTAGTTGTAATATTGGTGTGTAGGCAGCCATCTCAGTGCATTGTGCCCGAGTCTTAGCTTTCAGACAGAGCCAGCGCATCTACACATTAGAACTGCTTTCAGGTAACCTATTGTTTCTCCTACTTCCATGTAACCGGAGGAGTCGCAAGCTGGACTTGGATTTCTTACTATTGAGTGTTATTCTGATATCTACTGGGAGCTGCTATCTTGCTACGTTTCCATTGTTCTGCTGATCAGCTGCTGGGGGGGAAGGGAGGAAGTAAAATCACTCCAACTTGCAGTAAAGTGTGATGAAGTTTATCAGAGCGCAGGTCACATGGCTATGGCACCCTGGCAAATGAAGAACATTACTAGCCCCATGTGAAATTTAAAAATAAATATAAAAAAAGTTTGAAAAAAATATCTAGTATTGTTACATTTTTTATGCATGCATTCTCACAGTGCCATTTAGAATTATGTCACACTTTGTTTAGCAAATTTAGTTTTTTCTATCTAGGGCATTTAAAGCAGAAGCTTAAACATAGTATGCAGGTGACCTAAAAAAAGCATTTCAAATAATTTCCAATTCTATTCCTTTCCTAGAGTTCAAATGATACATTTCCTACAGCCATGCATATTGCTGCTGTAAAAGAGGTTCATGAAGTTCTTTTACCTGGACTCCAAAAGTTACACGATGCATTGGAAGAAAAATCCAAGGAGTTTGAGAACATTATAAAAATTGGTCGCACACACACACAAGATGCAGTGCCACTTACTCTTGGCCAGGTAAGATAAAAATCTAATTTCTTCCTATATAACACGCACCTTATATATAACCTTAATTAATTATAAATCTTATAACATGCAACCTGGATTTTATGCTTTATGGTTCAGGGACCTCCTTAACACTTAGCATTTAATCTTTGATGTAACTGTACTTTGTAGTTATTTGTATTTATTATTGTATTCCCCCTGTTTGTTTTGTTACTTTATTGTTCTGCTGTACAGCATAGCATGCATAAGTCGCAATCAATAAATAAAAATATACATACATATTCTAAAATAACTAGATCTTAATATCACTGTAGCATTAAATATTATTCTTGTCCAAAATGTCATCCAAGCCACACTTTTAATGGGACAGTATACACTCATATACACAGTATATACACACTGTTTTTTTGTTATTTTTGGCACTAATACAAATATCTTAAAGGAGCTCTGAAACTTGTGGATACCCAGACTGGGCTTTTAACAAAACAAAATCAAAGTCAAGCAAAAAGCTCAGACCAACAAAGGGAGGGGAGGCAACATAGTCATCACATATGTTGCTGGAACTTCAGAAAAACCCAGCAACACCCTGAGACAGAAGTTGGTGCAGCCTAAAGATCCAACACCAAAGCACAAGAAAAGTAATGTAGTCTATGCTGCCCAGTGTAGTGAACAGTGCTTAGAGCTATAAATTGGGGGGAAGAAAACAACTGCTCTGTAAGAGAATGGCCCAACATAAGAGGGCTAACTCCTCAGGACAAGACTCGGTAGTCTATCTATGTCTCAAGGAAAAGGGACACTCCTTTGAGGACAGCAATGTGCATATTTTGGACTGAGAAGACAGATGGCTTGAAATAGGTGTGGAAGAGTCCATTTATGTCAAACTGAAAAAAACAATCCTGAACAGAGGAGGGGGCCTGCAACACCTCTTGCCAGCAACATACAACGGAACTTTTACATCCTTACCCAGACAATTCTGAACAATTCACAGTTTCATGTCATGTACTTTGAAAGATTAAGATGACCTGCCTTAATGATAATCATGGTACCATTGTGACTGGATCACATTTTTCCACACTTGTGCGTTTCGGTCAACACCTAACAGAATAAGGGCAGCTAAGTGGCAGATGAGATTTAATGTGGATAAATGTAAGGTCATGCACCTGGGATATAAAAATATGCAAGCCACTTTTACCTTAATGGGACTGCACTAGGCAAATCCATAATGGAGAAGGACATTGGAGTCCTTGTAGATAATAAACTCGACTGTAGGAGGAGGGTGTTATTCTTCCCCTTTACAGAGCGCTGGTAAGGCCCCATCTAGAATATGCTGTTCAGTTTTGGTCTCCAGTGCTCAAACGGGACATTATTGAATCAGAGAAGGTCCAGAGAAAGGCAACTAAGCTGGTAAAGGGTATGGAAAGTGTCAGTTATGGAAAAAGACTGGCCAAGTTGGGTCTGTTTACACTGGAGAAGAGGCGCTTAAGAGGTGACATGATAACTATGCATAAATATATAAGGGGATCATATAATAACCTCTCTAACGCTTTATTTACCAGTAAGTCCTTTCAACGGACATGTGGGCACCCGCTCCTCTTAGAAGAAGGGAGGTTACGTTTAAATATTTGGAAAAGATTTTTTTACTGCGAGAGCTGTGAAGTTGAGGAATTCTATCCCTGAACCAGTCGTACTGGCTATTACATTATATAGCTTTAAGAAAGGCCTGGATGGCTTTTTAGCAAGTGAGGGAATACAGGGTTATGGGAGATAGCTCTTAGTACAAGTTGATCCAGGGACTGGCCCGATTGCCATCTTGGAGTCAGGAAGGAATTGTTTCCCCTCTGTGGCAAATTAGAGAGGCTTCAGATGAGGTTTTTTGCCTTCCTCTGGATCAACTAGGCAGGTTATATATAGGCATTATGGTTGAACTTGATGGACGTATGTCTTTTTTCAACCTAAATTACTATGTTACTAAGTCCAGTTGCTTTAGACTTAATTCTACTAGATACTGTAATGATATCTGTAGTTTTGCTTTAGGTTAGTGAAACATAGAAAGTTATGTACTGATTTTCTGATATTTTTTTCACAGGAATTTGGTGGTTATGTTCAACAAATAAAATACAGTGTTAGTAGGATTAAAGCTGCATTACCACGGGTCTATGAATTAGCAGCTGGAGGTACAGCAGTAGGAACAGGCTTAAACACCAGAATTGGATTTGCAGAAAAAGTTGCTGCAAAAGTGGCAGAGCTAACGGGTAAGCTTATAAATTCAATGTGTGTTAGAAACAAGCTGATAAAGTTATTTATGCTTTGCAAAACAAATGTCAGTTTATTCAATTGGACTCTTACTGATAAGTGAGCTTTGATTTTACTCTTTAATAAATAGTCCCTTTGTTGGATTGTTAAAAAAAAAATTTAAAAACTCACCAGGTTTTAGGTTACAAATTATTCTTTTTTTTTTAACCCAAACTTGGATTTAAAAAAATATGTATTTTGTGAGGGGGAAAAAAACGATTTGCACAAAACATGAGCAGGATCATTCTCATGTTATCTCAATATGATCTTATAAGACATTGAACTAATAATTAATTGGCCCTTATTGTACTTGAATGCTCTTAAGAATAATCTGTCCCCTCTTATATCTGAGTTGGGAAATTTAGAGTGGCCCTTAGTGCACTTACATTACTTCCTACGGAAATTTTATAACCTTAATGGTTTAATATCTAACAACGATTTATTTTCTGTGTCTTGACCTTTGTTGATTCAGTATATTTAGTTTGTTTTTTTACAATAAACATTAAATGATGTTATGGACACTTACATAGATGTTGTAGTACTTGTAAATTTGTCATTTTTCTGGGTTATTAGAGATCACTAGATCCAGTATAGTATTATACCTCTGCACAGCCACATCGTTTTTTTTGTGGCATGAAACTGCAGTTCAAATTTACGATGTTTTATCATAGTACATAAGGATATGTGGGGAATAGGATACTGTAAAATGCAAGCTTTGAGATCATTTTCAAAAATAAAAACTGCTAAGCTTAGGATAGATTTATAGTTTGAATTAGAAAGACATTTACCCATTTTGAATGTCAGAATGTGTACTTTCCAAAAATATATGGTTTTCTGAGGAAGCCTTAGGGGCTGATTTACTAACCCACGAATCCGACCCGAATTGGAAAAGTTCCGACTTGAAAACGAACATTTTGCGACTTTTTCGTATGTTTTGCGATTTTTTCGGATTCTGTACGAATTTTTCGTTACCAATACGATTTTTGCGTAAAAACGCGAGTTTTTCGTATCCATTACGAAAGTTGCGTAAAAAGTTGCGCATTTTTCGTAGCGTTAAAACTTACGCGAAAAGTTGCGCATTTTTCACGTAAGTTTTAACGCTACGCAAAATGCGCAACTTTTTACTCAACTTTCGTAATGGATAGGAAAACTCGCGTTTTTACGCAAAAATCGTATTGGATCCGAAAAATTCGTAAAGAATCCGAAAAAATCGCAAAACATACGAAAAAATCGCAAAGTACCGATCATTACGAAAAAAACGCTATCGGACTCCATTCGACCCGTTCGTGGGTAAGTAAATCAGCCCCTTAGTGTGAGAAGAAATTATGACCTGGTGTGGAGGAAGTCTGCAGCCTTTGCCTGGCATCTATGGCCGTTTGCATTTCCTCTTCTGCCAAATGCATGCAATTTCACGTGTATTGAGTAGACCTGGTGTAAAAACTTGTATTGTATTGTATTTGCCTATCACAAAAGGATATTAAAAAGTGGTAGAGGCTATCTGTAGCCTCCTTCCGTTGGTCCTCTCCGAGGACCCCAGCGTGCCCCGCCATTTGAGATATGTACATATGTACAATGGAATGGTGCTGAGGAGCCCTTACGAATAGCCAGTATATTTGAGATATCAGTTTTGTAGGTTTTCAGAGCTGAAGTCTTATGAGTGGATAGTCCAGAATCATTCAAAATGCCCCCCATAGCTGAAAGTAGATGTGGTGACCTCAGGTTATGAGACAACATTTTGTCCTGCAGAATAATGTAGCATATAAAGCTATTTTTAATTAGAACAGCTGTGAGTTTTTTTTAATGCCCCCTAGTGGCCACACTTGGGAATTAGGGAGATCCACAAAGTGGATTAGGTTAGAGTTCCTCCAAAGTGGGAGGTTTGGACAGAGGAGCGGAGGGTCTGCCCCTACCTTGTGGAAGACCATTGTACAGGACTTATGGGTTGTAGTTATTACTGGTACACCTCTAGAGATATCCCACAGTGCCCCTATTAGGAGGGAGCATTTTGCATAGCTTCTATTGACCTTTGGACATAGCCTGAAGTTGCATATTAGGGTTTTCCACATTTGGTGCCACCAGTGTACATATGCCACTTGTACTACCAGATAATAGACCTGTAGGTTGGGCAGTCCAAACCCCTGCTATCTATAGGAGCATGGAGTGTCTCTTTGGCGATTATAGGAATTGTATTGTTCCAGATGAATGTAGTTAGGGTTTTCTCAACTTGTAAGTAGTATTTGTTTGGTATGTGTATTGGGGTGTTGCGGAGCAGGTACAAGAACTTAGAGAGAAAGACTGTTTTGAAGAGCGCCACTCTACACCATAGTGTAAGTGTCAAATGCTGCCACTTCCTTACTGTATGGGTAAAGTGTAGGATTGCAGGCTCTAGGTTCAGTTTAAGAAAGTTGGGTAGATGCTAGTGCAACTTGAAAGTCTTGTCTAGGGGAGATGGCTGGGTAGGCACAAGGTCTAAGGGGGAAGTTGACTGACTTCCGCCAGATCACTTTCAACCCAGAGTGACTGCCAAATTCTTGTATACTATCCATAGCTGCTGTTAGGGATGGTCCAGATATAGGAGGACATCATCTGTGTAGAGAGATTTTCTCCTCTACGGCCCCCCGGTGTGTAGCCCATGTCAGATGGGTGAGGTTTTGATTATAGCTTCCAGAGGTTCTGTTGCCAACGCAACAGCAGGGGAGATAAGGGGCATCCCTGCCGTGTGCCTCATTGTTGGTGAAACACTGGGGATAAAATTCTGTTTACCCAGACTTTTGCTATGTTTGTTGCAGTACTTGGTATGTAATTTCGGTGGGGCATGTTGAGTAGTCTCTCTCTGCTTTAACACATGCTTCCTTAAGTGTGTGATTTTTTCCTAAGTGTGTGGCTTGCTTTAATTTACCTTGCAAGACTGCCTTAGAGGAGTCCCAGAGTATATCTGGGGAACGAGTCTCCATATTGGCTCCAGTATTTTGTAATTGCTTCATCACTAGTCTCGACTATGGCTGAGACTTTGAGCCAAAGGTGGCTGAGGTGTCTTAGTTTGGCAGTACCGTTGCCTGGAGGACCAGAAAGTACTGTGACCCTAGGACTAGGTCTGTATGGGAAAGCGTTTTATGTATTGTGGAGTGGCATGCGTACTCCCTAAGCTGAGGGTTTGTCAGCCTCCAAGTGTCAAGGAGGGCATTGATTCAGTCCACCAGGCTAGGGTGGAACTCGGGACATTCCTTGGTGGATTCTATCTATAAGGGGGTTCATTACCATATTTAGGTTTCTTATAATAGACATGCATGCAAATGGAACCTCAAGCATCTTTTTCATTACAAGATCCAAAATTCCCTTTGTGAAGGGGGGAGGAACATAAAGAGTACAAAGGCTGAGCATAAACAGCACAAAGACTGAGCAGCGTATTATAAATTTGGCAATGAAGAATTACAAAGTGACCCTTTGTAGTTTTAGTAGTGGGTGTAATAGGTGTGAGCAACCCAGTACTTCTTAAGTGTGAGTAATTTTTGAACCATTAAATAGGTTTCTTAAAAGCATAAGAGTGTGGGCAGGTGTCTCTTAAGGTAATTAAATACAGCTTCTTTTTTTTACTTGGAGTTCATGCTCCTCACATTCCAGGACAATATTGATACATTATTGCCTTCCATGGTAGCAGCAGATAGTATCTAGTGCAGTATATTTTAAATTCCCAGGCAGATGAAGTTTGAGGAAGGAAGAGGGAAGGTTTGCGAGAGGTGCACCAAGAATCTTTCCAGTATCTTTCCAGCTCATATGTGGGTTTTATAGTCTGGTATGGCTCCTAAGTAGTTAGCATATACAGATGGAAGTGTTGTATGCTATGGGGCTGATTTACTTACCCACGAACGGGTCGAATGGAGTCCGATTGCGTTTTTTTCGTAATGATCGGTACTTTGCGATTTTTTCGTATGTTTTGCGATTTTTTCGGATTCTTTACGAATTTTTCGGATCCAATACGATTTTTGCGTAAAAACGCGAGTTTTCCTATCCTTTACGAAAGTTGCGTAAAAAGTTGCGCATTTTGCGTAGCGTTAAAACTTACGAGAACTTTTTACGCAACTTTCGTAATGGATACGAAAAACTCGCGTTTTTACGCAAAAATCGTATTGGTAACGAAAAATTCGTACAGAATCCGAAAAAATCGCAAAACATACGAAAAAGTCGCAAAATGTTCGTTTTCAAGTCGGAACTTTTCCAATTCGGGTCGGATTCGTGGGTTAGTAAATCAGCCCCTATGAGTGGAGGTGCAGTGCAGAGCTAACCACCTCATGTAAGGCCAGGTTCAGGTTTAAGTTTCTATGTAAATCTTTTTAGTTGTTAGCTTTTTAAATGGAAAATCTTTGCACCATAGCTGATTAACCAGAGGTGAAAACTGTACCAACCTACAAGCAACCAACAACTGCGATTTGTTAGGTTAATTACATTTTGTTTATCCTTGTGTGGGCTATACAAGGCAGAAGTGCAGTGGGCTAAGTACATTTTTGAGCACGATCACTATTTTTTTTTTACCCACAATGCAGTGTTTTTCACCATGATTGCAGCATTATTGGAGTTACCAGAGGCAGATATGCCTGATGCAATTGCACTGAAAAGTCCACCCAAATGGTGTAACTTAAAGCATTCTGTGTGAGAGTGATGTGTGTTTCAGCACCATTGTGCTGTGGAGATTGAAATAAGCTCCTATGTGAACCTTTGTGCTACTATCTGGTTTAGAGGTGGGGTTAGTTCCAGGTTTCCCATTGATCAGTTTCAGAACAGGAGGCAGAAGGAAGGCTGCAGTGCCGAGTGCAACTGTACAGAAGTACAAGGAGCACATGGTGACACAGGTGCCTTTTAATGATCAGGATTTTTTACTCAACTGACTGTGGGTTGTAAATAACCCCTATAGAATAAATACATTCTTAAAATGGGTTTAAGAATTTGCCTGCATTACTGACAGGTTTCTGGTTGGCACAAGCTAAGAAGGTTAAAGAACTTGCCTGCGTTACTGACAGGTTTCTGGTTGGCACAAGCTAAGAAGGTTAAAAAACTTGCCTGCGTTACTGACAGGTTTCTGGTTGGCACAAGCTAAGAAGGTTAAAGAACTTGCCTGCGTTACTGACAGGTTTCTGGTTGGCACAAGCTAAAAAGGTCAAAATACATTTAAGCTTGGACTGTCTTTTGCATGGTTGCTCCAATCAATTGAATGTTTACAGCTGTGAAAACCTGACAATTGTTTTTGTTCTCATAACATGTTCATAACAAAGCACTCTATGCACATGTCAGAAAATAATTGGATTATATTCGTTTTGGAAGTGACTTGATGGGCTATATCAGTGAAACATCTAGATAATGTTTGCTTAATCTGTATAGCTAGTTATTTGTTCACCGTGCAGAAACATAACTGAAAATTAAAAATGTTGTGTTTGTATCAACTATAGATATATATTAATAAAATGTAAGTCTTATTTTTTTTTTCTAGGTCTGCCATTTATTACTGCACCTAATAAATTTGAATCCCTTGCTGCTCATGATGCACTCGTTGAATTAAGTGGAGCTTTGAATACACTAGCATGTAGTCTTATGAAGATTGCTAATGACATACGGTTTCTTGGGTCCGGACCAAGATCAGGTCTCGGAGAACTAATCCTGCCTGAAAATGAACCGGGGAGCAGCATTATGCCCGGTAGTATAATTAATAAAATTCTTTCTTTTAAAGTGATACTGACACGAAAAAACTACTTTTTTAAATATGAATCTACATGAAAAGTTAGCTATAGGTCATGTTGATCATTTTTCATTGATGGGGCTGCCTTTGTAAGGAATTGTTACTTGAAATCCCTAAATCTGACTGTTTTGCCAACCTGACTGTCCCTTCTCAGCCTGTCCGTTACAGCTTCTAATGCTAATGGCCTCCTGCTGCACAAATATGGCAGCCCCCTCATAGAGGAACATGGGGGATCAGATAGGGAATGTAAAAGCATTGGACAAATACTTTTGTGGCAAAATTATGAATAGCATGCAAAGACAATGTTATGACAGATGTAAAAAAGGTTTCATTTCTGGTGTCAGTATCTCTTTAAGTAATATCTGTATACATACACATAGAATTGCCAGTCATTTGGAGTGCTGTTGCTCTATATCAATAAAACCAGAATGGACAATCTTTTTCTAGCCTTTTTATACAATAAAACTTTTTCTATGGCCTCAGGTTTAGGCATACTTTAAGGAGAACTTGAAGCCCTGTACATCCCAGTTGACTACAAATAACTTTTAACATCTGCTCAGAGAACTAAAAATTTAAGAAGACTTTAACTTAAGTAGTGATTATTGTCACAAAGCTCCCATGATGTATAACAGGTGTTGCTTTATTACTGTTAAGTGTTATGAGATGATTCCACAGGATATGTTGTGCAGTTTTTATACACATGGCAGTAATTCTGATTGAGTTGTTTGAAATTCATGTTCCCATTGCTGACAGAGTGCGATTTAGCAAATATGAGCTTCCTTGAGCAAATGCAATAGTAAATGATCAGTGGTCGGCTCCTGACTCTACTGGGCACTAAGTTCCTACACCACACATAGTGACTGACCAAAATGATTACATGGCACAGAAGACAAAAATTGTCACATGTTATAATAACTGTTAGCATGTATATTCTGTGCTGACACTAATGGCTGTGAGCACACTTCTAAAGTAATGGATTCCATTATATACATATGCACATAATATAATAAAAATATTAAATGTCTTTAAAAATGTCTTTATGTTTAATACTCTTATTACATTTTAATGTTCTTCTTTTCTTTTCTGCAGGAAAAGTAAATCCTACACAGTGTGAGGCTGTTACTATGGTTGCAGCCCAAGTGATGGGGAATCATGTGGCTATAACAATAGGTTGCAGCAATGGCCACTTCGAATTAAATGTTTTCAAGCCTGTAATTGTAAGTTATTTATTTTAAAAGTTTTGCTTAGTTCACTGAAGAATTTATACCTCTCAGAAATTAACTTAAGATACCTAGAGCAGTGCTGTCCAACTTCTGTGGTACCGAGGGCCAGAATTTTTGTGGCCTACATGGTGGAGGGCCGATAATGGAAGCCAGTTTTGACCACTCCCCTTTTTTAAACTGCACCCACTTCAAACTACACCCATGCTACCACAAGACCAAACCCACATTAATGGTGGTAGTGCAGCAAAAACACAGCAACAGCAACCACCAGCATATAATTACACACCTTAGGGACCATATAATGACTATTTCCAAATGCTAACAAACTCCCAGAACAAACCCCTGCCAGGTTCACCTCCCACAGGCAGCATAGGGCAGGGAGAATATGGCACACACGGGCAGCATAGGGCACGCAGAGTATGGCACACACAGGCAGCATAGGAAAGGCAGAGTATGGCACACACAGGCAACATACGAAAAGGCAGACTATGGCACACACGGGCAGCATAGGGAAGGCAGAGTATGGCACACACAGGCAGCATAGGGGAGGCATAGAGCAGGCAGAGTACTGCTTGCCCTACCCTGCCTGTGTGTGCCATACTCTGCCTGCCCTCCCCTGCCTATATGTGCTATACTATGCCTGCCCTCCCCTGCCTATGTGTGCCATACTATGCTTGCCCTCCCCTGCCTATGTGTGCCATACTATTCCTGCCCTCCCCTGCCTATGTGTGCCACACTATGCCTGCCCTATGGCACACACAGGCAGCATACAGAGACACAATGCTGGATGTGTCAGAGGGAATGTCTGAGGTGTGAACAGGGGAACAATGTGGGTGATTACAGCCTGAGCCTGAGGTGTGAACAATACAGGGGGAAAACAATGAAGGCATTAAATGTTTCGAATTATTTTAATTATGTTTACATTTTTACAAACTAAAGGGGCTCTTGATATGCTAAAAAGCCCAACAACCACTGCTTTAAATTAAGGCTTATGGCACACCATGCGTATGGTGTATATTTTCGCCAAGCCGAAAAACTTGCCGAAGATACTTGCCATACCTGTGCCTGCACCCGAATGAATTGAATACTCTTAGGTGGAAGCACCTGTAGCCGATAAAAATAAGAACCTCAGGCAATGCTTACCCCATGTTATTTCTTAAAAAATAACTTGAAAAAATGTGACTTTTTAAAATAAAAAATGTGTACAATAACATGTATTGCACTATGTAAAAGTATATAACCTTGTTATGCTCATAAAAATGATGGTTTTTGCCTAAATTTTACTTTCTTCTATTCTTCAGATAAAGAATGTCCTTCAATCAATCAGGCTGCTGGGCGATGCAGCTGTGTCATTCACAGATAACTGCATTGTGGGAGTACAAGCCAATACAGAGAGAATCAATAAATTAATGAGCGAGTCTTTAATGCTTGTCACTGCACTTAATCCCCATATAGGTAAGAAATGTATTTGTTTATATTAATATCTGTAAGTTTGTTTTGACAAGTTAGAATAATAATACAAGTGATAAATCTTAAATTTAATTTTTTTTCTTTTACTATGCAAACATTACCTAGCATATGACTAAGGCTGCATCAAATCCAGGTGGTTTAAAATTCTGTCAAATATAAGAACATTTTGCATAATATATATTCAGCCCAAATAATTAATACAGTAATATAAGTAAAGCACCCAACAAACTAAAGACAATACATCTTTTTATCTAATGCATTTTTTCCTCCAATTTTGCTAATTAGTTTTTAAATTTGGATCAGTATTCACCAGAATGTAAGCTTAAGAGCGATTGGTAAATAGTTCCTATGAATCAGGGATACATTATTATGGTTTCCTTACAATCATGGTTTCCTTCCAACATATGGCAGTACCACACAATAAATATATTATGTAAATAAGGAAACCATTAAACATCACAACATTACATACCACACAGCAAATTGGTTTCAGTCCTTCTTGGGCCAATAGCACTGACCACCTAATGCATTTTAAACCATCTTTACCAGAGGAGGACATTGTTGGCAAAAGTCTGTTGCATCTTTTGAAAAGTATTGTACATGTTTCTCTCATATATATTATTTCAGCCTATTCACAACCAAAAGGGGCATGGCTTAAGGACTGAAAATTCTGTGAAATGTAGACCGCTCCCAGAGCTATCTAGAACTTATTATTTAGTGATTTGTAAAGGCAAGCTTTTCTAATTATATCTTAAAGGAGAAGGAAAGGCTAAGTCACTTGGGGTTGCCAAAATGTTAAGCACCCCCAAGTGACTTTAAGTGCTTACCTTGTACCCTGTTCGTAGAAAACCGCACCAGCCTGGAGTAGCTGTAGCGAGCGCTTCCTCTTCCATGTTCGCTTGCACATGCCTAGTAGAGTGAAAAGCCAAACTTTAACAAAAAAGTCGGCTTTTCACTCTAATGCGCATGCGCCGGCCCAGGGATTTTGCTGGCAGAAAGAAGCGCTCGCTACAGGTACACCTGTAAGCGATTAAAGTCACTTGGGGGTGCCTAACATTTTGGCACCCCCAAGTGACTTAGCCTTTCCTTCTCCTTTAATGAACATTGGGCTGGCAAAGGATTGAAATAATATAGTAAAATGAAACTCCTATAACCTAATATAAAAAATCACTGCACCTCTTTGCAAAGGTATGGTACCTAATGCCATATGTATAATGTATATATATATATATATATATATATATCATTGTCAAAATATGCTGTTTTATAAGTCTCTAAAAGAAAATAGCCATCTTGTACTTAGGGGCAGATTTATCAAAATGTTAGTTTATTCATTCCTATAAAACATGTTAGCAAATGGTGAACTTTCACCTATTGAAAAATACGCTTCTAAAAATCCTTTAGGAATGAATAGAATGTGGTTGAGTTTTTATATATTAAGTTCTTAACTCATATTTTGCTAAATTTGCCCCTTAATGTTTAAAGTCTAAACTGGTTTCCTTCCTGCCTCAAACAGTAAAGGAATACATGAAATATACTACCAATTACAGTTAAAAATGGCCTCCAACAACCTACATACCCTCTCAGTAATGTTAAGGTCTATCATAAACAGTAATTGTAAAAATATTCAAGACACAGAATAAAGTTTAATAATTATTGGAATACACACTACTGATACAGTTACAATGAAAAAATTAAGATATATTGACAAACATCTGTTTATTTGATTTGTTGTTAAGTTCATTAAGTCTGCTATGCTGTGAGGATGTGTTCACAATGTTTTACATTTGGAATAATTTGTAACATCCCTAGGCATCATTTCTTTAATTACATGTACCTTCTGTATGTTGCTGCAGACTGTCTTACTAAGTACAGGTATGGGACCCTTTATCCAGAATACTCGGGACCTGGGGTTTACCGGATAAGGGGTCTTTCTGTAATTCGGATCCCCTACCTTAAGTCTGGTAATAAAATTATTTAAACAGTAATTAAACCCAATAGGATTGTTTTGGCTCCAATAAGGATTAATTATCTTAGTTTGGATCAAGTACAAGGTACCGTTTTATTATTAGAGAGAAAAAGGAAACCATTTTTAAAAATGCAAATTATTTGATTAAAATGGAGCCTATGGGAGATGGCCTTTCCGTAATTCGGAGCTTTCTGGATAATGGGTTTCCGGATAAGGGGTCCGATACCTGCATATCCTAATCGTTTTCTGGCTGATATATATGCAGGTTTTGTTATCTAGTTGAGAAAATTTGCTGCAGATTTTGTATCCAAAGACATCTTTGCACAGGGACAGTACCAGGACAAAGGGCATCAGCGCCGGATTTCAAATGCAGGTGCCCTGAGGCCGCCCCATTCGTGCCCCCCCTTTCCCTGCGCGCATGCACAAACAAACCCCTAAATTTGTGCCGCCCTAGGCCCGGGCCTTTGTGGCCTCACCACAAATCCGGGCCTGAAGGGCATTGCCAAAGGCACCCTACTTTTTTGTTTATCAGGGCAAAAAGTTTTTTTGATTGGAATGCATCAGTATTACCCAAGGTTACTTATTGCACTAGAAGAGGTGGAGAAAAGGGTTCCTTTTCTAATAAATCTGTTTCAGTGTAATAAGATTAAACTTCCTTCGCCATGCTCCTTTTTATCTTTTTAAGCTCCACAGCATGAATGTTAAATCACACTGTTGTTTTATAATCTTTTTGGTATTGGTGTTCAGAATCATTTATTGTGCTCAGTAAAACTTTTCAGTTCTGTCCTTTTTTTTTATAAAATACTTTTTATTTCTTTGCAGGATATGATAAAGCAGCAAAAATAGCTAAAACTGCCCACAAGGAAGGCACTACACTAAAAGAAACTGCAATTAAACTTGGATTTCTTACATCAGATCAATTTGACCAGTGGGTTAAACCAGAGGATATGCTTGGACCAAAATAAATTTGAATTTGTATTGCTGTCTTAATAAAAATACATCAAATCTGTTATATATTTGCAAGCAGGAATTATTAAATAACAATAGTTTTTGAATGTATATATATTGTTAAATTTTTACAGGTTCATTATGTTACCTATTTGCAGCCATGTGTAATCACACCTTCGCATCTGCATAATATAGCAAATACTTATATATAGTATATCTTATTTAGAGGGGAACTACAGTTAAAATCAAATTGTCCAGATGGACAGATATGATTAAAATAATAATATTCTCGAATATATTTGTTTTGAATAAAACAAGTAATATAACAGACTATTAGGATCCTTTCTCTGAAAGCCAGCTCAAGTAATTGCTGAATGGGAGTGGCAACACCTTGCTGTGATGTCACAATACCATTAGCAATGTTCCATACATTTCAAGCTGATCAAGCTGGATCTCCAATCAGTGGCTCAAGAGCAACATTTTTAACAACATCTTGGAGGCAATTTTTGGAAGCACAGACACCTGGTTTTACTCCAATTGTCCTGCAGGCTAGCAGTCCACATGGGGCTACCAAATTGTCATCACCTCCCTTATTTGGCATCACCAAAGGACTTTTTCAGGCTTGTGTTTCCTGCCAGTTCTGAAGGCATGCACTTTGCTTTTTACAAATTAAAGCTTCATTTTGTAGCAGGTTCCCTTTGCCTGTATTTTAGCATGAAATGTGCACAGACCTGACTTCTGAAATTAGCAAGCTTGCACGTGTGGAGACTTAGTTAAAAAGAAGTGCCAGGGCAGTGGCACACACCCCAGGAATTGGTTTGGGATCAGCAGGGTTCAGATTAGGCCAAATTAGTTTCCTGGCCGAACCTGATCTGAATCCTTAAGATCATGTGGACATGAATACGGAAGTTGAACATTTTTAAACCTCCTATGGTGTAATTTGTATATGCAATTTAGGAATTACATTTGGTTCTGTATTCGGACAAATCTTTCACTAAGGATTCTGGGCGAATCCCAAAATAGTGGATTTGTGGATCCCTAAAAAAAACAAAACTTTTGGTTGTACCTGCACCTAGAAGCACTGCTTTGGCCTGGGTGCAGGCACACTGTGGAATTCGGTGCAGTTTCACACTAAATTCGACTATGTGTGCATGCATCTGGGCTAAGTACAGGCACAACAAAAAGCTTTTTTGAACTTGCAAGCATTAGATTTGCAGGAAACAAGTGTGTGACGGGGAGGAAATGCCACTGGGTTACAAGTCTGACTCTCATTGATTGACAGACAATGAGAGTAGAGCAGACTTGTCGTTTGAATTTATTCGACTCTGACACAGAGCTAGCCAAAGCAGGTTGGTAGGAGTGAAACCGTTCGGAATTAGGAGCACTATGAAAACTGGAATATTTAAAAAAACTATACATTTTGTAATACATTTAATTTAGAGATTTTAATAACTTGACGGATTGATCCTTTTTACCAATTATTAATTTCACGATAGTTCCTCTTTAAATTTGTTCATTAATAACTTGGAGAATGACATGAAAAGTAATGTATTTGCAGATGACACAAAACTGTACAACTGAATTTATCCAGGATGAAGTTGTTTGTACGTGGGTAGGAAACTAGCTACAGGATCGGGTACAGAGGGTGGTTGTTATTGGTACATTCTCTACTTGGAATAAGGTTCTCAGTGGGGTCCCTCAGGGTTCTGTACTGGGTCCACTTTTGTTTAACTTGTTCATAAATTACTTAGGGGAGGGTATTATAAGCAATGTATCAGTGTTTGCAGATGACACAAAACTCAGCCCAGTCATGTCTATTCAGGGTCCAGAGAAGGGCAACTAAGTTGGTAAAGAAAGACTGACCAAGTTGGGTCTGTTTACACTGCAGAAGAGGCGCTTAAGAGGTGACATGATAACTTTGTATAAATATATTAGGGGATCATATAATAACCTCTCTAAAACTTTATTTACCAGTAGGTCCTTCCAACGGACACGAGGGCACCCACTCCGTTTAGAAGAAGGGAGGTTCTGTTTCAATATTCAGAAAGGATTTTTTTACTTTGAATGCTGTGAAGTTGTAGAATTTCCTCCCTGAACCAGTCGTACTGGCTGATACATTATATAGCTTTAAGAAGGGGGTTGGATGACTTTTTAGCAAGTGAGGGAATACAGGGTTATGGGAGATAGCTGTTAGTACATGTTGATCCAGGGACTGGTCCGAATGCCATCTTGGAGTCAGGAAGGAATTTTTTTCCCCTCTGCAGCAAATTAGAGATTTGGTTTTTTACCTTCCTCTGGATCAACTAGCAGTTATAAGCAGATTAGATATAGGCATTATGGTTGAACTTTCAACCAATGTTACTATGATGTGTCATTGTTGAACTGGGACAGGTGGCCATAACCGCACAGTTTTTGTATTATCTGTGCTTGCATGCTGATCCATCTTGAATGATATCCAGGTGCTATGGAATTTAAACCTAAGAACAAAGGCACATGGGGCGGATTGTCAGCCTGCGGATAAGCACAGACTTGCAAGTGGCCCCTATGCTTAAAAAGCTTCTAGTTGTGCCTGCACCTGAAAGCCTTGAATCCGGCTGGGTGCAGGCACGCACACCTGATATCTGCCAAGAAAAGTTAGATTAGAGCATTTGTTGGTGGATATCGACTGCATGTGCCTGCACCCAGGTGGATTCAGTCTCTCTGTGTGCAGGCACAACTAAAAGATTTTTAGAGGCGGATAGTCTTACCTCCAGGCTGACATTCTGTCCTGTGTCCCCTTGCCCTAAGCAATTACAACTTAAAGAGTGGATGCAATAAAATGGACACAAGGTTGAGGATGTATTGACATTTTATTAGAAGTACTTGCATATAAACATGTTCTAGGATCCTATGTTCTGTTGCCCCATCCACCAACATTAAAGAAACTACATTACCAAATAAAAACGTTTCAAAATGTAACTAAGCAACAAAGCTTGGAATATACAACTCATATGAACAACAAATATATGATACAACAAAAATAAAAACGCAAGACTCACGCATTCGCACACGTTTTTATGCGTATTTCGGCTACATGTGCCTGCACCTGTGTGTATCTCATTCATTCTGGTGCAGGCACAGGTAGGACGCATTTAGAGTAGCGCGGCGTATTCTCGGCAAGTGTTTTTTGGTTTGCCGAGAATATGCCACATCTGACATCAGCCTTTGGAAATTTCAGATACTGAAAGTCGTTTGTGGTAATTAGGTAAGATTTATTAGACACGTATGTGAGCAAAAGATAGAACAACAGAACAAAGACAGCGCAGGGTTTATATAGACTTTGTCACATATGTCATAAGAAACCTATGAACATAGGCATTACCAGTTTACGCACATATACAGTGGTGTGAAAAACTATTTGCCCCCTTCCTGATTTCTTATTCTTTTGCATGTTTGTCACACAATGTTTCTGATCATCAAACACATTTAACTATTAGTCAAAGATAACACAAGTAAACACAAAATGCAGTTTTTAAATGAGGGTTTTTATTATTTAGGGAGAAAAAAAATCCAAACCTACATGGCCCTATGTGAAAAAGTAATTGCCCCCTGAACCTAATAACTGGTTGGGCCACCCTTAGCAGCAATAACTGCAATCAAGCGTTTGCGATAACTTGCAACGAGTCTTTTACAGCGCTCTGGAGGAATTTTGGCCCACTCATCTTTGCAGAATTGTTGTAATTCAGCTTTATTTGAGGGTTTTCTAGCATGAACCGCCTTTTTAAGGTCATGCCACAACATCTCAATAGGATTCAGGTCAGGACTTTGACTAGGCCACTCCAAAGTCTTTTTTCTTCAGCCATTCAGAGGTGGATTTGCTGGTTTGTTTTGGGTCATTGTCCTGCTGCAGCACCCAAGATCGCTTCAGCTTGAGTTGACGAACAGATGGCCGGACATTCTCCTTCAGGATTTTTTGGTAGACAGTAGAATTCATGGTTCCACCTATCACAGCAAGCCTTCCAGGTCCTGAAGCAGCAAAACAACCCCAGACCATCACACTACCGCCACCATATTTTACTGTTGGTATGATGTTCTTTTTCTGAAATGCTGTGTTACTTTTACGCCAGATGTAACTGGACACGCACCTTCCAAAAAGTTCAACTTTTGTCTCGTCGGTCCACAAGGTATTTTCCCAAAAGTCTTGGCAATCATTGAGATGTTTTTTTAGCAAAATTGAGACGAGCCTTAATGTTCTTTTTGCTTAAAAGTGGTTTGCGCCTTGGAAATCTGCCATGCAGGCCGTTTTTGCCCAGTCTCTTTCTTATGGTGGAGTCGTGAACACTGACCTTAATTGAGGCAAGTGAGGCCTGCAGTTCTTTAGATGTTGTCCTGGGGTCTTTTGTGGCCTCTCAGATGAGTTGTCTCTGCGCTCTTGGGGTAATTTTGGTCGGCCGGCCACTCCTGGGAAGGTTCACCACTGTTCCATGTTTTTGCCATTTGTGGATAATGGCTCTCACTGTGGTTCGCTGGAGTCCCAAAGCTTTAGAAATGGCTTTATAACCTTTACCAGACTGATAGATCTCAATTACTTTTGTTCTCATTTGTTCCTGAATTTCTTTGGATCTTGGCATGATGTCTAGCTTTTGAGGTGCTTTTGGTCTACTTCTCTGTGTCAGGTAGCTCCTATTTAAGTGATTTCTTGATTGAAACAGGTGTGGCAGTAATCAGGCCTGGGGGTGACTACAGAAATTGATATTGAAATTGAAAATTGAAATTGATAAACCACAGTTAAGTTATTTTTTAACAAGGGGGGCAATCACTTTTTCACACAGGGCCATGTAGATTTGGAGTTTTTTTTCTCCCTTAATAATGTAAACCTTCATTTAAAAACTGCATTTTGTGTTCAATTATGTTATCTTTGACTAATAGTTAACGGTTTTTGATGAGCAGAAACATTTAAGTGTGACAAACATGCAAAAGAATAAGAAATTAGGAAGGGGGCAAATAGTTTTTCACACCACTGTAAATATCTGTTCACCACACAGAAAACAAGGTATTTGCCAAACAGATGGTTCTATCTTCAACTATAGTTGACGTAACTTAAGGCTAGCTTGAGAACAGAATCCATCTGAGTCAGGGGGGCCTGTGGGTGAATCTGAACACAAAGAATGTATTCCTTATCAATTGATAAGAGTTAATTGTAGACCTATCTATCTTGGTCCAGAAGTTCCAGAGAAAAATACAAGATGTCCTTGCTGGCTCAAGTGTGGTAAGTTAATCCACTTTAACAAAAGAAAAATCCAACAGGACCACACTGGCCACACGTCGCATTTATTAACTGCTGCTGCCTGTTTCTCACTAAAGCTTCTTTCTGTTGCAAGGCCAAACAAAATTAGCTTTTGTACTTAGATAGTGGATCCGACAATTCCACATAAGCAGCACAGCCAGCAGCCATCATTACAATTGGCTGACAGGTCTGGATCAACTTAAGCCTTTATTTCTGAAATGGTGCAAACATTCTAAAGCAAGTAAATTGTTAATACTGTATGTTTATTTTTGTATGGAGAACCCGAAAATCAATTTGTTTTTTATTTAGATCTCCTTTAACTTCACTAAACCTAGTTCTAGCACATATTGGTTAAACATGGGTGCTACGTTTATATCTCATCCGGACCTTTTATATATATGGCAAAGAGAACAAAGAACAAGTTGGATTTAAAGGAGAAGGAAAGGCAAAGTCACTTGGGGATGCCAAAATGTTAGGCACCCCCAAGTGACTTAAATCGCTTACCTTGTAACCCAGGCTGGTGCCCCTGTTCGGAGAGAACAGCACCAGCCCGGGTTAGCTGCAGCACTTCCTTCTTCCTGCTTCGCTCGCGCATGCGCAGTAGAGTGAGGAGTGGAACTTTAACAGAGAAGTCGGCTTTTCACTCTACTGTGAATGTGCCGACCGCTGGCATTTTTGGAAAAGGAAGCCGGAAGCGCTCACTACAGGTACCCCGGACTGGTGCTGTTTTCTCCTAACAGGGGCACCAGCCCGGGGTACAAGGTAAGCGATTTAATGCCTAACATTTTGGCACCCCCAAGTGACTTTGACTTTCATTCTCCTTTAAAGCCTGGAGTGGTATGGGTAAGAAAATAGACTACCTGGAACATGTGGAATCAATTTCTACAGCCATTGGTATTTAGAGGATTAATGCTCAACACTATTAATGTGTTAGGAAGTGTCCCTATCAATTTTGAGACTGCATGGGACACTCAATTATTATAGAACTTAGTCACAGTCCTGCAGTTCTCATATTGTGTACTGGCCCCGTGAAACAAGAGTGGATGAATAATGATGCACCATTTTACATCTACATCTTTAGGGCCAGGTGAACCCTTTCTGTGCCCTTTACACCAAGAGTGCTCTATAGGATTATGTTAACTCCTCAGCAGGAATGACAAAAAAGCATCCATCTAAACGATGGCGTCTTCTTTATCACTATCTGTATACTCCTCCTGGCTAACACACACACATACATACACACATTTTATTATATATATATACTAGCCCTCCTCCACTGAGCAGTCAATTTTTTGTTTGATGTTAAGGTTTTGTTGAAGTGTAACCTGGAGCAATTTTTCCTGTAGACCCTGAGATGACCCTGATGCACCATTCCTAGTACTGACACACAGGCACTTAAAGAAAGAAAAGGCGAATACACTGGTGGCATGCCAAAATGTTAGAACTACCACAGTGAATTAAGCAGATATCTTTTGTCCCAGGCCAGTGCTCACTAAAAAATTAGCAGAGCACTGTGCAAGCATCACCTCCTTACACTTTGGACTTACCCAGTAGAGTACACTTTTACAGTTTCCATGTATATTATACTTTTTCTCAAATACATAAAACAAATACAACAAAACAATTTCCTTACTCAAGTTAGGAAAATCAGAGCAGGTTTAACGAATTCTCAGCTTTAACAACACAGTGGAAAATTATATATTCCATAATTAATGGAATTGGCTGAAAGAGTTATCCAACAGCAAGTGAAGGGAGCTGGGCACTAAAGTTCCAGTCCCCTGGGCAAACACCCATATTTTTTCTCACCCTGTGGCCCAGAGAAGTTAGGAACAAAATAAATACAAATAGAAAGGGTTTTTGTGCACCTTTTTAAAGATTTTAAAGATACAAATTGAAGAGATTTAAGTAAAAATGAAAGTCTTCTTTGATAGGCAAAGGGTTAACCGAAAAAGATTGCTTTTAAGCTAAATAAAATACCAAATAAAGGAAATGCCTCACTCCCAAACAAAATAATTTCTACCTTAAAGACATATCAACAAAAAATCAATAAGGGTTTTTATGCAGTTTGCAGCCTAGGGGCTCTTTCACATGGGTATTTTGTGCATTTAAGCATACCAACTGCATCAGCTAATTGTATACTGCATTAATTTATAACTACAAATGTACAAAGTGTTTTACACATCGTAAACAAATATAGTGTTATAGTTATCAGGGCTCTTGCACAGAGGTGAAAGGCTGCATGTTGTGTCTCACCTTGGCTTTAAGACCCTGTCAGTACAACCTCTATTGGAATGAATGGGCTCCTCTAACTCATGTGTTCCATTTTGGTGCAAAGCATAAAAAAAAAACACAATTTTTATTACACAGTTGGGATAGGGTCCCTAATACATTGCATTTTATCCTGATTGGCTGTACCCACCTGCATCCAAATCAGTGTTTTAGCACATTGTGTTTTATATAATGCAATAAAATAGAGATATGCATGTTGAACTTAGCAAAAACACACTTCGTTGCATATAAATGCAATAGGTTATGGCGCACAGTATGCATTTTAGACACACACATTCCTATGAGAGCCCTTCATTTTATTTTTCCCTTTGTCTCACTTTTTTTAAATAAATCAAATAGAGCAAATTCCCCACTAAATAAAAAAGCAATCCTAATTTTTGAGAAACAGAAAAAGACCAAATTTACCCACTAGAAGGGTTTTCATGCACCTTCTTAAGCACATACTGCAGATATTTTAGCAGCCCACAAGCAGTAACTTTTCTAGAAGTCTACCTTTTTAAAGGAATTTTAAAAGGAATGTTATTTAGAGTGGCTCTTTGTTATCATACATGTTAAGATTCAACTTTTAAATATGCAGACATAAAAAAACCCATTGTGTATTGTTTTTTAAAATATAAAAAATATAAGTAAATGTTGGCAAGTATTTTTGTAATACCATATAAATACATGCTGGTTTGCTTTGTTAAATGAGAGTGGGTAATTACCCATCTGTTTAATTCATGGCAGCTTTGCAGAACACAATTAAGAAGAAGAAACAACCAAGGCAGAATCACGCTGTGCATGTTTGGCTTAAATACCTGAGCACAATATATTTGTTTTCTTTAGTAGCAGCCTGAAATTAATCTTATTATCTATTAGTCTGATATTTTAAAAAACAGACATTTCTGTTGTTGTTTAACTGATGCTATTTAGAGAATTGTATTTCATGATTCTAACTGCCAGTTAAGTCCCACCCCTTTGTGGCAGTAAATTTGAAACTATATACTACTGCCACACCTATATAAACTGAGCAGCAGAAAGCAATACCATTTTGTTAAGGTTGCTATAACCTCCCCACCCCCCCTCAAAAAAAAACAAAAAACAAAAAAAAGAAACCCTGTAACAATTTTTTTTATTTCAAACTATGCAGTCTAACCAAAAAAACTCTCAGCCTTTTAAGCAGAGAAAGAGTCTGGGTAAATTCCATTATATTGCTTTGTTCTAAATGAAGCATTATCATTATTGCTTAATGAGGAATTATTATTATTTCACAGCATCCAGAAAAGAAGAAGTCATTGGAATAAAGGCAAAATTTCCAACAAAAATCCCGGTAAATAATTATTCTTTTTATTCTGTGTATTTTGTTAATAGGATAATAATAATAGAATAATAGAATGGAAACTGTATCTTTCTCTGCACTAATGATACTCTGAAGAGGGCTATGTCTTTGCAGTTTACATGTATAAAAAAAAAAATATTTACTAAATGTGCTTGACTTCCAGCAATTTTTATTTCAGGTGATTGTTGAAAGATACCGCCGAGAAAAATATCTACCCCTATTAGACAAAACAAAATTTCTTGTTCCCAAGGACCTCTCTATGATGCAGTTTATTAATATTATTAGGTATGTGGCTTTCTTGTTAATTCCTAAGTATGTTTACTGCCAAACATTAGATTGGTTTATTGCTGGTTAAGTAAATAAGTAGAGACTATAAATTGTATGGATTTAGTGAATATATCCAATAATCAACTGTTTGCAATGTCAAAATGTTTGTCTTCTATAATCTGTTATTTGCTGTAAATGAAAGTCAAATTATACATGAGGATTCTGTTATTCTTAAACATGCCATCTATTCTTTTTATAATATAGTTTAATAATATGTGCCCAATTTCACCTGCAGCCAATCTAGAGTTGCCAAATAATTAAATATGCCTAAGATAGGGCTGCATAGATTTGAAAGCAGACATGCAGAAAACATACAAGGCTTTCTTAAGTAAAGTACCAATAACACCAAAAACTAAAAGGGGTTTTGTATGTATTTATATATTGTAAAATTCTGTGTATTTACTTTGAAAGGACAAGAAACCAATTTAACCTGTTAAGACACTCAAAAAAAACAAGGACAAAAAAAAACCGTGTTGGACCTGTTAAAACCACTTTGTAGGGAATAGGACTAAATACATACCTTTAGCCATATTTAATGTGTAAACAAAATGTCATTTGTGGATAAAAATGGTATCCAGTTAAATCAATTAAAGAACCCTACACTCATAAGTTTAATTTATTTGGTTGTTGTCCCCAGGGAGGTGCTTCAAGTCAGTTCCTGGGGGGCCCAATTTAACGGCTGTCAACCAACCACATGTCAGGAGGGGAGATAATGATCCACTCCAAGACTTTTTTGAACCTTATTTCAGGTTCTCATTTAGTGTGAAGAGGAATTCAGCAATAAAAAATAGGACTGGATCGCTATCTCCCTCATGATATGGGTTTGGTTGACCGCTTTGCATTTAGTGAGGAGGTGCCAGGAATTATTATAAATAAGCTAAAATATGTCAAGGAAGGGACTATTAAAGGTGAATTGTGTTATAGGGCAGTGCTGTCCCCCTCTGTGTGGCCCCCCCACCTGTCTGGCTGCTTAGATGGCTTACCTTTGTATAAGCTTTAAATGGTATCAGTACTGAGATTAACTGGCCCCCTGAATGGTTCTCAACTCAGATTCAGGCTGTAATCCCCCTGTATTGTTTAAATATGTAATCCCCTGTGTTGTTCACACCTTTTAATCCTTACATTGTTCACCCCCTGCAGTGTTCACACCTCAGGCTCAGGCTGTAATCACCCCCATTGTTCACCTGTTCACACCTCAGACATTGTAGGTAGTCCCTGAACTATGCTGCCTGTGTGTATGGCACACACAGGCAGCATAGGGCAGGCAGAGTATGGCGCACACACAGGCAGCATAGGGCAGGCAGAGTATGGCACAGACAGGCAGGGTAGGGCAGGCAGAGCATGGCACACACAGGCAGCACAGGGCAGGGAGGGTATGGCACACACAGGCAGCATAGGGCAGGCAGAGTATGGCACACACAGGCAGTGTAGGGCAGGCAGAGTATGGCACACACAGGCAGCACTCTGCCTGCCCTACCCTGCCGGTGTGTGCCATACTCTGCCTGCCCTATGCTGCTTGTGGGAGGTGAACCTGGCAGGGGTTTGTTGTGGGAGTTTGTTTGCAGTTGGAAATAGCCATTAAATGGCCCCTCAGGTGTGTAATTATGTGCTGGGTGCTATCCACAGGGGAGGAGGAGGCATATGGATTTTAATGGTATATCTTAATATGACATAATGTAATTCTTTCACATATGAATGACGGTTGACCAAGCATTTGGGATTTTGCTGTGCTACCACTATTGTGATAAAATAGGTCTGGTTTGATGTGGTTTTAAAAAGGGGAGTGGTCAAAATGGCTTCTATTAGCAGCCCTCCTCCATGTATGCTAGAGCAATTCCGGCCCTCTGCACCGCAGAAGTTGGACAGCACTATTATAGGGCATACATTTACATCTATTATGGCACCAATGTATTGGGGAAAAAGGATGATGTAATTCCAAATTTTTAAAATTGAATTACGATCTCAGCCTGGAAATTATAGGCCCATCTATGTGGCATCTGTAGTGTGCAAGTTAATTTATAGTTTGTTAAAGGGGATGTCGGCCTTTTGCAAAGTTCTACCAGGTGGAACAGATGGAAAAAAATGGAGCAATTTCTTAGGGGAAATAGGGATGCACCAAATCCAGAATTCGGCCTTTTTCAGCAGGATTTGGTTTTGGGCAAATCCACGCTCCAGGCTGAACCAAATCCTTAAAATCATGTGACTTTTTGTCACAAAACTTGGAATTGGAATTTTTTTACACCGGTGGACGGTTCTCTTTGGCACTTCTGTATAGATACAGAAGTGCAAAAGAGAACTGTTTGGTATTCGGCCAAATCTTTTACAAAGGATTTGGGGTTCAGCCGAATCCAAAAATAGTGGATTCTGTGCATCCCTATTGAAAAATGCCACATTTGTGACCTGAGTTTGGGAAAGAGAAGCTGTGAAAGAGAAAAATGTGAGATTGCTAGAAAGCAACAAGTGTGGATCCAGTTTTGGCGGCGAATATGAAAAGTGGTAACCTAACTGAAGGGAACTGTTATTATAAAAAAACTCCTACTGAGAATTGGAACTGACGTGTGACAAGTAAAATTGTGATATTTATGATTGTACTGGTGTGACAAGAGTTAATAAAGTATTTGGGGATAGACAACAGCTCCCTGCACCTTTACTGGAGGAACTGTGACATAGGAAAGGACTCTTGGTGAGAGGAAGGCAAGTTGTTTTATTACTATGCTAACCAACTTGCACTTCTCCCATGCTCTCAGCATATCACGGTGATTACAGTACTGATTAATTGGCCTTCCAACCACTCAGTAAGTATTCTTTCTCTGCTTTGCCAAACCCGGCAAATCCACTACCATTCAGAATAAAATATGAACTAATAACCCTCACAATTAAAGCACTCCATAACTCTGCCCCACTTTACATCTCTGAACTCCTCTCCAGATACTTGCCAAACCATTTGCTATGCTGCTGTAATGACCTGCTCCTGATAACCTCTCTCATTACTTCCTCGCACCCTTGCATTCAATACTTTTGCAAGAGCTGTACCCCTTCTCTGGAATTCTCTACCATATTTTGTTGAATCTCTGTCTCTGAAAGATTTCTTGAAGGACAAGGAAAGGTTAAACAAAAAAAAAAAAAAAAAGTATAGCCATGGCATGTAGATATACTATGAAGGATTTCTCTTTAGGAGTTATTCAGAATGATTATTCACTTTTAAAATAAGTTAAAAGATGCTGTGGAAAGTTTATCTTCTGTACCAGAAATGAGCTGATTCAGGGTACATGCATGCACATTTAATCTCTCAGAAGCTATGGGCAGGTGCAGAAATGTATATTATTTTCCTATTCTATTCAGGGTGTCCTAATGCCTCCTGCTTTTAGAATGTAAGCTCCTTTGGGCAGGGCCCTCTTTACCCTTCATATTTGCTTTTGTATGTTAAATATAAACACCCATTTATTATACAGAATGTGAAGGCATTTTATAACATAACCACTATATTACTGTTACCATACTACTAATGATTCTTATTGGGTACAGAAAAAAATCTTTAAATGTGTGTTTTTTCTTTGTGCAGGAATCGCATGAACTTATCTGCTACACAAGCATTTTACCTTCTTGTGAATAACAAGAGCCTTGCCAGCATGTCACTTACGATGGCTGAGCTTTATAGGGACCATAAGGATGAAGATGGTTTCCTATATATGACATATGCATCTCAAGAGATGTTTGGTTGAATGCATATCACAAAAAAACGAGGACAATCTTTGTACTAAGAGGGGCCCAGATATGTACATGTGTAAATTCTAGACCCTAGTATTATATTATTATTTAAATTTACACCTTAAACATTTTTGGTCATTATTATAACATGGGCTGGAACTTAGAAGTATATGGCTATAGTGTACAATACTTTTTATTGAAATGTTTTCACTTAAAGGAACCTTTTATGTATGTTAAATATTTATTGAGCATCCTTTTAGAAAAGTCAAAAGATAATGCTTTTGTAAATTTATTGTAATAAAGGATTTAAAATATTTTATTTTTACAGAATTTTTTTGCAGATTCTATGTAGTACTAAACACAACTGTTTTCTCTAACTTAGAACAATTTTGTTTTTAGATAGACTTCCCCTTCACATGAAATAGTATTTGGGGTTATTGTGTATAACAGACTTTGCTCTGCACAGTATAAGTCAGTAGCTGCAGAAGCATAAAGTACTCTCTGCATAGAAAGGGCATTGACGGAATGCTTTTGCCTCTATATATTTCTTGTAAGACCTGGGCTTGGGTATGTATTGCAGCTTTGGGTACCACATCAAAATGTATATGTATTAATAACATGCAGCTAAAATTAATGGGCACGTGCTATTAGCAGAGAAGAGTTTGTTTTCTGTGGGGAAGAAGAATTTCTAAGAAGACACTTTTTTTAACACTGAAAAGAAAAAAAGAAGCCATCCCTTCTTTCACCTGAAGCAGTACAAATGGTTATTCACTGTTAGGACAGGGTGGGCTGTAAGGTTCCTAGGTTCTTTCTGGCTGTTTTTTTGTTTTTTTTTTTACTTCTGTATTTCCAATGTGCAATAGTGTATTTGTGTTTATGAAAAAACTCTGGCCAATCAAGAGGTTTTTGTTTTACATATATCACAAGAGGTTACTGCACAAAATCAGTCAGCCTAATGCTAAATAAAATCTCTTCATAAAATAACTACTGCCTTAATTTAACTGTGGAGGGTGTCAAAAATAGTTATTGTTAATTTACTGATTTGCCTATTTACCAATTAATCCAACACCTGGATATACTGCCTGATTATGTATGTATGTATGTGGGATAGCTTGGTTTGTATTGGCTATAAACAGGAACAGATCATAGTTAAATCTGGTTGAAAAAAAAACCCAAGTTCAAATCTTTCCATCGAACCCCAGCGCGCACACCTATACTGACCTATCTATACACTTGCATACATAAACTACAGTATATATACCAACATTAATACTAATTGCACATTTTAGTTTCCCAATAGCCTTGGATATTTTTGTTCAAGAACTCACCCAAGCCCTCCTTAAAAGCATTAAAAGAATCTGCCATCACATCACTAGGAAGGGCATTTCACAACCTCACCGTGAAAAACCACCTACGCTGCTTCAAATGGAAGTTCCGTTCCTCTAATATAAAGGGGTGATCTCTGGTGCACTGGTCCTTTTTATAGGAAAAAAGAACATCCCCTATCTGTCTATAATCCCCTCAAAAGTACAGTACTTGTACAGAGTAATCATGACCCCTTGCAAGCGCCTCTCTTCCAGAGAAAACAACCCCAACCCTGACACTCTAACCTTATAGTTGAAATCTTCCATCCCCTTCACCAGTTTAGTTACACATCTCACAGAGCTACCACTGGCCGGGGCCAGTGTAGTGGGGTTGGAGAATGGGACAGTGGAGGCTAATGAAGGAGACAAGTTTGCTATATTGGGTAAAGATGCTGGGGAGCACTGAATTGGCATGTATGGAGCAGGCTGTTTCTTAGCACCTCTTATACAGATGGGGGGAGGACATGTTATAGTTATAGGGGATTTAATTATTCAAAAGGTGGATAGGATAATCTGTGGCAAGCACCATAAATGCCAGATTGTATTTTGCTTGTCTGGTACCAGGGTTCGGCATGTGGCAAAACAAGTAGACAGATTATTAGGAGAGGCTGGGAAACACCCAGCAGGTACCCATAGGTACCAATGACAAATTTAAAGAAGGGGGAGAATTTCTCGAGAACAATTTTTAAAAACTAGGCAAAAAGTGGAATGTGAAGACTTCCAAGGTAATTTTCTAAGAGATATTACCTGTGCCATGAGTAATATTAAGAAGGCAGCAGGAGATTAATGCATAGTTGAGAGTTTGGTGTAGAGAGAATGGTTTTGGGTATCTGGAGAACTAGGCTGATTTTTCAATCTGTTCTTTGCCAGGGATGGGCTGCACCTCAATGATGATGGTACAGCTGCTTTGAGGGAGCAAATGGCTAGAGGAGATTTTAAACTAGGCATGGGGGTGGGGTCCCGTGAGTAATTCTCTGGAAGACAGGATAGATGAGGTAGTGGGCATAGGAAAGGAAAATTGGGGAGGACACTTGCTTGGGGATACTGATAATGACAGGGAGGACCATAAGTTGTATAAACTAAATTCTCCTGCTGGTAACAGTATTAAATGTATGTCCTACTGGTAACATGGCAGAGCTGGAGGTGCTGGTGAGGAAATATGATGTTACTGAAATGGCTGCATGAGTCATGACTGGGCAGTTAATATTGGAGGCTATACTTTGTTTCGGAAGGACAGATTCAATACAAAAGGAGGAGGGGTGTGTCTGCTTGTTAAGCAGGATTTAAAAGCAAAGATAAAGGTGAAAGTGAAGATGGTAAATGAGGAAGGTGAAGCCTTATGGGTTAAGCTTTTTTTTTTTTTTAGATAGTAAAGAATGTATGTTGTAGACCCCCTAATGTAAGTGAAAAGAAAGAGGGGGATTTTAATTACCCTGATATTGACTGGAGCAATAGTACTGCCAGGACAGTAAATGGGAACAAGTTTATAAACTTGTTGCATGACCTTTTGTCACAGGTTGTTGAGGAACCAACCAGAAACCGTGCTGCACTTGATCTATTGCTCTCTAATGACCCAGAACGTATAGCAAAAGTGGTTGAACACCTTGGTAACAGTGACCCACCCAATAGGTGCACTGTTTGCTCAGCTCAGTCTAGTCAGTGGCCGCAGGATATGGTACATAAAGGTTTACTTAAAGTTAATATGAACAAGGCACCAGGGCCAGATGGAATACACCCTAGGGTACTGAGAGATCTTAGTTCAGTTTTCCCCCCGTGCCACAAGTTAGAGTGGCATCAGATGGGTTTTTTTTGCCTACCTAGGCAAGTTAGATACAGGCAAAATAGGTTGAAATTGATGGGTGTGTCTTTTTTTTCAACCTAACTTACTAGGTTTAGGCCAGTGACTTAATATATCATCTTGTATACTCTGGACCAAAATCGGCTGATTCAAGGCCACCATGTGTGCTAGGTCATGCCTTTCTCTCGACAGCCCCTGAAGAACATTGGGCTATATGCTGTTTATTGTATGTATCCTAGATGGAACCAGATACCATCTCATGAAGGATTTATAGCCTGACTTCAAGTAATTTGGGCATATAAGAGGGCTGATGGGAAGGAACTCTTCATAAGGATTTGATATAATCAAGAACACCCTTAGAATAAGAGTGGGTGATGCATATGGATTCTAAATGGGATGGCACTGGTGTATTCTGACCCTCTGTTTCAACTTAAAGGAAAAGTAACACTAAAAATTTTTAAATAAAAAACTATTCTACCCTTCACCAATAATTGCTCTATACTGCAAACCATTTAGTATTTTGAATGCTTTATTAGAAAATACCTGCTAAAACTTGGCTTCCAGTCATTTGAAATAAAGCGGTACGGCGAAGGAAAGAGCAGTATCCACTATGCGACGATCGATTGATTGAGCCTAGCATGACTTCCTAAACAGAAGTCGTTGCATAGTGGATACTGCTCCTTCCTTCGCCGTACTGCTTTATTTCAAATGTCCGGAAGCCAAGTTTTAGCAGGTATTTTCTAATAAAGCATTCAAAATACTAAATGGTTTGCAGGATAGGGCAATTATTGGTGCAGGGTAGAATACATTTTTTTTTTTTTAAATGTTAGTGTTACTTTTCCTTTAAGTGATTGACCTGTATAAATCTATACAGTTTTGATAGGGGGCTATATGAATTTGATAGTCTATCCCATTTCAAGGGGCCTGAGACTCCAAACATATGTTTCAGACCTCTAAGGCCCCTGAAGGCTCCTTTGTCTATACCTATAAAGGACTCTGGGTTGCATATAGTAGGGGCTGTAGATGCATGAGAGGAGATCAATTTTGTGCAGTATTTTATAAAGTACCAGATATGTAAAATGTTTTCCAACATCCATGTTGAATAATTGGGTTTAGATACATAGGAGATCCAAGGCATTTACTCAATGCGACAGAGTAATTCAAGGCTTCTTCCATTTCAACTCATTTAGGAGGTGAGAATATATGTAACAGAGGAATGTATTGCTAATTGGGCTGCCTTGTACTATTTAATAAAGTCTGAGACTCCCAGAGCGCCATTAGATGTAGATGTTAATTTTGGGATGCCCGACAAATTTAAAGACTTGGTGTTATAGTGTGTTAAGGTCTATTTTGGGTATGTAAACTAGCAAGGTCCTGAAATAGTACAGCATTTTAGAGAAAAGGGTCATTCTGATTGCGTAGATTTGTCCTATCCAAGATATTTCAATTCAATTTCTTATCACCTGCTGCAGGGAAAGGGAAGGGGGTGATATCACTCCAACTTGAAGTGTAGCAGTAAAGTGTGAATGAAGTTTATCAAAGCACAGGCGACATGGCTGGGAGCACCTTAAAAACTACGAATATGGTTAGCCCCATGTCAAATTTCAAAACTGAATATAATATATCTGTTTGCTCCTTTGAAAAATGGATTTCAATGCAATATTCTGCAGGAGAAGTGCTGTTAATTGATGAAACTTGTTTTCCCATGACAGAATCCCTTTAATATTTAGGGTGATTAACATGAGTATATGATCAGCATTGATGCACATTTTGTGGCTTATAAATAGTTTACTAATTCTACTATGTATATTTTTAAAAACATGCTAAATGTAGCCCAGGTTTTTCTGTAAACAATCTTTAATGTCTGTGTACATATGGATAACTAAACTTATGACATTTTGTAATATGATTATATAGTAGGGCTGTTTCTTCTAAAAGGCATTTGCTCTGAATAATGATTATACATTGTGTACATGTATATTTGATAACAACAGGGACTACACCAGCAATTACACTGATTTCTTAAAGTATACCATTTACTATACAACTATTTCATCTTTTAACAGGTTGCAAATATGGAAGAAAATAAACATACAACTTGATAAAAATAAATATAACTAAAGATGGAATACAAATAACAAGTGTAATGTAACATTACTGTAAAAATTGTATACAGTACATACATTTGTAGAAATGCAAGAATAAGAACAGTGTTTCGTTGATGGAACTATAGAATTATCTTACAATGTACCCAGCTACTTATTTGTATGTTTTGTTTTATAATTACAAGCTTTTTGTATAATGTTCACTGTGAACAGTATTCCAGTTAGTAAATGTTTCTCAGTATGAACTGCAAATGTTTTTACACACAATGGAAAAATAAACATTACAAAAAAAACAGAGGTTTCCTAGTCAGATTTGATTTTTTTCTGCCCATATAGAAAAAAAAGTTTACAAATTTAATAAAAAACATCAAATAAAAATAAAAATTATTGGTACAGCATAGTTAGGTTTTTTTTTAAATGCGTATTAATGTAAACTTTTTCAGTATTACATCTATTCAGTTTTTTTTTTCCTTTAATATATAGTCAGTATCCAGTAAGAAAACCTTTTAAAACAAAACATTTTAGAGCATATTTGAAAGGTATAACTTTATGTAATCATTATTTTTAAAGCATTGTGGTTTCATTAAAACAAAACAAAAAAACATACTCATCACGGCTAAACTGCATCCAGCCATGCATAAGTAATATAGTATTTCAGTTTTTTCTATTCTTACAATAATGAGTGTATCTTTAATGTGATGGCTGAAATAAAAAAACAAAGTGGTTTGTAAAGCAGCAAGAATAAAATTAACAAAACATTATCAATAAAGGAACACTAGTTTATAGGGGTAAAAACCATATCCTTACTTTTATCGAATGTAGGAGGTAAAATTGGCTTGGTTACATTAGTCATTTGACCGTTGATCAGTTTGTTTAAGTTACACGAGATAAAAAATATGTTTCACAGTAATCCCAAACTATCAAAAATGAATATACGGTGTGTAGAAGTGAAAGGTTTACAACATTACATTTACAGGTAAAATATCATGGTTAATCACTTTTCCTGGCTTTGACTCTTTATTTCAGGGAGTTCCTGATGTGTGTCCCTATTTTTATATAATCTGTTGATGATCGGCTCTTTGTGTCTTCTCTCACTACGTGCGCTTTAGCTATTGAATGAAGACACAGAAGTATTGCTCTAATCATGACCAATACGTAAGTCATATGCAGTAAGTATGCCCAGTACAAGGCCAGTCCCAGGAAACTACTTTAAAATGTTTCTAACTATAAAATATATAAATGTATCCCTAACAGCTTAGGTTTAATTTATGTATCCATAACAGTTTAGGTTTAATTTGTATTAAGTATTGAAACAGGAAACAAAACATATTAGCTACAATGCTAGAACAATGTATGACTTATTCTATCTTCTATTTGTAATGAGAGTGCCATTTACAGTATTAAGTTGATATACTTTCTAATAAACTTAATATATGCATTAGTATTGGAAACTACATCATTGTAGTGCTTAGTAAACAATTAGTATAAAAGTTATCCATTAATAAACAACGCAGAAATGTTGGTTACTAATAAATTGCTTGAACTTGCCAACTTATGCTAAGATTTTAAAACCATGCTGCTGAGCAGTAGTAACACAATGACTTGGAAAAAAAAATAGATTCAAATTATTTCTCTATGTGGATATTGCCTTTGCCCTGTGTTCCTGGTGCACTTTAGGAAGATAGTTTAGACACAGTACTTGCTGCCCCTATCACTAAACCCCCAAATCCCCTCTTTTCAGTAACTTTACAAGATATATATATGCATATATGTGTGTGTATATATATATATATATATATATATATATATATAAATATCACACTCATATATGTACATATACACAAGTGTATAGTGGTAACTAACTTAGGATCTCATACATCAGTGCCATGCAAATACAATGAGAAAAGCATCAGTTAACATTCTACGTTTTATGAATGGAAAATTTTGGCTAATTAAAAGGTTAGAGTGATGCAAAAGTTATAAATTAATTGTTTTACAAGAAAAAAAAAAATCCAAAACTGTCCACCATACAAATGCAAACATTTATAGCAATGGTTTTCATTCATGTAACGTAGTATCTTCTTTACCATCCGGGTTGAACCTATTGAAATGTATGGCAAAATCAGGATCAGACTCAACACTAAATTCAGAGGAAGCAGATGTTATATTTGGTTGACTGGTCCTTGTTGAAGAACGTGCTGAACAAATAACGTGGCTTTGATTTTGCTTTATCTCAACAGGAGAAATTGAGTTGCTAAATCCCAGTATGTTTAGTGCTTCCAAAGTTCCATCTGGATCAATCATGGCGTTGATCACTTAAAAAAGAAAGTAATAATAAATTATAGCTATATATATATATAAAATCAAACACACAGGTAAAATACTAACTTTTAGTATGCATACCTCCACAATCCCGGTTCTAAAAGTGTATGTGAATGGATGATTAGAATGATCTGGGGCATGGCTTAAACCACTACAATGCTGCAGGGAAACTGCCCCCTCGCACCACCACCGTATTTGTTTCTCTCATTATTTGTGAGCATTATCAGTTTGGCCTGATCTAGTTTCACAGAGTTTCACAAATGATTCCTGGTCTGCATTTTTTATAGGTTTTGGGCTTCCTGACTCCAAAACTGCAATCTAAATACTGTCTATACTGTCTTGGCTTAACAGACTGCTAGAAAGGTCATTAATAAAACTTAAGACTTAAGCTTTCACATTTTTAAATACCTTGAAGTTGTTTTTCAACACGCTTTAGCTCCTGAAGTATTGATAATATTTCCTAAAAGAGAAGAATATAATTTAAAAATGCTGAAAAAAACAAACTGAACACATGAATTCAGAGTTTTTGTGAAAAGATTAAACCAAGTTTGGAGTTGGTCTTTATTACTGTTTATTTTACTTTAAAACCATGCTTTTTTTAAAGTACATATTCCATTCAATCACTCAATTCCATATAGTTACCAGGATCAGGGTACCCTAATAAAAATCAGTTCAATTTTGAACTAGTTACTAATCAGGACTGACACATGAAGATTTTTAAATATGTGGGAGTCTTAATCACCTTGGATTGGACATTGAGCATAGCCATATATTTTTTATGACCAACATGGCACTGGTACAAAATACATTGGACACCATGCCCTAGGGCTCAAGAACAAAAACTAAATAGTTAAACAATTTAAATGGCAACAATTGAAACTATATGCAGAAAAATATTTAACATAGCTTGACCATCAACATTGAGACACCAGTAAAAAACTGCTGAATGTATCACCCTATTAACTGCAGGGTTTAAACCACTGCTGACTACTAGAATGAAGATTAATTTATGAATTTTACTTTTTCACAACAATATAAGGTGCCAAGGTTGTGAAGTACAGAAGCAAAGCATTTATTTTTTAAGCACATGCCAACACTTTGATTACATAAGTAGAGTTAATACTCCATACCACGCAAGAGGTTTTGAAGATTGGAATTTCACTTTCTGCACGCAATTTCTTTTCAATCTCATCCCAGTTCCGTTCCTTGTCTTTAAACAATATCCTACAAAAATATTAACAAGTCATAAATATATCAGAATTAGAAAAATCCAGGTATAGCGTTATTGGCGCTGTCCCCAAAATCTTTTGACGGGACACAAAACTACTTTAAGATAGGTATTTCCCTTAAGCACAGTTAAGCAACAAAAGTTTTTTGCACATTAACTATTTAAAGTGCAGAACATTTTCTTTTGTACCCCAAAATCAGAAATATTAGCAGCACAGATACTCTGATTATTTGGCATCATGGGTCAAATACAAGTGGGTCATGTTTGCATGCAGTGTCAGTTTTAAAGCAGCATTTGCTTTGATCTACACTAGTTTCTGTCATCAGTGGTTCAATGATGGTAACATTTCGGTTATCATGGGGAAATTGCTTTTTATTCAATTTTATGTTCCCTCATGTGACAGTGCTCAATCCGAAGACCACATTCAAATAGCAAACCAGTGCAATGCAAACTATATGTGAGGGTTGTGAACTTGTTATTTCCTGGTAGAAAGGTGTATTTTTTGTTTTTAATCATCTGTCATACAATGCCTTTTATTTATAAAATGTTTCAGTGGTTTTAAGACATGATGTTACAAATTAAGTAAACATAAATTAGTTTTGTTTAAAGGACATGTAAAGCCTACATTTGCCTACAATGTATATCAGTTGGGCACATCTCCCCCACCCAGTGTACACCCAGGGGTATATTTATCATGCTGTGTAAAAAGTGGAGTAAAACATCACCGGTGATGGTGTTCATAGCAGCCAATCAGATGCTTTGATTTTCTAGCTGTTGAAATCTAATTGCTGATTTGTTGCCCTGGGCAACATCACCGGTAATGCTTCTCTCCATTTTTTACACATGATAACTATACCCCCCAGTGTACTGCATATATCCCCTCCGTTTTCCAGCACCATCACATTTTCCTAAAGCAAATAGCAGCTTTCACCTGGTGGCCATTTTTCCTCTGATACATAATTGGATACATTTAAATCTGCAAACAGCATATACACACACAGACCCTTATTCAGCATACATTTGATCAAGAATACAGGCTCACACAGGCAGAACTGTCTTTAATAAAAGTTCTGCTTTGTTTGAGCTCAGGAGAGTTGGTTGGGAGAAAAAAAATTGAAGCAGACCGCTAGAGCTGAGTTTCTATGGGAATCAGCAATGCCATCTCTTCACTGGCTGCTAGACTGGGGGGCGTGTTTAGTAATCTGAGCTTAGAACAACTGAGCATGCCCACAAGCCAACAGCCAAAGCAAATTCCTGAGGGAGAGGGCTGAGTCGGTTACAGGAGGAGAAGGAAATCTAAGTGGTTAAGGGGATGTTGCAGACTCACTATTAACCTCTGGACAACCAGTGTGGCAGGTATTGAAAGATTTCAAAGAGACTGTTCACTGATTAAATTGTGTGTGGGGTTTACATGTCCTTTAAGCCTCCCTATTTTCAACACAAGGGAGAAGGAAAGGTAAAAACTAAATAAGCTTGATCAGATTGAAGATGTTCTTTAACACCAAAGAAGTGTGCATTCTGGCTTGTATAGGGATAGGTTGAGCACCAAAACCACGCATAGCTCTATGTGTACATTGTGATATTATGGGTTAAGTGGTCTTCTCAATGACAAAAAAAGTTTTTATAAAAAAAACATTTAGGACTGTGCAGATAGGAAAAGGAGAGGTACTGAAAAGCACCTTTAGAGGGAAAAATATACCCAAAACTGGGGTATATAGAAAAAATTATGGGACGCTACATACACTAACACTACAGTATGTTTCTTACCCTGCCAAACCTGATAGGTAAACACCAGGTTTGACACTTTTCTACATTAATACAAGGGTAAATATACTGTAAATATTGTATAGTAAAATATTGAACAGAGATAGAAAATAGCACAAACAAACAATGTTTCGCTCTTCCACTTGACCAGCATTAGGGCAAAGAAAAGGAGATATCATAGATTTTCACTTTACTCCTGGGTATACTAATTTCTGGTTTGAGGAATACAATAACACAGTGCAAACATTTTCTACTATTGC